>NC_073238.2:62275000-64675000 GCF_029281585.2 Gorilla gorilla gorilla
AGAACTCACTCACTGTCATGAGAACAGCAAGAGGGAAATCCATCCCTGTGATCCAGTCATCTCCCACCAGGCCCCTCCTCCAACACCGGGGTTACAATTTGACAAGAGATTTGGGTGGGGACACAAACCCGAACCATATCTGACACTATATAAAACAATATTAGTAAGTTTCAACACAGAGCAATCAAAAATATCCAAAGTGAAGCATAGAGAAAAAAAGACTAAAAAGGAAGGAAAAAAAAAGAATAAACAGAGCTTCAGTGACTTAGAAAAAAGTCTAGAGTTGTCTCACATTTATGAAACTGAAATCTCAAAAAGAGGGGTGGGGATGGGAGGGGTGCAAAAAAAGATTTGAAGAACTAACAAATAAAAAATCTCTACAAATTTTATGAAAACTATAAATTCATAGATCCAAGAAGTTTAAAATACCACATGCAAGATAAACAAAAAAGAAAAACACACCAAGACACATTCGAATTGAATTCCTGAACCTAGTGATAATGCCCGGGTTTAAATCCCTGGGCTGTGTCCTCTTTTGCAGACTGCTTAATTGATGGGCCTGTCTCAGGAGACATGCAAGGTTAGCTTTGGCAATATCCTTGTGTTCCTGACTCTCCTGTGATGGGAGTCTTATCTCAAGATTAAAATCCTTCCATGCTTCACATGCCCTAATTGTTGTAAGTTACGGAGGGAAGGCAAAAGTAGATTAAGTCTGTGTGATTTCTCATGAGGGTGGTGAGGCACATGGGATAGTCATTGCTTAGGCTGTTGTTTTTAACCCCTGAACTAGTGAAAGGGCCTTTGCTATCACGCAGGGTTTCAGATTTGCAAAGCAAGCACCTGGTCCACTTGTTGCTATCTTCCTATGCTTTCTCTCTACAGATCAAAGCAGAACTGTGTGGGATCAAGGATTTCCTCAGACAGGGGTTAACTAAGCATAGGTTAGCTCCTGGATAACCAAATTAAAATTTTGTTATAAAAATAATGCCATGCATAATCACGTACAGTCAATCCTCATTATTTGTGTATTCCATATTTGTGAATTTGTCTACTCACAGGATTTGTTTGTAACCCCAAAATCAATGGTGCTTTCATGGTCATTAGTGGACATATGCAGAGTAGTGAAAAATTTGATTCACCCAATGTGCACAGTCATGGCTGAGGTCAAACAAGGTGACACTCTGCCTTCTTGTTCCAGCTCTCATACTGTAAACAAGAGTCCTTCTTGTGGTCTATTTAGTACCTTGCTTTTTGCATTATTGTGCTTTCTGTGGATGATTTTGCTGTTTACAATGGTCTCCCCAAGCACAGAGCTGACGGGCTGTCTAGTATTCCTAAGTGCAAGGCAAGTGTTCGATAAGCTTCCTTCAAGCAGGAGTGATAGTGCCATTGGCCATGAGTTCAGTGTTAATGAATCAACAATATATATTAAATAAGATTGACATAAGACTTTGCATAAAGATCCAGAAAATGTCCATGAGTCCAAGTCCCATCCCAACATCCCTTGTGATGCCTTGTGGGGCCCATGGCATTTTGGTATTGGGAGGCAGGGCAACAGGAAGTATCCTAGGTCGTGGCACATAGCTGGTGTCAGTAAAAACCCCAATCTCACAGGGAATGGCAAAGAGCAAACCCATTACCAACTCTCTAAGTGCCAAAAGCAGACAAAACTCAAGAATCAGAGCCATCACCTTAGTACTCATAGCAGAGTAACCAGCAGGAACATTAGCAAAGCGGGACCAGTTCCACTACCCTTGTGGGGCATGATGGCTCGGGATGGGTGTTACATGCCATGGGTTACATCACAGTTGAGGAACCCAGGGCCAAAGTCCTCATACCTTTTAGAGGAAGCAGCAAACATTGCAGCAAGAAACAAGCCAATCCCCCTCCTCAGGGAAACAAGCAGTTACATGGTGGTTATACTGTCACTGCCTTGATCGTTCAGTATCAGGAAATGGACGAGCCTTGTGGTCTGGCACAGTTGGCAAGAACATGCAAGATTCTCGGGGCCCATGGTGGGTGGCATCTCCCAATGGGAAGTGTTTATAACTGTTTGTTGAATGAATAAAATGAGCAGAATAGTGGGCTCTGTTTAGAGTGAAAGGTCTTTGTCAGGTTTCATTTGGTGGTTTGGAATGAAAAACTTGTTTCTATCAGTGTATAGTTTTAACTATGCAGTTTTAGCTATAACTTGTTCTCACTATACTTGGGGCCTTGGGGAGTGCTAGAAAGAAATATGGGTGCGTAGGAGGGCAGGACATTGGCAGATGAAATGCAAATTTTGCTGGGAAAATAGAGAGGCATTTTGGGAAACAGGTTGATGAGCCTTAGAATTATTTGCAAAACTGCTAGAAATTCCCACATAGTGCTGTGCTGTGATTGGCTATTAAGTTGCAGCTGCAACTTGAAACAAGTTGCTAACCAAGTTTTAAATAATTCTTTGAAATGTGCAATTCTCCATGGAATGGTAGATTAAAGTTCATATTCTCTTTTTTTAATACTTCATAAAATCTTCCTTTTAAAATCCACTTCTATTTGGACAGGGGAAAGCGAAAGATACCAAAGGGAGTTTGTAAAACAACCAAGGTAGCAATACCTGAAAGGAGCTAACTAGAGAGTGTTTTATCTGAAGTTAAGAATTAATAATGTCATCTTTTTAAGACTAAGGACTGCTTGAACTGTTTTAACAGAGAGATTAAATTAGATCAAGTATCAGAGCCCAGGATTAGACTGAATTATTCACTGATAAAATTATGGCTAACGTGTTTTGAATCTACTCTTAACTATGATGCAGCAATTTGATTACCTTCAGCAATCAATGAATGAATGATGAAATGAAGCCTTCAGCCAGGTGCGATGGTTCATGCCTGTAATCCCAGCACTTTGGGAGGCCTACCTGGGCGGATAACTTGAGGTCAGGAGTTTGAGACCAGCCTGGGCAACATGGTGAAACCCCATCTCTATTAAAAATACAAAACCTAGCCAGCGTGGTGGCACACATCTCTAATCCCAACTGCCCGGGAGGCTGAGGCATGAGAATCTCTTGAACCCAGGAGGTGGAGGCTGCAGTGAGCTGAGATTGTGCCACTGCACTACAGCCTGGGCAACAGAGCAAGACCCCATCTTGAAAAAAAGTAAAGAAAAGAAAAAGAAAAAACGAAATCTTCAGGTCCCATGTGGACAGTGGCAGAGGATTCACTGGTATGTGCACATACCAGCCCTTCTCTACTCTGCTGCCATTTTCTCCTCATTCTTTCTACTTCTCTTTCTCCCCTCACTCTTACTCATTTTCCAGGGTCTAACTTAGGTCCTGAGATGTCTTCACTGACCATTTCAGCCCCCAGAGCTCTCACCTTGGAGGTGAAAAACCTTATTTTGTATGTCAGTGGTTCTCAGATTTTAGCATGCATCAGAATCACCCAGAGAGCTTGTAAAAACACAGATACCTGGGTCCCACCCCCAGAGAATTCAGGAGATCTGGGATGGTGCGAGCAATTTTGCACTTCTAACAAGTTCCCAGGAGCTGCCGATGCTCTTTCTAGTACCATACTTTGAGAACCACTGATCTATATTCCTGGTGTTTTTCACTTAGTTGTATAAGTGAAATAAGAGATATATTTCACTCTTATATTTGAGATAAGAGACCTTTCTTTCCATATTGCTATTGAAATTTTCATAAGAATATGCCTGGTCTGGAACACAGAATGTACTCAACAAATGTTAGTTCCATTCACCATCCCTACTTCCTTATTTAAATTATAAATTCTTTGAAGGAAGGGGTATTTAATATATGCAGCTACGTACTTAGGAAGTACTCAATATATATTTACTAAATAAATGGATAAATAGAAGGTTCCTGATTCCGGTGAATATTTTTTCCTAAGACCTCTAGCTTATTTTGTTCTGTTATGAATACCTTCAGTTTTCCTCAAGACATAGTTCAGTAGTATAGAAATATCTTTTATTAGTTGTGTGTTGTGGAAAGAACTGACAGATTAAAATGTCTCACTTCAATGTAGTTCCCAGTTGGACAGGTAGTTTTCTCTTTCTTGGATCTTTCACACTGCTGAATTGAGTGACATGGTCGTGGGTCTTTCTGGCTGATGTCTCCATAGTCTCTTGACACAGGGCTGCCACCGGGGTTTGGTTCAACTGATGGAGATACAATTTTTCTTTGTCTGAAAGGCATTGTTTACCTTGACCTTGACAGGGTGGCAGCAGGACTGAAGCTGCCTGATACCTGTGATTTTGTTTCTCTGTTATCAATGGGACTTAACTCTTGCATCTATGTCCAATTTGGGAAGAGCACTTGGGTAGAGAGATATTAAACTCTTACTTTTTGCATGCTATTGGCAAGTACAGGAGCTCCATTCCCACAGAGCAGGCATCCAGGAGCACAGAGGCAAGTCACTGCATGTTTCAAACACACTCTCAGAACTCAGAAGTTGAAAAAAGTCCCCTAAAGGGTCCAACAATTTAGGAAATAATAAAAATTACCCCTTAATTGATTTTTAAAATTATTTTCATGTCCAGTGTTATGGATTAGTCCATTTGCTGTTTGACATCTAAGATAATGGGGTCTTATTAGCTGTAATTATTAGAGTAACAATTTTTTCTGTCTACAACTATTCCTGTGAGTAAAGTGAAAAGAACACAGATTTGAAAAGTATCTGTTTCTGGCTTCTGGCTGAAGGCTGTGCCTCCCAGCCTGCCAGAACAGCCACCCCGAAGGCTGTTAAATAAAACATAAAATAACATAATACAGATTTGAGGTCACATAGACTAGAGCTCAACTCTTAGCTTTGCCTCTGCATTAGTTCTGGTCTGTTAAGAAGCAGACTGTCAGAAGGGATTAGGCAGAACTTCAGATCACGTGCAGGTCTGACACCTGGAGAAAGAGAGAGGGAAGGAGGATGGGGTGGGAGTTCTCAAACTGTAGTGCCGAAAGGACGGTTTGGCCAGGTTTCTGGGGACTCATCAAGTCAAAGGTGCCCATGAGAGGAATCCTGTGTCTCGCTGGAATGACCCTGCGTTGGTCCTCACTTAGTGACCCGACTGTGCTCAATCACTGGCTGGGAGAAGCTGGGAGATGTGTGGCTCAGGAGGAAAGTGATGGTGCATCCAGAGGGCAACAGCAGGGGCTGCCAGACAACTCTGTCCTTGCAGCAGGAGATCCAAGGCTCATTCCCACGGCCACCATGGCCTCTAAACACACACTCTGTTTTTACTGCCCCAGGGAAACTGTCTCATGGGGATGTCAGTTAGGATGCTACACCTTTCCTTAACTGAACACATCTATGAATGATTTCTTCCTAGAAGTGGTATCTTGGGTGGAGGGACAAAGAAATTAGAAACAAAAAAGCTGATTCATCTTAGCAACCACTGCCTTGGCTCATGAGTGAAATTTCTGAATCTGGTTCCCAAACTTTCCTTTCATTTCTTAAATTATTCGCCATCTTCCTGCTCAAACGTCATTATTGTTGCCTGGAACCAAAGAACCCTGACTGATCTGATTAACTCTGATTTTGGGGGGTCACTCAATCTTTTAGCTCCACTTGTGAAATGTGGGAATCTGGGAGGATTAAATAAGATAGAATATGTAATAAGATAGAATAGGTAAAACATTTGGTACATGGATCTTGCCCAACAATTTTTCCTCCTTCAACATTGATTTCAGCCAGGTGCAATTGCTCATGCCTGTAATCCCAACACTTTGGGAGGCAAAGGTGGGAGCATCGCTTGAGACCAGGGTTCAGGATTAACCTGGGTAACAAAGTGAGACTCTGTCTCTCCAAAAAATATTTTTTCATTGACTGCATATTTTAACAACATATATCTCTGATATTTGAATTTAAATTAAATTGCATGAGGTTGTAAATGTTCATTTTTTGCAAACATCATACCATCACTATTTATTGACTATTGCAGGGGCAGCAAAACTCTACCTCCATCCTCTTAAAGTCCTGGCTGGGCCTGAGAATTAAATTGACATAAGAGAGGTTAACAGGAGAAAAGCAGCATACAAATTCATTTAATACAAGTTTTATTTGGCCTGGGGAGCCCTCATAAGGAAAATAAGACCCAAAAAACCAGCTACAGTCAGTTACTTATATACTGCATTGGACAAAAGAATACTAAGTTGTGAAGAAGCAACTAAATTATGTGGGGAGACTTCAACAATATGAGTTATCTTAACAAGGTCTGTAAAGAATTCTTTCAGCCTTGACTTCTTGTCCTTAAGGATACAGATGTTGCTTTTCCTTCTAGTATAGGAAGGGTGTCTTTCACATGGGAATTTCATCTTCTGCTTTTAAGAAACAGAAAAGAGGTCAGAATGATCTTCTTGCAATTTCTGTCTTTCAAATGCCTTTAATTCAAAACAGTCAATATGTGAAAGCAGTATGTTTTTAACCCCTTCAGTGTGAACTATATATGAAGTAAAATTCCATAAAAGATACTCAAGCCATGGTTCCCAGTCTTGGAAGGAAACAATCTTAACTCCCTATTGTCTAGAATAAATTTCAAAATACCTTTCTTATCCTTTAAGGCCACTCAGCATCTGACCCTGTCTTTCCTCTCTAGCCTTATTTCCCAGTCCTGCCCATCACATTCCCAGAGCACTCACCCAGATGGAACCCACCTTGCTCTTCTGAACCTGGGGCTCTTCTTATGACACTCCCTCTGCCCCTTTGTCTGTGCCACTTGTCCTGTACTGTGTTCTGCTGTCAAATTCCACCTGTCCTCATGGCTGACCTCAAGTGTCCTCTACATGATCCCTTCCATGGTCTCAACAAGCCCCCATGCCTTCCCCCTGCTCTTGTGTCCTTCCTCACATTTGGCCCTGCATGTGGCAGCCTCCATCTCACAAGGGTGGTCATGGTGTCCACACTTGAACTCCCCACTGAGCTAAGGGTGAGGCTTGCACTGCACTGATCTTTATTTCCCTGAGAGTTTCTAGCATGGTGCTTCTGACATAAATGCTCCCCAAGCCATAACAAAAATCACAGGGGAGAAGGACAGATGGAAGGAATCAACGTGATGGTAGGAAGCAGGCAGGAAGTGGCTCAGTGCACTATGAGAGGCACAGATACAATCCAATTTAAATTTTATCTTGAAATTTCAAACTTAGAGAAATATTGTAGCTACAATTTAAAAAACTCCTGTACATGTTTTACCCTGTTTTGCCAATTGCTAATATTTTGCCTCATATGCTTTATCATTTTCTCACTCTATGTTATTTTTCTGAACCATCTGAGAATAAGTTGCAGAAATCATGCCACTTGCTCTTAAACACTTCAGTGTGTATTTACTAAGAATAAAGATATTCTCTTACACAGCCATATTACACTTATCAAAATCAGGAAATTTAACGTTGATATAGGATTAATCTATACCTTCATTAAATTTCTCCAATTGACCCAATATCTATTATATCTTTTTTTTTTTCTGGTTCAGGAGCCAATCTATGATCTTATATTAAATCGTGTATTCATGACAGATAAAGTTTTAAGGACAAAAATGGCATTGTTTGGGGGTCCAGATTCTACTCAAATTCAAGATGCATGTTTCTGCTCATCCCAGCAAATTATGACAGCAAAGCCGGGAGTTGTGTGATCTTACACAGCAATGCTATGCTGCCCGTTGTTTTTGATTTGCAGACCCATCAGAGGTTCTGCGCAGATTGAGGCCTCGGGGTGCTCTCCCCAACTGGTGGTGAAAAAGGCTTCCAGCGGAATGAGATGATGCCTGTCTGCTTGCAACTTCTCACATTTCCCAGAGATTGGCAAGGAAGTGGACTCCTATTAGACTCCACATGGCAGGAAACAATCACTCTGAAGTGTTTTTTGTGAAGCAAAATTACTAATGTTAATTATTAATCATATGTATTTCAAGATTCTAAATTAACACAATTATCCACGTCTTATGGATTACAGAAATATAAAATATTACACTTTTGACTTACGCGCGTATAAATACTAATTTTAGGCTTTTATGATTTGAAAGGCAAATCACCCCAAACATTACCAGCTGGAGATGCTAAGGGAGAAAAGAGGCCATCTCTTTTGTTCCTTTGGCATGATCCTGACACTTTTAGTATTTGAGAGTCCCAGGTTTTGCTGTTATTTTAAATCAGATCACTTTCAGAAAGGTAAGTCATCTTGCTTGACTCCCACTCCTTTGCAGAAAGACAGAAGATCTTCATCAGGGACTTTTTACCCTGAATGACTTGTCTATACCTTAATTAAATTTCTCCAATTCTCTGATTGTTCCAATATCTGTTATGTCATTTTTTTTCTGGCTCAGGATCTAAGATCATATAGTAAAGTGTGCACTCATGACAGATAATGTTTTAAAGAGAAAAAATGGCATCATTTTGGGGCCCAGTTTCTACTCAAATTCAAGATGCGTGTTTCTGCTCATACCAGAAAATCATGACAGCAAAGGAAAGAATTGTGTGATCTTACACAGGGATTCTATGTTTCCTATTGCTTTTTATTTACAGATCCATCAGAGGTCCTGCATGCCAGCTCTTCTTCCTGGATTGTCCATTCAGGCCTCATTGGAATCTCTATTCCATAGTTAAGATCTAGTTCAGTGGCCACCTCCTCCATGAAGTCCATCAACCCTTCAACAGTTATTTGTCCTCCCTTCCATACACCTTCAGCGTTTATTCATTGTTGTAGTAATACACTGTGCTATGCAATGATGTGATGGTCCTTGAGATTACAAATGAATTTCATCTTCATCTTCTCATACCCAGCAAGGTTCTTGGAATATGGCCAGTGAGCAAGGAATGAATGAATGCCTGACAGTCTCATACTGACCCTCTAAGACTCCCCAAATCCTCATCACTTTACTTTGGAAGCTGCTAGTTCTAATTCTTTGTGCTTTCCTTCTCTCTGATGCCCTCTGTTTACTTTTCTTTGCACTTGGATGAAATCGATACAGCAGCTTTATTGCAGTTGGGAAGGCTTTTGGATTACAAAGCAGATGTGGTGGTTTGGGGTCGGGGGTAATTCCTTGTGAAGGCTATTGGAAAGCAGAAACTTGGAGGGCTCTGCAAGTTCATCTTGTCACTTCTACTCCTCTTTGACTGATGGGTATTTTCCTCATTCTCAGTGACCTCTGGGGACAGCAATTTTGTATGGCCCCCACTGGAAACCTTTACAGCGGCAGCACGGTGAAGCAGGTGTGAGAGTTTAGATGCATAAAGACGGATATTCTCAGATGCCCTGGCACAGAATACAGCTTCTCCAAGGCTGTCAGGGCTGGGTTGAAAAGAGGTCTGGCCACACCAAGAATGGTTATCAGTGTGAATTTACCTGATCTCACAGATATGTTCTCTAGTCCCACTGTCCTTTCCTTCTACCTTGCCAATTCAGCAGGTCTGGCCCAGCCCAGACCATTGGCCCTTCCCATCCTTGGCAGCTACTACTATTAAGTGCATATCTGATCTAATACCACCCTTGCTTCACTCTTGCTTCACCTCCCAGACCTTGAAATTCTATTCATATCTGATCTCAGCCTCCCAGCACCAGCACCTATATATTCTATTAGTGCTGTAATGGCTAGCATATAAAGTGTGGCTTAAAAGAGCCAGGGTACCCATTTGCCAGTAGAGCAAAATTTTGGCATCTTTTTTTTTTTTGAGACGGAGTCTCGCTCTGTCCCCCAGGCTGGAGTGCAGTGGCACGATCTCGGCTCACTGCAAGCTCCGCCTCCAGGGTTCATGCCATTCTCCTGCCTCAGCCTCCCGAGTAGCTGGGACTACAGGTGCCCGCCACTGCGCCCGGCTAATTTTTTGTGTTTTTAGTTGAGACGGGGTTTCACCGTGTTAGCCAGGTAGGTCTCAATCTGCTGACCTCGTGATCCGCCCGTCTCAGCCTCCCAAAGTGCTGGGATTACAGGTGTGAGCCACCGCGCCCGGCCTATTTTGGCATCTTATGTAATGATGCCTCTTATATTCAGCAAGTAAATTCTGTAATGTGTCACCCACCCATTTTAAATGCTAATAAAAGAAATGAGTGCATCTCTCGTAACTATCACAGTAGTGGGAGTTGTAAGGGGAAAAAAAGGCCAGATGCATTTTGCTTTCTTTCTTAGTTACCACTAACATCTTTGCTCTATATTTGTGTCTCAGTGATGTTCCCTTCTTGCTGCTAAGCCTGGTCTATTGTTGGCATGGCACATGTGGGCTGCACGGGTAATTTGTGTCCTAGGAGGTTTCAGTTTACAAAAATAGGCAAAGCTTGACTTTTCACAGTCACTTCCTCTGTAATTAAAATGGCATATTTCTTAAGTTAGGAAAAGATGAGTTTATGGTAAGGGGAATAACAGTCTCTTCAAAGAGACTGAATTTATATTCTTGAACCACTGCCATATATAATAAAAGGCCTAGCAATTACTTGAAAGTCAATTTAAACATTGGATATAACAAAATAGTGCAAATTGGATAAATTAAGCTTCGGGTTCTTTTTTATTGAAGGACATATTGACTTTTTTGTTTGTTTGTTTGTTTGATCCTGGGGAAGTGGAGTCAATGGAAGCATTTTGGCACACATTTCTTTTTAAAAAAATGTAGTTAGGAATATGCACAACTTCCTCTGTAAGGGTGGGGAGAATCTGTTTTGTTTTTCAATATTTGCTCCACTGTGAATTTATTTTTGGTGTAATGGTGCGTCCCAACACCATTTGTTGACTGATTCATCTTTTCTCCACTGATTAGAAACACAACATTTTCCTACTATAAAAAGAAATAATGTTAATTTTATATTTCAGGACTAAAACAACTATATTTACATGTGTTAAGATATTTCCTTATTAAATTTAAACATGTAAGCCACACAAGTTTTAATATCCTGTCTTGGCATTTCTTCACTTTTAAAGATATGCTAAGAAACAAACAGGAAACTGGCCAAGACTTCTGTTAACTGTTGAGAAGCTCCTAGAAATATGACCCGCTACCTCACAGCTCTGCCTCTAGCAAGATTCCCCTAAGTCTTGGCCCTAGAGACTTTTAAACAAAGACCAAGACATTCAGGTCACAAGGGCGGTGGCTGCGATGATCTCAGAGCCAATGATGGCAAACTGCTCAGCTCTGGCTCAGCACAGGTGAGGGCTGCAATGACATGGAGGAGATGAGGCACCAACCGGAGTCTAACCTGCTTGCTGCTGTGTCCACTGCTAAGAGTCCTCAGAAGTCACTGACAGCAGAACGGAGAGGACAAGGTGCTGATGAGCAAAAGACAGCCGCAGACTCTGACCGGAAGGTGCCAAGTCAGAGTCCCACTGTATGCTCACTGCCTCGGAGAAGGGCACCGAGTGTGTGTGTGTGTGTGTGTGTGTGTGTGTGTGTGTGTGTGTGTGTGTGTGTGTGTATAGCAGAGGAGGGGGCTGGCTGGGGAGGCCTCACAGTCATGGTGGCAAGGCAAAAGAGAAGCAAAGTCCCGTCTTGCAAGGCAGAGGCAAGAAACAGAGCATGAGCAGGGGAACTCCCCTTTATAAAACTGTCAGATTTCATGAGACTTATTCATTGTCACAAGAACAGCATGGGAAAGACCCACCCTCATGATTCAGTTACCTCCCACTGGGTCCCTCCCATGACATGTGTGAATTATGGGAGGTACAATTTGAGATTTGGGTAGGGACACAGCAAAACCATATCAGTTGCTTATGATTTGGAGCAGATTTTTTGGTTTGGTATTGGTTTTTGCTTTGTCCCATAAAATGGCTTCTGAGCCTGAATGTCCTTCTTGTTGCCCTGAATTGTTTTGACTGGATCCCAAAAGGCTTTCCCCAGGGGATGTTTGGAGAAGGAGCTCAGAATAGTTCAACTGGATCTAGTCCTCCTGGCTACTAAGAGACATAGATACGAATCATATAAGCTTGCTTTGTTTTCGGTTCTTTGGTGGCTTTTTTTTTCTCTCTCTCTCTTGACTCGGAAACAAGGTTACTGCAGGAAATGGATGCAGTTAAAAATATATTCAAGTGATTAGGATTTGGAATACCCTACAGAAAAGGTAGGCTATTTAATGTCAGAAAGCATAACAAGAAGATTGTTTTTTTTATAATGAATGTTGAGCTGAATTATGTCCATCCCCTATGGGGTAGGGTTGGTAAAGGGGTAGTATGAACCCCACCCCAAGGGAAGTTATAGTCTAAGACTAGTAGGACAGAGGCAGGAAGCAGAAATATCACTTTTCACAATACAATAACTACTGAGAACATTAGAAAGTACCCATATGAAGGCCCTCATTTTTATAGATAAGGAAACAGAAACCATTTCCAAATAGTTAAGGAGAATGATGAGGCTTCAGGTTGAGTGCTTTGTGCACTCAACATGAAGAGCACTCATTTACTCTTCACCATGGCTACATGGGGTAGACAATGTAGTTACAGCCATTTCCAAAAAGTTTCATTCACTAGGTTCTCAATAAATAACTGATGAAGGAATGAATTAACAACTCTAATGCATTTATTCTTTTACGGGAGATGTTCTTTCTTCAGGCATCCTCTTGATAAGTTCCCCCACCAAGCCTGTTCCTCTTCCAAGGTTCCCTGTCTCTATGAACTGCCCACCTTGCAACCATTTGCACAAGCCAGAAACCTGTCTCCTTCATACCTTCCTCTCTGACACACGCTTAGAGAATTCATTATCCAGTCCTGATGGCTTTGCCGCCTAGAATTCTCCTGAATCCATCCATAGATCTCTGCCTCCACCACCACTACCCTCATCCAAATTGCCATCAACTCTCACCTGATGACCGTGGCCACCTCCTGACCGGGTCCACATATCAATTCTGAGCTCCCCTAAATCTGCTTCCCACACTGTAGCAAGAGTAGCCTTTTCAAAAGACAAATCCCCTCTTTCTATTTATTCGTTTCCTTTCCTTCCTGAAAAATTCAGACCCAAAGCCACTAGGTAGGACAAAGCAAGGCAGGCATTCCAGCCTGAGATGTAAGAAGTTGCCTTAAAAGAGCCCTCCAGGATACTACATACCCTAATGTAGGTACATAGGACCCAAATCAACCCTACTCTGGGATTGGGGGTCAAATATCAAGGATTCCAGCAGTAACAGTATCTGCTGATGAGGCTGAAGTGGGAGAAGAGACCACAGAACACAGCAACAATGCAATATCTCTCCAGATAACAGTTTTCTCAGCCTCTTGACTCTGATGTACATGGAGATCCCATCTTGTTTTTTCACTCCTTGCCCCTTCCTATTGAGCTTTTTACACAGACCCTCGCCATTGCCTTTTAATTCATCAGGAAATAGACAGAGCTTCACAGTGGCAGCAGCACCTGTTCCCTGCCCAGCCCCAAGCACAGATATTGGAAAATTATTCAATTATTAATTAACACTTGCAGCCCACAGTTTACATTCTCAAGTCTGAAGTGAGGGCTAGTGAATAAGGCAATAATATACTGTTTTACATTTTCAAAAATTAAAGAATACTACTACACACCTATCGGAATGGCCAAAATCCAGAATGCTGACCACCCAAATGCCAGTAATAATGTGAACCAACAGGAGCTCTCATTTATTGCTCATTGGAATGCAAAATGGTACAGCTACTTTGGAAAAGAGTTTGGCAGTTTCTCATAAAACTAAACATACTCTTACCATATGGCCCAGCAGTCATGATCCTTGGTAGTCAAAGGAGCTGAAAAGTTATGTCCACACAAAAATCTGCACATGGATACTCACACCAGCTCTATTCATAATTGCCAAAACTTAGAAGTGATTAAGATGTCCTTCAGTAGGTGAATGGATAAACTGTGGTACATCCACACAATGGAATATTAATTCTGTGCCAAAAAGAAATGAGCTATCAGCCGGGCGTGGTGGATCACGCCTGTAATCCCCAGCATTTTGGGAGGCCGAGGCAGGTGGATCACAAGGTCAGGAGTTCAAGACCAGCCTGGCCAATATGGTGAAACCTCATCTCCACTAAAAATAGAAAAATTAGCTGGGCGTGGTGGCAGGCACCTGTAGTCCCAGCTACTCAGGAGGCTGAGGCAGGAGAATCGCTTGAACCCGGGAGGCAGAGGTTGCAGTGAGCCAAGATCGTGCCACTGCACTCCATCCTGGGCAACAGAGTGAGACTCTATCCCAAAAAAGAAAAAAAGAAAGAAAAGAAGTGAGCTATCAAACCACAAAAACATGGAGGATGCCAGGTGCATTGGCTCAAGCCTATAATCCCAGCACTTTGGGAAGCCAAGGTGGGCTGATCACTTGAGGTTAGGAGTTCAAGACAGCCTGGCCAACATGGTGAAACCCCGTTCCTACTAAAAATACAAAAGTTAGCTGGAAACGGTGACGCACGCCTGTAATCCCAGCTACTCGAGAGGCTGAAGCATGAGAATTGCTTGAACCCAGGAGGCAGAGGTTGCAGTAAGTGGAGATTGCACCACTGCACTCCAGCATAGGTGACAGTGAGACTCCATCTCAAAAAAAAAAAATAATGGTGATGATTATATTAATACAATCTTAATGCCGTTGAATTATACATTTAAGGATGGTTAAAATGATAAATACTATGTTATGTATATTTTACCACAATACTAAGAAGAATAACTAATGCCCCCTCCACTCATTTTCCACTGTATACTCTTTGTATATTTATATCATGGGCTTGTATTACCTATTTAAAGCAGATGTTTTTAACCAAAAGATTTAACTTTATACATTTATAGGATGTTCTTTCAACTGCATAAAAGTGGCTCTACTGTATCTTAGAAATGAAAAATTACTGAAAAAAACTGCAAAGGGTTAAAACTGCATCTGAGGTAAGTAAATTCATCAATTGCTGCTGTTCCTCCACAGAAAGAATGTACAGCCTCCTCCTTTCTTCCTCTCCTCATAGCCCCACCCCAGCTTCCTGTCATGCACACTGAGAATTTCATCATTCTAGCAACCTCATATCCAAAATAAGGTCCCTGGCAAAAGATTTATCACTCCCCAAAATTATCATGAAAATTACATTTTAATACCTGGCATATTAATGCAAGAATGTAAGCAATAATTGCAGGACTGTCATGAAAAGATTTTCAGTCTTTTATTTTCCTTTCTAGAATTGAGAACAGTGGTAGATATGGAAGCTGTGACTAGCCTGAAGAGTGCAGACAACCAAAATGAGTTTCCAGTAACATCAAGGCAAACCACAACAAAACAGGTAAGTCAGCCTTTACTTCTCAGGTGACACTTTGCACTGTGATACCACCGTGTTCACAAAAGGTATCAGAAGTATACAAGCCAAGTTAAGCTATTTAAGAACTTTTCAGAGGCTACTGTGTGCCCAGCACTGTAACTTCAAGTCTCTATTCTACCAAATCTATGATGTCAAGTGGAAAAGACAAATTTTCCAGTTCTGCAGTGTCCCATGTCGAACTCTTTGAGAGGAGGGAATATGCTTTGCTTCTGTCTACTGCGCAACACAGAGTAGGTGCTTACAAGATGCATGAAGTTCTAATGTTCCATAGTACTGCAGGATGACTACAGAAAACAATATATAGATTCAAATACCTAGAAGGAGGATAATGAATGTTCCCAACACAAAGAAATAATAAATGTTCAATTTGATGGATAAGCTAATTACCCTGACCTGATCACTATACATTATATATTGAAACATCACTCTGTATCCCATAAATATATACAATTACTACATGTCAATTTTACAAATAAAAGAAAAAAAGATGTTTGAAGTAATGAATGAGTAACAAAATGAAGTGGATGGCTACGCGCAGTGGCTCACACCTATAATCCCAACACTTTGGGAGGCCGAGGTGAGAGGATTACTTGAGGTCAGGAGTTCGAGACAAGCCTGGCCAACATGGTGAAACCCTGTCTCTATTAAGAATACAAAAATTAGCTGGGCGTGGTGGCACATGCCTGTAATCCCAGCTACTCAGGAGGCTAAGGCAGGAGAATGGCTTAAACCCAGGAGGCAGAGGTTGCAATGAGCTGAGATCACGCCACTGCATTCCAGCCTGGGCAACAGACCAAGACTCTGTCTCAAAAAAAAAAAAAAAAAAAATGAAGTGGAGATATGGAGCACCTACCCCATCAGTTTGCATGGCAATAATCAGTGACCTCTTCTTCAACACTCAGAGTGAACACAAGCTGTTAATCATCCCCAACCAAGCTGTGACCATGCTGAGCGGTGGCCAGGAAATTAGGAATAACATTCATTCCATAAGCATATATTGAATGTCTACTATGCTCCAAATAAATGCAGGGTGCAGAGGACAAGGGAATGCTGTCCCTGCTCTTTTACTGCTGTATTAATCATAGCTTTTTGTTTTATATATATCTGATGCTCTGGCATCTGGGGCTTTGCTGACCTTGGAGAGACTGCCCTTCCCAGGGCTAGCCAATTCCTAGAGATAGTAAATAAATTGCCTGCTAGTGCACCTTCCGAGCAATCCAGAGCCCAAGCCCCCACCACCTCCTCTATCAGACTCTGACATGCAGAGCTTTTATTTCCCCGCCCTAATCACCCCCAGACAGGTACCAGACAACTCAGGACAATCCCTATGCCCCAAAACCCACTGAAATCATTTAAACTAGGCAATCCTAAGATGCTTACCCTTCCTCCCCAGCTCTTTCCCACAGAAACTATGATAAAGGCTCCTGCCCACATTTCTCTCTCACTCCCCTGCCTCCTGACTGACCCTGGTGCCTCCCCAGGTGGCCCAGCATGGTGTGGCATGCCCCTCCTCTTGGGAACTGTGAGCAACAAACTATCTTTTCAGTGGCAATCATCTCTTAATCCGTTGGCCTCACCATACCTGGATAATAATAAAACCCACATTTAAAAAGAGTTGCTTACAGTCTAGGAGGGGACACCAACATATCTCCCTACAATTACAGGGCTGGATGAGAAGTTCTACAAAGGAGACGTGAGCAGAGGGCTGTGGGGGTGCAGGGGGGGTAGTAGCTGATGTGGGCACTGCTGGAGATTCCAGCAAGAACCCTAAAACGAGCTTGGGTTGGTCGGTTTGTTGCTAAGGCAGACAATGCAAACATGAGAAAAGGCTGAGGGTTGGAAAGGCTTCACCTGGAGCTGGGAGGAGCCCTCTTCACAAAGAAAGGAGACGGGCACCACTGCCCTCCTGCCTCTGGGACATGGCTGCTAACCTGTGGAAGGTTCTGGCTGACTGTCTTCTGTACCTGCACAGAGAAGGGTAGGTAGTAACTTCAGCCCAGACCAGAGTTAAAAGACGCTGGCCTTGTGGTGGAAGAAAGTTGGGATTCTCTATTTTCTTTTAGCCCAGATTTTAAAAATATGAACATTAAAGAGTTTCTGGCCAGGCGTAGTGGCTCACACCTGTAATCCCAGCACTTTGGGAAGCCGAGGCGGGTGGATCACCTGAGGTCAGGAGTTCAAGACTAGCCTGGCCAAATGAGGAAACACCATCTCTACTAAAAATACAAAAATTAGTGGGGCGTGGTGGTGGGCACCTGTAATCCCAGCTACTTGGGAGGCTGAGGTAGGGAGAATCACCTGAACCTGGGAGGTGGAGGTTGCAGGGAGCCAAGATCGTGCCATTGCACTCCAGCATGGGCAACAGAGTGAGACTCCATCTCAAAAAAAAAAAAAAAAAGAGTTTCCATTCTCCCTCTTAAATTCAGGTTCCTCATCTGTAAAGTGAGTGAGGAGGACCAGGCATCTGAACTCCACTCCAGTCCTTGACTTAGTATCTATTCCAGGTACAGAGAATAATACAGTGTTACGGGCTGAATCATGTCACCCTAAAATTAATTTGTTAAAGCCCTTGCTGCCAGTACCTCAAGGTGTGATATTATTTGGATATGAGCATTACCAGCATGAGGTCACGTGGGTGGGCTCTAATCCAGTTTGACCAGTATCCTTATAAGAAGAAGAAATCTGTATACAAAAAGAGAAACACCAGTGATGCATGCACACAGAGGAAAGACCGTGTGAGGACATGTGAGGCAGCAGCCATCGCAGGCCAAGGAGAGGGGCCTCAGGAGAAACAACTCTGCTCACACCTTCATCTTAAAGTTCCAGCCTCCAGAACTGGGAAAAAATTAATTTCTGTTTTTTAAGCTACCTAGTCTGTGACAGCAGCCCTAGCCGACTATATGGTAACAGATCAATTGTTAAAAACTTAAAGTGTCTAGGAAAAGGACTTCCTCAACAGGAAGCCACAAAATGCTCTCTGGTTATTTTGATGTTCAGCCAATTCACCCAAAGCTCTGTGCCATGACTAATAAGATGCAATTTAATATAACAAACACTGATCGAATGCCAGTCACAATGAGAGGCACTGGCAAACACATCTAATTCTCCAAGGTCATGAGGATTCAGACAGGGGGAAGAAAGAACAGGTTCTTCAAAAATCTCACTTAAGCCAAATAAACAAAACCTCTCCCTCTTTTCCATGTGACCTGAGTCTCAAATAACTGATGGATTCACCCCCATCAGGACTGCCTCAGTCTCTCCCAGAGGTGAGACAATCAAGCGTGACAAGGAAGAAAAGTAAAGTATAGAAATCCACATGTGTGGACTGGCCATTCTTACAGAGGAGAAGCTGTGGCTGTTCAATGTGAGAAATTCTCCAACTCAAAAGGAGACAACTGAGAAAGGAACAAGAACCATAAAAACTTTCCAGAGTTTGTCATCAGAACAACCTCCTTCACTAGGGCCATAATCAGCAGAATGGAAAAGAACAGGTGGCACAACACTTAGATAATATTCTTGGATATGCTCAGAAAAGTAGGGAGATGGGAAAACTCAAACCTAAGCTCTGTCTTTGGATAAAAATATAACAAAACAGGGGGACAGGGAAAACAGAGAAATGGCAAAAAGGAAAGAAAGGTCTGGCAATTGGTATATTTTTATCATTAATACCCAGGGATGAACATCTTTAGAAGCCATTTCACTATCACGAATCTTTAAGACATCAACAGTGTTAAAATAGAAAAGCAGAGACTAAATATTCTACCTTAATGCCTTAAGAATCAAAGTCCCACAAATCCACCCACTGGGAAGCTAAGCATTCCCAGACATCTCAGGAAGAAAACCTTCCATCAGGAGAGCCCAGAGTCCTTATTTTTCAAGTGGCAAAGATCTAAACTTGATTCTAGAGCATGGTCCTAGCAGGATAGCATAGCACAAATATTTTATTTTCTAAATATTCCTTTTGAAATTCTTTCTATATCCTTTCCCAGCAGAGAAAGCCAGTGGGTTTATCCTTCCAGGGCCCTCTCCTCTTCTTTCTCAAAAAAAGCTGGCAGTTGCTTCCAGGAATGGGCTCTTCACCTCCCATAAGTCATTCTTGCCCCACAATCAGGGCCAGGACTGTGTTGAATCAGAGCAACCCAAGACCAAATTGCAGCCCGTCAGCTAAGGGTACAGCAGGTGGGTGTTGAGTCTCTAAGGACAATCCTCACAGAGAATCACAGCCTGAGATTTGCATTAATGTGATGCTGGTGTTTGGACCTAAAAGAAACCCAATTTTGAAAGGAACCATGAGCAGGAAAACCTCTGGACAGAGTTCAAGATCTGGCTCTATCTTTGCTGTGTGACTTTAAGCAAGTCACATAACTCCTCTGGACCACTGTATTTTTTCACTGGAAGAAAGCAAATATCAGGTGAATTGCTAAGGTTCTTTCCAGCTGTAAAAGTGTAATGGCTTCAGTTTCTTCAATTCATTCTGGTTAATATTCATAGAAAATAATTTTTAGAAAATAATTAATAGAAAATAATTTTTAAATTATTTAAAATAATTTTAATAGCCACATAAGACTGTATTATCAACAATAAGCTGTTAAAGCATCACAGATTGGAAATACAATTTTCTGAATTTATACTTGATATTTCTCATTCTTTTTTACTTTTTTCTGCACTTAAAGAGTCTCCTGGCCGTGTACGGTGCCTGTAATTCCAACACTTTGGGAGGCTGAGGTGGGTGGATCACATGAGATCGGGTGTTTGAGACCAACCTGGCCATTTCTACTAAAAAATACAAAAAATAGCCAGGCGTGGTGGTGCTCGCCTGTAATCCCAGCTACTCAGGAGGCTGACGCAGGAGAATCACTTGAACCTGGGAGGCAACGGTTGCAGTGAGAGAAGATCGTGCCACTGCACTCCAGCCTGGGTGAAAGAGCGAGACTCGTTCTCAAGAAAAACTAAAAACATTTAAAAAAAAAAGTCTCCCACCCATAGGAGGTATTACGAGTTGAATTATGTCCCCTCAAAAATCATATATTAATGCCCATATCTCAGAATGTTACTTGATCTGGAAATAGGGTGACTAATTAGTCAAGATAAGTTCGTAGTGGAGTAGGGTAGGCCCCTAATCCCATGGGACTGGTGTCCTTATAAAAAGGAAAATTTGGAGACAATCATATCCACAGGGAGAATACATGAAGGCTGGCGTTGTGCTGCCACAGCCAGGGAACTACCAAAAACTGGAGAGAGGCCTGGCACAGATCCTTTTCCAGCTCCTTCAGAGGAAGCACGGCCCTGCTGACACGTTAATCTTGGACTTGGACTTTCCAGACCTATGAGGCAGGAAGTTCTGCTAGTTAAGCCACTCAGTGTGTGGTGCTTTGCTATGACAGTCTTAGCAAACTCGTACAGAAGGTTAAACCTACCTCTCGCTATAAAGCAAGAAAGGCAGCTCCTCACTTTCTCAGGATTCCCTGTGGTTGGGGCCAGGATATGTGGCCTGGGCTCTGCCCATCAGACACATCTGCCACAGCTCTGAAGCAGAGAAGCAGGGACTTCCCTTCAGATGACATGCGGCAGAACAGCAGCCACTCCATGCAGCTCCAGGAGGTGCCTGCAACAGAAGCCCCTGCAGCAGCAGCCAGCGTGGCCCATCCACAGTGTGTGTGGTGTCAGCAGGACCTGCTCCTGATGGCAAGGGCGACTCATCTCCACAGGACTCGTTCTGCAGCCTCTGAGCCTGGTCCTTCTGGAGATTCCATAAGTTACTCCATACTTTCTCATCAATTTCCTTTCTGCTTTAACAGGGAAGGCTTCTATTGCTTGCCTAGAACAGTTCCTGACACAGTAGGTTCTTAGTATTTGTCAATGTCTAATAAACCCTAAATTGACATAAGTGGTATTATATAAATCACATAACTTTCTAAAATAATTTCAATTTAATACACATATATTTTTGTGAATATCAAAAAAAAACAACAGTTACTTGTTACCTCACAACAGCACCTTGGGAAGACCTTTCTAGTATCCTGTCTTTCACAGATGGGGAAATCCCTGTTTGGAGACTTGCCCAAGGTCCAGAGCTAGCAGATGGCAAATACAGGGTTTGAACCGAGGCATTCTGCAATAGTAAATGTGAACAGTGCTCTCTGGCACAGTACTGAATTTTTTTTTTTTTTTACATATTACTAGTCAAAGGTTCGAAGTCTCTGATTCTAAAGTAGTTATACAACAATGTTTGAAATTTGCCTGGGTGTCAATTTGTCTGGAAAAAGTGACATGTGTCTTGCCCTGAAGGAGGAGAACTAGAATAGAAACACTCTGTTTTTTGGGTGATGGTCCAAAGGAGAATGATGTCAATAGCTCTGTAACTTGGGGCACAAATTATTCAGGCAACAGCAAAGTTGGGGACTTAATTTGTCCGAAAAATTGTGTTGTGTCAGCTTGACTTATAAAACCAAATTCATTTTTAAAAGTGTTAGCCATTACAAATTCTGAGATACTTTTTAAAGCTTTGGTTTGGCAAATGAGAACAGTTGGGAAAATAAATATGTGCAGTGAAAAGAGTTAAAATATCTTGTTCAAAAAAGAAATTATGATAACTGTGAAAACTAAGTATCAGAACAAATGTCCATTCTCAAGTTAGGCAGAGATGTCACCCTCAGAATCAAAGCACCATTTTTGGAAAAATGTTGGAAGGAAGCCCATGGTGTAGGTGACAGTAACTAATTTTCTGTTGCAGTTTCTAAGGTGAGGATGAATCAGGTCAGCTGGGACCTGCCTTCCCAGTGTCAAGTAGGAATCCTCTCTTGTAGAACTTACTGCTGAAACCAGGTACTTACTTCCCTGCATGTGGATCCAGAATCATAGCAAGTTCTGTTGATTCATCGCTTCCCACGCTGAGCCTGGAATGCAGCCATACCACCTCTTTCCTGGCCTGTCCTAGATGGAATTTGTGGCTTCTCTGGGCTCTGGCTTTCTCACAAAGTGAAGGGGCCACCTGTCTTATCCTGTCCGACCTTTGATGTCTGATAGTGGAGGCTGGGGTTGCTCCTGAAATTCCTGCAAGGTACTAGAGACCTTCCAGCTAAGCTGCCACTTAGCTCCCAGTTATTTCCCACATATCCTCTCCCCAATCTCTGGGCTCAGAAGTACTGCATTATGAGTAAGCTGGGGGACCTGAGGCTCACCAAGGCAAAGGCTTCAAGTTCAAGGTTCAAATGAGGCTCAGGGAAACTATCTGATCAAATCTACTAAAACTAAATATGTGCCTACCCCATGACCCAGCAATTCTACTGCAGAGCATATGCCCAAGAAACTGAGTGTATGTCTCTTTCAGAAGACATGTGCTCATCATAGACAAAAACTAGACACTATCCAAATGTACATCCACAGTACAATGGGCAAACAAACTGTGGCAGGTTCATATTTTATTACATAACAACAAAAAGAATAAACCCCTTTTATATTCAACAATATGGATAGACATAACATTGAGTGAAAGAAGCTAGACACCAAAAGTACCTACTGTATAATTCCATTAAGTACAAGAACCAGAAACACAAATCTGTGGTGAAAGAGGTCAGACTAGGGGTTATCTCTGGGGAAGAGGGTGAGTATTGACTGGGAAGGGACATAAAAGAACTTTCTGCGATGCTGGAAGTGTCCTAGATATTTGTTCTAATGGTGATTACAGGGGTATATACATAGGTAAAATTTTAAAAGATGTGTGTTCGTTTACCTATGTAACAAACTTGCACATTAAGTTCCCGTACCCCGGAACTTAAAATAAAATTTGAAAAAAAAAAAAAAGATGGTGTTTATCTGTAGGTATATTACATTCTTTCCTTGTTGTTGTTGAGACGAAGTCTCGCTCTGTCTCCCAGGCTGGAGTGCAGTGGCGCAATCTCGGCTCACTGCAAGCTCTGCCTCCCAGGTTCACAACATTCTCCTGCCTCAGCCTCCCGAGTAGCTTGGGACTACAGGCACCCACCACCACTCCCGGCTAATTTTTTGTATTTTTAGTAGAGACGGGGTTTCACCGCGTTAGCCAGGATGGTCTCGATCTCCTGACCTCGTGATCCGCCCGCCTTGGCCTCCCAAAGTGCTGGGATTACAGGCGTGAGCCACTGTGTCCGGCCTACATTCTTTTAAAAAATTTGAAAGCATGGGCTATGGGAGCTCAAGACGTCAGTGTTAAAATGGTGCTGAGTAAGGGAGATTCCAATTAGGTTGCTCAGGTCAGAGCTATCAGGCTTCAGTGCTCAGTATTCAAGATAGCTCAGAATTCAGAGCTCATAATCAAAATATCTGCAAGTAAACATAATAATTGCTACCAGCTGTTAATCACTTTCTAGGTGCCAGGCTCTAGACAAAGCATTTTATGAACACGACCTCATTTTGTGCCTGCAACAACTTTATAAGGTAGGTGCTGGTAATATTTCCATTTTACAGAATAATGACATGCCTTGCTCAAGGTCGTGCTGCTGGTAAGTGGTAGTCAGGAAGCTAAAGAGGATCTATCCAGGACAGAGAGATTGAATGGCATCAAGGGGTGTGGGGGAGCAAATCGTCCAGGTTCCTCTGCTCTGGACACTGTATTTCTTAGTAAGAGATTAATCAGCAAGACAAGGATGCCCTCTCTCACCACTCCAGTTCAACATATTGGAAGTTCCGGCCAGGGCAATCAGACAAGAGAAAGAAATAAAGGGTATTCAAATAGGAAGAGAGGAAGTCAAATTGTCTCTGTTTGCAGATGACATGATTGTATATTTAGAAAACCCCATCGTCTCAGCCCAAAATCTCCTTAAGCTGATGAGCAACTTCAGCAAAGTCTCAGGATACAAAATCAATGTGCAAAAATCACAAGCATTCCTATACACCAATAACAGACAAACAGAGAGCCAAATCATGAGTGAACTCCCATTCACAGTTGCTACAAAGAGAATAAAACACCTAGGAATACAACTTACAAGGGAAGTGAAAGACCTCTTCAAAGAGAATTACAAACCACTGCTCAAGGAAATAAGAGTGGACACAAACAAATGGAAAAACATTCCATGCTCATGGATAGGAAGAATCAATATCATGAAAATGGCCAAACTGCCCAAAGTAATTTATAGATTCAGTGCTATCCCCCATCAAGCTACCAATGACTGTCTTCACAAAATTGGAAAAAAACTACTTTAAAGTTCATATGGAACCAAAAAAGAGCCCACATAGCCAAGACAATCCTGGGCAAGAAGAACAAAGCTGAAGGCATCACGCTACCTGACTTCAAACTATACTACAAGGCTACAGTAACCAAAACAGAATGGTACTGGTACCAAAATAGATATATAGACCAATGGAACAGAACAGAGGCCTCAGAAATAACATTACACATCTACAACCATCTGATCTTTGACAAATCTGACAAAAACAAGCAATGGGGAAAACATTCCCTATTTAATAAATGGTGTTGGGAAAACTGGCTAGCCATATGCAGAAAACTGAAACTGGACCCCTTCCTTAAACCTTATACAAAAATCAACTCAAGACGGATCAAAGACTTAAACATAAGACCCAGGACCATAAAAATCCTAGAAGAAAACCTGGGCAATACCACTCAGGATGTAGGCATGGGCAAAGACTTCATGTCTAAAACAACAAAAGCAATGGCAACAAAAGCCAAAATTGACAAATGGGATCTAATTAAATGAAAGACCTTCTGCACAGCAAAACAAACTATTATCAGAGTGAACAGGCAACCTACAGAATGGGAGAAAATGTTTGCAATCTACCCATCTGACAAAGGGCTAATATCCAGAATCTACAAAGAACTTAAACAAATTTACAAGAAAAAAACAACCCCTCAAAAAGTGGGCAAAGGATATGAACAGACACTTCTCAAAAGAAGACATTTATGCAGCCAATAGACATATGAAAAAAAAGCTCATCATTACTGGTCACTAGAGAAATGCAAATCAAAACCACAATGAGACACCATCTCATGCCAGTTAGAATGGCGATCATTAAAAAGTCAGGAAACAATAGATGCTGGAGAGGATGTGAAGAAATAAGAACGCTTTTACACTGTTGGTGGGAGTGTAAATTAGTTCAACCATTGTGGAAGACAGTGTGGCGATTCCTCAAGGATCTAGAACTAGAAATACCATTTGACCCAGCAATCTCATTACTGGGTATATACCCAAAGGATTATAAATCATTCAATTATAAAGAGACATGCACACGCATGTTTATTGCAGCACTATTCACAATAGCAAAGACTTGGAACCAACCCAAATATCCACAATAGTAGACTAGATAAAGAAAATGTGGCACATACACACCATGGAACACTATGCAGCCATAAAAAAGGATGAGTTCTTGTCCTTTGCAGGGACATGGATGAAGCTGGAAACCATCATTCTCAGCAAATATCACAAGGACAGAAAACCAAACACCACATGTTCTCACTCAAAAGTGGTAGTTGAACAATGAGAACACTTGGACACAGGGAGGGAAACATCACACACCAGGGCCTGTTTGGGGGTGCAGGGCTAGGAGAGGGTTAACATTAGGAGAAATACCTAATGTAGGTGATGGGTTGATGGGTGCAGCAAACCACCATGGCACATGTATACCTATGTAACAAACCTGCACGTTCTGCACATGTACCCCAGAACTTAAAGTATAATTTAAAAAAAAAGAGAGAGAGATTAATCAAAACTTCAGAAACAGAAATTCCTCTCTTTCCCTAGGCAACCAAGCCATCAATACACTGATGTGAGGGAAATCAGAAGAGAGCAAATCAGGTCCAGGCGTGAAATGGCTTCTGACTTTGTCAGCCAGTAGATTTTCTCCCTTGTAAAGAAATCACCACAGGAATGAACGGTGCCCCAGCAGGGGCTTATCATTCTCTTCCTTGAGAGTGTAAAGCTCCAGTGCTGACTCACATATGTGGAAGGGGCCAGAACTAAGTCAGGGCACAAGGGCCAGAAGCTCCTGTAGCTGTGGCCTCCAGGCCACCTGCCCACAGCCTTTCCCACACTTGTGACACTTTTATTTCCCTTTCGTGAATTGCCCCCAGAGTCTTTTCAATGAATCCTGTGTTACTCATAGTTAGGGCTCTTGGTTACAGTGAAAACCTAATTTGAACCAGGTTAACTGAACAGAGGAATTCACTGGAAAGATCCAGCGTTTCTCACAAACTTCAAAGACAGGGATGCAGCCAGCCTCAGGAATGGAACCATGGCTGGAGCCCTGTAGAGAACCTGGAGGCATCTCTCTGCAACACCCCATCTGTCTCTCCCTTGATGTCTGCTCTATTCTTCCCTGTTACTACAAACCAGCCTCCTCTGCTTCTCCATCTACGTGGTGGGACCTGGCCACCACTTCTCCCAGGATTTCTACACTCTCAGTCATGCACCCAACAAGAAGCCTATCTCCAGCTCTTACTCCCCAACCTAAAATCTCAGGGAAATGACTGATTGGCCCAAGTTGAATCAAATGCCCCAGACCAGACAAATGTGGCAGAAAGTCCAGGTCCTGTAGAAACATGGCAACTCCTACCACAATTGTGGGAATGGATGGGGGAAGAAGGAACCAGCAGGAAAGGGAGGGCAGACAACAATCTTATGGGCATCCATCACATGGCCTACCTTAACAAATCTTTTGACAGTGGGGAAAACCTCAGCCTTGGAGAAACAGGGACTAGCTCTATCATTTGTCAGTTGTGTGATCATGGGCAAGCTGCTTGACTTTCCCAAGCCTTTGTTCCCTCATCTGCAAAGTAAGGACAGTAACACCTACTTCTTGGTGTCACTGAGAAGATTAAGCAAGAAAGAATCTGTGCAGCACCTAGTACAGTGCCTGACACACCTAAATGCTAAATAGTCCTAACCTTATTTTGAACATCAAAACAGTCATGGGAGGACTGAGGGTGCTTTGAGTATAATTAATTGTTTTGCTGAAGAGGAGGTTTTCTTATGCTATGAAGCCTGCCAACTTATGGCATTTCACCAGGGCATCACATGCTTTCAAAAACGTGTTTTTTAAAAAAATGGATATAAATTATCTTTAGTGTTTGTCACAAGAAAAGTGAGAGGCCAAGACTGTAACATACTGCAGGTACCCAAACTAAATCCTCCCTATGAAGCAGATAACAGTAAACTTTGTCCTTGGGATGTTTGGATTTGTTGAATGATAAGCAGTAAGTGTGGACATTTATCAGCGATAAGTTATAAATAAGAAAGTTCTGAAGAGGCTGAAAAGCTTATCAGACTACATGGGGAGGAGAGTTCTAGTTGTCAAAAAGACAGGTGGAAGTTTTCCTTTTTCTCTCTTTTTATAGAGTAAAGAGAACAATTTTTTATTTTAGGAAATCCTAGACTATCTCAGACACTTCTTTCTAGGTCTGATTTAACACCTTGAATAAGTTGGCTTCATGTCACCCATATCAAGATGGTATTTCAGAAAACAAAGACAACAGATACTGACTTTGAACACAGCATGTTGAAATGGTGAGAAAGTGTCTTGTTAAGAGAAAGGGCCAAACTCTTGAAGTTTATCAATTTGACATATCTTGGCTTAGGATTCCCAGGACTTCTCACTTACAACAGGATCTGTAATAACTCCCATTCTCTGAAGCTGAATGAAGAAGGCCACAGAAATTGCTCCATCTACAGTGCTTGCTGGAAATTAGTGCATGTGTGTCTGATATTCAGAGTAGAGCAGCATTTTGTTTGTGAATATTTATAAGCAACAACCCACATATACTTAACATTTTATATTGAAAAACTGTTTCTCAGGTAGATTAAAAATTTCTCTGCAACCTAAAATTTTAGCGCACATTTTATGATGTGAAAAGACTCAAGGATTTTTTTTTTTTTTGAGACAGAGTCTCGCTCTGTCACCCAGGCTAGAGTGCAGTGGCATGATCTCTGCTCACTGCAAGCTCCGCCTCCCAGGTTCCCGCCATTCTCCTGCCTCAATCTCCTGAATAGCTGGGACTACAGGCGCCTGCCACCACGCCCGGCTAATTTTTTGTATTTTTAGTAGAGACGGGGTTTCACCATGTTAGCCAGGATGGTCTCGATCTCCTGACCTTGTGATCCGCCCGCCTCAACCTCCCAAAGTCCTGGGATTACAGGCGTAAGCCACTGCGCCCAGCCAAGAATTCTTTAAATTAATCCATTTTAAATTAACAAAGCAAGTATTTCCTCTTTAGCATCATGAAAAACGGAGCATGCTCATATAAGAATCATAAAAATCCACCCAGCACAGGAAATCCCTTTAAAATTTGTAGGACTAAAATAGTCCTACAAATAATCGTTGACCCTCTTGCTTAATACTCTCAAATGATGGGGAGTGACTCACTAATTTATGAGGTGTCCTTGCCATCATTTGCTTTCACTTTCTACCGATCGGTACTTAGTATGTCTCAGAAGCAAAACAGAACAAGCCAGCCTTTAAATACCCTCTCAAAGATGGACAATGGCCACAGGCATCCGGTCTGTCCTATCTCCTTTATATCAGACTGAACTTTTGCTATACTTGTGCTACGTTGTTTCACCTAAAGCTGCTTCCTCGCGTTATTTTAAGTTCAGCCTCAAGGTTTCGGGGTACATAGTGAACTGAAACCTGACTGGATGTGGAAACAGACCGGAACCTACTCTTGGAACAAGTAGCTAAGTCTCAGCTAATCCCAGCAGCCAGACTTTGACCACTCACAGGTAGCCAACCTCTCAAACCGTGCTAAGAAGGCAAACGCGAGCTGTAAGCAACCCAGCAGTTTCCGTACCTCACTTCCGTTTTCTGTACCTCACTTCCGTCTTCTGTACCTCACTTCCGTTTTCTGTACCTCACTTCGATTTTCTGTACATCATTTTCCTTTATCTGTGCATATATCCTTTTGAACTCCTGGCAATGCCTGAGTAACTCCGAACCTATTCGGGTTGGGAGGTGGGGGGTAGCTACTCAATTTACAAATCGTTCTTTACTCAGTTAAAATCTGTTCAATTTAATTTGTCTAAAGTTTTTTTTTTTTAAACACTCCCAACAAGATATTTTTTCTAGGCCCTTTATCATCTTGAATACCTTCCTCTAATCCATGACAATCTCTCCTGAAATGCCATATTGGGAACTGAATTGGATCCAGCCCACGTTGTGGAGGAGCTTTCTGGTGGTGGGATGTGGTGTGAGCTTTCTTTAGAAACCGCTTCACACCATTGGCTACTACTTTAAAAATAGCAGAAAAACGAACTATTTTCTCTAAGATGTTATCACATCTCAATATTACACATTATTTCCATTTGTCTTTGAAGTTACACTTATTTAAGTAGTTCTATTATAGGCCAGCACTGACCTTAAATGGGTTCCATTGTAAAGGAGCTGACTGCTGGTGCTGATCAGGAAATGATTCTTTTGTTTGCAAGCAGAAAGGTCATGAGAGGGCTTTCATAGAAAACTAAAGAAAATGTCTTCCAAATTGGACATTTCCTTTTAGATGGAGGGAGGATAAGAAATGATGTGAACATCAATTTCTTACATTGGAGGAAAATAATGAGCCATGAAAAGAGGTAAAGTCACATAAAATTACATTTGTTTTGTTAATTAGGTGACACACCATGCCAAGACTGAATAAAATAAAAGGAAGGAAAAGCAACATACCATTTCTGATGCTAACTTCCTGATTCAAAGGCGAGGGACAGCTCAACCACCTGCTCACCCAGAAGATGGGCTTCAAAGAAAGATGCAGTTAGAGAGACTGGTTTTATAATTAATCTTTGGACAATGCGGTTGACATAACCTGCAAAAGACTTATAATGAGAAGCATGTTCCTGGGAGCTGGTCTGATATAGATAGATAGATAGATAGATAGATAGATAGATAGATAGATAGATAGATAGATACATACATACATACATACATACATATATATATACATACACACACACACACATACATACATACGTACATACACACACACACAATATATTTTAATTCAGGCCAGGTGCCATGGCTCATGCCTGTAATCCCAGCAATTTGGGAGGCCAAGGCAGGAGGATCATGTGAGGCCAGGAGTTAGAGACCAGCTTGGGCAAAATAGTGAGACCTCATCTTTACAAAAAAAAAAAAAAGCTAGGCACAGTGGGGCATGCTTGCACTCCCATCTACTCGGGAGACTGAGGTGGGAGGATCATGAACTCAAGAGCTCGAGGTTACAGTGAACTATGACCATGCGACTGCACTCTAGCCTGGGTGGAAAAGTGACACACTGACCCCCACCCCCAAAAAAATTAAAACATTCTCATTCCTTCCTTCTAGTTCTTGAATATATCTCAGCTACAACTGGTGAAACTGTAGGTAAAAGTACAAAAACTACTCTTCAAAGACAGGTAACTGACAAAACACAAGTGTGCAGCATGAAAATTAGAATGATTATTGTATCACTTCTCGGTCTTTCAGCTAAAACCAAGTACAAAATGACTGCTGTTACCTGGTCAAATAGTGTGGACTTTCCAATGATGATAACCTAGTGTGCTGTGAAAATGTTCCAGAAGAGAACTGGAAGACACCACACCCACACCCCTCACAAACAAATAGTTTCTTCTATCCAGAGAGTAGCTCCTGGTTCATGTAACTTCAGTTGAATTCTCTTAAGTTACTATTTGAGGAAATATCTTTGCCCTCTCCCCACATACATGCAAAACCACTTTTTAGCACTCCTGGGTATCTCTGAAGTTTGACAAAAACATTTCTACCCTCAGTGATTTCAACTATAATTAATAGAGCACGCTATTTGACATAGATAGTAACATGAAGTTTATGCTCTATGTCCACTCTGAGAATTCCTAGGCCATCCTGGTAGTCAGCATCTTCTCTTTCTCACAATTTTCCATTCCAAATATCACCATTCTGTCACTTTCCACTAGCTCTCAGTCACCTTCACTCTCTTCTAGGACTAGTATTTCTGGCTGTATGCCTGTACCACAACTCATTACATAAAATTTCCTGTGTCCTGGCAAACTTCATTAAAGTTAAACGAGGATTTTCCTGGTTACATCTCTGAAACCACAAATTTTAATCCCAGCTGCACATTAGAATCACTTGGAGAGCTTTTTAAAAATGTCATTGCCAAGGCCTCACCCTCAGAGATTCTGATTTAATTCAGAGATGCCCAGCACTAAGTCTTTTTTTACTTTTCTTTTCTTTTTTTTCTTTTTTAGAGAAAGGGTTTTGCCATGTTGCCCGGGCTGGTCTTGAAGTCCTAGGCTCAAGCAATCTACCCACCTTGGGCCTCCCAAAGTGCTGGGATTACAGGCATGAGCCACCATGCCTGGCCGGCATTGATAAGTCTTAAAAGCTTTTCAGGTGATTCTAATCTACAGCCAACGTTAAGATTTAGTGTGCTAATGCCCAAAATACCTGAAATGTGTGATGTATGCCATTAGTAACTGGTTCTCATCACTGCAACTGTTTTCATGAGGCAGAGACAGCAAGATTCTTACAGACAGACAGCTTCTAACACTGAGTCCCAGAACACCTGCAGGAATGAATACAATCAAGAATTAAATGTCAACGCTGGGTACAGTGGCTCACACCTGTAATCCCAACACTTCAGGAGGCTGAGGTGGGTGAATCTCCTGAGCTCAGGAATTCAAGACCAGCCTGGGAAACATGACGAAACCCTGTCTCTACCAAAAATACAAAAAAATAGCCAGGTGTGGTTGCATGTACCTGTGGTCCCAGCTATTCAGGAGGCTGAGGAGGGAGGATCATTTGAGCCTGGGAAGCAGAGGTTGCAGTGAGCTGAGATTACACCACTGCACTCCAGCCTGGGTGATGGAGTGAGACTTTGTCTCAAAAAATAAATAAATAAATAATAACAAGAAAATAATTAAATGTCAGATAAGAGATAATGCTTAAGTTCACATGGAAAAATAAGCACACTGAAGAGTTAAGAAAACACTGACAAGGGGCTGGGCACAGTGGCTCATGCCTGTAATCCCAGCATTTCAGGAGGTCAAGGCAGGTGGATTGCTTGAGGTCAGGAGTATGAGACCAGCCCGGCCAACTTGGTGAAACCCCATCTCTACTAAAAGTACAAAAATTAGCTGGGCATGGTGGTGCATGCCTGTAGTCCCAGCTACTTGGGAGGCTGAGGCAGGAGAATCACTTGAACCCAGGAGGTGGAGGTTGCAGTGAGCCAAGATTGTGCCACTGCACTCTAGCCTGGGTGACAGAGCAAGATTCCATCTCAAAAAAAAAATAAAAAGAAAGAAAGAAAAGAAAACACTGATGACAAGGAAAGGCTCTGAAGAAAACAAGTTCAATCGGATATTAAAAATACACTACACAGCTCTTGAGGCTTCCAAGATGGCTGAATAGGAACAGCTCCAGTCTGCAGCATCCAGCAAGATCAACACAGAAGACAGGTGATTTCTGCATTTCCAACTGAGGTACCTGGTTCATCTCATTGGGACTGGTTGGACAGTGGGTGCAGCTCACAGAGGGCAAGCCGAAGCAAGGCAGGGTGTCGCCTCACCCAGGAAGCACAAGGGGTCGGGTGATTTCCCTTTCCTAGCCAAGGGAAGCTGAGACAGTCTGTACCTAGAGGAACAGTACACTCCTGCCAAAATACTGTTTTTTTCCCATAGTCTTTGCAACTGGCAGACCAGAAAATTCCCTCCTGTGCCTGACTCAGCAGGTCCCACACCCACGGAACCTTCCTCACTGCTAGTGCAGCGGTCTGAGATCGACCTGTGATGCTGCAGCTTGGCAGTGGGAGGGGAGTCCAACATTGCTCAGGCTTGAGTAGATAGTTTTGTCCTCACACTGTAAACAAAGAGGCCAGGAAGCTTGAACTGGGCGGAGCCCACCGCAGCTCAGCAAGGTCTACTGCCTTGCTGTAGATTCCACCTCTGTGGGCAGAGCATATCAGAACAAAAGGCAGCAGACAGCTTCAGCAGAACTAAACGTCCCTATCAGACAGCTCTGAATAGAGCAGTGGTTCTCCCAGCACGGCGTTCGAACTCTGAGAACGGACAGACAGCCTCCTCAAATGGGTCCCTGAACCCCATGTAGCCTGATGGTAGACACCTCCCAGTAGGGTCCGACAGACACCTCACAGGCAGATGCCCCTCTGGGATGAAGCTTCCAGAGGAAGGATCAGGCAGCAATATTTGCTGCTCTGCAGCCTCTGCTGGTGATACCCAGGCAAACAGTGTCTGGAGTGGACCTTTGGCAAACTCCAACAGACCTGCAGCTGAGGGTCTCAACTGTTAGAAGGAAAACTAATAGAAAGGAATATCATCAACATCAACAAAAAGCACATCCACACCAAAACCCCATCTGTAGGTCACCATCTTCAAAGACCAAAGGTAGATAAAACCACAAAGATGGGGAGAAACCAGAGCAGAAAAGCTGAAAATTCTAAAAACCAGAGCACCTATTCTCCTCCAAAAGGTCACAGCTCCTCACCAGCAAAGGAACAAAAGTGGATGGAGAATGAGTTTGACGAGTTGACAGAAGTACGCTTCAGAAGGTCGGTAATAAGAACTTCTCCAAGCTAAAGGAGGATGTTCGAACCCATCTCAAGGAAGCTATAAACCTTGAAAAAAGGTTAGACGGATGGCTAACTAGAATACACAGTGTAGAGAAGACCTTAAATGACCTGATAGAGCAGAAAGACACAGCACAAGAACTTCTTGACGCATGCACAAGCTTCAAGAGCCAATTTGATCAACTGGAAGAAAGGATATCAGTGATTGAAGATCAAATGAATGATATAAAGTGAGAAGACAAAATTAGAGAAAAAAGAGTGAAAAGAAATAAACAAAGCCTCCAAGAAATATGGCACTATGTGAAAAGACCAAATCTATGTTTGACTGGTGTTCCTGAAAGTGACGGGGAGAATGGATCCAAGTTAGAAAACACTCCAGGATATTATCTAGGAGAACTTCCCAACCTAGCAAGGCAGGCAAACATTCAAATTCAGAAAATGCAGAGAACACCACAAAGATACTCCTTGAAAAGAGCAACCCCAATATACATAATTGTCAGATTCTCCAAGGTTGAAATGAAGGAAAAAATGTTAAGGGCAGCCAGAGAGAAAGGTAGGGTTACCACAAAGGGAAGCCCATTAGACTAACAGCAGATCTCGTGGCAGAAACCCTACAAGCCAGAAGAGAGTGGGGGCCAATATTCAACATTCTTAAAGAAAAGAATTTTCAATCAGGAATTTCATATCCAGCCAAACTAAGCTTCATAAGTGAAGGAGGAATAAAATACTTTACAGACAAGCAAATGCTGAGACATTTTGTCACCACCAGGCCTGCCTTACAAGAGCTCCTGAAGGAAGCACTAAACATGGAAAGGAACAACCAGTACCAGCCACTGCAAAAACATATCAAATTGTAAAGACCTTCAATGCTAGGAAGAAACTGCATCAATTAACAGACAAAATAACCAGCTAACATCATAATGACAGGATCGAATTCACACATAACAATATTAACCTTAAATGTAAATGGGCTAAATGCCCCAATTAAAAGACACAGACTGGCAAATTGGATAAAGAGACAAAACTCATCAGTGTGCTGTATTCAGGAGACCCATCTCATGTGCAAAGACACGCATAGGCTCAAAATAAAGGGATGGAGGAAGATCCACCAAGCAAATGGAAAGCAAAAAAGAAAGCAGGGGTTGCAATCCTAGTCTCTGATAAAACAGACTTTAAACCAACAAAGATCAAAAAGGACAAAGAAGGGCATTACATAATGGTAAAAGGATCAATTCAACAAGAGCTAACTATCCTAAATATGTATGCACCCAATACAGGAGCACCCAGATTCATAAGGGAAGTTCTTAGGGACCTACAAAGAGACTTAGACTCCCACACAATAATAACAGAAGATGTTAACACCCCACTGTCAATATTAGACAGATCAACGAGACAGAAGGTTAACAAGGATATCCAGGACTTGAACTTAGCTCTGGACCAAGCCGACCCAATAGACATCTACAGAACTCTCCACCCCAAATCAACAGAATATACATTCTTCTCAGCACCCTATTGCACTTATTCTAAAACTGACCACATAATTGGAGGTAAAACACTCCTCAGCAAATGCAAAAGAAGAGAAATCACAACAAACTGTCTCTCAGACCACAGTGCAATCAAATTAGAACTCAGGATTAAGAAACTCACTGAAAACCACACAATTACATGGTAACTGAATATCCTGCACCTGAATGACTACTGGTTGAATAACAAAATGAAGGCAGAAATAAAGATGTTCTTTGAAACCAATGAGAACAAAGACACAATGTACCAGAATCTCTGGGGCCCATTTAAAGCAGTGTGTAGAGGGAAATTTATAGCACTAAATGCCCACAGGAGGAAGTAGGAAAGATCTAAAATCGACACCCTAACATCACAATAAAAAAAACTAGAGAAGCAAGAGCAAACAAATTCAAAAGCTAGCAGAAGACAAGAAATAACTAAGATCAGAGCAGAACTGAAGGAGATAGAGACACAAAAAACCCTTCAAAAAATCAATGAATCCAGAAGCTGGTTTTTTGAAAAAATCAACAAATAGATAGACCGCTAGCAAGACTAATAAAGAAGAAACGAGAGAAGAATCAAATAGATGCAATAAAAAATAATAAAGGGGATATCACCACTGATCCCACAGAAATACAAACTACCATCAGAGAATACTCTAAACACCTCTACGAAAATAAACTAGAAAATCTAGAAGAAATAGATAAATTCCTGGACACATACACCCTTCCAAGACTAAACCAGGAAGAAGCTGAATCTCTGAATAGACTAACAGGTTCTGAAATTGAGACAATAATTAATAGCCTACCAACCAAAAAAAGTCTAGGACCAGATAGATTCACACCCGAATTCTAACAGAGGTACAAAGAGGAGCTGGTACCATTCCTTCTGAAACTATTCCAATCAACAGAAAAAGAGGGAATCCTCCCTAACTCATTTTATGAGGCCAGCATCGTCCTGATACCAAAGCCTGGCAGAGACACAATAAAAAAGAATTTTAGGCCAATATCCCTGATGAACATCGATGCAAAAATCCTCAATAAAATACTGGCAAACTGAATCCAGCAGCATATCAAAAACCTTATCCACCACAATCAAGTAGGCTTCATCCCTGGGATGCAAGGCTTTTTCAACATATGCAAATCAATAAACGTAATCCATCACATAAATAGAAACAATGACAAAAGCCACATGATTATCTCAATAGATGCAGAAAAGGCCTTCGACAATATTCAACAGCACTTCATGCTAAAAACTATCAATAAACTAGGTATTGATGGAACATATCTCAAAATAATAAGAGCTATTTATGACAAACCCACAGCCAATATTACACTGAATGGGCAAAAACTGGAAGCATTCCCTTTGAAAACCGGCACAAGACAAGGATGCCCACTCTCACCACTCCTATTCAACATAGTGTTGGAAGTTCTGGCCAGGACAATCAGACAAGAGAAGGAAAGAAAGAGCACTCAATTAGGAAAAGAGGAAGTCAAATTGTCTGTGTTTGCAGATGACATGATTGTATGTTTAGAAAACCCCATTGTCTCAGCCCCAAATCTCCTTAAGCCGATGAGCAACTTCAGCAAAGTTTCAGGATACAAAATCAATGTGCAAAAATCACAAGCATTCCTATACACCAATAACAGACAAAGAGAGAGCAAATCATCAGTGAACCCCCATTCACAGTTGCTACAAAGAGAATAAAATACCTAGGAATCCAACTTACAAGTGATGTGAAGGACCTCCTCAAGGAGAACTACAAACAACTGCTCAGCAAAATAAGAGAGGACACAAATAAATGGAAGAACATTCCATGCTCACAGATAGGAAGAATCAATATCGTGAAAATGGCCATACTGCCCAAGGTAATTTATAGATTCAATGCCATCCCCATCAAGCTACCATTGACTTTCTTCACAGAATTGGAAAAAACTACTTTAAAGTTAATATGGAACCAAAAAAGAGCCCGCATAGCCAAGACAATCCTAAGCAAACAGAACAAAGCTGAAGGCATCATGCTACCTGACTACAAACTATACTACAAGGCTACAGTAACCAAAACAGCATGGTTCTGGTACCAAAATAGATATATAGACCAATGGAACAGAACAGAGGCCTCAGAAATAACACCACACATCTACAGCCATCTGATCTTTGACAAATCTGATAAAAACTAGCAATGAGGAAAGGATTCCCTATTTAATAAATGGTGCTGGGAAAACTGGCTAGCCATATGTAGAAAGCTGAAACTGGATCCCTTCCTTACACCTTATACAAAAATTAATTCAAGATGGATTAAAGACTTAAATGTAAGACCTAAAACCATAAAAACCCTAGAAGAAAACCTAGACAATACCATTCAGGACATAGGCATGGGCAAAGACTTCATGAATAAAACAACAAAAGCAATGGCAGCAAAAGCCAAAATAGACAAATGGGATCTAATTAAACTAAAGAGCTTCTGCACAGCAAAAGAAACTATCATCACAGTGAACAGGCAACCTACACAATGGGAGAAAATGTTTGCAATCTACCCATCTGACAAAGGGCTAATATCCAGAATCTACAAAGAACTCAAACAAATTTACAAGAAAAAAAACAACTCCATCAAAAAGTGGGCAAAGGATAGGAACAGACACTTCTCAAAAGAAGATACTTATGCAGCCAACAGGCATATGAAAAAAATGCTCATCATCACTGGTCATCAGAGAAATACAAATCAAAACCACAATGAGATACCATCTCATATCAGTTAGAATGGCGATCATTAAAAAGTCAGGAAACAATAGATGCTGAAGAGGATGGGGAGAAATAGGAATGCTTTTACACTGTTGGTGGGAGTATAAATTAGTTCAACTCTACTGTGGAAGACAGTGTGGCGATTCCTCAAGGATCTAGAACTAGTAATACCATTTGACCCAGCAATCTCATTACTGGGTATATACCCAAAGGATTATAAATCATGCTACTATAAAGACACATGCACACTTATGTTTACTGCAGCACTATTCACAATAGCAAAGACTTGGAACCAACCCAAATGTCCATCAACAATAGACTGGATTAAGAGAATGTTGCACATAAATACCATGGAATACCATGCAGCCATAAAAAGGGATGAGTTCATGTCCTTTGTGGGGACATGGATGAAGCTGGAAACCATCATTCTCAGCAAACTATCACAAGGACAGAAAACCAAATACTGCATGTTCTTACTTATGAGTGGGAGTTGAACAATGAGAACACATGGACACAGGGAGGGGAATATCACACACTGGGACCTGTTGGGGGGCTGGGGGCTGGGGGAGGGATAGCATTAGGAGAAATACCTAATGTAAATGGTGAGTTGATGGGTACAGCAAACCAACATGGCACATGTATACCTATGTAACAAACCTACACGTTGTGCACATGTACCCTAGAACTTAAAGTACAATAAAATAAATAAATAAAATAAAAATAAAAATACACTACACAGCCTCCATAGTTAAAACAGTGTAGTATTGTCATATGACTGGACAAATAGATCAAAGAAATAGAAAGTTCAGAAACAGACTCAACTATTTATAAAGATCAAGCATATAATAAAGGTGATATATCAAAACACTGGAACAAACGTAGTCATGTGCCGTAAATGGTGTTGGTACAACTAGACAGCCATCTAGAAAAAATATAAAATTAGATTCATTCCTTAAAGCAGAGAAAAGAAAAAATCTCAAATGGATCAGAGGTCCAAATGCAGAAAAGGAAAATATACAAGTACATGAAGAAAACATGAGTGTATTCTCCTTTAACTCTGGAGTAGAAAAAGCCTTTCTAACCATGACTCAAAATTCAGAGGCAATAAAAGAAAAGACTGATAAACTTGACAACATTTAAAAAGATTAAAACTTTTGGCCGGGCACGATGGCTCACTCCTGTAATCCCAGCACTTTGGGAGGCCAAGGCAAGAGGATCACTTGAGCCCAGAATTTGAAGACCAACCTGGACAACATAGTGAGACCCCATCTCTAAAAAAACAAACAAAATTAGCCAGATGTGGTGGTGCATACATGTAGTCCCAGCTACTCAAGAGGCTGAGGTGGGAGGATAGCTTGATTCTGGGAAGTAGAGGCTGCAGTGAGCCAAGATCATACCACTGCACTCCAGCCTGAGCAACAGAATGAGACACTGTCTCAAACTTTTGCATGATTAAAAATACCATAAGCAAAGTTGAAAGACAAAAAACTGGGAATAAATATTTGCATCATATATAATAGCTAATGGGCTAATATCCCCAACTCACTTTTTAAACTTTAAAATTGAGGGAAAATGATCAAAAATCTTATGTTAAATAGGCAGTAGACATCAACAGATAATTCACAAAAAGGATACAGTATACGAATGGATTTAAAGCAAATGAAAAGATGTTTAATTTCACTCATAATAAATGCAAATTAAAACTTTACTGAGTTAGCATTTATCACTTATCAGAAAAAAATAACAAATCAGACCAAAAAACTCAAAAAGTTTCAATATACTTCGCTGGCAACACTGTGGGCAAATGGGCACACTCATACATTGTTGGAAGGAAATGCAAAATGGAATAGCCCCTATGGAGGACAATTTGGCAATATCTAAAAAAACTACACGTACATTTACTCTTCAAATCAGTAAACTCACATCTAGGAATTCACCCCAAAAAAGATACAACTTCAATAACATCAAAATACATGACCACATACATTAAAGCATTAATTATAACTGCAAAATATTGGAAACCACCTGTATGTCCAAGCAAAGGGGATTGGTTGCATAAAATATGGAAAATACACACACAAGAGTACCACGCACCTAAAAAGAATGAGGAAAATCCTCTATGAACTAATAGATTTCCAGGAGATACTGCCCAGTAAAAAAAAAGAAAAAAAGACAACTTTTAGGTAAATTTATTAAAAATAAGAAAAAAAATCATATTTTCTTATCATTCCAAAAAAAACCAGAATAACAAACTAGTAAACAATGTAATTCATTACCTACAAAGGATGAGGAGGGAAGGAAAAATGGGAAAGTGATGCTTCTCTGAATATATCTTTTTGTATAGTTTTGACTTTTGAAAGCATATTTATATCTTACCTGTTCAAAACGATAAAGTTAAATCAATAAGATTAGAAACTGGGGGGGAAAAACTCAAATTGAAAGCAATTTCAAACAAATGAACCTAACTGTATTTCAAATAAATAACATAACCACAGCAAAGGGAAAAACAATAAAAAGAAAGAACTAGTGCAAGTAACTTATGAATACAGTATAGCAAAGTATTTGACCATATATCCTCAGTCTGGGGAGGGTAGAATATGGGACAAGGGAAAGAAGCAAAAACAAATCCTAAACGCTTCTTAATAGGCTTTGTTTTATAGTGATATGGCAAAACGGTTCTGTAACTACTGTGGATGTATTATTGAACTGAGCAAAAGAGTGAATATGTTGATACTGTAGATATATAGGATTTCATCATGGAATAGATATCAAATGGGAGACAGCAAGAAAAATCCCTGTTGATATAGATTGAAATTAGAGTATTGGTGTGAGTTCATGATTTCTAAAATAAGTATACACACACACAGGGTGTATATACATCTGCATGTGAATACACATACATACACGTGTGTGAATATTATACATGCATTAATTTACTAGTTCTGTCTGCTAAAGGGCCAAGAAGCAGTGACATCCCAGTAGAAATGAGTACACTTACAGCCCAGATCTTGGTCTCTAGTACTACTTTCCACTAAAGGAAACAGGGATCCTGGGAGAAACTTCTGATTCCATGGATAGAACAAAGTAAGCCTAAGAAGAAAGTGCTTTAAAAAAAAAAGATGAGGCATATCATGAAGACATAGAAGCCAGCTTGAAGGGGTTTCCATTGGTCAAATCTGGTGTAAACTGAGCACCAAAATAGTTTAAAATAGTAATGAGGTAGGGAAAAATGGTGAATAGGGGGCAGGACTAATTTGCAGCTCCCACCTGGATGAAAACAGCAGCATGTGGAGACTCACATTGTGAATTTTTACTGCAAGAAATACTGCAGAAATATACCAGGAAGACCAAGAGAATCCACAGACCCTTTAAAGGAAGTGGCTTGCTTCTGCAGGCTCCATGAGACAGCCAAAAAACTGTGAGTCCTCAAAGTGTGAAGGGAGACTGTCCACCCCTGAACACACATCCTCACTGGAGAATCTGAAAGTCCAGATCATGGGAGAAGGATTAGACCTAACCTGGAGCTGAGACAAATTTCGAGAGCTGAGCAAAATATAGGGGTAAAGGAAGCAGCAGGAAGAGCCCTGTGGGCACTTTCAATCCCCAGGGAAGCCATTTCCGACTTTGTCTTGCAGGGATCCTTGAGGAGGGCTGCTAGTGGAATTGGGGAAAGGTCATAGGGAGAAAGAAACTTCCAGCTGAACTCTGTTAACAAGTTAACAATTTCAACTGAATGCAAAGTTTCCCGGACAGAATCTGGGAGAGAGGGTAAACTGGGAGAGCAGGTACCAGCACAGAAGCCATGGCAGCCAAGGAGCGGTGAAACCCAAAAGCCCTGCTTGCTTTCTCAGCAGGGAGGTTTGTAACCTGAGGCAAGTTCTCAGCCCTGCTTATATGCTGCCTGGAAATAAACTCAGTGCTGTTGAGGGGGCACAGTGTGAGTGAGACGGGCCTTTCCAGCTGTGTGAGACCTGGGTGAGGCCTATCACTGCTGGCTTTCCCCCAGCAGTGGGACCTGTAAGAAGCAGCAGAGGCAGCCATAATCCCCCTGGGACCATGACTCCATCAGCCTAAGAACCGCACCCCATCCCCCTCACTGGCACAGCAAGTTCCACCCAAAGACGGTCTGAACTCAGACACGCCTAACCCTGCCCCCACCTGATGGTCTTTCTCTAGCCACCCTGGTAGCCAAAGACAAAGGACATAATCTCTTGGGAGCTCTATGGTCCCACCCACCACCTGAGGAACAGGAAAACTTATCCAGGCAAGCTTAGGCAAGCTTGTATCCTCCCTATACTACCATAGCTGGTGCTCTCTTGAAAGCTCCACCTTCTAGCTGGAGACCAACCAACACAAAACCAGCACGCTAAACAAAACTGCAACCAAGGACCCTCACAGAGTCCACTTCACTCCCCCACTACCTCCATCAGAGCAGGTGCGGGTATCCACAGTTGAGAGACCTGAAGATAGTTCACATCATGGGCCTCTTCGCAGACACCCTCCAGTACCAGCCCAAAGCCCAGTAGCTCTGCTGGGTGACTAGACCCAGAAGAGACATAACAATCACTGCAGTTAGGCTCTCAGAAAGCCACATCCCTAGCAGAATGGGGAGAGCACTACATCAAGTGAGCATCCTGTTGAACAAAAGAATTTGATCAGCAGCGCTTGAGCCCCAGATCTTCCCTGTGACATAATGTAACCCAATGAGAAGGAACCAGAAAAACAATTCTGGTAATATGACAAAACAAGGTTCTTTACCACCCCCGAAAGATCACACTAGGTCACCAGCAATGAATCCAAACCAAGATGAAATCTCTGGATTGCCAGAAAAAGAATTCAGAAAATCAATTGTTAAGCTAACCAAGGAGGCAGCAGAGAAAGAAGAAATCCAACTTAAATCCAAAAAGTGATATAGGATATGAATGAAAAATCTCCAGTGAAAGAGATACCATAAATAAAAAACAATCACAACTTCTGAAAATGAAGAACACACTTAGAGAAATGCAAAACTCACTGGAAAGTCTCAGCAATAGAATCAAACAAGTAGAAGAAAGAACTTCAGAGCTTGAAGACAAGGCTTTTGAGTTAATCCAATCTGACAAAGACAAAGAAAAAAGAATTTTAAAAAATAAACAAAGCCTCCAAAAAGTTTGGGATTATGTTAAACAACCAAATCTAAGAATAATTGGTGTTCCCGAGGAAGAAGAGAAATGTAAAAGTTTGGAGAACACATTTGAAGGAATAATCAAGGAAAACTTCCCTTGTCTTGCTAGTGATCTAGACATGCAGATATTAATACCAGAAGCTCAAAGAACACCCAGGAAATTCACCACAAAAAGATCATTGCCTGGGCACATAGTCATCAGATTATCTAAAGTCAAGACAAAGGAAAGAATCTTAAGAGCTGTGAGGCAAAAGCATCAGGTAACCTATAAAGGAAAACCTATCAGATTAACAGCAGATTTCTCAGCAGAAACCCTATAAGCTAGAAGGGATCAGGATCCTACCTTTAGCCTCCTTAAACAAAACAATTTCCAGCCAAGAGTTTTGTATCCAGCAAAACTAAGCTTCATAAATGAAGGAAAAATTGTTCTTTTTAGACAAAAAAGCGCTGAGAGAATTCACCTCCACTAAGCCTGCACTACAAGAAATGCTAAAAGGAGTTCTAAATCTTTAAAGAAATCCTCAAAATACACCAAAACAGAACCTCCTTAAAGCATAAGTCTCACAGGACCTATAAAATCATAACACGATGGAAGAAAAAAAACACAAGGTATTCAGGCAACAATTAGCACAACAAATAGAATACTACCTCACATCTCAGTACAAACATTGAATGTAAATGGCCTAAATACTCCACTTAAAAGATACAGAATGGCAGAATGGCTAAGAACTCACCAAGTATCTGCTGTCTTCAAGAGACTCATTTCTTTTTTCTTTTTTGTTTTGAGACGGAGTTTCACTCTTGTTGCCCAGGCTGGAGTGCAATGGCACAGTCTCAGCTCACCACAACCTCCGCCTCCCAGGTTCAAGTGATTCTCCTGCCTCAGGCTCCCAAGTAGCTGGGATTACAGGCATGTACCACCACGCCCAATTAATTTTGCATTTTTAGTAGAAACAGGGTTTCTCCATGTTGGTCAGGCTGGTCTCGAACTCCTGACCTCAGGTGATCCACCCACCTCAGCCTCCCAAAGTGTTGGGATTACAGGCGTGAGCCACCGCGCCTAGCCAAGAGACTCATTTCTAACAGAACAACTCGCATAGGCCAGGTGCGGTGGCTCATGCCTGTAATCCCAGCACTTTGGGAGGCCAAGGCAGGCATATCACCTGAGGCCAGGAGTTCAAGACCAGCCTGGCCAACATGGCGAAACCCTGTCTCTACTAAAAATACAAAAAAATTAGCCAGGCATGGTGGCGCACACCTGTAGTCCCAGCTACCTGGGAGACAGAGGCAGGAGAATGGCTTGAACTTCGGAGGTGCATTGAGTGCAGATTACACCATTGCACTCCAGCCTGGGTGACAGAGTCAGACTCCATCTCAAAAAAAAGGGGGATGTGGAAAAAGATATTCCATGCAAATGGACACTAAAAGTATGTAAGAGTAACTATTCTTATATCATACAAAACAGACTTTAAAACAACAACAGTTAAAAAAAAGATGAAGAGGCACATTATATAATGATAAAAGGACTAGTCCAACAGGAAAATAGCACAATCCTGAATATATGTGCACCTAGGACTGAAGCTCCCAAATTTATAAAAACAGTTACTACGAGACCTAAGAAATGAGATAGATGGCAACACATAATAGTTGGGGACTTCAATACTTCACTAATAGCACTAGACAGGTCATCAAGACAGAAAGTCAACAAAGAAACAATGAACTTAACTATACCCTAGGACAAATGGACTTAACAGATATTTACAGTACATTCTACCCAACAACAGCAGAATATACATTCTATTCCTCAGCACACGGAACATTCTACAAGATAGACCATATGATAGGCCACTTTTCAAGTCTCAATAAGTTTTAGAAAATCAAAATTGTATCAAGTACTCTCTCAGACCACAGTTGAATAAAATTGAAAATCAACTCCAAAAGGAACCCTCAAAACCATGCAAATACATGGAAATTAAACAACCTGCTCCTGAATGATCATTGGGTTAACAATGAAATCAAGAAGGAAATTTAAAAATTCTTTGAACTGGACAATAATAGTGACACAACCTATCAAAACCTCTGGGATACAGAAAAGCAGTGCTAAGAGGGAAGTTCATAGCATTAAATACCTACATAAAGCAATCTGAAAGAGCACAAATAGACAATCAAAGGTCGCGCCTCAAGGAACTAAAGAAATGAGAACAAAGCAAACTCAAACCCAGCAGAAGAAAAGAAATAACAAAGATCAAAGCATAACTAAGTTAAATTGAAACAAACAAACCAACAAAAAACAATGCCAAAGATAAATGAAACAAAAAGCTGGTTCTTTGAAAAGAAACTAGAAAACCTAAAGGAGATGGATAAATTCCTGGAAATATACAAACCTCCTTGATTAAACCATGAATAGAAACTCTGAACAGACCAAGAACAAGCAGCAAGATTGAAATGGTAATTTTAAAATTGCCAACGACAAAAAAAGTCCAGGACCAGACAGATTCATAGCTGAATCCTATCAGACATTCAAAGACAAATCAGTACCGATCCTATTGACACTATTCCAAAAGATACAGAAAGAGGAAGTCCTCCCGAAATCATTCTATGAAGCCAGTGTCACCCTAATACCAAAATAAGGAATGGATATATCAGAAAAAGAAAACTACAAACCAATATCCCTGATGAACATAGATGCAAAAATCCTCAACAAAATACTAGCTAACTGAATCCAACAGCATATCAAAAAGATAATCCACCACAATCAAGTGGGTTTCATACTAGCGATGCAGGGATGGTTTAACATATGCAAGTCAATAAACGTGATACACTACATAAACAGAATTTAAAACAAAAATCACATGATCAACTCAATAGACGCAGAAAATCATTTAACAAAATCCACCATCCCTTTAATATTTAAACCCTCAGCAAAATGGGTATAGAAGGGACATACCTAAATGTAATAAAAGGCATTTATGACAAACCCACAGCCAACATAATACTGAATGGGGAAAAGTTGAAAGCATTGCCCTTGAAAACTGGAACAAGACAAGGATACCCACTTTCACCACTTCTATTCAACATAATACTGGAAGTCCTAGTTACAGCAACCAGAAAAGAGAAAGAAATAAAGGGCATTCGAATTAGAAAAGAGGAAGTCAAACTGCCAATATGATTGTATACCTAGAAAACTCTAAAGACTCGTCCAAAAAGCTTCTAGAACTGGGCTAGGCACAGTGGCTCATGCCTGTAATCCTAGCACTTTGGAAGGCCAAGGTGGGCAGATCACTAGAGATCAGGAGTTCGAGACCAGCCTGGCCAACACAGCAAAACCCTGTCTCTACTAAAAATTCAAAAATTAGCTGGGTGTGGTGGCACATGCCTGCAATCCAGGCTAATTGGAAGGCTGAGGGAGGAGAATCACTGGAACCCAGGAGATGGAGGTTGCAGTGAGCCGGGATAGTACCACTGCACTCCAGCCTGGGCAACAGGGCAAGACTCCATTTCGAAAACAAGACAAAACAAAACAAAACTCCTAGAACTGATAAATGAATTCAGTATACAAAATTAATATACAAATCAGTAGCATTGCTATACACAAACAGCAACCAAGCTGACAATCAAATCAAGAACTCAACCCCTTTTACTATAGCTGCAAAGAAAAATAAAACACTTAGAAATATACCTAACCAAGGAGGTGAAAGACCTCTACAAGGAAAACTACAAAACACTGCTGAAAGAAATTACAAATGACAAAAAAAAAAATGGAAACACATCCCATGCTCATGGATGGGTAGAATCAACACTGTGAAAATGACCATACTGCCAAAAGCAGTCTACAAATTCAATACAATTCCCATCAAAATACCACCATTATTCTTCACAGAACTGGAAAAAACAATCCTAAAATTCATATGGAACCCAAAAAAAAAAAAAAAAAAAAACAAAACCCTGTGTAGCCAAAGCAAGACTAAGCAAAAAGAACAAATCTGGAGGCAGGCATCACATTACCCAACTTCAAACTAGACTATAAGGCTATAGTCACCAAAAGAGCATGGTACTGGTATAAAAATAGGCACATAGACCAATAGAACAGAACAGACAACCCACAAAATCAAGCCAAATACTTACAGACAACTCATCTTTGACAAAGCAAACAAAAACATAAAGTATTTGGCCGGGCGCGGTGGCTCATGCCTGTAATCCCAGCACTTTGGGAGGCCAAGGTGGGCAGATCATGAGGTCAGGAGATCAAGACCATCCTAGCTAACACGGTGAAACCCCGTCTCTACTACAAATACAAAAAATTAGCTGGGCGTGGTGGCAGGCACCTGTAGTCCCAGCTACTAGGGAGGCTGAGGCAGGAGAATGGCATGAACCTGGGAGGCGGAGCTTGCAGTGAGCCAAGATCACGCCACTGCACTCCAGTCTGGGTGACAGAGCAAGACTCTGTCTCACAAAAAAAAAAAAAAAAAAAACATAAAGTATTCAACAAATGGTGCTGAGATAATTGGCCAGCCACATATAGAAGAATAAAACTGGATCCCCATCTCTCACCTTATACAAAAATCAACTCAAGATAGATCAAAGGCTTAAATTTAAGACCTGAAAACATAAAAATTCTAGAAGATAACATTGGAAAAATCCTTCTAGACATTGGCTTAGGCAAAGACTTCATGACCAAGAACCCAAAAGCAAATGCAACAAAAAACAAGGATAAATAAGTGGGACTTAATTAAACTAAAAATCTTCTGCACAACCAAAGAAATAATCAACAGACTAAACAGACAACCCACAGAATGGGAGAAAATATTCACAAAGTATGCATCCAAAAAATGACTAGACTGGCCAACATGGCAAAACCTGGTCTCTACTAAAAATACAAAAAAAAAAAAAAAAAAATTAGCTGGTCATAGTGGTGCATGACTCTAATCCCAGCTACCGGGGACACTGAAGCAGGAGAATCACCTGAACTCAGGTGGCGGAGGTTGCAGTGAACCAAGATCACACCACTGCACTCCAGCCTGGGTGACAGAGACTCAAAAAAACAAAGAATCATATCCAGAATCTGCAAGGAACTCAAATCAGCAAGAAAAAAGAACAGTTCCATCAAAAACTGGGCTAAGGACACGAGCAGACAATTCTCAACAGAGGATATACAAATGGCCAACAAACATGAAAAAATGCTCAACATCACTAATTATCAGGGAAATGCAAATCAAAACCACAATGTGATACCACCTTACTCCTGACTCCTGCAAGAAAGGCCTTAATTAAAAACTCTAAAAATAAATAGATGGTGGTGTGGATCTGGTGAAAGGGGAACACTTTTACATTTTTGGTGGGAATGTAAACTAGTACAACCACTATAGAAAACAGTCTGGAGATTCCTTAAAGAACTCAAAGTAGAGCTACCATTTGATGCAGCAGTCCCACTCTCGGGTGCCTACCAAAAGGAAAAGAAGTCATTATATGAAAAACATACTTGCACACGCATGTTTTACACTCACAACTTGCCCTTGCAAAAACATGGAACCAGCCCAAATGTCCATCAATCAATGAGTGGATAAAGAAAATGTGGTATAAATATACCATGGAACTCTACTCAGCCATAAAGGAATGAAATAATGGCATTTGCAGCAACCTGGATGGAACTGGAGACCATTATTCTAAGTGAAGTAACTCAGGAATGGGAACCCAAACATCGTATGTTCTGACTCATATGTGGGAGCTAAGTTATGAGGACACAAAGACCTAAGAATGATACAGTGGAGTTTGTGAAAGGTTGGGAGGGGAGTGAGGGATAGATACAATGGACTTTGGGGACTCAGCGGAATGGGTGGGAGGGGAGTGAGGGATAAAGGACTACATATTGGGTTCAGTGTACACTGTTTGGGTGATAGGTGCACCAAAATCTCAGAAATCACCACTAAAGAACTTATCCATGTAACCAAACACCACCTGTTCCCCTCCACCAAAAAAAAAAAAAAAAAAAAAAACCATTAAAATTTAAAAAAAAAATTTAAGACAGATGGGAAAAACAAAAAAAGTAAAAAATAAAATAGTAGTGAATTGTAAACCATTGAAAAACAGGAATTCATGAGTCCAAGCAAGAGATGGCTCCTGCTTGTAGTATTAGGTTTGTGCAAAACTAATTGTGGTTGGCCAAGCGTGGTGGCTCACGCCTGTAATCCCAGCACTTTGGGAGGTCAAGGCGGGCGGATCACGAGGTCAAGAGATCAAGACCATCCTGGCTAACACGGTGAAACCTCGTCTCTACTAAAAATACAAAAAATTAGCCGGGCGTGGTGGTGGGCACCTGTAGTCCCAGCTACTCGGGAGGTTGAGGCAGGAGAATGGCGTGAACCCGGGAGGTGGAGTTGGCAGTGAGCCGAGATCGTGCCACTGCACTCCAGCCTGGGTGACAGAGCGAGACACCGTCTCAAAAAAAAAAAAAGTAATTGTGGTTTTTGCCATTACTTTCAATGGCAATTACTTTTGCACCAACCTAACAGAATGCTGAGGGGTGACTAGTCAGTGCAGAACAAATTGGAAAAAATCATCATTTGGGGGCTATCACTGTGATGTCTGGATAAAGCAAGAAACATCAATGGATGCTAAAACCAAGGGGGAATTTTTAATGAGCACAATATTTGGCTGGTCTTAAAAGTGTCTCCCTACAGAATGTATATTAATTACAAAGAAAAAAGAAGAGTGGTAATGGTAATGTGTAATTGTAACTGTAAATGTATTACAGTGGAGAAATGGAGGAAAACTTTGACAAAGTAATTGAAATGATCACCAGTGAGGGCCAGACAGACACCATGCACTTGTCAATGCGCTGAGAGCACAAAATGAATGACACAGTGCTCTTTCAAGCCAAGAATGCAGAATCTGTGTCTAATCATAAGAAAAAAACTAGATCAATATAAAATTTAAAACATTAAAGTTTGTTAAAGGCTGTGGAAATGTTTCAGGTTAAAAAAAGGCTGAGACATGACAACTACATGCAATACCTAACCGTAGACTGAATCCTGCACTGGAGGGAGAAATGCCACAAAAGACATTATGAGGTCAACTGACAAAACTGGAATATAGATGGTAAAGAATTCTATCAATGTGCATGTCTCACACCGACAACAGTACTAATGTTATATAAATGAATATTCTGTTATTTGAGAAGTTTATAAATAGTTTCTTCTATTGACATTATGCAGAATTGCAGTATCATCCACAATGTGAGTACAGTAACTGAAACACAAAGGAGAAAGCAAGGCAGTGGCGTCAGGGTAAGGTTCAATGTGTGGCCTGACAAAGCCCAAGAGTTCTCTCCTTTACTATGCATCTCCTACAAGCAAATAATATCAGTTCATTGTTTGAAGGAGAGTAGCCTATGCAGGATTCATTTATTGTTCAGGTGTCTTTTCCAAAGTATGATAAAACAGGAGTAAGTTCAACAATGAATATCTGCAATCCAAACCAATTTAGCTATAATCAAGGATATCTGTCTTATCTATTATCACAAGCATCCCTGTTGCCTCCATCTGTCTTAAAAGTTTTTCAAAAGTAAAGACACAATTAATTATACCTTATTAATTTCCTCAAAAACAAATAAAAAAATGTGTGTACCACTCAGCATACAAAAGTTACACATTAAACGTGCATATATATACATATATATCTCTTTCTTAATTGGCCCAGTCATGAAATTTACATTATTTACATTTGGCCATCCTCACTTTTAACATGTACAGAATTCTTCATGTAAATGTAGATGACCATACAATTTTTTAAAAAATTACTTCCATATAGTACATGCTTCCTTCGTGAAATCCTAACCTCAGTTCTCTATATTGTAAACTTGGATAAACCCACAGTTTTTTGGACAGCTAACATAAAGGATCACAAATTTTACTAAAAATTTGGGCCAACTCATTGTATATTTGCCCCCTGAAATGAAAAATACACTAGAATTAAAGCAGTATATTGCCATAACTGACCTTAAGGGTAAGGAGATTCTCCTATATTTATAGGCTAAGACTGGAGACATGACTGGTAATCTCCAATACGAGTGCTTTTAAAGATAATCTAATTTTAAGCTTTGAGGTAGCATAGGATGAACCCTATAAAATTCATTTTTCTTTTCTCAAAATAATGGAAGAGCCTTTTAAAACCTACTATCTCATCAATATTACCGCATTATAGAGCTAATGCAATCCTGATAGCTTGATCAAAAAGACAAAATACAATAGAAAAATTAAGGTATTAAATGAAGGAGAGAAGACATTGAAGATAATTTAAGGCCTTGAAGTGAATTAATCAGTTTAATTTAAAGCTGAAGAATAAATCATAAATTATTCACCTGAAATGCGAGCAGTATGCTTTTTCAGCTTCTGTTCTGTGGATAAAACAATAGAAGAGAATATTCTTATCCTTAAGAAATACTCAAAGCATTTAGGGAGAAAGAGCCATGATATATGTAGCTTACTCTCAATTGGTTCAAAAAACATCATGGAGAAAGAAAGAGAAAGAGAGAGCAAAAGATTAAGCAAATGCAGTGAAATGTTAAGAATAGGCAAATTTGGGTAAAGGACACATGACTATTCCTTGTGCTATTTTTATTTTAGCAACTTCTAGTAAGTTTGGAATTATTTCCAAATAAATTTGTAAGTATTTTAATACTAATATTCCAGGCCAGATTAAACAAAAGATTCAACCAATGAAATACTAACCAATAATTCCTTTGTGCTGTCAAATTGAAGACATACAGTTTGTTGGGCCACTTGTGGTTTTCACAGGTCATTTCCCATGTATTTGGCAGCTGGTGGATTTATTTGCCACCATTAGATGTAGAAAATCTAAAGTACCTTTGAAAGACAAGGTTGAAGCTCAGAAGAAATGATTAAGACTCCAAGTCCCACAACAAGTGGTTACAAAACAAATTTAAATTCACCTTACAGGTGTGAAGTGTAGAAGTAAGTGTCCTTTCTCTATCATGCTGTCATTCAAGAATAACTACTCATAAAAATCCTTTGAGCCCTGGGCCCTACTGGCTGCCTGGAAACTCAGAAATGAATGGAGGAACACCATTACCTTCATATTTCATCACCTAGTCCTCCTCCCTGCTTCTATCCTAATGTTCCATTTCTAGGCTAGTGTCCCTGGGCACGTGGCACCTGCTCACAAGCCACAGTATCTCACCTCTCCACATGTGCTCAGTCCCTCCAGCCTACCTGTCCCCACCAGGTGGATTCCTACTCCTGCTTCAAGATCTGGCTTTGAAAGCCTTCCCTCTCTCCACACCATCTCTTCTCCCTCAGCACCCTGAATATACCATTGTGAAAGCTACAGTCTAGTAAAAGGGCAGCGTGTTTTTCCTGTATTTCCCTCAAAGCTCCTTAAAGGGCAGAAATCATGCCTCAGTCTTCTTTGCACTCCCTATTTCCAACTAAGTGTCTATTTTGTTTAACCAAATGGAACTGCAAGTCTTTTGCTGCAGCCACCAAAAGTCCTTTTGTTGAAAGAAGAATATAAATAAAACTGAAATATGAAATAGAGTGAGTTACGAGGTAAGCAGTAACTCTACCTCTCAGAGAAAGAAACGATCCCTCCTGCAAACGCCCTTTTGCTGGATGCTTAGGTGTGTCACCATAGAAAATAAGGACAGAACCTTTAACCCATAAAGAACTATTTGGTTTAAGTTGAGGAAAATAAATCTCTGATGCTGTCTTTCAGGGTGATAGAGATTTCCATATGAGAAAAAGCAGCAAATTCCTGGGCAGTTAATAATAGCACTATCTTGTCTAAAAACGGCAAAAGCAGTATCCTGGCCAATGCTGACCTAAGGTGACAGCTTATAGTAAAATGAAAGCAAATTGTAAGCACAAATCTTACTCTGCATAAGTTATTTACTACCCAGATATGTATTCTTTGCTGATAAAAGGTACAGCATCAGTGAACTACTGGAGTTACTTTTAGCCAGAGACAGAAGAGATTTTTTAATCCTTGAAAATTAAGGGGCAAGATGTTCCTTACACTATGCTGCCTCTAGGGAGTTCATGTCTCATTCCTTCTCATAAGGTCTGATATTCTTTCTACTCCCATGCAACATTAACAGCTTTTCTGGAATATGATTATAACAGCACTATCTTAGTCCATTTGTGTCGCTATAAAGGAATACCTGAGACTGGGTGATTTATAAAGAAAAGAGGTTTATTTGGCTCATGGTTTTGCAGGCTATACAAGAAGCATGGAGCCAGCATCTGCTTTTGGTGAGGGCCTCAGACTGCTTCCACTCATGCTGGAAGGTGAATAGGGGCTGCATATGCAGAAAGCACATGGCAAGAATGAAGCCAAAAGAGAGAAGGGAGGTGCCAGATATTTTTTAACAACAAGCTCTCAGGCTCTCACAGGAACTAATAGAGTGGGAACTCATTCATTACCTCAAGGATAGTACCAAGTCATTCATGAGAGATTCCTCCAAGACCCAAATACTTCCCACTAGGCCCCACCTCCAACCCTGAAGATCAAATTTCAACTTGAGGTTTAGAGGATCAGATATCCAAGCTATAGCAGCACCATCCCATTATACATTTGGTATCTATGTCCTTAACCAAAGCTCCCTCCAGCTTTACTGTAGTTTACTAAGTTGTATATTATACTTTATGTGGGATTTTCTCACTGCCCCCTAACATGGAGCATAGAATCTACTGCTGGAGCAATTTCCTCCAAATACTTTTCAATTTGGTGGCTTAATGGGTATGCTTATTGCACCTCCTCTGCAGACTCAGAGGTACTTGGAGTCTGGTCACTGCTCGTGCCAATGACAAAGAATGCTTTAGCTCTGAAGTCAGAGCTCAGACCATGAGAGTAAAACCTATGTATTAGCAGAAGAGAAAAGCAAAAAGAAAAACAAAGAATAGAAAAGAAAGGCAGGGAAATGAAGGGAAGCAGGGAAGAGGAATAAGTGAAACGAATCCCAGGAGTGGTAAGGCACAGTGGGTGCCACCAGGAACTGCCCTCCAATCTAGTTCTCCTAACATGCAGAAAAGGATCCTTTGTAGATTGAACTCACTATTCTTCCAGCAACAACTATCTGATGACAGAAATTCTAAAGCCTAACATCACTTCCACTTTAAGACCAGCAAGGTATGGAGGAGGTGGGTAGTAATAGAGTATGAAGAACATGAGGCTGGGCACTGTGGCTCACACCTGTAATCCCAGCATTTTGGGATGCTGAGACAGGAGGATGGCTTGAACTGAGGAGTTCTAGACCAGCCTGGGCAATATAGCAAGATCCTGTCTCTACAAAAAAATACAAATAAAAAAGAAAGAAAGAAATGAAAAACATAAAATTTGAAGGCAGAAGGCCTGGTTCAGGTCATAGGCTATGACACACAGGGTAAGCCACTTCTTAACCTTTTCATCTCAGCGTCCTTATCTGTTAAATGGTGATGATAACACCTAGCACACAGGATTGTTGTGAGCATCAAATGACTGCACATGAAAGGGTAAGTTTCTATTTCAACCATGATGGAGAGATGGTTAACATGCCTGCACTTCATAGATTCTGAGAACTAAAGGACAAATACACCCAACAAGCAAAATTCGAGGTGCAATTGCTTTATTAGATGATATCCAAGTACTCGTGTATCTACACATATTTCTCTATATCAGCTAACAAAATGGGGAGCCTTAAAAGAAACACAAGTATTTTTTTCAAATATTTGAAGGGTTCCCAGAAAGAAGGATTAGCTATTTCCAAACTGGTTCAAATATAGAACCTTAGTCAGACTAGCAGTTAAAAGCTACAGGGAAAAGGATTTGGGATCAGTATAATAAAGAGCTTTCCAATATTTCAAACTGTTTAAAAATGAGACAACTCCCCATAAGGAGATGAGTTCTCTGATAGTGAAGATGTTTAAGTTGAAAGGAATGACTGACTGTCAGGATATGTTAAACGTTGGGTGAGGTGCAAGTTGCATGAGGGCAGGGGGTGTGTGTCTGTTTTGTTCACTGCTATTACCCTGTGCCTAGAACAGTGCCTAGCATGTGGAAGACTCCCAGATACAATAAATAAATGAGCAAACTGGGCATGGTGGTGCATGCCTGTAGTCCCAGCTACTTAAGAGGCTGAGACAGGGGCATTGCTTGAGCCCAGAGGTTTGAGTCTAGCCTGGGCAACATAGGGAGACCCTGAGAAAGAAGAAAGCAAAGCAAAGCAAAAAAAAAAAAAAAAAAAAAAAAAAAAAGAAAAGGAAAGGAAGGAAAGAAAGGAAGGAGAGAGAAAAAGACAGAGAGAGAGAGAAAAAGAGAAAAGAGAGAAAGGAAGGAAGGAAGAAAGGGAAGGAAGGGAGGGAGGGAGGGAAGGGAAGGGAAGAAATGAGCATATCATGTGATCACTTTGAATCTAAGCCTATAATTTTATGATAGATGTTCAACAATTCTTAGTTCTGTTGAGTCTGTGTCCGCTCAGCAGCTCAGCTGGGCATCTCAAAGGCCAAATCATTTAAATATCTTCTCTGAGTCAAATTCACAAACACAAGAGTTGATTCTACATCTGCAGACAAACAGGTACCAGAAAGCCCTACCTCACTGTTACACACTAAGAGTGTGGAATGAACAGCAGGTGAAATAGGCAAACCTACACAAATCAACCAACAAAATCAAATGGGAGTTGAGGAGAGGGGTAGGTGTTACTCAGGTATAGTCCCAAGTGGATCTGAGGACAAGAATGTTCTCCTATGCATCTCTGTATCCCTAATGCTAAGCACAGTGCCTGGCACAAAATAGATGCTCAAAAACCATTTGCTGAATTCAATTGAACTGAAATTTATGTCTGACAATTATTAACTATTTGCCTTTTCATTTCGTATGAGGTTCACAATTCATTGTTATATATTTATTCATACATTGACTTGGATTTAATTGCTTATATCTCCCCCACTACATTACAAACACCATAAGGGACCATGTCTCCTACTGATCATTATATACCATGTAGCCCTGGTACACTGTGTGGCACATAGGAGGTGTGCACTTAATATTTGTTGAATGAAGTGAATAAATACTGGAAGTGGATCTCTAAAATAACTGTGTACTTGAAAGAATTCTAGAATCATAGAATCTTTCTATTCCTTTTAGTTATTATTTGTTTATTATCAAGTCTTCCCATTTAGACTGAACCATTTAAGAAATGAAGCAATTTAATCTAGATAAAATAATGGTAATGCAATAGTAATATCAGAATATTTCTTCTAAATTGATGGTCAAAAATGCTCATGAGAGTCCCCAGAAAGACTCAGCTTCAAGTTTTTTTTTTTTCTTTTTTTTTGAGACCGAGTCTTGCTCTGTTACCCAGGCTGGAGTGCAGTGGTGCTATCTCGGCTCACTGTAAGCTCCGCCTCCCGGGTTCACGGCATTCTCCTGCCTCAGCCTCCCGAGTAGCTGGGACTACAGGCGCCCGCCACCATGCCCGGCTAATTTTTTGTATTTTTAGTAGAGACGGGGTTTCACTATGTTAGCCAGGATGGTCTCGATCTCCTGACCTCATGATCCACCCGCTTCAGCCTCCCAAAGTGCTGGGATTACAGGCGTGAGCCACCGCACCCGGCCTCAGCTTCGAGTTTTTTAGGGAAACATTTTACTGGCCAACGCTCCCATTTTCAAACAGACTTCACAGTCAATCCAGAGGCTGCAGATAACTAACTTAATCCTCTTCTTTGGGCTATATAACTGGGTTTGTCTTTTTTTTTTTTTTTTTTTTGGCACTTCTACTGAAGGGCATACTAAGCAGAGAAAAGAAATCCAGTCAAACCATAAGCATGAATTTTGGCAGCTTTTATAACAGCCAAGCCTAGTGAACAGTTAGTATTTGGTGACTCCAATGTTGTCTTTCTGGACCTTTTCCCACCCAGTCATGGAGATATCCCTCCACCCAAAGCTGCTCCATTCATACCTAAGGCTCAAATGTCTGTGAAGACAGTGTTTGTTACCAGTCTGCAATAAGATAACTTACATCAGAATATAAATGAAAGCACTGAAGCTTCCTGCATTGGAAAGTCTTGCTACCTTGCTACCAAGATAAAAATATATTTCAGATGAACTAAATAGTGTGCTTCATGACATAATTGACTTAAATCCTGGCAAAAGATCCTTACCTGGTTGCAAGTCAAGAACAAATAGCTTCAGAGACTGGCGCTTTGAGCAGCATTGTGCTAAGCCATAAAAAGATATCTCCTCCTGCATATCTGCATTTTAAAGGACAATAAGAAGCTTCAAACCGAAGGAATCATTCCCTAAGCACAGGTTCTCACAAACATAGGGATATTATGTCTCGAACAGGTGGACATGGTATTTGGGGTTTAGAAGGGAACCACTGAAATGAGGCATCCTGCCATAACCAGATCTAGTACATAACACACGCATAAAACGGTATCAATTCCTTTTCTCCTACATCCTGACCCAATCCAATTTTTTTTCAAAGGAACACATGCATTAGAATCACCTAAGAAATTTATTAAACATGCCTGTTGCCAGGCCAGCTGAATTAGAATAGCTGGGTATGGGCCTAGGAATCTGTATGCTTAACAGGCATCCAAAAGATTTATGTACACTGAAATCTGAGAACCACTGGATTAGATCAGCTGAGGCTACAGAAAAGATCTTTGCAACTGCAAAGGAAACAAAAATAAAAGTCCAAAGTGAGCACCAAATAGGAACTTTTGTCCCTGCCACAGATATTTCAGAAAGCACGTGAATACAGCATAGCCGATCAACTGATGCAAGCACCCCCTACACCACAAATAGGCTTTGCCCTATAGCATTTGCCAGTTACTGTTTAAGCAAACCATTGTTTAACTGCCATTAACCTCATAGGATTATTGACACTGGGTATCCATTTCTCAAAGAGATATCAGATATTTGACTAGGTTAAATTGAGAAACACTGGATTCTTTGGCTTGGTTTCATTTTGTTAATGGAACTTCCTCACCTCAGAAACAGTATGTAAGTCAATTAGCCTTTTTCTAACTAAGGAAACAATGGACTTTATTCACATGGTATTTCACTCACAAGTCCCCTAAATTACTGGCTTGCCAAACCCTGCTCAAGTAAGCAGGCTGAGTGACAATAACAAAAGCTAAATCATTTGGCATTTCAGTGACAATGTATAACAGTGTATAAATTTTTTAAATCCCCTTACTGTTCTGCCTTCTCAGCAATGACACATCTACAAAATGGGCACTAGGCCAAGTACCCTACCACAAAACAAAATCGTTGCCTGTTGTGGTATTAATGTTCAGTGAAGCAGCTGGTCTCAGTACACAGTCAAGTAAACAGGCATCAAAGGGTAGAACCTAACTGTTAACCCAAAGTATCTGAGACGGGTCTCAGTCAATTTAGTTAAGTTTTTTTTTGTCTTTTTGGCCAAGATTAAGGAGGCACCCGTGACACAGCCTCAGGGGGCCCTGACGACATGTGCCCAAGGTGGCTGGGGTACAGCTTGCTTTTATACATTTTAGGGAGACATGAGACATTAATCAACATGTGTAAGATGTACATTGGTTTGGCCAGGTAAGGCGGGACAACTCAACATGGGGGCTTCCAGGTTAGAAGTAGATGAAAGACATAAGGGTGCATTCTTTTGAGTCCTGATCAGCCTTCCACTCAATACACAACTTAGTCTGACTCAGTGAATTTGCATTTTTACATAAACAATAGGGCAAAGGAAGCAATCAGATATGCATTTGTCTCAGGTGAGTCTCAGAGGGATGACTTTGAGTTCTGTCTGTCCTTTGTCCACAGTGAATTTCCTTGTGGACGAGGATCTGTGGCAAATTGTGAGGGAGGTATGTAGCTATGTTATTTAGGAAAAAAATGGGAGGCAGGTTTGCCTGACATAGCTCCCAGTTTGATTTTTCCCTTGGCTTAGTGATTTATTTTCCTTTCACATAACCACAGAGGAGAATGCCATGGACAGGGGCAATAAGAGGCACTGAACATCAGGAATGCTGGCAGGCGAGTCAGATATGGCTCCAAGTCTGTTCAGTGGTCTCCACAAAGCTTCCACAAAGGCCAAAGGTTTCAAGCTGATGTATGATACCAAACACAAGAGAACCAACAGCCTGGGAAAATTTAATCTACGGTTTTTTATGAGTTAGCCCATAATGAAAAGTCTCTCACAGACTGAAAAAATGTTCCATATCAATCGAATCACAATATTTAAGAAAGCCATGACCAATTTGCTTAAGACTGCTCCTTCAGCTGCCCCTCTTCAGCATCCCTCCCAGAGGAAGAAAAAGCATTAGACAAAAAGATTCAGATCAACACTGCCCCCCTTCAAGAGAGTCATGGCACACCAGACACACAGCAGTGAATCACCTGTCATTTGTTTCCAGTTCTTCCTCATCAGCCCACAGTCATACATCTGGCATCAAATAGTATAGCTTTTATTTTTTTCCTAGTAGAATCAGAGTCATTCAATTGAAAGTTGAAAGTTAGGAAAATGGAAAGTTCAATTTTTCTACAAATAAGCAAGGATAACTTTGACAGGTGCTGCAACACTCTCTGTCATGGTTTCAACAGATCTCTTTCCTACCTCCTACTTTAAGTAAAAGTTAAATAAAGAGTCTCCCTGTATGTGCCAGTTTCATATACACGCAAGAACATTCAGGAAGTTAGTATATGATAAAGATGACATTTTAAAATTGGTGGGAAATAGATCAAATAGGGAAAAGTAAATCCCTTAAGGGATAAGTAAATGGTGTTTGGGAAACAGATTAGGCATTTGAGAGGGGAAATTTGCATTCATAACTCAAGTTCAGACTTTATAACAAAACAATTAAGCCTTTCAAAACATATCATGAAAACTAGAAACCACAAAGACTAATACATTTCATTATATTTAAAATGACATATGACATATATATATAAAATACGTAATAGGCAAAAATGGTTAATCTCAAATATACAAAAAGTTATTAATACTAGGAAGAATGAACAGTCAATAGAAAAATAGTCAAAGAACATGAAAAGGGCTGGGCGCGGTGGCTCACGCCTGTAATCCCAGCACTTTGGGAGGCTGAGGCAGGCGGATCACAAGGTCAGGTGATCGAGACCATCCTGGCTAACACGGTGAAACCCTGTCTCTACTAAAAATACAAAAAATTAGCCGGGCATGGTGGCGGGTGTCTGTAGTCCCAGCTACTCAGGAGGCTGAGGCAGGAGAATGGCGTGAACCCGGGAGGCGGAGCTTGCAGTGAGCTGAGATCGTGCCACTGCACTCCAGCCTGGGTGACAGAGCGAGACACCGTCTCAAAAAAAAAAAAAAAAAGAACATGAAAAGGAAGTCATACGCTGACACACACAAACACACACACACATACACTTCCACAAATGCCCAGTCAACAGATGAAAGCTCAATCAACATTAAACAGGGCACGGTTTTTGCCCATTGGAATTAGCAATACAATGTTATCAAGTATGGAAATATTATTGTGCATTATGAATGGAAGAGTAACCAAAAAAGACTTTCTGGAAAGCGGTTCATGCTTTTACACAGCTATTCCACTTACAGGTTTTTACCCTAAGGAGAAATTACCCATGTGCTGAAAGACATATGCACCAGTGTTCACCTGTTATTTATAATGTTAAAGACATATAAACCAAATGTCAATAATTGCAAGGCTAGGTTAAATAAACCATGATATACACATTCTCTTGTATGTGCAGCTATTAAAAATTATGTAGTCCTATATTTGATGCCATGGACTGAAGAAATGCAGATTATAGAACATTATGTATATGATCCTATTTATATAAAAGTGTATTTATATCTATCCACATATGCTCATATTTAGAGACGACCAGAAGATTGTTTACAAAACTGTTAACATTAGTTATTTCTGGGTTCTGGCACTGCAGGTGATTTTTACTTGTCTGCACTTTCTTGTATCATTCCAGTTTTGAAGGGGTTTATTTTTTCAATGAGTATGTGTCATTTTTACTAAAACAAAGATATTTTTTCTAAAACGATGCTGGTTTCATCAAACAAGGATATCAAAAACAAATAAAAAGATGCTTCTCTGCTTTAAGAACAAATCATAGGAATAATCATAAAGTAGTTGAGGCTTTTCTCCAGTTTCCTTCATATTACATGCTCAGCTGGTCACTCTGGAATTGTCACTCTCAACTGATGAACTGCAGGGTCTCAACTGGTGGTCAATCAACTCCTATTGGAGACATTAATAGATGTTAGTGTTTAGTTGGTGATATGGTTTGACTGTGTTCCCACCCAATCTCATCTTGAATTATAGTTCCCACAATTCCCATGTGTTGTGGGAGGAACCTGGTGGGAGGTAACTGAATCACGGAGGTGGGTCTTTCCTGTGCTGTTCTCGTGACAGTGAATAAGTCTTGTGAGAGCTGATGGTTTTTTGGTTTTTGCTTTTTGGGTTTCTTTTTTTTTTTTTTTTTGAGATGCAGTCTTGCTCTGTCACCAGGATGGAGTGCAATGGCACAATCTCGGTTCAGTGCAACTTCCACCTCCCGGGTTCAAGCAATTCTCCTACCTCAGCCTCTGGAGTAGCTGGGATTACAGGCACACACCACCATGCCTGGCTAATTTTTGTATTTTTTTTTCAGTAGAGACAGGGTTTCACCATGTTGGCCAGGCTGGTCTTGAGCTCCTGACAATCAGGTGATCTGCCCGCATCGGCCTCCCAAAGTGCTAGGATTACAGCTCGTGAGCCACTGGTTTTATAAGGGGGAGTTTCCCTGCACAAGCTCTCGCTTTGCTTGCTGCCATCCGTGTAAGACATGACTTGCTCCTTCTTGCCTTCCACCATGATTGTGAGGTCTCCCCAGCCATGTGGAACCGTGAGTCCATTAAAACTCTTTCCTCTATAAATTACGCAGTCTCAGGTATGTCTTTATTAGCAGTGTGAAAATGGACTAATATAATTGGCAACAAATGAACCAGGAAGCTTAGGCCACTCCTGGCCCTTTTAATACTTCTCCCAACTTGCTAAACTTAGTGCTTTCTGTGTTACTGTATTAGTGCTGACTAGACTCTAGGGCACCCAACAGTCATGACTTCTTTAGTTAATGGCAATTGTTTTGCAGATTTAACATAGCTATGAGTACCATAATGTTAACCACAACTACTCAATGCTGAGTCTCTTATCCCTAGACATTTGTTTATAGCCTACTTCCAATTTGTGTTTATATCTTCACAAATTGGATGTGATGGTGCTTTTTTCAGTCCTACTCAAAATGTTATCTGTGGACTGATGCCAGTCCACAAACAGATCACAAATCTGCAAGCGATAAACAGATATTTTTAAAATATTTAGAAACTTCTACAGCAGTTTGAAAGAGCAATTTTATCCTGTAGAATCAAAAATAAATGAATAAAAGAATTGAGGCTTTTCTGTGCTTTTTGAAAATTTCACTTTTCTAGTAATTGTTTTTTATAAAAGAATCAGTCCATTATAGAATTTTAATTTCCAATTTAAAAAAATGGCCCTTATTTTTAAAGACTCATCTTTCCTCTCAGTTTAAGAGCTGGCTTATTATAACTTATGCACAGAAGCATAAATATGGTAGTGTATTAAATTTCCTATCTCTGCCATCAAAAATTAGCAGCAATTTCACAGCCTAAAACAACACAAACGTATTATCTCACAGTTCTGTAGGGCAGGCATCTGGATAGGCTTGGCTGGTTTCTCTGCTTAATTTCACAAAACCAAAATCACGGAGTCAGTGAGCTGTGCTCTCATCAGGAGGCTGTGAGAAGAACCTACCTCAGAATGCATTCAGATGGCTAGCAAAAGCCAGCTCCTTGCACTTGTAGGACTGAGACCCCCACATCCTTGCTCGCTGTCAGCTAACAGCCACACTCAGCTAAAGGTCTCTCTCCAGTCCTTGCACACAAACCCTAAATCTCAGAAGCGGCAACAGGGCATTGAATTGTTGCCTCCAGCTGTGGATTATTCTTTGCTTTTAAGGGTTCATGTGATTAGACTGGGCCTGCAGGGAAATCCAGGATAATCTCCCCTATTTTATGCCACCACGCCTGGTTTTTGTATTTTTAGTAGAGATGGGGTTTCACCATGTTGGCCAGGCTGGTCTTGAATTCCTGACCTCAGGTGATCCACCTGCCTCAGCCTCCCAAAGTGCTGGGATTACAGGTGTGCTCCACTGCTCCCAGCCTACTTTTTTCCTCATTTTATACTGCAAACCTCTAAATCTGTTTTACCACTACACGTTAAATTACAGAAATCTAACAGCCACAGGACTTTCCTCACCCTTTACGTTCTGACAGGACAAAAGAGCATGACTAACTACAGACCTCTACCCTTGACCCACCATCCAACATTTACATCCATCATTTTGCAACTTCTTTCATTTTTTTATTTTTTTGAGACAGAGTCTCGCTCTGTTGCCCAGGCTGGAGTACAGTAGCACGATCTCGGCTCACTGCAACCTCCACCTTCTGGGTTCACGCCATCTCCTGCCTCAGCCTCACAAGTAGCTGGGACTACAGGTGGCCACCACCATGCTCAGCTAATTTTTTATATTTTTAGAAACCTAACACGGCTTTCACCGTGTTAGGCCAGGATGGTCTCTATCTCCTGACCTCGTGATCTGCCCACCTCGGCCTACCAAAATGCTGGGATTACAGGCGTGAGCCACTGCGCCTGGCCTTGCAACTTCTTTAAATAGAATTCTTTGCCAGATGGAAACAACTCACCAAAATATTAACAGCTTCATTGCCCTCTGCTGGAGTTTTGAGAGTTGGTTTCTGTTTTTTGGTTTTTGCCTGCTTATTTTCCCCCTTCATGGGCATCTGCTACCAAGTGCCAGAATCAAGTTGGCTTAGTCTAGGCTTTGCAACTGCAAGGTTAATAGTCAAAATTGGTTATACTCTTGGTACAAACCACAGTATTTAGTATCTACTCAACTATACCTTAGAGAACTCAAATGTTAAAGTAGGCTTTTTTCATATGAAGTGGGTAGGGCCACAAGGAAGCAAGTATCAGCACCGCATAAAGAATACTCAAGGTTTTATGTGTTTTAGGAAATGAGGTATGAAGGTGTATAAGTAGCTACCAGCTGGTTGTTTCAAGTCTCCATTCTCCACAATCATTCTCCATAACCATTCTTGCCAAGACTAGTTAGTCTCAATTCCACTGGTTACTTTTTAGTCCTTACTATACTTGACTTCTGAGCTGCATTAGATACCATTGATGACTCTATCCTTGAAATATTTTTCCCTTGCCTTCCCTAATACTTTGTTACAGTTTTCCCCTTCAGTCACTTAAGAAACACTTTAAAACCATGCACTCTTCTTTTTGCATTCCAAGCATCAGACGTCTTCCAAACTCCTAGCAGATTCGAAGTACCACCTCTGTCCTAGCAGCTACTAAACTCTGAGTTAACTCAACATCCAGTTTGTTCTTTCAGTCTCCAAGCATGAATTGTGATGGTTTTGAAAAATGTTAACAAAATATTTGATGCTTCTCCCTTCAAAAAGTGGAGCTTAATTTCCCTCCCCTTTGTGGGCTGGATTTTCTAATAAACAGTGCAGCAGAAGTGACAATGAGACTAGAACACAAAGGCACTGTGGCTTGGGGGGCAGGGGGCGGGCAGCAAAGAGCCAGCTGCCATGTCACAAGGACACGAGCAGCCCTGTGGATAGGTCCACATGGTAAGAAACTGAGGCCTCTGGCCAACAGCCATACAAGTTAGCCACCTTGGAAGTAGGTCATCCAGGCTCAGCGACACCTTTGAATAACTGCAGCACAAGAACTAATCCCAGCTAAACTGATCCCAAACCCACAGATATGAGATATAAATGAGATAGTAAATGTTGTTGTTTGAAACTCACTAAGTGTTTGGGGTAATCTGTTATGCAAGAATAGATAACTAAAACACTAGTATTACCAATAATCTGTATTATATCCTCTCTGATATACCAAGCATTGTTTTTAACTACTAAGTAGACCTTGAGTAATACAAATAATACAAATAATGCCAATCTTAGTTAATCACTGGCTGGCATTCTTTGGAACGAACCTTTAAAAAGTAAAAACTAAATGACTGGACTTTTAATTATCACAAGTTTTGTTTTTTTTTTAAGATGGAGTTTTGCTCTTTGTTGCCCAGGCTGGAGTGCTGTGGCGTGATCTCGGCTCACTTCAACCTCCGCCTGCCTCCCAGGTTCAAGCGATTCTCCTCTCTCAGCCTCCCAAGTAGCTAGGATTACAGGCGCCCGCCACCATGTCTGGCTAATTTTTGTATTTTTAGTAGAGACAGGGTTTAACCATGTTGGCCAGGCTGGTCTCAAACTCCTGACTTCAGGTGATCCACCCACCTCGGCCTCCCAAAGTGCTGGGATTACAGGGGTGAGCCACCGCACCTGGCTACAATTTTAAATGGTTTATGGCTCTGATACTCTGTGTCATATATATGTAAACTACCAAATATATATTTGGCTAAAAATACATATTTTGTTTTCTACATATAAATTCTCTCACATATTTTTGTTCTCTTCCCTTACTAAATAAACTTCACTGATAAGAAAAGAGCTAAGTAAACTGAGGGACACTAGCATTAAAATTTACTCTAAGGCAGAAAGACTGCTTGATGCCAGCCTGGGCAATGTAGCAGGACCCCATCTCTATAAAAAATAAATTAGCTGGGCATGTTGGCATGCACATGTAGTCCCAGCTACAAAAGGAGGCTGAGGCAGGACGATCACTTGAACCCAGGAGATTGAAACTGCAGTGAGTCATGATTGTGCCACTGCACTCCAGCCTGGTTGACAGACTGAGATCCTGTCTCAAAAAAATAAAAAACAAAAGAAGCCCTCATATAGCAAGTAGTGGATCCAGATTCAAAGCAGACAGTCTACTTTCAAAGTCTGTGCTCATCATCACTATGTTATGCTGCCTCTCATAGTGTAAACATCTGATCACACTTTAAGAACATCACAATAGGTAGAAGTTCTTAAATCCATCAGTATGGTTAAATAGCCTACTGCTTGGTCAACATTTCCTTCCATGGCATTAGTTAACTACCAAGTTTTATGCAGTGAGCAAAAGGTCAATATGTACATATACACACACACATATATTTACATATATGGACAAAAAGAACCATGTGACTACAATCTGTCTAAAAATATCCACCTGTTACCATATAAAACATCATACAGACATTGGGAGGCCGAGGCAAGCAGATCACGAGATCAGGAGATCAAGACCATCCTGGCTAACTCGGTGAAACCCTGCCTCTACCAAAAATACAAAAAATGAGCTGGGTGTGGTGGCAGGCGCCTGTAGTCCCAGCTACTCGGGAGGCTGAGGCAGGAGAATGGTGTGAACCCCGGAGGCGGAGCTTGCAGTGAGCTGAGATCGTGCAACAGCACTCCAGCCTGGGCAACAGAGCGAGACTCCGTCTCAAAACAAAAACAAAAACAAAAACATCATACAAATTTAGACATGTCCAAGACCAAAAAATAAACTCAGCTTCTCTCTTCCTCAGTAAAATAGTTAAGAAAAGGCTTTGAAGTTAGGCATCTTGGATTCAATTCTCCCCTCTGTTTCCTTTAGAGGATATACTAGATGGCATACACATAAATAGCAGACTACCAGTGAACTATCTATCTATAAATAGCTGTATAATATGTATGGTTGGCTGGGTGCAGTAGTTCATACATGTAATCTCAACATTTTGGGAGGCAAAGGCAGGAGGACTGCTTGACCCCAGGAGTAAGAGACCAGCCTAAGCAACATAGTGATACCCTGTCTCTACCAAAAATAACAAAAATCAAAAACAAAAAAAAAACACATATGGTGGTGCGTGCCTGTAGTCCCTGCTACTTAGGAGGCTCAGGTGGGAGGACTGCTTGAGCCCAGGAGGCAGAGGTTGCAGTGAGCATGATCATACCACTGCACTCCAGCTTGGGTGACAGAGTGAGACCCTGACTCAAAAAAAAAAACAAATCACTGTCATGGCAAGTATATGACCTATGAATTGGTGCTTAGACCTCTATACTGCAATAACGAACAAATCAACTTCTACTGTGTTTACTTCAAAACAAGCAAACAAAAGCCATGAACCCAAATCACATTGGGAGATTTTTATTAACTTAAATTGACATTCTTAATTTTGTCTATAAGTCCTTGGTATATATGCCTTTATTTGAAACAAACCTACAGGTGTTTCTTAATATGACAGAATCATGAAGACTTGCAGTTAATCAGTGTTTCCTAATGATTAAAACAATGTTCAAATAATTACAAAGTTACTTCATCAAAATACTTAGAAGAATATTCTGAGGAGTGTTTGAAAGCTCTGTTTATAAATAGTGATTGATACATTTATTATGTATTTGGTGCTGAAGATAAACACTTTTTACATAAAACATTGTTTTAATATACTGCTCTACTAATGAGGCTAGTTATTAGATATACTGTATTTTAACACTAAAGAATAAAGCTTTATCTTCGTATTTATCTTATTTATAGGACTCTTATAAATGAAGAACTTTGTATCCAACAATAATAAACTGGCAAATTGCAAGTTACGTTTTGTAGGAGAAGCAAAAAAGACTGGCTGCGACGAAAGAAAGAAGATAACTGCATTATACATGCTTCGTACAAACAGTCCATTGTGAATGGTACAATTAAATGCAGACCAAATCCTTTTAAATGTTTGTGTGCCTAGATGGCAATTACAATCTCCACACACTAAAAAGAAAAAGAACAATAACACAGAACACAGTATTCTTAATGATTATAGCACATTTAACACCTTCAGCCATCCACTGGGTTTTCAGATCATATTGGCAACTGAAATTTCACATCCACATGTGCTTGCTTCGCTAAGGTCACTATTTCAGAGAGCTTTACAACCTAAAAGAAAAGAACGAAGAATTTTCACAAAAAGGTAAATTCAGAACTACAGGTCAGTGCAAAATTAATGCACACTCAATTTTTTCCATTTAAAACATCTGGACTATTCTGACATTGCTATAAATCACATTATGTTCTTATAAGCAAATGACATTCTCAAAGGATAATCAAGTCTGACACTCTTCATAGCCCAAACTTCAATTAAATACTTTCTGATTAAGATGTTATACCACCTGCTAGGATTATACATATGTATTACATAAGATTATATATGTGTGTATAAAATGTGTGTGTGTATGTATGTGTGTGTATATGTATATATATATATATATATAATATTCTAAATTTTATCTTAAAGACAGAAACAGTGAGTGTCTTTGTTGGATACTCCACAACTCAAAGCACATCTAAGTAAAAATTTGTTTTGAAATAAGTATACAATCTTAACTTAAAATATTGGGATAGAAGTTTGGGTCTAGTAGTTAGTATTTTACTCTTTGTCAGTAAGTTAACAATTGCTAACCTGAGTTCCAATTCTCTCTACAATCTGTCTAAAAATATCCACCAGTTACCATACAAAACATCATACAAATTTAGACATGTCTAAGACCAAAAAAACAAACTCAGCTTCTCTCTTCCTCAGTAAATTAGTTAAGAAAAGGCTTTGAAGTTAGATATCTTGGATGCAAATCCCCCCTCTGATGCTTATGACATATAACCTTGAATAAGTTAACTTATCTAGCCTGTTTCTTCATCTATAAAAATGGAAATTTTATCACCAAACTCATATTAAATGAGATAATCCTTGAAGAAAACAGCTTAGCACTGCATGCACAGTAAATACTCAATAAACAGTAGTAACTGCTAATATCATCATCATCTCATTCAATATTATTATTGTTATGACTTCTACAATCTCCCAGTCAATAAAAACACTGTAGTCATAACTTAAATCAACTGTTCACTTTTACCTCTCATGATCTATTTGATCAAGGTCCTACTGGTTCTTCTCCTTCTTTTCATGTCCTCCAAGCTTTTCTTAATTTAAGTTTTCATTCCAAAAAAGTGCACTTTCAGAGACAAGTTATAACCTATTTATTACCTTCACCTTTTCTCATATCTAAGTATTGCACTAGATGGACTCCTACTATCTCTCCCCTTTTCCCTTCAATATATCCCACATCTCAAAGGTAAAATAGGCTTTCTGAAATACTTTCTCCTACTATTGCCTTGCTCAAATTCTTTATTTCTAATTCAGGTTTAAGTTTAAATTCTTCTGTCTCCAAACTAGAGTTAAATTTTATTTACTAGTAAGTACTTTCCCAAAGAAGGACATAAGACTTTTATTATTTTTGTGAAATGACATCACATTAACTCAGTAAATTCAAGAGTCTGGCCAAGTGTGGGGGCTCATGCTTGTAATCCCAGCACTTTGGAAGGCCGAGGTGGGAGGATCATATGAGGTCTGGAGTTCGAGACCAGCCTGGTCAACATGGCAAAACCCTATCTCTACTAAAAAGACAAGGCTGGGCGCAGTGGCTCACACCTGAATCCCAGCACTTTGGGAGGCCGAGGCAGGTGGATCACAAAGTCAGGAGTTCAAGACCAGCCTGACCAACATGGTGAAACCACATCTCTACTAAAAATACATAATTAGCCAGGCATGGTGGTACATGCCTGTAATCCCAGCTGCTTGGGAGGCTGAGGCAGGAGGATCGCTTGAACCTGGGAGATGGAGGTTGCAGTGAGCTGAGATCACACCACTGCACTCCAGCCTGGGCAACAAGACCAAAACTCTGTCTTAAAAAAAAAAAAAAAAAATTAGCTAGGCGTGGTGGCACACACCTGTAGTCTCAGCTACTCAGAAGGCTGAGACACAAGAATTGCTTAAACCCAGCAGGCAAAGGTTACAGTGAGCTGAGATCACGCCACTGTACTCCAGCCTAGGTGACAGAGCAAGACTCAGTCTCAAAAAAAAAAAAAAAAAAAAAAATCAAGAGTCTACTATTCATTAAGCTATAGAGCCCAAAGAGTGTTCGAGTGTTCAATGAAATGTCCATAAACATAATGGAAGGGAAGACAAAAAATTCTCATCTCTCTGTATCTACTATGAAGTGTTCTCTGATATACATTATTGTTAAGTAAAAGAAACAAAGTATAGATTACCATTAATCTAAAGTGGGAAAAGGGAGACGGAGACAAACACACACACACACACACACACACACACACACACACACACACAAAGTCCCCCCTTATCCAATTTCACTTTCTACAGTTTCAGTTACCTGCAGTCAACTGTGGTGCAAAAATTTTAAATGAGAAATTCCAGAAATAAAAAAGTCATTAAGTTTTAAACTGTGTGTTGTTCTGAGAAGTGTGATGAAATCTTGCACCATCCTGCTCCAAGTGGAATGTGAACCATCTCTTTGCCCAGCATATCCACGCTGTATAAACTACTCTTCCATTAGTCATCAACATTATCTGCTCTTGACATCCAACCATCAACATCATGGCTCAGTGATCCAGGATGAACCAAAGCAGATGATTCTCCTTCTGTTACATCATTAGGTCAGTAGTAGCCTAACACTATGTCACAATGCCTTCATCATTCACCTCAGTTCATCTCACCAAGTAAGCATTTTATCATCTCATTATCACCACAAAGGTGAGTATAGAACAATAAGATATTTTGAGAGACCACATTCACATTTATCACGGTATATTGTTATAATTGTTCTACTTTATTATTAGTTGTTGTTATCTGTTACCATGTCTAATACATAAACTTTATCAAAGGCATATATGTATAGGAAGAAGCACAGTATATACAGGTTTGGAACTATCTGTGATTCAGGCACCCACTGGGGGTCTTGCAACACATTCCCTGCAGATAAGGGGGGACTACTGCACACATACATTTAGTCATATACATACAATTAGCTTATGTTTTTAAGAAGTAGAAAGATAAACCAAAACTTTCTTAAAAAACAAAAAAAAAAAAGGTAAAAAGGTTGCCTGTTGGGGAAGAAGGAAAGAGGGAAATATATAAAAGCTAGATTCCCCGATAATACCTTGTTCTATACTTCCCACTTTGGAATCATGTAAATACAAAATAAAAAACAAAAGATTGTGTGTGTGTTTTTTTTAAAGCAATCCCTTTAAAAACAATGAAACTATATAAAGCTGAGACAAAACACACAGAGAAGTATTTCACATGAATTTTAAAATCCACTAAGTTGTGGGACATACCCTAAAGGACAGAAAGAATTGCAGATATAATTGCTTTCAGTAATCAGACTGTTGGTATTCTTTTTATAAAATTGTCATATCTGTACTAAGGGACAAAGCAAATGAATAATTACGATAGTATGGCATGAACGAAGGCACAAACAGATGTCAGATAAGAAAAAAAAATCTATACTCCTGGACTTGCATTGAAAATATCAGTATGAACTCAAGTATTACCTCTTTAAAAAATACATGTTTTCTCAGACTTGCCACTTAAAAAGCTCAGAAACAATAATCAACCCAGTATCTATGAATATGCATAAGGCCCAAATTGTGCTCTCTAAATACCATTTGGCCCATTCAAGTTCTGACTCAAGAAACGTAAAGATGAGCCTGAAACATTTTATCACACCAGATAGAGGGCTTCTCAGAAGGATGCAAAAGTTAACCTGAAGAGAGGTTCCCAAAGACCAAAGATTGGACAATTTCGATCACAACTTACATGAACTGAACTACATCAAATGTTTAAGTCATAAGTTCAAAACAGTATGCCAGTGGAACACACATGTGTATGCACACACACACAATACACACACACACACACACACACACCTGAAAACAAAAAGTAAACAAAATACAAAAAAAACAAAAAACAAAAAAAAAAGCCTAGGTCACCTTTATTGGACATAATAGAACAAACATTATTTTGAAAATTGGTCAACAAAGGCAAACAATCAGGTAATTATCCTACTTTTCCTATGCAAAATGTACTCCATGGTAACAAATGGTTGACACGTGGAAGTATTACTTTTTAGAAGCATTACATATAATAAGTGAAGAATGACAGAATTACAATAGCACCGCTTTGCAACACAAACAAAATACTGGATCTAAGCTATGATGTCAATGGCTAGTAATACCACAAAAAGATTAACATTGTATACGTTTTGATGAAATTAAACAACACCTACTATGAAATATTCTTGTTCCCTGCTCCCCAAAATCAAATATGAATATGGTCAAGCCTACAGATTGAACTCCCAGTTTACAGGAAATACACAGGGCAGAGAACACAGAGAGGGCAGAGAACACAGTAAATGAATGACAGCCTAAAGATGCAACCATTAAAATCCAGACTATGAGAAACTTAACAAGACCATCAACCTGGATTTTTCAACAAATAAACCACAGAAAATCTTTTCTTTTTAAAAGGGGAAACCAACAGATTAAGAAACTTACTGACATATTAACCAACTACAATGCAGAGACTTATTCTGACCCTTACAAAGAACTTAAACAAAAGATATGAGAGACTCAGAAATTTCAACAATGACTGCATTTTCATAAAACATAACCATAATACCATTACCCCACCTAAAACAAGTGACAGTAATTCTTTTATACCATTATCATTACCTTTATCTTTTACAGATGCATGATGAAATGCATGAAATGATATAATGTCTGGGATTTGCTTGAAAATAATCACAGCTGTGGGAGGAAGTAAGAATACAGACAAAACAACAAACAAGATTGGGCAGGAGCTGACCGTTGTTTAAGATGATCACAGGTATAAGACGTTCTGACAAAGATTCTCTCCTTGACCAAACTCTCTTTTGTTTTTTCAATATATATTTATCGAATATATAGATAGATACACACACATACATACACATGCGTGCATGTGTGTGTATGTGCATGTGTGCACGTGTGTGTGAAGATAGGGTCTCCCTATGTTGCCCAGGCTAGTCTCAAACTCCTGGACTCAAGCAATCCTCCTGCCTCAGCCTCCCAAAGGCTACTCTGAACTCTCTTCTCAACTTGGCCCTAACTTTTGGACTTCTGTATTTGTCCCTGCATAGTCCAATTTTACCAAGAATCTTGCTTAAGTCAGTTTAGCCAGGATCCTCCCTTACCCATAATGTATCCTTTTAGTAATTTTTCATCCACTGCCCCCACCCTCTTCCTTGGTTATAAATTCCCACTTTTTCTTGCTGTATTTGGAGTTGGGCCCAATCTTTCTTCCCTACTGCAAAAGTCCACTGCAGTAGTCTCTATGCTTATTGCAACAGTCCCTCTGAATAAAGTCTGCCTTAACATCTTTCAGCAAGAGTCATGAATAATCGTTTTCTTTAACCATTCATTACACTCATAATATTTAGCTGAAACACAAATTATTAGCTGTATTAATAATTAGGTTCATTTTAGAATCTGTGTTTATAAATCCTCCTTAGATGAACATGGCCAATTTACCATTCTAGCAGCTTCATCCAAGTCATCACAAGCAAGTATTTTAAGTCCACTGTCCGCTATCAGTGCCTTAGCATCATCGACTCGTGTACCTGTAAATGATTTATGCAAATATAAATGTTTTAAATACACACACAAAAGCATTTAAAAATGTTTGCCAAAACATGGTACAAGAATGAAACCTCAACAGAGGAGACTTCCATTATTTAGTATAAACGCTTCTAAACCAAAGAAAATACTGTAAAAGCCCAGGTTATCTTATAAAATATTTTGCCTTACAATAATTCTGACTTGCTTAGAAATTCAGGCAAGTCAGAATTCAAGACAAATCACAACAAATAAAAAGTGTATCAAATTATACCAAGCAAAAGTATAAACATTTTGCCCCAATGTTAAAATGTTTTAAAAACTATAGTTTTAATTTCATATTGTATAACGCTTTCAAGACACAGCTATTTAAAAACTATGTTTTAACAAACTGAACTCCATGGAAATGTGAACTTTTAAAGAATTAGGAACAACTGCAAGATACCTTTTATACTCACCTTGTAACCGTACCACAACAGGTATTTTAATTTCCAAGTCTTTTACTGCCATGACTATACCCTGTGCAATAACATCACAGCGCATGATTCCTCCAAAAATGTTGACCAGAATAGCCAGTACCTATGAATAAAGTGTTCTGATAGATTAAAATTTAAAAGAAATTTAAGTTCTTTTCCCCAAAAAATACTAGTATATGTGCTTCATGATAAACATTAACTTGATAGAAAGATTTTCAGACCAAACCACCATACCCTCTTCTAGCTCTCTTTATTGAAGTCTATGTAGTCCACTGCCCACCAGAACTTATTTCCACCTCCTTGGGTAATTTCAACACCTAGTTCACATTTCCTTCTCTACTATATCCCATATGAACAAGACCATCTAATTCCATTTACTTTCTCCTGTTAAATTTGGCCCTTCACCAATGTGACTACCCCCAGATCACACTGTAAGATAGTCTCATGTGCAAGATCTCCAATTTAGTGTTTGTCACCTATCATTTCCTCATTTATCCCTGTAGGAAAAGGGTGTGTTGTGTGGCAAGAGTAACACCATCTTGAAGCAAAACTGTCATAATGACTAACGTTTGACTCCTGCAGAGCAAGGCCTTCTGCAGCAAGGTCAAGAAACACTGCCTGTAACATAGATAGCCCTTATAAAGAAACAATGCCTGTAGCATAAATGACAACTCATAAAGATGTTTACCTAACTTCCTCAATGGTCACAAGTTTGACAAGAGGGTCTGAGATGTGACCAGCTGTGCAAGTGTTACCAAGAAAAAAAGCTCACTATATAAAGGATAATTTCTGGAGGGCTAGTGTGGGGATCCACCATCTCGCAGCCACCCAAGCCATAGCTTCTGTTTCTAAGTCCCTGTGTAAATTTAGTTTCTTTCTGAGAACTGGATTTGCCAGCCTCTTTCTTTGGCCTCTCAGATCCCCTGGCCTCTGGGGGTACATGTGCATAGACCTGCTCACTGCAAACAATCCCCATCAATGTAATCAACGTTTTACACAAACCAGGCCCTAAGAATCACCCAGCTTCTCCTGTATGGCCCTCTCTTGGGTACATTTCACATCCAAATCTCAGGACCTGTTTGGGTCAGCATTCTTTCAACATCACAATGATAGTTCTGAATCAGTGTTCTCCTATCCTTTCCAAATAATCTCTCTTTTTTTAAAAAAAGAGGTTTAGTTCACTCAGCTATACCAGGGCTTCTCAAACAATGAGATTAAAATGCATTGTAGATACACCAAAATATCATTCCCCTCAATTCTTGGGGCAGCTAGTAATGTTCTGGGGCAGCAGGAGCCTCAGGGCCAGTGGACTCTGACTACAAGCAATCTTCTCCATCTACCTCCAAGGCCCCATTGAAATATCTTCTGTGAATGCCATGACATGAAAAGGGGTGAGACACACTGAGCTATACTATACATTCTTTACCTTACCACTATTACTGCCAGACCTTTAAGAAATGAAGCTCTGGAATTCATAATAGACTAGAACTCATAGCAGCCTTTGGCATCTCTCATCTCTCTGCCTCTCACCTCATTCTGGATAGTTTCCATATTCACCACCAGGCACCATCTAACACTCCAGCCTTAAAGTTCTTGGATCTTTACTCTACCAAGCCACTTTCACCTGTAGTCAATTTAAACGAATTACTACCATGGATAAATCCTGGTCTAGGCCAGGATGAGTGTCTCTAGAATATTAAATGTATAAATCTCATTCTCTGCTCAACCTCCTTCCCCTTTCACTTTAATGCCTTTCTCCTCTAGCTCTATCAAACACAATCTTTTCCTCTTAAAAGCCTCTAGTCCCCCACCCCGCCCCCCTCCCAAAAAAAAGCCTCTAGTCCCTCAATCCCTCTCTAATCTTCTACTCTATTAGCTCTCAATGGATGACTTTCTTCACTATAGAGCCTGGGACATATGGTTAAGCAATTCAGTGTCACTGCCACCTGCATGCTCAATTTCTGTCATACCTATTCCTCTGCCATCCTACTTCAAACAATGCATCTTTGGATGATTCCAGCCATAGCTTATTCAGGGAAAAGTAAAAAAGTGAAAAATGAAAACAAAACTGGAAACACTAGCATAACCTGAAGAGCAATAAAATAATAATTCATCAGCAATCCTCAACTTAGTAGTCGGCCTCATATCTTTAACTCTCTTCATAAGCCTTCTATCCCATGCAAGCTCTCTAACTTTTAGCATACAACCTTCCTTTCTTTAGTGGCACCTCAGGAAAGGAGTAACTACCTTTCCAAAGCTAACCTGGCCAGATAATTATCTCCATCTATTTAGTATATAGTATTTCCTCCAGGTCTTCACCCCTCTAGCTACATTCACTCTCTTTATTTTCAAATCTCTTCTCTTCCTCCAACTAGAAAGAGCTCATCTTCTTGATCTTCTAAACAAGCAAGAAAACATACACCACAAAACTCTCCTCAGTCCTACTGCCTTTGACTGATAGCACTGCATCCCTTCCATGCGTTTGTAAAAAAAAAAAAAAGTCCTGGAAGAGTAATCTCTCCTGGATATCTCTATTCCCTCAATTCCTCATCAAATCAATCCATTACAATCTGGCCTATGCCCCCATCTCTTCTATTCTTACGAAGGTTCCCACTCACCTCTTTCAGTTCTTACTCTGTCTGAATAGTCCTACAACATTTGACATTGTTTCCCAATGCCTTACTTCTCAAAACTCTTCACCTTGGTCCTTCGATGTCACCACTCTCTCCCGATCTGTTCCTATCTCTGTCATTTGTTCTCTGTTTTTCATTTGGGTTTTCCTTCTCTATTCAACCCTTCAACAAAAATGGAGGGGCCAGGTTCCATTCTTGGGTCCTCATCTCACTTGCACGGATCACCTCACCAACTCCTAAGACTTCAACTTTTCTCCACTATAGGAAGTACAATATCTTTTCAACGAACTGTCTACTAGATACAGTCACCACAATCCAAACTTGACATTCATTCTGAAATACCTATTCCTCGACTTTGCCTCTGACAGCATGAAAGGCATCACCACCCAATGATTCTCCCCAGCCCAAAGTCCTAATGTTAACTTAACCAACCCTTCTACGAGGCTCCCAGAAAAGAAGAAAAAAAATGAATTTAATGACCCTATCTCAGAAATGCCTCTAATTTATTCTTACTGATATTGCCTTTGTCAGGGATCTCTTCCATGACAAGAGAATTCATAATGAATGAATTCTCTTGTGTATGTGCTGGGATAGGGAGTTAAAATCCAAACTCCTTAACTATAGATAATAGGGATCTTCACAATTGTGGTCACAATTTGCCAACATTATCTCTTATCATTTATCCCAATAATGCCATATTCTTACACATAAGCATCTTACCACCCCATGAACATAATGGCCCTCTCTGGATTCTATGTCTTTGTACATTTTCTTCCTCTTGCCCTCATTTAATTTTCAAGACAGCTTAAGGTATCATCCATTCAGTGAAGGCCACCCTGATTCTCCCAGTTTTTGCCTCTGTCTTCTGTTCTTCCACAGCACTACTTTGTGTCAATCACCCCAGTAAAACTATAAGTAACTTAAGAGAAGGGCCCATGTATTTCCAAGTCCAAGCATAGTGACCATCACAAAATATACGGCCACTTCAATGCTATCCACATTGACACCCTGGGTTTCAATTCTGTTTCCAACTCTGATGCCCATCATGTCAGTCCCCTACACTGTAACTCTTCATATACTTTTCTCCATTCTTGCAGCTGGGCCCTAAAAGCCATGCTTAGAAAAATAAACAACTAGAATTCTAACTCTAGTTGTAAGTACTCAACTCAATTCTAGTAGTAAGTACTCAACAGTTAGATAATTAGATTGTCTTTAATACTCTGCTTCTCGAGTTTAAGTCAAAAGAAGCTATAGAAATATAATTCCAATAAAATGTTTACTTGTTTTAGTAATTACTAAACAAGGGAAATAATGCACATTTTACATCTCATTTTAGTTTAATCCTCCTTGCAAAATTAATAAATATGGAAAATAAGGCTGTAGGCTCAAAGGAAAAGGCATTGAAATAAATTTATATTTTAAACAATTCTACAGTCTAACACCACAAATAAAAATATACATTGTCAGCAGCATCATCAATAATAAATATTGATTAATGACCTACATATGTACTGGGCATTATACCAGACACTACGAGAAGCAACAATTAGTAAGATATGATCCCTATCAGTGAAGAATTCTTGGTCTAAATCCAGTAAGAATAGTTCCACAGAGATTATTATCTTTTTTGTAAGCCTTACAAAATCTACATTGGCCACACAATAGATACACTCCTTAACAAATATCTAGTGATTAATAATATATATGTCTTTTGAATTATGATACTTCACATCCCTTGTACTTTGATAATCATTAATAAACACATAGTTCTAAATTATGGCACATCTACAATGACAGATTACACAAACATTAAAATGAGTGTTTCAGAAGAGTCTCTTGGTGAATTGCAAAAATCTTCAAGATATGATAGCAAAAAAAGACTCAAAATATATATTAAGAGACATATATATGAATTCTAAATTCTAAAACATAAAAATATACATTTTTATAAGTATTTATTTTATATATTTACATGATATAAAAATATATCAAGCCCTGCCCTTACCTTTTTATCTGAAGTGATAAGCTTAAATGCTTCTGTTACTTGATGGACTGTAGCACCACCACCAACATCAAGGAAGTTGGCTGGAGTCCCTCCATGAAGTTTTATTATATCCATTGTGGCCATAGCCAAACCAGCACCATTTACTATATACGGGAAAATGATTTGTATAAGCAACAAACACAGAGAAAATAAATTAAGCTTAATAAATCCAAATTAAACTTAGTGAATCCAATTCTAACATAAAAACACATGGTACCTAGGCAGCCTATATTTCCATCGAGGCCAATGTAGTTGAGATTTGCCTTAGCAGCATCTTTGTCCCTTTCATCTTCCTGGGTCCAGTCCTGTAGATCAAAGATTTTCTTTTGGCGATAGGCTGAATTAGAGTCAAAATTGATCTTTGCATCCATACACAATACTTTGAAGGGAAAAAGAGAAAAATGACCTTAATTTCAAGACAGATACAATAAAGTATCAAATAATCAAATGGTCTTTCATTTAGGGAAAAGACACATTTTAATTTTGTTACTTAATGAAAATATTTCAATTTATGTTCACTATGAATTCAAACTGTTCTTTAAAAAAGAATATTTGGGAATTAAAACTGCCCCATCAAAGTTATTGGGTCTACATCCATGCTACGCACTACATAAAGAAAAAGAAAACCTCAAAAATATTTTAAATTATTTAAAAATTGTCAAAAATTAACTATCCTTGTTCCTAGCTAACCCCATCACTTGGGCCCCATATCCCATCCCCTCTCCTCTACTCAAAAATAATGTTCCAGCAATTCCGTTTCCCCTACATTATAAATCTGCCTCCCCCCACCCCTTACCTTTCTATTGGCTAAATCTTGCCGACTTGCTAAAACAGTTTTATTTCCTCACCTTAATAAAAAGAAAAAAAAATCTTTTAACTCCTATCTCCCCCTTACTCTTTACTACATAGCAACTCCTTGAAGATTTGTCTAATTAAAAGAGGGGTCTCAGAACAAGGGTTTCTGGGGAAAAAAAAGAAACGGGTGAGCAAACTATGGCCAGATTCGGCCTGTGCCTGTTTTTATTTTTATTTTTTTGAGACAGGGTCTCGTTCTCACACCCAGACTAGAGTGCAGCGGCATGCTCTCAGCTCACTTCAACCTCCACCTCCCAGGTTCAAGCAATTCTCATGCCTCAGCCTTCCGAGTAGCTTGGAATACAGGCATGCACCACAACACCCAGCTAATTTTTGTAGTTTTAGTAGAGATAGGGTTTTGCCATGTTTGCCAGGCTGGTCTCGAATTGCTGACCTCAAGTAATCCACCCGCCTCAGCCTCTCAAAATGCTGAGATTAAAAGTGTGAGCAACTGAGCCCAACTTGTGCCTGTTTTCAAATGGCCTGTAAGCTAAGAATGGATTTTACACTTTTAAAGGATTATGAAGACAAAAGGGGAAAAGAAAGAGAAGAAGAAGAAGCAAAACAGCAGTATCAAAAACTATATGTGATCCATAAAGCCTAAAATACTTATTAAATGCCAACCCCTGTGCTTAAACTCCTTGTACCAAATTTTTTTCCTGCCATTCTCTCTTATACCCACTCTAATCAGGCTTTTACTTCCAGCACTCTACCAAAATGGCTCTTAACAAAGGTCACCTCTCTGACTTCACCTTTCAGTACTCTACCCCTTCCTCACTCCAATCTAACCATAACATTCTCCTTGCAGCTCCTGAAAAGATACAGGGTTGAAAGAAGCAAGCAATTTCAGCTGCTGCCCAACACAGGAGAACAAGTTTGGAGCCCAGCTAAGTTAAGTACCATTAATACCAAAAGTCAATATTCTTTCAGAGGAAGATACTAGAATTCAGTCTTTACACCATAGCTCTCAAAATGCACAGTATATGAGTCAAACTTACTAGATCCGTAATGAAACGGGGAAATGTGACCACTAGTAAAGAGAAAAAACAGTCAACTGAAACCAAACCCATAGTAACCCAAATTTAGAATAATCAGAAGACTATTATAAACTTTTCAAAACATGTTTAAGGATTTAAGAGAAAATATGGTCATAATAAATGAACACACAGGTAATCTAAGCAGAGAATAAAACAAGGGAACAACATGGAAAATCCAGAACTAAAAAGTATAATATCTGAAATAAAAAATTCACTGGATGAACTTAACAGCAGACTGGTGATGGGTCAGTGAACCTGAAGACAAAGAGAAATTATCCAATCTGCAGAAGAAAAAAAAAGAAAAAAGAAACTGCACCTCAGTGACCTCTTGGACAATATCAAGAAGTCTAATGTGAAACTGGAAGAAAAGGAGAATGGGACAGGAAAAAAGTGATGAAAGAAAAATATATCAAGCCAAGATTCTATATCCAGTGAAAATATACTTCAAAAGAAGGACAGAATAAAGATATTTGCAGAATAATGGAAACAATATTCATCACTAGCAGACCTGTGCTAAGAGAAATGCTACACAGAAAGTTCTTCAGGCTCAAGGGATGTAACGTGGAAATCTGAATCTAAAGTAGTAAATGTCAAGAAGGGGCAGTTTTGTCCCACAGGGGACATCAGGAAATGTCTGGAGGCATTTTTGTTTGTCACAAATGGAGATTGCTACTGGCACCTCAATGCTACTGGATAAACATCCTGTTAAACATCCGACCAAGCACAGGACAGCCTCCCATAACAACAACAAAAAAATCAACCTACCCTAAAATGTCAATAGTGCCAATGTTGGTAAATCTTCATCTATGGGTAGGAAAGAACAACAAAAATATATGAGCAAATTGAAACCAACCCAATAGTCCCACAGACTGTTCTTTTGGATAAACAGTGAAATTGATCTTTTTTGATCTTTCTGGTCTTAAAGCTTGAAGCTTACATTTGTTTTATCTCAGTTCCTTCCTCAGGAAGGGACCTTCACGGCTCTCAAAAAAATGTGTCAAAGAACTGAAACTCACCAGATCACCACATCCAGACAATGAGACTAGACTCTGGACCTCTCATTCATCATGATTGCTTCCTTGACCCTCCCTAGTTCCTATTTTCTTACACATTGTTACATTTTTTTCCTTGCTATATAAACCGCGAGTTTTAGCCAGTCAGGGAGATGGATTTGAGACTGAGATCCCATCTCCTCAGCTGCAGCACCCGATTAAAGCCTTCTTCCTTGGCAATACTTGTCTCAGTAATTGGCTTTCTGTGTGGTGAGCAGCAGGACCTAGACCAAACCCCTAGTGATTCCGTAACAGATTTTGGTTAGTTGACAGGGAACATGTTGCTTGTGACTCAGCTGATGAGGGCAGGGAGTCTCAGAAGCCATCCTAAGCAGCTGCCCATCCAATTTTGGCTGAAGGTGAGTATCAGTCTCTCTCTGGCCCCACCACAGCCGGCCCCAACCACATTCCTGATTGCCTCATTAGAACTGCCTTTGAAACATGACATTGCATCGATATAGGTAAGTGTCCTTTATGGGCCTAGACATAAGGATTTGCTCCTCTCATTTTGGGAAATCTTTAAAGGATTTTCATTTGTAGGTTGAACAAGCCCAAATGACTGAGAGAGGGAAGCACCCTAACTGTTTCAGTAAGAACATTCTTGGAGGTTTTTCTGTAATTGCGTGTTGTGTCCGGGCAAGTGAGTGTCCTTTGTGGGTACCGGACAGTTGGATCAGCTCCTCTCAATTTGGGAAATTCCTAAGAAATTTTTGTTTGCAGTTGACCAAGCCCAACTAATGGAGAGAGGAAGCAGCTCAAGTGTGTCAGTTTGGACACTTTTGGGGCTTGTTTGTTACTGTAGCAGCTGGATTGTGTTTGGGTGATTGTGTGTGTTTTATACAGTCATGAGAAATTAGAATTTGGTAAAATGATACACTTTTGCAATACTGTTTGGTCCCAGTGTTGTTTGGAATCTGGAGTTTGCTGCTGAATGAAAAAGTGGGATGGAGTTGTGTGTTACCCAGACTTTTGTGCTGCTATGCTAAGCAGGGTTGAGCCTGGTTAGTATGTGATGTTCTCCTTTGCTGATGTTTGGCCCCAGTGTTCTTTGGAGTCTGGGGAGGTTTGGCCTTTAGAAAATCAAACTGCCATGAAAATTGCTTTACCCAAAGTTTTGGTTCACAGCTTTCAGTGAATTACCTGTTGGAGTAAACAAAGTGTAACCATGTAAAATCAGTGAGTTTGTATTGCTATCTCATGGCTAGAGTTCCAAGGTAAACACTACTGGATTTTCATTTGTGTGTGTGTATACATACATGTCTAGATGTGTTTATTTGTATGTACACTTATTGTTATACGTTGTGTCTACCAAATTGGCTTATAAGTAAAAGAGCGCTCATAAATTAAGTCCAAGCAATTTTTAAGTTCATGTGAGTTAAGTAAATCTTTACTAAACAAGCTAGCTTTAAAATAGTTAGTAAAATGAAAGTAGCAATGTCCTCAGAATTGTCAGCATACATTTTTGCCTGGATTTTATTTTTGTCTCTGGTAGATATTTTGAGGTGTCAGGGTTTGGCATAGAAGGTTATAAAACTATAAACCCAGCCAAAACAAAATGATCTTTGTGCAAATTTTTTGAAAAGACTAATTAAGTTATTGGTTTAATGAAAATAGTTATTGGTGAAAATGCCTATGTAGTTAACTTTAAAGTTCTTATTTCAGTGAATGACTGATATTCATAGATTATAAAATGGTTAATAAGGAAATAACTTTAAATGATGGCATCTAATATATGTTTTCAGAAGTAATCTAGATAAACGGTTTAAAATGAAAGAACTGAATACTTGTAATTGGGATAAATGTTTTAGGTAAACTTCTTGTGTAATTTAAAATTTTGAAATTATTTTTGATGCTCATTGGATATCTGGGTCATTTCCAGTTAAGAAAGGGTTGTGATATACGGAAACACGTTTCTAAAAATTGTGGAACTGTTCTCATCTATAAAATGCTAATATAGTTCAGGATTGCTTTCTAGGGTTTCACTAACATTTAAGGTTACTAAGGATAAGAAATAATATATAATTCTGTTTAAAAAATGTGCCCCCAAAAAATGTGTTAAGAGAAAAATAATAATTTTGTTTAATTCAGAAGTTATCTAAAAGTTAATTCAAATTATGGGTTTGAAAAAGTTTTTTATGAAACAAGGTAGTAAGGAAACAAGTGGGGGAGAAAGGTATGAAAAAAATTATGTATATGATGGTCATGTATTTTTGGTAAGGAAGGTTATAAAGATAATAATTTTGTATGTGAAAAGATCTTGTATGGTAAATTGCTGTCCTGGAGTAAAATGATGTTATTTAAACAAATAAGACAGAAGAAGGGAGAGGGAGAAGGAGGGAGAAGGAGGAGGAGGGGGAGGAGGAGGGGCGGAGGAGGAGGGGCGGAGGAGGAGGGGGAAGGGGAGGAGGAGGAGGAGGAGGAAAATCTGGGACTGATCGGAAAGCCCAGGAGAAGGAGGAGGAGGAGGAAGAGGAAAAAAATCTGGTACTGATTGGAAAGCCCAGGCATGTCATGGATGGTCTGTGTAAGTCATATGTAGCTTTTCTGGTTTTCCAGTGTATAGTCTATCTTCATGCACAAAAAAAGAAAACAGAACACAGAAGAGTTTAGATAATAGATTCTTTAAAACCTGAGAATGAGAGAAATTTGGCTAATTAACATTTCATAGTTAAAGCTCTTAGTCTTGATGAAGGTAAAATAAGAAATACTGTAAAGAAATGCATCAGCAATTTAGCAATTCTTAATAGTTAAGCATGAAGCCAGATCTAGTGTGGACCCATATTTCACATACATGCTTGCATTGCTTCACACTATGTTAGCTGTTTTGCATGGATACTGCTGGAGTATTTACTGGTCATGGGCCTAGAGTGAATTTCTTGATTGCACAAGATGTATGGTGATATTGGTGGACTTAAGGTTATTGAATTGTGTACCAGGAATAAAATATTCATCATGTGGTTTTTTTGGGAGGTTCTGGGTAACACTGTAGCCTCCAGGGTAGACTGAGTAGGGGAAAGATTGAGGGCTGGGTTTCCTGTTTGTTTTTTGCTTCTAATTTTCATTTGTTTGCTGTTGTTCTCCTGTGGGTTTTGCTTGTGTATACATATATATAAAACCGTAAACTTTTTAAGTTTCTAATGGAAAGCTTCATTTGGTTCTACAATTTGCCCTATTTATCTAAAGTTCCTAAGCTACTGTGGTCAAGCCTTTAAAAATTGATAGAGGACACCAGCCATTTAAAATTTGGTGGATTTTGCTTACCTCTAATGATCTAAAGAACTACAAGAGCTTTAAGATTTCTGGCACACACACAAAAATAATAATAAAAGACAAGTTCTGAACAGTACATTATATATTCTGTTATTTGGAAAAAGTAGGTGAGAATAAAAATGTTTAAATGTTTATATCCAAGATAATTCAATTCAATCAATAATTTAATGAAGAAAAACTGTGATGTGGGTACGAAGTTTTAATGTTCAGAAAAGACTGGCCCTGTCATTAAGGAAATTATATTGATTAGGATTTCTCCTCAAACTAATTTAGTTGTGTTGACCATTATTAAAATTAAGTGACATTCATTTGAATTAAGTAGTTAAAAAAAAAAAAGAGAGACTTTCTAGTGACTTTTGATCCCAAGATGTTTATCAATGATGGGCTTTCATGTGTACTTGTAAACAGAATATGTGCAGGTGTCGCACTGGTTTGAAGATGAACACTCATAATGAACTGCTTTTATGAGACACAGGGCCAGAAGTTAAAACGATTCAATCCCTCTAGGCCCAGGGATCACTGCGGAAGAGGTAGCCATGTAAGACTGTAAAGGCCGATTTTGAGGGATAAGATCAGAGTTTTTCTATAAATTAAACATTAATACCAAAAGCACACTGATGCAAGGCCAGCATCTGGGTCTATGTGTTAGAAGAACATGGTTTTCTTGGAGCACTGCTATGCTCTTTAAAAAGAAAATTGGGACCAGTTATTAAAAGTTTATGGAAATCTTACCTTATGGTCAAACTGATTAAAATTAGATAGATTTGTTTATACAGTTTTATTAACTTTAATAATATATCATATAAAGGAAAATTGTGGTTTTTGCTTTTGAACAAAATGTTTGTGTAATATTAAGAGATAAAAGATTTTGTTTACCTTCTGAGTAAGTTGCAAACAGAAAATGGAGGGGGAGGAGCCAGACAGGTTTAGTTGGCATGCTATCTTTATTACATCTTATTGCTTAGGAAAATTAGTCTCCTCTCTATGAAAAAGTAAATGTTTTTGTATAATTTTGGCTAAATGAATGACATTTTACAGTGACTTTGTGATTCTATTTTGTGATAACAAGTGTCTTAAAACTTTAATATTTGGCAAACTTTCTATAAGCAAAATTTCAAGATCGAAATTCAGTCTTTTTGACCTCAAACTATTTTTTTTGGATATTAGGTTCCCTGACGTCCAAGAGAGATATATTAGGCTTATTAGGCTTGTTATGTTAGAATTATACAGGAAGCATTATCAAATGTGAGGTAGTATTTAACTGTCTTTGGGTTATATTTATTTAGATATGTTGTTAATATGCATTCCAGGATTGTATGACATTCCTGAAATTCTGATGTGTCTTAATATATGTTGTCAGTAGTAATTATGATTATGTTAAATTGTTGTATGCCACACAAGTAACCAAATATCCTTATCAACTGTGTCTTTATGACTGTCTTATGACTTTCAACATCGACAATTGATATATTGCTTTTAATCTCCTCAAAAAGTGACTTACAATCACCTATGGTCCAGGGCTTGCTTCTTTGGAGGAGTTCATGAAAAGGATTCTTTAATGCAGGTTTCTAAAAACTTTGCAGTTTGTGCCCCTGGATTAGAGAGACCTTTCAGGACTCTAATTAAAGAGCTGATGTGTTTATAAAGATTGCTAACCCAATATGAAGCAGAGCAGGAGTTCATTGCATGGACTGAAATAATGAAGACTGAAATAATTTTTATGGCTTTTTTTGTTTGAAATATTGATGATTCTTTTGTTTGTTTTTTGTTTTTCAGAGTCTGGAGAATATGTTCCTTTTGAGCTACATATAGCCTTGATATATACTTTAAGTGTATTGAGTAGAGGATACTTTTATAAGTAGAATTTGAGGCATATTTCTCTCTCTGCCTAATTTCTCCAGAATTTGGAAACTGTGAATATTCTTAATTCATGGAAAATGTGTTTGTTTGCATACATTTAATAAAAACCTGTTTTCTTTTGTAATGGGACACAGCCAGAGGAACTGGCTATTTTCCTAGGACTTTTTTTTTTTTTTTTTTTTTGAGACGGAGTCTCGCTCTGTCGCCCAGGCTGGAGTGCAGTGGCGCGATCTCGGCTCACTGCAAGCTCCGCCTCCCGGGTTCACGCCATTCTCCTGCCTCAGCCTCCCGCGTAGCTGGGACTACAGGCGCCCGCCACCACGCCCGGCTAATTTTTTTTGTATTTTTTAGTAGAGACGGGGTTTCACTGTGTTAGCCAGGATGGTCTCGATCTCCTGACCTCGTGATCCGCCCGCCTCGGCCTCCCAAAGTGCTGGGATTACAGGCGTGAGCCACCGCGCCCGGCCTTTCCTAGGACTTTGACTCAAATGACCTTGTGAAATGTTCCAGCAAAGCCAATTTGGAAAAATCTATGGGCAATGATTCTTGTCGCACTGTGTGTGGGTAATCAGGCCAAGTATATGGGACTGAAGATTATTTTGCAGGTAGATTGGTAGAAGCTTATTTTGCAGGTAGATCCTGCTGTGATTTGTCTTTGGTGGAAGTGGTACGCCAGAGAGAGAAATATTATGTGTCAGAAGAAACTCTCTATTAGATGAACCTTTGATTCCTGGGTGGCTACATGGTCACCTATGGTATGGAGCTGCCTATGACACCCTTCCTCAGCATGAAGCAGCCAGAAAGACCAATGACTGGATTCCTCATGATTGAGGAACTGATAAATAGAAAGGGAAGACTGAAACTGACCCAACAGTCCCATAGACTGTTCTTTTGGATAAACACAGAAATTGACCTTTCTGGTCTTAAAGCTTAAAACTTACGAGTTTTTCCTCAGGAAGGGACCTTGGGACCTCTCAAAAAAATGTATCGAAGAACTGCAACTCACCAGATCACCACATCCAGACAATGAGACTCTTACCACGTATTCATCATGACTGCTTCCTTGCCCCTCCCTAGTTCTTGTTTTCTTACACATTGTTACGTTTCTTCCCTGCCATATAAACCCCTGGTTTTAGTCAGTCAGGGAGACAGATTTGAGACTGAGATCCTATCTCCTCAACTGCAGCACCCAATTAAACCCTTCTTCTTTGGCAATACTTGTCAGTGATTGGCTTTCTGTGCAGCAGGACCTTGACCAAACCCCTGGTGTTTTGGTAACGAAAGGAATAACTATATTGAAGCTAATAAAAGCCATTTATGTAAATGTTGAATAAGAAAATTATAAACATAGAAAGTGGTAAAACTAGAATGAACCTTAAAGAACTCAAGTGGAATTAGAGTTGTCAGTATAAATTTGGAGATTTTTAAAAACACAGATAGAAGGCCAGGTGCAGTGGCTCACGCCTGTAATCCCAGCACTTTGGGAGGCTGAAGCAGGCGGATCACCTGAGGTCAAGAGTTTGAGACCAGCCTGGCTAACATGGAGAAACACTATCTCTACTAAAAATACAAAAAAGTAGCCAGGCATGGTGGCACGTGCCTGTAATCCCAGCTACTCGGGGGCCGAGACAGGAGAATCGCCTGAACCCGGGAGGCGGAGGTTGCAGTGAGCTGAGATCACACCACTGCACTCCAGCCTAGGCAACAGAATGAGACTCTGTCCCAAAACAAACAAAAAAGTCATAAATATAGGTGTGTTTTTATGTACGTGTACAAACATATACATACACATACACACACACATACTTCTTGGTTCTGTTTGTTGAAAAGGCCTAGAAGCAATGACACAAGATTAGCAATATGCATTAAGTAGTATGTCTATCTTGGTACCTATTAATAAATATTGTTTTCCACAAAAAGAAGCCAGGGTCCTTTGGAGAAAAGGTGGACTGCCGAACTGTGACAAGGAAAACTGAAGATAATCCTGGAATATCTTGTTGCACAAAATGTAAAAGGCTTGCTCAAATAAAAATATGGGCATATCAAAAGGACAAAGGGAGGACTTACAGTCACACAAACCTTGCAAATGTTTGTAGCAGCTTGTTGGTAATAGCAAACTACTGGAAATAACCCAAATATCCTTCAAAGTGTAAATGGTTGAATGAAATCAGGGACTTCTATACAGTGGAATGCTACTCAGCAATGAAAAAGAAAAAGATGGAACAACCTGGATAGACCTCAAAGGCATTATGTATAGTAAAAAGGTCAACCTTAAAAGGTTATATATGACTGCATTTATATAACATTCTCAAAATAAAAAAAAAACTATAGAGGATGAAGAATAGACTAGTGATTTCCAGGGCACAGGGACAGGGTAGGAAAGAATTGGTAGACGATGTGAATGCAAAGAGGTCTCCTGTGTTGATGGAACAGTCTGTATCTTGATTGTGGTAGTGGCTACTCAAATCTATGTACGGAATAAATTAAATAAAATTATACATATACACACAAATAACTGCAGGTTTAAAATGTTAAAAAAAATGGTGAAAACTAAGTAAAATATTTAGTCTAGCTAACAGTAATGAACCAATGTCAACTAACTGTTTGTGTATATACAGCTAAATAAGATGTCATCATTGGGCCAGGCGTGGTGGCTCAAGCCAGTAATCCCAGCACTTTGGGAGGCCGAGGCAGGCAGATCACAAGGTCAGGAGATCGAGACCATCCTGGCTAACACGGTGAAACCCCGTCTCTACTAAAAATACAAAAAATTAGCCGGGCGTGGTGGCGGGCACCTGTAGTCCCAGCTGCTTGGGAGGCTGAGGCAAGAGAATGGCGTGAACCTGGGAGGCGGAGCTTGCAGTGAGCTGAGATCGCGCGACTGCACTCCAGCCTGGGTGACAGAGCAAGACCCCGTGTCTCAAAAAAAAAATGTCATCATTGGGTAAAGGGCATGCAAGACTATTAATTTAACAACCTCCTGAAAGTCTGTATTTGTTTCAATATTGTAAGTTAAATTATAATTTTATTTAAAATTTTTCATTTATTTAAAAAAAAAAAAAAAGAGGCCACAGGAGCAAGCCTGAAAGTGGCCTCTGCTGGCCAAATCTGGGACAGTCTGCGTAATAAAATAAGGATTAAAATGGATAACTCATTGATTAAAGAATGGATGAGCCCATCCTGATACAAACGAATGGGGCAGAAGAGAAAGCTCTTCTGTATAATACAAAGCCAACTAGTAAATATAGAGGGAATGATGTAGTTAGAAAATCATCAGCAGATGCCAAAACTAATGGGTAAAAGTTTGACAAGGAATATAATATTTTCCCACAAATTTCATAGTAATTACAACGGGAAAAACTAATGACTCTATAATGAAAAAAGCTTCTGGAAACAATCTTAAACAAGTGAGCCAAGTTAACATTATCAAAACTAGAACAAACCAACATAATGTACCTCCTGACATTGTGCACTATGAAGGAAAAAAACACCATGAGGGAACATCAAACAGAGAAGCACAACTGAAGGGCATTCTATGAAATAAATGACCCCTTCTTTAAAAAAACAAACAAACAAACAAAGAAAAACAGGAACAACAAAAAATAAGGTCAAGAAATAAATCAAACTTCCAGATCTGTTCCAGGTCAAATGGATGTGACAACTCAATTCAATGTGTGATCCTGGTGGTCCTGGGGAAAAATAGTATAAAGGACATCACTAGGACAGCTGGCTACATTTGAATATGTATTATGAATTAGGTAATATTTTCTCAGTATTAAATTTCTTGGTTTTAATAAATGTAGTCAGGTTATATAAGAGAACGTTCTTGGCTTGCGCCTGTAATCCCAGGACTTTCGGAGGCCGAGGCAGGCAGATCACGAAGTCAGGAGATCAAGACCATCCTGGCTAACATGGTGAAACCCCATCTCTACTAAAAATACAAACAATTAGCCGTACGTGGTGGTGAGCACCTGTAGTCCCAGCTACTCGGCAAGCTGAGGCAGAAGAATGGTGAGAACCCGGGAGGTGGAGCTTGCAGTCAGCCGAGATTGCACCACTGCACTCCAGCCTGGGCGACAGAGCAAGACTCTGTCTCAAAAAAAAAAAAGAATATTCTTGTTTTTAGACACTAGAAGAACAATGTCTCCAACTTACTCTTAATGGTTCCAAATATATTTATATTTTTATACACACAAATGCATGTGTACACAGACAGAAAGAGAGCAGAAAGAGAATAAAACACAGGGTGAAATGTAAACAACTGGCAATGTTGAGTAAAGTGTATTTGGGAGTTCCTCATAGTATTTATTTCTGTATCAAAATTTAAAAGTAAGGGGAAAAAAGTACACATGGTACCATATTCACAGTAAGGAATGATTTGGTTCAGCAAAACATCACCCATTAAATTAAATTAATGCTGTTGAATAGGAAAAAAATTGGCAATTCTTATTCTTTTACTTTCCATATAAATTGCATAAGGATCCACTCTTGGATGGTTCTTGGACAGTTTTCAGTTAATCCTTAGATAATTACATTTAAGTTAGATAGGCTGGTGCAAAAGTAATTGCCGTTTTTAAAAAAAAAAAAAAAGGCAAAAACTGCAATTACTTTTGCACCAACCTAAATATTAAGAAACTGACCCCTTTGATAATAAGTATTCCTCACAATTCCTACATTCCTTGCAGTTGTTCAGTTTGAAATATTTTCTCATTTGCATTATTATTTCTTCATTAATTCAGAAATTATTTTAAAGTATTTTCTTTAAATAAAAAAAAAAAATAGGCTGGGTGTGACGGCTCACACCTTTAATCCCAGCACTTCAGGAGCTGAGGTAAGAGGATGGCTTGAGTACACGAGATGGATGAGCCTAGGCAACATATTGAGGGCCCGTCTCTACAAAAAATTTTAAAAAGAATTAGCCAGGCATGGTGGTGGCATGGGCCTGTAGTCCCAGCTACTCAAGAGGCTGAAGAGGGAGGATCGCTTGAGCCCACAAGTTTAAGGCTGCAGTGAGCTCTGATTGTGTCAGCGTACTCCAGCCTGGGCAACAAAGCAAGACTGTGTCTCAAAAAATTTAAAAATATAATATTTTATATTAATTTCCAATGTTATTGCTTTGTGTTTACAGATCATTATCTGTGTTATGAATTCTTGGATATCTGCTGAAACTTTTTAATTTGTGACTCAGTATTAAGGTTTTTTAAATCAGTATTGGGATTAAAAAAGTGTTTTTCTAAATGTTGGGTAGCCCATTAAATTTTAAAAAAGGGGGGGCAGGGGGGCATAAGGAACATCTAGTGAAGGCAATTTAATCTAATTTTAGTTTTACTAGAAAGCTTAAAAAAAGAAAATAAAGTTCTCACTGCAGAACCTTTACTTTAGCATTACTAAAAGTAGAATAAGATACTCTAAAAAACTAAAAGTAAAGCTAAAGTAAAATATTAATTGATTAAAGACTTAAAAGTAAAAAATGAAACAATTTAAAAAATAGAACATCTCTGACTAAACTGACCCAAAAGAAAAAAACAGAACACATTGAGGATGAATATTTACTGATCTTAAGATGGAGAATAAAAAAATCTCTCAGCATAAAAGTAATGGAACTCGTCTGGGCGCAGTGACTCACGCCTGTAATCCCAGCACTTTGGGAGGCAGGGGCAGGCAGATTACCTAAGGTCAGGAGGTCAAGACCAGCGTGGCCAACATGGTGAAACCTCATCTCTACTAAAAACACAAAAAAATTATCCAGGCACCGTGGTGCATGCCTATAGTCCAAGCTACTTGGGAGGCTGAGGCAGAAGAATTACTTGAACCCAAGAGGTGGAGATGGCAGTGAACCCAGATCACGCCATTGCACTCCAGTGTGGGCGACAAAGCAAAGCAAGACTCAGTCTCAAAAAAAAAAAAAAAAAAAGTAATGAGATTTGAGTACATGCAAAAACAAAAATATTTCCCCAAAAATCAAATAACATTAAACAATAAATGACAATCTCAGAGAAAGATTCACGCCAAATGTCAGAAAAAAGATTGACATCCCTAATATATAAAGACCCCATATACATAAAGAGTTCCCCAGGATATGTTATTAAGTGAATAAAGAAAGATGCAAAATGTATATTATATGCAATCTATATATCCAGATAGCTAATTCCATAAAATTACAGCTCAATCACCACCACACTGCATACACTAACCCAGCACTGCCCAATAAAACCTTCTGCAATGATGGGAATGTTCTGTGTGTGTGCTCTCTTAATATGATAACCACATTTGGCTATTGAGTATTTGAACCATGACTAGTGCAACTAAGTAAATGAATTTTTAAATCTTATGTAACTTTAATTAATTTTAATAACTACGTGTGGCTGATAGTCACTGTATTGGACAGTACAGTTCCAACCCCTCTGTGCACATCTCTATAAGGTGTTTGTTTTATTTTTTGTTTGTTTGTTTAATGGGTTTAATAGTGTTTTGTTTTAATGGGTTTAATATTTGTTCATATTCATTCCATCTGTTATTTTTTTTAAAAAGCTTCTACATAGGTAGAAGTTTAACTTCTTTAACTTCTATGATTTAACTTCCTTAGGGAAGCATATTAGAGAAATAAATGCATAATCATGTTAGACAAAAGAAGATACTTTACCAGCTCCATCTGAATCTTCCACCATTGGATTTATTTCTATCATGGTTGCATCGTATTTCAGAAAAAGGCTGTAAAGCTTGACCATGTTTTCTGCTGCTGATTCCACAATATTAGGTGGAAATCCCATCTTCTGTGCAAGCTGAAATCAATATGTCTTTTTATTATAGGTAGTTTGCATATGTCTAATCAACATTACTATAAATAAAAAGCCTTGTAGTTTATCACTTAAATGATAAACATGAGTCATTTATAGTCAAACATTAATTACTGAAATAGCAGCTACCATTACTAAATGGTTAAACAAAACTTTTTATTCAAAATCTTCAAAAGGTAGATATTATGCCCATTTTATAGATAAGAAAGAGATTCAGAGAGATCAAGTAACTTGCCATTCATTGGCCTAGATTCCAGTTCCATAGTGTCCATACTGCCTAAGCTTTACTGCCAACCTAAGCTGAAAGAAGAGGTTTATATTTTATTAAAACTATATATAAAATGTGAGCTGGGCACAGTGGCTCACACCTGTAATGCCTGCAATTTGAAAGGCTGAGGGGCCAGATGACTTGAGGCCAGGAGTTATGGACCAGCCTGGCCACCACAGTGAAACCCCATCTCTACTAAAAATATAAAATGTGGACTGACAACCCTTATGGTCCAAAGAAAAGCCAAAATATTAGAAGACCCTATTTTACCTTTTGTATAATTTATAAAGAGTGTCTACCAAGCAATAAGAATACATGTCATACAGTCAAATGAGTGTTATCCCATTCATTCAAAAATCTACCAAGCACCTAATACATTCCAGGCACTGTGCTAGGCCCAAAAGATAAAGATGTTTAACTTTATAATAAAAGAGTTTACAGTCTTGAGGGATTCCCAAATAGAGATACCCACAGAGCTTTTAAACAATACAATATCAAGGTCCCAACTCAGAAGTTCTGGTTGACAAGTTCTTTACTGGATCAAGCATCTATCATGTTTCAAGTTCCATGAGCAATTCTGAACCACTGGTACAGAGGATACATGTCTATGTGTTTATTCTAACAGTGCTGCCACTGCTCAGGAACACTATAGAGAATTCTTTCCTCTTTTTCAGTTGCTATCTAAGGTTGTAACACATTCTTTTGATTTTCAATAACAAAAAATCTTAAATTCTTTGAAGATGAAGAAGATATTTGCAAAGAGTCAAATGCCAATAAGTAAAGTGAATGATCAAGCTAAACACTGTAGGCTGGGCGCAGTGGCTCAAGTCTGTAATACCAGCACTTTGGGAGGACAAAGAGGGCAGATCACTTGAAGCCAGGAGTTTGAGACCTGCCTGGGCAACATGGTGAAACACTGTCTCTACTAAAAATACAAAAATTAGCCAGGTGTGGTGACGCATGCCTGTAATCCCAGCTACTCGAGAGGCTGAGACACAAAAACTGCTTGAACTCAGGAGGTGGAGGTTGCAGTGAGCCGAGATTGCACCACTGCACTCCAGCCTGGGCGACAGAGCGAGATTCCGTCTCAAAAAAAAAAAAAAAAAAAAAAGCACTAAGGAATGTAATCTTTTGTTTTGACCTATTTCAAATAAAGAATAATATGAAAGTACCATTTTATTATGAAAGTTTTTCACTATGTCACAACTCACCTAAAAAAACAAAAACTAAAACCAAATGTTTAGGCTTAAACATTTGAAAACTACAAAGTAATTCTGATCAATCCATTATGACATTAATTTTCTAATGCTAGGCTCTATTTCCACTCATCACCATCATGCAAAATGCCATAATCTTAGATTATTCCTCCATGTATTCTTGTAAATCAAGTATTTTCTTCCTCATCTAAATTTCACTCTCCAGTCATCATCTTCACGTAACTACCTAATAAATCAAATCCATGCCTTTTAAACATTTATATCATTCATTTGCCAAAATTAATTTGCTTTATTCTCCATCAGAAACATTTATCTCCTTAAAACTTTGTGCCGGTCAAAATTCTTGCACTTGGCTAGGCACGGTGACTCACGCCTGTAATCCCAGCACTTTGGAAGGCCAAGGTGGGCAGATCATGAAGTTAGGAGTTTGAGACCAGCCTGGCCAACATGGTGAAACCCCATCTCTACTAAAAATACAAAAATTAGCTGGTCATGGTGGCGGGCGCCTGTAATCCCAGCTACCTGGGAAGCTGAGGCAGGGGAATCGCTTGAACCCAGGAGGCAGAGGTTTCAGTGAGCCAAGATCATGCCACTGCACTCCAGTCTGGACAACAGAGCAAGACTCCGTCTCAAAAAAAAAATAATTCTTGCACTTGCTGTACTTTAATACCATAAACTTATTCTGACATAGTTTTCTCATTAAGAAATGTTTAAGGAGAATGGTGTGAACCCGGGAGGCAGAGCTTGCAGTGAGCCAGGATCGCGCCACTGCACTCCAGCCTGGGCGACAGAGCGAGACTCTGTCTCAAAAAAAAAAACTAAAAATAAAAATAAATAATAAAAAAAAAGAAATGTTTAACTTCAAAGTCCAATATTCGAATTCTTCTTTTAAGGTGAGTCATTAGGCCAGGCGCGGCGGCTCACACCTGTAATCCCAGCACTTTGGGAGGCCCAGGCAGGCAGATCACTTGAGGTCAGGAGTTCTGGAGCAGCCTGCCAATATGGTGATACCCTGTCTCTACTAAAAATACCAAAAAAAAGTTAGCTGGGCATGGTGGTGCATGCCTGTAATCCTAGCTACTTGGGAGGCTGAGGTGGGAGGATTGCTTGAACCCAGGAGGCGGAGGTTGCAGTGAGCCAAGATTGCGCCACTGCACACTCCACCCTGGGCGACAGAGCAAGAATCTCCATCTCAAAAACAAACAAACGAAAAGATGAGTCACTTATTTTTATATCCAAAGCAAACAATTTAATTCAATAGCAGCATTACAAATACTACCAAGCAACTCTCACAGGCCTTAATATTAAACTCAATGGTGGCTTTTTTTTTTAGTGGGGGGAAGAATGGAGGGGAAGCAGCACACAAGGACAATAGAGAAAACCAGTAAAACTGTAGGCAAAATTTTATTGTGAACACATACAAATTGAAAGAATTGAAAGAAGGACCACAGCATTCATTGAATCCTTAAAATCATTCATAAACCACAGCTCTATTATGGAGATATATAAGACAGTGTCCCATCCATTCTATACAATTTACAGAAAATAAAGGGGACACAGGAATATTTTAAATGTTTAACCACTTAAACCATGGAGATATAAAATCCAGACTACGAAAAACAATGAATAATAATCACCTCAGTTTCTTCAACAACTAAACTGAAAGAAAAAAGATGACAGCAAAAAAGAGAAACCTGTAAGTTATAAAAGACCTATGAGACTTATCAGTCAACAACAATGAAGTGACCGGACGCGGTGGCTCACGCCTGTAATCTTAGCACTTCAGGAGGCCGATGAGGGCAGATCACCTGATGTCAGGAGTTCAAGACCAGCATGGCCAACATAGCATGTTTTGTTTACATATTTTGTGTAGTATCTACTAAAACAAAATACAAAAATTAGCCGGGCATGGTGACGTGCGCCTGTAGTCCCAGCTAGTCGGTAGGCTGAGGCAGGAGAATAGCTTGAACTCAGAAGGCAGAGGTTGGAGTGAGCCAAGGTGGCGACACTGCACTCCAGCCTAAGTAACAGAGCAAGACTCCATCTCAAAGAAAATAAATAAAATAACAATGAAGAACCTTATTTGGATGCTGACTCAAACAAATTGTAGATGAAAAATTGATTTGAAACAACTAGAGAAATTTGAATGACTAAGTGATGATACTAACAAATTATTGTTGGCTGGGCGCGCTGGCTCACGCCTATAATCCCAGCACTTTGGGAGGCCAAGGCGGGTGGATCACCTGAGGTCAGGAGTTCGAGACCAACCTGACCAACAAGGTGAAACTCCATCTCTACTAAAAACAAAAAAATTAGCCAGGCATGGTGGCAGGTGCCTGTAGTCCCAGCTACTTGGGAGGCTCAAACAGGAGAACTGCTTGATCCTGGGAGGCGGAGGTTGTGATGAGCCAAGATGGCGCCACTACACTCCAGCCTGGGTGACGGAGCAAGACTCCGTCTTAAAAAAAAAAAAAAAAAAGAAAGAAAAGAAAAGAAATTATTGTTAATTTTACTAGATAGGGTAATGGTATAGTGATTCTTTTTTTTTTTTTTTTGAGACGGAGTCTCACTCTGTTGCCCAGGCTGGAGTGCAGTGGCACAATCTCGGCTCACTGCAACCTCCACCTCCTGGGTTCAAGCGATTCTTCTGCCTCAGCCTCCCGAGTAGCTGGGTGGGACTACAGGCATGCACCACCATGCCCGGCTAATTTTTTTTGTATTTTTAGTAGAGACGGGGGTTTCACCATATTGGCCAGGCTGGTCTCGAACTCCTGACCTCATGATCCGCCCACTTTGGCCTCCCAAAGTGCTGGGATTACAGGCGTGAGCCACCGTGCCCGGCCAGTGACTCTTTTAAAACAATCCACATTGAAATATTTATAGAGATATGAAAAAGTTGTAAATAATTCCAAAATGAGCTATTTCAAACAAGTTATTAACTTGCCTGACACTCAAAATGTTTAAATAAGTTTTGACAATTACTTCAGTTGTACAGTTATCTTTAAGTATCATAATTCTCTAATCATAAGCTAGAAATTTTTCAGGAATACAACATACCTGGAGAGCTTGTTCCTTTTTGATGCCTTCTTCAATATCAATAGGTTCTTTAATTATTGCTTCAGGAGTCTCAGCAGCAACATCTTCAATGTTGACACCACCATGTGAACTTCCTATTAATACAGGACCCTGGCAAGGGAAGTAAACAACCAAAACTCTAGATTTATTTTAGACTCATCAATGAAACTTTAAAACCTACCCGTGCATAATATCAGATGTAAGCATCTATTACTCTCTACCCACATTTTAAAATTTTCTTGAGAATTTATCCTCACATCTCCAGCATAGTGCCCTCTTATAAATATTCAATTAAAGCAATGGACAAAAAAGTAAAAAAAGAAGAAAATAATGGCTTGCCTGCAAGGAAAATAGATTTAAAATATACACAAAAACTTACACCACAATAGCAACAACTTGGAACCAACCCAAATGCCCATCAATGATACATTGGATAAAGAAAATGCGGCACATATACCAAGGAATACTATGCAGCCATAAAAAAAGAATGTGTTCATGTCCTTTGCAGGGACATGGATGAAGCTGGAAACCATCATTCTCAACAAACTAACACGGGAACAGAAAACCAAACATCACATGTTCTCACTCATAAGTGGGAACTGAACGATGAGAACACATGGACACAGGGAGGGGAACATCACATACCAGGGCCTGTCAGGGGGTTGGGGCAAGGGGAGGGATAGCATTAGGAGAAATACTTAATGTAGATGACAGGTTGATGGGTGCAGCAAACCACCATGGCACATGTACAACTATGTAACAAGCCTGCACTTTCTGCACATGTATCCCAGAACTTAAAGTATAATTAAAAAAAAAAGAAAAAAAACTTAACACCAAATATGTAGTAAACATATGTATGTGAAATATAACCTATGCATTTTTCATAAAAACTGAGGGGACATTAAAAGTATTGCTTAAAGCATAAACACTAGAAAATCCTGAAAACAGATATTTGAAAGAAAAAGCCTAAGAAAAGGGAAAGTCTAAGCTCTAGCCCTACTGCAAGACAATAAAAAAGAAAGCTGGCCAGGCACACTGGCTCACACCTGTAATCACAGCACTTCCAGAGGCCAAGGCAGAAGGACTACTTGAGTTCAGGAGTCAAGACCAGCCTGGGCAACATAGTAAGACTCCATTTCTACAAAAAATACAAATAAATTAGCCAGGCATGGTGGCATGCCCCTTTAGTCCCAGCTACACAGCAGGCTGAAATGGGACGATGGCTTGAGACTGAGAGATCAAGGCTGCAGTGAGCTGTGATCACACCATGGCACTCCAGCATGGGGACAGAGAAAGACCCTGTCTCAAAAAAAAAGTAAAATAAAATAAATGAGAAAGCTAACTAGTTTGAAAGAATAGCTGTGGCTATTGTCATGAACAATATGAGAAGGTAAGGTATCAATACTAACAATTATTAACCTTTAAGGCCTTGAAAATCAATCAAGAAAAAATCATAAATTATCTAATAGATCTACTAATTTATGCATTAAACTAGAAATAATGTTAACATGAAAAAAAGAGAAACAGTAAAACTGCATTTAAAGATTATTTACTGACAGGAAACTACTGATCTGTAGTGGGTAATGTAGTGTATGTTTACATGTAGTGTTATGTATGAAAAAAATGATACAAAGCCCTAGGTCATTTTCTCAATTGTATTATTTTTTAACATAAAGTGCATTTCAATGTGCTCCATATTGACAGAAACAATAAAAGAGTGGGAAATAAAACATTAAAAGACTTTTATTATTTTAAATGCAACTATTTTCCAAATAAAATTTTTTTACAATGAACATACTACTCTTACATCCAGAAAAAAAAACAGGCATGAAAACTTTTTTTTTTTAATCAAAAGACTAATTCCACTTTTCTTTCTTTCTTTTTTTTGTTTTTTATATGGAGTGTCGTTCTGTCACCCAGGCTGGAGTGAAATGGTGCGATCTCAGCTCACTGCAACCTCCGCCCCCCAGGTTCAAGGGATTCTCTTGTCTCAGCCTCCCAAGTAGTTGGGATTACACGCATGCACCACCATGCCCAGCTAATTTTTGTATTTTTAGTAGAGACAGGGTTTTACCATCTTGGCCAAGCTGGTCTCAAACTCCTGACCTTAGGTGATTCGCCTCCCAAAGTGCTGGGATTATAGGCATGACCCACCGTGCCCAGCCTAATTCCACTTTTCTATCCTAGCACTTAGTGTTTCAGTAACATACTCATTTAAAGTATAAATTAAAGGAATAGTATTGCATTCATTACTGTTTAGAGAATGAAACAGTCCTTCAAATACTTAAAATAAGGCAATAACAAAAATTAAAAAGAAGAAGAATCTATCACTTTTTTAAGAGTGTTAAATTTTTATTTAGGAAAAAATGATTTTATACCATGTATTCGATTTCTGTATACATTTGTAACAAGGAATTCGGATGACTTTTGTCCCCAGGGTCTTGGAAGTAACTTCTAAACCCTCCCACCACATCTGATAGTTGATGCTACCAAGGAGCCTCATGGTGGGCCCCTAGACAGTTTACACTAAAGAGATGACTCAGGTGGGCAATGGCCATGCCAGAAAGATTGATAATGTGATTAGAGGTTTGGGGCTTTCAGTCAAATTGTATCAACCCACTCTGCATAGAAGAAATGGGCTAAGTCAACTGCACAGACAATGATTCAATCAGTGATACCCAGGCTGGGTGTGGTAGCTCACATCTGTAATCCTAGCACTTTGGGAAGCCAAGGCAGGAGGACTGCTTGAGTCCGGGAGTTCGAGACCAGCCTGGGCAACATAGTGAGAAACTGTCTCTACAAAAATTTAAAATTAAAAAAAAATTTTTGTTTAATGCCTACACCATAGAACCCCAGTGAAAACTCTGGACACCAAGGTCAGCAAGATGACAAAATAGGAAGCCCAAGACCTTGCTCCCTGACAAAAACACTGACTTTAGCAACAATACATGATCCTTCTATGACAATGACAGTAACCAATTAGGAAGTCACAGTACCCCAGGTAAGCTCAAAGCCAAGAACATCTGCAATGAAATCGGTAAGAAAAGCCATTTCATTTTATCCACATCAGCATCCTTCCCCCCACCACTCCAAACTAACATAGTTTGGGATTAAGAAGCTTCTCCATTGGGAGAGAAAGAGAAGAGTAGAACACATGTTCAACATTCCAGCTTCTTGGACGGCTGTCCAAGGGACTGTTTCCTGTCTCAACTGATATGGATGCTGATGGGGAACCAGCATACTCTGGATGCCTGTGGGGCATCGAGAACAAAGGAGAGTACACAGGCTCATGGCAGTACCAGAAAATGTGTAACATCCCAGACAGAAGTTGACACAGCTTGCTACAACTAAGAAAACACACCCAGCTCCTGATTTTTTAACAGGTTGAGTACCCCTCATCTGAAATGCTTAGGACCAGAAGATTTTGGATATCTTTGAATTTTGAAATATTTGCATTATACTTACCACTGGAGAATCCCAAATCTAAAAATCTGAATTCCAAAATGCTCCAATGAGCATTTCCTTTAAGTGTCATGTCAGTGCTCAAAAAGCTTAGGATTTTATAGCATTTTGGATTTCAGAATTTCAGATTTGGGATGCTCAACCTATATTTATACCACAAGAAACTAGAAAAAGAATAACTAAACCCAAAGTTGGCAAAAGGAAGAAAATCAAAGATTAGAGCAGAAATAAAAGAAACAAGGAACAGAAAGAAAAAAAAAAATCAACAAAACTGCATATTGGCTCATTGAAAAAGTGAATAAAATTCACAACCCTTTAACTATAAAATAGAAAAGACTGAAATAACAAAAATCAGAAGTGAAAGGAGACATTACAACTGTCACAGAAAAAGAGTCTGAGACTGCTATGAAAAATTATGTATCAACAAATTGAATAACCTAGAAGACATTGATAACTTACTAGAAACAATCTTCAAAATCATAAAGAAATAAAAAATATGAACAGCTCTATAACTAGTAATGATACTGAATCAGTAATCAAAAACTTCTAAGCAACAGGAAGCCTGGGACCAAATGGCTTCACTGGAAAATTCTATCAAACATTTAAAGAACTGAACCAATCTTTCCCAAGCTCTTTTTAAAAAATTGAAAAGGACGGAAAATTTCCATACTCACTCTATGAAGCCAGCATTACAATGATACCAAAATCAGAAGGTATTAAAAGAAAACTACAAGCTAATAGCTCTGAAAAAATAATGATGAAAACAAACTCAAAAAATACTAGCAAACTGAATTCAACAACACATTAAAGGGACTTTACATCATGATCAAGTGGGACTTAACTCCTAGAATACAAGGATGGTTCAACATACAAAAATTCAGTGTAATACATGCTATTAACAGAATGAAGGACAAAAACCACAATAATCTCAATTGATACATAAAAGGCATTTAACAAAATTGAATACCCTTTCACGATAAAAAATACTCAACAAAGACTGAAGGAAACAACCTCAATATAATAAAGGCCATATAAGAAAACTCATAGCCAACATCATACACAATAATGAGAAACTGAAAATCAATGTGCAAAAATCACAAGCATTCCTATACACAAATAATAGACAAACAAGAGTCAAATCATGAGTGAACTCCCATTCACAATTGCTACAAAGAGGATAAAATACCTAGAAATACAACTTACAAGAGATGTGAAGGACCTCTTCAAAGAGAACTACAAACCACTGCTCAAGAAAATAAGAAAGAACACAAACAAAGGGAAAAACACTCCATGCTCATAGATAGGAAGAATCAATATCACGAAAATGGCTGTACTGCCCAAAATAATTTATAGATTCAACGCTATCCCATCAAGCTACCAATGACTTTCTTCACAGAATTAGAAAAAAACTACTGTAAATTTCATATGGTACCAAAAAAGAGCCCATAAAGCCAAGACACTCCTAAGCAAACAGAACAAAGCTGGAGGCATCACACTACCTGACTTCAAGCTATACTACAAGGCTACAGTAAACAAAACAGGATGGCACTGGTACCAAAACAGATATATAGACCAGTGGAACAGAACAGAGGCCTCAGAAATAACGCCACACATCTACAACCATCTGATCTTTGACAAACCTGACAAAAACAAGCAATAAGAAAGGATTCCCTATTTAATAAATGGTGTTGGGAAAACTCGCTAGCCATATGCAGAAAACTGAAACTGGATCCCTTTCTAACACTTTATACAAAAATTAACTCAAGATGGATTAAAGACTTAAATGTAAGACCTAAAACCATAAAAACCCTAGAAGAAAACCTAGGCAATACCATTCAGGACATAAGCATAGGCAAGGACTTCATGACTAAAACACCAAAAGCAATGGCAGCAAAAGACATAATTGACAAATGGGATCTAATTAAACTAAAGAGCTTCTGGACAGCAAAAGAAACTATCAGCAGAGTGAACAGGCAACCTACAGAATGGGAGAAAATTTTTGCAATCTATACATCTGACAAAGGGCTAATATCCAGAATCTACAAGGAACTTAAACAAATTTACAAGAAAAAAACAAACAACCCCGTCAAAAAGTGGGAGAAGGATATGAACAGATACTTTTCAAAAGAAGACATTTATGCGGCCAAAAAACATATGAAAAACAGACACTTTTCAAAAGAAGACATTTATGCGGTCAAAAAACATATGAAAAAAAGCTTATCATCATTGGTCATTAGAGAAATGCAAATCAAAACCACAATGTGATAGCATCTCATGCCAGTTAGAATGGTGATCATTAAAAAGTCAGGAAACAACAGATGCTGGAGAGAATGTGGAGAAATAGGAATACTTTTACACTTTTGGTGGGAGTGTAAATTAGTTCCACCACTGTGGAGGACAGTGTGGTGATTCCTCAAGGATCTAGAACCAGAAATACAATTTGACCCAGCAATCCCATTACTGAGTATATACCCAAAGATTATAAATCATTCTACTATAAAGACACATGCACACGTATGTTTATTGTGGCATGATTCACAATAGCAAAGACTTGGAATCAACCCAAATGCACATAAATGATAGACGGGATAAAGAAAATGTGGCACATATACACCATGGAATACTATGCAGCCATAAAAAGATGAGTTCATATCTTTTGCAGGGACATGGATGAAGCTGGAAACCATCATTCTCAGCAAGCTAACACAGAAACAGAAAACCAAACACCGCATGTTCTCATCATAAGTGGGAGTTGAACAATGAGAACACATGGACACAGGGAGTGGAACATCACACACCGGGGCCTGTCGGGGGGTGGGGGGCTAGGGCAGAGATAGCATTAGGAGAAATACCTAATGTAGATGACAGGTTGATGGGTGCAGCAAACCACCATGGCACGTGTATACCTATGTAACAAACCTGCACATTCTGCACATGTATCCCAGAACTTAGAGTATAATAATAATAAAAATAAAAAAGAAAACTTACAGCCAACATCATACACAAAAATGAGAAGCTGAAAGCTTTTCCTCTAACATCAGAAACAAAGCAAGGATGCCCACTCTTGCCGCTTCTATTCAACACAGCACTAGCTGTCCTAGACACAGAAATCAGGTAAGAAAAATAAAAAGCATCCAAAGAGAAAAGGAAAGGTAAAATTCTGTGTATGCAGATGAGATGTTGTCATATGTAGAAATCCCAAAAGATTCTGCACACACACAAAAAAAACTCTTAGAATAAATCAGTTCAGCAAAGTTGCAGAATACAAAATCAACAAACAAAAATAAGTTGCCTTTTAATACAGTAACACTGAACAATGTGAAAAGGAAATTATGGAAATAATTCCAGTTAAAATCAAAGAGAATAAAATACTTAAGGATAGCCTAATCGAGGAGGCATAAGACTTATGAACCAAAAACTACAAAACACTGCTGAAGGGAATTAAAGAAGACACAAACAGGCAGGGCGCGGTGGCTCACGCCTGTAATCCCAGCACTTTGGGGGGCTGAGGCGGGCAGATCATGAGGTCAGGAGATTGAGACCATCCTGGCTAACACGGTGAAACCCCATCTCCACTAAAAATACAAAAATTAGCTGGGCGTGGTGGCGGGAGCCTGTAGTTCCAGCTACTCAGGAGTCTGAGGCAGGAGAATGGTGTGAACCCAGGAAATGCAGGTTGCAGTGAGCTGAGATCATGCCACTGCACTCCAGCCTGGGTGACAGAGCGAGACTCCATCTCAAAAAAAAAATAAAAAATAAAATAAAAATAAAAAGACACAAACAAATGGAAAGACATCTTGTGATCACAGATTGGAAGACTTAATATTGTTAAACTGTGCATACTACCCTAAGCAATCTACAGATTCAATGTAATCTCTATCAAAATCCCAATGGCTTTTTTTTATAAAAATAGAAAAATACACTAAAATGCATACATAATCTCAAAGGACCCGGAACAGTCAAAACAATCTTGAGGAAAAAAAAAGAAACTAGAGGCCTCACACTTCTTTTAAAATATATTACAAGGTTACAGTTATCAAAACAGCATGATAATGCATAAAAAAACAGACATATAGACCAATGGAATAGAACAGAAAACCCAGAAATAATCCCTCAGGTATATGATTAAATGATCTTCAACATGGTGCAAAAGCTACACAAGAGGACAAAAAGAACAGTCTCTTCAACAAACGGTGCTAGAAAAATTGGATATCCACATGCAAAAGAATGAAGTTAGACCCTTACCAATACTACTATATGCAAAAATTTACTCAAAATAGATTAAAGACCTAAACATAAAACCTGAAACTATAAAACTCATAGAAGAAAACAGGGAGAAAAAAGTTTATGACATTGGATTTAGCAATGATTTCTTAAACATGATACCAAAGGCACAGGCAGAAAAAAAGCAAAAATTGACAAATGGAACTCTATCAAACTTAAAAACTTCACAGCAAAGGAAATAATCAACAAAGTAAAAAGCCAATCTACAAAATGAGAGAAAATATTTGCAATCCATATATCTGGTTAAAAGCTGAAATTCAGAATATGTAAGATCTTTTACAACTCAATAACCAAAAAAATAAAAAATAAAAAACCCAAACAAAAAAATTTAAAGATGGGCAAAGGACTTAAATAGACATTTCTCCAAAGCAGATCTGCAAATGGCCTGTAAGCATATGAAAAGATACTCAGTATCACTAATCACGGGGGAAATGCAAATAAAAACCACAGTGAAATATAATCTCACACCCTTTAGGATGGCCACTACCAAAAAAACAGAAAATGAATGTTGGCGAGGATGCAGAAAAATTGGAAGCTTTGTCTGCTGTTAGTTGGAATATAAAACGATACGGCTCAGCTAGGTGCAGTGGGCTCATGCCTGTATTCCCAGCACTTTGGGAAGCCAAAGCAGGCAGAACACCTGAAGTCAGGAGTTCAAGACCAGCTGGCCAACATAGTGAAACCCTGTCTCTACTAAAAATACAAAAACTAGCCGGGCATGGTGGTGCACGCTTGTAGTCCCAGCTACTCAGAAAGCTGAGGCAGAAGAATCACTTGAACCCAGGAGGCGGAGGTTGTGAGCCGAGATTGCACCACTGCACTCCAGCCTGGGCAACAGAACGAGACTCCATCTCAAAAAAATACAAAAATAAAAAAATTAGCAGGGTGTGGTGGTGGGTGCCTGTAATTCCAGCTACTCAGGAGGCTGAGGGAGGAGAATCACTTGATCCCGGGAGACTGGGGTTGCAGTGAGCCAAGACTGCACTACTGCACTCCAGCCTGGGAGACATAGCGAGACTCTGTCTCAAAAAAATAATTAATTAAATAAAACGGTACAGCTGCTATGGAAAACATTATAGAAGCTTCTCAAAAAAATTAAAAATAGAATTACCATACGATCCAGTAATCCCACTTCTAGGTATACATCCAAAAGAAATGAAAACAGGATCTCAAAGAAATATTTGAACATCTATGTTCACTGTAGCATTACTGACAATAGCCAAGAGATGAAAGCAATCTGAATGTCCATCAAAAGATGAATGGATAAAGAAAATGCAGTATATACATAAAATGGAATAGTACTCAGCCATAAATAAGGAAACTTTGTCATACGCTACATCATGAATAAACCTTGAGGACATTATGCTGAGATAAACCAGTTACAAAAAGACAACTACTTCAGGTATCTAAAATACTCAAACTTTTAGAAACACAAAGTAGAATGGTGATTACCAGGAGCTGGAGGGAAGTGGGAGAGGGAAAAGGGAGCTGTTCAATGAATAGTTTTAATTTTGTAAGACAAAAAAGTTCTAGAAAAATTAAAGAAAAGAAAAAAAAGATTTGGATATCTGTTCTGCAGATGTTGCACAAAATGTGCACAAATTGTTTTACGCTGTTCCTTTTACCAAAAGAGAAATTAACATTCTCCTTCCTTCCTCTCTCCCTCCTTCCTTCCTTCCTTCTTTCTTTCTGAGAATGCACTATTATACTGCATACTCAAAATGGGTAAGGTAAATTTTTTGTTATATTGCTGACAATCTAAAAAAAAAATCTCTGAACACCAAAAGCTTGGGGGCTTTGGGTTGGCAATATTCTGCATACTGCCACACATTAAGATGCTAGCAAGACAAAACATTCCTGAGAACAGTGGAAACTTCGTGTTTGGGAACCCTCCCAGACCTTGTTGGCTGGTTATGATTTTTATATCCTTTGGCTATAATAAAACTGTAATCCTAAGTTTAACATTTTCCTGAGCTCTCTGAGTCATTCTAAGGAATTAACCCTCAAATTTGTAGCTAGCTAGTCAGAAATGAGGGTAACCTGGGGACCACCAAAATTGAGGCTGGTGTCTAAAGTAAGGGCAATCATGTGCAGGACTATGCTCTTAGCCTCTGAAGTTTAGCTAAACTATGGGCACTTAGTATTAGAACTCCTTTCAACATAAAAAAAATTTTTTTTAAGTAAAAGAATTCAGAGCCTTCTGAGGCTAAAGAAGAGAACATTAGCAAGTCTAAGTAAAGAGAAATGTTTGAAATGATGGTTTAATTTTCAGTTCCTCTATAAATTTCAAATGAAAGGGTATTCTTCGTTTTCTCTCTAGCAAGGCAGTGCATAATTATTAGCTTTTACAAAGATCTAAAGAGCAGGAAAAAATTCTGAAGAAGAGGCGGTTCAGTTTTAGTCATGCCACTGAAATAGAATATAGACAAATTAAATCTACAGATAACCATAAAATATAATTTTATTCAACAGGAGAGGTACAGACCAACAAATCTTTAAAATATTCTAACATTTTAGTTTAGTTTTCTTTTCCCTTTTTTTTTTTTAAGACGGAGTCTCACTCTGTCGCCCAGGCTGGAGTGCAGTGGTGCGATCTCGGCTCACTGCAAGCTCCGCCTCCCGGGTTCACGCCATTCTCCTGCCTCAGCCTCCGGAGTAGCTGGGACTACAGGCGCCTGCCTCCACGCCCGGCTAATTTTTTGTATTTTTAGTAGAGACAGGGTTTCACCGTGTTAGCCAGGATGGTCTCGATCTCCTGACCTTGTGATCCGCCCGCCTCGGCCTCCCAAAGTGCTGGGATTACAGGTGTTGAGCCACCGCACCCAGCCTCTTTTCATTTTAGTTTTACTCTCTTTTTATACCAACTGGTAAAAGAAATGAAAAGCCACAGAAGGCAACACGAGGAGAAAAGTTAATATTAAATTCTCACTAAAGTAAAAATTAAGTCAACAATTGGTTATAAGTTAGAAAAAAAAGGAAATAATAATACATAGAAGAAAGTGGAGTCTCTATTTGTCTTAATTCCACAACCAATGAGAAAGAAACCAACTTACATGGGTAAACGTTAAACAATGACTATAGTTCCACATTTAGTCAACACTGTAGAATGAATAGCTATTTCATGTTCAAACGACTTGGCTTCACTTTTAAATCTTAGCAATAAACTTTCAAAACAATTTCATTTCAAGCAAGTAGCTGAAATTTCAAATATATTAATAATTCTACTTTTCACTTTTTTTTTTTTTTTATTTTGACACAGTCTCACTCTGTCACCCAGGCTGGAATGCAGTGGTGCAATCTCGGCTCACTGCAAGCTCCGCCTCCTGAGTTCATGCCATTCTCCTGCCTCAGCCTCCCAAGTAGCTGGGACTACAGGCGCCCCCCACCACGCCCGGCTAATTTTTTGTTTTTTTGTATTTTTAGTAGAGACAGTGTTTCACTGTGTTAGCCAGGATGGTCTCGATCTCCTGACCTCATGATCCGCCCGCCTCAGCCTCCCAAAGTGCCGGGATTACAGGTGTCAGCCACCACGCCCAGCCCTACTTTTCACTTTCTTAACCTAAATTCTTCTTCTCTTGTTGGTATTTTTTAAAATTTGCCTTAAAATAGGCTTAAATGTAAAAGGCTTAAATGAGAAAGCAGCCATATAATATAATAAAGATCTGTAGCGGGGCATCGTGGCATGCACCTGTAATCCCAGCTACTTGGGAGGCTGAGGCAGGGGAATCACTTGAACTTGGGAGGCGGAGGTTGCAGTGAGCAGAGATGGCACCACTGCACTCCAGCCTGGACGACAGAGCAAGACTCTCAAAAAAATTAAAAATAAAAATAAAAAATAAAGATGTGTATTTAAAAAAAATTATACGAAGTAAAACTAGAATTCTTAAGCACATTTTATAACTATTTCAGGTAAAGTCAAAAATTGACACAGGAAAATATCCCACTCATTTGCAGAAGACTGCAGTTGTTTTACCAGAAAAATAAAGTAGTAAATGGGATTTATTAAATAGACTTGACTCAGACCAAAAGTACCCAACAGGCACTAGGCAAATGTTAAGAAATCTAATTTAACAAAGGTATCACACAGAGAGTAGGTACTTGAATTCATTTTCTGGCACGCCAACCCCATAGAAGTTACCTCCCGGAATCAGGATGTGAAAGGTACTAAAGACCAGTAGAACCTATGATACATCTCCTAAAAACAAGTCAGTAATAAAAGTAATTGTTTTCTGTTTTGTTCTAGTTTTGCTTTGCTTATTCTTTTTTTTTTTTTCTTCAACTTTTAAGTTGAGGGGTACATGTCCAGGATGTGTAGGTTTGTTACATAGGTAAACATGTGCCATGGTGGTGCGCTGTACAGATCATCCCATCATCCAGGTATTAAGCCCAACATTCACTAGCTATTCTTTCTGATGCTCTCCCTCCCTCCACCCCCACCCCGACAGGCCCCAGTGTGTGTTGATCCCCACCTTGTGTCCATGTGTTCTCATCATTCAGTTCCCACTTATAAGTGAAAACACACGGTGTTTGGTTTTCTGCTCCTGCATTAGTTTGCTGAGGATGATGGCTTCCAACTCCATCCATATCCCTGCAAGGACATAATCTCATTCCTTTTTTATGGCTGCAGAGTATTCCATGGTGTATATGTACCACATTTTCTTATCCAGTCTATCATCGGTGGATGTTTAGGTTGATTCCATGTCTTTGCTATTGTGAACAGTGCTGCAGTGAACATAGCGATGCATGTATCTTTATAACAGAATGATTTATATTCTTTTGGGTATATACCCAGTAGTGCGATTGCTGGGTCAAATAGTATCTCTGCCTCTAGGTCTTTGAGGAATTGCCACACTGTCTTCCACAATGGTTGAACTAATTTACACTCCCGTCAACACTGTAAAGGCATTCCTTTTTCTGCAAAACCTTGCCAGCATCTGTTGTTTTTTGACTTTTTAATGATAGCCACCCGAGTGGCATGAGATGGTATCTCATTGTGGTTTTGATTTGCTTTTCTCTAAAGATCAGTGGTGAGCTTTTTAATCACATGTGTGTTGGCCATATGTATAATTTTTTTTTTTTTTTTTGAAACGGATTCTTACTCTGTCGCCCAGACTGGAGTGCAGTAGCACAACCCCGGCTCACCGCAACCTCCACCTCCCAGATTCAAGCCATTCTCCTGCCTCAGCCTCCCAAGTAGCTGGGATTACAGGAACTCACCACCATGCCCAACTAATTTTTTTATTTTTAGTAGAGACAGGGTTTCACCATGTTGGCCATGCTGGTCTCAAACTCCTCACCTCAGGTAATTTGTCCACCTCGGCCTCCCAAAATGCTGGGATTACAGGCGTGAGCCACCACACCCAGCCTGTGTCTTCTTTTGAGAAGTGTCTGTTCATGTACTTTGCCCCCTTTTTAATGGGGTTGTTTGCTTTTTTTCTTGAAAATTTGTTTTAAGTTTCTCATAAACTTTGGATATTAGACCTTTGTCGGAAGGATAGATTGCAAAAATCTACTCCCATTCTGCAGGTTGTGTGTTCACTATGATGATAGTTTCCTTTGCTGTGCAGAAGCTCCAAAATTAGATCCCATTTGTCAATTTTTGCTTTTGTTGCAATTGCTTTTGGCGTTTTCATCATGAAATCTTTGCCCGCGCCTATGTCTTGAATGAATGGTATTACCTAGATTTCCTTCTAGAGTTTTTATAGTTTTGAGTTTTACATTTACGTCTTTAATCCATCTTGAGTTAACTTTTGTATATGGTGTAGGGAAGGGGTTCAGTTTCAATTTTCTGCATGGCTAGCCTGTTCTCCCAGCACCATTTATTAAATAGGAAATCCTTTCCCCATTTTAACAAAAGCAATTTCTAATGATTAGTTAATTCCCATGCATGGGACATTAACTCAATCACAAGTGCTCTTTGTAGTTTAAATAGGTGACTAATTTTTGTTGTTCAACAAAGATCTGTCCACAGGGATTCCCAAAAACATGGCTATACCCCAAAAAGTAACACCAACCAACTCTACATTGGTCTAATGTGATAATATCAAAGAATTTATAATGTCTTCGGTCAAACAGTTTTACTGGTACTACAGTATTTTTAACCTGAATTATAACCATGTATTATTATTAACCAAGTATTAAAATAAAAACATTTTATCCTCAACAAGACCTAAATAGTTGTCAGGAAATTCAAGTTCTTAAGATGAACTCAAATTTGATCCTTTTCCCAAATGCCTTAACATATCTTTAATAATACATATTCAGTATCCTACCTTTACTACAATAAAGATGAATTACTATGGATAGAACTCCTATCTCAATTCATCCAGGTATTTATACCTTGTTTCTGGCTACTATAACAAAAAGTAAAAACATAACTAACAAAATGACAGATGCTGATATATAATGTCAATGAAAAGAAAAATAAAATGTAGTGAAAATAAGTGAATGTGTAAAAATATAATTTATGTAAATTTTGGGTAATATATGAGGTTACTATCATGGGATTTTTAAAATAACTTACAAACTAAATTCTATCACATAGAATATCACTTAAGAATAAAACAATGCTTCTTAATTTTATATTCTGAGTGGATTTTTACTACCATCTAGTGTTATATCTTTAGAAATACTTCCTTATAAAAATTAAAAGTTGCAAAACACATATCATTCAAACATTAATAGATTTAATTGTAAATAAGAAAAATCACAATACAGAAAGTTGCTATTTTTTAAAAAGCTGTTCTACATAAGAAAATTATTTTCATGACTCTTAAAATTTTTGTTACTCTAAATTCTACACAATTAATGTTCTACATGAAATCCGTACTGGGGCTTTCAAATATATACCCAGTTGCTTCAAAAAACAAGCTAGTTAACACACAGATTCAGCTTGTAAAACCTAATAACCTCGAAAAACAGATAATTCTAGTATAAAATGATTATCAATGCTCTCTTCCAACCACCAGGTCTATAAAGGGATTTTCTCTTCACCAGAAACTTTATGTTCAACATTTTAGGTTCCATAAAGAGAGGAGAGCTGTGCTAATGTAATACTCCTTAAAACCATATTGTTTGCTACTTAATGTCATCCCTCAATTTACCAAATATTGAATCATATAGTGAAACAAACCCGAAACTATTAAAAAAAAAAAACAAACCCAAGAAGTTGAGAAAACAGAAGATGAGGCAATGGATACACATTCTTCTAGTGGGTTCAGCAACTTTCTCTTTCATTAGAATATTTTACTATGCTAGATATAATTTTCTCAATCTGGAGATGATCCAGAGATGATTTAAGCTGCTTTTAGTGAATTAACAGTTTGAGAATCCCATGAAATTTATTACAGCAGAATTTTTCCTATAATTTTAATATCATGATATTATATATCAAATTTTATGGCATTAAAGAAGCTGTTTTTTAAATGACATAAATATCATGCTCATGACATACAAACAGATTATAGTTTGTACTTTTAAAATCTTTCCCACATAAATAGAAACAATAATGGACTTTTGAAATTGAATGTCATAAATTTATCCTGTATGTATCATGTCTACAATTACTCACTTGAAATGACCTTTCCATTGTTATTGCAAAGTAGTATTCTCTCCTGGGATATTTTCGCTCACAGACCAATACTTGATTGCATATTCTGCCCTTTTCTCCCGTTTGCTTGGTAAACAATTTTTTCCCAATCATTTGTGAAGAAACAGCTTTTGCTTCTTCTGGACTAAAATAAGAAAAAGAACTCAAATTTTTCTTTCCTCCAGTTGAGAAAAAGCAAATCCACATAATAGCCAAAATTTTATCTCATCTAATATTTAAATTTCAGTATTTTCATCAATTCAATAAGTAATCTTTAATCAGTCTTTAACAAGGATGATTTTTCCTTAAAAAATATGACTTACGAGAAAACTATCTTCACTCCTCCTTTGAGGCCACTTTCAAATGTTCCTTTTCCTCTACCACCAGCTAAAACCTGTGCCTTTATCACAACATCTTTTGAACCTAGAAGAAAAACACTTCTATTAAATATGAAGCATGGAGCAGCATGCCAGACATAGTATTTTAACATACATATTGACAGGTGTTATTAAATCAAGCCTAATTTATTCACAATGTCCAAAAATGAGGCATTCTATTTATGTAGATTTTCTAGATTAGAACACTAAAATAATCACTGTCTAAGACCCACAATTTTCAAAATTCATCACTTACATTAAACCATTTCTTTTTTTTTTTTTGAAACAGAGTCTCTCTCTGTCGCCCAGGCTGGAGTGCAGTGGCGCGATCTCGGCTCACTGTAAGCTCCGCCTCCCAGGTTCACGCCATTATCCTGCCTCAGCCTCCCGAGTAGCTGGGACTACAGGCGCCCGCCACCATGGCTGGCTAATTTTTTTTGTATTTTTAGTAGACACGGGGTTTCACCATGTTAGCCAGGATGGTCTCGATCTCCTGACCTCATGATCTGCCCGCCTCGGCCTCCCAAAGTGCTGGGATTATAGGCGTGAGCCAGTGCTGGGATTACAGGCATGAGCCACCGCACCTGGCCACATTAAACCATTTCTTAAAGTAAACTGAAAATAATTTAACCATTCCTTGACACTTTGGAAACTGTCATCTAGAACTTTGGAAAGTATCAAAAGTACAAAATTGAATTTCATGTCTTCCTAACACTTCCCTCCCTCTCTATTCACATGTAAACTTGCTGTCCTGAGAACATTTGAGTTATATACGCTATAGCAGGAATATGTCATGATTTGGGGGATATTACCATTACCAGTATTGATACTGATTTATACTGTCCCACTAAGAGAAAGTTCTATTAAAATACATTATTGAGCAGTACTGCATGAGTAGTACTATCAGGAGTTATTAAGGTATCTGTATCAAAAGATTTCAGAATTCTATGCTTGCAAAGCTTATGCATATTTTTAAATAAATGGACTGAATTTTTCTTCTTTAACAGGTAGACTGATTACTATTTATCCCTTTTCCTCTCCTTTCTAATTTGCTGTGGAAAACCAGCAAACTGGCTGTTTAGCCTAGATAGTACTCATCATTCACGATCAAGAGTAAATGGGCCGGGTGCGGTGGCTCACTCCTGTAGTCCCAGCCCTTTGAGAGGCTGAAGCAGGCGGGTCACATGAGGCCAGGAGTTCGAGACCAGACTAGCCAACATGGTGAAATCTCATCTCTATTAAAAATACAAAAATTAGCCAGGCATGGTGGTACATGTCTGTAATCCCAGCTACTTGGGAGGTTGAGGCACAAGAATCACTTGAATCCGGGAGGCGGAGGTTGCAATGGGCCAAGATTGTGCCACTGCACTCCAGCCTGGAGGACAGAGCAAGGCTGTCTCAAAAGAGTAAATGCTCTGGGTGATGGGTATCCTAAATGCCCTGAATTGATCATTACACACTCTATGCATGTAACAAAATATAACATGTACCACAAAAATATTATGTATCAGTTAAAAAAAAAGAGTAATACCTCTTAGAAAGGCATTCTCTGTGTACCAGACAGGCAGAATTTCAGAGCCTCCTTATTTTGCCTCTCATAGCATTTTGCCCATACTGGCAGGGTGGCACCAACTATACATTATGGCAAAATAATTAACCTTTGAGATCAGGGCTAAAGGTCTCATTGTATTCATTATATCCCAAGCACAAGGAAGTCTCTGGGATATAACAACTACTCCGTAAACATGGATTTGAACAGACTGAAGTAGAGTCCTCTACAACTAGGATGTCACTCCACGATGCATTTATCAAGCAGAATGAGAGGAAGCTCCCACCTAATCAGATGAACCAACCAAATCAATGAGGTAGGAAATGGAGTTTGAAACCAAACAAAAACACCTAAAGTTTACACATTAACAATTATTTTAAAAGAACATTTAGAAAATTACTGATGTAAGCCTTCACCACTAATACATGCTATTTAAACCAGATGATGACCCTATGCGTAGTCAGCCAAGAGAGTGTTTAAAAAATTTGTCTTTCTCAAACCCCACTTCCATTCAGCCAGGAAATCATACTGGTTCTATCTTCAAATTTATCCAGAATCTTCACCATTCCTCATCACCTGCAGTTTAGACTCTGATCCCAACCACCACTATCTCTTAACTATATGACCTTTGTCCCCCACAGAATATTCTCAAGGCAGCAGCCAAAGCAGGCACACCATTCCTCTACTTCAAACCTTGCACTGAATGCCAGTCTCACTCAGTTAAATGCCAAAGTGCTTACAATGGCCTAGAAGACCTTATAATACCCTCTATACCCTATAATACCCTCTACCCTTTTTATCTCCTAGGCCCTCCTTGTTGCTCACTCTGTTCCAACTGCACTAATCCCCTCACTATTCCTGGGCATGTTCCTGCCTTCAGGACTTGGCTCTAATGCACCCTCTGCCTAGAATACTCTCCACCAGGTGTCCATGTGGGAAAAGCCCCCGATCCTTCAAGTTTCTCTTTAAATCTCATGTTGCCCATGAAGCTTACCCTACTAACCTGCCCACCTGTGACCAATCCCCCTTACCTACTACACTTCTTTCCGCCATAGAATTCATCATCTTCGTACATATGTAATTCTCTTACATATATCATTTGTTGTTTTGCTTCCCCATCAGAAAAGAGGCCCAGGAGGGCAGAATCTTTGTTGTATTCATAGATGTTAACAAGCGTCTGGGAGAGTTCCTAGCACATAATATTTTGCTGAATGTTGAAAAAAAGGAACATTTAAAAATATGAACAGAATTCTTATAAATCTAGATTTTTCACTGCTCTTACAAAAACTCCCAATGGGAAAAACTGGCTGCACAGTACTACAACTAGAGCTGATTAGAAAAAGTATCTTGTTTAGATAAGACAAACCCTTTTCAATTACCCTGTCTCTACTATTCACAAATGTATCACAACTAATATTAGGTAACGAATAGAAACAACTTAGAAATTTCCTTAAAACCAACAATAACATTCTTATTGAGAATACTACAGGTAGTCTCTGAACCGTGGCAAATTAGAGAGTTTGTGCCCAAACAGAAGGGAGCAGCCACTATTTATTCCACCTGTTTCTGTTTACCTGTCCAGTCCTGATTTTCCAGCACTTTAAATATTTGTTTATATCCAAAGAAAAAATATTTGTTTATATCCGAAGAAGAGAACTACAATGCAAACAGTGCAAATGTAATGTAAAAAACGGTCATAGTTACACTGTGCTTTACTGAGCTAAATTCAATCATTCCTATTCATTAAACTGGGAACTTAACACACTGACCTATTAAGTAAGAGTAATGAAGCTCTATTTTTTCAAAAACACTTTGCAAGACAGAAGGTTCTTCTCTTCCCCGCAAAGTGTCAATTTCCTTTCTTTAGGCATATAAAGTCTTTAAGGGCAAAAGATGATTCTTCGAAAGTTTCTTCTAAAAAAAAAAAGCCCTTCACAACGAAAGCGAAAAAAAAAAAAAAATTTTTTTCATTAAATACAGTCTCATCAACTATCAAGAAAAGAAGAAAGATTAGAAGAGAAATCTGAGGACAACTGGTCGAAACAAACATTTTATTCAATTCCATTAATTCACTCAACAGGTTCATCTACATACCAGACACTGTGCTAGCATTGTAGATACAACAGTGAGTGAGACCTCTCCTGCCCTCATAGAACCTGCAGTCTTATTACATTTGGCACTGCTCTAGTCAGACAAGATCTTTTTTGGATCCCAAGACTGTCTCTCTAAAACACAATCACTATCCCACCTACCTTTAGTCACTCACAAACATTTTAAGCATTCCTTGTATACAGGTATCTAACTAATAAATATTTAAAAGAAAGAAAGAAGGTAAAGTCCTATTATATGCCATTAGAAATCTCCCTCCAGGCTGACATTCATTAATCAGCACCCTTTACATGTATCTATTCAACCAGATAGGGATTCCACGTTAAATATACTAGAAGCCAAACTATCTTTCTATAGTCAATAGGGAAATTATAAAAATTCTGCCAAATCTGTGCCCAGGCGCAGTGGCTCACGCCTGTAGTCCCAGCACTTTGGGAAGCCAAGGGTGGGTGGATGGCTTGAGCCCCAGAGTTTGAGACCAGCCTGGGCAACATGGTGAAACCCCATCTCAAGAAAAAATACAAAAATTAGCCATGCATGGTGGAGCACACCTATAGTCCCAGCTACTCAGCAGGCTGAGACGGAAGAAGTGGCTTGAGCCCAGGAGGTTGAAGCTGCAATGAGCCATGATCACACCACTGCACTCCAGCCTGGGTGACAGAAGAAGACACTGCCTCAGAAACAAAACAACAAACATTCTGCCAAATCCTTACTAAAATCATATTTCCTTGAACTATGAACTGTTAGAGATAATTTGCTCTCAGAACTGACCCCAAATAATATCTACTACATTTATCTGTGCTAATAACCATCCCTTTGATAATCTATTCCAGAAACTTCATGATCTTCAAGCTCACCAACCTTCATTTTGGGGACTCATATAGTCTTTTAAAATATTAGAATTAGATTTCTTTCTAACCATTCCTCCATTCCTAACCTCAATTATTCACAACAGGTAAAACTTGCCTCCAGGACAATGCCTCTCAACTTTTTTCACATCATCACACAAACAGAAAATGATGGACATCGTAGGAAATACTGGATAAAGAGGCTCAGTGGCCCCAAACCCCGTGCTAACTCAACTTCTCCTGCCACCACAGGACTGGGAAGAAACAATAGTTTGGCACATCTGTAAAGCATTTATGTTCTATTATATCACTTGTTGAGCAAAGCGCTGAGTTAAGAGTTTTTATGAAGGTCGGGCGTGGTGGCTCAGGCCTGTAATCCCAGCACTTTGGGAGGCTGAGGCAGGTGGATCACCTGAGGTCGGGAGTTCAAGACCAGCCTGACCAACATGGAGAAACCCTGTCTCTACTAAAAATACAAAATTAGCCGGGGTGGTGGCACATGCCTGTAATCCCAGCTACTCAGGAGGCTGAGGCAGGAGAACTGCTTGAACCCAGGAGGCGGAGGTTGCTTGAACCCAGGAGGCGGAGGTTGCAGTGAGCTGAGATGGCGCCATTGCACTCCAGCCTGGGCAACAAGAGCGAAACTCCATCTCAAAAAAAAAGAGTTTTTATGAAATGAAAATTAGCATTTTATGAATTTTGCAGAAAGTCAAAAAACAAAAATCACCCTGAAGTAATGAAAAATCAGCATTGGGAATTGCTAGCTACATGAACAAAACCAAGTGTATTTCTAAGGCCCCTCATTCTACACCTTGTGCAACTAGATCCCATAATCGTTATCTTTTGTTATCAATGACTCACTAAAAACACAAAATTGGGCTGGGCGCGGTGGCTCACGCCTATAATCCCAGCACTTTGGGAGGCCTAGGCGGGTGGATCACAAGGTCAGGGGTTCGAGACCAGCCTGACCAACATGGTGAAACCCCGTCTCTACTAAAAATACAAAAATTAGCTGGGCATGGTGGCGGGCACCTTTAATCCCAGCTACTCAGGAGGCTGAGGCAGGAGAATTGCTTGAACCTGGGAGACGGAGGTTGCAGTGAGCCGAGATCACGCCACTGCACTCCAGCCTGGGTGACAGAGTGAGACTCTGTCTCAAAAAAAAAAAAAAAAAAAACACAAAATTGTCCTCCATATTTTCATAGAAGTTTCTAAATTTATCTTTTAAAAACTAGCATTTCTGCTCCTCTAGATTTAAATTTCCTTGTTAATTATTAGTCTCCATCCCACACTATAATCATCATTTGCAATATTCTTTGACAAAAAACACACTTTCTAAATGAACAAGGTATCTGTTCCAAGGGGCTCAAAATCAGAGCTGCCTACCTGCTTCTTATTACTTGTGAGTTCTGGTCCCAGAGAACTTGCCAGAAATACTCATAGTTACAGTTTATCCTGCACATATTATTTCTTTCTTCTGTACCTAAGAATCATTAAGTTTTTATAAGGCATAATCAAAACAGATTGGCATCTGAATTAATCCTATTCATTTTATGAAAAAGTTTCTATGCAAATTTTTTTTCTGACAAAACAATGGAATTTCACTAAATGAGAAAATATACGGAAAACTAAAGAAACCAATTATAATAATCAAAAAATAGACACAGTGGCATGTGCCTGTAGTTCCAGCTACTCAGAGGCCTAAGTAGGAGGATCACTTGAGCCCAGGAGTTTCAGACTAGCCTGGGCAACATAGTGACCCTATCTCTAAAAAAAATTTTTTTTTGGAATTTTAAAATCTGGAAACAAGGGGAAAACCATTTTTACCGACGTAATTATATATAAATCAGGTCCCATTAACATTAACCATGCAGAAGTTCCAATTATAGGTCACCATTAATTAACAAACATTTCACCACAATCAGTATGAACTTATACAAAGCTTTTGCTTAATAAAAAGTTTGCTTGTAATCTGATTTAAAATAATTCTTTCTGATTAACAACAATAAAAACAACAAAACTATAAATGAAAAATCATGCTTCCAAGTCAAGGAAATCATGGCCATCTCATTCAAAAACATAGCTTATATGACAGTTTTCTGAACTTGTATATATCCTTAATTTTGAAAGAAAAATCCATTCTAGATACAAATAAGTACTACACAAGATGAATACTTTCAAAATTTCAAACACTTTGAAAATGCTCCTTATCTTTCTTAAAAAATATAAAAGCAAAGCATTCACCAAATCATATTTAAAGCCTATTAATTACATGTACATAGAAGAGAGATTATTTATGCTAATCTACGTAAAATTGGTGGGATTTAAAATACTGCTAAAAAGAAACTGCAGTGTATAGCTAGTACATCAGCTCATTATTTTCATGCTAAATCTTTAAAAATGTAAGCTTATTTTCTGAAATCAAAAATTATTTTTTGATTAAGAGATTAATTCAAATTGACAAAAGCTATTAAGGCTTCTGTTATCAATAAAGGAATCTGCTAATAAACATGGGCAACTATTAAATTCATTTAATATTTATTCATTTAGTATTTATTGATTACCTAAGTGTCAGGCATTCTTCTAAGATTTTGGGATATATCAGTGAACAAATAAGAAAAAGAAACTCGGGCTGTACGTGGTGGCTCACACCTGTAATCCCAGCACTTTGGGAGGCCGAGGCGGGAAGATCAAGAGGTCAGGAGTTCGAGACCAGCCTGGCCAACATAGTGAAAACCCGTCTCTACTAAAAATACAAAAAAATTAGCCGGACATGGTGGTGGTGCTTGTAATACCCAGTACTCGGGAAGCTGAGGCAGGAGAATCCCTTGAACCCGGGAAGCGGAGGTTGCAGTGAGCCAGGATTGCACCATTGCACTCCAACCTGGGCAATAAGAATGAAACTCCGTCTCAAAAAAAGAAAAGAAAAGAAAAAGAAACTCTGCTCTCAAGGAGTTTACATTCTAGCACTCTACTTTTTGTTCCCCTTTGGTTCCATATTTTTCATGACAAAAAAATGGAGGGGGAAGCATGGACCTCTCCTTATAAGCACATAAACAGCTAAGATTTTCCTTCACCATTTCCCTGAAGAATCATCACAACTGCCATCCTTTAAGCTCCAGAGTAGTTAGAGTAGTAGTAGTAGAATTCCCTTCCCCATAATTATATTTCAACTAAAAACAGGACTTCAGCTTCCTAATGCCAATGTAAGTGACTCCCACGTCACTGGCATTATGGGTGCTCATAATAATAATAATAATAATTTTAGAATTTCAATAATAATAAAGTTCTACCTTCTATTTTAAGCAAAGAAAATGTATTTTTTTAAAAAAAAGCTAAAAGTTGTTATCAAACCAAAAATAAACTTCAAATCTTCTCAGAGCTCTCATGTCAAGGTGGCAAAAGCTTTTCTTAATTTAGTACCTAATTTTTTGGCAATTGCATAAGCTTCATCTGGTGACTTTGCCACATATCCTTTGGGAACGGAGACACCAGCTTCTTGCAATAATTCCATACTCATGTATTCATGTAGTGAGAGATTCCTTTGCTGTTGCTGCTGTACTTGGAGTCCATGGTTATTAAACAATCCAGAACTTCCCAGAACCTAGAAAGATTGGGGACATATTTATATATGACAGTGATTTGGCAGTCACTCTTGTTAACTACTTGGTTCTTCATAACTATAACAAAACTGTTATATTACATTAGCAAAGTACAATATTCAGAGTACCTGAATTACAGCATAAAACTAAAAGCTAGCCTATCAGCTAAATATCACTGTTACCACTGTCATTTTAATTATTTCCTCATCATCTCTATTCCTTATTTTAGATTTCAGCTTTACTATCATATCTCCAATGATCTACAGGGCAGTTCTACCTCAATGCCAAATTCAGCGGATCTAAAACCAATCTCATCTTTTCCACCAAACCAAAAATCCTTCCCAATTTTCTTCTCTCTACCATTCCACCACACCTAACAAGTCACCTGGCACTAGATATGTAATAATAAAATGATTTGATACCATTACTCTTTCATACACTCGATACTCAAATTCCATGGCTTCATCTGTAGTGGATGTTGCAGTATGCTGCCCAGATCTCCCTGGCACTCCCCATTCAGGACCAAGGCATTCATAGCCCCCGCTGCTGCTGCTGGGAGTGCTGGTTGCTGACAGCTCTCAGCCAAGTCCTCTTACTGGAGCCTACTCGCCCACTCGCCCAAAGTCACACCTCCTTCCCACTGTCAGCCTGCACCCAATGACTGGTCAATGGAATCACACATTTAAATGTTATCCACGCATTTCCATAATCTCAATACAGAATGCAGTATACTGAAACATGGTTCATATGAAACACACAGTGTCCTAAGAATTAAATTTAAAGAGGTCATATAAACAATCTGTTTTTTAAAGTAGGTTCACGAGCTTTTGCCTCAAAATTAACTGGGTGCTTGTAATCTGCAGATTCCTGAGACCCATTCTCAACTGCAACATTAGAATCTCTGGACTGGGTCCAAGGAAATCTGCATTCATAACAAGTCACTCAGTTGATTCTTAAGAACCCTACAGTTATGAGGACTACTAGTCTTACAAATCAATCATATATAATAGCAACTTATTTCTGATCCATTTAGCAAGCTAAAATCCTTGGTAACATTTGACCTAGGTAGCTCAATTCCTTGATTTAGTGTCACTTCAATATTAAAAGCCGGCAACCAAGCTGGGCACAGTGGCTTACACCTATAATCCCAGCCACTCCTGAGACTGAGGCAGGAGGATCGCTTCAGCTCAGGAGTTTGAGACTGCAGTGAGCTGTGATTTCACCACTGTCCTCCAGCTTGGTCAACAGAGCAAGACCCTGTCTAAAAAAACAAATAAATAAGTTAAAAAAAAAAAAAAAAAAAGAAGGAAAGAAAGAAAAGAAAAAAAACCAGCAACCTCTCAAACTACTGTTTAGTATACCTCCACCTTCTGACTCAGAAATCCCATTCCTGGGTATGTATCAATAGAAATTAGTCCTTACATCTATCAAAAGGCACACATAAAAATGTCTAGAGTGTCCAGAGCAGGCTTATTTATAACAGACAGAAAACAGAAATTAGCTGATTGCCCATCAACAGGAGAACGGATAAACTGTGGTATACGTATATAATAGTATACTACAGAGAAATAAAAAGAAAAAAAGTACTATGGCTCACACATCGATGGATTAATCTCACAAACATAATGTAGAGAGAAAGAAGCCAGAAACAAGAATATATACTTACATGATTTATTTTTATAGCGTTCAAAACCAGTCAAAATTAGCCTATGGTGACAGAAGTCATAATTGGTTGCTACCTTCTGTCAGGGAGTATTGATAAGAGAGAGGACATGAGAGCCTTCTGAAGGCTGGTAACATTGTATATCTTGATGCAGACGATGGTTACACAGGTGAATACACACATAAAAATTAATCTAGCTATCCACTTAAGCTGTACATCTTACTGTACATAAATTATACCTCAAAATAATAATAAAAATAAGTGGGTAGGGGAGTAACTAGCATAAGCCTGGCAAAAAGTCATACACTCAAATATTTTTTGTGATGACTATGAACTAGACAGTGGGCTAGGGACACTAAAAGAATAAAGACACTTGGGTCCCAGCCACAGAGTTCACAGGCATGTAAATAAACAACTGCAATACATATAAGAGCACTAGGTCACTAGCACATAAGTCACTAGGTGGCACCTAATTGGTTAGTTGGATCAGAGAAAATGTCATAAGGTCTCATCCCAGTTTAAATTTTTAAAAAATCTAATGTCTATAAAGAACACTTTGGGGACAACTAGAAAAATCTGAATCTAAACTATATATATTCATGTTACAGCAATGTTGAATTCCTAAGTATGATCACTGCGGTTATTTGGAAGAATGTCCTTATTCTTAAAGACATATGCTGAAATATCTATTTTCAACGAAGATACACTGGGCTAAAGATACTAAGAAATTGGAGGAGGGTCAGAGAACTTAAAAAAATGTTTAAAACAGGCCGGGCGCGGTGGCTCAAGCTTGTAATCCCAGCACTTTAGGAGGCCGAGGCGGGCGGATCACGAGGTCAGGAGATCGAGACCGTCCTGGCTAACACGGTGAAACCCCGTCTTTACTAAAAATACAAAAAATTAGCCGGACGTGGTGGCAGGCGCCTGTAGTCCCAGCTACTAGGGAGGCTGAGGCAGGAGAATGGCATGAACCCGGGAGGCGGAGCTTGCAGTGAGCCAAGATCGCGCCACTGCACTCCAGCCTGGGCGACAGAGCAAGACTCCGTCTCAAGGAAAAAGAAAAAAAAATGTGGAAAACAAATTGCTAAATTAAATGTGTGACCTTGAACGAGTTTCTTAAGACTCCGTACTTCTATGTCCTCATCTACAAAAGCAAAGGGTTGGACTAAGGTCCTTCCAAACTCTAGAGCTGCATTTCTTAATACCAGGGTAGAAGAGAGCAACTGTTATAAAGAAAATAATATTGGAAATTTCCATATGGAGAAATGAAGGCTTTTAAATGAACTTCCAAAAAGATAAAGATTTTGACTAGAATGAAAACGTATTTGTCACTAAATTCCCCATTTTCTAAAAACTAAATAGCACTCTTCTAAGATTCATAAGAAAGAAGTTCAAGGTCAAAAAGTCACTTCTTCTATCGGGAAGCAAACTCACAGAACTCACTACCCCTAGGCTGAAAGTATGAACAACTTCAATAAAAATGAAAAAAAAAAAAAAAAAAAAGGTAGGGGTGGGAGGGCCCTAAATCAACTCATACTATGACATGTATGAAGAGTTACTTCAGAAAAAAACCCAAAACTCTGGAATTGACTTAGGACACCAATAATGCCCTTCCACAGTTTTTTGTTGTCAAAGTTGGAAGGAAGATGTTTGTTTTCGAAGTTGTGGAGCCGACTCAAGTACACGGCTTTAGAACCAGACAGCTCTGGGATTAAATCTAAGCTTTGATCTTACCTCCTATATGACCTAGTCCAAATTACTTGTTCTCTTAACCATAATATGTTCAACAATGATGCAGGTATTGAATGACTTCCTCACAGTTGCTGAAAAACCTGAGAAACTATACGTAAAGCGCTTAGCACATTACCTGGCACACATCAAATATTCAAAACAAGGCCAGTAACTATTATGCTATAGCCTATCCAGAAATAAGGCTATACAAAAGATTATTTTCTTACCTCTCCAACTGGTTAGGTAGAAAACATAATCTTATTACTGCTATTAATAAGTAGAACAGTATACAACTACTTGGAGGAGAGGGGAAACTTCCCTACCTTGCCCCACAAAAGGCAAGTCAGTAAGCACCGCTGGTCCTCTGACATTCCCACCTATGACAGCTCCCAAGAAACACAAAAGTACTTTTGAAGGGCATTCCCCCCTGCCCAAAGAGGGGCGGCGCAAGTCTCAGCCCACCGTGCCAGACGCCGGAATGGCAGCAGAAAATGTCCTGACCCCCTCACCTCCACTCAGAGCCCACCTGCTCCCGCCCATCCCTCAGAAACTGCAGGAGCAGCCACGGCCGGGCTGCCGGGGATCCTCGCGGACTAAGGGCTGGGGCAGAGCCGCGCAAACATGGGCTCGCTCGTAGTCCTGGCGAGCAGCACTCCCGGGCAAGTCGCCCGAGGGCCTTGCAGGGCACCCAGAAAATGTCACTGCCGGCGAAGTGACCCCGAGCCGGGCCACGGGACCCCTCACACCTCACCCTTTCTCCTGCCGACCCTCGAGATGACAGCGGACTGGAAGGCATTACCTGAGCAGCGGCCCGCTGGGCCGTCCGAGGCCGGTGGCTCCGAAGAATGGCCACGGCCACCAGCCTGCCGTAGAACATGGAGGCCGCCATTTCTGAGTCGGACCCCGTCCCCTCGGCGCCGCGCGCAGGCGCACAGGCGACAGGCGGCCCAAGGCGCAGCCTCTCTGCAGCGCTCACCTACGCCCCGCCTCGCGCCACCCGTTGGGGGCGGGGCCTCGGGTTAACACTGCAGCCGCTAGACCAGCTCCCCGGCGCGCGCGGAGCAAGCTTTGACCTTTGGAACTGGGCACCGCAACCCCAATATCTGCCCTGCGGTCAGAGCAACCTGAACACTTCCTAGTGAATTGCAATGTAAAGGTGACCAGCGCCGCCACTTGTGTGATCTTAACTTCTCTCGGCCTCAGTTGCCTCATCTGTAAAATGTGTTTCATTCAAGAAATGATTACCCAGTGTCTACTTCGTGCTAAACAGCCTTGAGCCCTTGGCCTACAGCAATGAATAAAACCACTTGTGATGCTCAAAGAGAAGATGGTCGGTGTCACGCGCTTGTGATGCTCAAAGAGAAGATGGTTGGTGTCATGCGCTTCTGATGCTCAGAGATCAGTGTCACGCGCATCCGTGTGAAGACACCACCAAACGGTGTGAGCAATAAGGCTGTTTATTTTAACTGGGTGCAGGCGGCCTGAGTCCGAAAAGAGAGTCAGCAAAGGGAGATAGGGGTGGGGCTGTTTTATAGGATTTGGATGGGTAGTGGAAAATTACAAAGGGGGTTTTTCTCTTACGGGCAGGGGCGGGGGTCACAAGGTGCTCAGTGGGGGAGGTTCTGAGCCAGGAGAAGGAATTTCACAAGGTTAATCACTCAGTTAAGGTGGGGCAGGAACAAATCACAATGGTGGGATGTCATCAGTTGAGGCAGGAACTGGCCAATTTCCCTTCTTTTGTGATTCTTCACTTGCTTCAGGCCATCTGGATGTACATGTGCAGGCTTGGGCTCAGAGGCCTGACAGTCGGCCACTAGTTACCAAAGCTGGTGGCTGGCTGGAGTCTCCAGGGAAGCTATTGATTGATTGATTGACTTATTGACAGGGTCTTGGTCTGTCACCCAGGCTGGAGTGCAGTGACGCGATCACGGCTTACTGCAGCCTCAACCTCCCATGCTCAAGGGATCCTCCCACCTCAGCCTCTGGAGTAGTTTGGGACCACAGATGTGTGCCACCAGGCTTGGTTGATTTTTTTATTTTATTTTTTTAGGGACAGAATCTCTCTATGTTGCCCAGGCTGGTCTCCAACTCGTGGGTTCAAGCGATCCTCCTGCCTCAGCCTCCCAAAGTGCTGGGATGACAGGTGTGGGCAACCACACCCAGCCAAGGATCTGGTTTTTGAAAAGATAAATAAATTTAACAAACCTCCAGCAAGACTGCAAAGAAAAAAGAAAAACAGAAGACACAAATTACCAATGTGAGGAACGTACCAGGGAATATAATTACAGAACCTTCAGACACCAAAAAGGAATGCCATAAATAACACCACACAACATAAATTTGACAACTTTGACAAGATGAGCGAATTCTTCAGAAGGCAAAAATTACTACAAATAACCTAATATGAAAAGGATAATTTAAATAGTCCTCTAACTAGAGAAAATTGTAATTGTAATTTTTAAACTAAAAAAAAAAAAAACCTGAGATCTCCAGGCCCAAAAGCTTTCACTGATGAATTCTATCAAATGTTTACACAAGAATTAACACCAATTCCATACAACCTCTTCCAGAAGATAGAAGAGGAAGGAACAGTTGCCAATGTACTGTATGAAGTTAGAATCACCCCACTACCAAAGCCAGCAAAAGACCGTACAAAAAGAAAAAAATACCAACATTTCTCATGAATATTGATGGAAAAATCCATAGCAAAATATTAGCAAATATAATTCATAAATATATAAAAAGAATTGTACAATATGACCAAGTGGGATATATTCCAGAGATGTAAGTTTGTTTTAATATTTGAAAATATGTGTAATGCACTATATTAAGTTAGAAAAATCACATGATAATTTTGATCAAAACAAAAAAAGTAGCTGGGCACAATGGTTCATGCCTGTAATCCAAACACTTTGGGAGGCCGAGGTGGGAGGATTGCTTGAACCCAGGAATTCGAGACCAAACTGGTTGGGCCACATAGCAAGACTTCATTTCTATAAATAATTTTAAAATTAGCCAGTCATGGTGGTGTACACCTGTGGTCCCAGCTACTCCAGAGACTGAGATGGGGGGGAAATCACTTGAGTCCAGGAGGTCAAGGCTGCAGTGAACCGTGATCGTGCCCCTGCACTCCAGCCTGAGTGACATAATGAGACCCCATTACAAAAAAAAAAACAGGCCAGGCATGGTAGCTCACGCCTGTAATCCCAGCACTTTGCGAGGCCGAGGCAGGCGGATCATCTGAGGTCAGAAGTTTGAGACTAGCCTGACCAACACAGAGAAACCCCGTCTCTGCTAAAAATACACAATTAGCTGGGCGTGGTGGCATGTGCCTGTAATTCCAGCTATTCAGGAGGCTGAGGCAGGAGAATCACTTGAACCAGGGAGGCAGAGGTTGCAGTGAGCCGAGATCGTGCCATGGCACTCCAGCCTGGACAACAGGAGTGAAACTCCATCTCAAAAAAAAAAAAAAACAGAAAAAGCATCTTACAAATTCCAACATTCATTCATGATTAAAAACTCAGATAAACAGGAATAGAGGGGAACTTCCTCATCTTGATAAACCGGATTACAAAAAACTTACGGCTAATATACTTAATGGTGAGAGAAGACTGAATGCTCTTCTCATAAGATTGGGAGCAAGGCAAGGGTGTTCGCTCTCACCACTTTTATTCAATATAGTGCTGGAAGTTCTTGTCAGTGCAATAGACAAGAAAAGCAATTACAAACATATGGAGTGAAAAGAAAGAAAACTCTCACTATTTACAGATAACATAATTGTTGCTATAGTTTGGATATCTGACCATCCAAACCTCACGGTGAAATCTGATTCTCCAATGTTAGAGGTGGGGCCTGGTGGAAGGTGTTTGGATCACGGAGGCCGATCCCTCATGAAGGGCTTGGTGCTGTCCTCTGGGTAATAAGAAAGTTCTCACTGTATTGGCTCCTGTAAGAGTTCTCCCAAGAACTCATTGTTAAAAACAGCCTAGCACCTTCCCTCTTTCTCTCTCTCACTTCTGCTCTCTTCCAGTGTGATCTCTGCACATGCCAGCTCCCATTCACCCTCTGCCATCTGAGGAAGTTTCCTGAGTCCCTCACCAGAAGCAGATGCTGGCTCTAGGCTTTTTGTTTAGCCTGCAGAACCATGAGCCAAATAAACCTTTTTTCTTTATGAATTACCAACCCTCAGGTAATTTATACACAATTTTCACACGCGTCCATGTGAAGAGACCACCAAACTCACTTTGTGTGAGCAATAAAGCTTTTTAATCACCTGGGTGCAGGCGGAAAAGAGTCAGCAAAGGGAAATAGGGGTGGGGCCGTTTTACAGGATTTGGGTAGGTAAAGCAAAATTACAGTCAAAGGGGGTTGTTCTCTGGCGGGCCGGGGTGGGGGTCACAAGGTGCTCAGTGGGGGAGGTTCTGAGCCAGGAGAAGGAATTTCACAAGGTTAATCGTTCAGTTAAGGTGGGGCAGGAACAAATCACAATGGTGGAGTGTCATCAGTTAAGGCAGGAACAGGCCATTTTCACTTCTTTTGTGAATCTTCAGTTACTTCAGGCCATCTGGATGAATATGTGCAGACTTGGGCTCAGAGGCCTGACAAGAATAAGATGATTGTCTATGTATAAAATCCCAAACATTTTACCAAAAAAAAAAAAAAAAACCTCTTTGAATTGATAAGCGAGCCCTGCAAGATCTCACGAAACAAGAAAAATATACAAAAATCAATTGTATTTCTAAGTACAAGCAATGAACACATGGACCCAAATCGAAAATACAATACCACCTAAAATTCCTTTTAAAAATGAAATGCATGTAAATCTAATAAAACATGAACAGGACTTACCTGCTGAAAACTACACAATACTGATGACATAAATCAAAGAAGATAAATAAGTGACAAGATATTACCATGTTAATGGATTGGAAGACCTAACACAGTAAAGATGTCAATTCTTCCCCAAATTGATATATACATTTAATGTATTTCTATTAAAATTCAAGCAAAACTTTTTATACATACAGATGTAGTATTATAAACTTTATGTGAAAAGACAAACTAGAATAGCTGAAACAATTTTGAAAAGAACAAAGTGGGAAGAAACAGTCTGAGTTCAACATTTCCTATAATAGCTACAATAATCAAGACTGTGTGGTATTGCTGGAGAGAGACACATAGATTGATGAAACTTAATAAGAAACCTAAAAATAGGCTCACACAAATATGCCCAACTGATTTTTGACAAAGGTGCAAAAGTAATTCAACGGAGGAAATATGGTCTTTTAAACAAATGGTGCTGGAGGAATTGGACATCCATAAGCAAGCAAACAATCAAAAAGAGCCCTGACCAAAATCTCACATATTATACAAAACTTAACTCAAAATTACCTTAACTGTAAAACACAAAACTATAAAACATTTAGAAAAAAATAGGAGAAAATTTCAAGATCTAAAACTAGGTAAAGAATTCTTAGACAACACCAAAAGCATGATCCATAAAACAAAAATTGATAAATTGTGCCCCATCAAAATAAAAGCTTTGGCTTTGCAAAAGGCCATGTTAAGGTAAAAATTCAGCCAGGTGTGGTGGCTCACACCTGTAATCCCAGCACTTTGGGAGGCTGAGGGGGGTGGATCACCTGAGGTCAGGAGTTCAAGACCAGCCTGGCCAATGTGGCAAAACCTCATCTCTAATAAAAAAAATATAAAAATTAGCCAGGTGTGTTGGCGCAGACCTGTAGTCCCAGCTACTTGGGAGGCTGAGGGAGGAGAATTGCTTGAACCTGGGAGGTAGAGGTTGCAGTGAGCCGAGAATGAGCCACTGCACTACAGCCTGGGAGAGACTCCATCTCAAAAAAAAAAAAAGGATAAAAAGTCAAGCTACACACAGAGGAAAAATATTTGCAAACCACATCCAACAAAGCTAATACATAGAATATATGAATTACTTTCAAACACAACATATAAAAGCAAATAATCCAATTATAAAATAGGCAAAAAACATGAACATATATTTTCCCAAGGAGGACATATAAACAGCAAATAAGCACATGAAAAGATGTTCACCATCTTTAGACATTGGGGGAAATAAAAATTAAAACAACAATGTGATATTACTACACACCTGTCAGATTAGCTAAAATAAAAAGTAGTGCAATAAAAATGCTGACATGGGCATGAATTATTCATACATTGCTGGTGGGAATGTAACATGGGAAACAGTTTGTCAGTTTCTTCAAAAAACTAAACACGCAACTACGGTACAACCCAGGAAATGCACTCCTGGGCATTTATCCCAGTGAAAGGAAGACCTGTGTTCACACAAAAACCTGTACACTAATGTTTATAGCAGCATTATTCATAGTAGCCAAAAATTAGAAATAATTCTGATGTCCTCTAATTAATGAATAGCTAAACAAATTGTGATAAATTCATACCACAGAATACTAAGAAATAAAAAGGAACAAACGATTAATACATTCAGAATTCTACTGAGTTTAAAAAGCCAATCCCAGCCGGGCATGGTGGCTTATGCCTGTAATCCCAGCACTTTGGGAGGCCAAGTCGGGCAGATCATTTGAGGTCAGGAAGGAGTTCAAGACCAGCCTGGCCAACATGGTAAAACCACGTCTCCACAAAAATACAAAAATAAGCCAGGCATGGTGGCGCATGTCTGTAGTCCCAGCTACTAGGGAGGCTGAGGTAGGAGAATTGCTTGAACTGTGGAGACAAGGGTTGCAGTGAACCAAGATCCGGCCACTGCACTCCAGCCTGGGCAACAGTGAGACTTTGTCTCAGAAAAAAAAAAAAAAAAGCCAATCCCAAAAGGTTACACATTATATGATTCCATTTTTTTTTTTTTTCTTTAGACGGAGTTTCCCTCTGTCGCCCAGGCTGGAATGCCATGGCGTGATCTCGGCTCACTGCAACCTCTGCCTCCCAGGTTCAAGCGATTATCCTACCTCAGCCTCCTGAGTAGCTGAGGTTACAAGCGCATGCCACTACGCCCGGCTAATTTTTGTATTTTTAGTAGAGACTGGGTTTCACCATGTTGGTCAGACTGGTCTCGAACTCCTGACATCGTGATCCACCCGCCTCAGCCTCCCAAAGTGCTGGGATTACAGGCGTGAGCCACCGCGCCCGGCCTATATGATTTCATTTAAATAACATTCTCAAAATGACAAAATGGAGAACAAATTAGTAGGTGCCAGAATGAGGGAGAGGTATGGGAGAGAAGTATGGCTATAAAAGGACAACAAGAGGGATCCTTATTAGCGATGGAAATGTTCTGTATCTAGACTGTATCAATAACTTAGTTATGATGTTACTATTGTTGGAAACTAAGTAAAGGGTCCAAGGGATCACTCTGTATTATTTCCTGCAACTGCATGTGAACCTATAATTATCTCAACCTATAATTATCTACCTATAATGAATATAAACATTAAAAAAGAATGTATCATATTACAAGTCATTAATAAAATAAAAATTCATGGGCCCATAATTTAAAACTTAAATTTATTAAAATGGGGGGAAAGGCCGAGCATGGTGGCTCACGCCTGTAATCCCAGCACTTTGGAAGGCTGAGGTGGGCGGATCACAAGGTCAGGAGTTCAAGACCAGCCTGACCAACATGGTAAAACTCCGTCTCTACTAAAAATACAAATATTGGCTAGACGTGTTGGCGTGTGCCTGTAATCCCAGCTACTCAGGAGGCTGAGGGAGGAGAATCACTTGAACCCGGGAAGCAGAGGTTGCAGTGAGCCGAGATCACGCCATTGCACTCCAGCAATGGTCTCAAACTCCTGGCCTCAAGTGATCCTCCTGCCTCGGCCTTCCAAAGTGCTAGGGTTACAGGCATGAGCCATTGTGCCAGGAGTGACCATTGCTTTTGATCATCAATGAAAATATCAACATGGGGTAAAGATAAAACAAAACAAAATTACAAAAAATAGTTTTTGCCTTGCTAACCACACTCTGAGAACCACTAAACACTACTGAGACAAAGAAATTAGTCAAGCCATAAATAACTATTGATAACAACCAAAAATAAAGCATTGTGTTTTTATATAGCAACTTACAACATAATTCCTCATGCATTATCTTACTTGATGCTCATAACACTCTTGATATGGTAGGTAAAGCTGATATTATTTTTCACACATATAAGAAACATCCTTTGGGCTAACTGAAAAACTTGTTCATTGTCTTAGCCGATAAGTGACGGAGCTGGCCTTCTAAACCAGACTTGGTGACTCTAGCTGCAGAATTTTCCCCACAATACCACATTTCCTCTCTGCCCTGCCAATGGAATACAGAAAGATCTACTTCTTTTCTTCCTCCTTAATATGTCCGTAGCCTGTAATCTGTTGATCCGTCTACCGGGTCCCTCCCACAACAGGGAGGAATTATGGGAGCCACTATTCAAAACAAGATTTCGGTGGGGACTCAGAGCCAAACTCTATCAGGATTCAATGCAAGGGACAACTCATCTTGGAACCCTTTCCTGACTGCCTCTGCCTACCTCTCATGCTCCACTCTCACCGTGGCTGAGGCAGAAGTTGTTGTGCTGTGTATGCCTTTTCATAGCACATATCACATTATATTGAAATCACTGGGGTATTTGACCTCTTTTCCTCTCCAGACTTGAGCTCCTTGAAGGCAAGTCTATGCGCTTGATCTTTGGTGCTGATTCAGTGTCAAGAAGTTAAGTGCTGAATGAATGAAGAAATTTAACCAAAAAATAACTATTGAGTGAATGCCAGCTCTGTTCCAGCTGTGGATCTAAGCAGCTGAAGGTCCAATGGCGAGCAAAAATCCACACAACATCACTGTTCACGTGACTTACACTCTACTTGGAGTGCAGACACAAGTTAAATACCCACACTAATGAATAAATAACTAAAACTAAAATATGTGCTTTGCAGGATGAAGAGTACAGCTCAACAAGAGCAGTTAAAAAGGACCACGACCTTGACTATTTTTGTTCCTTTCATTTTGTTTTCATTTGTTTATTTGTTTGGATTTTAGATGGAAGAGATCTGAGTATGATTAAGACTTAATGGGAATAATTCAGGTGCATGTGAGAGGTTAAATAATAGCAAACAATAAAAGGAGAGAAAATGATTAAATAACACAGTATGCTTCTTGAGGATAGAAAGAATTCTACAACTCTTGTCGAGACACTAGCCTGGATGAGAGAAGAAACACCTCTCCTGAAGCCACAGAAGGGAAGACTGAGGAAGTAGATGCAGAGGTAGGTAGAGGGTAGGTTTTGTACAAGTAAATTGAATGAGGTCCTGTCAAAAGCTTAGATTTTGTCTGAGTGAAAGGAGTCAAAATGATCTACTGGAAATTAGGTGAAAGGTGAGGGAGTCAGAAATTTGAAGGGAGTGAAGAGGGTTTGAAGTTTTCATTATAGAGTGCAGGAAAGAAAGTTAACAGAAAAAAGTAGCAGGATTGCTGGGGTGTGTTAAGAACCATCTGAGGTTGGTGATGGTGACTATACACCTACAAAAATGTGCCTATTGTGTAATTTTTCTCCAGCAGCCTGGGAGGCCCAGGGCAAACACAGGGAAAGCAAACCATTGTGTTCATTCAGGGTGTGGTTTTGCCAAATTGCAATGAGGAAATGGCAGTGGGTCAAGGCAATTTAGAGTATTTGGTGAGAATGTTATCGAAATAAAAGACCATGAATCCAAGAGGAGAAGCCTGATGGACTGGAAGGAGTAAAGGAGAGGGGGCAGTAGTGGACTGGAGGACCCAAGGAGATTAAAGAACAACAATAGCGAAAATGGTTGAATATGAGGCTAGAAGGGAAAGTAGAAGCACGGCTTGTGGAAAGTGGGGTGGTGGAGCTACCCCGAACATTCTCCAAACATTGCACTTCTTCAACAATGTTCAGGATATTAAAATTATGATGAAAAGGTATTAGCGGATACAGCATGAAAGCTAGGCAGTGAGAGCCAAGATGCAAAGACAAGTGGTAAAAGGTGATGACTTTTTAGCATCCTTGTTGCTCCTCTGTCAATCACTATTAGCACAGGCCTCAGATTACACTCTACGCTCTACCCCCTCCCAGGTTCCACCCTCCCAGGGTCAGAGACCGGCTGGGACTGTTAAGAGGGGAGGGCATGGTTACAGATCAAAATGCTTAAATTTGCTATTTTGAAGGTAGAAGGTCCAGGTGATAACTGTGTCGTGGAAGTATATGGAAGAGGTAGAGAGATTAGTGGAAATGAGGAAACTGGAGTTTTTGAGGGCCCTCCACGGAAGGTGAGGGCACACTGGAAAGAGAAGTCTGTGAGCCACACATCTAAGTCTTTGTTGAATGATAGAGTGTAACCTGGAGGCAAGTATGGGACAGGGACTAGGAAAGAGTCAAAAGGTATGACTTGCCAGGCGCGGTGGCTCACACCTGTAATCCCAGCACTTTGGGAGGCCGAGGCAGGCAGATCACGAGGTCAGGAGTTTGAGACCAGCCTGACCAACATCGTGAAACCCCGTCTCTACTAAAAATACAAAAAGAAATTAGCCGGGCGTGTGCCTGTAATCCCAGCTACTCTGGAGGCTGAGGCAGGAGAACTGCTTGAACCTGGGAAGCGAAGGTTGCAGTGAGCTGAGATTGCGCCACTGCACTCCAGCCTGGGTGACAGAGTGAGACTCCATTACAAAAAAAAAAAAGTATGACCTGTGGTATGAGATAATTTGTCTCAGGAGAGTGAGGGAGTAATGATCTAGAAGAAGCAGTGGAAAGCAAGGCAGACACAAAACCTCATGGCAGATCCTGAGGTAAGTGCAGCAGAAAAGAGTAAACAGCCAGCACTAAACGTAGAGAAAGAGACATGTTAGAAGAATCATTGCCTACGCTGTGCCCCAGTGGACTGTGTCAGCTCAAAAGGTATGCCTTTCAAAATGTTCAGACCCACACTCTGGGCTAGCTTGGCCTTGTCTGGGAAAGTGCTGACCTCAGGAAAAACCAGATTTCAGTTAAGACAAGTTGATGAAGAGATGGAGGAAAAAGGCTATTTCTGGTAGAGTAGAATAAATAAATATTCATTCATTTAAGAGAAAACAGATTGGCCGCCTCTAAGATTGTGTTTTATCACTTGACTAAAAGCTGTGTGAGGCTGGGCGTGGTGGCTCACACCTGTAATCCCAGAACTTTGGGAAACAGAGGCAGGTGGATCACCAGGTCAAGAGATCGAGACCATACTGGCCAACATGGTGAAACCCCCCATCTCTACTAAAACTATAAAAATTAGTTGGGTGTGGTGGCAGGCACCTGTAGTTCCAGCTACTCGGGAGGTTGAGACAGGGGAATTGCTTAAACCCAGGAGGCGGAGGTTGCAGTGAGCCGAGATCATGCCACTGCACTCCAGCCTGGGTGACAGAGCAAGACTCTGTCTCAAAAACAAAAAGTGAGAATGAATTAACTCTTGCTCCAGTTGTAGTATGGAAGGGATGTGGGTAGGAAAATTCACAGTTTAAACCTCCATCAGTGGAAATAAGGCGGATATAAAGCACAAAGTAAATTGAAAGTTGATATGGTTTGGCTGTGTCCCCACCCAAATCTTATCTTGAATTATAAACCCCATAATCCCCACATATCAAGGGAGAGACCAGGTGGAGATAATTGAATCACGGGGATGGTTTCCCCCAGGCTGTTCTCATGATAGTGAGTGAATTCTCAGTAGATGTGACAGTTTTATGAGGGGCTCCTCCCTTTCACTCAGCACTTCTCCTTCCTGCTGCCTTGTGAAGAAGGTGCTTTGCTTCTCCTTTGCCTTCCACTCTGATTGTAAATTTCCTGAGGCTGCCCCAGCCATGCTGAACTGTGAGTCAATTAAACCTCTTTTCTTTATAAATTACCCAGTTTCGGGCAGTTCTTCATAGTAGTGTGAGAACAAACGAATACAGAAGTCTATACTCTCAAGAGAAGCTTTGCAAAGTGCCTCTGTCCCTGACTTCCAAAGTCATTGTTTCAGAAATTCTCTGGAAAGCTTCCTCCCCAGGTGAGCTTTCAAGTACTATAGCAGAGGCTGAGCAGTAGTGGAAACAGGGGAGAGAAAGAGAGGAAGAGAGAAATAGGAGAGAAAGAGAGACCTGTTAGAAGAGGGTGTAACTAGGAATCACCTGAACTCAAAGGTGGAAATTCAGGTCTCAATTAATTTTATTCTATGTTTTATCTGAAGGAAAGAGCAGTGGCTAGATAAGACACTTGCTAATTCTTAGAAGGACTAGAAAGAAATACAGCATAATGTTAAAAATACCATTGTGGTCTCTGGCTAGGAGACATTTTTTCTTCTTTGTACAATTCTTTATATCTGTATTGTCTATATCGAATATATATAATTTTGATATTTAGAAAAACTGTAGAAAAATATTTATGCCCTGTTAAAATTCCTCACAAGCACATAACAGCTATTTTTAGGGTAAAATTGGTTGCAAACTAAAGGAATTACAAAGCTCCAAAATAAATTATCTACAATAATTTCAGTAGTAGTACAGTAATGAAGAATCAATATAGTAAATTTCATAAAAATGAAACGTGTTAGAAAAGCAAACAACATGCTAAAACACCAGCTGTGTGACTTAATGTCAATACGTATCACAAAACACCATCTACAGTATATAAAAGAGAAAATTCAGAGCTGCAGGAAAACTTGTTACCTATAATGGGAGGAAGATACACATTTTAGGAAATCAGCATGACAAGCTACTAAAGTGGAAATAAGTAAATAACTATTATTTTCAAATAGTTTCAGAGTAATATTAGTCACTAGATGAGAATTTTTTAATTAAACACAATTTTTCCTTAAAGTATCAACAAGGATATATCCTCTATTTCAGCACAACTAAGAACCAAAAATGTGTATTAGTCTGCTTTAGCTAGATTGTGCTACGGTAACAAACAGCCCCATAAATCTCAGTGGCTTACAACAATAGTGTATTTCTCACTCATGTTACATGTTAGGGGCTGCAGGTTGGCTATGGCTTCACTCCATCTTTCTTCTCATTCTAGGACTTAGGCTGAACAAACAGTCTCTACTGAGACATATTCTCAAGTCTGAGGAAAATACTGACTTACTGGAAAACAGCAAAGACTCAAAGCTTCTACTAAGAATTGGATATTGCAACCTCATTTTATTGGTCAAAGGACGTCAAGTTGCTAAGCCTGATAATATGGCAGGGGTGTATACTCCTTCCAAGGGATGCACTAAATTCACATGGCCTTGGACAGAGATGTGCAATCCTTTTATAGGGAAAGGGACAATGAATATTTGGCATAATAATATAATCCATCACAAAATTCATTCACTTACTGAGCATTTACTATGGTGGTAAACACTAGAAAAGTGCAGTGAAGAAGGCTGGGTGTGGTGGCTCACACCTGTAATCACAGCACTTTGGGAGGCCGAGGCAGGAGGATCATAAGGTCAGGAGTTCACGACCAGCCTGGCCAACAGAGTGGAACCCCATCTCTACTAAAAATACACAGACACAAAAAAATTATCTGGGCATGGTGGCGGGCGCCTGTAATCCCAGCTACTTCGGAGGCTGAGGCAGAAGAATTGCTTGAACCCAGGAGGCAGAGGATGCAGTGAGCAGAGATTGCGCCACTGTACTCCAGCCTGGGTGACAGAGTGAGACTCTGTCTCAAGAAGAATGCAGTGAAGATAAAAAACATTGTTTATATCCTTAGGAGCTTAGTGGATAGCTACCATAGAATGTTTGCTATAGATATATACCACACTATATCCTGTACTTATGGATCCTATTTAAGCCTTTCAGTAGCTCTATAATGTATTATAGGTATTTATCATTCTTATTTTATTTAAGGGAAAACTGAAGTTTTCCAATTAGCCCAAAGTATCTGTGGTAGATTGGGAAAATGATCAAATTTCTTCCTCTTCTGGCTACCACACCCTTGCATGTCTTAAAATATACTTGTTAAAAGTGAGAACGCCTGTAATCCCAGCACTTTGGGAGGCCGAGACAGGCGGATCACGAGGTCAGGAGATCGAAACCATCCTGGGTAACACGGTGAAACCCTGTCTCTACTAAAAATACAAAAAAATTAGCCGGGCGTGGTGGTGGGTGTTTGTAGTCCTAGCTACTCGGGAGGCTGAGGCAGGAGAATGGCGTGAACCCAGGAGGCGGAGCTTGCAGTGAGCTGAGATTGCGCCACTGCACTCCAGCCTAGGCGACAGAGCAAGACTCCGTCTCAAAAAAAAAGTGAGAATGAATTGACTGTTGCTCCAGTTGTAGTATGATGGGGAAATGGGTGGGAAAATTCAGTTTAAACCTCCCTCAATGGAAATAAGGTGGATATACAGCACAAAGTAAATTGAAAGTCTATCCCCTCAAGAGAAGCTTTGCAAATTGCCCTTGTCCCCTGACTTCCAAAGTCACTGTTTCAAAAATGCAATGTACCCTGGAAGCCTCCTCCCCAGGTGAGCTTTCAAATACTATAGCATATCTGATCTTCTCAGCAAGAAGTGTAGACTCTTTCTCCACTCTTAAATCTGAGCTGGTCATGTGAGTTTCTTTGACTAACAGGCTATTAACAAATACAGCAAGCAGAGGCTTGAAATATGTTTGCACACAGGGACTTGCCCTTTTCCTGCTCTTGGAACCATGCTGCCATGATCACCCTTCTAAATGAGTGACACGTGGCTCAGCTGCCCCTACTGTACTAACTTATAGCCTATACATCACCAGACAAGTGAATGAGGCCACCTTAGATCATCTAGGCATGTGCCAGTGCACCACCTTGCAACAGATACATGAAAGCCCAGCAGAGACATGCTGAGATGGCCATCCACCTGGGCCTCAGAATGAAAAGCTAAATAAATAGTTGTTGTTTTGAATCACCAACTTTTGGGGTGGTTTGTTATGCAGAAAAAGCTAACTAATATACAGGAAGAAAGGACAGAACAGAAATATATATACAAGCCTATCTGTTTCCAAAGCCTTGTTCTTTCTATTAAGCTATACCTCCCTCTCTAGGATGGAAGAGGGATCTTGAAAAGTCAGGTACTCCATTCCCGCAAAATGAATCTAACAGATATTTACTGGGTGACCAGTTTAGCACGTGTCAGGCACTTTACTATGTTTAGATGCACTGTATTGAACAAGAAGGAAATAGCTCTGTCATCAAATAGCTTACAGTGTAATGGCTAGGGGAAAGGAGTAACGAGTATAATTACATAAAAAAAAATGGATTATTTTACCCTTGATCCCAGGAGGTCAAGGCTGCAGCGAGCCGTGATTGTACCACTGCACTCCAGCCTAGGCAAGAGAGCAAGACCCTGTCTCAAAAACAAAAAACAAAAAAAGGATTCATTATTTTACATTGTTATGAGAGATACAAAGAAACCCAACATAATTATGAGAAAACTATGGGATAGAAGAAAAACAGGGAGTTAGAAAAGGAGCTCTAGTGTAAGTAGAGGTGGAAGGGGAGCGAGCAAGTCCTCTCTAAAGAAATGGTGCCAGTTGTGGTCTCCAGAAAACAGAGGTTGAGATGGAGTTAGGAGTGCAACGCGTTTAGTAAAGAGTAATACTTGTTTTCTAGAAGGTGAGAAAGAAATACTGGACAGAGAAAAACCACATGATTATCTCAATAGATGCAGAAAAGGCCTTTGACAAAATTCAACAACCCTTCATGCTAAAAACTCTCAATAAATTAGGTATTGATGGGTCCTATCTCAAAATAATAAGAGCTATCTATGACAAACCCACAGCCAATATCATACTGAATGGGCAAAAACTGGAAGCATTCCATGAAAATGGGCATAAGACAGGGATGCCCCCTCTCACCACTCCTATTCAACATAGTGTTGGAAGTTCTGGCCAGGGCAATCAGGCAGGAGAAGGAAATAAAGGGTATTTAATTAGGAAAAGAGGAAGTCAAATTGACCCTGTTTGCAGATGACATGATTGTATATCTAGAAAACCCCATTGTCTCAGCCCAAAATCTTCTCAAGCTGATGAGCAACTTCAGCAAAGTCTCAGGATACAAAATCAATGTACAAAAATCACAAGCATTCTTATACACCAATAACAGACAAACAGAGAGCCAAATCATGAGTGAACTCCCATTCACAATTGCTTCAAAGAGAATAAAATACCTAGGAATACAACTTACAAGGGATGTGAAGGACCTCTTCAAGGAGAACTACAAACCACTGCTCAATGAAATAAAAGAGGATACAAACAAATGGAAGAACATTCCATGCTCATGGGTAGGAAGAATCAATACCGTGAAAATGGCCATACTGCCCAAGGTAGTTTATAGATTCAATGCCATCCCCATCAAGCTACCAATGACTTTCTTCACAGAATTGGAAAAAACTACTTTAAAGTTCATATGGAACCAAAAAAGAGCCCAAATCACCAAGTCAACCCTAAGCCAAAAGAATGAAGCTGGAGGCATCACACTACCTGACTTCAAACTATACTACAAGGCTACAGTAACCAAAACAGCATGGTACTGATACCAAAACAGAGATATAGATCAATGGAACAGAACAGAGCCCTCAGAAATAATGCCGCATATCTACAACTATCTGATCTTTGACAAATCTGACAAAAACAAGCAATGGGGACAGGATTCCCTATTTAATAAATGGTGCTGGGAAAACTGGCTAGCCATATGTAGAAAGCTGAAACTGGATTCCTTCCTTACACCTTATACAAAAATTAATTCAAGATGGATTAAAGACTTAAATGTTAGACCTAAAACCATAAAAACCCTAAAAGAAAACCTAGGCAATACCATTCAGGACATAGGTAGGGGCAAGGACTACATGTGTGAAACACCAAAAGCAATGGCAACAAAAGCCAAAATTGACAAATGGGATCTAATTAAACTAAAGAGCTTCTGCACAGCAAAAGAAACTACCATCAGAGTGAACAGGCAACCTACAACATGGGAGAAAATTTTTGCAACCTACTTATCTGACAAAGGGCTAATATCCAGAATCTACAATGAACTCAAACAAATTTACAAGAAAAAAACAAACAACCCCATCAAAAAGTGGGTGAAGGATATGAACAGACACTTCTCAAAAGAAGACATTTATGCAGCCAAAAAACACATGAAAAAATGCTCATCATCACTGGCCATCAGAGAAATGCAAATCAAAACCACAGTGAGATACCATCTCACACCAGTTAGAATGGCAATCATTAAAAAGTCAGGAAACAACAGGTGCTGGAGAGGATGTAGAGAAATAGGAACACTTTTACACTGTTGGTGGGACTGTAAACTAGTTCAACCATTGTAGAACTCAGTGTGGCGATTCCTCAGGGATCTAGAACTAGAAATACCATTGACCCAGCCATGCCATTACTGGGTATATACCCAAAGGATTATAAATCATGCTGCTATAAAGACACATGCACACGTATGTTTATAGCAGCACTACTCACAATAGCAAAGACTTGGAACCAACCTAAATGTCCAACAACGATAGACTGGATTAAGAAAATGTGGCACATATACGCCATGGAATACTATGCAGCTATAAAAAATGATGAGTTCATGTCCTTCGTAGGGACATGGATGAAACTGGAAACCATCATTCTCAGCAAACTATCACAAGGACAAAAAACCAAACACGGCATGTTCTCACTCATAGATGGGAATTGAACAATGAGAACACATGGACACAGGAAGGGGAACATCACACACCGGGGACTGTTGTGGGGTGGGGGGCGGGGGGGAGGGATAGCATTAGGAGATACACCTAATGCTAAACGACGAGTTAATGGGTGCAGCACACCAACATGGCACACGTATACATACGTAACAAACCTGCACATTGTGCACATGTACCCTAAAACTTAAAGTATAATAATAATAAAATTTTTTAAAAAAAGAAATATTGGACAGAGGAATCATCAAATCATAACCTGACAAGAAGCCAGAAAGACCGGAGCCCAACACAGAGCTCTGGAGCAAAGATTGCCTGTTAGAGGAATTCCACATTGGGTGGAAATGCCTTGTACCACTGATTCTGACAATAATCACAGTCACTGGCTGGGGACACCCTGAGAAAAGTGTGACCTCAGTTCAAATAGAGGGGGACCCTGAAGGAGCCACCACTGGACACTGTTGCCTAACCATGTTCTTCACAACTGGGCAGTGAATCCTTTTTTTCTTTTTTTTCTTTTATTATTATTATTATTATTATTATTATTGAGACAGGGTCTCACTCTGTCACCAAGGCTGGAGTGCAGTGGCATGATCACAGCTCACTGCAGCCTTGACCTCCTGAGTAGCTTGAGCTACAGGCACGTGCCACCACACTTAGCTAAGTTTGTATGTTTTGTAGAGATGGGGATTTGCCATATTGCCCAGGCTGGTCTCCAACTCCTGGGCTCAAGCGATCTGCCCACCTCGGCCTCCCAAAGTGCTGGGATTACAGGTATGAGCCACCATGCCCAGCCAAAATTTACCCTTTTAAAGTGTACAGTTCTGTAACAGTAAGTACCTTCACATTGTTTACTAACCATTACCACCATCTATCTCCAGAATTTTTTTATCTTCCCCAACTTAAATTATGTACCCATTAAATACTTCCCAATACCCTTTCCTTTTAGCCCCTCGCAGCCAATATTCTATTTTCTGTCTCTATGAATTTGCCTACTCTAGGTACCTCATCATAAGTGTAAAATCATACAATATTTGTCCTTTTGTGACTGGCTGACTTCACTTAGCATAATGTCTTCAAGTTTCATCTATGTTGTAGCTTATGTCAAAATTTAATTAATTTTTAAGATGGAATAGTATTTCATTGTGTTTATATTCCACATTTTGTTTGTCCATTCAAACATCAATGAACACTTCGGTTGCTTCCTTGTTTTAGCTATTCTGAATGATGCTGCTTTGAACATAGTATGTAAATATTTGTTTAAGTCCCTGCCCTGCCTTCATTTATTTTGTATATGTACCTAAAAGTGTGATCGCTGGATTATATGGTAATTCTACATTACATTTTTTGAGGAACCAGCATACTGTTTTCCACCATGGCTGCACCATTTTATATTCCCAACAGCGCACAAGGGTTCTAAATTCTCCACATTCTCACCAACACTTGTTATTTTCTGGTTGTTGTTTTTTATAATCCATCTTAATGGGTGTGAAGTGATCTCATTGTAGATTTTTTTTTTTTTTTTTTGACAGTCTCACTCTGTTACCCAGGTTGGAGTACAGTGGAGTGATCTCGGCTCACTGCAAGCTCCGCCTCCTAGGTTCAAGTGATTCTCCTGCTTCCGCCTCCCAAGTAGCTGGGATAACAGGCACCTGCTACCACTCCGGGCTAATTTTTGTATTTTCAGTAGAGACAGGGTTTCACCATGTTGGCCAGGCTGGTCTTGAACTGCTGACCTCAAATGATCCATCCACCTCAGCCCCCCAAAGTGCTGGGATTACAGGCATAAGCCATCATGCCTGACCTAACTGTAGCTTTTTTATTGTATTTCCTCAACAATAAGTGGTGTTGAAAATTTTTTATGTAGTTTTTTTTGTCGTTGTTGCTGTTTAGACAGAGTCTCACTGTATTGCCCAGGCTGGAGTGCAATGGCATGATCTTGGCTCACTGCAACCTCCACCTCCTGGGTTCAAGTGATTTTCCTGCCTCAGCCTCCCAGTTAGCTGGGATTACAGGCATGTGCTACCAGGCCTGGCTAATTTTTGTATTTTTAGTAGAGACGGGGTTTCACCATGTTGCTCAGGCTAGTCTTGAACTTTTGACCTCAGGGGATCCACCCTCCTCGGCCTCCCAAAGTGCTGGGATTACAAGCATGAGCCACCGCACCCGGCCAATCTTTTTATGTATTTATTAGGCATTTGTATATCTTTTTTGGAGAAATGCCTATTCAAGTCCTTTGTTCATTTTTTAATCAGGTTGTTTGTTTTTTGTTGTTGTGTTATAGGAGTTCTTTATATATTCAAAATATTAATCTGTGGCTCAAGACACTAGAGATTGTTGGGATGGCTTCAAACAGGCCATATATCTGGAGCAGGTCTGAATTCATGGATGTGTGACTTGTGCTTACGCAATAATAAAAAGGTCCCACCATCTTGAAGTTCTCAACAAATTTCAAATAAGGAGTTCCACATTTTTATCATTGGGCCCTTCAAATTATGTAGCCAGTCCCTCACTTCTGGTTGTCAGTTAGCTTCTTCATTCTTCTCTACCTTTTGTCTGCATACACAGAAATGTCAAAGATGACTTCTTTATGCACATATCTGGTTGCCTGTGTTGGAATGGATGAAAAAGTTACGGATGGCCAAGCATCTTTGTCCCTTTCTCCTTTTTTTTTTTAGACAATGACGTCGTTTATTTAAAATGTTTACTCCAAGAAATATATATATATATATATAAAATAAGACAATTATAGCACTAAACCAGTCACCTTCAGCCAAATCACAACCTCCTCTTTGATTCCCCTTCACGCTAAGCCTCTTTCAAATTCTTTTTCCTGAGCTGGAAGACCAGTCAGATGCCCGCGGGGTCGTGCCAAGCACGTTCCCAGCCGGACAACTGTGTACCTTTCTCTAGGAGTGCACGACACTCTTCCCCCCCAACTCCTTGTTTTAAAGGATTTAACCCATTAGGAAACCCATTTTTCAGTCTACGCCAGAAGGAGGTGCAGGACAAGGCAGTCTTCACTTTGAAGGTCCATTTCCTGCTCCAGTCCTTGGGCTAGGGTTCTAGAAGAGGCTGGCTGCTGAGTTTACATGAGGCCACTGAAGATCTAAGTCCAGCTCCGCCCAGGGCGGCTCCTGAAAAGCTTTGTCCCTTTCTCTACATGGCCTCCCTATGTGGCTAGCATGGGCTTCTTTAAAACATGGCAGTTGTATGGCAATCATACTTTTTACATGGTGCTGGTTTTCCTCTAGAGTGAGTAGTCTAAGAGCCTGAGAAAAAAACTGCAAGGATTCTTATGACCTAGCCTGGCAAAACATATAGCATAATTTATGTCACATCCTATTGGTCACCAGCCTGCTTGTACCATCTGGTCCTTCTGCTTTTCAAGAGGCACTATAAAAAATTAAAAAGCTTCCGATTATGTGGTCAATTTTAGAATAAGTGTGATGTGCTGAGAAGAATGTATATGCTGTTGATTTGGGGTGAGGAGTGCTGTAGATGTCTATTAGGTCTCCTTGGTCCAGAGCTGAGTTCAAGTCCTGGACATCGTTGTTAATTTTTTGTCTCATTGATCTGTCTAATATTGACAATGGGGTGTTAAAGTCTCCCACTATTATTGTGTGGGAGTTTAAGCAAATGCAAAAGAACAGAAATCATAACAGTCTCTCAGATCACAGTGTAATCATATTAGAACTCAGGATTAAGAAACTCATTCAAGGCTGGGCGCAGTGGCTCACACCTGTAATCCCAGCACTTTGGGAGGCCAAGGCGGGTGGATCACCTGAGGTCGGGAGTTCAAGACCAGCCTCACTAACATGGAGAAACCCCATCTCTACTAAAAATACAAAATTAGCCGGAGTGGTGGTGCATGCCTGTAATCCAAGCTACTCGGGAGGCTGAGGCAGGAGAATCACTTGAACCCTGGTGGAGGTGGAGGTTGCAGTGAGCCGAGATGGTGCCATTGCACTCCAGCCCGGGCAAAAAGAGCGAAACTCCGTCTCAAAAAAAAAAAAAAGAAACTCATTCAAAACCGCACTACTACATGGAAACTGAACAAGCTGCTCCTGAATTACTACTGGGTAAATAACGAAATTAAGGCAGAAATAAAGATGTTCTTTGAAACCAATGAGAACAAAGACACAATGTACCAGAATCTCTGGGACACATTTAAAGTAGTGTGTAGAGAGAAATTTATAGCACTAAATGTCCACAAGAGAAAGCAGGAAAGATCTAAAATTGACACCTTAACATCACAATTAAAAGAACTAGAGAAGCAAGAGCAAACAAATTCAAACAGTAGCAGAAGACAAGAAATAACTAAGATCAGAGCAGAACTGAAGGAGATAGAGACATGAAAAACCCTTCAAAAAATCAATGAATCCAGGAGCTGCTTTTTGAAAAGATCAACAAAATAGATAGACTGCTAGCCAGACTAATAAAGAAGAAAAGAGAGAAGAATCAAATAGACGCAATAAAAAAATGATAAAGGGGATATCACCACTAATCCCACAGAAATACAAACTACCATCAGACTACTATAAACACCTCTACACAAATAAACTAGAAAATCTTGAAGAAATGGATAAATTCCTGCAAACACACACACTCCCAAGACTAAACGAGGAAGAAGTCAAATTCCTGAGTAGACCAGTAACAAGTTCTGAAATTGAGGCAGTACTTAATAGCCAACCAAACAAAAAAAGTCCAGGACCAGATGGATTCATAGCCAAATTCTACCATAGGTACAAAGAGGAACTGGTACCATTCCTTCTGAAACTACCCCAAACAATAGAAAAAGAAGGAATCCCCCCAACTCATTTTACGAGGCCAGCATCATCCTGATACCAAAACCTGGCAGAGATACAACAAAAAAAGAAAATTTCAGGCCAATATTCCTGTTGAACATCGATGCAAAAATCGGCAACAAAATACTGGCAAATGAAATCCAAGAGCACATCAAAAAGCTTATCCACCACGATCAAGTTGGCTTCATCCCTGGGATGCAAGGCTGGTTCAACATACACAAATCAATAAACCTAATCCATCACATAAACAGAACAAATGACAAAACCACATGATTATCTCAATAGATGCAGAAAGGCCTTTGACAAAATTCAACAGCCCTTCATGCTAAAAATTCTCAATAAACTAGGTATTCATGAAACATTATCTCAAAATAATAAGAACTATTTATGACAAACCCACAGCCAATATTATACTGAATGGGCAAAAACTGGAAGCATTCCCTTTGAAAACCGACACAAGACAAGAATGCCCTCTCTCACCACTCCTATTCAACATAGTATTGGAAGTTCTGGCCAGGGCAATCAGGCAAGAGAAAGAAATAAAGGGAATTCAACTAGAAAAGAGGAGGTCAAATTGTCCCTGTTTGCAGACGACATGACTGTATATTTAGAAAACCCCATCATCTCATCCCCAAATCTCCTTAAGCTGATGAGCAACTTCAGCAAAGTTTCAGGATACAAAATCAACGTGCAAAAATCACAAGCATTCTTATACACCAATAACAGACAAACAGAGAGCCAAATCATGAGTGAACTCCCATTCACAATTGCTACAAAGAGAATAAAATACCTAGGAATCCAACTTACAAGGGATGTGAAGGACCTCTTCAAGGAGAACTACAAACCATTGCTCAAGGAAATAAGAGGGAAACAAACAAATGGAAAAACATTCCATGCTCATGGATAGGAAGAATCAATATCATGAAAATGGCCACACTGCCCAAAGTATTTTATAGATTCAATGCTAACCCCATCAAGCTACCAATGACTTTCTTCACAGAATTGGAGAAAACTACTTTAAATTTCATATGGAACCCAAAAAGAGCCCACATAGCCAAGACAATCCTAAGCAAATAGAACAAAGCTGGAGGCATCACGTTACCTGACTTCAAACTATACTACAAGGCTACAGTAACCAAAACAGAATGGTACTGGTACCAAAACAGATATATAGACCAACGGAACAGAACAGAGCCCTCAGAAATAACACCACACATCTACAACCATCTGATCTTTGATAAATCTGACAAAAACAAGCAATAAGAAAGGATTCCCTATTTAATAAATTGGTGTTGGGAAAACTGGTTAGCCATATGCAGAGAGCTGAAACTGGATCCCTTCGTTATACCTTATACAAAAATTAACTTAAGATGGATTAAAGGCTTAAACATTAGACCTAAAACCATAAAAACCCTAGAAGAAAACCTAGGCAATACCATTCAGGACATAGGCATGGGCAAACACTTTGCGACTAAAACACCAAAAGCAATGGCAACAAAAGCCAAAATAGACAAATGGGATCTAATGAAACTAAAGAGCTTCTGCACAGCAAAAGAAACTATCATCAGAGTGAACAGGCAACCTACAGAACGGGAGAAAATTTTTGCAATCTATACATCTGACAAAGGGCTAATATCCGGAATCTACAAAGAACATAAACAAATGTACAAGAAAAAAAAACAAACAACCCCATCAAAAAGTGGGCAAAAGATATGAATAGACACTTCTCGAAAGAAAACATTTATGCGGCCAACAAACATATGAAAAAAAGCTCATCATCACTGGTCATTAGAGAAATGCAAACCAAATCACAATGAGATAGCATCTCATGTCAGTTAGAATGGCAATCATTAAAAAGTCAGGAAACAACAGATGCTGGAGAGAATGTAGAGAAATAGGAACACTTTTACACTGTTGGTGGGAGTGTAAATTAGTTCAACTATTGTGGAAGACAGTGTGGCAATTCCTCCAGGATCTAGAACTAGAAATGCCATTTGACCAGCAATCCCATTACTGGGTATATAACCAAAGGATTATAAATCATTCTACTATAAAGACACATGCACATGTATGTTTACTGCAGCACTGTTTACAATATCAAAGACTTGGAACCAACTCAAATGCCCACCAATGATAGACTGGATAAAGAAAATGTGGCACATACACACCATGGAATACTATGCAGCCATAAAAAGGGATGAATTCACGTTCTTCGCAGGGACATGGATGAAGCTGAAAACCATCATTCTCAGCAAACTAACACAAGAACAGAAAACCAAACACATCATGTTCTCACTCATAAGTGGGAGTTGAACAATGAAAACACATGAACACAGGTGGGGGGGCATCACACACCAGGGCCTGTCGGGGGCTGGGGTGCTGGGGGAGAGATAGCATTAGGAGAAATACCTAATGTAGATGACGGGTTGATGGGTGCAGCAAACCACTACAGCACGTGTATAACTATGTAACAAACCTGCACGTTCTGCACTTGTACCCCAGAACTTAAAGTATAATAAAAAAATAAATAAACGGGTGCAGCACTGGGGAGAGGGAACCATTTACAGTGGTAGTAGAGAGCTTCTTAGGAAATCAAGCTAATGTAGTCAAACATCAAGTAAATCTGGGCCAATAGAAAAAAATTTCAGAAACCAGAGATCTGTGTGGTGTGGTTACATTTCCGTCAATCAAAAGGACAATACTACCTGCTTCAGAAGAATAGAGTTAAAAGGCTGATGGCTCGGTCTGGAAGATGCTTACCAAGTCCTGAAACTTAGAGGGCCAATGGTTGCAGTCAAGAGTTACTTAAGGAAAAATGATATACACCACCTTTTGGGATTCTGTACCTGGGATACAAATAAGGTTTAATATTAAGGTGTACTCTCCTTGTAGCAAACACGAGAGTAATGAATTATGAACTCTTACTTCCATGCTGTGATGGTTAATATTAGGCATCAACTTGACTGGATTGAGGGATGCCTAGATGGCTGATGAAGCATTGTTTCTGGGTGGGTCTGTGAGGGTGTTGCCAGAAGAGATGGATATGTGAGTCAGTGGACTAGGAGAGGAAGACCCACCCTCAGTGCAGGTGGGCACCATCCAATCACCTGCCAGGGCAGCTAGAACAAAGCAGGTGGAAGAAGTGGGATAAGTAGCGTGGCTTTCTGAGTCAGATTTCTCTCTCTCTCTTCCTGTGTGGTGCTGGAAGTCAGCTTTTCCTCCTCCTGTCCTCTTTGGACATCAAGCTCCCAGTTCTTCAACCTTTGGACTCTGGGACTTGCACCAGCAGCCCCCCATGGGCTCTTGGGCTTTCGGCCTCAGATTGAGAGCTGCACTGTCAGCTTCCCTGGTTTTGAGGCTTTCAGACTTGCACTGAGGTACTACTGGCTTCTCTCTTTCCCCAGCTTGCTGGTGGCCTATGGTGGGACTTTCCCTTGTAATCATGTGATTTGATTATTCCTAATAAACTCATATATATATAAAAGCAAACTGTGCACTGAGATAAAATATTTGCAAAACAAATATTTGATAGAGGGATTGTAAGAAAGTCACTATTGGCAGCCCAAATCCAAAGGAAGGGAAAATAAATTCCACTTCTCAATGGAAGAAGTAGCAAAGAATTTGGCTAATATTGTCTTTAATTTACCACAGGCTGACATACGACTAACACATTCATTTTGCAGGGCCAAATAATTAGTGTTTGTTGCAGAAGGAATGCAAAGAGATAGACCAATGTAATATTCGATTTCTTTTTCTTTTTTTTTTTTTGTTGAGATGGAGTCTTGCTCTATCCCCCAGGCTGGAGTGCAGAGGCGCAATCTCAGCTCACTGCAGCCTCCACCTCCTGGGTTCAAGTGATTCTCGTGCCTCAGCCTCCCAAGTAGCTGAGATTACAGGCATGCACCACCATACCCAGCTAATTTTTGTAATTTAGTAGAGACGTGGTTTCACCATGTTGGCCAGGCTAGTCTCAAACTCCTGACTCAAGTGATTCGCCTGCCTTGGCCTTCCAAAGTGCTCAGATTACAGGCATGAGCCACCGTGCCCAGCCTAAATATTCAATTTCTAACATTCAAAATAGGATTATGGAGTAAGGCAATATGCCTGCAAGTCGGACCTATATCTCTCCCTTAAGAATATGAAAGATCAGGGCTAGTCCATAAATTATAGATTTTATAGAGTAAGGGTGGTAACCTTCCCCTTTCTGTCCCATAAGGATAGTAGTAAATAGAAACAAAGAGGAAAGACTGGAGTGAAATGTTAGTTTTTCATCTCTGTGATCTTTACTCTGGTGAAAGAAGGTGCATTAGATAAATGAGGATAGTGTTGAAGGCAGGAGGGGATTCTCCTGTTCTGCCCCAGCCTTGTCGTGCTTCCCGTTTGAGACCTCATCTGAGAGGAGGTCATCCCAAAGAGTCTCCTATACCAAAGCAAATTTGGTAACATGGTATGATCAGGTAGCCATAAAGAGAGGGACCTCTTCAGCACTCTTTGTTCCTCTATTTGGACTCTTCCCATCTCTGGTCTGCCTAATCCAGGGACACCATACTCAGTCTACATGGATGCCAGGACTCTTCAACCTCCTACATCTGGGTTCTTTTTTTAGAGATGGTCTTGCTCTGTCACCCAGGCTGGAGTGCAGTGACACCATCATAGCTCACTGTAGTCTCAAACTCCTGGGCTCAAGTGATCTTCCCACTCAGCATTCCCTAGTAGCTGGGACTACAGGTGCGAGCCACTGCACTCAGCTACATCAGGAACATCTTAAGTAGGCTGGGAGCAGTGGCTCACACCTGTAATCCTAACACTTTGGGAGGCTAAGGCAGGCGGATCACCTGAGGTCAGGAGTGTGAGACCAGCCTGGCCAACATGGTGAAACCCCATCTCCACAAAAATTACAAAAGTTAGCCAGGCACAGTGGCAGGTGCCTGTAATCCCAGCTACTCAGGAGGCTGAGGCAGGAGAATCGCTTGAACCTAGGAGGCAGAAGTTGCAGTGAGCTGAGATCACACCACTGCACTACAACCTGGGTGATAGAGTGAGACCCTGTCTCAAAAAAAAAAAAAAAAAAAAAGAGGCACAAGAAGAAGAAAGATGATTGAGAGGACAGCCCTTTAAACCAGGACAGAGTGAACATGATTTAATGAGACCAAGTTGAACCACATTGAACATTTGATTCATTTTACACAGACCCATATCCCAACTAGTGACAAAGAGATTTGGGAAAAAATCAGACTCCCTATTAAGAAAAGAAAGAAAGAAACTCGTTTTCTTCACACATCTGAGTTGCAGTGTGAGTTAAATTGTGATTCAGTTACAATACATACCATATAATACTACATAAAAGCATAAGGTGGATTCTTGAGTTTTACATACGAAGCTTCAAATATCAAACATAGGGATAGACCAGAGGAAAGAGGGAAAAGAAACTGGATGAGTTTAAACAAGAGGCTGAGGTCTGGGAGTAGAATCAAGCACATCCAGGCCGGCACGGTGGCTCACGCCTGTAATTCCAGCACTTTGGGAAGCCGAAGCAGGCGGATCATGAGGTCAGGAGATCGAGACCATCCTGGTGAAACCCCGTCTCTACTAAAAATACAAAAAAATTAGCCAGGTGTGGTGGCAGGCGCCTGTAGTCCCAGCTACTCGGGAGGCTGAGGCAGGAGGATGGCATGAACCCAGGACGCGGAGCTTGCAGTGAGCCAAGATTGCGCCACTGCACTCCAGCCTGGGTGACAGAGCGAGACTCCATCTCAAAATAAAATAAAATAAAATAAAATAATAATCAAGCACATCCAGCCAGCACAGGGTTGCCCAGGGCAGGGTGGGGTGAAAGAATGGTTCCAGCTACAGTGGACTCTCTCTTCCAAATCAATCTCCTGAGAAAGAGTTACAAGTGAAGGAAAGAAGAATTGGGCAGCATGACCTTAACTGCATTATTTCACCTTATAACCTAACTGTATTCGTTACATGTTCTTCAGGTAAATTAAGGAGGGCCTGCTTCATACTTCATTGCTAGGAATATTCTCAGCCTCAGTTATCTTCTGGTAAAAAGCTGACTCAATAATAATAGATACATAAAAGAGGTATGAAAATAGAACAGAGAGGCTGCCATTAACATAAGGATATACTGGAGCAGAACAAAATAGCCAGTATGGGTTGGGAGGAGCCAAGATGGCCGAATAGGAACAGCTCCGGTCTACAGCTCCCAGCGTGAGCGACGCAGAAGACGGGTGATTTCTGCATTTCCATCTGAGGTACCGGGTTCATCTCACTAGGGAGTGCCAGACAGTGGGCGCAGGTCAGTGGGTGCATGCAACATGCGCGAGCCGAAGCAGGGCGAGGCATTGCCTCACCTGGGAAGCGCAAGGGGTCAGGGAGTTCCCTTTCCGACTCAAAGAAAGGGGTGACAGACGCACCTGGAAAATCGGGTCACTCCCACCCGAATATTGCGCTTTTCAGACCGGCTTAAAAAACGGCGCACCACGAGACTATATCCCACACCTGGCTCGGAGGGTCCTACGCCCACGGAATCTCGCTGATTGCTAGCACAGCAGTCTGAGATCAAACTGCAAGGCGGCAGCGAGGCTGGGGGAGGGGCGCCCGCCATTGCCCAGGCTTGCTTAGGTAAACAAAGCAGCCGGGAAGCTCGAACTGGGTGGAGCCCACCACAGCTCAAGGAGGCTTGCCTGCCTCTGTAGGCTCCACCTCTGGGGGCAGGGCACAGACAAACAAAAAGACAGCAGTAACCTCTGCAGACTTAAATGTCCCTGTCTGACAGCTTTGAAGAGAGCAGTGGTTCTCCCAGCACGCAGCTGGAGATCTGAGAACGGGCAGACTGCCTCCTCAAGTGGGTCCCTGACCCCTGACCCCGGAGCAGCCTAACTGGGAGGCACCCCCCAGCAGGGGCACACTGACACCTCACACCGCAGGGTATTCCAACAGACCTGCAGCTGAGGGTCCTGTCTGTTAGAAGGAAAACTAACAAACAGAAAGGACATCCACACCGAAAACCCATCTGTACATCACCATCATCAAAGACCAAAAGTAGATAAAACCACAAAGATGGGGAAAAAACAGAACAGAAAAACTAGAAACTCTAAAACGCAGAGCACCTCTCCTCCTCCAAAGGAATGCAGTTCCTCACCAGCAATGGAACAAAGCTGGATGGAGAATGATTTTGACGAGCTGAGAGAAGAAGGCTTCAGACGATCAAATTACTCTGAGCTACGGGAAGACATTCAAACCAAACGCAAAGAAGTTGAAAACTTTGAAAAAAATTTAGAAGAATGTATAACTAGAATAACCAATACAGAGAAGTGCTTAAAAGAGCTGATGGAGCTGAAAACCAAGGCTCGAGAACTACGTGAAGAATGCAGAAGCCTCAGGAGCTGATGCGATCAACTGGAAGAAAGGGTATCAGCAATGGAAGATAAAATGAATGAAATGAAGCGAGAAGGGAAGTCTAGAGAAAAAAGAATAAAAAGAAATGAGCAAAGCCTCCAAGAAATATGGGACTATGTGAAAAGACCAAATCTATGTCTGATTGGTGTACCTGAAAGTGATGGGGAGAATGGAACCAAGTTGGAAAACACTCTGCAGGATATTATCCAGAAGAACTTCCCCAATCTAGCAAGGCAGGCCAACATTCAGATTCAGGAAATACAGAGAACGCCACAAAGATACTCCTCGAGAAGAGCAACTCCAAGACACATAATTGTCAGATTCACCAAAGTTGAAATGAAGGAAAAAATGTTAAGGGCAGCCAGAGATAAAGGTCGGGTTACCCTCAAAGGGAAGCCCATCAGACTAACAGCGGATTTCTCGGCAGAAACCCTACAAGCCAGAAGAGAGTGGGGGCCAATATTCAACATTCTTAAAGAAAAGAATTTTCAACCCAGAATTTCATATCCAGCCAAACTAAGCTTCATAAGTGAAGGAGGAATAAAATACTTTACAGACAAGCAAATGCTGAGACATTTTGTCACCACCAGGCCTGCCCTAAAAGAGCTCCTGAAGGAAGCGCTAAACATGGAAAGGAACAACCGGTACCAGCTGCTGCAAAATCATGCCAAAATGTAAAGACCATCGAGACTAGGAAGAAACTGCATCAACTAATGAGCAAAATCACCAGCTAACATCATAATGACAGGATCAAATTCACACATAACAATATTAACTTTAAATGTAAATGGACTAAATTCTCCAATTAAAAGACACAGACTGGCAAGTTGGATAGAGTCAAGACCCATCAGTGTGCTGTATTCAGGAAACCCATCTCATGTGCAGAGACACACATAGGCTCAAAATAAAAGGATGGAGGAAGATCTACCAAGCAAATGGAAAACAAAAAAAGGCAGGGGTTGCAATCCTAGTCTCTGATAAAACAGACTTTAAACCAACAAAGATCAAAAGAGACAAAGAAGGCCATTACATAATGGTAAAGGGATCAATTCAACAAGAGGAGCTAACTATCCTAAATATATATGCACCCAATACAGGAGCACCCAGATTCATAAAGCAAGTCCTGAGTGACCTACAAAGAGACTTAGACTCCCACACATTAATAATGGGAGACTTTAACACCCCACTGTCAACATTAGACAGATCAACGAGACAGAAAGTCAACAAGGATACCCAGGAATTGAACTCAGCTCTGCACCAAGTGGACCTAATAGACATCTACAGAACTCTCCACCCCAAATCAACAGAATATACATTCTTTTCAGCACCACACCACACCTACTCCAAAATTGACCACATAGTTGGAAGTAAAGCTCTCCTCAGCAAATGTAAAAGAACAGAAATTATAACAAACTATCTCTCAGACCAGAGTGCAATCAAACTAGAACTCAGGATTAAAAATCTCACTCAAAGCAGCTCAACTACATGGAAACTGAACAACCTGCTCCTGAATGACTACTGGGTACATAACGAAATTAAGGCAGAAATAAAGATGTTCTTTGAAACCAACGAGAACAAAGACACAACATACCAGAATCTCTGGGATGCATTCAAAGCAGTGTGTAGAGGGAAATTTATAGCACTAAATGCCCACAAGAGAAAGCAGAAAAGATCCAAAATTGACACCCTAACATCACAATTAAAAGAACTAGAAAACCAAGAGCAAACACATTCAAAAGCTAGCAGAAGGCGAGAAATAACTAAAATCAGAGCAGAACTGAAGGAAATAGAGACACAAAAAACCCTTCAAAAAATCAATGAATCCAGGAGCTGGTTTTTTGAAAGGATCAACAAAATTGATAGACCACTAGCAAGACTAATAAAGAAAAAAAAGAGAGAAGAATCAAATAGACACAATAAAAAATGATAAAGGGGATATCACCACCAATCCCACAGAAATACCAACTACCATCAGAGAATACTACAAACACCTCTACGCAAATAAACTAGAAAATCTAGAAGAAATGGATACATTCCTCGACACATACACTCTCCCAAGACTAAACCAGGAAGAAGTTGAATCTCTGAATAGACCAATAACAGGAGCTGAAATTCTGGCAATAATCAATAGTTTACCAACCAAAAAGAGTCCAGGACCAGATGGATTCACAGCCGAATTCTACCAGAGGTATAAGGAGGAACTGGTACCATTCCTTCTGAAACTATTCCAATCAATAGAAAAAGAGGGAATCCTCCCTAACTCATTTTACGAGGCCAGCATCATTCTGATACCAAAGCCGGGCAGAGACACAACCAAAAAAGAGAATTTTAGACCAATATCCTTGATGAACATTGATGCAAAAATCCTCAATAAAATACTGGCAAAACGAATCCAGCAGCACATCAAAAAGCTTATCCACCATGATCAAGTGGGCTTCATCCCTGGGATGCAAGGCTGGTTCAATATACGCAAATCAATAAATGTAATCCAGCATATAAACAGAGCCAAAGACAAAAACCACATGATTATCTCAATAGATGCAGAAAAAGCCTTTGACAAAATTCAACAACCCTTCATGCTAAAAACTCTCAATAAATTAGGTATTGATGGGATGTATTTCAAAATAATAAGAGCTATCTATGACAAACCCACAGCCAATATCATACTGAATGGGCAAAAACTGGAAGCATTCCCTTTGAAAGCTGGCACAAGACAGGGATGCCCTCTCTCACCGCTCCTATTCAACATAGTGTTGGAAGTTCTGGCCAGGGCAATCAGGCAGGAGAAGGAAATAAAGGGTATTCCATTAGGAAAAGAGGAAGTCAAATTGTCCCTGTTTGCAGACGACATGATTGTTTATCTAGAAAACCCCATTGTCTCAGCCCAAAATCTCCTTAAGCTGATAAGCAACTTCAGCAAAGTCTCAGGATACAAAATCAATGTACAAAAATCACAAGCATTCTTATACACCAACAACAGACAAACAGAGAGCCAAATCATGGGTGAACTCCCATTCACAATTGCTTCAAAGAGAATAAAATACCTAGGAATCCAACTTACAAGGGATGTGAAGGACCTCTTCAAGGAGAACTACAAACCACTGCTCAAGGAAATAAAAGAGGATACAAACAAATGGAAGAACATTCCATGCTCATGGGTAGGAAGAATCAATATCGTGAAAATGGCCATACTGCCCAAGGTCATTTACAGATTCAATGCCATCCCCATCAAGCTACCAATGACTTTCTTCACAGAATTGGAAAAAACTACTTTAAAGTTCATATGGAACCAAAAAAGAGCCCGCATCGCCAAGTCAATCCTAAGCCAAAAGAACAAAGCTGGAGGCATCACACTACCTGACTTCAAACTATACTACAAGGCTACAGTAAGCAAAACAGCATGGTACTGGTACCAAAACAGATATAGATCAATGGAACAGAACAGAGCCCTCAGAAATAATGCCGCATACCTACAACTATCTGATCTTTGACAAACCTGAGAAAAACAAGCAATGGGGAAAGGATTCCCTATTTAATAAATGGTGCTGGGAAAACTGGCTAGCCATATGTAGAAAGCTGAAACTGGATCCCTTCCTTACACCTTATACAAAAATCAATTCAAGATGGATTAAAGATTTAAACGTTAGACCTAAAACCATAAAAACCCTAGAAGAAAACCTAGGCATTACCATTCAGGACATAGGCATGGGCAAGGACTTCATGTCCAAAACACCAAAAGCAATGGCAACAAAAGCCAAAATTGACAAATGGGATCTAATTAAACTAAAGAGCTTCTGCACAGCAAAAGAAACTACCATCAGAGTGAACAGGCAACCTACAACATGGGAGAAAATTTTCGCAACCTACTCATCTGACAAAGGGCTAATATCCAGAATCTACAATGAACTCAAACAAATTTACAAGAAAAAAACAAACAACCCCATCAAAAAGTGGGCGAAGGACATGAACAGACACTTCTCAAAAGAAGACATTTATGCAGCCAAAAAACACATGAAAAAATGCTCATCATCACTGGCCATCAGAGAAATGCAAATCAAAACCACTATGAGATATCATCTCACACCAGTTAGAATGGCAATCATTAAAAAGTCAGGAAACAACAGGTGCTGGAGAGGATGTGGAGAAATAGGAACACTTTTACACTGTTGGTGGGACTGTAAACTAGTTCAACCATTGTGGAAGTCAGTGTGGCGATTCCTCAGGGATCTAGAACTAGAAATACCATTTGACCCAGCCATCCCATTACTGGGTATATACCCAAATGACTATAAATCATGCTGCTATAAAGACACATGCACACGTATGTTTATTGCGGCATTATTCACAATAGCAAAGACTTGGAACCAACCCAAATGTCCAACAATGATAGACTGGATTAAGAAAATGTGGCACATATACACCATGGAATACTATGCAGCCATAAAAAATGATGAGTTCATGTCCTTTGTAGGGACATGGATGAAATTGGAAACCATCATTCTCAGTAAACTATCGCAAGAACAAAAAACCAAACACCGCATATTCTCACTCATAGGTGGGAATTGAACAATGAGATCACATGGACACAGGAAGGGGAATATCACACTCTGGGGACTGTTGTGGGGTGGGGGGAGGGGGGAGGGATAGCATTGGGAGATATACCTAATGCTAGATGACGAGTTAGTGGGTGCAGCGCACCAGAATGGCATATGTATACATATGTAACTAACCTGCACAATGTGCACATGTACCCTAAAACTTAAAGTATAATAAAAAAAAATTAAAAAAATAAATAAAAATAAAAAGAATAAAATAACAAAATAGCCAGTACGAGGAGCATTCCAGCATCCCCCAGACTGAGGCTATTTCTTTGTAAATGGAGGGAGGAAAATGGTGCTCTCCTGGTAGAGTCCTGGAATTGGACAGGAGAGGGGCCTCTTTGCCTGGATCACCTTTCCTTCATCTAGGAATCTGGAAAAATGCAGAAGAAAGTGTAGCAATAAGGAGCTGCATCAGGTTCTCATGCTGCAATAACTCCTGGTAGATCCTGTTCAACTGGTTGAGAATCCTGCAGAAGGGAATTCAATATGGGGGTTCTCTAATTAGAGTAATATTTATGTGGGTTGACACTTCTTTTATATGATTCATAAACATCAGCTTGGTGCTTTTTTTTTCATGACCATTTGTACTTTATGTGAATTATGCCACCTTTCTCTACACAGCCTAAAGTTTTCAGGAGAAGAAAAATGTTTTCTAGTTTAACTATTTAAAAGGACAGATGCTCCTCGACTTACAATGGGGTTACATCTAAATAGACCCATTGTAAGTTGAAAACAAGATTTTCAACTTGACTATATTTTCAACTTACAACGAGTTTATCTGGAAATAGCCCATCATAAGGAGCCTACTGAATGTTATTGCTTTTGCACCACTGTAAAATAGAAAAATCATTAAATCAAACCATTTAATCTGGGGACATCTGTATTTTGTTACACTGGTATAAGGTAGAGCAGCTTTTACTCAAATACTCATTTATGGGGTACATATGTGTTAGTCACCATTTGGGTACTAGAGATACTGACATCAAAGGCATCCTCCTTGACTTTAATGCTTCTCTGGGCTGATGCTCCTTTCTTGTCATTCCTTTTTTGGAGGGTAGACTTAGGCTATTCCAACTCTTCAAAGCTTAGTAAAGATCAGGCTATAACATATAACCAGGTTTTATTGAAGGTTTTGGGATAATGAAATGCAACTACTATGCAATAAAAGAAAACTTTAAACTGGCTAGCAAATGTGACTTCTGAATGTATAGGTTCTCCTATTCACCTTCCCATCCCCTCTTAGCCCCAGACTTCCTACTTACTATGTTCTAGGAGTGGCCTACTCACCTCAACAGGAATGCCTGGGACGATGAATACCATCACCCCAGAGGCAGGCTCTCCAAGTCCTCTAAGGCCCAGTGAGAGGAGGAACCTGCTAAGGCTAGCCTCTGCAGATATATAATCTTCATAAACTCAGCTCCACCCACAAGGATGACCACTTTTGATATTAAGTGGAGCAGTTCAGCTCAGCTTTGCTTTGACCCTTTCTACTGCTGAATTGTATCTTGATTTTTTTCTTTCTGCAAATCCATGTTACATTTTTCTTTTTTTGGCTTTTTAAAAAAGTTTGATTTTAGTTTTAATATACAGATAGTAAAATTCATCTTTTTTAGTGTGCAGTTCTATGAGTTTTAACAAATACATAATCATATTACCACCATGATAATCAAGATACAGAACCATTCCACCACCCCCAAAAAACCCCCCATGTCCTTTTGTCATCAACCCCTCTCCACATCCTCAGCCCCAGAAAAACACTGGCCTGTTTTCTATGTCCAGAATTTTGCCTGTTCCAAAATGCATATAAATGAAATCATACAGCATGTAGCCATTTATATCTGATTCCTTTCACATAGCATAATGCAGTTGAGATTCATCCATGTTGTTGAGTGTATCAGATGTTTGCTCTGTTATATTGCTGAGTGGGTTTCCATTGTATGAATTTACCACAGTTGATTTATCCATTCACCAGTTGAAGAACATTTGTTTCCAGATTTTGATGATTATGAATAAAGCCAGTGTAACTGTTACATACAGGTCTTGGTATGAACGTAAGTTTTCATTTCTTGTGAGTAAATATCTTGGAGTAAGGTTACTCGGTTCTATTATAAGTGTATGATTAACATTATATGAAATAGAAAATTGTTTTCCAAAGCAGTTGTGCAATTTTGCATTCTCACCAACAATGTATGAGAGTTCTAACAACTCTGTATCTTCACCTGCATTTGGTATTGCCAGTTTTCATGGGGATTTTTTTCTTATTCATTCTAATAGATGTGCAGAGGTACCTCAGTTTGGTTTAGGCTTTTATTTTCCCAATGACTCATGACATTTAGCATCTTTTCATGTGCTTATTTGCCATCATGTCTGATATGGTTTTGCTGTGTCCCCACCCAAATCTCATCTTGAATTGTAGCTCCCATAATCCCCATAAGTTGTGGGAGGAACCCAGTGACAGAAATTGAATCATAAAGGCAGTTTCTCCCATACTGTTCTCATGGTAGTGAATAAGTCTCATGAGATTTGATGGTTTTACAAGGGGTATCCCTTTTCACTTGGCTCTCATTCTCTCTTGCCTGCTGCCATGTAAGATATGACTTTCACCTTCCACCACGATTGTGAGGCCTCCTCAGCCACATGGAACTGTGAGTCCATTAAATCTATTTTTCTTTATAAATTATCCAGTCTTGTGTATGTCTTTATAAGCAGTGTGAAAACGGACTAATACAATATCTCTTCTTGGTGAAATATCTGTTCAATTCTTTTGTCCATATATTTATCAGGTTGTTTGCTTTATTATTGATTGCTGAGGATTCTTTACATATTCTAGGTCCAAGTCCTTCATAAGATATGTTCTTTGCAAACATTTTCTCCCAGTCCACAGCTTGCCTTTTTGTTTTCTTAACTAGTGTCTTAGTGAACTGAGGCTACTATAACAAAATACCATAGAGTGAGTGCCTTAAACAAGAGACATTTATTTCTCACTGTTCTGGGGGCTGGCAAGTCCAAGAAGATCAAGGTGACAGTAGGGTTTCTTCCTGGTCAGGGCCTTCTTCCAGGCTTGCAGATGGCTGCCTTCTCACTGTCTTCTCACAGAGCAGAGAGATTGTCTTAGTCTGTTTTTTGCCACTATAAGGGATGGTTTCTGTTTAGTAACTTATAAAGAACAGAGACTTATTTCTGACAGTTATGGAGGCTGGAAAGACCAAAGTCGAGAGACTGCATCTAATAAGGGCTTTCTTGCTGTATCATCCCATGGTGGAAGGGTAGAGGTTTAAGAGAACATATATGCACACACGTGTGCATGAGAGAGAGAGAAGGGAAAAGTTGGAAGGGCCAACTCGTCTCTTTATCAGGAACCCACTCACACAATAACTAACCTCCTCTCAAGATATTAGCATTAATGCATTCATGAGGGCTCTGCCATAATCACTTCTTAAAGCTCTCACCTCTCAACACTGTTGCACTACGGATTAAGTTTTTAACACATGAACTTTGGGGTACACATTCAAACCACAGCAGATAGAGTGACAACCAAAATGAGTGATTGAGGCATAAGTCTCAGATCACCCAGGTTTATTGAGCCAGCTTGAGGCTGTGCCTGGGAAAAACGTAAGTCACAGAAGCATCTGTGGCTATTTTTTCCAAAAAGGTTCTCAGGAGGTTTAGTATTTATACATTTTCCTTAAAAAACAGGAGACAGCAGTGAGATAAATGATTACCTACTTATGAGACTTTAGTTAAAGCCCAGTAAATCTATATTTTACATATGATAAGGTGAACATTTAAAGAAAAAGGGACTAGAGGAAGCAGCCATCTAGGGGAGAGGTAAAGGAACCATTAATCTCATCTTATCTCAGGGACTGGTGAAGGAACTATTAATTTCATCTTGTTTTTGTTCTACACCTGGGAAGATAAACTAGCAGTCTTTTGAAAGGGCTAGCTTCTGTTCAGCCTTTAGGGAAGAAAACCTAATGACTGTTTTTTGTTTTTTGTTTTCTGAGACACTTTCACTTTGTCAGCCAGGCTGGAGTGCAGTGGTGCAATCTCGGTTCACCACAATGTTGGGGTGATCAGACCCAACACCAGGTCATAGGGGGGTGATGAAGTCCGGCGGAGTCAAAGGAATGAGAAAAGACAGTTTGAGAGAGAAAGTGGGTCCAGGGGGCCAACGCAAGTATGGAGGCTGTGAAGGCCCTGAGCTCTGGAAGCCCACGCTATTTGTTGGTGATCAAACACAGAAACAGGTGGTGAGGATGTGGAGGTTGAAAGGTAGCGATGCATCAAGCAAATAAGCTATAGCTGTGATGCTTTAGCATTTTCTCTGAAGCATATGGAACATGTTCTGCTACTTGAGATAATGGGAGTGCTAGAAGCAAGGAGCCAGCAAGTCTGACACATTCCAGAGGCCGTGAGCGGTTTTATGCCCTGAGCCCTGGGTTCCATCCAAGCCATGAGGGGTTTTATGCCCTGGGCTTAGAGTGTGGCACGGCAGCCTTCCACCCTTTAGCACAGAGCCTGGTGTTCCAAAGACCACGAGGGGTTTTAGACCCTGGACCCCAGACATGTTCCAAGACTCTTTCACATTATATCAGACATGCAAGCCCTGCCTCAGCTTCTCTCCCAACACTCAGCTTTTCTCCCAACACACAACTTCCACCTCCTGGGTTCAAGAGATTCTCCTGCCTCAGCCTCCCAAGTAGCTGGGACTACAGGCACCGGCCACCACGCCCAGCTAATTTTTGTATTATTAGTAGAGACGGGGTTTCACCATGTTGGCCAGGCTGATCTCGAATTCCTAACCTCAGGTGATCTGCCTGCCTCAGCCTCCCAAAGTGCTGGGATTACAGGTGTGAGCCACAGAGCCCGGCTGAAAACCTAATGACTATTAACAAGGGAGGGGGTATAATGAGGTGTGTCCAACCTCCTATCCTATCATAGATGTAAATTCAGCATCCAAGGTTTCTCTGGCATTCCCTTGGCCAAGTTGGGGGTGTGAGGGGTCCATTCAGTCAGTTGGAAGCTTAGAATTCTGTTTTCATTTCGCAAGAGCAAGCAAGCTCTGTGGTCTCTTCTTACAAGGCCACTAATCCTATCATGAAAACCCTAGCCTCACGATCTCATTTAACCTAATTACCTCCCAAAGACCCCATCTCCAAATACCATCATTTTAGGGATTAGGGCTTCAACATGTCAATTTTGTGGGAACACAGTTGAGTCCATAGCAGTATCTCTCAAAGAGAAAAAGGTTTTATTTTGGGTGAAAGCCAGATTATCATTTTTTAAGGGTCATTCTTTTCATAGCTATGAAATCTATACCTAACCAAAGATCACAAAGATTTTTACCTATATTTTCTTGTACAAATTGTATACTTTAGATGTTTTTATTTAGGTCTACAATCTACTTTGAGCTAATTTTTATATATGGTGCCAATTATAAATCAAGGCTTTTTGCTTACATTTATATGTCAAATTGTTCCAGCACCATTTGTTAAAAATACTATCTTTTCTTTATTGAATTGTCTTTGCACATTTTTCAAAAATTAATTTATATATGGATATATATATATATATGGATCTATTTCCAGTCCATTTTGTTTCACTGATCTATATGTCTATGTTTTTACCAATACCATACTCTCTTGATTACCGTGGCTTAATCCTAAGTCTTGAAATCAAGTGGTGTGAACCCTCTAAATGTTTTCTTTTCAAAAATTGTTTCTATTATTCTAGTTATTTGTGTTTCCATACCAATTTTAGAATCAACCTATCTATTTCTACTGGAAAGGGAAGCCTTCTGGTATTCTGATCAGGACTGCATTGAATCTATATAAATTAATTTGTAGAGAACTGATATTTTAACAATATTGAGTCTTCTGATCCATGAGTATAATATTTCTCTTCTTTTACTTAAGTATTTTATTTTCTTCAGCAACATTCTGTCAATGAAAAGAGTCCAACTCTGGCAAACTACACATCTGACAAAGGACTAGTATGCAGAATCTACAAGGAATGCAAACAAATCAGCAAGAAAAAAACAAACAATCCCATCAAAAAGTGGGCAAAGGACATGAATAAACATTTATCAAAAGAAAATATACAAACAGCCAACAAACATGAAAAAATGTTCAACATCACAAGCATCAGGGAAACGCAAATTAAAACGTGAGATACCACCCTACACCTGTAAGAATGGCCGTTACAAAAAAGTAAAAAAACAATAGATGTTGGCCTGGATGTGAGGCCAACTGCTACTGGAAATGTAAACTAGTACAACCACTATGGAAAACAGTATAGAGATTCCTTAAGGAACTAAAAGTAGAACTACCATTCAATCCAGCAATCCCACTACAGAATATCTACCCAAAGGAAAATAACTCATTACATAAAAAACACACATGTGGCCGGGCGCGGTGGCTCACGCCTGTAATCCCAGCACTTTGGGAGGCCGAGGCAGGCAGATCACGAGGTCAGGAGATCGAGACCATGGTGAAACCCCATCTCTACTAAAAATACAAAAAAATTAGCCAGGCACAGTGGTGGGCGCCTGTAGTCCCAGCTACTCAGGAGACTGAGGCAGGAGAATGGCGTGAACCTGGGAGGCGGAGCTTGCAGTGAGCCGAGATTGCGCCACTGCACTCCAGCCTGGGCAACAGAGCAAGACCATCTCCAAAACAAAAAAAAAAAAAAAACAAAAAAACACATGCACATACAGCAGCACAATTTGCAATTGCAAAGACATGGAACCAACCTAAGTGTCCATCAACCAACGAATGGATAAAGAAAATGTGGTATATATACACCATAAAATACTACTCAGCCATAAAAAGGAACAAGATAATGTCTTATGCAGCAACTTGGATGGAACTGGAGGCCATTATTCTAAGTGAAGTAACTCAGGAATGGAAAAGCAAATATTGTAAGTTCTCACAAGTGGGAGCTAAGCTATGAGGATGCAAAGGCATAAGAGTGATACAATGGGCTTTGGGGACTCGGATGGGAAAGTTGGGAGGGGAGTGAGGAATAAAAGACTACACATAGTGTACACTACTCAGGTGATGGGTGCACTAAAATTTCAGAAATCACAGCTAAAGAACGAATCCATGTAACCAAAAACTTGAAATTAAAAAAAAGGAAGAAGTCAAACTCTGTAAAATAGTTAAAGGGATGTATTCTGAGCCAAATATGAGTGACCATGGCCTGTGACACAGCCCTTGGGAGACCCTGACAACATATGCCCAAGGTGGTTGGGGAGCAGCTTGGTTTTATACATTTTAGGGAGACATGAGACTTCAATCAAATACACTTAAGATATAGATTGACCATTGGTTTGGTCCAGAAAGGCGAGACAACTTGAAGTGGGGCAGGGGTTCCAGGTTATAGGTAGATTTAAATTTTTCTGATTGGCAATTGGTTGAAAGAGTTATTATCAATAGAAAGGAATGTCTGGGTTAAGATAAGACGTTGTGGAGACCAAAATTTTATCATGCAGCTGAAGCCTCCAGGTAGCAGGCTTCAGAGAGACTAGATTGTAAATGTTTCTTATCAGACTTAAGGTCTGTGTTAATGTTAAATGCTAGTTGGCTTTTCCTGAATTCCAAAAGAAAGGTGGCATAATGAGGCATATCTGATCCCTGCTCCGTCATGGCTTCAACCAGTTTTTCAGGTTAACTTTGGAGTGCTCTGGCCAAGAGGAAGGAGTCCATTCAGATGGCTGGGGGTGGAGGTGCTTAGAATTTTATTTTTGGTTCACAGTTTTATAGTTTTCTGTATACAAGTGTTCCATATCTTTTGCTAAATATATTTCTAAGTATTTTATGTTTTTTATGGTATTATAAATGGTATTGTTTTAAAAATTTACTTTTCAATTGTTCATTGCTAATATATAGAAATATAATCAATTGTGTATATTAACCTTGAATCCTACGACCTTGCTAAACTTATTTGTTCTAATGGCTTTTTAATTAATTCCTCAGGATTGTTTAAAAAAAAAAAAGACGGTTACTTATTCCTTTCCAATTTAACTACCTTTTATTGATTTTTAAATTTTATGAGTTGTGCTAACTAGAATCTCCAGCAACATGATGACTAAACGTGCTCAGAGTGGATACCCTAGCTCCTCCCAAATCTTGTCTTTCACTGAGATAAGGCTAGGCTAGTGCTATGGCTGCCATAACAAAGTATCAAGCCATAACAAAGTATCAAAGATTGTATGGCTTAAATAACAGAAATTAATTTTCTCACAATTCTGGAGGCTAGAATTCTAAGATCAAGGTGTCAGCAGACTTGGTTTCTTGGTTCTGAAAGTAGGAGGGTCAGGTTGCTCTTGTTGCGGTTTTTGCACCATTTTACTTCTTAAAATTATAGCTATAGGTCAGGCGCAGGGGTTCACGCCTGTTATCGCAGCACTCTGGTAGGCCCAAGTGGAAGGACTGCTTGAGGACAGGAGTTGGAGATCAGCCTCGACAAAAGACCGACAGCGCACCTCCACAAAAAAAAAAAAAAAAAAAGAAAATTAGCTAGCTTGGTGAAAATTAAAATAAAATAAAATTACCAGTATGTGCACATTACTTTGGTAGAAGTAAAAATGAGAGAAAGAGAGAAAACCCTCCCAGTAACTAGTCATTTGTTTTTATGATTCAGCTGGTTTGTATTTTGCATGGTGCAAGGTGTGCAAACATCTGAAAATGTCTGTTTTCCACTGTTTGTAACTAACTCTTCCCAGCATGATTTATCAATTAGCCTTTATTTCCTCCCATGACTTATGAATATACCTTAAGCATAGTTGTTTATAATGGGATGTTTCTAAACGACCTATCCTTATCCTGGTACCACGCTGATTTGAACTACAGGGCAAATGGGTGCACCATGGTGGGCGAGGTCATTCACGGAAAAAGGAGAATGTGCAGTGGTGCCGAGGTTTGTAAGAGCAGGCGGCTTGTACATGTAAATGCATGGTTTGCAGGAATCTGGGAGTGGATAGGCTGATGGATGATGAATATTCAAAGCACAACTGTAAGCGTCTTTAGTTACAGCGAAACTCTAAGGCACGCTGCCCTTCGGAAGGAAACACGGCACGGCATTCCCCAACCTGATAGCCCTCCGCGACGCATTACGCACCGCGGACAGCTGGAGAGGCCGAGGCGCTCTCGCTTTGATTTCGGCGCCTCCGCCCTCGCGGGGAGAGATTGGCTGCGGCCGCGGGACGGCGTAGTGAGCGCGTCACTTCCTGCCGCTACCAGGCGCGTCCTCCCGCGCGCTATGACGGCCAGCGCACAGCCGCGCGGGCGGCGGCCAGGAGTCGGAGTCGGAGTCGTGGTGACGAGCTGCAAGCATCCGCGTTGCGTCCTCCTGGGGAAGAGGAAAGGCTCGGTTGGAGCTGGCAGTTTCCAACTCCCTGGAGGTCATCTGGAGTTCGGGTGAGCAGCCGCGGACGCGAGGAAACTGGGGCGTGCGCAGAAGGACGAACTCACGCCGTGCTTGCTTCCGTGTGCCGTGCGTGAGAACGTCCGCGCTGACGCTGCGTCCTTTCTTGCGCGTTCCCTCGGTTCCTCCCCTCGACCTCTGGGCGACGTAGGATCGCGCCCAGGAGGGGGCGCTGTGCCGGGTCAGGCGAGGTCTTTTCTCTGCTAGCTGGGTCTTTCCGGCTGCGCGCCTGCTGGGTGGCGGTTGGGAGTTCGTCTGTGAGGTGTGTTTCTCACAGCTTACACACAAAAGGAGGAAAGCAGGTGTGTGTAAACCCTCCAGCAGCCCGATGTTGTCAGCTAAGACATTGCACCGTTTCCATGTGATTGATTGATCGATCGATTGATTGATTTGAGACTGTGTCTCGCTCTGTAGCCCAGGCCAGAGTGCAGTGGTGCTATCTCCAGTCACTGCAACCTCCGCCTCCTGGGTTCAAGCGATTTTTGTGTCTCAGCCTCCTGGTAGCTGGGATTACAGGCGCCCGCTACCACGCCGTGCTAATTTTTGTATTTTTAGTAGAGACGGGGTTTCGCCATGTTGGCCAGGCTGGTCTCTTAACTCCTGACCTCAGGTGATCCACCCGTGAGGTCAATGACCATAGCCAACATTGAGCTCTAATGGGCTTTTTGTTAAGGGCTGGATAATATGCCAGGCTCTTTGCATGTATACTTTCATTTGATCTTTACATAACTGGTATACTCAGTGGGCTAAATTTGATGGGAGAACAAACAGGAAATGGTTTTATTTTCTCCTTCCATTGCCTTCAAACATGATTTTTTCTTTCCCTCTTCAGTGACGTTTCCTGCAAATTCTATAGTTTTCTTGTCACTTGGTTATAAAAATAAATCACATTTGGGTCAGTATGATTCACTTCCAAGCATTTAAAAGTCCAATCCAATTTAAACCTTCAGTGTCACTTCCAGTTTCTAATCCCTCCCCTGCAGTGCATAAAGGAGGTGTGAGCCATTGTTCTGCTTTTCTGTATCCTCCTCCTCTTCTCACCTGGCTGTCTCTGAGTTTCCTTCTTTCTCCAGTGTGTTGGAGGAGGAGAGAGAGCAAGCCATTCAGGTGACTGATGCTGCTCTGATCCATCCATTGGTGTCCTCTGGGCATGATATCCACATGTGTGCTTTCTCAGGGTATGTTTGTCAGTTGTTGGGAAGTCCCACAGAGATTTTCCTGACATAGGTGACGGGCTTTCTGTGATGCTGGCCCACCTCCTAGCTCTTGCTTTTAGCACATCACCCCACATTTTCTTTCTACTGGGATCTCCTATTTGATTACCCAGCAGTCTCTTGTGGCATCTGCTTGGCCCAAAGGAAACACACAATGGGAATGATATTTCCACTGCTGCCCTTTTTTCTTGCTCTGCCTCTGTATTCATCTGCATCTGGAAACTCCGAGGGACACATTTCAGATTTACCCAAGAGCTTTCACCCTTGTAGCACACCTTCTCTGATGCACTGGGGTAGGCCTGTGAGTTTCTGCAGCTCAGGATGTCTTTAGCAGGGGAGTGACACACTGAGTATCTCCTTCTTGAGTCAATCCCAATCTTATGACTGATTCTCTTGGAATGTTCCTCACCTGTCTTGGGGGGCAGAGTTGGCCCCTTGTAGTCTCGAAGGGAAATGCTCCTACTAGGCTGAAAACTCCAAACTTTCCTCTGTCTCAAACATCTCCTGTCTTTCTTATGTAGCCTGGGTACGGAGAAGTCGCAGGTCTAGTCTGGCCTTCCTTAGCTTGAGCTTGAGCTCAGATGACATCTGTTTGCCCTTTTGCTTGAGAATTTAGAAGTGCTTTTTACCTATTGTCAGTTTTGAGGCTTAAATTGAAATTCTGAGACTGCTGGAAAAGACATAGTGGCACTTCTTGATACAATTACAATGACCCCATGAGGAAGTAATATACTCTCTTTTTACTTGTCCAAGGTGGAAAGTAATGAACTTTGAGCTCAGTCCCAGGTCTAGTTGACTCCAAAGTCTGCTCTTAATCCACTAAACTGCCTCCTGGTTACACACAGGTTCCAGGGCTGTAAATTAGTGCTGAGATGGCTAAATGTTAATTTTTATTCAATATTAAGTCCTTTTCATCTTTAGATAACTAGATACAGGATATAATGTCAAGGGCAAGGTTGCTGATTTACTGTTTTTAAATTTTTATCTTTTTAATTAATTATTATTACTATTTTTTGAGACAAAGTCTTGCTGTTTGTCCAGGCTGGAGTGCAATGGCACCATCATGGCTCACTGCAGCCTTGATTTCCCAGGCTCAAACTATCCTCTTGCCTCAGCCTCTTGAGTAGCTGGGACCACAGACCATAGGCATGCACCACCATGCCCGGCTATTTTTTTTTTTTTTTTTTTTTTTTTTTGGAGAAATGAGGTCTCACTATGTTGGCCTCAGCTGGTCTCCAACTCCTGAACTCAAGCTGTCCTCTTGCCTTAGCCTTCCAAAAGATTACAGACATGAGCCACATGCCCAGCTGATTTGTTGTTTTAAAGCAGGAACCAATTACAGTTATTTTTGTTTTACACTAGAATTTTCTAGCCAAGAATTTCATGGCAAAATATACACACACACACACACACGTATATACATTTATATATATACATATATATACACACACATATGTATATATAAAAAAATAGAATTAATCTAATTTTTGTTTCTGTTTTCCAGTGAAACCTGGGAAGAATGTGCTCAAAGGGAAACCTGGGAAGAAGCAGCTCTTCACCTGAAAAATGTTCACTTTGCCTCAGTTGTGAATTCTTTCATTGAGAAGGAGAATTACCATTATGTTACTATATTAATGAAAGGAGAAGTGGATGTGACTCATGATTCAGAACCAAAGAATGTAGAGCCTGAAAAAAATGAAAGTAAGAGAATTATATATAATCATGCATTTTTCTTTCAGGAGAGCAAGTGGTCTGGAGGAATATTACAGTGTGTTGCCATATGAAGAGAATGCTATTGTCTGAATGCTTGTGTTCCCCCAAAATTCTACGTAGAAATCCTAACTCCCATGACGAGGTTTTAGGAGGTTGGGGCCCTTGGGAGGTGATTAGATCATAAGATAATGAATGGGATTCATGCCCTTAGAAAAGAGACCCCGACCCCTTCCATGATGTAAAGATACAGAGAGAAGATGGTTATCTGTGAACCTGGAAGTGGGCCCTCCCCAGATATGGAATCTGCCAGCGTCTTGATCTTGGACTTCCCAGTCTCTAGAACTGTTGAGAAATAAATTTCTGTTGCTCATAAGCCATGTAGTCTGAAGTATTCTGTTATAGCAGTCCGAATAGCCTAAGATATGTGAATGTAGAGATGTAATATAGAGATATAATAGGTAAATATATTTGGACCATGAGGAACCACACTGTGTTTGTGTCCTGGTTCTTAGAGCTTTGTGACCTTGGGCAAATTATTTCATGCCTGGGCCTCTTTTCTTATCCGTGATAATAATAAGTACCTTGGATGGATTCTTGTAAGGATTTACATACGAAGAACCTCGTGAACACAGTAAGTTTTATTGTTATTGTTTAATTTTGTTTCAGGCAGTAATTTTAAGGAAAATATTTTATCTGTTTTACTCAGTTTTCTCACCTTCCAGGAGAGTTAATACCATCCATTTACGGTAAATAATTACACTGATAAAACAATTATTGTTTCAGAGCAGTTGGGTTCTTCTTGCCTGCCACCCAGAAAAAGCCAGTACCCTGAGACAGTAGGAGTTGTAGCAGAGAAAGAGTTTAATAATCACAGGGCAGCTGCATGAGGAGGACGGGAGATAATTCTTAAATCCTACCCATAGAGAATTCAGAGGCTAGGGTTTTTCAAGGGTGGTTTGGCAAGCAAGGGGCTAGGGAATGAGAAATGCTGCTTTGTTGGGTTGGGGATAAAACCATACGGATGTCAAAACTGTCTTCTTGTGCTGAGTCAGTTCCTCGATGGGGGGTTCACAGGACCACTTGAGTCAGTTTCTTTGTGTGGCTTACCGATTTGGGTGGTACCAGTTGGTCCATTAGAATGCAAAGTCTGAAAAATACCTCAAACACTAGTCTTAGGTTTTACAATAGCAATGTCATCTGTAGGTGTAAATGGGAAAGTTATAAATCTTTTGACCACGGGCTACATGCTTCCTGAGCAGTAAGCAGTTACAAAAAAGCAAGTTATAAAATGATGCCTGGTTAGAGTTTAACTATGCCTACATCTTAATAGAGTTCTGGCCCTTACCATAATTCTAACCTTGTGGCCTTTTATTAGTTTTACAAAAGCAGCTTTGGTCCCTTAACAAGGAGGGGGTTAGTTTTGGGAAAGGACTATTACCATCCTTGCTTTAAACTGTAAACTAAATTCCTCCCATAGTTAGGTTGGCCTGTGTGTAGAAATGAGGAGACAGTTTGTGAGGTTAGAAGCAAGGTGGAGTCAGCTTTGTTAGATGTCTCTCACTGTTATAATATTGCAAAGGTGGTTTCATTATCTGTTACCCTCTATGTTGAATTGAGTGCACTGAAAGTTTATTTACCGTGTGCTAAGCATTATTCTAAGGGTTTTCTGTTTACCATCTCTCCTCAAATTCTCATAAAACAGTCAGAAAAGGAACTAAAGAGAAAAATATCAAACTTTTTGAATATGTTCCTTGCCATATGAAACTTTATCCAAGTGGTCTTATGTATTGAACCTCCCCTCTAAACATTTAATTTCTTCTCTAATAGGGAAGAATCTTTTCATTCAACAGATACCTATTGAGTACAGTGTTTTGAGTATTGAGACACTGTTCTAGGCACTAAAGAAACAATGGTGCATAGAACAAAGTCCCTGCCCTCTTGGACTTTACATTTTAGTGGGTGGGGGAAATGACAGATTACAGATATTTTATGATAGTAGCAATAAGGACTAAAAAGAGCAATAAAGCTGTGTAAGAAACGGATATATGAGTGCTGTATCAGATAGGGTGGTTAGGAAGGGTCTCTGACAAAGGGATGTACACACATATACTGGGCAACATAGTGAGACCCCGTCTCTACAAAACTAAAAATGTTAGCCAGAGTGGTGGCACATGCCTGTAATCCCAGCTACTTGGGAGGCTGAGATGGAAGGATCATGTGAGCCTGGGAGATCAAGGCTGCAGTAAGCTATGATTGCACCACTGCTGTCCAGCCTGAGCAGCGACAGAGTGAGACCCTGTCTCAGAAAGAAGAAATGGACTAAACATTTTCTTATTTTTCTTTTTTCTATGGGCAAATAAAGCTGAGACTAGAAGAGACAAATATGATGGAATAGTTCTTTTTTAAATTCAGTATCCTTCACAGGAAGCAGATATAGAAAGCCTTCATTTTTAGAGAAGGTGCTATAGAGAAAACACCAAGGTCACTGACTGTCCCACAAGCTTTATTTGACCATTCTCACCAAGCCACCTCTGGGTGCTTCCTCATTCTTCAGTCCTCTTTTTGCCCTGTCTAGCCTCTGTAGGGATTTGAGTTGGGGAATCCTGATGCAAGTTATAATTTTGAATCTCACTCCTCTGAGCTGCGGGCCTGTGTTTCCAGTTGCTTTCTAAATATCTTCCCTTAATGTTCAGAAGGCATCTCAAATTCAACTCAACTTCAAATTATGCTCTTTTTTTTTTTTACTGAACTTTGAATCTATAAAGAACAGTTCTTTTGGCTTATACATTTTGAACTCTTCCCTGCCAAACACAGTGTCTGACTCATAATCAGAATTCAAAATATGTTGAAGGAAGGAAGGACCCAGTGAATGAACATACAAGCCAACCTTTCTGTGAAGCTCTCATTTAGTACTACACTGCCCTACTTTTTAATAACTTCCATAAGATTACTATTCTACTTTAAGTACTAAATCATGAGTTTTTATAACCGTGTAACTATATGTATTGTTTTATTCCTCTTAGGATATAGTAGTTAGGAGTAGTTTTACATGCTTTGTGGTTTTTAAAATTCATTTATGTAACTTTTTTATTTGTTCACTTTCATTTTGTTAACTCCCTGACATGAACCTTGCTAGTAGTCTCAAATAAAGCAGTATGATTTACAAGGTACAAGATTCCTAGCATCAAATCAGATTTGATCAAAAACATTTACTGCTCTATATGTTAGTAACAATACAGCAGGAATTATGTTCACTTTATTCCCAGTTGCAGCCTGATAACCAACTACACTGATAACCAGCTGCAGCCTAGCCAAGGTACAAGGGCTTGGTGGGTCTTTGTTTTATTTCTAGGATAAAGACACAGTCTCTCTATCCCGTGCTCCTCAGGCCTTGGATCTGGGTAGCCTGCTTCAGTTTACTATTGAGTGCATCTTTCCTCCAACCATCTAATTATAGTTCGGAGGCTCATCCAGACACTTCATTTTCTAGGGGATGGGGTAAACTTCATGGACGGCTTTTTGGAGACCTGGTTAATTAAGCATCTTGCACCACATTGTTGGGTACTCAGTCTGTCTGTGTCTGTCTAGACAGTCTGTCTCTCTTTCTCGCGCTCTCTCTTCCTCTCCCGCCCTCCCTCTCCCCCTCCCCCCCCACCTCATTAGTGTATGGTCACAGTTACTGATCATCTCTTCCTGTACTTATTCCAGTTTCATGGGTTTTTGGCCCCTGCATTCCCAAAGTGAAAATGCGTACCTATATGCCTGTATTTTATGGACAGAGAGATACTTAGTGCTTACACATAGTAAAAACAGGTGATCATAAAGAAACTAGAACATGGAGTGTGTATCTTAATATAATATGTAGGTATTTGCCTGTCATAAGCATCTGTGCGTCTATGTTATTTACATTTAAATCATGAAAGAAAACACCATTCTCTAGAATCTTTTTCTAGAATTTCATGTACTTTATAACTGATAGACACTGTTAAATCTTTCTTGTTTCAATGGATTTTTAAAAATCATCTCCTTCTGTATTTGTTTAAAATATACCAAGGTACAATATTTTATTTTCCTCTGCACAGCTTTCATACTTTTTTAAGAGATGGAGGATATCTTAGAAACTTTGTAATCTACTTTATTTTATAGGTGAAGGAAGTGGTTTATTTTAATGTAGTATAACCTATAGTATATACAGTTATTTGCATTTTTTACAAAAATATTTACATAAACATTGACTAATACTAAATCTGGGTTTACCATGGCATAGCCTTTGTAAACTGGGCTTCACATTCAAATAACACAATGTTTTAAATGACCACCATTCTCTTCATAAGACCTTCATTCTACATGCAAATTATATTTGTATAGCCAAGCAAATGCAAAGCATCACTAGGAGTTTATTAGTAGCAAGTTATTTTTAAATTCAATTAATTTTTTCTAAATGTAGGTTAGCTTACCCAAATAAACACCCTTTGTTTTCTGTTACCTAAATAAATTGATTCAGCATCTTTCTTTTCTAGGTTGGGAGTGGGTTCCTTGGGAAGAACTACCTCCCCTGGACCAGCTTTTCTGGGGACTGCGTTGTTTAAAAGAACAAGGCTATGATCCATTTAAAGAAGATCTGAACCATCTGGTGGGATACAAAGGAAATCATCTCTAGGTGGCCAAGAAGATTTGATTTTCTTTAAAAAGACAAGAATAAGGTCTGGTTAGGGAATGAAAAATGTCTACATTTCGGAACAACTCCATTTTATCTAAAAAATTTCTTGTGATTGCCAGTTTATTTGCAGTCTCTTAATGTATCCACCACTCTTTCAGCCAGTACTTGAGAAAATTTTTCTGAAATATGTCATTGAATTGTATTCCAGACACAGAATACATGATAAATACTGATATTATGGGTAATCTGCTTTCCATATTTACCTATGATATTTACTGTGCAGTTTGTCATTACTAGCTTGCATGGAGTTCCAGGATGCAGTCAAATTTGCCTTAGTGTTTCTGTTCAAATAGAGACCTGAATTCAAATATTGTAGTTTAGGTTCAAACAGAGTATGGCTGTTGCAAAATTTACCAAATTTGTTGATTACCTCTTTTATTAAAGAAATGTTGGGGAGAGGGTAATATATTGTGACAATTTTTGCAACTTACAGGGAATAGGACAGGTCATTAGGGTGTACCTCCCAGGTTTCCAATTGAGAATCTAAACCAAGAGAAGTGAGACAAACCATCTAATATCTGTATCCTGCTATTAATAGGCTGTGATGTTGAGTTTCTCACTTACTCTTTCTGAGGTCCAGGGTCCTTGTATGAAGAGATTCATATATATGAAGAGATTCGATGAAGAGATTCGTCTAGAGCAGTGGTTGTCAAAGTGTGGTCTGGGGGAGCCTCAAGAGCCTTTCAAGGGTATTCTAGGTCAAAGCTGTTTTTATAACACTAAGACATCATTTCACCATTTATAGCTTTTCCTTTTTTTTTTTTTTAATTTGAGAAGGAGTCTTGCTCTGTTGCCCACACTGGAGTGCAGTGGCACGATCTCAGCTCATTGCAGCCTCCGACACCTGGGTTCAAGCAATTCTCCTACCTCAGCTTCCCGAGTAGCTGGGATTACAGGCACCCACCACCACACCTGGCTAATTTTTGTATTTTTAGTGGAGACGGGGTTTCACCATGTTGGCCAGGCTGGTCTGGAACTCCTGAGCTCAAGTCATCTGCCCACCTCAGCCTCCCAAAGTGCTGGGATTACAGGTGTGAGCCACAACGCCCAGCCATCATTTATCTTTTTCACTCATTTTTTCATGAGTATGCAGAGGAGTTTTCAAGAGGCTATCTGGTGTGATACTGTAATAGGCTGAATGCAAAAGCAGATACAAGATTCCAGCTTTCGTCTGTCATCAGACATTGAAGAGATTTGGAGAAATGTAAAGCAGCAGTACTCTTCTCACTAATGATTTTTGTTGTGGTTGGTTAGAAAAATGGTTATTTTTAGTGGGTTTTAATATGTGAAAAAATAAAAATAGCTATTTGCCAAAAATGTTATTTATGTGTTTATATATACTTGGTTTTTGTTACTTGCAAATGATTAATAAAAATTTTAAGAAATTTCTCAGTTTTCATTTCTATATGATAAATATTTCTAGATAAAACCATACAAAAACAAAATCTCTTTGTGGTCTTTGGTAATTTTTAAGAGTACAAAGGGATCCAAATTTTTGCCAGATTAGGCCAAAAGCTCACATTTTTAATTTTGAGCGCACTTCTGTGAAATCCTGTGCTTCTCTTAGAGTTGATTACCTTTGAATTTTGCTCTTTCAAAAGACCCCAGTACTATCATAATACCTGCTAAGGAATCTTTTTCCAGTGAGTATCATTTTTTAAGTTCTTTCTTGTTTGCTTTTTCAAAATTATATATGTACATTGTATAATTTGTCATGTAGAAATCTCATTTTCTATTAATTGTATCTTTACCTATTTTTTTTTTTTTTTTCTGAGATAGGGTCTCACTCTGTCAACCAGGCTGGAGTACAGTGGTGCAATCTTGGCTCACTGCAACCTCCAGCTCCCGGGCTCAAGGGATCCTCTTGCCTCGGCCTCCTGAGTACCTGGGATTACAGGTATGCACCACCACACCCACCTAATTTTTGTATTTTTAGTAGAGATGGTTTCACCATGTTGCCCGGTTGATCTCGAACTCTTGACCTCAAGTGATCTGCCCACCTTGGCCTCCCAAAGTGCTGGGATTACAGGCATGAACCACCACGCCCTGCCCATATTTTTGATGTTAGATGCATGATTTTGGAATGTTTGAAGAGCTCAAATATAATAAGTGTGTATGTATGCCTTGTTCTTTGGATATATGGATTAATTTCACACTAATTTTTCTACTCCTATTTGATTATTCCATGTCCTTCTGTTGCTTGCTTCCTCATTTTACTTAATTTCACTCCCTCAGTTGACTGAATCCCTGTCCCTGGCTTCTCCTAAGTGATAGACATGTGAGGCTTGATAAGAAAGCAGGCAAGCTTATGGATTAAATCCTTTCATAGGTTTATCTCAACTACAGTTCATTGGTAATTCATTAAGATATCTCTTTATGTTAGTACTTATCCATGCAGGTATTTTATAGCTTCAAAAACTCATCACAAGGCCTGGCACAGTGGCTCACACCTGTAAACCCAGCACTTTGTGAGGCTGAGGTGAGAGGATTGCTTGAGTTCAGGAGCTCAAGACCAGCCTGGGCAACACAGGGAGACCCTGTCTTTATGAATAATTTAAAAATTAGCCAGGCATGGTGGCACGTGCCTGTGGTCCCAGCTACTTGGAAGGCAATGACAAACTCATTGAAAGCTTGTGAGGTTTGTTTGTTTTTTAACTCAACCAACTTGACATGAAATGTGTTTCAATGGAAAGAAAAAACTAACCAGGAGTTTTATTCATAGGAAAAGGTAAAAAGGTAAGAATTCCATATTAATTAGAAGGGGATTGTGTGTACATCAGCACTTAATGTGCTCAGGTGGCATTCAGTGACAACTCAGTAATTAGGAAATATTTCTCTAAATAAGTCAATGAATGAAGCAGGATTTAGAACTCTTAAGAAAGCAGTTAATGCCTGGATGGTTTGAGTATTGCCTTTAATAGAAAAAAACCTAAAGCTGACTAGCAACATTCTCATAAAACTAAATGTCAGCTAGAGTTCTGGAAGTGTACTTTACTGCCAGGTTACTGGGAGGGAAATATCTTTTCGTCTATTTGCTGGACCAACCCTGAGGTGTCATCTGTCCCAGGATAGGCAAGTGCTCCTATACTGACTCTGGCAATACCTTACCAAAAGTCTTCCCAGTGGAGCCTGAGGTGAATTCGGCCTCTTTCCGATCCACTTGGAGGAGTCACTTCTTTGTTATCTTGACTGCCAGCTTCCCAAACAAGGCAAATACTTTTAGGTGAAATAGTCCCTTCTTTGTGGCACGAAATGATCACAATAAATTGAGATTGTGGGAGAAAGCAAGCTCAGGGAATCATTCATATAAGAGAAGACATCCAAAGTCTTCTTTCAACATAAAATCATATACTGAAGCTGCCTCTGTTTTTAGTAATTATTTATGTTGTACGCAGATGTCTGTGCTGCACTTGAGTAGTTTTTTTGTTTTTGGGATGGAGTTTCACTCTTGTTGCCCAGGCTGGAGTGCAGAGGCACGATCTCGGCTCACCGCAACCTCCGCCTCCCGCGTTCAAGCAGTGCTCCTTCCTCAGCTTCCTATTTGGGTTTACAGGTGCCCACCACCACGTCCAGCTAGTTTTTGTATTTTCAGTATAGATAGGGTTTCTCCATGTTAGTCAGGCTGGTCTTCCGACCTCAGGTGATCTGCCTGCCTCGGCCTCCCAAAGTGCTATGATTACAGGCATGAGCCACCGCGCCCAGCTGAGTAGTTTTATAAAAAGTGAAAATTAAAGGTAACAATGTGCATTGTGTTCCACATCTTCCATTTTATGTACTTCAATAAATTAAAAATATAAATTAATACTTAAGGTTCTCCAAAACATCTAATTTTTCATCTATTGTGTGCCAAGTAGTATGATAAGGACTTTACAATATTTGTACTGTCAGTTAAACCTACCACACTTCCTTAAATTCCCATTCCAGACTTTTTCTCATTTTCACGTTCAAAATGTTTAAATAGGCCAGGCACAGTGGCTCATGCCTGTAATCCCAGCACTTTGGGAGGCCGAGACAGGTGGATCACCTGAGGTCAGGAGTTCAAGACCAGCCTGGCCAATATTGTGAACTCCTGTCACAACTGAAAATAGAAAAATTAGCCGGTGTGATGGTATGCACCTGTAGTTCCAGCTACTCAGGAGGCTGAGACAGGATAATTGCTTGAACCTGGGAGGAGGAGGTTGCAGTGAGCCAAGATCACACCACTGCACTCCAGCCTGGGGGACAGAATGAGACTCTGTCTCAAAACAGAAAAGAAATGTTTAAATAGCCAGGCACAGTGTAATCCCCACACTTTGGGTGGCCAAGGCCAGAGGATCACTTGAGCACAAGAGTTTGAGACCAGCATAGGCAGCATAGTGAGACCCTGTCTCTACAAAAAGTTAAAGATTAGCTAGGTGTGGTGGAGTTGGTGGGACATGGTGGTGCTTGCCTGTAGTCCCAGCTCCTTGGGAGGCTGAGGGGAGGATTGCTTGAGCCCAGGATATCGAGGCTACAGTGAGCTATGATCCCACCACTGCATTCCAGCCTGGGCGACAGAGTGAGACCCTATCTCAAAAAATAAAATATTTAAATATTTGGCTTTTTGCATCATAATATTGGTTAATAACGTTGTATTCAATCATGTATCACTCTTCATTTTATCAGATCAATTCGTGGGCAAAAGCAACATAGTAGCAAGTAAGCCAAACTTTTCACCAACTTCAGTTTGACTTGATACTTGTTATTTTTGATAACAAGACTTATTTTTGATAACTTGATACTTTTTTTTTTTCCTTCGTAGATTCACTTTCTACCTATTCTTGGATGACTCCCCAAACAATATTATCTACAGCCCAGACCTTTCTCCTAAGCTCCAGGCCCCACCACACACCAGGCATCTCTACTTGATTGTCCACATCCTTCTGGCTTGCTGTGTTTCAGACTGAACTTCCTCCTATATTCTTCTCAGAGAAGGGCTCTACCATCTGCTGAATTGCTCAAATTTGATTCCCTTCCCCGCATCCAGCAGTTGCTCTTTCTTGTCCATTCTGTTTCTTGTCTCTTGAATCCATCCCCATCACATGGTCCCACCTGCCTCTCCCCTAGGCCAGGCCCGCGCCACCTTTTCCCCAGACTCTTCCTGCAGCTTTACTCTGCCAATCAACTGAATGGCTTATTTTTATTCTTGTGATAAAATACACGTAACATAAAATTTATCATCTTAACCCTCCAATTCATTTTTGACATTACTCCTAGAGTGACTTTTCAAAGCATAAATTTAGTTACGTCTCATCTTCCCAAACGTCTTTGGAAGTTCCCATCACCTGTAGAATAAAATCCCTAACCTGACGTATGAGCTTTCCTAATTTCCCTGGACTAATTTTCTCATTATATCACACCCTGCTGTTGCACCCTGCACTCTCAGCATCTTTCTTTGTGCTTCATCCAGTGCAACATGCTGGTTCCTACCTCCTTGCCAGTGCGCCTGCAGCTCCTTCTGAACTGAATGCGACACCCACCCTCAATGTGCCTTAATAGATCCTTACTAGTTTTTCGTACCTTAGTTCAAGGTTCCTTCCTCTGTGAAACCTGGACTCACCCAATTGGACCTTGACATATCTCACCTTACACCATTTCTACTGTATGTTGACTTCAGAGGTAGCGCTTGATTTCATAAGGCTCTAGGCTTAAATGAGACATGTCACAAGTTGTGTTCTTCCAAAGCCGCCCGTTTTTGTCTTTTTGAATAGCATGGTTTAAATTTCTAATGGGTTGAATTCACCTCTGATGCATTTGTGAAGCAATAAGTTAAATTCTGCAGATAAAATGCCTGCAAGTCAGCCTCCTTCAAAATGGCTGAAGACAAGTATACATCAATATTGTAGTTTTCATAAATGCTATTTATGTGAATGAAAAGGAAATATGTTCACCTTTCAGGGATCACGTGTGACTCTGGAAGGGTATTTTCTGTGGCTGAGCACAGCTTTGATTATTTGAGGATTTAGGTTTGATGCATCTGATAAGGCTGCCAGTACTTGTATATTATGGAAGATGTCATGTTGATTTCTATTGATTGCTTGTCTCCCCAGTAGAAAGTAAGCTCCTTTAGACTAAAGACCATGTCTTTCTATTATATACCTAGCAGCCAGAGTGGTAACTGCTAATGCTAAATGCCTAATATATACTAGCTGAATGAAAAAAGTGACCTTTTAGTATTTCTTTTTCTTAACTTTTTCTTTTTCTGGGTCAGAAAGAAAACAAGTAGTATTGAGGATCCTCAGAATAGGAAATGCAAATACTGCATTCCAATTATTGGCAGGGACATGAAGAATATCTGTTTCTATAGTAAGGAGGAGTTAGGGTCCAAAATAGAAACAGAAGTGATACTCTGGCTAAAGATGTACACAAAGTTCACAACTGGGTAAGGAAGCTGAAATCCAAATGCCAATTTACTAATGTGAGGAAAAATGAGGGTAACTTACTATGTTGTAGGGGAAATTATTAAGTAACATGCATGTGAAATGTACCTTATAACAGGTTCTGTATTTTTAAAGGGATATAATTATGTGTTCATGCATATTTGAGAATTTTATTACGTTGTGTTTTATTAGTGGAAATAAATCAGTAGAATTAGATAAACCTGACTCACACAATAAGATGTTTCAATCAACAAGATACTTGGGATGCAGAGAAAGTGACTATTTAGGTAAGATATTCTTGCAACCCCAAGAGAGGTAAACCAGACCACAGGTGGAAGTCTGGCAAGTAGGAGCCATGAACTGCCTTGAGGGAGTCGGAAGCAGCTTTAAGACAGTATGAAGAAGGGCTCAACTTGTCCACAAAATGTTTTAGGTCTACCAGTTTGAGAACTGCAGGACACACACCTGCACTTTGTTCCTCCCTCTGTTGTTGCCATTGGTGAAAATAAACCAAGTGCTCTCGACCACACATTGCTTCACCCGTCTTTCTTATCAGCAGTGCTATACAGAGGCAATCCATGGCCAGGAGAGTTTTCATTTTTTTAATGGCTTTTGCGTACACTGGGTTTACAAATACTTATGGCAGTTCACTAACTTAACCAACGTCCCTGCTCATGCCACCACCAAAGAGTTGAATTCAAATGGAAGGAGAAAGAATAGGTGGTCAACAGGTTCAGTAATGAAAGATGCCATGTTGGGCAAGAACCATAGTAAGGGACTAAAGGGCTGGGGGATGGAATGAGGAGTTTAGAATCAGGGAAATAGTAGATCAGCAGGTCAGAACAGGAGAGTGCAGTGAGGTCCCGAGAGGCCACCATCCCACCCCAGCTACCATGCATGGATTTTTCTCCATGAGCCATCCCAGGTGAACTGTTTGGGTGTCTAGCTGACTGACCCAAAGGGCTAGAAGTGAAGTGGCCAGGAGAAATAGTTGCCAGAACCGATGGTTAGAATGGTGGTAGAAACACCAGTTCAGTAGCTAGTTCTGTCCCCTAAGAGTTTGTTTTATGTAGGATCTAACAAAACAGGCAAGCAATATAACCAAGAAGTATTTATTAAGCAATCTTCTGTGCTAAGTAAAGAAGGCTCTTGCCAGGCGCGGTGGCTCACACCTGTAATCCCAGCACTTTGGGAGGCCGAGGTGGGTGGATCACTTGAGGTCAGGAGTTCGGAACCAGTCTGGCCAACATGGTGAAACTCCATCTCTACCAAAAAAATACAAAAATTAGTTGGGCATGGTGGCACACACCTGTAGTGGCAGTTATTCAAGAGGCTGAGGTGGAAGGATCACTTGAGCCCAGGTCGAGGCTGCAGTGAGCCAAGATTGTGCCACTGCACTCTAGCCTGGGTGACAGAGTGAGCCCCTATCTCAATAAATAAATAAATAAGGCTCTTTAGGTATCCTTAATGCCTAGTGTAGTCCCTGGCGTTTTAGTAGGGCTCCATAAATATTTGAATCTATTTGAAAGATTCAAATGGATTATGGAAACAAGACGATAGCCAATTAAGTAAAGTGGCAGCATTTTTTTTTTTAACTTTTAAATTCAGGTATAGCATGCACATAGGCTTTCAATGAACTTCTACAAAATGAACACACCTATATAACCACCACCTAGATCAAGAATTGTTTTACCATCACCCCAAAAGTGTCACCTTGCGAAGATAAACACTATTACCACCATCTCATAGTTTGTTTCTAATTTGGTCTGAGTGGAATCATACATTATGCATTTTTGTGTCTGGTATCTTTCAGTCAACATTGTTTTTGAGATATTTATCTCTGTATGGCTGTAATTCATAGTATTCCTTTGTTTATAACAAAATTTACCTAATGTTGATGTTCACTTGCGTTGTTTCTAATTCAGGGCTATTACAAATAAAGCTTCTATAATGTGCACATGTGTTTTACATGTGCGTGTGTGCTTATTTCTGTTGGAAGAATATAAACCTAGGAGTGAAAAGGCTGGGTCATGGAGTATATATGTTTTTGCCAAACAAATTTTCATATGCTTGTTTGACTTATAAGGTGCTGCTGCTGGCTTTAATGGGGACATATAACACATGGTATATAAATCCTATTAACCTTCCAAAATGCAAAAAAAGAATTTCAAATTCTGAAATACATTTAGACCCAAAGGTTTTGGATGAGGGGTTATGGAGCTATATATATAAATACACATGAACATGTACATAGCGATTTTATTTCTTAGAGGCACATGTGAAATTCCCATTTCTTTTTTTAAATTCACTCCCCATTAATGATTCTTAAAAGTAATCTATGTATTCTTAGTTCTACCTGTTTTTCTGTTTAGGTTTCTTTGTCGTTATCTTTGTCTATGTTGGCTTATAAATAAAAACGCCTAGGGGAAAGAGGTGCTAAGATTCTCAGATAGTGAATGGCAATGACTAAGACAGGTCCTTAAAGGCTTCAGGGCTCCAGTGCTCAAATATGCATAGGGTCTCACACAAAACTTCCCATTCAGATGGTAAGGAACAGGTTCTTGAATCACTCTTGTAACAAACACCCAGGTGATTCTGATATGCATGGTTCATGGTTACACTTTGAGAAATACCACTTTGAAATTTAACAAATGGCCAGGCGTGGTGACTCACGCCTGTAATCCCAGCATTTTGGGAGGCCGAAGCGGGTGGATCACCTGAGGTCAGGAGTTCGAGATCAGCCTGACCAACATGGCGAAACCCTGTCTCCACTAAAAATACAAAAATAAGCTGGGCGTGGTGGTGGGCGCCTGTAATCCCAGCTACTTGGGAGGCTGAGGCAGGAGAATCACTTGAACCCGGGAGGCAGAGGTTGCAGTGATCTGAGATCATGCCATTGCACTCCACCCTGGGCAACAAGAGCAAAACTCTGTCTCAAAAAAAACAAAAAATAACAAATATGGCCATTGTGCCTTGCACAAGTCTAATGTCATTAGTATGGGGTGTGCTTTTCCTAAAGGTAATTGTAGGTTACTGAAGCACATTATTTCAAACCTTGGACACTTTAAATAGAACACTGTTATAATAAATTTGACCAAATATCAACATTACATTTCATCAAAATGAGACTGTCAGGCCTCTGAGCCCAAGCTAAGCCATCATATCCCCTGTGACATGCACATATACATCCAGATGGCCTGAAGTAACTGAAGAATGACAAAAGAAGTGAAAATGGCCTGTTCCTGCCTTAACTGATGACATTACCTTGTGAAATTCCTTCTCCTGGCTCATCCTGGCTCAAAAGCTCCCCTGCTGAGCATCTTGTGACCCCCATCCCTGCCTGCCAGAGAACAACCCCCCTCTGACTGTAATTTTCCTTTACCTACCCAAATCTTATAAAATGGCCCCACACCTATCTCCCTTCGCTGACTCTCTTTTCGGACTCAGCCTGCCTGCACCCAGGTGAAATAAACAACCTTGCTGCTCACACAAAGCCTGTTTGGTGGTCTCTTCACACGGACACGAGTGAAAGAGACCCTACTGTTACACAGTAGGAGGACACGGTACTCTCTGTGTACAGAAAACTTACCCAGGTTAGAAGAGGAGTGAGTACAGGACATTTTGAAAAAGCCCTTTCTTATAGTACTTGTGATGCCTGCGGATATTTCATACCAACCCACAGAAAGGGTGTTTTTGATGACAGAAATGAGTAATGTTGGGCCGCTGACTAGGGATGATTTTGTTGTGAGAAAATAAAGGTATTTTGTGAACTATAATTTGGACACTTCCCCTTGCTTCAGATAGAACATTTTAGTGTGAGGAAAACAGTGTTCCCAAAGCGTGACATTTCTTGCTTTTGTTTTAAATTGTATGCAAACTTTGGATTGTACTTCATAAGAGACCCATGTGTTTATAAAATTTTTTTGTCATATCCTTAATCATAGTATCTTTAACACTCAAATATTTATTTATTTCTCTTTGAATACCTTTCTGATCTCTGCCACAGCCCTCGGGAGGAATTTTTTACCTCCTTTTGAGAAACAAGGGTGTTGTAATAATTGTTGAATTAGGAATTCTTCATTCCTTATATTTTCATTTCTTTATTATTGTCAGGCCTCTGAGCCCAAGCTAAGCCATCATATCCCCTGTGACCTGCACGTACACATCCAGATGGCCAGTTCCTGCCTTAACTGATTGCCTTAACTGATGACATTCCACCGCAAAAGAAATGAAAATGGCCTGTTCCTGCCTTAACTGATTATATTATCTTGTGAAATTCCTTCTCCTGGCTCATCCTGGCTCAAAAGCTCCCCTACTGAGCACCTTGTGACCCCCCCACTCCTGCCTGCCAGAGAACAACCCCCCTTTGACTGTAATTTTACTTCACCTATGCAAATCTTATAAAACGGCCCCACCTCTATCTCCCTTCACTGACTCTCTTTTCGGACTCAGCCTGCCTGCACCCAGGTGATTAAAAGCTTTATTGCTCACACAAAGCCTGTTTGGTGGTCTCTTCACACAGATGTGCATGAAATTTGGTGCCGTGACTCGGATTGGGGACCTCCCTTGGGAGATCAATCCCCTGTCCTCCTGCTCTTTGCTCTGTGAAAAAGATCCACCTACGACCTCGGGTCCTCAGACCCACCAGCCCAAGGAACATCTCACCAATTTTAAATTGGATAAGCAGCCTCTTCTTACTCTCTTCTCCAACCTCCCTCACTATCCCTCAACCACTTTCTCCTTTCAATCTTGGTGCCACCCTTCAATTTCTCCCTTCTCTTAATTTCAATTCCTTTCATTTTCTGGCAGAGACAAAGGAGACACATTTTATCCATGGACCCAAAACTCCGGTGCCGGTCACGGACTCAGGAAGGCAGCCTTCCCTTGGTGTTTAATCATTGCAGGGACGCCTCTCTGATTATTCACCCACGTTTCAGAGGTGTCTGACCACGCAGGGACGCCTGCCTTGGACCTTCACCCTTAGCGGCAAGTCCCGCTTTTCTGGGGGAGGGACAAGAACCCTGACCCCTTGTCTCCCTGTCTCTACCCCTTCTCTGCTTTTCTGGGGGGCAAGAACCCCCGATCCCTTATTTCCGTGTCCCGACCCCTTATCTCTGCGCCCTGATCCCTTATTTCCACGCCCTGATCCCTTATTTCCACGCCCCGACCCCTTATCTCTGCACCCCGATCCCTTATTTCCATGCCCCGACCTCTTATTTCTGCACGTCGATCCCTTATTTCCGTGCCCCGACCTCTTATCCCTGTGCCCTAACCCCTTATTTTCCAAGCCCCAACCTCTTATCTCTGCGTCCCAACCCCTTATTTCCATGCCCTGGCCCCTTCTCTGCTTTTCTGGGAGACAAGAACCCCCCCGACCACTTCTCTCCATGTCTCTACCACTTCACTGCTTTTCTGGGGGGCAAGAACCCCCCCACCCCTTTTCTCCGTGTCTCTACTCTCTCTTTTCTCTGGGCTTGCCTCCTTCACTATGGGCAAGCTTCCGCCCTCCATTCCCCCTTCTTCTTCCTTAGCCTGTGTTCTTAAAAGCCTAAAACCTCTTCAAGTCACACCTGACCTAAAACCTAAATGCCTTATTTTCTTCTGCAATGCCCTTGACCCCAGTACAAACTCGACAGTGGTTCCAAATAGCCAGAAAATGGCACTTTCAATTTTTCCATCCTACAAGATCTAAATAATTCTTGTAAAATGGGCAAATGGTCCGAGGTGCCTGACATCCAGGCAGTCTTTTACACATCGGTCCCTTCCTGGTCTCTGTTCCCAATGCAACTCGTCCCAAATCTTCCTTCTTTCCCTCCTGCCTGTCCCCTCAGTCCCAACCCCAAGCATCGCTGAGTCTTTCTAATCTTCCTTTTCTACAGACCCATCTGACCTCTCCCCTCCTTGCCAGGCCGAGCTAGGTCCCAATTCTTCCTCAGCCTCCGTTCCTCCACCCTATAATCCTTTTTATCACCTCCCCTCCTCACACCCGCCCAGCTTACAGTTTCCTTCTGTGACTAGCCCTCCCCCACCTGCCCAGCAATTTCCTCTTAAAAAGGTGGCTGGAGCTAAAGGTATAGTCAAGGTTAATGCTCCTTTTTCTTTATCCCAAATCAGATAGCGTTTAGGCTCTTTTTCATCAAATATAAAAACCCAGCCCGGTTCATGGCTCATTTGGCAGCAACCCCGAGATGCTTTACAGCCCTAAACCCTAAAAGGTCAAAAGGCCGTCTTATTCTCAATATGCATTTTATCACCCAATCCACTCCTGACATTAGGAAAAAACTTCAAAAATTAGAATCTGACCCTCAAACCCCACATTAGGAATTAATCAACCTCGCCTTCAAGGTGTACAATAATAGAGAGGAAGCAGCCAGATGGCAATACATTTCTGAGTTACAATTACTTGCCTCTGCTTTGAGACAAAACCCAGCCACACCTCCAGCATACAAGAACTTCAAAATGCCTAAGCCGCACACGCCTAAGCCACAGCAGTCAAGCATTCCTACAAGACCTCCTCCCCCAGGAGCTTGCTATAAGTGCCGGAATTCCGGCCACTAGGCCAAGGAATGCTCACAGCCCAGGATTCCTCCTAAGCCACATCCCATCTGTGCGGGACCCCACTGAAAATCAGACTGTTCAACTCACCTGGCAGCACTCCCAGAGCCCCTGGAACTCTGGCCCAAGGCTCTCTGACTGACTCCTTCCCAGATCTTCTTGGCTTAGCAGCTGAAGACTGACACTGCCCAATCGCCTCGGAAGCCTACAGGACCATCACAGACACTCTGGGTAACTCTCACAGTGGAAGGTAAGTCCGTCCCCTTCTTAATCAATACGGAGGCTACCCACTCCACATTACCTTCTTTTCAAGGGCCTGTTTCCCTCACCTCCGTAACTGTTGTAGGTATTGACGGCCAGGCTTATAAACCTCTTAAAACTCCCCAACTCTGGTGCCAACTTAGTACTCTTTTAAGCACTCCTTTTTAGTTATCCCCACCTCCCCAGTTCCCTTATTAGGCCGAGACACTTTAACTAAATTATCTGCTTCCCTGACTATTCCTGGACTACAGCCACATCTCATTGCTGCCCTTCTTCCCAATCCAAAGCCTCCTTTGCGTCCTCCTCTTGTATCCCCCCACCTTAACCCACAAGTATAGGATACCTCTACTCCCTCCTTGGCGACCGATCATGCACCCCTTACCATCTCATTAAAACCTAATCACCCTTATCCCACTCAATGCCAATATCCCATCCCACAACATGCTTTAAAAGGATTAAAGCCTGTTATCACTCGCCTGTTACAGCATGGCCTTTTAAAGCCTATAAACTCTCCTTACAATTCCCCCATTTTACATGTCCTAGAACCAGACAAGCCTTACAGGTTAGTTCAGGATCTGCACCTTATCAACCAAATTGTTTTGCCTATCCACCCCGTGGTACCAAACCCATATACTCTCCTATCCTCAATACCTCCCTCAACAACCCATTATTCTGTTCTGGATCTCAAACATGCTTTCTTTACTATTCCTTTGCACCCTTCATCCCAGCCTCTCTTCGCTTTCACTTGGACTGACCCTGACACCCATCAGGCTCAGCAATTTACCTGGGCTGTACTGCCACAAGCCTTCACTGACAGCCCCCATTACTTCAGTCAAGCCCAAATTTCTTCCTCATCTGTTACCTGTCTCGGTGTAGTTCTCATAAAAACACATGTGCTCTCCCTGCTGATCCTGTCTGTCTGATCTCTCAAACCCCAACACCTTCTACATCCTAGGCATGGTTGGATACTTTCGACTTTAGATACCTGGTTTTGCCGTCCTAACAAAACCATTATATAAACTCACAAAAAGAAACCTAGCTGACCCCATAGTTCCTAAATCCTTTCCCCACTCCTTTTTCCGTTCCTTGAAGACAGCTTTAGAGACTGCCATCACCCTAGCCCTCCCTGACTCATCCCAACCCTTTTCATTACCCACAGCCAAAGTGCAGGGCTGTGCAGTTGGAATTCTTACACAAGAACTGGGACCATACTCTGTAGCCTTTTTATCCAAACAATTTGACCTTACTGTTTTGGCTAGCCCTCAAGTCTGCATGCGGCGGCCGACGCCACCCTAATACTTTTAGAGGCCCTTAAAATCACAAACTATGCTCAACTCACTCTCTATAGTTCTCATAACATACAAAATCTATTTTCTTCCTCACACCTGACACATATACTGTCTGCTCCCTGGCTCCTTCAGCTGTACTCACTCTTTGTTGAGTCCCACAATTACCACTGTTCCTGGCCCAGACTTCAATCTGGTCTCCCACATTATTCCTGATACCACACCTGACCCCCATGACTGTCTCTCTCTGATCCACCTGACATTCACCCCATTTCCCCATATTTCCTTCTTTCCTGTTCCTCACCCTGATCACACTTGGTTTATTGATGGCAGTTCCACCAGGCCTAATCGCCACACACCAGCAAAGGCAGGCTATGCTATAGTACAAGCCACTAGCCCGCCTCTTAGAACCTCTCACTTCCTTTCCATCGTAGAAATCTATCCTCAAGGAAATAACTTCTCAGTGTTCCATCTGCTATTCTACGACTCCTCAGGGATTATTCAGGCCCCCTCCCTTCCCTACACGTCAAGCTCGGGGATTTGCCCCTGCCCAGGACTGGCAAATTGGCTTTACTCAACATGCCCCAAGTCAGAAAACTAAAATACCTCTTAGTCTGGGTAGACACTTTCACTGGATGGGTAGAGGCCTTTCCCACAGGGTCTGAGAAGGTCACCACGGTCATTTCTTCCCTTCTGTCAGACATAATTCCTCAGTTTGGCCTTCCCACCTCTATACAGTCCAATAGCACACCGGCCTTTATTAGTCAAATCAGCCAAGCAGTTTTTCAGACTCTTAGTATCCAGTGAAACCTTTATATCCCTTACGGTCCTCAGTCTTCAGGAAAAGTAGAACAGACTAAAGGTCTTTTAAAAACACACCTCACCAAGCTCAGCCACCAACTTAAAAAGGACTGGACAATACTTTTACCACTTTCCCCTCTCAGAATTCAGGCCTGTCCTCGGAATGCTACAGGGTACAGCCCATTTAAGCTCCTGTATAGACGCTCCTTTTAATTAGGCCCCAGTCTCATTCCAGACACCAGACCAACTTAGACTGTGCCCCAAAAAACTTGTCATCCCTACTATCTTCTGTCTAGTCATACTCCTATTCACCGTTCTCAACTACTCATACATGCCCTGCTCTTGATTACATTGCCGGTTTACACTGTTTCTCCAAGCCATCACAGCTGCTATCTCCTTATGCTATCCCCAAACTGCCACTCTTAACTCTTACAGTAAAAAAATAATCTTTGCTGGCAGGACTATGCTGAATCTCCTTAGGCACTCTCTAAATAGATGTCCTAGGTCCTCCCAATTCTTAGACCTTTAATACCTGTTTTTCTCCTTCTCTTATTCCATTTAGTTTTTCAATTCATACAAAACCATATCCAGGCCATCACCAATAATTCTACATGACAAATGTTTCTTCTAACAACCCCATAATATCACCCCTTACCACAAAATCTCCCTTCAGCTTAATCTCTCCCACTCTAGGTTCCCACGCCGCCCCAATCCTGCTCGAAGCAGCCCTGAGAAACATAACCCATTATCTCTCCATACCATCCCCCAAAATTTTCGCGGTCCCAACACTTTACCACTATTTCATTTTATTTTTCTTATTAACATAAGAAGACAGGAATGTCAGGCCTCTGAGCCCAAGCTAAGCTGTCATATCCCCTGTGACCTGCACGTACACATCCAGATGGTCGGTTCCTGCCTTAACTGATGACATTCCACCACAAAAGAAATGAAAATGGCCTGTTCCTGCCTTAACTGATGACATTATCTTGTGAAATTCCTTCTCCTGGCTCATCCTGGCTCAAAAGCTCCCCTACTGAGCACCTTGTGACCCCCACTCCTGCCCGCCAGAGAACCCCACTTTGACTGTAATTTTACTTTACCTATGCAAATCTTATAAAACGGCCCCACCCCTATCTCCCTTCACTGACTCTCTTTTCAGACTCAGCCCGCCTGCACCCAGGTGATTAAAAGCTTTATTGCTCACACAAAGCCTGTTTGGTGGTCTCTTCACACAGACTCACATGAAAATTATACTTAGCACTATCTGACTTATTCTATTTATTGATGTGCTTATTATCTGTCTTCCCCCCCACCACCCCCCCCCCACCCTGCTCCTCTGACTCATAAATTCTGGTAAGGCAGGCTCACTCTGTCTTATTCACTGCCATATCCTCAGCACCTAGAGAAGTGCCTGGCACACAGAGGTTCTCAAACATATGGTGAATGATGAATGACAGCTATGAGGACACTAGGCTGCACTGGGTATGGTACATACTGTTTCTCACTGATTGAGCCCAGATTCAGCCTAGGAAGCCTTTTCAACGCAGCGACCAGCGTCACTGGATGGGTAATGGTGTACAACTGAAACCTATTCCATATCCCTGTCCTCAAAGGTCTCTAATGCTAATATTCTTTGATTCTACGTATCAGAAGTTAAAATAGCCAAAGCATTTAAAAGAGAGGTTTAAGCAAAAGATTCAGGAGAGAATATTAAACTCCTTATTAGGAGTTTAAAAAGTACCTACTTTGTAGCAACCAAACTTTCCTTTAAAATGCTATAAAGTCAGTTGTTACAAAGAAAACCATTTTCCCATTCAAATATTATAATTAGGGAGATAATATCACTGATCAAAGGCTTAGTCATATAAAAACTGCTGGAAAGAACTATGTATTGGTCTGGACCAGGTGGCTCATGCCTATAATCCCAGCACTTCGGGAGGCCAAGGCAGGCAGATCACTTGAGCCCAGGGGTACAAGACCAGCCTGGGCCACATGGCGAAACCCTATCTCTACTAAAAATACAAAAAATTAGCTTGGCATGGTGGTGCTTCTAAGCCCAGCCACCTGAGAGGCTGAGGTGGGAGGTGCACCCAAGTCCAGGAGTTTGAGGCTGCAGTAAGCCGTGATCATGCCACTGCACTCCAGCCCGGGTGACGGAGTGAGACACTGTCTCAAAAAATAAAATAATTACATATTAATTCAACATTTAATTAATAAAGTTTATACAGGCTCTTGGGTGGTGTTATGCTCTGAACTGTGTCCCACCAAAATTCATGTGCTGAAGCCCTAACCCTCAGTACTTCAGAATGTGACTGTATTTGGAGATAGGGCCTTTAAAGAGGCAGTTTAAGTTAAAATGAGGTAATTAGGGTGGGCCTTCATCCATTCTGACTGGTGTCCTTGTAAGAAGAGAAAATCTGGACACACATGTGACACTAGCGATGCATGAGCAGAGAAAAGGCCACAGGAAGATTCAGCGAGCAGGTGGCCATAGGCAAGCCAAAATCACTGCATCTTGTTATGGTAGCCCTAGCAAACTAATCCAGATGGCCTAAATCTCACAGCTGTGTTCAAAGTACTGTGATAGAGTCAATAAATATTCACTACAGTGGGTCCCACACACTCCTTCCACATCTATCATCCTTGAATTGGAATTCTGGCAACATCAAGGACATCTTTAGAGAGTGCCCAAACTTTTCCACTCCCTGGCATTTTAAAACAGGGTATTGGGGGAATACTTTTGATGTGAAGAACAAAGGAATTTTTTTTACATGAAAAATTTAAAACATACCAGAAATAGAAAATAGGGCAATGAACTGCCACACACCTATCACCATTCAACGAGTACGACGATTTCACCTTATTTGCTTCCTTGTCTCCACGCCCCCTATTTTCCTTAGCTGTAGTATGTTTTTTTATTCATCACCATTTTATTTATTTATTTTTAGATGGAGTCTCGCTCTGTTGCCAGGCTGGAGTGCAGTGGAGCTGTCTCAGCTCACTGCAACCTCCAACTCCTGGGTTCAAGCAATTCTCCTGCCTCAGCCTCCCAAGTAGCTGGGACTACAGGTGCACGCCACCACACCCAGCTAATTTCTGTATTTTTAGTAGAGACGGGTTTTCACTATGTTGGCCAGGCTGGTCTCGAACTCCTGACTTAAGGTGATCCACCCGCCTCAGCCACCCAAAGTGCTGGGATTATAAGCATAAGCCACCATGCTTGGCCCATCAACATTTTATTTTCTTCAATGCACTATGGGATGACTTAATTTATGTATACTGGTATACATACAAAGGTAAAGAAACTGAACTAAACTGAGATAAAATATTTACACTGTCAGAATTCCAAACTATAATACTGACTCTATGCCCTATAATATTTCAAGTTGCCAATCTAAAAAACAATTTTGTCCCTGGGAAATTGCAGAAGTTGAAACACAAATTTTTTAAGTTGTTTCCCTACACTGACATATTTCAAATTCATATTATACTTTTTCATTGAGATATAATTCACACACCATAAAATTTACCCTTTTAAAGTGTGCAATTCAGTGGTTTTTAGTACATTCATAGTTATTCAAGAACCACCATCTAATTTCAGAACATTTTCACTGCATTGAAAAGAAACCCAGCGCCTATTAATTGCTCCCCATTGCTCCCTCCCCCATCCCTTTGGAAACCACTCATCTACTTTCTGTCTCTGAAGATTTGTCTATTCTGGACATTTCATATACGTGGAATCACACCATATGGGGCTTTGTGTCTGGCTTCTTTCACTTAGTATCTATTTTCTTCAAGGTTCATTCAGGTTGTAACATATATCAGTACTTTATTCCTTTTTATAGCTGAAGCATATTCCATTATATGGACTTAACACATTTTATTAACCCACTCATTAGTTGGACACTTTGGTTGTTTCTGCTATTGACTATTATGAATAATGCTTCTAAAAATACTTGTGTACAAGTTTTTGCACAGATGTGTTTTCAAGTCTCTTGGGTATATAACTAAGAAGTGGAATTGCTGGGTCATAAAGTTTAACTGTTTTTAGCTTTTTTACATGTATATTTTTGAGACAGAGTCTTGCTCTGTTGCCCAGGCTGGAGTGCAGTAGCATGATCTTGGCTCACTGCAACCTCCACCTCCTGAGTTGAAGCAATTCTCGTGCCTCAGCTACCTGAGTAGCTGGGATTACAGACGTGCATCACCATATCCGGCTAATTTCATTTCTGTATTTTTCTTAGAGACAAGGTTTTGCCCTGTTGGCCAGGCTGGTCTCGAACTCCTGGCCTCAAGTGGTCCACCTGTCTTGGCTTCTTAAAGTGCTGGGATTACAGGCGTGAGCCACCACACCCACCCTTGTGTTTAGCTTTTGAGGGATTGTTAAAAGGTTTATCAAAGTGGTTGTCACATTTTATACCAGCAATATATGAGAGTTCCAATTTCTCCATCTCCCTTCCCCACTACCGCTGGCAAAAACCGTTCTACTTTCTGTCACTATGAGTTTGGCTACTCTAGGTACATCATATAAGTGGAATAATATAGTATTTGTCCCTTTGTGACTGGCTTATTTCACTTAGCATCATGTCCTCAAAGTTCATCTGTATCATAACAAGTGTCAGAATTTCCTACCATTTTAAGGCGGAATGATATTCCATTGTATGTATATACCACATTTTTAAAATTGATTCATCTGTCAATGGACATGGGTTGCTTCTACCTTTTGGCTATTATAAATGATGCTGTTATGAGCATGAGTGTACAAATATCTGTTCAAGTCCTTGCCTTCAATTCTTTTGGGTATATCAATGATGTTTTAGAGTTTATAATGTAAGTCTTGCACTTCTTTTGTTCAACGTATTCCTTAGTGTGTTGCTCTTTTTTATGCTATGGTAAATTGAGTTATTTTATTAATTTTATTTTCAGATTATTCATTGCTACTGTACAGAAATGCAGTGTTGCATGTTGATCTTGTATTCTGCAACCTCACTGATTTTACTTACTGATTCTAATAGCTTTTTAGTAGATTTCTTACGGTTTTCTATATGCAAGATCATGTCATCTGCAATATATTATGTATGATCCTTGAAGTTTTACTGTTAGTTTAGTGGTTAGCTTATGATTAGACAGAGGTTTCCATAATTACCTCAAACAAGTAAGTCTCCCTGCCTTTGCCAAGTGAGCTCTACGTGCATGTTGGAGCACACTTTCAATGCTTTTGCAGGCAGTTTACAACTCTACCGTGCCTTCACTCTCTGCTTGCACGAAGCCTCAAGGTCAGACAGAGGTGACAGATTAGGGCCATCTTAGGTATTACCTGGGCATACACACAACACTGAGCATGCATGTCACCTTCTAGATTTCCAGGAATATGTCAGAGCTTTTCAAAGCCCAATGTGGATATCTTATTTTCCAAACTTTCCTTTCTACGTTTTAAGTCAGCTGTTTATTTGCTTCAGTTGTTATTGCAGCCTCAGGCAGCTGTGATACTAAACTCTTGTCACTGATTGTTTTTGACAAATGCATCCAGAGAAAAGACTGTTCACAATGAGAGAGCGCTCAGTCAGGTCAAATAAAGACAAACCTTATTGAGACAGCCAAATGCCTAGGCAGATAAAAAGGGGTCCCCAGAGAATCTCCAACCTGCCCCACAAGTGTTTACAACAGATACTTTCGCACAGAGGAGGGAACCTGCCCAGGGCTTGTCTGGGCATGCCCATAACTGACTGGAGCCTGATATGCACATGAGGAGAAGTGGGTGGAGCCAGAGGGAATTCACCCCTTATGCAAGGGAGGAGCCTGCCCTCTTCAGCTTGTGTGGTGACCTGGGAATCAATCTGTGAGGTGGGAGGGGGGGCCTGTTAGCAGGACTACATTTTGCTTTGCTGAGTTTTATTCTTTTTTTCCCTTTCACCCAATAGAATCCTGCTCTACTCACCCTTCAATGTGTCCATGTGTCTAAATTTTCCTGATCGTGTGACAAGATTCTGGTTTTAGCTGAACTAAGGAGCAAAATTCTGCTACATTTTGGCACCCAGATGTAAGACTTGAGGAAGAGTAAGATGCAAACCAAAAACTTTTTTCCTTTTGCTTCTAAGCCTTTTTGTCCTCGAACTTCTGAAGGTAGAGAAAACTATGCCTCCCTCCCCTGCCAACCACTGTTGCTCCCAGGGGTTGGGAATGTCAGCCTTTTCCTTCTTTTTCTGGATAGACAGGCAAACTGGCAGCTCCCCTGCTCCCCTCTTAAGTTTCTCTCCCTGTTGGAAGAACCCATTTGCATTTAAGAGTAAGAGGTTCTTCCTCCAGGTGTCTTTCCAACCCTGCACTTTAAACTTTTTCCTTTTCTCTACCCTGTCAGCAGTTAACTTTTAAGTAAGAGTTTTTTTTTTTCTTTTTAGAAGACATTTTACTAGGCCAGAAATGATAAGGATCATTGTTTATATTCTCTGTAAAGTTTTAATTATGAAAAAGGATCTGTGAGGTTTGTCTTAAGCTGTAGCCAATCTGGTGTGCTTTGCATGACTTTCTGTATAGTCAGCAGCAAACTTCGCTGCAGGCCTCCATCTTGTTTTACATCATTGAGAGCATGACCTGTAACCACGTGGCAATGTTTTGTTTAGCCCATTTTACAATGGCAGCTGGGTTCAATCCTGGCCTAGGGAATGAATCCTTTCTGGTCTGATGTCTGTGCAACCTTTGCTATTTGTTGATTCTCTTCCCCTCATGAACCACTGTGGATTTTCCTTTCTCTGAGCCTCTAGTAAAGTTTGAAAGCAAATAATATGGCCGCTTGGTATGTCTAAAGTCAGATAACAAGGGATTTAAAAGGATTTTAGTAAAGAGCACTCAGGTTAATTAAAAGTGGATATCTAAGTTATAAGTATATTTAAAAGGCCTTTATGTTTTTCTTTTCTTGGATCTTGTTTTGCTGGAAAAAGGGTTTTTTCTCAGTCAACCGAATTATTTTTCTTCATTTTGCCTCGTCACTCTCAATGCATGCATGACAAGTCCCAAGATAACTCCTGGGGGCATGGGACTCCTTGGGAAAAACAGAGAAGGCACCACTGACTCCATTTTGGGAAGAAACTTGTTTTCCTCATGGAACCCCAGGAATTAAAAGTGGTTAGATCCCTCTCAAAATCTGTTTTTGCCCAACCTATGCCTGTTTATTAGGCCTTAGAAGCTGCATGTTTTTCTAGCCCTGTCTCTTAAAGGGCTCCACCTGGAGGCCAATAATTCAATTAGGAGATTGGCAAATGAAAAATCTTAGGGCTGCTAAAAATCCTTCTGCCTGTCTGTGTAGTTACATATGCTGTGTGTATGGGAGATCTATAAAAAAGAGCTCTAATTTACTTAAAGAAGGATAAGCACTTGAATCAAATATTTTGTAAAAGGGAGGATAAAAGGTGTCGTACCTTTCAGTTTACATGACTTTAATCTTTGAGAAATAAAAACAGTTTTAAAGATTATTGGTAAAATGCAGATGTGAGCAAAATGTAAATAGGTGGACTAAATTATGCAGGTCAGATACTAAGTTTGCTAAATATTTTAAGGTAATAAACTGCTTTTTTGGTCTTTGAGAACTGTTTGACTTGCCTGTTTCGCAACTGGTAAGGCCTGGGGACATATGGAATTAACCACAACCTTAATTATGCTGGAAGGAGTCAAAACTTGGCTGCACCTAGCACGTAATTAAAACAACTTACCAGGTTTTACATTAAAGTTACAAATTGCTAGGAGTTACCATTATAACATGTAATTGAAACTACTGGAAATAGATTTACATGAGAGGTGTGTAAGAACAGTAAAGTAAGTCTTTAGAAAAAGATTATAAGAAGGTGTGGAAATGTAAATTCTTGCCTAAGTTAAAGGATTGCCTTGAATTACATAAGCTAAAAGTTCAAACAAGTTGTGGAAGGACTGTAAAAATTAATCTTGCAAAAGAAATTCCATGTGGGAACATATTGACTAAATTCACAAAGGTATTATATGGTTTTTCTATAAATTGAGCATTGAAATAAAAGCACAACAAAGTCCTCTTAAGACACTAATCTCTTTAACAAAATTTGTAAAGGGTTATAAAAAGTTTTTGCTTTTTTAAAATTTCTGAGTCATTTTGGCAAAATAAATAACTTACAGTAATCTGGAATTCTGTTTCATAACATCAAGTGTTTTAAACCTCTAACGTATTTAACAGGCTCCCCAAAATAATCAAACTTCAGTTTCAAAATAGTCTTTCCTGATGCTTGGATTCTGGATGCTAAAAGGGCCTCTGGAGTATCCAAAAGAGAGGTAAACAGGATTATTTGACATGTTTAGGTACATGAGATTGTCAAAATGATATTCAATCTTCTTTAGGTTATATTTTAGTGAATAATACTAATATATGTTCCAAAATTACTTGGGATTTCTAAAATTCTAATGTCTGAAGTATATGCTATCAATCATAATTAAGGGGGTTATGTCTTTGTCAATTATGTTTCTAACTGTAACTACTCTGGACATTTTGTTATCATAGACAATTGTTGTCTTGTTTGGATCCTCTTCAAAAGATCGTTTATAATCAGCTGTATATCTTTGACAGGTGCTCTCAAATACAGGTTTCTAATAACTTTGGAGATTGTGACACTGGGATAAAGGAAAAATGTACAGGAGTCATGAAGAGCTGAAATGTTCATGAATATCAAGCAAAACAAGAGTTAACTGAATGGAGTGAACTAGTAGAAAACTGAAGTAATCTTTTTGACTTTTGCTTGGAATATTGCTGATCCTTGTTTTTTTTTTGTTTGTTTTTCAGAGTCAAGGAAACTTATTTTGAGCTATTTACAGCCTTTAATAATTGAGTAAGGTATACTCCTGTGAACAAAATTTGGAGCATATTTGTCTCTCTCTCTCTGCCTGGCTTCTCCAGAATTTGGGAACTACTTGTGAGTATTCTTAACTTATGGCAATATAGTTGTTTGCATTGGTGCAAGAAAAATCCATTTTCTTTTGCAACAGGATGCAACTGGAGAAACTGGTTGTTTTACCAAGGCTTTGACTGGAAAGGTATGCTTCCCTTTAAGGAGTCAAGCTCGACTTGCAGAGCCAATAAAAGCCCCTCAGGAAAACTGGCTTCATGCCCTTGTCTACACAGGCCCTGTAGACTACAGCTTCCTGACCTGTAGTCAGTAAAGAATGTCACTTTCTAACAGGCTCAGGAGCTCCAAGTTTATCTTGGGACCTTAAGAGGAGAGGATCACCCAACTCACAGGTATCTGAGGATACAAACCTATGACTGGGCTCAGCTTTAAAAGATCTTATCTGAGATTTCTTGTGGAACAGAGTTCCACCAAAGCCAATCTAAAAGGCCTACGGAGATATAGTTATTCTTACTGCACTTTATGCAATAATCGGGCTAAGTACAAGACTAAAGTCTAGTTTGCAAACAACTCAGTCCTATCGTGATTTTTTTTTTTAACAAAAATGAGGACTGGAGAGAGAGAAATTATGTTTCAAAACTTATACATTTGTCATTAAATTCTAAACTCATTAGTTGTTTTTAAGTTTTTGCCTACATTTTAGACTAACCATGCTTGTTCCTGTGAACTAACCAGAAATCTCTGGCTGCAGCTCAGAAGGAACAAAAGAGAATGGGTGATATAAAAATCTGGATCAATAGTCTAGTTTTGAGCAATTATCCTGCGAATCCTGCCAGGTGATGGGAATAAATAGGGTGCTCATAACGTGGGGGTTTCCTTTTTGGGAAAGTAAGACCAAGGGAGCTAACCAAAGCCAAGCCCCATGCACCCAAATCTTAGCAAGCATAACTATAGCCACCAGTTATCTGGGTGTGTAACAGGACATTCTTTTCTCTCCCTTGTTGGAGGAGGACTCAATCCCACAGCTTCACCTTAGCATTTGGCTTATGAGGAGGAGTCAATGCAACCCCTCAAGACACAATTTTGTCCCAAACTCAATTTTAAGCTTCGAGTTGAAGCCCTTGGAAAGAAAACTGGGTCTGAGGGATCCAGAGGCAGATATGGAGGTTAAAAGGCACAGCATAGGTGAGCATGACTAATTCCTGGCAATAAAGCCAAGCTTCCCATTTCATGGATAAAGGTCATGCTAGTATCCATAGCATAAACAAGGTCTAGGGAATTCAAAGACTACTGATAGCAGGGGAGGTACGGTGTACATGGGTAAGAGTGGATACTCCCACCCCCTAGGCCCCCGTTAACATGGGTGAAAGCCGCTTTGACACCCATGGGCGGCACCATGTCACGGTTGCTGGGAAATGGTGATATAAGGACAGAAAACAGAAACAGTGACACCTTGCTTTCCCCCCCTCACATACCCCGGGTATTTGCTAGGAAGAGAAGGGAACCTGGAATGCCTCATTCCCCTTGTTCTAAATGAGTAGCCATTCATCTTCAGTCTGTACCCCTTTCTTTTTTTTAAGATGGAGTCTTGCTTTGTCACCCAGGCTGGAGTGTAGTGGTACTATCTCAGATCACTGCAACCTCCACCTCTGAGGTTCAAGAGATTCTCATGCCTCAGCCTCCTGAGTAGCTGGGACTACAGGTGTGTATCACACTTGGCTAATTTTTGTATTTTTAGCAGAGATGGGGTTTCACCATGTTGTTCAGGCTGGTCTCAAACTCCTAACCTCAGATGATCCACCTGCCTCAGCCTCCCAAACAGCTGGGATTACAGGCATGAGCCACTGCACCCAGCCAGTCTGTACCACTTTCAAATGCATCCTGAACATCTGGGACTCCTCTGGAAAAAACACCTTTTTTCCTTTTTCCTCCTGTCCTCTCTTCACTAATAGGCAATTATGTCTCCATACTATGGGACACTCCCCTTAGATGCATCCTCCAAACTGGGAAGAATTAATTTCCCAAACCTTAGACTGTTTGGCTTAGGACTGGGCTTAGGGGAAGGGAACCCAGAAGCCTGACATGCTGGCAAAAGGGTAAAAGGTCTTTTACCAGTGGGGCTTTTGGCCTCTTTCTCCCTGTGCAAACTGGTAAAAGGCCTTGGGATTTCTGAGCTGTCCTTACCCCTGCCCTGCTTTGTTTTGATATGTTTTCCAATAACCCAGTTTGTCTCTTCTAGCCTTTGGGCCATCAAATTCCAAATGGTCATGCAAAGCAGCCTCGGAGGACGGCCCCTTTTGCCAGGGACCCTTAGGTAGGCCTCTGAGGGAAATCTGACTGCCATTTTCCCAAAATAGCACTGCTTGTTAGCAGGAAGCAGTTAAGCTCGATCTTCATCCTTATCCTTATCCTTATCCTTATTCTAAAAGCAGTTAGATGTACTTCTTTAGAGGAGGGAATAAGACAGCCAAATGCCTAGGCAGATAAAAAAGGGTCCCTTGAGAATGTTCGCCTCGCCCCGTGTTTATATCACATGCTTTTTTGCACATGAGGGAACCTGTCCAGGGCTTGTCTGGGCATGCCCACAAAGGACTGGAGCCCAACATACGCACTGGGGGAAGTGGATGGAGCCCCAGGGAATTTGTGTCTTACAGGGGAGGAGCCTGCTCTCTTCAGCTTGTGTGGTGACTGATCTAAGAATCAATCTGTGGGGTGGGGGGCCTATTAACAGCACTCCATCTTGCTTTGCTGAGGTTTCTTTTTTCCAATAAAATCCTGCTCTACTCACCCTTCAATGTGCCTGCATGCCCAAATTTTCCTGGTTGTGTGACAAGATCCCAATTTTAGCTGAAGGAGCAAAATTCTGCAACATTGTGAAGGGGGGTTTCCAGAAAAATGCCACACAGAACTGTCAGGTCAAATAACAATTCTCAGCAGATGGTGTTTTGAGGGAGCTTCAGAGCCCTTCTACACCCTCCAGTGGCTGCTGGGTTTCCCTGGGATTGTGGCACTGTTGGTTGTCAAGGCTAACACAAAGTTTGGGAGATGGAGATGAAATTAGGGTTAGTGGAAATGCTACAAAGCAGGCTGTTCTTGCTGAGATTCAGGTGGTTTTCTTGAGTAAAACTTCCCACACTGCCTTTGGTTAATTTCCTGAATTCTAGAGTTCATTTTGACATATTTGTTGTTCTCATTGTTCTTAAAGAGTGGTTTTTCATAGGTTCTTTCTCTATCATTCCCATTGGTATCTTAAAGACAATCCTTGGCGTCACCCCATTTCACTCTTACGGTTCAGCTCAATATGCAGACATAGCTCTACAGAACCACACTGCCATTGTTTAACTGCTCACAAAATCTCGTTATCATCTAATACTCAGTTTATAATTAAATAACATCTATTACCTCAGAAATGCCTCTTTATATGATATAATTTGTTATTTTCTCTTCTTTCAGTGAGCTATGGGAGGTTAATTCTTTGTATTGGCTATATAGTTAGGGGAGATGCAGGTAGGGCACCCCGCAAGGGTCTAGCGTTAAGTGGATTCTGGCTTTAAACAAGAGGTGTAAAGGGGGCCCTTAGAGTTTTCTTTAACATCTTCAAGCCAGTCCTCCAGGGACATAAATTGAAATTTATTCTTTTTTTGAGAGAGGGTCTTGTTCTGTCACCCATGCTAGAATGCAGTGGCACGATCACAGCTCCCACACTCAAGTGATCCTCCCACCTCAGTCACCCCTAGTAGCTGGCACTATAGGCATGTGCCACCATGTCTGGCTAATATTTGCATTTCTTGTAGAGATGGGATTTCGCCACGTTGCCCAGGCTGGACCCAAACACCTGGACTCAAGCAATCTGCCCACCTTGGCATCCCAAAGTGCTGGGATTATAGGTGTGAGCCACTGCACTGAGCTGAGATTCATTCTTGCAATAATTATTTATGGGGGGCCTACAAAGTGCCAAGCACTATGCTGAGAAAGCAGAAACCTACTCAGAACACCCATGCATTTCACATGTCACAAGTATGGCAGAAGTTTAGGAGGATAAGATTAGTGGAAGAGAGACCCTTAAACAGTTACAAGTCTTTCTAGCACCAAGATCATTTCAAAAAAGCTGACTGACATCCCCAGAGTTAAAAGTTATACTTATCAGTAGGAAAGAATAAACAGCCTACAGATTTCCTTAAATGGGACACTGGAGAAACAAATACAAGACAGTAACTTCCTATGAACAAATTTAGAAATCTGCCTACATAAGTGTGGCTTTGCAAATGTTTTTCTTCCTCTACCCTTTGTTTTTAGCCCCAAGGTGTTTCCCTTTACCACTTAAAAATAACTGCTGATGAAGCTGAGGGATGGATTTGTCCACTCACAACATCAGAATACATAATTCTTAGGCAGATCTCACTCTAGCTTCCCAAAGCGACAACTGCACAAAGTTATACCAAGATCAAAAACTGGTACTTCTGAGCCCAGCATGATGGCCTGTAATCCCAGAACTCTGAGAGGCTAAGGCAAGAGGACTGCCTGAGGCCATGAGTTCATGAACAGCCTGAGCAACAAAGTAAGACCTCATCTCTGGAAAAACAAACAAACAAACAAACAAAACAGGCACTTTTGGGCTAGATTTGTCCCACAGTTTATATAATCTAATTTTAAAAGCCTGGGCATACACTCTAGTTTTGGCCAAAATTTCTACCACTCCCTGTTAAGTAATATCTAGCCAACTCCTTACATTTGTGTGAGTGGCCTCGTCTCTGAAGATAAATTTGAGTTTATGACCTTTTATAGACATCGTTTCCAGAGGCAGTTATTTTAAGGGCATCTACTGGGACACACACAAAAACCTTTAAAAAAATTTTTCAGGCCGGGCGCGGTGGCTCACACCTGTAATCCCAACACTTTGGGAGGCTGAGGAGGGTGGATCACAAGGTCAGGAGATCAAGACCATCCTGGCTAACATGGTGAAACCCCATCTCTACTAAAAATACAAAAAAATTAGCCAGGCATGGTGGTGGGCACCTGTAGTCCCAGCTACTCAGGAGGCTAAGGCAGGAGAATGGCGTGAACCCAGGAGGTGGAGCTTGCAGTGAGCCGAGATAGAGCTCCAGGCTGGGTGACAGAGCGAGACTCCGTCTCCAAAAAAAAAGAAATTCAGAAATATATAGACTTATGATATTGACTTAGTACTTTATATAAAGTCTCATTCTGTAAAACTGATAGAATGTATATTTGTGTAATTTTCAGGGGAAAAGTTTGGATTATTTCTGATAGGCTGGATAATGACCCCCTTTCCCCAAAGATGTCTAAATCCCAATCTACAGAACCTATGAATGTTGTTTTGTTACATGGCAAGGAAGAATTAAGGTTGCAAACAGAATAAAGGTTGCTAATCATCTCACTTTAAATAAGAAGATTATTCTGGGTTATCCAGTGGGCTCAGAATGATCACAGGATCCTTTAAATATGGGAGAGGTAGGCAGAAGAGCATCACAGTAATGCAGAATGAGAAACACTCACCAACCAGGGGCCTGGAGCAGGAGCAAGGGCGACCTCTAAAACCTGGAAGACACAGGGGACAGATTCTCCCCTATGGCCTCCAGGAAGGAATGCAGCCCTGCTCACACCTTGATTTTAGGTGAGACCCACTTCACATTTGTGATGTACAAAACTAAGATAAATTTGTGTTGTTTTGAGCCAAGTTTGTGGTAATTTGTTATGGCAGCAACTGAAAACTAATACAGTATTAAAGAATTTGAAAAACACAATCCTTTTGAATCTATCCTAAAGATTTGGTGATAAAAACAGGCAGTTACATTATGGCACATACCACAATAAAATTTTAGCCATTAAAGTAAATCTTTCAAGAATGTATCCACATGGATCAATATTCCTAGTATACGGACAAGGCAAGGTTAAAATTAGATATTGTGTTAGTCCATTCCTAAAAATAACCCTGGAGGGAAAGACATTCAAACATTGTATGTCCTTAATTCTAGATGGTGAAAATATAAGATTAATCTCCTATTTTCCAATTTTTCTAGAGATCGAAAATAATCAAAAGGAAAAAATGATGGAAAAATGGAATTCTCAGTTCATTTGAAGAATACAGATTAGCAATTAAAAAATACAGCAGTATCTCAGGAAATAAACATTATTCTCATTTTACAAAAAAGAGTGTATGTGAACTTTAAAAAAATCTACACTACAATATGAATTGATATTATCTCTGGGTAGAATGCTAACAATTTTATTTTCTCCTTTACTGTATTCACTAAATGTTTCACATTAAATGCTGTATTACCTTTGAAATCAGAAGATACATTGTCTAAAACTGATACATCAAGAAATAGTTGTATAAGCATATTACCTAAACACAGAGGTTACCAACAGAAATTAAAAGTGGTTAAAAATGACTCCTGGGGAACTGTAAGAAGAGGAAGGTGAAGGGAAGAAATGGTTGCTTTCCATTCTAAATCTTTTCACACAATCTATTCTTAAAATCAGATAAGGCTGTGGTAAATTTTTTCAATTATTAAAAAAAATTATTTCTTCTAATAGGAATAGGCCTTTGAGAACCCTATCAGTTGTAATAGGTTTCAATTCAGTTAGTCACTCAAGTATTATACAATGCAACTGGATTTACAGAAATAATTTCCTACCTACACTGACAGTATAAACTAAAAAAAAGCATACAATGTACAAATTTATTTACAAAAATTACAATAATTATAAACTGTACAAATTGAGACAATTTCCCATGCCTCCAACAGAAGCCAAGAGACTTTACTGTCAAATGGGAGTTTTTGTTACTTTTAAATGACACACAAAAAGAAATATGATGCCTATTCAGTCATCCACTGCCAGTTTAAAAATGCTTTTCTAAATAATTCCAAGAAGCCTATTAGTGATATGTATATGGATAATTTCCCTCAACTCTATTTCTAGAATGGCTATGTACAAATCCAGCAAAACTGGAACAGAACAGGGTAAGAAAGCACATAGCAACTGCTTTTTCAACAGTAAATTTTGACTATTCCCCTAAATATCTACCTAGTGGCTTAAAACTAAAACTATAGTCTTCGGCTTTAAAAAGAAAGTTCATTTTGACTTTTAATGACTGCACAATTCTACCAAAGCCAGTGTTTACCTGGGTATTTTTTGTCACCTGTAGTTTACATTTCCCTGCTGTTAAAGAAACAGAATTCTACAGTATTCAATTCTGTATATTGTCTTTTACGGTTTTTCAATCAGACTCACTACTACTGCTTGAGGAGTCCGTTGACATAATCTCTACATCATCTTCATTTTCTTTATTATGCCCAGGAGGTTCCAACAAAAAGTCACTACTGTGATTTGGTGGTAACATATTCATCGACATGTCATTTGACTGCCATGGATACTGTGGAGCAAGGACATCTGGAGAAAAAAAGAAGCATAGATAAGAACAGCTCTATCTGTAATTAATCTAGTTCTTACTTTTCCCTTTATGCAACAATTTGAAGTATTTTTTTTAATTTTACTTTTTTCTCTTCTTTTTTTGACACTGGGTCTCATTCTGTCACCCAGGCTTGAGTGCAGTGGCACGAATACATCACTGAAGCCCTGACCTAGGCTCAAGCAATCCTCCTGCCTCAGCCTCCTGAGTAACTGGGTTACAGGTATGCGCCACCATGCTTCAGTACTTTTTAAAGTTTTTGTAGAGATGAGGTCTCACTATGTTAACCAGGCTGGTCTCCAACTCCTGGGCTCAAGCTATCCTGCTACCTCAGCCTCCCAAAGTGTTGGGATTACAGGCATAAGCTATTGTGCCAATTTTTTTTAAGACTAGGAAAAAAATACACATTTAGCCAAATTAATAAAAATCAAATTTATCAAGGAAAAGTTGATATTTTGGCAACTGGGGACTTTTTTAAAAAAATCATACTACTCTGTAAGAAACTATTCAGTCAGTTGACATAATTTTTCTTTTGTAAGACATTTGTAATTACAAATTTTTCCTATATCTATGTATCTATTATATGCATATATAATACATACTTATGTATACTAGGTTATGTAGATTATTCTACATATTATAAACAAGTAATAGGTACTTTAGTATTATAATAGATTTGAATGATTTCTTGGTAGAGGAACTGCTATTGTAAGTGACTCATCAAAGAGAGGTTGATTAGCAATGTATGCATATGAAATACCTTACAAAAAAGTGCCCAAGTCACATTTAAAGTCTGTATTTCTGAAGCAAAGGGACAGAGCACATAAACAGGTATAGTTCAAGACTCAAAGAAAGAAGGCAGATTTTTAAAGGGTCAAAAGAAAGAGTTATGGTATTAACTAGAAAGGTATGCCAGTTAGCTTCAAATCTACCCTTCTCTCTGGCCCCTGAAACCATTTCTCCTTTGCCAGCTGCCACAATTAAGTTTTGTCAGTAGAGGGCACAGGTGGGACTCCACTGGCAAACAAGTTTCACATCCTGGATCAGGTGGTTTTGTCTCCTTTACTGCTGTGATGCCTGGTTGGTGTGCAGGACATTAAGTGGTGTTCACCACAGCAACTTTCAGTGGCGCCTCTAAAGGTGGTTTCCTAGCAGGTTTCACCAGAATCCCAAAGGGCGGCTTCCCAGCAAGTCTCCCTGGAACCCCAGTGGGTAATTTCCTGCTTGCCAGCTCTGGCCTCTGATGCCTCATCTAACTTCTCTGCCATGGAGTGGGCCACATTACACTGCACCCTCTCCAATGGCAGCACCATGATATGAGAGTATCGGCCTTGGGATGGAGCTGGGGAAGACTGTTTTTAGGTCTGTCCCTTCCTTGGTCCAAAATGTGGCAGTGACTCCCCTTATCTGTTTTTCCTGTACTTTTAAAACATGAGAAATATGAGGTGATATCCAAGGATATCACAGTTGAGTTCCCCCAGTTGTACTTTAGGTAGCTAACAAAAATGATGCATACAAAGCATTATTAATGACACAGGGACAGCCTTATGATGTAACATTAAGCAAAAAATGTATAGGGGAAAAAAGGAAACAGGCTAAAATATTTAAAGTGACTGCCTCAGAAAGGGTATATTTTTTTCCTTTTTTAAATGCCTTTTTCTACTTCCCAAATGTTCTACCACATCAAAACAAAAGTCACCTGCAAACTATAAAAGATGAGGAATAATATAAAACAAATATATATAAAAACAGCACAAACCTATGAAAAACTTGAGGAAAACTGAAGCTCAGAATGAACTGGGTCTCACAGAAATACTATTTTATAAAGTTATAAAAGTTTATAAAAAGCTATTGTTATTCATTTTGTTAACTTGGGGGTTGTTCAGGAGTGTGTTCACTTTATTCCGTAAACTATCTTACTCTATTTACATAGCATGTTTCACAATTATAAAAAAGCTATGTTTAGAGCAATAATTTAAAAAGAGAGGCCAAATGCCTGAGGAAGACAGTGTAATATTTACAAATAAGAGAAAGGCAGCTAGTTCTAATTTCATACCTCCCTCAAGGAGAATCTTTAGAGCAGAATAAACCGGCAAAGAATCTAGCTATTACAATGAACTGGGTCTGAGAGCCAGGCACACTGGCTCACACCTGTAATTCCAGTACTTTGGGAGGCTGAGGCAGGTGATTGCTTGGGGTCAGGAGTTCGAGACCAGCCTGGCCAACAGGGCGAAACCCCATATCCACTAAAAATACAAAAATTAGCCAGGCCTGGTGGCACACGCCTGTAATCCCAGCTACTCGGGAGGCTGAGGCACAAGAATCACTCAAACCCAGGAGCCGAGATTTCGCCAACACGCTCCAGCCTGGGCGACATAACAAGACTGTCTCAAATTTACAAAAAAAAAAAAAAATTGTGTCGGGAATCTCAAACTTGCTTTACTGCCAGATATTCCAACCTTGTCATCTCTGGAAAACCCTGATCTGTTTGAAAACACTCTTCGGCTTAACATTACCTGGCAATCTTCCCGCTGCAAGTGCATCTCCTGGTAAATGGCCATTCACGCCATTAGTGGAAGGATTGTTCATCTGACCCAGTAACCCACTTCTCATCTCTAAATCAGTTGGGTAGGGTCTCCGGGGGTCCCCTAAAACAATAAAGACTGCATTTAATTCAATCATATTTTAAAAAATAAGTGTTAATATGTTCTTTGACATACTCGTTTTCCCTGGCTCATGCTGAAAAGTTCAGGCTATATTTTCAATTTTGAAATATAAAAGTCATCTGGCCAGGTGCGGTGGCTCACGCCTGTAATCCCAGCACTTTAGGAGGACGAGGTGGGTGGATCACCTGAAGTCAGAAGTTCAAGACCAGCCTGGCCAACATGGTGAAACCCCGTCTCTACTAAAAATAAGAAAATTAGTCAGGCGTGGTGGCACGCACCTATAATCCCAGCTACTTGGGAGGCTGAGGCAGGAGAATCGCTTGAACCCAGGAGGTAGAGGTTGCAGTGAGCTGAGATCGCACCACTGCACTCCAGCCTGGGCCACAGAGCCAGACCCTGTCTCAAAAAAAAAAAAAAAAAGAAAGAAAGAAATATAAAAGTCACCTTATAAATTGTTATTAATAGCATATTACTTTTTAAAATACACGCATTTTAATTTCTTTTCTGAATCTTCCCAAGAATATACTATTTTCTATACTTTAAAAAAAAGAGATGTCATTTTTTTGTAGACATTCCAGATGACAACTTAAGAAAATTATAATAATCTCAATTATTCAAACTTAACTGTATTTTCTAGCAAGAAAATGACAATGATTATGCTGCAAGGGAGAAAAAAATCATGACACTTATAAGACAGAAAGAACTGAAATGTTTAATAGAAGGACTGTCTCAATTTAAAATCTTTTTTTTTTTTACATTTTTCATCTTTTTGTTTTACTTTTTTTTTCCTCATGCCACCTTGTCTAAGATAAAACCTTTTTCTAACCAACCTCTTTGATCTTATAATTCAGAAACTAATTTGTGTAAGTGGTGAAATAGCAGGAGCAGGTAATGTCCATCCCAAACATGAAAGCACACTAAATAGCAGTACGTGGTTGACAAAAACTAGACCAGATTTGGATTGACTTTTTGGGCACATCTCACCAACTGCAGATTACCCATCCCCAAAATTATAGTCACCCTTAGTGCTTTCAGCATGGTAACACAGCACCTTCAGAAGTTACTTTGAAGTGGAGATAACTACTACTATTTCCCCTTCCTCCAATAAGGCTGCTACCTTACGTCTCCTGTTTTATGTTTCATCCACTGTCAATATAGTTGCAGCTTGATCCTCTCTTTTGCTGTCTAATTATCCCAGCTCTTTCCAAGCCTGTATGTTCACTGTTGGGTGCACAGCGCTTTGTCTTTAGCATCTAAGAGAATTGGAATTGTCTTTCTCAGGCTGGAACCTTTGTGGAAATCCTAATGGCTCTAAAGAGTTTGCTTCTGGCCAGCCCTGATAAAATGGTATATAAATCCAAAGCTTTAGAAGCATCACATTATTATCTTGTAGTTTAAAAAATTATCAATTTATTATTTCAAAACATGAAAGAAACACAGTCCCTAGCAACAATGGCTTCATAGAAAACCAAATTTATAAAACCCATGGCCTATATCATTACTTATAAACCATTAAAGATGTGAAAATATGTGGCAGAGGTTTCTAAGGATAAATACATTTTAAATTAAATCTATGTCTGTACATAGTCACCTAAGAATCTTCAAAACCACATATATCTAGTATAACAGACGAGTATGTTTACCTGGAACCCAGGTCAGTGGAGCACATACAGCATTACTTGCACTGATCCTATGTGCATACTTAATTATTTCTTCAGAGGAGATAGCACCTGAAAGAGTTTTAAGAGGACAGTATAACCTGTAGTCTAACAAACATACAAGTTTAGAAATGTATCTATCAGTTACACATCGTATTTAATTTTAAATTATCTGAAAATAAAATAATCTCAGTCACCTGCCTTCCTTAACAATACCTACATGTTTAGTATAAACTTAAATCTCCAAAAACAGGACACTAATCCAGAAAAATTAGCTGACATAAACAAATTTCGGAGATTAGCACCATAGCACTCAATAATCTCAATTATTAAATACCGTTAAATACCATTACTCTTCTGAAAGCAATAGTGAGCACAAATAAAATAGAGAAAACAGTGTTTCATTTCTCAAAGACATCCAAGCTATGAAATCAGAGCAGACAGTTCACACCTCTCTGTTCGATCAATATGCCCTAAGGCTCTTAAGTAGACCTAAATAGAAAGATGTCTACAATGTATTCATTAGGTAAAAAAAAAACTAAACTGCTAAATAATATGTACGGTATGACCCGATTGTTCAAAATGTATGTACATATGTGTATTTGTATTTTTATTACATACATACTCACAGATCTAGAAAAAAAAAATCTAGGACATATACCAAACATTAATAGTTACCTCTGAGAAGTGAGAACCACACACTTCATTTTACAAACTTTAGATACTGTTTCAATCTAACAAAGTGTAAGTGTGTACAATTTTTGAAGATTAAAAACAGAATCAAACAATGGTCTAGAAGTCAATAGCCAGCCTCAGCCATCTCTCCTAGAGATTTGTTTCTTGCTACAGAAGCCTAACCTAACTCTCAAAAGAATATTAGCTATTTGGCTGGGCGCGGTGGCTCATGCCTGTAATCCCAGCACTTTGGGAGGCTGAGGTGGGCAGATCACGAGGTCAGGAGATCGAGACCATCCTGGCTAACACAGTGAAACCCCGTCTCTACTAAAAATACAAAAAATCAGCCGGCTGTGGTGGCGGGCACCTGTAGTCCCAGCTACTCGGGAGGCTGAGGCAGGAGAGTGGCGTGAACCTGGGAGGCGGAGCTTGCAGTGCGCCGAGATCGCGCCACTGCACTCCAGCCTGGGTGACAGAGCGAGACTCCGTCTCAAAAAAAAAAAAAAGGAATATTAGCTATTTAACAGAAGCCTTTGAAAAAGGGACAGCAGGGCAGGAAGGCATGTGGGCCTCTGCACCACCAAATGTGCTTATATGCCAAGGGTATAACTGGCTGACTTCATGTACGTCTGGCTCTGACTTCATGATGTTTCAGTCCCAGCGCAGTGGTCCAATGGATGTCTTTTCACTCTCTCTGTCCTAGCCTTCAAGATTTGGTAGAAATCCCACTTCTAACCCATACTTCTCTTTCCCTCTCCCACCAATTTTATAAACTCACTGTTTTTACTGCACATTTGGGCACACAGCCATAAACTGCCTTGTATTAATTGCTTTTTATAATCTGAAAAAAGATGTGATACTTCTACCTCCCTCACAAAACCCAGCACAATGCTAGAACACAACACACTTTACAATAAAAATTTACTGAATCTTTTCAACAGCAGCAAATGATTATCAGTAATATCCTCTTGTATTGGTTTCCTGAAACCAGAACCTTAACTTTTCAGGTCATTCAGTCTTCCCATGATACTAACCTTTTCTTGCTTTTTCTATTGACTTGAGTTTCTCCTTTGCTTGGTAAACAGCTGTTGCCTAATTTAAACAACATTAAAAAAATGTGGTTTATTCTTCAACTATATCAAACTTAGTTTTTGGCTTAATTCACAAGATCCTTTAGCCTACAAGAACAATCTTCGAAACTTGGAAATCCCAACAATTTATTTGTAATGTTCTGAAATACCACTTGACATTATTTATTTCAGTCATATTTAATGAAAGAAATATTATATTTATGAACTAGTCTCCCATTCACAAATTAGTTGTAGAAACAAAACATAAATTGGATTGTCTTTTTCTTCACGTCTTCTACCATAAACATGCAGAAGACACCCAGACTATGGACGACCCCAAAAGCATCCTATTCTTGCAACTAGTTCAAGAATAAAATACCTTTTTTCCCCTAGTTTAGAAGATACAACCTTGAATTCATATTCTTATTCGTTTATATATCAGCTCAATGTTTAATGACTTTATCACAAAAACGCTCCCTCCAAGCCCCCAGGTACGCTAAAGGACAAAATGAAGTTAACCTAGTATATGCATATCTTCGACTATGACACAGTGGTTAAGAGTATGGAGTCAGGCCAGGCACAATGGCTCACACCTGTAATCCCATCATTTTGGGAGGCCGAGGCAGGCAGATCATTTGAGATCAGGAGTCTGAGACCAGCCTGACCAACATGGTAAAAACCCATCTCTACTAAAAATACAAAAAATTTATATGGGCGTGGTGACACACACCTATAATCTCAGCTACTTGGGAGGCTGAGGCAGGAGAATCGCTTGAACCCAGGAGGCAGAGGTTGCAGTGAGCCAAGACTGTGCCACTGCACTCTGGCCTGGGCAATAGAGCAAGAGCAAGACTCTGTCTCAAAAAAAAAAAAAAAAAAAAAAAAAAAGAGTATGGAGTCAGAGAGATCAAGGTTTAAATTCAATCTACTTTTTAGCCTCCATGGGCAAGTTAGTTATTAAAGTATTGGTTTCTTCCTCTAAATGACGACACTGACTTGATATAAACTGTTATGAAGATGGAAGTAATGCATATAAAATGCAAGGCACAGGGCCTGGTGCCTAAGTGCTCAAATCAATGTTAGTTACTACTATTTAAGTCACGAAATTCAGTTTTATGGTCCTGTGTTCACTGTCTTTAATTATTTATAACACAAAGTGGGAAAATCAAACAAAGCGGATACAATTATATGAAAAATGCTTAAGTTTCAATAAACAGTAATTGAAAGTCTGTTAGTATCCTGCTAACTACAATAACCTAAAAAACTAATACACCTGAGACTCAAAGGAAATAGACCAAACTATGAATAGTGGCATTCTTTCCGCAGCTGAACTAAAGACAATTTTTTCCCTCTTCTTTCCATTTTTCTGTATTTTCTGAATTTTGTTTGATAAGCAAGTATTACATACATAAGGATTTTTATATACATATTTACAGATTTTAATATATATATATATAATATATACAAACATATAAATAATATATTTTGAGACAGAATCTCCCTCTGTCGCCCAGGCTGGAGTGCAGTGGTGCGATCCCAGTTCATTGCAACCTCTACCTCCTGGGTTCAAGAGATTCTCCTGCCTCAGCCTCCCAAGTACCTGAGATTACAGGCGTGAACCACCATGCCCAGCTAAATTTTTTTGTATTTTTAGTAGAGATGGATTTCACCATGTTGACTAGGCTAGTCTTGTACTCCCAACCTCAGGTGATCTGCCCACTTTGGCTTCCCAAAGTGCTGGGATTACAAGTGTGAGCCACTGTGCCCAGCTAATTTTTTTTTTTTTTTTTTTTTGAGAGTCTTGCACTGTTGCCTGGGCTGGAATGCAATAGCGCAATCTCAGCTCACTGCAACCTATGCCTCCCAGGTTCACGCGATTCTCCTGCCTCAGTCTCCTGAGTAGCTGGGATTACAGGCACACACCACCACACCTGGCTAATTTTTTGTATTTGTAATAGAGACAGGGTTTCACTATGCTGGCCAGACTGGTCTCGAACTGAGACTGGTCTCAATCACAGACTGACCTCGTGATCCACCTGCGTTGGCCTCCCAAAGCGCTGGGATTACAGGCGTTAGCCACCATGCCCGGCCTGATTTTAACATATTTTTAAAAACTATTTACTAGTGAGTTGTTTCCTTAGTAGAGGTGATTAATTTACCCTGAACTGCCCAGGCTTCTAGTTACTGGAGCTCATTTTAATACATTTGTTAAGAGATTAATCAGTGGTAAGGATGCCAGCAATGTCTGGTCGACATGAGAATCAAGCTCAGCTATTTCTGCAATACTATCATGTTATATATTAGTTAGTATTTAGTGAAGTAACTGGGCAAATAATAGCAAATAAGTTGCCTCTTTGAAATAGTAGCCAAGAACAGCAAAGGGAAAACTAGGATCCTTGATATATGTCCAAATCCTACCTAGATGAGGATGAATGACTAAATTAATGTAAATTTTAATCAATTTATAAAATGTGTATATATTTTTACTGATTTCAAAATATATAAAAAATGAAAAATTTCCCTGATTTTTATGTTAAGGATCAGAGACCAAAAAAAAAGAAGAGAGATTTAGACTACTGATAATTAAAATTTATATCAGACCAGGATAAAAGTAAAACTTTCCATTTCTATAATTTAATACTGTAAAATCTTTAAGCAATGAAAATGTGGCTCACAAGTAATGCAGACTATTTGAAAACAGTAAGTAAAAAAGAGAATGACAATAGCCTTTCATTTAACCACTTGCAATGGTGAGTGACAAGATATTACCTTTAGACTTGGAAAGTCTAGTTTTCTGCTCTTCAGAATATTGATAACAGATTTTTCAGAAACAGATTAAACAACATCCTTTTTAACCTTAAGAACCAACCTCTGTCAACTTACCAGTATTTGTTCTGCTTCCTTTAGCTGTTTTTGTAGCTGCTGAATATCACTGTCTCTCTTCTCTACTTCTTTTTCTAAAACTTGCATTTCATGATGAATTTTTCCCTGATTAAGTGCCAATTTCATTAGTTCTTGAAATTCCCCATCTCGGTGAATTAACAACTCCAGGACCTGTCAGATAACAGTCAATTAAATCAGACAACAGACTACTGAAAGGCTGCATTCCAATGAAACAAAGAATCCATAACTGAATTGGCTAGGCTATAAATTTCAACACCTTCAAAATTTTATTCCTAATTCTTGTTAAGAATAAAAATAGCCTACCTATGATTATTTTGGGAAACATTAATATCAAACTTTTCTACTTTTTCAGCTATTCTTTCATACAAAACAAAATAAAACTAGCCTTTCAGAACTAGCAATATGGCAACATGAGCAAGTTTAGTGATTTCCTAGGGAAGACACGATTTTAAAGTTTATCCTTATGGCTGGGCATAGTGACTCATGCCTGTAACCCCAGAACTTTGGGAGGCTGATGCGGGCAGATCACTTGAGGTCACGAGTTCGAGACTGGCCTGGCCAACATGGTGAAACCCCATCTCTACTAAAAATACAAAAATTAGTTGGGTGTGGTGGCGCCTAAAATCCCAGTTACTCAGCAGGCTGAGGCAGGAGAATTGCATGAGCCTGGGAGGTGGAGGTTGCAGTGAGCCAAGATCACGCCACTGCACTCTAGCCTGGGTGACAGAGTAAGACACTGTCTCAAAAAAAAAAAAAAAGTTTATCCTTAAAAATACAATATAGGCCAGGCACGGTGGCTCATGCCTGTAATCCTAGCACTTTGGGAGGCTGAGGCAGGCGAATCACCAGAGGTCAAAAGTTCGAGACCAGCCTGACCAACATGGAGAAACCCCATCTCTACTGAAAATACAAAATTAGCTGGGCGTGGTGGTGCATGCCTATAATCCCAGGTACTCAGGAGGCTAAGGAAGGAGAATCACTTGAACCCGGAGGCAGAGGCTGCGGTGAGCTGAGATCGCGCCATTGCACTCCAGCCGGGGCAACAAGAGCGAAACTCCATCTCAAATATATATATGTGTATATATATATAATGAAAGTTCTCCCAAAATTTGGTATTTGAGATGATTTTAGGTGGCACCAAGAACTTAAAAAAACTTTTACACTTACACATTTGTGCTAATATATATTAGAAAAAACTGAGACACTGAAACTCTGATTTATGCACAGTATTGTTTACGATGAAGATGATCTTAAAAATACAGTGATTTGGGCCAGGCGCAGTGGCTCATGCCTGTAATCCCAGCACTTTGGGAGGCCGAGGTAGGCGGATCACAAGGTCAGGAGTTTGAGACCAGCCTAACAACATGGTGAAACTTCGTCTCTACTAAAAATATAAAAATTAGCCAGGGATGGTGGCACATGCCTGTAATCCCAGCTACCCAGGAGGCTGAGGCAGAAGAATTGCTTGAACCCAGGAGGCGGAGGTTGCTGTGAACCCAGATCACGCCACTGCACTCCAGCCTGGGTGACAGAGCAAGACTTCATCTCAGAAAAAAAAAAAAATACAGTGATTTCATAAAACAGTAAACAAACAAGTGGTATGCAGATACAGCAAAAACCATGAAGGCTAAAACACATAAAATAGAAACTCTGGTGGTTCATATCTCTAGTCCTCCATCTGCCAGCTGTGTGACACAGGGAAAGTTACCAGCCTCTCTGAGCCTGTGTTCTTAATAGGAAAAGGAATATAATATTAATAGTAGCCATTACATGAAGCTATTGTTAGGATTCATGATATATTGCACTTTAAGTACATACAGGAAGAGTTCAGCAAAGGCTAGTTACTACAATCACCACCCCAGTACAGAATTAAGATGCAAGTCTAGTCTAAATATCCTTACTTTACTGTGCTAAGTAGAGAATACTACTTCAGAAAGAAAATAGCTATCAAAATTCAGAATCAATTTTAAAACTATTTAAAAAGATTTGTTGAAGACTAAAAAGTACAGGTATGCCTCTTCAAGTTCCTTTTGACATGAAGTTCTTCTCATTTTATAGGAATTCTTCTAATACAATAGACAAAAGACTGAGCTACAAACTGCCAAATATTAAGAGTATTTTAAATAACAACAGAAAGCTTTTTCTGTAAAAAGTAAAGTATATTCTATTTATTTAACAGACTTCTAATCCTCATTCCTCCCACATCGTAGGAGAAAGCTAGGTTTCCATTTCTATAAAAGCTGTATTATTAAAGCAAGTAGTACACAGTAGTTCCCTGACAACTTTCAAGAAGTTTACACACGTTGAATTAATTTGTATACTACCCATGAGTAAAAAATATTCTCTTTAGATCTTATTGTTCAGTAGAAAAAAATTATTCAACTAAAGTCAGAAGACCTAGGTTCTGGTTCCACTCACCATTAACCTCTACCTCATCCATCCACCCTGGAACTTAGTCTCACAGGAGGTTGAACTAAACATCGTTAAGATCCTTTCTAATTCTAAAATTCTATATAAAATTATAAATATCCAAATAAAATGGTGGCTAGAAAATTTTCAAATGGGCACATCCCTCTCTAATAGTAACAGTTTCAATGAAAATTACATAGGAATCCACAGTACTAAGATACAATTCACAAATTGCTACTCTTTAAAAAGTACAAGAAAGATCAGTGCTGACTATAGGTCTTAATTATCACCTTCTGAATAATCTGTGTGCCTGGCTCATAGCAAGCATTTAATAAGTGTCTATCAAATAAAGTCAAGCCTTGCATTTTACTTCTTGCATACTTTGTATAAATTCCTATTCAATCCCACGGGTATTAACAGAGTACCTGAGAGACTAGTAGTCTTCTATTAACATATTTATCTCTAGCCTCTTTCTTTTTTTGAAAAAAACAAAACAAAAACCTTACTACCCCTAAGGTTAGCTGTTTTTCCTAGCTTGTGGCCTCATCTGGATCCCCTCCTCCCCTTTTGAGGCTCACTGACACTTTTCTATTGAGTCCATCAGATTTCCCTGCCCTCAAAACATAAGACAGAACTAAGGTAATGATGCAGACAAAAGATTTATTACTGTCTCCTCTTCTCCTTTACATCATCTTTAGAAAGGTTAATCCTCTCCATTCATTTTCTCTTAAACATTTTTTTGGCCAGCTATGGTGGCTCATGCCTATAGTCCCAGCACTTTGGTAGGCCAAGGTGGGGAGGATCCCTTGAGGGCAGGAGTTCAAGACAGTTCAAGACTGACCTGGGCTACACAGTGAGACTATGTCTCCATCAAAAAAAAAATTTCTTTTAAATTAGCAAGGCATTATAGTGCACGCCTATAGTCCCAGATACTGGTGAGGACAAGTGGGAGATCGCTTCAGTCCAGCAGGTTGAGGCTGCAGTGAGCAGTCATCATGCCACTGCACTCTAGCCTGGGCTACAGAGCGAAAACTTGTCTCAAAAAAGAAAAAACTGTGCCAAAAACATAATATAAAATTTATCCTCTTACCTCTAAAAAAATTCTGAATCAGGAAAAAAAGTCTGTTCACCCACCATGGAAAATTAGAAAGCACAGAAAAGTGAGCAAATAAAAACTGCCCGTACTTTCACACCTATAAGGCAATGTCTAATAAGAGTTGTACGCTCTTTTATTTCCCTGCATGTTCAAGTTGCATTAGGGAACTATACTTACAATACACGGTAAGTTTTTGAGCATTAACTTTTGATTCTAAATATTGTTGTAATCTCCATACAACAAGCCTTTCTTGGTTAATTCAAAGGACAAAAATAAATAAACATGTAAGTGTAACTAGAATTGTAAGAGAAAATAATAAAATACTGCTAAACCCTCAGGCAACTATTCTTCTTAAGCGCACTGTTAAGTAAATGATACAAAGAAAATACCAATTTTAAAGTTTTAATTAATAACTTAAAAGGATCCAACATTCCTGTTCCCACACAAAGTAAATATAAAGAGGAAACTTGCAGAAATCAAGTTTTTTTCTTTTAATTAAGAAACAAAGAGAAATTAACTAATTTAAAAAGAAGCCACTTACCTGGTTTTCCTCTCCAGCCTGTAACAACTTTTGGTTTCTTGAAATTGCCAGCATTTCTATAAGTTCCCTGAAAAAAAAGCCAACAACAACAAAAACCCTTTCACAGCATGCTGAACACTCAGGGCTACTCCCTACAGTCCACTATGACTGTGAACTACAGCTCACCAAGACTAGCTTGTGCCGGTTACCAAACTTATTTATAAAAGTTCTACTTAATATTATCATTATATAAATAGCTATCACCTAAATGCCAATGAAAGACTATTGTAAATAGAAAGAGTTCTTTCTATAAAAACCTAAGCCTAATGCTTGGAAAGACTCTACAGAGGCTTGCAAAGGACAGCTATAAAGAAAGGACCAGGGAAAAGTCATAAAAACTAAGGGTCTGCCCTAAGACTGCTTGATAAGAGGATAAGTTCTCATTTTGATTTGATCTAGAAATCAAACTACAAATTGCAGACAATGCATTATGAGCGATTTATGCAAGAAAAACTCATACATCAGGGGTCTACAGGCCAAATCCAGCACATCTGCAGTTTTTGTAAATAACATTTTCCTAAGACAGTCTGCCCATTAATATACAAATTGTCTATGGCAGTCTTCCCTAAATACAGACGCAGAGTTGAGTTGTTACAGCAGAGACTATATGGCCCATAAACCCAAAAGTATTTATTATCTGGCCTTTGCAGAAAAAGTTTTCTGACTCCTGTCTTACATAACATGATTAGTGAATGAACATATGTTTATATATTTTAAGGTAAAATAAAACAATTAAGGGATGCATGGACCATTTTTTAATGATTCTCCACTTTATTTGAATTTTTTAAATTAAAATCAACTAAGAGGGATCCTTACACATAATAAAATGATATCCTTTTAGAATGCTCATTTAATAAATATGACAATTTCCCTGTATGAAGATTAGTATCTGATGAGCAAAATAAGATTGGGAAAAATGTATAGCAGGTACTGTTTATATATTAGTTTCAAACTTGTTGATAGATGGGACTTTTGAGAAATTATGCAGAAGGGGCAGCTTCGTAACTAGCTACCTGACACTGCTCTGATCAGCCTGAGCATTTGTACTTTCTCACTGGCTACCAGGCTATTTTTACCTTCAAATTTCCACCTTCCTTCCAGCTAGCCTCATATCATTTTTCTGGATCATGTCAACTAGACCCAACCCTTCCCACTACTACTTCCCCATACCATTATTTATGAATTAATCAATGAATGAAAAAAGTAGATATAAGAATGCAAAGTCTTCATTTATTCACTAATTCATCAAATATTTATTGAGTGCCTATCATGTGCCAGGCACTTACTTTCTAGATACTTGGGGTATCAAAGTGAACAATGGCACTTAAATTCTAATACAAGAGACAAGAAGAACTAAGAGAAGAAATAAACCTAGAGTGATAAGGGTTGGGAAGGAAATAAAGCAATGTTTTATTAGAGACTATTGGAGTGGGTTGGCTACTTCAATAGGGTGGTCAGAGAAGGTCTTCCTAAGGGCACAGCTTTGACATAAGACACGGATTAAATGAGAGAAGTCAGCCAAGATGTCTGGAAGGAAAGAGCACAGTAGAAGACACAGACAGTTCAGTGCCCCAAAGATGGAGCTGAGGAGGTGTAGCCAGGGCCTGGTACAATGGGGAGAGGAAAGCAAAGTGAGGATGTAGCAGCCAGGTGGCTAGGGGTGAGATTACGTAGGGCCTTATAGTTATGGTAAAGATTAGTGTTTCATTCTTTTTTTATTTTTTATTTTTTGAGATGGAGTTTTGCTCTTGTTGCCCAGGCTGGAGTGCAATGGCGCGATCTCGGCTCACCCCAACCTCCACCTTCCGGGTTCAAGCGATTCTCCTGCCTCAGCCTCCCGAGCAGCTGGGATTACAGGCATGTGCCACCACGCCCGGCTAATTCTGTATTTTTTTTTAGTACAGATGGGGTTTCTCCGTGTTGGTCAGGCTGGTCTCGAAATCCCGACCTCAGGTGATCCGCCGGCCTCGGCCTCCCAAAGTGCTGGGATTACAGGCATGAGCCACTGCGCCCGGCCTAGTGTTTCATTCTAAATGCAATGAGAAGCCACTGGATTATTTTAAACAGGGAAATGGCACGACCTGATTTATACTTTTAAAAACTGCTGAGTGATTTGGTAAATAGACTGTAAGAGGGCCAGAACAGGAAGTAAGTTAGGTGGTTTCTGTAGTGTTCCAGGCAAAAAATCACACTGGTTTTGACTAGGTTATAGCCTCCAGGACTTAGTAATGGTGATGGCAGAAACATGGACAGATTTCAGATATCTTTTGGAGGTAGAGCTAACAGGACTTGCTGATGGATCAACAGCGTATGAAAACAGCATGTTAAGTAAACTTTTTAGTGTACGCCACAAGTGAGACATAGACGGTTGAGAACCTCTGGTCTAAGTAAAAGCTGGTTTCAGGTGGGGCAGGGGTGGTGCTGACTAGAGTGGGGCTATGGTAGGAGATGTGGGATAAGCCTTCCTCTGTTCTTGCAAATCTGGGAGTGTGAGTCTACAGGAGGCTTTACAAGGCTTGCCTTAGGCGCCGGAGTGGAGGGGAGGTAGAAGTCTCTAAGACTTAGTCATGTTCTGTAACAGTCCAGGACAAAATAGAAACCCCTGTCCTCCCCAGCTGCGAAAAAGAGGCCAAAGGAAGCCCCCACACTCAAGAGCCCTGTCCTGCTAAAAAGAAGGTGCATTCCCGGCATACTGCATTAGAATCCAGACACAATTCCCCATAGAAATAAAATTTCCATAGCGGTTAGAGCCTACATTATTAGTGATAATACACTTTTCAGGTAAACAGAATTGACAGGCTGGTGTGGAAAACTCAAGACTCCTATCAACATGGTTCTGTGGAACAATGAGTTTTGAGTCACAAATGGGTTAAAAAAAACATTTAGCCTACAACCTGTGTTTCAACTTTTTAAGACTATCTCCTTGCATTACATTTTACAAACTAATAAATATCCTGAAAGGCTATATAATCAGGTTAATAGAAAAAAAAAGATCCTAAGTTATAAATCCACTATTTTTAAAGAGGCTAAATCTAAAAATATGTAAGGTACATTCGTGATTTTTCTTCTCATTTTCATAAATGCAAGCCAGACACAAATTACATTCAGAGACTGACAAACTTCACAGATCACAGAATCAGTACACATAACTACCTCTGAGTGAACACATGAGACCTTTCTGGAAGCCAGTCACACTACCAGAGCAGCTTCATTCTGTGAAGAAGTTCCAATGATCCGCCCGCCTTGGCCTCCCAAAGTGCTCGGATTATAGGCGTGAGCCACCACACCCGGCCCTAATACAGTTTATTTTAAACAGTGGATCAAACACATAAGCCATTTAATTTCTGGTGTCTAGGTGTTTTCGGGTTTTCTTCCATCATTAAATATTGTGCTGACCTGGTAACTTGGTAGCAATACCATAGTATTGCAAGGACTAAATTTACACCAAAAATAAAGTGCTGATTGTATCAGGTATATTTTAAAATACAACAGATAAGATTTATTCTAAAGCTGTCAAAGAATGTTGGCTACAGAAAAAGTGACATTTGAGCTGGATTCTGAAGGATATATGAATCATTCACCAAATCGGGAGTAGACTGGGAATGGCACTGAAGATGTGGAAGTCTGACTAAAGAATTTGAACTTTACCTCACTGGACAACGCAAACCTACCAATGAGGTAGCTTTTATATAATTTTCCTGCAGAAAAGTGATATAAGATGCCTTTTAAAACTGGTATCGGCCAATATAAAAGGATAAAATGCAGAAGCATGAGGCAATCAAAACTGTTTGGGAGGCTACATTTAAGAAGGAGTTATGAACAGCGGGGTTGGAACGAGAGGGCAAATTTAAGCAACACTTTAGGAGGTAGAACCAAGACAATTTACCATCCAAGTCAATGGGAGGGAGTCAAGGAAGGCTTCAACTTGAAAGACTTATCATGAAAGGTGACAGAATATGAAGAACGACATCTAATTTCATCTCCTATCTCTGACACACAACCATCCTAAACAACTTGCAACTCCACCAAGCCAGGCTTTTTGCACTTGCTGTTCCATCTACCTGTGCTGCCTAGTGAGTTTGGCGAGCTCATGCTTCCCAAGCAGCCCTTTCTTCAGAGAGCCTGCCCTGACTACAACCAGGAAAGGTGCCTAGCCCCTGTGCTCCAGTACCCCGCAGCGCAGCCCTCTAATAAAAACAGGCCCCAAGCCAGTTTACACATCTGTCCCTCTCTCGACAGCTGGCATCCAGCCTACCCTTCACTACCGTCTCCCCAGTGCTGAGCCCCCAAGGGGCGTTCCATAAATGTTAAGTGGCTGGCCGCGGACGAAGGGGCTCAGACCGCGCGAGTTCTTATCATTACTAAAATTCCCTCTAACGAGAAAAACCGCCGCCCAGAGTGCCAGAGGGCTGCGGACCCCACGTCCATGACCCTCACGCACTCGAAACGCCCGAGCTAGCCCTCCCCGCCGAACCCCGAGAAGGAGCACAAACGCAGGGCCGGCCGGCTCCGGGGTCAGTCCACCGGCCCAGCTCCAGCCCGGCTCTCAGGCTCGCCGCATTACCTAGACAGGACCTCCAAGTCCTCAAGCGCAGACAGCAGCCGCTCTCGTGTGCTGTTACCACCCGCCACTCCCAAACCGCCTCCCAGCCGCTCCTTCTCCTTCTCACCACTCGAAGACGCAGCCATTCTCTCTAGAGTCCCGCCACCGGCGCACGCGCAGAGCGCGCTGACGCAGGTGCGTGGCGAGAAGGCGGGCTCGGAAGGCGGAAGAGTCACCCAGGAGAGGAACAAGAGGCCTGGCGAGAGCGCCCCCTTTGCGCCTGGAGGCGCACTGCGGGCACCGGCGCCATCTGTTGGGCCAGCGAGGGCTTTCTGGTCCAAACCCTGGGAGCGACAGCTGAACTGAGAACAGTGGGGGCAACGTAGTCTGATTCTCCTGGGCCTAATGTTTTTTTTCTCTTTCTTTCTTTCTTTCTTTCTTTTTTTTTTTTTTGAGACGAGTCTCGCTCTGTTGCCCAGACAGGAGTGCATCGTCGCGGATGTCTTGGCTCACTGCAAGCTCCGCCTCCTGGGTTCACGCCATTTTTCCTGCCTCAGCCTCCCGACTAGCTGGGACTACAGGCGCCCGCCACCACGCCCGGCTAATTTTTTGTATTTTTAGTAGAGACGGGGTTTCACCTTGTTAGCCAGGATGGTCTCAATCTCCTGACCTCGTGATCCGCCTGCCTCAGCCTCCCAAAGTGGTGGAATTACAGGCGTGAGCCACCGCACCCGGCCCACCTTAACCATTTTTAAGTGGATAGTTCAGTGGCATTAAATACATTCATACTGTTGAGCAACTATCCATCTCCAAAACCTTTTATCTTGTAAAACAAACTCTGTACTCACTAAATGCTAACTCCCTATCCCTCCTTTCTCCAGGCCCTGGCAACCACCATTCTACTTTCCATTGCTGTAAGTTTGGCCACTCTAGGTACCTCATATAAGCAGAATCATACAGTATTTGTCTTTTTGTGTCTGGCTTATGTCACTCAGCATTATGTCCTCCAGGTTCATCCATGATGTAGCATGTGCTGGAATATCTTTCCTTTTTAAGACTAATATTCCATTGTATGCATATGGCACCTTTTGTTCATCCATTCATCTGACGATGGACAGTTAGGTTACTTCCACATTTCTATAATCCATCTTTATAGCCATACATCTTCCAACAAAATGTTTTGCTCATTACTCAGGTTAATTATTGAACTGAAGGAACCAATACAGTACATAAGTAGTAGTTAATTAACATAGTTTAAGTCATTGATGTACCACACATTCCAAACCAGAACTGGTTGTCAAAGGCAAAAATACGTCTTAGCCTACTTTTCCTAGGGATAACAACGTAGTAGGGATCACTCTCTACCAGAAAAAAACCAAAGTTACAAGCCTATTGGGAATGAGGATTTCATATTGCTACTGTAAAAGATGGTCTGGGACTGCCTCACTCCCATGAGGTAGTAGTACCTGTAGTCCTTTCATTTCAGGGTCTCATCCTCTACTCTGTCTTTTTGGAGGTGCTAAACCTGACTCCTGGGCACCCAGAGTTGACAAGTCTTTTAGAAATTCATGTTAAATAAATTCACTCATAGCAACTGCTGCGTAATCTAGAATGCTGATTTACTCACTTACGATGAAAAGTAATAGTGCCAAACATATCTTTTTCCCATAGACAAAACTATATGAGAAGCCATATTATCACAGGATGTTGCTTGTTAAACTTCGATCAGAACAAACAAGGAGAGATTAAAAATTAATGACACAATCATGAGGCTTTGTATCTCCACAGTGTAGGGATATTTGTGTTCAAGAGATTGGATTATTTGTGTTCATAGGTCAGGGTACCTTTTCCTCTAGACAGTGCGAGAGATCCTTGTCACCTTTTGTTTTCTGACCGTTCCCTGCATCTGCTGTTGGCTAACCCTTTTTTGTTAATGCAGTCAATTCTCAGGCAATGGGTTAAAGTAGATTGAAGCTTTGTTCATTACACTTGCATTCTAAACATGCCTGTCAGTACTCTAGTCAATCATTTCTTATGTTAAGTTTCCAGGGTGCCAAACTTCTACGGTATGTGTTGGTTTTGTTTACTCAACTCTCATGGGTCATATTGAGCCATGACTCTGGTAGGAGGAGAGAGAACATTATATTAGTGTAAACATAAAAATTCTAGAAGGATTCTAATTAGTTAAAAATGACCAATTGTAGTCCTACTTTGCAGACACTGAGGATCAGTGTGTGGAGCATGTATGTGTATTGTGAACTCCTGACCTCCTCAGATTTATTGCAAATTCATATGCATATTAAACAGTTTCTATAGACTGATAAGTAATAGCATCTTTCACAGATATACTGTCTTGCAAATTGTACAAATCCAGGCGTGATAAACAAATATGAATTATTTTATATAGTATTACTGAATTCATGGTAATTTGGAGTTAGGTACATATTTTCTCAATCTGTAGATTCAAAAAGGACACTACTTTCTCATGAAATTTTATTGACATGCTGGGCACTGTTCTAAGCACTTCAAAAATATTAACTTGTTTAATTTTCCTAACACTCCTATGAGGTAAGTACTGTTACTATCCCTATGTTACAGATAATGAAACTGAGGGGCAGAAATGTTAAGACACATGCTGGGGTCATATAGTAAATGGCAAAGCTGGAATCTGAACCCAGAGTCTGGCTCCAGGGTCTGTGCTCTTTACCACTGGTTATCCCAGCTCTCTGTAAAGAAAGAAGGATATTCATGTACTAAAAGGACTGGGAACCTCTGACCTAAAATATGAGAGGACTTCAAAAAGTTCATGGAAAAATGGAATTAAAAGATAATAATTTAAAATATAAACTTTATTTCTCAACATAAGCTCCATCTAGTTCAAGACACTTTTGTAAATGACGATAGCAGCCATTTAGTTCATCCCTAAATAAATGAGGGCCCTTGGAATTTAACCGTGTCAATGCTGTCTTTTTTACTTTTTTCTTTTCTTTTTTTTTTGCCACAGGGTCTCACTCTGTATCACTCAGGCTGGAGGGCAGTGGTGCAACCACAGCTCACTGCAACCTTGACCTCCCAGGCTCAAGCAATCCTCCCAATACATTATTAACTGAAGAAAAATGAGTGCCCTTTACAGATTTTATTTATTTAGTTAGTTTTGAGACAGAGTCTTGCTCTGTTGTCTTGCTCAAGCTGGAGTGCAGTGGCACAATCTTGGCTCACTGCAACCTCCACCTCCCGGGTTCAAGTGATTCTCCTGTCTCAGCCTCCCGAGTAGCTGGGATTACAGGCATGTGCCACCATGCCTGGCTAATTTTTGTATTTTTAGTAGAGATGGGGTTTTGCCATGATGGCCAGGCTGGTCTCAAACTCCTGACCTCAAGTGATCCACCCTCCTCGGCCTCCCAAAGTGCTGGGACTACAGGCATGAGACACTGAGCCTGGCCCAGATTTTTTTAAGATTAGGAAACAAAAAGAAGTCAGATCAGGACTGTAAGGTGGATGTTCAATGATTTCCCATTGAAACACTTCCAAAATTGTCCTTGTTTGATGAGAGGAATGAGCAGGAGTATTGTTGTGGTGGAGAAGGACTCTCCGGTGAAGCTTTCTCGGGTGTTTTTCTGCTAAAGCTTTTGCTAACTTTCTCAAAACACTCTCATAATAAGCCATTGTTATCATTCTTTGGCTCTCCAGAAAGTCACCAAACAAAATGCCTTGAGCATCCCAAAAACTGTTGCCATGCTGTTTGATCTTGACTGGTCTGCTTTTGCTTTGACTGGACCACTTCCACCTCTTGATAGCCATTGCTTTGATTTTGCTTTATCATCAGGATTGTGCTGGTAAAGCCATTTTTCATCTCCTATTACAGCTCTTCAAAGAAGTGCCTCAGGATCTTGATCTCACTTGTTTAAAATTTCCATTGAATGCCCTGCTCTTGTCTGCAGGTGATTTTGGCATAACAGTTTTGGCACCCATTGATTGGAAAGTTTGCCCAACTTTAGTTTTTGAGTCAGAATTGTATAGGCTGAACAAATTGAGATGTCTATAGTGTTGTCTATTAATTGCTGGTCCTCTGCAATTAGGGCACAAACAAGATAAATATTTTCCTTGCAAATTGATGTGGATGGTCTGCTGCTGCAGGCTTTATCTTCAACATCATCTCATCCCTTCTTCAAATGAGTTTTCTATTTGTAAAACCACTGATTTCTTTAGGGCATTGTCCTCATAAACTTTTCATAAAGCATCAAGATTTCACCATTCTTCCACACAAGCTTCACCATCAATTTGATATTCTTGCTTCAATTTTAGTAGAATTCATATTGTTCTTATAGGGGCTCTTGTCAAACTGATGTCTTATCCTTCTTGTGCCTCAAACTAGATCCTGTTCACATATGTTATAACAAGTTAGTATGACTTTATTTTGGTGGAAAAATATTTTGAAATGCATGTATAGTTTTTCTATAATACACACTTTTCATGAACTTTTTGAAGAACCCCTCATACAAACACTATCAAATAAATGCACAGCTTGAAATTCTGAGCAAAAAGCAGCTGCAAGCAGTTGGTGTGGAGGTTTGGAGGTGCAGCGAGAAACTCAACCAAGGCTGTCCCTAAGGGTCAGCAGAATAGATAGCTGAATACACTATGTATCTTTAAAAAATTTTTTTTTTAATTTTATTATTATATTTTTGAGACAGAGTCTTGCTCTGTCACCTAGGCTGGAGTGCAGTGGCACGATCTCAGCTCACTACAACCTCCACCTCCCAGGTTCAAGCAATTCTCCTGCCTCAGCCTCCCAAGTAGCTGGGATTACAGGCATGTGCCACCATGCCTGGCTAATTTTTGTATTTTTAGTAGAGATGGGGTTTCACCATGTTGGCCAGGCTGGTCTCGAACTCCTGACCTCAGGTGATCTGCTCGCCTTGGCCTCTCAAAATGCTGGGATTATAGGCAGGAGCCACTATGCTTGGCCTATTTTATATTTTTAAGGCAGAGCCTTGCTATGTGAGCCACTTTACCCGGCCTATTTTTTATTTTCATCAAACAACATATATACATAGTCTAAAATCAAATGGTACTCAAAAGCTTCTAATGAAAATAAAAAAGTATTAAGTTACCACCTCCTGAGCCCCACTTCCTAGCATATCCTTCTCACTAAAGGTGGGCACTCTCAGCATTTTTAACCATTACTTCTATTCTTTGCTCACATATTTTAAAATAATATGCATATATTCTATATCTCTATTCAACTGCTTTTGAAATTTATTTCCTATGATGATAAATGAGGATTTTATCTCTCTTACATGTGTCATTTATCTTCCCATTAGTTAGAACACAGTTCTGGCCAGGCATGGTGGCTTATGCTTATAATCCCAGTACTTTGAGAGGCCAAGGCATTTGAGACCAGCCTGACCAACATGGTGAAACCCCATCTCTACTAAAAAAGTACAAAAAATTGGCTGGGCATGGTGGCACATGCCTGTAATCCCAGCTACTTAGGAGGCTGAGGCAGGAGAATTGCTGGAACCCAGGAGGTAGAGGTTGCAGTGAATCAAGATCATGTCATTGCACTCCAGTCTGGGCAACAAGAGTGAAACTCGGTCTCAAAAAAAAAAAAACAAAACACAATTCTTTGTTAAGTCAATAGTTAGTGTTTACATTACTACACTATATCTACACATAACTATGTAATTATTATTTGTTTGACATGCCTAACTTATCCCTATAGAGATTTTTTTTTAATAGAAAAGAAAATATCTAAAATATCAAAGTGCATTGTGCATCTTGTGGAAACTTTTTTCACTTAAATATCTAGGTATGTGTGCACTGGGTCAAATGTAAAATTTTTTTTTACTTTGTACTGAAAAAGTGTGAATGCTTTGGAGATGGGGTCTTCAAAGAGGTGATCAAGTTAAAATGAGGCCATTAGGGTAGACCCTAATTCAATCTGACTGGTGTCCTTATAAGAAGAGGAAAAGACGCCAGGGATGAGTGTGCACAGAGAAAAGACCATGTGAGAATATGGCAAGAAGGCAGACATGGGCTAGCCAAGGAGAGAGGCCTTGGAAGAAACCAGTCCTGTTGACACCTTGATCTTGGACTTTTGGCTTCCAGAATTGTGAGAAAATAAATTCTTGTTGCTTAAACCACTCAGTCTGTGGCATTTTCTTATGATAGCCCTAGCAGACTAATAAAGAGGGGTTGCATGTCAATGGGCATCTGGAGATGTCTAATCATTGCCTTGCACATACTTTTGACTTTCTTGCCCCCATCTTGATTTGTTTTATTCCCTTGGCAAGGCCACGCACTGAGCTAAATGCAGCTGTGCCTACTACATGCCTATACCAATGCAGCTGAATATGGATGGAGAAAAACACACAAGCCAGTCAGTTTGTTGTAACTGAAATTCATGACTTTAACCCCCAAATCTTCAGTGGGTCCTTAGTGCTTCTGGGTAATGAGACTATGCATCCCTATTCTGACCCCTCTCCACTGTCCTTCATACAATTTCACACCATTGCCTCTCTCCACCCCTCAACATCTCCTTTCCCTTCCTCTTTCTCAATTTAGGATCTTGCCTCACTTGATTCACTGAGGAAAACAAAAAACAAAAAACAAAAAAACATATTCAAGGTCAAGGTTCAGATGGAAAGTCAGAGTCAGGTATTTCTTTCCTGGCAGGCAGGTAGTGAGGGAAGGAAAACAGAACAACTGCATTCATTAACTCTTCTCCAATAAACAAAAAGAGTTGAAACTCTACCTCAAGACAGGAACCTCAGAGCCTTTAATCCCAAGTAAAAATAACACTCAATTCAGTATCAAGCTCCAGTATCAAGAACCACCATTTATGGTTTCTGAAGACATAAATCACCTCTCAAAAAGCTACTGGGAGAAAGGGATGAATTCCCAGCAAGTTGCTGGCGTATAGGGAAGCAAATCTAATTTTTAAATAAATTACAAAGCCTCAAAATGTGCCATTTTAACTGCTTTTAATTAGCCAAGTTATCTCACTTAGAACCAACTAGGGCTGCTCCACCTCAAGAGAAGATTCACCCCTTACTCCTTCACCGCCCCCATCCTAGTTACATTTTGAGGCTTTCCTCAAAAGAACCTCAGCCTGCACTTTCAAAAACAATACAACAAAAAACTCCCACTCTTCAAAATTACTCAGTTAATTAAAGTCATTAGCCCTCTAGTAACTGTGGCATTTGACTTTAACTCCCTACATTCTTGTGCCTTGAGAATAAAAAACAGTTTAGGTTAAGCCTCTCATTCCCTTTATTTATTTATTTTTTTTTATGTACTTATTTTGAGACCGAGTGTCACTCTGTCACCCAGGCTGGAGTGCAGTGGCACAATCTCGGCTCACTGCAACCTCTGCCTCCGACATGCAAGCGATTCTCCTGCCTCAGCCTCCCGAGTAGCTGGAATTTCAGGCGTGTGCCACCACACCCAGCTAATTTTTGTATTCTTAGTAGAGACAGAGTTTCGCCATGTTGACCAGGCTGGTCTTAAACTCCTGACCTCAGGTGATCCTCCCGCCTTGGCCTCCCAAAGTGCTGGGATTACAAGCGTGAGCCACTGTGCCTGGCCTCATTCCCCTTAAATATTTGCAGTGTGATATCGATGGAAAAATCTCCTGGAATTTATCAGACTCTCAAATAAGAGAAATGTCATCCTCTCCCTGAAATTCTCCAGGTATCATTAAAAACTTACGACTTCTCAGTAACTCAGAAGAAGGGTGAGCATCATCTTTGACCTCCTTTGGTAGATTCGTTGATTCTTTCAACAAATATTTATTAAGTTCTGTGTATATGCCACACTAAATGCTAGGCCTATAGAGGTGAGCAAGACAACATTGGTCAGGAAAGGCCTCCTGGATGAGGTGAAAGCAGAGATTCTTAAGACAGAAGGTGGCTGGAATAAGTATCAGAGGTGGGCAGGGAGATTGGCAGGTCTAGAGGAAGAAGGACTAGAACAAAGAATCAGTATCAGAAAGCAAATTGTCAAAATGCCTCACAAACTTCTTAATTGTGGATTGAATGGTGGCCTTCCCAAAATATATGTCCACCTCCCAGAACTTGTAAATGTGATTTTATTTGGAAAGGTTTTTGGAGTTGTAATTAAGGATCTCAAGATGAGATGATCCTGGATTATCCAAGTTGACCCTAAATCCAATATCGAGGTGTCATTATAAGAGATACACAGAGGAGAGACACAGAAGGAAGAGGAGAAGGTCATGTGAAGACAGAGGCAGAGACTGGAGTTAGGCAGCCACAAGCCAAGGAATGTCTGCAACCTCCTGAAGCTGGGAGAAGCAAGGAAGGACTCTTCCCTAGAGCCTCTGAGGGAACACAGCTCTGTTGACACCTTGATTTTGGGACTTCTCGCCTCTGCAACCATGAGAGGAAAATTTTCTGTTGTTTCTAGCCACACAGGTTGTGGTAATTTATTATAGCAGCCCTAGAAAACCAATACAAGATGAAAAAAAGTCTAGTTTGAATGAGTAAAAATTCTCAGATTATTCTAAGAAAATACAGGTTCATTTTATCCTAATACATAAAACAAATCTCTAAGTGTTCTTGGGTGCTTGGAGAGATGAATAAACTAAATATATTTATATTAACAGCATCAATTTGTACATCGTGAGCTAAAACAATTAAAAACATTTTGTGTTCTTAAGTAGAGGCCCAGGTTATGGAATAAAAACTAAAGAGATCTCAGAAGTCATCTGATCTAGCCTGATCCCAGCCTGTGATCAAACCCTTTCTGGTAGAGGGGAGGTGGCTACCTCACATCAGCAAATTTTATGTATAATGAGCCCAAATGTGCTTCAAGATAATTTTCACATATTGAGCACAAACTCTGTCTTCTGAAGTCATAAACAAAACATTTAATCTGTCTTTCACACAACAGCCTATTTTTTTAAACCACAATTTATTAAGATTTTTTCTTATAAAATTTCATATATACATGCATATTTTTATTGCTTTTTAAAATTTTCTATATTTTCTATGATGCATTTTTTATATTTTCTAGATTTTCTGATGCATATATATGCTCATATATACATCATAGAAAATATATATTATGATTATGATTATGATTTTTATTTATTTATTTATTTATTTATTTATTTTGAGATGGAGTCTCACTCTGTTGCACAGGCTGGAGTGCAATGGCGCAATCTCAGCTCACTGCAACTTCCACCTCTCGGGTTCAAGCTATTCTTGTGCCTCAGCCTCTCAAGTAGCTAGGATTACAGGCGCCTGCCACCATGTCCGGCTAATTTTTGTATTTTAGTAGAGACAGGGTTTCACCATGTTGGCCAGGCTAGTCTCAAACTCCTGACCTCAGGTGATCCACCCACCTCGGCCTCCCAAAGTGCTGGGATTAAAGGCATGAGCCACCGCACCAGGCCGATTTTTATTTTTTTATATGTCTAGATTTACTATGATGCATGTATATGTGCATATATATGATGCATCATAGAAAATCTAGAAATATATGAAAAAATAAATATCACCTGTTAGCCCACCATTGAGAGACACAGGTTGTTAACATTTTGGTTTATTTCATCTCTAATATTTCATTTTTTCACCCATGTAATCATCCCTAGTTCCTTCAGTCAAACCTCATTTAAAAGGGTTTCCAGACCTTTCATCAACTTGATCATCTGTTTCATACATTCTAGTTTGTCCTTCATAAAATGTGACAACCCAGAGTAAAGATGATGTTGCAGGTCCAGTATGTCTAGGGCTGCATGAAAGGAAACTTCTCTTTTGGTCTGGGGAATCACTGTAACGAAGTTGAATGATCAGAGCCTTCGTAAAATGACTAACCTCAATTCAAGTCCTGGTTCTAATGATTTATAGTTTCTGCATTTCAGGTTCTCAGTCTATAAAATGGGGAAATGAAGCTTTCCCTATTTTTGCTGGAAGGCATAGAGGGATGTATGTAATGTGCTTGCTGCATTGTATGTACAAATAAAAATAAATTACAGAAGTGGGTAATGTCTACCGGACTGGGTGTTGTCTCATACTCTATAGGTACAATTGCTATCCCTGTTTACAAACAAGGACACTGAGGCACAGAGAAGTTAGGTCATCCATCTAAGACCACATACTGGGGGGTGGCAACACCCAGGCAGTCTAAAGTCAGAGCCAGTATTCTTCACCACCATACCGCAATGTCCAGCAGCTATCATCATAACTATTATACTTCCTTCAGTGTATCCCAATGCATTCAGTAAGTTTTTTGGAAGTCATATTACTTTGTGGATACATGAAAGTTTGCAACATATTAAAAAATTCTAACTGAAAGTAACCAGAATGTCGTTCAATGGGTTGGATAAGTAATGGAATTACATAACAAATATTAGTACATCTATATAGTGAAATACTATACAGTAACAAGAAGGAATGAGCTATCAAAGCCACCCTAAGACATGGAAGAATCTTAAATGTGTATTGCTAAGTGAAACAAGCCAATCTGTAAAGGCTACATGCTATGTGATTCCATTTATATGACATTCTGGAAAAGGCAAATCTATAGAGATAGTAAACAGATCAGTGGTTACGAAGAAATCAGAGGATGAGGAGACTGGAGTAGGCGAAGTACAGAGGATTTCTCTAAGGTACAGAAACTATTCTGTATGATATTGTAATGGTAGATACATGAAACCATGCATTTATAAAAACCCATAGAACTTTACAGCACAAAGGATAAACCTTAATGTATGCAAATTAAAACAATTATTTAGGAAGTTTGATGATCCCAGTATGGAGTGCAGAATGTGAAAAAAGAATCTAACTGTATTATAAATGTTTCATCCCCTGAAAGAAGGGAGGAAAAAGTTGCAGAGAAGGGGAGAAGGCTAGAATGATCCACGTGGTACTGGATTAGATCAGTATGAACTCTTATATAGCTTAACATAGGTACACAGGGTTACAAATAGAAATATTTATGGATATGTTTCTATATGCTGATTGGTATACATACATGTATCTCTTTGCTTTTAATTACCCAGGTTCAAGGAATCCTTTATAGTTTATTTGCATTGCTATAAAGGATTCCTTGAACCTGGGTAATTAAAAGAGAAGTCATTTATTTGGCTCACAGTTCTTCAGGATGTACAAAAAAACATGGCAAGAACATCTTTTTTTTTTAAGTTTTAAAAATATTTAAATAGTAGAGATAGGGTCTTGCTATATTGCCCAGGCTGGTCTCGATCCCCCTGCCTTCACCTCTCAAAGTGCTGGGATTATAGGCATGAACCACTATACTCAGCCAAGCATCTGCTTCTGGTAAGGGCTTCAGGGAGCTTCCAATCATGGCAAAAGGAGAAAGGGGAGCAAGTGTGCCACACAGTGAGAGAGGAGGAAGCAAGAGAGAGAGGAGGAGGTGCCAGGCCGTTTTTTACAATCACATCTTGAGGTACCTAATAGACCTGGAACTCACTCATTACCAGGAGGATGCCACCAAGAAGTTCATGAGGGATCTGCCACATGATCCAAACACCTTCTCCGAGGCTCCGCCTCCAACACTGAGGATCAAGTTTCCACAAGAGATTTAGAGGGGATGAATATCTAAACTATATCAGAGGCCGGGCGCAATGGCTCATGCCTGTAATCACAGCACTTTGGGTGGCCAAGGCAGGTGGGTCACCTGAGGTCAGGAGTTCGAGGCCAGCCTGGCTAACATGGCAAAACCCCGTCTCTACTAAAAATACAAAAATTAGCTGGGTGTGGTGGTGGGCGCCTGTAATCCCAGCTACTCGGAGGCTGAGGCAGGGAACCGCTTGAACCTGGGAGGCGGAGGTTGCAGTGAGCCGAGACTGCGCCATTGTACTCCAGCCTGGGTGACAGAGCAAGACTCCATCTCAAAATAAATAAATAAATACATAAATACATAAATAAATAAATAAATAAATAAAATTAAAAACTGTATCAGAGATCGGGGGTGAGGGAGTAACTTACAGAGGAGGAGCCTGACAAACACTACTTCAGCCACATGATCAAGGACAACGGCGAGAAGTCAGTTGATAGTACCTGTTACAGGCTGAATTGTGTCCCCCTCCTGCCCAAATTCACATGTTGAAGCCCTAACTCCCAGGACCAAAGAATGGGACTGTATCTGGAGACAGGGACTTTCAGTAGGTAATAAGTTAAAGTGAGGCCGTTACGGTCCCTATTCAAGCTGTCCGGTGTTCTTAAAAGAAGAGGAGATTAGGACCCAGGGAGAGAGGCCCTAGGAAGGTGGGTGCGTGGAGAAGGAGCCATGTGAGAACACAACGAGAAGGCAGCCATCTGCGCGATAAGGAGAGAGGCCTCAGAATAAACCGACCCTGCGGATTTTATATTTCCAGGCTTCACAACAAATTTCTGTTGTTTAAAACACACAGTCTGTGGTATATTGCCATGGCAGCCCTAACTGACTAACACCAGCACTCTTGATAGGATGTGATGGAAACGGCACTTTATCTCTGGGGTTTTCCTCCAAACTCTAACTCCATCAGATAAATCCCAAGTGAAGGGCTTTCTATAAAACACCTGACCCATACTCTTCAAAATATTCAAGGCCATTAAAAACAAGGACGCTCTGAGAAACTCACAGCCAAGAAGAGCCAGAGGAGACACTGTACTAATGGTAATGTGGTGTCCTGAATGAGATCCTGAAACAGAAAAGCAACATTAAGTAAGAACTAAAAAATTCTGGAAAAAAGTATTGACTTTAGTTAATAATAATGTATCAGTATTGGTTCCTTTTCTTTTCTTTTCTTTTTTTTTTTTTTGAGACAGTCTCACTCTGTTGCTCAGGCTGGAATGCAGTGGCATGATCTTGGCTCACTGCAACCTCCCAGGTTCAAGCAATTCTCCTGCCTCAGCCTCCCAAATATCTGGGATTACAGATGCCCACCACCACACCCAGCTAATTTTTGTATTTTTAGTAGAGACAAGGTTTCGCCATGTTGGCCAGTCTGGTCTTGAACTCCTGACCTCAGGTGATCCACCCACCTCGGTCTCCCAAAGTGCTGGGATTACAGGTGTGAGCCACACCGCGCCTGGCCCAGTATTGGTTTCTTAATTGTAACAGATGTACTTAATTATTGTAAGGAGTTAATAATAGGGAAAACTAGTATGAGATAGATGGAAACTCTTTACTATCTTCACAATTTTTTCCCAGGATGGAGTGCAGAATTTTTTCTCAGCTCACTGTAGCCTCAACCTCCCTGGCTCAAGTGATCCTCCCACCTCAGCCTCCCCAAGTAGCTAGGACTACAGTCACGTTGCCACCATTCCCAGCTAATTTTTTTGTATTTTTTGTAGAGACAGGGTTTCACCATGTTGCCTAGGCTGGTAAAACTATTCTAAAATAAAAAATTTATTTGAAAAAATCTTTGTGTTTTTCAGATCCATTACCACTAAATTCTATTTAGATATTCAACAATGTTTTCAGTATAGTAACTATGTAATTGCTGCTCAGGGCAGAGCCAAGTAGGGTATTATGGTGATAATTTCCTTCCTATACAGCTTTTAGTTCTTCCAGTAGTTTCTATTTCTTTTTCTTCTTGTTAACCTCTTACAATAATTTTTCATTTGTCTTCCAAAAGTTCCATCATATCCAGAATTTTATTTGTCTCACCTTCTTTTTGGGGAAACCTTGCCTCTCAGAGCCTCTGCGGCCAGCAAAGGTCATTTGGTGAGAGGCTAATTTAATGTGGTTCAAGCATACGGTCTTCTGGTGGCCTAATCTGATTTAAGGATAGAATTTAGGGTAGCTAAAGAAGTGAGTAAATGACATATACAGTAAATGTCCTTTCCCACTTTACTCATCTAGCACTTGGTGGTGAAGTTGATATAATTCCAGTTCACGGCAAAGATATTTGATATTTCAGTTAGTCCCAATAGCATTGATACTTTTAAGAACCTTCTGGGATTCAAGGACTCAAGGTGGAGGCTGACTATGCTCAGCAGCCAGTAAAAAAAAAATCAATGGTGCTGAGGTACAGCCAATTAACCAAAACAAAACCACCTAGTGATATCATCACCCAGTCCACATTTCTTCATTTGATGGACAAAGAGTCTCTGATAGATTTTGCTAAAGTCAAAAACTTCAGATAACAATAACTCTTAACTTTCTTATCCTTCTAACATTCCTAAATAACAACAACAAAGAAGTTTTGAGGACAAAGGAAATTTTTTGGCACAGAATAGTACCTGTTTTGCACAGAATAATATATGTTTAAATGTCTTCATAAATGACACCATACCTTTTCAACTTCCTATAAGCGGTACCTACCACAGAGTAAGTGATCAGTATTTAATTGAAGTTCTTTGACTTATCTAGTATCTGAATGTGAAGGTCAGTTTTACATTCACTTAAACTTTTGTTTTCTCCCAGATCAAAATATTTGTTTTGGCTCTATAAAGAGAGATTTCCCAGAAAAAATTTTCCTTTCTGGCTGTTAGTAAGTTAGTTCACTTCCTGTCTCTGAGTCTGTGGAAACAATTCAGAAAAGATCAACTATAATTCCCATTTTCCACCTTGTTTTTCATTTCTTTGCATTTCAAATCCTGTTTGTTTTTGTGTGTTAGCCTCTCACACAAGTACCTGCTTGATAAATACTTACTGATTTGATTTAATTTAGAAAAACACTTTATGATCTACACAATATAGTTTAATTGGCAAAATTTGCCTCTGATGGTCGTACCCTGTCTCTGAATGTTTATCACAATTCAGAAAGTACTACATGACCCTGTGTGCAAATGAGTCACTGTATCTCCCCTACAATGGCACAGAGATTAACATCGAAGTGGCAGGAAATGAAGAATCGAATCCAACTCGAAACCACCAAATTCCCAGCTCGTTTAGCCTTCTTGGCAACTACAGTATCATTACTTTCCATTTACTTTCAAATACATCCAAACTCATGTTATCTGATTCTGACCCTGGCCAGAATATATGTATATATATATGTATGTGTGTGTGTGTGTATATATATATATATATATAACCATTAAAAGCCATAAGGATGAGTTTACCATTAAATCTTTGAGTAAAAGCAAATTGGTTAAAGGAGGTTTCTTGGCACTTGTCAGGGCAGAACAGTGGCTTCTTTGTCCTTTCAGATTCTCTGTGGCTTGGCCTTTGCCTCTTCTTGGATAACACGTTGCTCTTCGACATGCTGGGCTTCAGCCAGGTCTGCTCCTCAATCCTCCCCATAAGTTATCCCTTTCAGCCAGCCCCATCCAGTGGTGAAGACAGTGACTCCCTGTCTCAGCAGTTAGCTTTCCAGAAAGTTGCCTGCCCACTTTGTGAATCTAACACCTGATATAAAATTTCTAATTACAAACACCAAATTCTTTCTCCTAGGAAATCTGAAACTGCATGCTCTGCTCTTTGTTTCGACCTTTTATTTTCATTGGAAAGCCCTTGCCAAACATTGGGAACATTTCACTCCACCTGATACAGGCTTTTATCTCTTCTCAACTAGAAAAATGCATAATGCTTCATTTTCAGTATAACCAGGCAATCCATTTCCAAGATCTGCTGTATACAATGCTCCTGCCTGGCCAGTATGCTGTGCAAAGTGCCTCAAAGGTATTTCTCAGATTCTGGCAGGACCATTTTGTTGACATTCCTCAACAAAGGCCTTACAATTTCAAAGGCAGTTTAGATAATTTGATTTTAGAAGTGTCAGCAGTTCTTCTTTAAGTCCTTAGACATCAAACCCACAGAGCCCTTAATACCAGATTTAGATGTGAAGTGGTGGAATTATAGAACACAAACATCATATGGCAAGTGACCATCTGACAGATGCATATTTAAATCTGTTTGCAAAGATGTCCCCTGTTGACTTGTTGGCATCCTAAGATGTTGGTTAATAGACTTTACATCCCCAACACAATTGAAGAGCCTGGCCCACGTCTATTACCAAGGAAAACAAGGTAGGGAGATGTCCAGGGATTACAAAACTCTAATAAATCCTGTTTCTTATTCCACATAATACTTAGTATACTCACAGTTTCTATTTGGTTTACACCCCTGCAGAAACCTGGGTAAGTTCAGGGTGGCCCCAGGAAACAGGGAGAAAGGAAGACTGCAGGGACTGGCTGTCAGTCAATGTCAATGTCAGAGGTTGAAGTAAGGGGGAGGGAGAATCAGGGATCCTGGAGGAGTCTGCAGGGGAGAACAGACTATGCAGCAGCCTCTATCAGGACAGTTGGTGTACACTTGGCTGAACTGTCTCCTTTTTGCATTTTTCTTAGGAAACTGAATATAATGGCAGAAAACTGAAGAGAGTTCAGATAGAAATCTTGTGTTCAACTCTGAGCACAAGACTTTCTGTTCATTCATTCATTCATTCTGTATATTTATTGAGCAACTATGTTTCTAAGAATTGTTTTAAATTCTGGTGATACAGGAGGACCAATCAAACAATTCCCTGCCCTCCTAAAGCTTACTTTCTATTGGAGGTGATGCAGAGTGTTAACAAGTAAATTTACCAGATAATTTTAGTTTATGATAAGTGTTACGAAGAGGTGGGAGCCACATTACACAGCGGGGCCAGAGAAGGCCTCTTTTAGGAGGGTGATGCTATGGCTAAGAACCAAGAAATGGGGCCGGGCGCAATGGCTCACGCCTATAATCCCAGCACTTTGGGAGGCAGAGATGGGTGCATCACCTGAGATCAGGAGTTCAAGACCAGCCTGGCCAACATGGTGAAACCCCATCTCTACTAAAAATACAAAAAAATTAGCTGGGCATGGTGGCGTGCACCCGTAGTCCCAGCTACTCGGGAGGCTGAGGTAGGAGAATCGCTTGAACCCAGGAGATGGAGGTTGCAGTGAGCCGAGATAGCACCACTGCACTCCAGCCCGTGCAAGAGAGTGAGACTCTGTCTCAAAAGAAAAAAAAAGAGCTAAGAGATGAAAAGGAGAACATAACTGTGTGACCACTGAGGGAAGAGGTCCAGGTAGAGTGAACAGCAAGTACAAAGGCCCCGAGGCAGGGAGGTTGGGGGGAGGTGTTTGAGGAAATGAGTCTGAATTAGGTTTCTGTCTGCTAATGCAGGAACACAAGCCTTTAAAACCACCTTAGTCTAATGTCCTCATACTTATTTATTAATATACTGTGGTAAGTGAGAAGACAGGTGACCACAGGTTCTATGGGTTTACAAAGAGCATTTAGATCAACCTGGAGGTTCAAAATATGACATCTAAGCTCAGATATAAAGGATGAGTCATAGTTATGCAGGGGATTTCAGTAAGTGCAAAATTTTAGGTGTACAGTAGGCCCCCTTTATCCATGAGGGATATGTTCCAAGACCCCTAGTAGATGTCTGATAGTACCAAACCCTCTATAGACTATGTTTTTTTGATCTGATAACAGAGATGTCTACCAAGTGACTCACAGGTGGGTAGTGTATACAGCATGGATCCCCAGGACAAAGGGAAGATTCACATCCCAGGCAGGATGGAGTGGGAAGGTGCAAGATTTCATTATGATACTCAGAATGACATGTAATTCAAGTTTAGATATTTTTTTCCTTGAATTTTCTGTTTAATGTGTTCAGACCTCAGCTGACTGCTGGTAACTGAAACTGTGGAAAGTGAAACTGTCTAAAAGGGGACTACTGTATTTGGGAGGAGTTGGAATACCAGAAAAAGTGAGAGGTAGGAAATAGCAGAATAAAAGCCTGGAATGTTAAAAATAAGCCATGAGGCTGGGCATGGTGGCTCATGCCTATAGTTCCAGCACTTTGGGAAGCTGAAGCAGGAGGATTGCTTGAGGCCAGGGATTTGAGACCAGCCTGGGCAACATAGCAAGACCTCATCTCTACAAGAAACTAAAAATAAATAAATAAATAAATAAATAATAAAGAGAAGCTATGTCATGAACGGCATTTTTTATCTCCAAGATCAAAACCTTAGACTTGTTTTATAAGTCACTGAAAGATTTTTAAGCAAGGGAGTGACAGAACCACATGGTGACTAGGTTAAAGGGGAATGAGGAAAGACAAGAGGAAGGAAATCAGTGGATATGTTACAACAATCCAAGAAAGTAATAATGTGGGTCTGACTTAAACAGTGGGGAACAAAAAGGAATAGAAAATTTGAGAAATATTTAGTAGATAAAATAAGAATTGGCTGATTAAATTAGGAGGACGGAGTGTGTCTGAGGTGGTGGGGGAGGAGTTAAATGGTTAGATTAGATGATGGAGACTGGAGGCAGTGTCACTAGTTTAGGTGAATAATATAAAAGAAGGAATAGGTTTTGAGGGAAATGGAGAATTCAGCTTTGGGCTCATGGCACTTGAAGAACATAGCCTGTAGTCCAGTTTATAGAGAGAAAGAAAACTGCAAATTGCTATTACCATTACGACTCTCCTTTTTTTGCAGAAGAAATTCATAGCTAAGGCCATGAAAGGTGAGAGTGTCAGGGTTCCTTTTATTTGGTGCCTGATGGAGACCAGGTGCTCCTGGTGGGAGTAGCCAATCAAAAGTACTTAATAGGGAATCTATTGAGGCCAGGAGTTCAAGGCCAGCCTACGCAACGTAGCAAAATCCAGTATCTGAAAAAAAAAATTTGTTTTAATTAGCAAAGGGTGGTGGAACATGCCTGTAGTCCTAGCTACTCGGGAGGCTGAAGCAGGAGAATTGCTCAAGCCCAGGAGTTCGAAGCTGCCATGAGCTATGATTGCACCACAGCACTTTAGCCTTGGCGACAGAGGGAGACTCTGTCTCTTTTTTTTTTTTTTTTTTTTTTTTTGAGATGGAGTCTCGCTCTTGTTGCCCAGGCTGGAGTATAGAGGCACGATCTCGGCTCACTGCAACCTCCGCCTCCTGGGTTCAACGAAAGAGTACTTAATAGGACTTTACACTACCCACCTCTTACACCCAGAATTTGCCTGGGAATAATTAAGAAACATGTTTCTTAACATATACACATGTTTAGGTGTATGCTTATGATGAGGGCAACAAATGTCCAATCAAGGTAGGAAGATAAAGCTAAGGTCTATATAACAAATGTCCACTAATGCAATAGTTAATTCCAGACAAGGAGATAGGACTGTGGGTGGCACAAGAAGAGGAGCTTTGATTTAAAAGGTCAAATCGTTGGGAGGCATAGCCATCTTTCAGGTGCTGGGAAAGTTTCCAAAGAATGGCTTACAGCCAAGAATAAGCTTCATGTGTTGGGGGCAGGGGGTGTGAATCAGGACCCAGGGGCACACTGGGTGGGTGGAGGGATGGGAGTGGGACGCAGGGTGGGGCTGCAACCTGGAAGGGAGTTCAAACTCAGCAAGGCAGACAAAGGGTGATGTGGCAAAGATTATGTCAGTAAGATAGTTACTTCCTGAGCTCTTACATAAATTAAAGTCATTAAAATTAATTTTACTCTGTGATTTTTTTTACACTCCTAGTGAAAAAGATGATACCTGGCAAATTTTCCCAAGAGTGTCTCTATACTTCTTTGGATAATTGATATCCAAGGCAGATGAGATTCAGGAGACACTTTTATCCAATATAGACAAAAACAGCCTTGCCTTTTGCTTTCACGTTTGAGGATTAAAGGACTTCGATTATTTAAGGGGGCTTAGTAAGTGTTGATTGCAATGACTTAGAAAATCCTTTCAGTGTCAAATGATGATGCAACGTAAGCTTTCTTGAAGAGTGAACTTAACTTTTACTGCTCTAAAGGCAGGTAATATAGAGGACATGAACAAAGAAACAGACCTGCTTTGGCCACTGAGGAGTCTCAAGTAAATGGCATGACCTCTTTCACCTGCAGTTTTCTAGTCTGTAAAATGGGGATTGTAATTTTTTCATTGATTCAACAAATATTTTATGAGCATCTCCTGGCACATCTCCTATGTGACAGGTACTGTTCTACCCAGTTCATAAAGTTATTTTGAGAATTACATGAAATAGCGTAAGTGAAAAATGCTTAGCATAGTTTCTACACTCTATCAGATGCTGATTGTATTAGTTTTCTATCCAAGAAGCTTTTTCAGCTGGAAAAAGATGGATGTTGAATGTTGGAGCCATTATTGGGTCAGGCCAACAATGGCGAAGACACTCAGAGTGTTTGTTGTAAATATCAGGGTGTCTTGCACAGGGGAAGAATTGACTAAATTGGGGATCCAAGAATGAAAAGACTTTTAATTTAATGATTTTCTTTTTTTTTTTTTGAGACAGAGTTTCACTCTTGTCGCCCAGGCTGGAGTGCAATGGCACAATCTCTGCTCACTGCAACCTCCGCCTCCTGGGTTCAAGTGATTCTCCTGCCTCAGCCTCCCATGTAGCCAGGATCACAGGCACCTGCCACCATGCCCGGCTAATTTTTTGTATTTTTAGTAGAGACGGGGTTTCACCACGTTGGCCAGGCTGGTCTCAAACTTTTGACCTCAGGTGATCTGCCTGCCTTGGCCTCCCGAAGTGCTGGGATTACAGGCATAAGCCACTGCGCCTGGCCCAATGACCTGTTTTTGAAACAGTAGGATGAAGGGCAAAATGTTGACCTGGGGAAAACAGAGCAAGTGTCAGTCAAAATTATTCTGGGAAGTCTGCAGAGGTTGCCATGAAGCAGCAGGGGTGATCCAAGTTAAGACTCATCAGAAACATGAATGTCCCACTGGGTCTAGAAGATCAAGAAAGAACTCCAAGATAGTTTGCTTCATCAACATGTTCAGAGTCGAGATGCGTGACAAAATAATTGTTTTTCTGAAGCACTTTTAACTGTGAACATTACAACATACCCACTGAACCCTGGAAAGTTAATTTGTAGTTCGAAGAATTGACGAGATAAGGACCCTGATACTTCGGATATTAACATTTGCCAGTGCTCTAAGTAGTTCATTTTAAAAAGGAAAGGAAGAAAAGCTGACTTAAGCTACAAAACATGTTTTCTCCCAGTATCGCTGATATATTACCTTTGCTTCTGAAGTGGGTTGGTTCATTAGCAAAGGGTGCAGCATTTTCCACTTCCCTTTTACAAACTGAACTTTAGCCCAGACCCTGAAGAGTCTATGGAGGTTGGTCAGTAATCACAATGGAATAGGATATGCCTTACCCTCAAAGAGAGACGTGGAAGGTCAAGGTCATTTGCAGGTGCCTCCCTCAGTGCTCGGAAATGGTATACATTTCTTATAACAATATGTGATACTGTAATTACCTACTTATTTTTCAATCTTTTCCAATAGACTATAAGCTCTTCAAGTGCAGAGACTGTGTATTATTAATCACTGTAAGTCCAAATGCTTAAAAAGCCACTAACAGGAAGGGCTCAGTAAATGCTTTATACAAAGTGAGTGGATCAATGTACAGAGGGATTGATGGATGAATGGATGGATGGTTGGATGGATGGATGGTTGAATGAATGGATGAATGGATAAATGGTTGGTTGGTTGGATGGATGGATAGATGGATGACTCCTGGATTCCTGCCATTAAAGAAAAACCGTCACAACAATAAAGAAAATGGTGCTCAAGTGAAGGGTGGACAAGATAGATGAGATTGACTTGGGACCAGAAGAGTCACTAAAGGGGCATATAATCCTAGAATCATTGGGAAGAAGGAAACTTGGATCAATTTTTGCCACTGTTTCTTCTAATCCATCCTCCCAAGAGTCTGGTCTGTACCTCCAGTAGAGAAAACTGCTACTGGGTAAACAAGGTTATCTTTGTGGGACTGAAGAACAAGTAAGAGCTCCAAGACTTACTGAGAAGGACAGAAGGCCTGTCTACCTTATTCCTGTCCATGGAGTAGAAACCCTGAGAGGCAAGGGCTCCATCTGCCTGAGGGAGACAGAGTTATGGGTTTCTTGGGCCACTGAACAGCCGTCATGACAATAGTCCCAGAATAACTACTTCCCATAAGGGATGGGCTACGGGGGAGTGAGGAGTGAAGGAGCTTTGGGAGTGCAGTCAGCAAGAGCTTGTTTGCAGACCTCACTGAGCTCCAGGGGACTGCATTTGGTAGCTAGAGATTTGGTAGGGTCAGCAGCAATAAGGCACCAGCAGTATAAACTCTTTTGCTCCCAGGAAATCTCAAGCTAGAGACTGATATGATTGAATAATAAGAGAACAGCAATCCATCAACCTCTCCGAGACACACAGAAACTGCCCCTAGTGAAGGTTTCTGCAAACCTGTAGGCAATGAGGTGAGGGCAACCTCCACGGATAGCTCATTGGTCTCCCGAGCAGCCAGGAGCTGAAAAAACTGGCGAGGGGTGGGTGGTGCCGGGGGAGAGTTGAGGGACCGCACTTCCCCTCCCTGAGCAATGCTGACCCAAGGGCCTTTGGGAGGAGGTTGTGCCACAGGACTGGTCATCAGAGAAGGGAGTCATTGCCATTCTACTAGCAAGTGAAGCCTGGGAATGAAGCTTGGGAAGTGAAGCAGGCTTTCAACTAGCTGCATGGAAAACAGCCCCAGGGTTCATCTGCAGGGTGCCCCCCTCCCCAGTACATGATTAACATGGACACCTAAAAATCCAAGCTTATAATTTATACATTTGTCAAGGTGGGGTATGTTGGAGAAGACGGGCCAAGCTTACTGTATAAAAGGAATGCTTCATTTCATAGAATGTTATTCCACTGCAGTTGCCTCTCACAGGAAGCAGAGCATGGTGTTTAAAAGCATGGGTTTTGGAGCCAAATGCCAGGGTTACAATCATGACTAAATTCCTTCTGTTCTGAGACCTTGAGCAAGTTTCCTCACCTCTCTAAGTCTCTGCTTCCTCATCTGTGAAAGAAGATAATTAGAGCACCCACCTCATAGAATTGTTAAGAGGACTAATGCAATTAATCCAATTAAGTGCTGGTATATAAGAACTCAATAAATATAGCATACATACAAAATAAGATTTGAGTTATTAAATTTGAATCATACATTTGGCCAAGCATTCACAAATTTCCTATGTAATTGCGAGTGGAGTAGTAGTTTGTCACGAGGTGGTGATTGGTGCAGAGGAACTGGGACACCAACCAAAAATATACATTGTGATACATTTTTTTTCCCCTAAGATACTCAAAGATTTCTTGTTTTTGTTTTTTGTTTTTTGTTTTTTTTTTTGAGACAGGGTCTTGTTCTTGTCACCCAGGCTGGAGTGCAATGGCACGATCTCAGCTCACTGCCACCTCCACCTCCTGGGTTCAAGCAATTCTACTGCCTCAGCCTCCTGAGTAGCTGGGACTACAGGAGCCCACCACCACGCCTGGCTAATTTTTGTATTTTTACTAGAGATGGGGTTTCGCCATGTTTTCCAGGCTGGTCTTGAACTGCTGACCTCGTGATCTGCCCGTCTCAGCCTCCCAAAGTGCTGAGATTACAGATGTGAGCCACCACACCCAGTCTGTTTTTGGTTTTTGTTTTGAGACAGAGTCTCACTGTCACCCAGACTGGAGAGCAGTGGTGTGATCTCAGCTTACTGCAACCTCTGCCTCCGAGGTTCAAGCAATTCTCCTGCCTCAGCCTCCCAAGTAGCTGGGATTACAGGTGCGTGCCACCATGTCCAGCTAAGTTTTGTATTTTTAATAGAGACAGGGGTTTGCCATGTTGGCCAGGCTGGTCTCGAACTCCTGACCTCAAGTGATCTGCCCACCTCAGCCTCCCAAAGTGCTGGGATTACAGGTGTGAGCCACTGTGCCCGGCCAGATATTCAAAGATTTCTTGCCAAACCCCTGAAGTTTTTATGGAACACAGTTTGGAAACCACTCCATTACTGGGCCAGAAAACAAAGCTATATATCCTACGGTGATTACAGTGAGGTTGAGTCCTTTACATCTGGCCCACTCATGCTAAAATAACCACTGGCAACTTATAAAGCTGGCTCCACTGAGAGAATTCCTTCTAACATCTTGGTGACTAGGCAAACAGACATGATCCTGGTCTTTTTTGAAGGGTATATGATTGACACTGCCAAGGAAAACAGTTAACAAGAGACACTAACTTAGAAGAAATAAAACCTGTTATTTTGGAGGGTACTATGAGTAGACAAAGGAGCGTTAAAGCATATAATATAATGTTGGTGAGGTAATGAATAAAAATTTATTTATTAAAATATAACATTTCTTCATATAAAAATGTAAATAATGGGGCTTTAATAAAGAACATTTAAAAAGAGTAATGAGCTAGTCAGAAAGCAAAGACTAAGAGGTCAACAACCACCTCAAGCTTTCCCCGAGCTATAAGAAAAACTGCCTGGTGTTTCTGATGAACCAAGTTATTTATGACATTTAAAACGGTGATATGAGCTATGATCTCTATTTCTGTTAAAAAATAAAGAAATAAAAAGTCTTTAAAAGGTAGATTGTCATTCATGGATGACTGGAAGTTACGTCTGAGAATCGCTGCCTTTTAAGCCTTGTAGTTTAAAAATATTACCTCTGGGTGGTACAGTTTAGGAACAGGCCCTGGGAGAAAGTAATCTCAGGCCTTTGAATTCTTTCTATCCTATCTACCCTCCCACATAGCTCACTTAGGGTTGAGAGTTGAGTTTCATGTATTTAATTACATGCACCTGGAGGCAGGACACAATGACCCACGCTATGATCAAACGGTAATGCTACAAGAGTCACTCATTAAAAAGGCTAAGCATATGTGAGTTTAGCTTTTTCCAAGTAAAGACTAATGAAGTGAATATTTTATATATTTAATCATACTCTATTACGACACTGATAGGCAAAGAGACATAATTGGTAAGCAATCACATATGTAGCTGGTGTTACTTTCATACATGAAAATTATACTTTTACTGCTCCGATCTTCTCACTTTTGGTCCACACAACAGGATCATAAAAAAGCAAGGTTGCATTGAGGACAACCTAGGTCAAAAGTTGCCAGGAGGGCAGAGGATTCATGAAAATAGACCCCATGCTTCTGTTGATTGGAGGGAGGTCTTGGTTGAGAGTGAGAGGAAAAAAGACCAGATGCTAAGAGTGAGTAAAAGGAACATTGTTCCTGTTGAGCCAGGAAGGAACAGGATAGGAATCGAGAAGGGCAATTTTAAAAAGCCAGGGGGTGGGCAGTTCTGGTCAGGTGGGTAGACCTGTGCTTTTGCAGAAGAGGAACCTTAAGCGGGTTTCTTTCGAATACCTTCAAGGGTAACTGAATTTTTTGTTGTTTTCATCTCCCACTTTCCCTCATCCCCTCAAAACATTTGTGGTACCTGAAATTCCTTAAACAGGGAATAAAGTTTTTCATTACGCAATTAGAAACAAAGATTGACCACAAGCAAATCAGCTGGCAGAGGTGACATGAAACTTTGCTCACTAAATGTTAATGGCTGATAGTGGATCATTGGCTATTTTGATAGGAAGAGGAAGTAAGAGAATGGGAGGCCCTGGGATGAGGTGGTTTTCCAGAGAAGGAAAGGAAGCATATTAAATGATAAGAAAAGAAACAGCTCACGGTTATTGAGTATTTATGTGCCAGGCTCTGTTCCAAGTGCTTTACGTGAATTAACTCTTTCAATTTCGCAGCACCCTGCCTGAGGTAGGTACTAATACTAATCTCATTTTACAGATAAGGAAACAAAGTCATGGAGAGGTTTGGTAACTTGCCCAAGGACATAGCAGAATGACCAAGAGTTGATTTCTTGCATTTCTAGCCCAAGAGTCCACACTTTTGGCCACAGAGTGAAAGAAAATTGTCTCAGAGAAAAGATGACCCAGGAGACAAACTTCCCTACATAGACATTGTCGCCAAAAGTCAGCCTGTTCACTTCTGAGTATTCGGGATAAGGAGGAGAGGTGTTTACTGGTGCACAGCATTGAGTATCTGCTACTTAAAGGAACATTGGTGCTGGAATGGTTACTATGCTCAGTCTTACAGACCCTTTTGATACATTCTTGGTCTTACATGTGCACCGCTCAACTGCCTGAATTAGTGATCCTGTGGCAGTTGTTTAAACCCTCTGCGCCTCTGAGTCCACATTTGGAAACTGGGTTATTTCCACTTGTCAGCTCCCTGACTCAGAGGAATGCAGGGAGGGCTAATGGGCTGATCTATGCTAAGTGCTCTGGGCCATAAACCAGGACTAACTGAACTTTCAGAGAACACTATGACTTGGCAGTGCTACTTAAATTGACGGAAGTGGTAGAATATTCTCCTAGCAGCTTCTTTACATGTCTTGGTTCAGCTGCCTGATCGCCCTTTAGGACAACAGCAGTCGGTCCACTGCGGCTGAATTCCTTGCTAGACTTACACTGTGTTGCTCCAACAGAGGACGACTATCTGGTAGACTTGGGAGATGCCCATATTGTCTGAGACTGTTCAAATTATCCAGAGATAAGAATTCCTAATTCAAAATAAGGATCTTCAAGCCAGGACTTTGAAAGTAACTGCTTATCAAAAAAAGATGAAAAGAACTGGTACCACTCCAAGGAAACTTTTAACCTAATAGCAAATATACCTTAGCATTTAATTCAAATGATAGTGTCCTAATTGACACCATCAAGGGCAGAACCAATTGCAAAGTTTCTTTAAAAAGTAATGATTTGGCCGGGCCCAGTGGCTCACGCCCATAATCCCAGCACTTTGGGAGGTCGAGGCAGGTGGATCACAAGGTCAGGAGTTCGAGACCAGCTTGACCAACATGGTGAAACCCCATCTCTACTAAAAATACAAAAATTAGCTGGGCGTGGTGGCATGTGCCTGTAATCCCAGCTATTCAGGAGACTGAGGCAGGAGAATCACTTGAACTCGGGAGGCAGAGGTTGCAGTGAGCCAAAATTGTGCCACTGAACTCCAGCCTGGGAAAAAAAAAAAAGTAATGATTTACAAAGAGATGTGGAAGAAAGGATGCCTGAGACAAAGGGAAGAGGGAGAGAAGCCGTCTCAGCTGTAGCTATGATTAAGGACCAGTGGACACATAAGGATAAAGCCAGTTTTTTAAAAAGGAAAAATGTGTCTAATTAGTCCACACTCTCATTGTCTAATGGATTTTCCCTCCCATGTGTTTAAGCATAAGAATACGCCACTTATGACTTCAAACAAAACAAACACACTAAAAGCAGAAGGGTGATCACACTATTTTGAACAGATGCAGTTATTCAACTCAATAATTTATCCTTGAATTCATGTCTTCTCCAGCACAGAATCCTATCCTATCCTATCCTATCGTCAGGCTTCCTCAGACCTGAGAAAGGAAGCAAGCTTTGTGAGCTAATAAATAAACACGGCCAGTAGGAACCAAGGTGGATGTTTAGGATCAGAAATAGGGTAGATGAAAATAGTTTATAAAAAAAGAGTTTGAGAGAGGGGGAGGGAAACTGAATAACTAACCGAAAGCAGTAGGTGGTCAACACCATACAGTATGAAGGAACCACGAATCCAAAACAAGGAAAACAAAAGGCAGATTTTCAGAGTGCTGCCATGATGCACACAATTTCAAATAAAAGCTATGGTGAGTTTTAGCAAAATTTGGATATAAGAGATTTGGTTTTCAGATCCTAAGTCTCCTTTTTTGGCAGTGTTTTCTCATATCTGCGGTCTCTTCTCTTTAAGCACCAGAGGCCCCTCTATTCCTCACCAAAGAGAAAATACTGATGTAGACTCTTGGTATGTAAGGCAAGACATAATCTTCCAAGAGTATCTGAAAGCTTCATCTTTATGTGGAAGGAATTTTCAGGTAAAAAGCTGGTGTGGAATTATACGAACCTTCCTGGTGTCCCTTCTCTCAAACCTCCCTAGAGGCACTTTCTATTTTTACTCTCTCTTCCTTGGTCCCATTTGTAACAGTGGGTATCTGGTTTACAAGGCACATCTTCACCCTGTCTTTGACTGGATTGAAAGAGTTTCCTTTCTCTAAAAAACAGCAGAATTCATGTAAGGAAAAGGCTATTTAGGTGAAATCATGCTATGATATTTTGCTATGTCCAATCTATGATAAGGTCTTTGAAGGCCTGTTATTGAGATGTGAAGTGTAAGGAAGGCAGTAGTCATTGAAAATTGCATTTCACGTAGAAACGTGCATCGCATTTGCTGAGAACATGAGTGCCAGGGCTGGTGCTCTGAGCATGCCAGCGCTTGTTTACATAGAGCTGAAGGATGGCTTCCTCACTCGAACTACAAGGGCTGCCCCACCCTGCACTGGACTCAATGGAAGGAAGGGCGGGGTTGGCACACAAAGTTTTGACAATACTCCAGTTCTTTGCACCCCAAATATTTACTGAAACAGTCGGATAATTCTTTAGGGAGACCAGGCCTAACACTACAAAAGGTGGCAAAGAGCCAGGAGGAGAAAAAAATGCTCCCGTTTGGTAAGGTTGTGTTTATTTTTGCCTGTAATAAATGCAGAAACAACAATACAGAAATACAGAAATTGTCCTACACACACCCTCTTCAAACTGATCACGCATTTTAAAATTTAGCTTCAGGGAAACCAGCCACTGCAGCTTCTATTCAGGCATTCCTGGTCCTGCAGGCAGCTGTTTCCTCTGCTTGGAATAGTGTCTCTTCTCACTGAAGCCCACCTTTCTTCTGATTCCTCTGCAGCCTTCTCCACATCCCACTGCCTGTATTAAGCCTCTCCAAGTTGTCCCAGCCCACAGTAATCTCTCTGTTCTTGGGCCTCCTACAGCACTCACTTGGCAAGTGTGGTGGCATTTATCTGCTTGTCCACTCAGCTCCTCTCCCCACCACTGGACCTTACACGGAATAGTCAACCTTCACTACATACGCCTACAAACAATGACAAGTTATTATAGTATGGTGGTTTAGGTGCGCCATTGTCAAGTTCATGTTTGTGTGATTTGTAAACTCAAATGAAGAAGTTGGGCCAGGCGCGAATGCTCAGGCCTGTAATCCCAGCATTTTGGGAGGCCGAGGTCGGTGGATCACAAGAGGTCAGGAGTTCAAGACCAGCCTGGCCAACATGATGAAACCCCATCTCTACCAAAAATACAAAAAATTAGCCAGGCATAGTGGTGGGCACCTGTAATCCCAGCTACTCGGGAGGCTGAGACAGGAGAATCACTTGAACCTGAGAGGCAGAGGTTGCAGTGAGCCAAGATCACACCACTTTACTCCAGCCTGGGTGACAGAGCGAGATTCCATCACTCACAAACACACACACACACACCCACAAAAAAAAAAAAAGTTTTCCTTTGTTACTTTTGAAATGTAGTAAATCCCTAATGTGTAATCATTTTCAAACATCATGGATTTTGTTAGGAGGCATAAGAAACAGCACCTGGGCCAGGCACCGTGGCTCACGCCTGTAATCCCAGCGATTTGGGAGGCCGAGGCAGGTGGATCACGAGGTCAGGAGTTCAAGACCAGCCTGGCCAACACAGTGAAACCCCATGTCTACTAAAAATACAAAAAATTAGTCGGGCGTGGTACCAGGCGCCTGTAATCCCAGCTACTCAGGAGGCTGAGGCAGGAGAATTGCTTGAACCCGGGAGGCAGACATTGCAGTGAGCTGAGACCATGCCACTGCACTCCAGCCTGGGTGACAGAGTGAGACTCCATCTCAAAAAAAAAAAAAAAAAAAAAAAAAAAGAAAAGAAAAGAAACAGCACCTGGCAGATATGGGTAGAGAGATGAAGAACTAACTGAAGAGAATGAGAAGAGCAAGGAACTGGTTCACACAGTGCGAGCCCCATTGGTGTGCTTTACGTGGTCTGCTTCACTTGGGATTTTCTTGTTTTTTTTTTTTTTTGTAGAGACAAGGTGTTGCTATGTTTTGCCCAGGCTGGTCTTGAACACCTAGCCTTGAGCAATCCTCCCAAGGCCTTCTTTCTTGGGTTTAACACTGAAAGTCCTAGGCAACCCCTCAGGCAAACCAGAAAGGTGGGTCACCCTACCAGGTGGCCAGTAAGCATCTTGACAAGAAGGAAATAACGTTTTAAGTCATGAACAGAGCCCTCTTTATTTTCTTTCACTTCAAATTCCAGTGCCTCGGCCTCTCCAAGGACATTCCACTCTCCTATAACAAGCCGAGGAGCAGGCAAAAATGCCCAGGGACTAAGCAGGAGTCCTGGGTTTATTAAACTCTCTCCACTTCAGAAGCAATGCCAGGCCCATTAGGACAACTGGTGAAGGGAAAAAGCTTAAACATAGTTCTCACAAACAGAAACGAAAGGGAATATTCTGAACTGGAAACAGTGACTTTATGGCATTATTCCAAAAGGAAAGTCAAAGGCAGAGCCTCAGGAAGGCAAATGTCCAGGATCCACAGGAACTCTGACTTACGCGGAACATTCCACACCAGGCCTGCTAATTACAGCGCTGGAGCATCTGTTTTGATAATGTTCTTTGAAATCAACTCAACCCTGAGAATGTGTGCAAATAGACGAAAAAGAAGACTGGACTGTATGACTATGAATATATTTTGGATATTGTAGCATGTAGAAGAACGAAGTAGTACATTAGGAGCATCAAACATATACATCACTTTTTTTTTTTTTTTGAAACTGAGTCTTGCTCTTGTCACCCAGGCTGGAGTGCAATGGCACGATGTCGGCTCACTGCAACCTCCGTCTCCTGGGTTCAAGCTGTTATCCTGCCTCAGCCTCCCGAGTAGCTGGGATTACAGGCTCCCTCCACCATGCCCGGCTAATTTTTATATTTTTAGTAGAGACGGGGCTTCGCCATGTTGGCCAGGCTGGTCTCGAACTCCTGACCTCATGATCCACCCGCCTCAACCTCCCAATGTGCTGGGATTACAGGCGTGAGCCACCACACCCAGCCACATATTTTATATTGTGTGCATTTCACAGAACAGACACATTTGAAAAAATGAAATGGGCCTGAAATAAGCATAACAATAACAACATCATTAATAATGTCATGCACAAAACTAATTAGGGCTATAGAGTTTGTGTAGTAATGGGGGTTTTTTTTCCATAATAAAATGATAAAGCTAAGGATTTTAATATGTGTAATGTATAACACAGTAATTCTGAACAAAAAAGCATAATAGGAATATTGGAAATTCTAATGCTTGTTTCTCTGTATGTCACGCAGGAATAAAACTGAGTTAGTTTCTTTATACAGACTTCTGTGACCAAGAATGCTCCTGTGTACCCTGGTGCAAGTGTTAAGTAGGTAACTTGGCTGGGAGTTGAAATTTAGGGGATGTGGTGCAGAGATATAATTTTACCACCAGGGGGTGTTCTTTCCTCTTCCGGAATGTTGATGAGTTTATGTAATCACAAACTAACCCTAAACCAGCCCCACTAAAAATGGGCCAGGCCAGATCCCAGGAAATGGGATTAACTTACATCATTCACACAAATTCCCTCTTGCCCTTCCATTTTAGAGACTGTTGAGTTTTCCTTCAGTTGAGAGAATCATGCTGGTAGCAAGCCAAGCTACATGAACTGTCGAAAACAGATTACACCCCTCCTGCTGATCAAAACAGGAGAATGATGACTTAAGAAGTTAGTGCAGGTAGCTATTTCTGATTATCCCTGGGGAGCAGGAGTTTCAAGTAAGCAAGAACTCAGCAGTTAGAAAGCAAACATCGAAAGGGTCTGAGGGGTAGAAAAGTCTCCTGCTTGAATTTTGATCTAAGCTGATTTACAACTGAAAAAGGTTGATGCCTCATTAAAGACCAGAAAAGCCTAGGAAAATTACCAGAGAGATTTTGACAGCTTCCAGAGTCAGCCAGAGAATCTGTCCCAGCCCATTAGTATAACCAAGTTTAGAAAGCAAGGCCTTGGAGAGGTGCCCCAGGGAGATGCCCAAGGGAGTCCGTCTGAACCCAGCCAAATGCTTACTCTTGAAAAAGGAAGACTTTGTCCCCTCTGTCAGCTTAGTGCCAGAAGCTCTGTCAGGGAGAAAGGCTGTGAAGCTAAGAAATATGGGATATTAGGTCACCTGCTCAACTGAAGCAAGTTCAACAAATTCATACTTTGAGTCAATACATTATTTCCCCTTTTAATGCCCAAAAGTAATACGTGCTCATTGCTAAAACCAACAATACAGAGGCTAAAGTAAAAATCAAAGGACTGTCCTCTCATGACCAGCCCACTCTCCTCAGCCCCACTTACCAGAAATACTCACAGTTGAGAATTTGCTTATATTTTTCAGGGCTTCCTTTTTCCCATGAATTATTTTTACAAAATGGATCAGTCTACCTGTCTGGCTCTCCATCTATTCATTCTATGCATCTATTAATTATCCATTTGGTTTGGTTTGGTTTTTGCCAAAAAGATATATATATATATAAAATATATATCATATTGTATAATATATATCATATAATATATTATATGATATATATTATATATATTCTTTTGTGTAAGTTTTTTATTTAATTGAAATGAAACTTCATTTCAATTTAATGAAGCCGACTTTTCCAAGTCGGATCCATTCTTTCTTATAGTGACACAATATTCTATTGTATGGATGGTCCATAACTTTACTAAGCCAGTGCTCTACTGATGAACATTTGTGCTAGTCCCAGTTTCTTTTTCTATTACAAGAATGCTATAATAAAATTCTTAATTAAAAGATGTGGTTATTAATGGGTGTGTTGTGTTAAGGATCAGACATTGTGCTACGCCCTCTACAGGATACTAGGATGAATAAAATATGTTTCCTGCCATCTTGGAGTTTACTCTTTTGTGTGGGAGAACTATAAAAAAAATTGACATGACAGGGTGCAGTGGCTAACGCCTGTAATCCCAGCACTTTGGGAGGCCAAGGCAGGCAGATCACTTGATCAGGAGTTTGACACCAGCCTGGCCAACATGGCAAAACCCTGTCTCTACTAAAAATACAAAAATTAGCTGGGCGTTGTGACACATGCCTGTAATCCCAGCTACTTGGGAGGCTGAGGCAGGAGAATCACTTGAACCCAGGAGACAGAGGTTGCAGTGAGCCGAGATTGAGCCACTGCACTCCAGCCTGGGTGACAGAGCAAGACCAGTCTCAAAAAAAAAAAAAATATATATATATATATATATATATGATGTAAGAAAAATGATTTACATACTAAATAGTTGGATTAATTATAACATATCTGCCCAGGGAGTAGAAAGGAAGGTGCTACCAATTCTGACAGTTGGGATTAGGGAAGATTTCACTGAATTGACTTCATCTCTGTAGGGATTTGCTTTAGTCTGTTTGATGTGGGGCAGTTGAGGTGGAAGCTTGTACTCTTAACAAAGTCATCCTGTTCACCATGCACTGAGGCAAGGAGCTCTACAATTTTTGCTATTTGAATTTCCTCTAAAAATAATTTCATAAAGATCTGGGAATGATTTGTCCTTCTTTTTTCTTTTTTTTGAGATGGAGGTCTCACTATGTTGCCCAGGCTAGTCTCAAACTCCTGGGCTCAAGCGATCCCTGCCTCAGCCTCCTGTGAGATGACAGGCACATGCCACTGTGCTCGGCTCTTGCTTTGTCTTCTTCTAAACTTGTTTCACTGAGTTTAGTCTACACCTTTGTCTGATAATCTTAAAACTCATTACAAATATTCAACATGGCACTGCTCCTTGCTCTGTCCCAAAATGTTCTGGGTAAATGTCTGATCTCCAAATCAAGCATGCCATAAATTGTTGAATTAGTATTGTTATATCTGGTGTGACTGTCTAGAGAAAGCCATTTTATCAGTACATGGAATCTAACAGTATGATTTTGAAAGAAAACATATGAAACAACTCACCTGTGATAGCAAATCTCTTTGAGTCAGAACCTTCCCAGCAATCATGTAAACATACTGGAAGACGAGTTTTTATTTTTAAGCAATCTTAATTAGCAGGTCTCTTTCTTATTAACATCTTCAAAGGGCTTTCAGCTCCTCCCTAGATGAAAGGTCCTGTGTAAGGACAAATTATTAGTATGCTCACAAAATACACACACTAAATGCAGGAAAAGTGCAAACGGTTTAACTCCACAGCCTGCAATGCTCTTGAGATGCTTTGATCTGCCAGGATAGCCATCAATTATTCTATATCCTTTACTCTCTAAATGCATGCATCAAAGCATGTTCATGCCCACCCTTGTAAATCCAGTTGTTTATTTCAAAATAGTTATTCTGAATTAACCCTTGTTTCCTTTTTCCTTTGTTGAGAGCTGCTGATTCAGCTTATTGGGGAAAGGGTATATGTAACCTTGGGTTTAGAGTAGAAAATAATCTTTTTTTGCTCTATAAAGATGTCCATGGGCCAGGCGCAGTGGCTCATGCCTGTAATACCAGCACTTTGGGAGGCCGAGGAGGGCAGGTCACCTGAGGTCAGGAGTTCGAGACCAGCCTGGTCAACATGGTGAAACCCCGTCTCTACCAAAAAATACAAAAATTAGCCGGGCGTGATAGCAGGCGTCTGTAGTCCCAGCTACTCGGGAGGCTGAGGCAGAGGAATCGCTTGAGCCCAGGAGACAGAGGTTGCAGTGAGCTGAGATTGTATGACTGCACTCCAGCCTGGGCGACAGAGCGAGGCTCCATATCAAATAAAAAAAAGATGTTCATGACATAAAAATGTAAATTAATAAAGATTCATTGGTAACCTGGGAAAATATATATAATAAGTGAAAAAAGCATGATACAAAAATTTATAGAGTATTATCACAACTGTAATACTAATAATTGCTAACATGAATTAAATACAACAGTGCCAATCACTGACCTGAATGCTTTACCTGTGTGATATACTTTAATCTTCACAATGAGACGAATATTGTCATCTCTCTTTTACATATAAAGAAACTGAAGCTCAGAAAGTTTAAGTAACTAGACCATGATCACACAGCCAATCAGTGGTAGAGCTGATGGGGTTCTATCTGGTACTGACTGACAACAAAGCTTTGTGATGGTCCTGCTGCCTTTTAACAGTGAATATACCTAGGCAGAGAGATTTGGGGTGATTTTTCCCCTACTTTTTTACACTTACACTTTTTTTAAGAATAAGCAAAACTAACATACTAACTACATGAAGTAATCAAATAAAATTAATAAAGAGGGCTGAGTAGCTCTTTTATTCATGGCATGATAACTTGAGATAAATATAGGTAACGTGTCATTAAGCTCAAAGTTGTCTGGGCCTCTGCTTCCTTATCTTTAAAATGAAAGGGTTGCACCAAGCAATCTCAAAGACACCTTTCAATCTTCACATTACTTTAGTTCATTGTTTCTGATTATGCTTCAGAGATGGCACTTTTCCTCAGCAATAAGTTGGTTGTAGTTCCCTAAATTTGCTCAAAGAGCGTACCAAAGGAAGAACCAGAGGACCGATTGGGATTCATCTTTAACACCACAGAAGAATGAAGACTACCTTTGTTAATGATGAATTTTGAATAAGTATTAATGTAAAATGGTTACATACTTATTAAATTGTAATTGTACATAAATAATAAGCATATAAGTTTTTATTGTATATATTTAAGGTTTACATAATGTCTTGATATACATATAGAGAGTGAAAAGGTTAGTATAGTTAGCAAATTAACCTATCCATCATCTCAGTTATACTTTTTTTGTGTGTGTGGCAAGAGTACCTAAAATCTACTTTTTTAGCAAAAATTATTAAATATAGTTCTCATGTTGTACATTCCATCTTTAGATTTGTTCATCCTTCATATCTGCTATTTTGTATCCTTTGTCCTGCAGCTCCCCATTAAGCATATTTTTCTGATCTAATTCCAGAGTGAAAGATAAGTTGTGTTGGATATCAGTGCTAGGTCTTTTTCTGACCAGGGTTTGGTTTGGACATGTCTGGAATGCAAGAGTGAGAAACCCTTTGAAACTGCATGGAGAGTAGGTGTTTCCAGCTGAGAGGAGCATTTGATCTTTACTTGGAAAAAAAAGTACCTGCACTACAAAGAAAGGTTGCTTGTCTCCACAGAAGGATGAGTTCCTCCACAGGAAGCATGTGGCACCAACCGTGAAAAAAGAACAGAACTATCTGTAGTGCTATAAATATTAAGATGTCTGGGAAACATGAAGAATTTTTATTTCTGGCTACATTTATTTATCATTTCTATTTTTGATAATAGACTAGTCTTTATTTGGAACTCTTTCATTCCCAGCGTTGTATTTTTCAACACAGGGAAATGTAATGATTCAGCACATAACAGGTATCCAATAAATACTAGCTCAATGAAGAAAATATATTAACATTTAAGCTTTAATTAGAAGTATAGCTTTTTTAAGGTAAGTTTTAGGAACAGTTCTCTTCCTTTGATTAGTATCCAGAAATTCATCTTCTGAAGACCCTAGCATCTTCACATCAACTTTTAAAAACTTTCCATACCACATAGACCAAAGATTCAAATATAAAAAATGAAATAATTTTTATACTAGATATGGAAGAATTTATTTATCATCTTAAAGTGGGGAAGGGCTTTCTACTATTTCTAAAAATCAAGAGCTTACAAATTAAAATGATAAAGTTAGTAAAGTTAATAGAATAATTAAAATCTTTAGTAAAAGCAAAGAACAACAAAACATATGCACATAATAAGAACAATTAAAAGATTAACAACAAACAAAAAAGGTTTGCCACCCATATCAAGATAAAATAACAATCTACCAATATATGAAGAGTTCCTAGCAATCAATAAGAAAAGGACTGATAAACAATAGAAAAAGGGCAGAGAAAATGAATTCAGAGTTCACAGAAAAGGAAGCATGTAAGGCTCTTAAACCTAAAAGCAGATGCTCAACTAAAGTCATAATTAGAGAAACACAGGATATAATTGTACTAAGTTGTTGTGCCCCATGCATGAGATTGCCAAAAATCTACGAATTTCATACATACTCTGTAGTCAAGACCTCGGGAAGGGAAGACTGAATTATGAGTGGGAGGGTAAATTGGTACAACCTCTATGGAGGACAATTCAGCAATATCTATCAAAATCACAAATCCACACAGCCAAAGGATGATTTATCCTGAAACTAACAAAGCATATGCTTCAGGGACCCTCACTTGCACAACCCCTTTTCGAGGCTCTGGGAGGAGCCCTAATGATTTTTCAATATATTCCATGTTTTTGGAATCTTTGCCAATTGAGGGATTTTAGTTACAATTGGTTAAGACCACTGCTCTCTTTCTACTTGGACATCTCCTCCATCATACTTTCCTTTGTGAAGTGTGGCAATGGAGTGGCATCAGGAACTTTTGGGATCTAGCTAAAGGGAAATTGACTTGGAGATTCATTAAGGTTTGGGTTTATTAGGATGAATTTATGTCTTGTGCAATCTCCACATGTATAGCCAGGTTATTGCTAGGTGTCCTGGTGTAGGAATGGTTTCCAGAAACACTCCTACCACCCACTGTGCTAACCACCTGCCACTCTAACTAGAAAATGCAGAACCAGAGGTCGTATTGAAACATAAACATGTCTTATAACGCTTGATACCAGAATTATGTAGGTAGTAGAAAAGAAACAAGGCTTGAAATACGTGGAGCCAGAAGCCAGTCTGTGGAAAATTATTTTAATACTAGCCATGTAAAGTAACGAGCAGAATGTTTCATTATTACAGATACCTGGTCATAATGGGTGTTTTAATATATCAGGAATGTACCTGATGATGCAGCAATTAAAAAACGCACCATATATTCATAGTCTTTTTTTAAAAATGGGAATCACATGAAATAGAATTTCTCAGAATTTCCGGGTTGTAGGATACAAACCTATAGCAGCACTAGACATAGCAAGCATGTCTGTGTGAAACTGAATGCTTAATGCATCACAGCTGTCAATAATAAAAAAAAAGAATTTCAATCAACCATGCTAAAGAGAAGACTGAATTCACTTTCTGCTTTCTGTCTTTAAAACGCTGTTACAAAACTGTGGTCACATAAGGACGTAATCCAAGTCTGTACAGCAAAAAAAGATAGAGAAAAAAGCTTTATAAATGTGTGTCAGAGTTAATTAGTAAAAATATTATGTTATTTTTCAAGGTTCTGTGATAGTTATGGTATTTGTTAGCTTTTTTAAATTAGTAATTTATTGTGATTTCATTTTATTGTTTACATTAGTTATTTGGTTTTGTACCTACTTTAGATTTGATAATTTGTATTCTTTTTGTTTGTTTGTTTCCAAGGAACTTACTTAATCAGAACTTCAGAGGGCCCTAGAAAGCTGCATTTTTAAAGAGGACCTCCCCTCTGGATGCCCTTCCCCACTTCCCCTCATTTTAATGAGGATTCTAGGTGAATTAAAAGTATGTTTTGGGAAGTAATTTTAACCTTCATTGTGTGGCAGGTTATATATACAGTAATATTAAGTTGTAAATCATGTAATAGAAGAAAAATTTTTTTATACAAAGTGTTAATAGAGGCCTAAATATAATATGGTTTTTAAAATAAAATAAAATGAATTCATGTGTATATTGTTATAATCATAAAGATAAGAAAGTTAAATTGAAAGCTATACAACGAGAAACATTAATGGCAAATCCAAGTACAAATGAAAATGTTCTCTGAATTCCCAGGTTTCACTGGGCATCAAAACCCACCAATCTTTCAGTCCTTTTCTTATATATTATTCTGTAACCACATTCTCCACATTTGACTGGATCCCTGGACTTCATGTCATTTTCTGGGTGACATTCTCTACAGTTATATGCCATTGGCTGCTGCTTTGGGGTTTGAATGTCCTTCTGGGTGTCCATTGTTAGTCCCTACACAGCACGATGAAATTTCTCACTCTTGTATTATTTTTCTTAATGAAGGCTCACAAAATTATAATTGTTCAGGTATACAACCTGGATCAGTATTTGTAATTACCCAAATGCCTCAGAAAAATTTCAACCGGGGGAATTTATCTTAGAGTTGTTCTTATACAGTATGAAATGGCATGTGTACAAGGTTAATCACTACAAAACTGTAACAGAAAAAGGCTGAACTCAGTGGGGATCTGGTTAAACAGATCATGGTACATCCTGCATAATGGAATACTGTACAGCTCTGAAAAATGAGGACACAGTCTATATTCTGATATGGAAAGGGCTACAAGATATATTGCCCAATGAAGAAAAACAAAGCTTAGAACAATGTGTACAGTATGCTACCTTTCATTTTAAAAATAAAGAAGGAAGAATAGAAACATTAACTTTTGTTTATTTTTACATAAATAAGTTCTGGAAATGAATACAAGTGATTGTAGGGAGGGGACATTGGGTGGAATGCACTGAGGTAGGGATGAGATTGTTCACTCTATAGCCCCATACAAGAGATGTATATTCACTATTCAGAAGTTAAATGAAAAAAAAATGTATGTATATACATATTTTTTTTCCCCCTTTTGAAACAGAGTCTTGTTCTGTCACCCAGGCTGGAGTCCAATGGCAAGATCTCAGCTCACTGCAACCTCTGCCTCCCAGGTTCAAGTGATTCTCCTGCCTCAGCCTCCCGAGGCTGAGGCTAATTTTTCTATTTTTTGGTAGAGATGGGGTTCCACCATGTTGGCCAGGCTGGTCTCAAACTCCTGACTTTAGGTGATCCTCCTGCCTTGGCCTCCCAAAGTGCTGGAATTACAGGCGTCAGCCATCATGCCTGGCTAAATTTTAATATATTGTTGTTCACTTTGGCCACACTCATGGAGGGGGGTATTTCCAGACAACTTTTTGGCATCTTTTTGAAATTCTGTTCAGTTGCTCATTAGCCATCAAATTAAAATTCATACCTATTCATTTCTGCAGTATTCATATAATCAGCTCTCTATCAAAAAAACTGTGAAAATTATCTGAGTGAATTTAATGTAAGAGTTTAAGAAAAACTGGATAATACCAATGAAAATATTTAATTCTGTGAGAAATTTAAAACATCCCCACTTCAAAAGAAATAAAGGCAAACAAACACTGGGATTTATTATCTTGAATACCCCCATTTACAGAAAATAAAAGGAAAATATTAAAACTGTCTAATTGATAATGAGCTACAGACATGAATAAGAAATTCTAAAAACATAAAAGTATTAAGCTTAGAAGTCATCATTAGCTTCCATCATCTGCTCCATACAAATTCAACATACTGCAAAGTGTTGTCAATTTTGCCTTCTAAATATCTTTCCATTGTTCTCACTCTAGTCTAAGCCACCATTTTCTCTCTTTAAGACTAGCACAAAATGGGCAAAGAACGTGAATAAACATTTTTGAAAGAAGACACACAGACTCTCATGCCTGTAATCCCAACACTTTGGGAGGCTGAGGCAGGAATATAGCTTAAGTGCAGGAGTTCGAGGCTGCAGTGAAGTAGGATTGCCACTGCACTCCAGCCTGGGCAACAGAGCAAGACTCTGTTTCAAAAAGAAAGAAAGAGAGAAGACATATAAATAGCCAACAGGTATATGAAAAAATGCCCAACGTGACTGATCATCAGGGAAATGCAAATTGAAACAACAATGAGATATCATCTCACACCCATTAGGATGGCGATTACCAAAAAGACAAAGCTACAACAAGCATTGACAAGGGTGTGGAGAAAAGTGAATCCTTATGAACTGATGGTGGAAATGTAAATTAATACAGACATTATGGAAAATTGTATGGAGGTTTTTCAAGAAATTAAAAAATAAAAGTAGCATGTGATCCTCAATCCTACTTCTCGGGTATATATCCAAGGGGAATGAAATCAGTATGTGGAAGAGATATCTGCATTTCCTTGTTTATTGCAGCACTGTTCACAGTAGCAAAGATATGGAAACAATACAAGGGTCCATCAACAGATGAATGGATCAAGAAAAAATACACACACACACACACACACACACACACACACACACACACACACACAATGGAATACCATTCAGCCATAAAAAGAATGAAATCCTGCCATTTGTGACAACATACATAAACCTGGAGGACATCATATTAAGTGAAATAAGCCAGGCACAGAAAACAAATACCACATGATCTCATTTATATGTGGAATCTAAAAAAGTCAAACTCATAGCAGCAGAGAGTAGAATGGTGGTTACCAGGGGCTGAGAGAGAGGGAGGAATTGAGGAGTTATCAGCCAAACTATACAGAATTTCAGTTACACAGGAGGAATAAGTTCAAGTGATTTATTGTTCAACATGGTGAGTATAGTTAAAAACAATATTGTATTCTTGAAAAATTGCTAAGGGAATGGATTTTCAATGTTCTTGCCACAAAAAAAACTGATAAGCGAAGCAATGCACAATGCCATTTAGCCTGATTTAGCCATTTCACAATGTATACATATTTCAAAACATGTTTCACACCATAAATATATACTATTGTGACATATATATATTTATGTCAATTAAATTTGTGTCAATTAAAAAATGTGTGTCAATTAAAAAAAAAAGACAGGCCGGGCATGGTGGCTCACACCTGTAATCCCAGCACTTTGGGAGGCCGAGGCAGGCAGATCGCAAGGTCAGGGGTTCAAGATCAGCCTGGCCAACATGGTGAAACCCCGTCTCTACTAAAAATACAAAAATTAGCCAGGTGTGGTGGTGCATGCCTGTAATCCCAGCTACTCAGGAGGCTGAGGCAGGAGAATCACTTGAACCTGGGAGGCGGAGGTTGCAGTGAGCCAAGATGGTGCCACTGCACTCCAGCCTGGGTAATAGAGTGAGACTCCAACTCAAAAAAAAAAAAAGACTAGCACAACACCCTTTAAATGGCCTTCCTGGACTCCCTCTACATCTCCCTCATTGCATTCTCTACACAGTGGGATCATTTTAAAAGATGAATCTAATTATATCTCAAATGCACACACTTTTAAGACCCTTCACTGACCTCCCAGTGCTTATAAGGCAAGGATTAAACTTCTTTACGGCTTCTTCTCCTTTCAGGGCTTTTAAATACTGGTGTACCCTCCCCGACTGCCCTATCCTTTGTCTTCACTCATCACTCCACCTCCTCTGACCTACACTTGATCTTAGCCAAAAGGCCGAGAAGCGATGACACCTCCTCTGACCTAACCAACTCCTCCTCACACCTCAGATCTCACCTAAAAGCCCACTTTGTCAGGGAGGCTTTCCAAAGCAGTCCAGAACCCCCGTTGCACATTAGTGAAGCACCCGTACAGCTCCTTCATGGCGCTTTGCACAGGGATCATTCCTATTCACTGCGGGAGAAGTGGGGAGGGATGGCCTCCTACACTCCACCAGGGCAGTGGCTGCTGTTCACTGCACCTAGCACTGCATGTGATACCTGGAAGACCCTTATTAAAACATTTGTTGGGCAAGTGAATAAACATTACTGATAATAAAATAAATGGACCTTAGAACAAACAGACACTAATTTGGCCTGTAAAACAGGCAAAAAAAAAAAAAAAATTAAAAAGAAGGCCACTGTTCATTTGTCATGAGCAGGTGTAAAGCACCCTTCTACATTTTCATATCTTTTAATTGAGGTGAATTTTGCATAATATAAAATTAACCATTGGAAAATAGACAATTAAGTGACATTTAGTACATTCACAAGGATGAGCAACCATCACCCACCAGCTCTATCTAGTTCCAAATATTTCCATCACCCCGAAAGGAAACCTAGTACTCATTAAGCTGTTGCTCTCTGATATGGTTTGGATCTATGTCCCCACCCAAATCTCATATTCAATCATAATCTCCAGTGCTGAAAGTGGAGCCTGGTGGGAGGTGATTGAATCATGGTGGTTGTTTCTCAGGAATGGTTTAACACCATCCACTTGGTGCTGTTCTCGTCATAGTGAGTGAGTTCTTGCAGGCTCTGGTTGTTAAAAGTGTGTAGCACCTCCCCACACTCTCTCTTGCTCTTACTCCTGCCATGTAAGACTCCTGCTCCCCCTTTGCCTTCCACCATGAATAACAGCTCCCTGAGGCCTCCCCAGAAACAGATGCTGCCATGCTTCCTGTACAGCTTACAGAACCCTGAGCCAATTAAACTCTTTTCTTTATAAATTACCTTGTCTCAGGAATTTCTTTTATTTATTTATTTATTGAAACAATGTCTTGCCCTGTTGCCCAGGCTGGAGTGCAGCGGTGCAATCATGGCTCACAGCAACCTCTGCCACTGGGCTCAGGCGATTCTCCCACCTCAGTCTCCACAGTAGCTGGGACTACAGGTGCACATCACCACTCCCAGCTAATTTTTGTAGTTTTTTTTGTAGAGATGGGGTTTTGCCATGTTGCCCACGCTGGTCTCAAACTCCTGTACTCAAGCGATCTGCCTGCCTCAGCCTCCCAAAGTGCTGGGATTACAGGCTTGAGCCACCAAGCCTGGCCTAGGAATTTCTTCGTAGCAATGTGAGAATGAATTAACACACTCCCCAACCTCCCCTATCCCCAGCCTCTGGCAACCACCAATCCGCTTTCTGTCTCTGGATTTACCTATTCTTAGCCTTTTATATAAGTGGAATCATACTATATGCAGTCTTTTGTGTCTGGCTTCTTTCACTTAGCATAATGTGTTCAAGGGGGTTCATCTAAATTGTAGCACGGATCAGAACTTCATTCCTTATTATAATGGAATAATATTCTACTGTATGTATATACCACAATTTTTATATCCATTAATCTGTTGATGAACATTTGGGTTGTTCTGCCTTTTGGCTATTGTGAACAGTGCTGCTATGATCTCTTACCTTTCTGATGGGCGTGTAAACTGGTATTGGGCAAACTGATTACCATGCTTGCTAGGCTCTCATCCAGGCATCTGGCAGGGTTGCTCCATAATGGCACATCGGTTGGGACTGATCCTCCACTGCCTGTGCCATCAGTGGTTAAATATTTTGAATAATTATGAACAGATTACCATAAATTCAACAAAGTGGGGGACATGTTCTGCTCCCCTTAACCCCACAAAGGACTAAGACAGAGGTAGGTACTTTACCAAGGACAGCCAAATATAATGTGTGCGAGTGACCAATGAGGTAGCCAGAGGGAAAATTCAGCCTAAATAGGCATGATGACTGTTAGCTAAGCCAGTCCGATTTCTTATGTGGGGAAAATGAACTAAAAATATGGATGGGAATTGAAGAGTTGGTAATGGGAGCAGAAGATGAAAAAGGCCAGCTGTGAATGGCTGATTTCTGGAGCAGAGCTTCTTGAGCTGTGACTGCTGATGGGGGACAAGGTAGCTGGTCCCCAGAGCTCCCCTGCATCCTGAACGACCTGCAGTTGCACCCTGTGTGGCTCAGTGAGTTCTTATTTGTTCTTTGCAGCTACTATGAGGCCTGGTTTCATGGCTTAGATTCCTGCCCTAAATATTTCTACAATTGTCATTCCTACAAACCTCCCAATGACTGAGGCAACCTGAGTGATTCTTTGCATCCAAAGGAGCTTAAGGAAAACACCTCTGAAAAGAAGTTAGGTTATAGATATCAAGAGCTTTATAATCATTCAGTCTTTGATCCAATAATTCCTCTCTGGTGCTCCAGTCTAAGACAATGATGCCAGAGTCAGAAAAACCACATACACAAGGAAGTTAATCTCAATTTTAGTTTAGTGCAAGAAATTGGAAATGTGTCCAAATGTCGGCAAATGATTAAAAAAAGGAAAAAAATAAATTGTCTAAATTAGATTAAAAACTTATTTATTAAGAATTATGTGTATGAATAGTTTTATATTCATAAAGAAATATTGTTCTATAATGCTTTTATTTTAAAAAGGCAGGAAATATATATTTATATGGAAAATATTAACAGAAAGACACATAACAAAAGATGAATAATGATTATCTTTGGGTGATTTTTTTGCCCTGTTATTTAAAATATTTTTATGAAACATGCATGTGTTGTCTTTATAATAAGAAAATGCTTTTTTTAGGATGGGGGTGGTGGCTCAAGCCTGTAATCCTAGCACTTTGGGAGGCTGAGGCAGGTGGATCACGGGAGATCAGGAGTTCGAGACCAGCCTGAGCAATGTGGAGAAACCATGTCTCTACTGAAAATACAAAATTAGTTGGGCAAGGTGGCACATGCCTGTAATGCCAGTTACTCGGGAGGCTGAGGCAGGAGAATCGCTTGAACCCAGGAGGCGGAGGTTGCAGTGAGCCGAGATTGCACCATTGCACTCTAGCCTGGGAGACAAGAGTGAAACTCTGTCTCACACACACACACACACACACACACAAAAGCTTTTTTAAAAAGCAGGGTATAGTATGGCTTTTAGACAGAAACAAATCATCCTAAGCTGATATTTACTTCTTAGAAAACGGGGAGGGACAAAAGCTTCAGTACTAGTAGAAAACTAAAAGAAAAAGATCACAGAGACATGGAGAATTCAACCTCCACCGAATTCCTGAAGGAGCCAGATGGTATTCCCATTTTCCAGAAGGCACAGGATACTGCATTTTGAGGGAAGGTCAAAGAAGGGTTTGCTGTAGCTGGGAACACTATGCCAAATCTAAGTCCACAGTGGCCACCCAGACACAGAGCTTATTAGGAAAAGCTCATGCCATTCCAGATGACAGTTCCAAATGGACAGACTTGTAATTTTTCCATGTGGATCAGAAACATATACCCACCATACAGCATTGCAGTGAAACTCCAAGAATGGCAGCAGGAAGGAGGTAGAGCAGTTAATTAATTAAACACTTATTTATTGAATGTTTACTATGTTTGGGCACTATTGTGAGCCATAGGGATAAAAATTCCTGACCTCATGGTGCACACATGCTACAGTGTGGGATTGCAAGATAAGGAGAGGGGGAAACAATACATAAAAAGTAGCAGCAAATATAGCAATGTTAGACACATATGGAGAAAAATAAAACAGTGGAAGGAGTTTGGGAGAGTCTGTTGTCCGGTTCTTAGAGTTTAAAGAGGTGATGAGGTAAAGTGGTGCGAGGATATTTGAGTGAAGATGTGAAGAAGGTGAGAAATTGAGTTCAAGAAAAACATTCTAGACAAAGGGAGCAGTCTGGGTGCAGTGGCTCACACCTGTAATCCCAGTACTTTGGGAGGCCGAGATGGGAGGATCACCCAAGGTCAGGAGTTTGAGACCAGCCTGACTAACATGGAGAAACCCCGTCTGTACTAAAAATACAAAATTAGCAGGGGCCTGTAATCCCAGCTACTCAGAAGGCTGAGGCAGGAGAATCACTTGAACCTGGGAGGCAGAGGTTGCAGTGAGCTGAGATCACGCCATTGCACGGCAGCCTGGGCAACAAGAGCGAAACTCCATCTCTAAAAAAAAAAAGACAAAGGGAGTAGCAAATACAAAGACCCTGGGGCAGGATTGTATCTGGCCTGTTCAAGGAACGCAAGGAGGTCAGTGTGGTTGGGAGCAGAGTGAGCAATGCGGGGGTGGGGAGTGGTGGGAAGAGAAGGAGTGGAGGAGGGTCAGGTCATATATAGCCTTGAAGGCCATTGTAAGGAGAAAGAAGGAGACCAATGAACCCACAGATGATGACTGATAAAGATGCATGTGGCAAAGATCAGTCCAAGGCCCCTAGCCCAGGTCACTAGGAGTATGTCATGTCATTTGCTGAGACAGCAAACAAAGAGGAAGGTCAGATTTGTGCCAGGGAGGGCATGGGAAGAAAAGAAAGGAAGAAATCATAAATTTGTTTGGGAATTTTTTTTTGGTTTTTTGGTTTTTTTTTTTGGAGGGGCCAGTGGGTCCCAGAAGTTAGAACTGGTACCTCAGGAAACTGGTCGGGATAGAGATGCAGTTGATGAATTAACAGCAGAGTGCTCAAATTATGAAAGTGAATGAGTAAATGACAGTAGGACATGCTGATAAACAGTTGTTGAATCAACCTTGTGAAACTGCTCAGGAATGTGTTTTATTAGGTTCTTTTGCCAGAAGAGGAACAGAGATAAGTGACCTTAGATACTGGGGTTATTGTAAAGCTGCACAGGAAGCTAGAATACATTGTCACATAGCAATCAGGACTCATGGAGCCTGAAAGGTCACTGAGGTGCAGTTATTGGGACCAGCCTACGTGTTCACGTGCCCATCACAGGAGTCCTTCTAGTCACAGAGCCACTCTGTCTCTGCTTCTATTGCTCTTGATAGGGTATTTCTCTTTCTCCCTCAATCTCCATCTCAATCTCTATCCATATTCCTCAAAAGAAATTCTCTAATTTATTTGGTTAGTGATCACCTATGAGAGAGAACATTTGATCAGAACTCTTTAACATTTTTTAGACTGGGCGTGGTGGCTCACACCTGTAATCCCAGCACTTTGGGAGGCCGAGGTGGGTGGATAACCTGAGGTCAGGAGTTTGAGACAGCCTGGTCAACATGGTGAAACTCCGTCTCTACTAAAAACACAAAAAAAGTAGTCAGGTGTGGTGGTGGGTGCCTATAATCCCAGCTACTGAGGAGGCTGAGGCAGGAGAATTGCGAGAACCCTGCAGGTAGAGGTTAAAAAGTTAGCAGCTATGGTGGTGCACATCTGTAGTCCTAGCTACTTGGGAGGCTGAGGTGGGAGGATTGCTTGAGCCCAGAAATTCAAGCCTGCAGTGAGCCATGATTGTACCACTGCACTCCAGCCTGAGCAACAGAGCAAGATCTTGTCTATAAAAAAAAAAAAAAATCATGTAGATGATGTTTAAATAATGGGATTGATGAGATTACCAAGTAGAGATTGTAGAAATGAGAAGACCTGGAATCAACCAACATTTAAAAGTCAGACATAGAGGCTGGGTATGGTGGCTTTCACCTGTAATCCCAGCACTTTGGGAGGCCGAGGTGGGCAGATGACCTGAAGTCAGGAGTTCAAGACCAGCCTGGCCAACATGGCGAAACCCCATCTCTACTAAAAATACAAAAATTAGCCAGGCATGGTGGTGTGCGCCTGTAATCCTAACTACTCATGAGGCTGGGGCAGGAGAATCGCTTGAACCCAGGAGGCAGAGGTTGCAGTGAGCCGAGATTGTGCCACTGCACTCTGGCCTGGGCAACAAAGTGAGACCCTGTCTAAAAAAAAAAAAAAAAAAAAAAAAAAAGTCAGACACAGAAAGTAAGACCAGCAAAGAAGACCACAAAGGAAGAATGAAATAGGTGGGAAACCAGGAGAGCATGGTGTCAACAGAGGCCAAGATTATTTCTGGAAGGGGAGTGGAGTGAACTATGTCAAATGCTACTCAAAGTGAAGTAAGATGAGGACCGAGAAATGACCATTAGATTTGGCAAAATGGAGGACACCTTAATAAGAGCCATTTATTAGAGCGATGAAGACAAGCCCGACTGGAGTACATTGAAGGGAACTGGAGGTGAGAAAGTAGAGAGAACAAATACAGATGTCTCTTTTGAGATGTTTTACCATGAAGAAAAGCACAGAGGAAATATGGGGTTAAGGAAGTTTCAAGAGGGATGAGCAATATTAAGGCATGTTTGCAAACTGTGGGAACTCATTCCATAAAGAGAGAGACTAACAGTGCAGTAAAAGGTGAATAATTGCAGGCATAAAGTCCTTGAGAAGGAGGACAAAATAGAATCCAGAGAACTCCAGAGAAGTTTTCGCCAACAGATTTTTTAACCTATGGGAGAGCAGTTTTAGGAAAACGGAGGAGGCAAAATCCAAACTGTGTGAGTTTAAGGAATGAAATATGGAACTAAAAATAACACAACTAAAATGACATTAGTGGTTCTCTCTGGGTAATACAGGATTTGGGATAATTTTTTTTTTCTGTGCTTCTTTATACATTTCTGTGACTTTCAAATTTTCTGGAAGGAATTCTTACCACTATCATAATTAGAAAAAAAATGCAAAAAGTTTAAGAAAAGTGAAGTCAGTAAGTGTACTGAATTGCATCTGTCTTGGAAGTAGGCCCACCCCTGAGAATACAGGAAGTACAGCAAGAGTATCTAGACACAGAAGTGACCCTGGCAGGAAGGCCGTGTTGTTCATGATGAAACTGTTTCTCCTTTTCAAATCCCCAGTCCCATATCTGCTGGGTACTACTAATTCAATGTACTCCAGATACAGGAGGAAGTCCAGCCTAGCAGGCAAAACACAATAGCTAAAAAGGGTGGCTGCAGTCATTGCAGTTGTTCAGTATTGTGGTTGCCTCAGGTGAGGCTTGGAAGTCTAGGCAGATGGACACTTCACGCTACAGAAATGTCTACATGCAGGCAGCCACGCTACTGGAGTCCAAGACCAGGACTGGTGGGGTCAAGGGTGGGCTTGTAAGAACAAAACTAAGCCCCAAGGCTAGGCACAGTGGCTCACGCCTGTAATCTCAGCACTTTGGGAGGCCAAGGTGGGTGGATCACCTGAGATCAGGAGTTCGAGAACCCATCTCGAACTCCCACCTCTACTAAAAGATGGGAAACCCTATCTCTACTAAAAATACAAAAATTAGCCAGGTGTGGTGGTGGGTGCCTGTAATCCCAGCTACTTGGGAGGCTGAGGCTGGAGAACTGCGTGAACCCAGGAGGCAGAGGTTGCAGTGAGCTGAGATCACGCCACTGCACTCCAGCCTGGGCAACAAGAGTGAAACTCGGTCTCAAAAAAGCAAAACAAACAAAACAAAACAAAACAAAAACAAAATTAAGCCCCCAGCAGGCCCACCATAGTGCTCCATTTAACAGAGGCCTCACATTCCTAAAGGACCTCTGAGCTGGTTATTTCCAGGTGAGGCCTCACATTTTACAGTGATGCACTAAAAGGACTGAAAGAAGGCGACTCTTACCATACAGCTTTGAATATGCTTCCCATTACTAGACCATTCATCTGTCCTGCATTATAAATTAAGGTATTTATAATCCCACAATTATTTTATGAGCAGCACAATTACATTGCATATTTTTCTTTGATTTAAAAGCCCCAAGGTTTTAGAGACATTTAAAATGTATCACATTTAAAACTAGCCCTGTTATAGTATTTCTTTATTTTCTGAAGTTAATAGACTTAATTTTTTTAGAATAGTTTCATATTTACAGAAAAATTGAGGCCAGGTGCAGTGGCTCATGCCTGTAATACCAGCACTTTGGGAGGCCGAGGAGGATAGATCACCTGAGGTCAGGAATTTGAGACCAGCCTGACCAACATGGTGAAACCCTGTCTCTACTAAAAATACAAAAAATTAGCTGGGTGTGGTTGTGTGTGCCTGTAATCCCAGTTACTAGGGAGGCTGAGGCAGGAGAACAGCTTGAACCCAGGAGGCAGAGGTTGCAGTGAGCTGAGATTGCACCATGGTTGCAGTGAGCCAAGATCGCACCACTGCACTCCAGCCTGGGCAACAGTGCAAGACTTCGTCTCAAAAAAAAAGAAAAAAAGAAAAATTGAGCAGATAGCATAGAGTTCTGATGTTCTCCCTCCACCTCCACCCTGCTCCCAGCACAGTTTCCCCTATTATTCATATTTTGTGTTAGTGTGGTTTATTGTTACAATTGATAAAAACCAATATTGGTACATGATTGGTACCAGTTATTGGACTTTACCAACTAAAGTCCATAGTTTACATTTGGGTTCACTCTTGGTGTTGTACAGTTCTATAGGTTTTGACAGAAGTATAAGGTCATGTATTCACCATCATGGTGTCATACAGAGTAGTTTTGCTGCTCTAAAAATCCCCTGTGCATCACCTGTTCACTTTTCCCCCTCTTCACTCCCCTTGGCAACCACTGATCTTTTTACTGTCTCTATAGTTTTGCCTTTTCCAGTATATCATACAGTTGGAATCATGCAGTATACAGTCATCTCAGATTGGCTTCTTTCATTTAGAAATACTCATTTAAATTTCTTTTTGTGGCTAGATAGTTCATTTCTTTTTATCACTGATTATTATAACATTGTCTGGATATACCACAGTTTTTTTATCCACTCACCCATTGAAAGACATCTGGTTGCTTCTAATTTTTGGCAATCGTGAATAAAGCTGTTATAAACATCTGTGCACAGGTTTTTGTGTGGCCATAAATTTTCAGTTCAATTAGGTAAATACCAAGGAGCATGACTGGTAGATCACATGGTAAGACTATGTTTATCTTTGTAAGAAACCATCAAACTGTCTTCCAAAGTGGCTGTGCCATTTTGCACTCCCACCAGCAGTGAATGAGAGTTCCTGTTGCTCTATATCCTTGCCAACACTTGGTGTTGTCAGTGTTCTGGATTTTGGCCATTCTAATAGGTATGTAGTGGTAACCCATTGTTGTTTTAATTTCCAATTTTCTAATGCTATATAATGTGGAGCATCTTTTTATATGAATATTTGTCATCTATATCTTCTTCTGGGAGATGTCTGTTATGTCTGTTCAGATCTCTGTCCACTTTTTAATGGGCTTTTTTTTTTTTTTTTTTTGAGACGATGTCTTGTTCTTGTCCCCCAGGCTGGAGTGCAACGGCGCAATCTCGGCTCACTGCAACCGTGGCATGATCTTGGCTCACTGCAACCTCCGCCTTCGGTGTTCAAGTGATTCTCCTGTCTCAGCTTCCCGAGTAGCTGGGATTACAGGCAGCTGCTACCACGCCTGGCTAATTTTTGTATTTTTAGCAGAGACGAGGTTTCACCATGTTGGCCAGGCTGGTCTCAAACTCCTGACCTTGTGATCCACCGGCCTCGGCTTCCCAAAGTGCTGAGATTACAGGCGTGAGCCACTGCTCCTGGCCTCTTTTCCTATTTTTGAGTTTTAAAAATTCTTTGTATGTTTCGGACACAAGTCCTTTATCAGATATGTATTTTGCAGATATTTTCTCTTGGTCTATGTCTTGTCTTTTCATTCACTTAACGTTTATTTAATATACTAAGAGCCTAAAAAATTGCAAGTGTCTCAGGCTTCCCTTGACCTCTGAGAAAGTACAGATGAGATAGGTGATGTAAATAAGAATTTCTGGACCTGTTTGGCCATGAGACATAGCAGCTCCTATCCACTCAGACCACTAGTCCTTGGGGATCAAGGAAGAAAAGAGAAATAGTCATATCACCCTACCATATGCCAAACACAAAACATTTTACATACATTATTCCATAGCTACCTTAAGTAAATCATGTCGGGTGCAGTGGTTCACACCTGTAATTCCAGCACTTTGGGAGGCCGAGGCGGGCGGATCACGAGGTCAGGAGTTAGAGACTAGCTTGGCCAATATGGTGAAACCCCATCTCTACTAAAAATACAAAACTTAGCCAGGCATGGTGGTATGCGCCTGTAGTCCCAGCTACTCAGGAGGCTGAAGCAGAAGAATCGCTTGAACCGAGGAGGCAGAGGTTGCAGTGAGCTGAGATCGAACCACTGCACTCCAGCCTGGCTGACAGAGCAAGATTCTGTCTCAAAAAAAAGAAGTAAATCGTATCATTTAGATAGGAAGAAACCCATCAAAGCTATTAAGTATCAAACAAGTGAAACTATCCAAGGTCTCATATCTATGATGTGGCGGAATTGGGATTCAACTCCATAACAAACATCCCTGGGCCAGATACAAGACTACCCTGTCTCAAGGCAGGTCCCACAGGGGATGGAGAAAAGCGCCGTCCACCGCATGTAGAGGGTGCTGGAGTGGGGCTCATTCTGTGCCAGGGTTGAGATCTCAGGGGCTCTGCTCGTGGGTGGAAGAACTGCTCCCATTAAGATGGATCTAGAAGGTCTCTTTGGTTTCAAACAAGATCTTAATAAACAGTGGGGATATAGGGAATGGAGTCTAATTTTTCAGGGACAAGAAATAGGCAAAAATTAAGCAGGGTATTAAGGCTTTAAACAAGCAGGCTGAAGCCCAGCACAAGGCTGCGACAGAGCTAGGGAAATGGAGCAAATATGAAGCAAGCTCGGTCACACCGCCACACCAGCAACGTGGTGGGATGCTGAGAGAACCTACCCCTAAGGGGGTGAGAGAGCCTGGGCCTACCACAGGATCCCCAGCTACAGACAGCAAGGCCCACTCCTGCACTGCTGATTGGTGGGTCTGAGTCTGTCTTGTCAGGGACAAGCTGAAGGTCTGCACATGGTTAAGGTTTCCCGTTAAACGTCCTCAGAGCCTGCCATGGAAGGGAACAGTCCAAAAGCTTCAAGGAAAGCAGAGACCGCAAGCAGAGGCTCAAGCCGTAAGTCAGGACTTGGGGAAAAAAGCGAAGAACCCAATTATCAGAAGTGAGCACCAAGCTCAGCACTAATTGATGCCTGTTCTCCGTGCTGAGCTAGGAAATGCTGAAACTCCCCTGACTTTAAGACCCATCCCAGAGGTGAGCTTGGGGTTTTTAGCTTAAAGGTGGGGCCTGGTGGGCCTAGTGATAGAAACAAGGCTGTAGTAAATGAAGAGCACACCTGTGCCAGGCTGGCAGCTGGGACTCTAAGGGGAAGAAGACTTGGTCAACAGACTCTGCGGACCAGAAAAATTCTGCAAACCGAAATTCCAAACCCTTTAAGATTCAGGTGCACTGTATATAATGCAATAGAAATGTTCCTGAAAAGCAATATATAAATCGAATTTTTGTAAATTGATACTTTGAGTGACCCAGAGGAATTTGCTGCTTAAAGGAAGTTATTATTTTTGTAAATCTGGTTTCAACTCAATTGGATTTTCTTAAATGGAGCGTTCTTTTAATCTGATTTTCTTCTATCAGAGACTGAGACATATATCTCTGATATGTCAAAAAAAAAAAAAAGTAATACAGCTGGGCATGGTGGTACATGCCTGTAGTCCTAGCCCCTCAGGAAGCTGAGGTGGGAAGACTGCTTGAGCACAGGAGTTTGAGGCTGCAATGAGCTATGATCACAGCACTGTACTCCAGTCTGGGTGTCAGAGCAAGATCCCGTCTCTGAAAAAAAATAATTAAAAATAATAGATGCTACTAGTACATCTTGATTTTAGCAAGGTTTAAATTGTATTCCTTACAATATATTCATTAAATTAAAAAATGTGGTCTAGGCCAGGCGTGGTGGCTCATGCCTATAATCCCAGCACTTTGGGAGGCTGAGGTGGGTGGATCATGAGGTCAGGAATTCAAGACCAGCCTGGCCAGCATGGTGAAACCCCGTCTCTACTAAAAATACAAAAAATTAGCCGGGCATGGTGGTGCGTGCCTGTAATCACAGCTACTCGAGAGGCTGAGGCAGGAGAATCGCTTGAACTCAGGAGGTGGAGGTTGCCATGAGCCGAGATTGTGCCCACTGCACTCCAGCCTAGATGACAGAGCAAGACTCTGTCTCAAATAAAAAAAAATAATAAAGTAAAATTAAAAATGTGGTCTAAACCAGTGGTTCTTACATCTGACTGTACACAGAATTAAACTGGGAGTTTTATAAAATACTGATTCCTGGGCCCACCACTTCAGCTTCTGATTCACTGGGAAACACAGGAGGGTACCAGGGGCTCCCCAACAGGAGCCTATGGCTTAGAAGCCTTTGTGCAGCCATAGACATTGACAGCAAAATGAGGTTAACCCAGAGATGATCTCACTGCCACCATCCCAGGACCTCCCTTCCCCAGTACCTATGGAAAAAGAGTTCCAGCTTACACTGAGCACAATGATCCCATGATGATGGGGGCCACTGGCCACATAAGGTGGGGGTTCTCTAAAGCCAAGAAGTGGCAGCCACTCTCCAGACTGACGTGAGACCAGACCCTGGTTACAGCAGCTCCCTTGGCTTCAGAACCAGGCCTTCAGGTACAAGGCAGGGTGTGTCATTCTCCCCAGGGGCCTGTGACCTTCATGGAGAATTCTAGCAACATGATTTTATATCCACTTGCATCATACCTAAAAATTATTAGAAGAAAACTGAATATGGTTTTGTGATAAACAGAATAATACCCATCCCCTCCCCCCACCAGTGACGTCCACGTCCTACTCCTTGACACTGTGAATATGTTAGGTCACACAGTAAAAACAGATGTTTGCTAATCTACTGTTTTAACTGACTGACGGATGGGAAGGTTATCCTGGTTTCTCTGAGGGGACCCGAAGTAATCACAAGGGTCCTTAGAAGCTGAACAGGGAGGCAACAGAGAGATCAAGAGAGATAACAGCATGAGAAGGACTCAGCTCCACATTGCCAGGAAATGGGGCCACAAGCCAAGGGATGTGGACAGCCTTTAGAAGTTAGAAAAGGTTGGCTGGGCTCGGTGGCTCATGCCTGTAATCCCAGTGCTTTGGGAGGCCAAGGCGGGTGGATCACGAGGTTAGGAGTTCGAGACTAGCCTTCCAACAGAGTTATGTTGTAACCCCGTCTCTATTAAAAAATATAAAATATTAGCCAGGTGTGGTGGCAGGTGCCTGTAATCCCAGCTACTCGGGAGGCTGAGGCAGGAGAATCTCTTGAACCTGGGAGGCGGAGGTTGCAGTGAGCCGAGACCGTGCCACTGCACTCCAGCCTGGACTACAGAGCAAGACTCCATCTCAAAAATAAAAAAAAAAAGTTGGGAAAGGTGGCCTGGCCCAGTGGTTCATGTCTGTAATCCCAGCACTTTGGGAGGCCGAGGCAGGTGGATCACCTGAGGTCAGGAGTTCAAGACCACCCTGGCCAACATGGTGAAACCCCGTCTCTACTAAAAAATATATAAAAAATTAGCCAGGCATGGTAGTGGGCACCTGTAATCCCAGGTACCCAGGAGGCTGAGTCAGGAAGAATTGCTTGAACCTGGGAGGCAGAGGTTGCAGTGAGCCGAGATCGTGCCAGTGTACTCCAGCCTGGGTGACAGAGCAAGACTCTGTCTCAAAGGAAAAAAAAAAAAAAAAGGTTGAAAAAGGCAAGAGACAGATTGCTCTACTCTAAAGCTATCAAAGAGACACACATTGCTGCTGACACCTTGATTTAGCCTAGTGAGACCCACATCAGGTTTCTGACCTCCAGAACTGCAAGATAATAAATTTGCATTGCTTTAAACCACTAAATTTCTAGTAATTTTTTTTTTTTACAGCAGAAACAGGAAACTAAAACCCATGACCAAGTTCTCAAATTTTGTTTTTTGTTAGAATGCAAGGAAAGGAAAGTAGAACTTAAAAGTCTGGCAGATTCTCCTTTTTGTTGCAAGGCCCTGCAAGTCACCCCAAAATTTTACTTTTCTTCTCTTTAATAGACAAAGAAAATTGTGTATCTAAGGTGACCAGGCTCATTTATCAGGCCAAGTTTTTAGCACAGTATGATAGGATTGTGGTAAGATCCAGGATCCATATTTTAAAAATCTCCCTAGGCATCTCTAATATGCAGCCAGGTTTGCAAACCACTGGTCTACAATTTAAATTCTAACCAACATAATTACGACGTGGCTGCATTCCTAGAGAATGAGTACCGGTGGGTTATCATTAATCTGGGAGGACAGAACACAGGTGATGAAGATTCTCATTCTGTGACCTGCAGCATGGAATGGCCAGCATGTGAATTCAATGTGAATGTGGCACCAAATGGAAAACAGGAGGAGGAGGGCATTTTAATTCACTAATGAGGGTTGTTAGGACAGAGGGTTTATTGATTCTCAGGGCAGGTGACAGCAGGCTGAGGAGGTGCCAGATGAGTTGCTGGGAGTTGAATGCAGTTCAGAGAAGGCAAATGCAGGATAATATACCGTCTGTAACAGGGAAGGACACAGCACAATAACTGGCAGGGCTGGGGAAGACCTTGCAAAATTAGAAAAGTGTCCAGAGACAAGGTCAGTGCTGCAGAGTAGGGGGTGTGAGGGGACGCAGGAGGGCCACTTGGCCTGGGCCTCCATTCACATATGTCCTGAAATTTAGACTCCTGACATCTCTCAATATCTGATAAGGTGTTTGTTAATGTAAAACATGCAAAGCATGCCAGTTTAATAACTTCATTTTTGCATCGTTTCCTTTGTTAATGTATGGGGAGCCTGAAAACATGAGGCTAGTGGCCCAGATGTCTCAACTTCAAAAGTCCATGGTGGCTCACAAGATCCATTCAGCCCTGCAGTTTATGAAGCAATCCTAAGTGGACCCCCATAGGATATTTTTGGAAGGACACACCAAGAACAGTGAGGGTCTCTAGTGATCTGGGCCAGGAGAGTTGAAATCCAGAGAGGAAAAGAGATTTACTTGTTTTTTTTCCTAAATACAATTTTAATAGATCCTATTTTTGTTTTCCTCTTTTCCTCCCAGAGTTATACATGCCCTTAATCCAAAATGTCAAACAAGTCTTGTTATTAAAAAAATAGCAGTCCTTTAATCTCTCCTCCCCATTTTCTACACTTTAACCTTTTAGATAATTATTTTGGTATTTACTTTCAGGTGTCTACATTAACATGCTTGAAATACTATTCCTTGATTTTTCAACTATAGCCATTATCTATAGATAATGGGTAGAAGATTAGGATTTGGTGTCTTTCCTCCTGCTGTCCCAGTGGGATACACTTATCCTTCCCCATCTCCCATCCTTCCAACAGAATTATGTTGTAATGCTGGTAACGTGAATGTTCAATGTGTATGTTAGAGCAATAGTCACAGCTAAGCCATATAGTAAACTATGACCACTTTCTCTTTTCTGAACACCTTTTTTTTTCTTTGAGACAGCGTTGCTCCTGGAGCTAATAACTGTTTTGGTTTTTGTTTGCTTCATTTTCTGTGTACAGTATTTATATTTGCTATTGGTCTATGTTTGCTGTCAAGGCATTCAGAATTTTCAGATAGTCTAATAATTTCACCAGTGTCCTAAAAAAAAACTCTCCCATAGCCTTATAGAATATGCTCTAACCCGCACCTGAGACATAGCTCTCATCTTGGAATCTCCCTTCACCAGCATCCCAGAGATTCTCTTGCCTCGTTCCTGTTTAAACTTCGGAGTCCTTTTTCTTAGTTTATTATTTTGACATATGTTTGGGGACATCCTAAGGCAGGGACATGGAATATAAATTCTCGAGAAGTTGGATGTCAGAAAATGTTTATTTTTACTCTACTCTGACACTTGATGGATTCTTTGGGCCAAGTATAGAATTCTAGAGTGGAAACAATTTTTCTTGAGAATTTTGAAAGCCATTCCAATCTGGCCTTCAGGGTTGCTATTGAGAAGTCTGATGCCATTCTGATTTGTCATCCTTTAGGTAATACTTGTTTGCTTCTCCTCTTTGGAAGCCTGTAGCACCTGTTCTTTGTCCTCACTGTTTTGAAATATCACACTGGTGTGCCTTAGTGTCAGTCTATTCTCTTTGTGCTGGCCTTTGATGGCCCTTTCATTCCAAAAATGCATGCTTGTTAGTTGTGGGAAATTATTTCTTTAATGACTTTCACTCCTCTGGTTTCTCTGTTCACTCTTTTTGGAAATCCTATTTGCAATATTAAACCTTCTGTTCTGTTTTCCTGATTTTCCTTTCTTTTTTTTTTTTTTTTGAGACAGAGTCTCGTTCTGTCGCCCAGGCTGGAGTGCAGTGGTGCAATCTCGGCTCACTGCAACGTCTGCCTCCCAGGTTCAAGCAACTCTCATGCCTCAGCCTCCCAAGTAGCTGGGATTACAGGTGCCTGCCACCAAGCCCAGCTATATTTTCCTGATTTTCTTGTATTTCCTTTCGTTTGTCCTTTTGTTTTCTCTTTTGCTCTAATTTCAGAGAGATTTGCTTTTCTTTATTTTCTAACTCTTATTGAATTTTTAATTTTGTTATCATATTTCTAATTTCCAAGAGGTCTTATGTGTTCCCTGAATGCTCCTTTTACTAATGTTATATTCCTTTTTGATGGTTATATATCTTACCTCTGAGGATATTAATCAGAGGATATTTGACATTTTCTTCAACCTGTACAGTCTCTCTTTCCTTGAAGTTGCTTTTTCCTATTCATCTTGGTCTCTGTTTTTCATGTGAGAGGTTTTCCTCAGTGCCTGTTAAACCTTGATTATCTGTTAATATTTAAGAATGGAGCTAAAAAGCTGAGTAGATATTTTGAACCAATAGGGCCTTGTTGGCCGGAGGCTCCACGACACGTTCTGGCTGGGTTATCTGGCTAAAGGACCCACACAGCACTGCCTTTAAATTTTCACTCTTGGGGAGATCAAATTCCCCTTAGAAGACTCTTCCGGGCTCATGCTCAAAGGATATAATTCTGGCCACCAGCATCATGTGAGCTCACTGGGGAAAGAGCAGTGGGTCTCAGTGTCTGTCCACTTAATTTCTCGGTTTCCAGCACAGCACCCAGCCCTCATCTCTGCCCAGTGTCCTCCTATCTGTGGACCTTCTGTTATAGACTCTGCGGTGCGGACAGGCTACCGGCCTGGTTGTGCAGAGAGGGGAGGGACCTGAGAGTCAAACTGCTTCCTAAACAGACTTTGAACCACTCCTAGTTTTAGGAGGCCCCACATCACTTCCAGGAACCTGGCGCTGCCAATTCCTGAGCCTTTGTGGGATTCTGGTTGGTTTCTCAAATTTCCTCACTGCTAACTTAGGATTCAGTTTTCCCAGGTCTGTTGTATTGTTGGCCACACTTCTTACTTTCTAGCTTTCAAAATATTGTTGCTATGGGGAGTTGAAAAAAAATGTTGTTGCTATCATTTCTTCCCTTTTTATCAGAAAGATAAAAAATGCCAAATGCCAGCACAAAGAGAATAGACCCACACTAAGGCACACCAGTGTGATAGCTCAAAACAGTGAGGACAAAGAACAGACGCTACAGGCTTCCAAAGAGGAGGAGCAAACAAGTCCTACCTAAAGGATGACAAATCAGAATGGCATCAGACTTCTCAATAGCAACCCTGAAGGCCAGATGTGTGTGTCTGTGTGTGTGTGTTTTGTTCTCCATCTGCACCTGGAAGTTGGGAGATTTACTTATCACTCTTTAATTTTTTCTGTTGTTTTATTGTTTAATCAATGTTTTAGTTACAAACTATTAATTATTGCAAATTGTTTTACTTTTTTTTTTTTTTTTTTTTTTGAGATGGAGTCTCTCTCTGTTACCCAGGCTGGAGTGCAATGGCACAATCTCAGCTCACTGCAACTTCCCCCTGCCGGGTTCAAGCGATTCTCCTGCTTCGATTCTCCTGCTTCAGCCTCCTGAGTAGCTGGGATTACAGGTGTGTGCCACCACACCCAGCTAATTTTTGTATTTTTAGTAGAGACGGGGTTTCATTATGTTGGTCAGGCTGGTCTCAAACTCTTGACCTTGTGATCCGCCCACCTCAGCCTCCCAAGGTGCTGGGATTACAGGCGTGAGCCACAGTGCCTGGCAAGAATTGTTTTGCTTTTTAAGATAATCTAGTTCATTTTTTTCAAAGCAGCTATGACAGTATAGCATGTAAAAACTGCAAAATAATGATCAGCCTTTAAGGCTTTGAGTGGTTCCCAAGTGCTGAGCTCTGTCATATCTGCATGTATGTGCATGTATGTGCATGTATATTTACAAAGGAGACAGCTGTGGCTGACATGGAGAAGCTAATGTACCCACAAATGGTGACACAAGACCAATAAAAAATATTACACCTATAAGCAGGAAATGAAGTAGGTCACAATGAGTCATCACCCGTTGTGTGAAATTTCTTAGGTTATTGTTACCTCAGCCCAGAGAAGAGTTTTCAATTCAGTTGCACACGAGTTATCCCACTTATAATGAATCTTCTGAAGCCATTAGTTGTTTCCTAATTTTTTGATTGTACATCCTTATAAGAAAAACATTTCAGCATACCCTCAAATATGTAAATGTATTCATTTGCAGGTTATACATGTCATATCAATATCAGTACAATACTAACATCCAAATAAGTAGAGATTTTTTAAAGGATGCAATAGAAAATAAAATTAGAAGTTCTAATATTTTCCTTGAGTACCTCAGTGGATCATCTTAAACCATGGAATTTTCCACCATGATGAATATCCAAACACTTAGACAAGGTTTTTGAAAGACTCCTACTCAGACCCTACTGAGGCATTCTGAATCAGAACTTCTGAGGATAAGGCCCTAATGAGACAGCCAAACGCCAAGGCAGATAAAAAGGGGTCCCCAGAAAATCTCTAACCCTCCCCACAGGTGTTTACATCAGATGTTTTCGTACAGACGAAGGAACTTGCCCAGGGCCTTGTCTGAGCATGCCCACATGAGCCCTGGGGGAGCAGGGTGGAGTCACAGGCAGGGGGAGGAGCCTTGGGATTCAATCTGTGAAGTGGGGAGCCTGTTTTCGCTTTGCTGAGGTTTTTTTTCATTTTTCCCTTTTCATCCAATAAAATCCTGCTCTATTCACCCTTCAATGTGTCCACGTGCCTAATTTTCTTGGTCGTGTGACAAGAACCTGGTTTTAGCTGAACCAGGAGCAAAATTCTAAAACACTAGCAAGGACATTTTGAAAAAGTTTCCCTGCTGATTCCCATGTGCACCTTTGGTTTAAAAATACAATTCTAAAGATACAAGAATTAGAACCCCTAAAGGCCAGGCGCAGTGGCTCACGCCTGTAATCCCAGCACTTTGGGAGGCGGAGGCGGGCGGATCATGAGGTCAGGAGTTCGAGACCATCCTGACCAACATGGTGAAACTCCGTCTTTACTAAAATACAAAAATTAGCCCAGTGTGGTGGCGGGTGCCTGTAATCCCAGCTACTCGGGAGGCTGAGGCAAGGGAATTGCTTGAACCCGGGAGGCGGAGGTTGCAGTGAGCCAAGATCGCGCCACTGTACTCCAGCCTGGGTGACAGAGCCAGACTCCATCTCAAAAAAAAAAAAAAAATTAGAATCCCTAAAACACTGAACATAGTAGTCAAATGGCTACTGAATGCAAAGATCAGTCAATTAACTCTGGGAAATGTATAGTTCAACAGATTATCTGGATCATCATGTGCCTCAAAAAACATTGTGCTCTCCTCCCAACTCCATATTTTTCTTCTTCTGACTCTGTCCTTTCCTTTCTATTTTATTAATTTATTATTATTATTATTTTTTGAGATGGAGATCTCTCTAAGTTGCACAGGCTGCTCTCAAATGATCCTCCTGCCTCGGCCTCCCAAGGTGCTGGGATCACAAGTATAAGCCAACATGCCTGGCCTCCCCTCAATTTTAATATAACTTGAACTTTACTATTATATGCATAGATATTCATTATAGAAAATATAGATAAGCAAAAAAGAAGAAAATAAAAATGAATTCATAATTCTACCATTCCAAAATAATGAAAATGTTTACTCATAGCTTTCAATATATTTATGCAAACATGTATTTAAAAGGGAATCGGCCGGGGGCAGTGACTCACGTGTGTAATACCAGCACTTTGGGAGGCCGAGGTGGGCAGATCACCTGAGATCAGGAGTTTGAGACCAGCCTGGCCGACATGGTGAAACCCCGTCTCTACTAAAAATACAAAAATTAGCAGGGCATGGTGGCCGATGCCAGTAATCCCAGGTACTCCGGAGGCTGAGGCAGGAGAATTGCTTGAACCCAGGAGGAGGAGGTTACAGTGAGCCGAGATCGTGCCATTGCACTCCAGCCTGGGAGACAAGAGTGAAACTCCGTCTCAAAAAATATATATAAATAAATAAATATAAAAGGGAATCATACTGTACATGCCATTTTTAACCTGACTTTTTTCACTGTGTAATTATGTATTTTTTTCCGAGATAATAAGAATGAAAACTCTGACAGAGCCAGGAACAGTGGCAAGAGAGATGATCGGCAAAGAGCAGGTGGTGAGATCAGAAACTCCCCCACTAACCTGCTGAACTGCCATCCTCTCCCTCATATTCTCTTCCCTCTACCTTCTGATCCTCCCTGACTTCATCTCTCTTCCTCTGTTTGCCTTCTACATGCTCTTTCCCTTTCTCTTTTCTTTCACCTTCTACCCTCAATTCTCTCTACTAAAGCAACCAAGGCCTTCAGGACAAGGATTAATATTTAATAGAATTAAACTTCCTGTTAATTTGACAAGGGATGCATAACCAGGAAGCTGGAGTGACAGCTGCACCCTCCTCTGAAGTGGGGATTTTCTGAGCAAGCCCAGGCAAGAGCCCTCTGTTCTTCTACTTTTTTTTTTTTTTTTTTTTTTGAGACAGAGTTTCGTTCTTGTTGCCCAGGCTGGAGTGCAATGGCGTGATCTTGGCTCACTTCTCCTGCCTCAGCCTCCCAAGTAGCTGGGATTACAGGCATGTGCCACCATGCCCGGCTAATTTTGTATTTTTAGTAGAGACGGGGTTTCACCATGTTAGTTAGGCTTGTCTCCAACTCCTGATCTCAGGTGATCCACCCGCCGTGGCCTCCCAAAGTGGGATTACAGGCATGAGCCACCACACCCAGCCTGAGCCCTCTGTTCTTGATAACTATCTGTTATTTCCACTCGGGAGCCCAAATTAAAGTTCCTTATTTGTCTTAGAAGCAAGGTGCGGCCAGAGGCAGCGGGGTACCCAGGTTGTCAGAGAAGAGCCATGTCAGGAAGATTGCATTTCTGGAATTGAAACCAAGGGAGAGATGGTTGACAGAAGGTGAGGACTGAGAAGGAGGCAGGTATGAAAATCCAGAACAAACCAGCTGCGGAGCTTTCCCACTGGTGTTACAAAACCGGTCACAGAAAACCAGTTCCTCTTGCTTTAGGTGGCAAGAATCTTCTACATGCTGGTTACCTCAACCCCACTGACAAAGACATTTCCACCTGCAGTTATTAATCCACTGGTAGTGAGGAAAGTTTTCTGAACTTTGAAAACTTCACTGGGCTGGTGTGAAAGAAAGTAAGCACTTTCTACTACAGTGAAGCCAAATTGTGTTTTTCAGAGGCTGTGGAAAATTACTATTTTCATTAAATGCAAATCATTGCCCTCAAACCAATGACGTTCTTAGGCATGAAATTGTCATTGGCTTTATTAACTAGGAGAGGCTACATTACCCAGCTCTCTAAAGGCACTCTGCTGTAGAAGGTTCTAGAAAATGAATGGAAAGTGACTCATTCTCCACCTTCATCCCCAAAGCCAAAACTCCCCCTGCAGCAAAACACCCCCTGCAGCAGCAGGAGTTTATGGATCATCCTCAGAGTGGGGGTGTAGCACATGGGCCACTAGATGCTTCAGGGGGCAGCAATTAAGTGCTTCACCAGGGGCATTAGTCACAGTGGGTGGGACCCTCCCTGTCACCCTGCAGAAATGGGAGCCAGAGAAGCTGGTAATAACTGAAGAAAGGGAGGCCCCATCCCCTACAACCTCTCCCTTTTCCCAGCAGCAAGTACTTAATAAGCAGCACTTAGCATATGTACAAGGTCAGAAAGGAGGTGAAAAATAGGGAGAAGGTGTTTTGACATAAATATTTCCAGAAAGGATCTCTTAAGGGAGAGCATCTCTGGCTTATGGCAGAGTTAAAACTTACAAAAGAAAAAAAAATTATTCGAAAAAAACTAGAAAATTTTTTCCTCCTCCTCACCCCGAGAAACAAATCTCTACTTGTAGTGGCGCCTGAAGTTTAACCATTAGTGACTCATTCCTTTGTGAACTGCAGGAGACTTGGCATTTAAGAGGTCTGTATTGAAATGCAAATATTTATGAGACCTGCCAATAATTTTCACTAGCATCAGAATCCTTGAGATGACCTTCAAATACAGATTCCTGGTGGCATAGACATGCATAGTTTGTACCCCTAGTCCTCACTACAACCATGACCTTCAGGCAATAGATGGGTTCTCCAGTTCTCTGGCTTCTGATGGGAACCTGATGTAGTTAAGTTCTTGCTTTTGCAGGTTAGAAAATGATTTCCACTGTGGCGACAATTTGGCTACCTCAATCAGAACTGACCCTTTATAGTTAAAGATGGAAGCAAAATGGAAAACTGTAAATAGTTGGGCTTTTTAAATTTTGGCATGTCAAAAGGGAGGGCGGCTATACAGGAGTAAACACTGTCACCTTCCTCCACTGAATCCATGGCCCCTTCCTATATCTTGTCTCGTTCTTTTCTCCTTGGTTTCTCTACAATTACATTCTCTTTCTCCTTTTTCTCCTACCCCTCAAGACACAGACATACTAGGAATGCAATCATATTTGTCTTATATGTACTTAATAATTTAGTACTTTCTTTACACAACATGGTGAGAAATAAAATTCTAAGCCCCCAACTGACTGAATGGACCCTCTCTTGGCCAAAGGAGCCCCAAAGAAACCTTGGAAGCTGAATTCATGGCCACAGTCTGACACCTCCTCCCCCGATAAAAGTCATTAGGTTTCCTTCTCGAAGGTCTAAACAGAAACCAGCCCTTTCAATAGACTACTAGCTTGTCTTCCCAGACACAGAACAAAGACAAGATGAGGTTAATGGTTCCTTTATCACTCCCCAAGACCTCTGCTTCCTCTATTCCCTTTTTCTTCAATGCTGGCCTTACCTTGTGTAAAATGTAGATTTCGGGGGCACTAGTTAAGTCTCACAAATACATTCTCATTGGTCTCACTGCCGCCCCTCCTCCACCCCTTTTAAAGGAAAATGAATAAATACTAAACCTCCTGAGAATCTCTTTGGAAAAAACAGCCACAGATGCTTCTGTGACTCATGTTTTTTTCCTGGGCACGCCCTCACACTGGCTCAAAACCTGGATGATTTGAATCTTATGCTTCAATCACTCATTTTGGTTTTCAATAGGTTTAATATTTTACTTGAGAATAGAGTCGTGTCAGTGAGCTGGCCTTTTTTACTCAATGTGCTTAGCAGCCATGACAGGGGAAAAAGGGTCTTCCCTCTGTTTCATGATGTTAAGAGTGAAGGGATCATTGATCAGGTGCTGAGAGCCACAGGGCTACCTAAAGAGTGTCAGAGGATAATAAGGGTGAGTTGGGGGTTTGAAAAAACAAGGCCAAGGACAAGATCCCCTCCTTCTCAAACTGGCAAAGAACAAGTTAAAATCAGCCCTGACCAGTGAGCCGTGGTTAACAGTCCACCCTGGGGCAGCGGCAAAGACCCCACAGGTTGCTCTCTGCTCATGCCCTCCGTAAGATTTCCTCAGGTGGGGAGGGCACATGGGGCCCAGGGTTATTCTGTAGGGTTGGGACAACCATAATGTGCCTCTTCTGCCTGTTGGCCTCCTTTTCTCCACTTCAATACATACAGGTGAAATCAAATGAAAATTAACACCAAGGACCCCACAAAGGGTAAAGAAGCCACTACAAGCCAAGAAAGCAGAGTGTGTGGACGAAAGAAGGGGGAAGTAAGTCACTCAAGATTCTCTGGGTTGCTAGGTGTAGTTTGGAAGACAAAGTTACTGATATTTTCAAGCCTCAGCTGGCCAAGCCCTCTTCTCCTCTAGGTGGGATGCCTCCATGAGCTCCAACAGGCAGCCTCGCCGACCTCCCAGCTCTGCTCAGTTGCTCAGCACCCCATGGAGAAGGTGAAGCCCATAATGAACACACTGCCCTGGCCACTTACTTCCTCCAACCAAAGAAGCCCTCATTTCCCGGGCCTAGACCATTTCCGGAGACCAGCTTGTGACAGAGCCACAACCTCCGGTCACTCTGTCAGCTATCTGCAGTTCCTCCTTTTTCCTTTCCTCTCTCCCCTCATAAACAATGACCGTTGATGTTTCCACTAGCTACAGATGCTGATGCCAAGATTAGCTTTGGTCAAGATGATATTCTTCATCCTCCAAAACAATGACCAAAATGTTTTATTTTATGGCTAGGAACTTTACTTTTTTCATATGAAATATTTAATGTATTTTTCACTGTGCTCATTTTTGTTCTGTGTGGTGATAGTTAATAGCAAAACTTATGCTACCCCATCAAGAAATAAACAAGGAACTTCTTGATAACAGGAGGAACTAACCATGCTGCTGAAAGCAGAGGCACAAAAAAGAGCTTTTTCTATATTTGATTCCTTCTCTGATTTGTATAATCTCCCCATCAAAAAAAAAAATCAATGAATTGTGTAACTCAGTTTCTCAAGTGTCATAACAACTTGTGCTCCCTGTCCCACTCTCCCTACACATAGAATGCTTAATAAGAGATTAAAGCACACATAGACATCTATCGTTTTAAGCAGGTAGCTATATGCTTCTGCTGCCACTCGCCAAAGACAGGGAAATTTCTCATTTGTATAAAGCCCAGTTACCAATACTTAACAGCTTTCTCTTCTATAAGTTCAAGTCTAAAAAATGGAATTTCAGAACAGTGGAGGAAAATATGAATATTACAACATATAATATTGAGGCAACCATAGTCTCATGGGAAAAAAAACAGGACAAAACCCAGATGATGCAGAGTTTTAAGTGTAAAAATAAAAGAATAAAAGTAATAGAGAAAAAATGGTTTTTTAAAAATACTTTTTGGAGGCTGGACGTGGTGGCTAACCCCTGTAATCCTAGCACTTTGGGAGGCCAAGGTGGGTGGATCATGAGGTCAGGAGTTCAAGACCAGCCTGGCCAACATGATGAAACCCCGTCTCTACTAAAATACAGCCGGGCATGATGGCAGGTGTCTGTAATCCCAGCTACTCAGGAGGCTGAGACAGGAGAATTGCTTGAACCCGGGAGATGGTGGTTGCAATGAGCTGAGATTGCGCCACAGCACTCCAGCCTGGGCGGCTGAGCGAGACTCCGTCTCAAAAAAAAAAAGTTTTTGGAGTAAGGAGGACCTTTCTAAGTATTACATAAAGCCAAAATACCATAAAAGTCTGATAGATTGAACAATATACAGTTTTTTTTTAACTTCCAGAAACAAAGCCAAAAAAAGACTAATGACAAAATGAGAAAAATGTGTTGGCAACTCTCATCACAAACACGTAATTTCCTTCAGATAAAAAGAACTCCAAACTTAATACTGTAAGAAAAAGACCAAAAACCTAACAGAAAAAAAAAAAAAAAGGAAAAGGATACAAGCAGATAGTTTACAAAAAAGGAAATAGAGCTGCCTCATAAACATGTAAGAAAATGTTTTCATAAGTGAATTTAAATAATTCAATTTTACCATATTTAAATATAATTTAAATTTAAATTATGCTAATATATCATTCTCTGCCTATCAGATCGACAGACTGCAAAAAGTTTGATAATGTACTTTGCAGGCAAGGCTGTGAGAAAACAAGCATCTTACCTGTTGCTAGTGAATGTAAAGTAGTACCATCTCACCAGAAGGCAATTTAAACAATATCTTTTATTTTGCAAATGTATATAACCCTGACCTGAAATTCTATTTGTAGGAATTTATCCTATAGATATACCCATATATATGAAAAAAGCAAGTACAGAGAAATTTATTTGCAACTGCTCTGTTGATTTGCAAATAGATTATTATGCAGAACTGTAGAAGAGACTAAGGAAGTTCTGCATGTACTGGTATAGAATGATCTTCAAGATGTTTTATTAAATGAAGAAAAGCAAGGAGAGAGCAATGTGTGTGTGTGTGCATGTATATGTGGGTAACACGTGTGCAAATGCATTTAGAAATATTCTAAATATTTATTATTGTATAACTTTCTGGAGGTATATTTTAAAAATCCATTCATTTATCTCTAGAAAAGGAAATTGGCCAGCTGGGGAACAGACGGGGAGACAGACCTTCTACTGTATATCTTTTTGTATATACCTTCTGCATTTTGAACCATGTAAATGTATTACTTTCTCAAAAATAAATAAAATATTATTATTATTTATTTTATTTATTTATTTATTTTGAGATGAGGTCTTGCTCTGTTGCTCAGGCTGGAGTGCAGTGGCAGGATCTCAGCTCACTGCAACCTCCACCTCCTGGGTTCAAGTGATTTTCCTGGCCTCAGCCTCCCTAGCAGCTGGGATTATAGGCATGCACCACCATGCCTGGCTAATTTTTGTATTTTTGTAGACATGAGGTTTCACCATGTTGGCCAGGCTGGTCTCAACCCCCTGACCTCAAGTGATCTGCCCACCTCGGCCTCCCAAAGTGCTGGGATTAGAAGTGTGAGCCACTACACCCAGCCTAAAAAGAAATATACTATTATAATGAAGAATAAATAAAGAAGCAGTAATACATGAGTTTGAGTGAACTTCAAAAAGGATGAAAAGGATAGTGGATTTTATGTTATGTAAATTTTACCTCAATTTAACAACAACAACAAAAAAGAGGAGCAGGATTGCAACAGGGAGCTAAAGGCAAAGCCTGTCCTTCCTCCAGTGCACCTGTCTTTTTGGCATGGCTCTACTAATGATGTGCTGATCAAGGTTGAACAAAAGATACCTCCCCACCACAATAAAAAGCACTGATTTGTATCATTTGCCAATTTGTATCAATTGTATCGGTTCCCACCAATGAACATGGAGTTGGGACAAAATGCATACAATTGGCTCTCGAGAGCCAGTGCAACTGAGACCCAGGACACCACTGGAATTTACCCAGTTACTGAAACCAGAACCCTGGGAAACATCCTTGATTCTTAAACCTTTCCTACCCCTCGCTACCCATGGTCTGCTCAATAGCCATTGCACTCCTCCCACATTGGGTAGAAGCCTTGTAGTTTAGGAATGGATCCTGTCCCCAGGTGGTCTAATCCAATATATATACTGCCACCCATTGATACGCAAAGACATTTATCCTTTGGGATAGCCAGCTGAATCCTGGGCCACCTGGAGGCCCAGGATGCTTGCTTTGAGTCATTCCAATCTGCTAGCTATTTAAGCATTATTGTTTGTTGAAAAGATAGGGAGGCTCCGGACTAAGGGAATTATAGTCATCTATTCCCCTCACTGGTGACTGACTCAGGACCTCAGTACTAAGTCATTTAGTGCATGCTATTCCCTAGTCACAGAGATTAGCCCAAAAGTGGACTCTTGACTCAGTTCAGGCCAATGAGATGTGACAAGAATTTTGCTGGAGGCATCTGAAAAATTTCCTACTCTTCAGAGAGTTGCAGGAAGAGATAATTTCTCTCTTCCTTATACAGAAGATGAGGTCTGGAACTGCCACCACCATCTTGTCCGGCAGCCCGAGCACAAATCCCTCCCCCAGAGGTGGGAGGGCCAAGTGGACGGCCAGAGCCAGACACCCCAGCCTATGTTTGGACAACCCACGCTGTAGGCCAATACATTTCCTATGTTTAAGGTAGTTGGATTTAGATTATCTGTTTCTTGCTGTTGAATGCATCTTAAGCAACATAGTTTTGACCTGTTTGTGCTGGTTTATTTTATGTGTCAACATGGCTAGGCTACAGTACCCAGTTATTCAGTCAAACACTAACCTAGGAGTTACTAGTAAGGTTTGCAGGTGTTATAACATCTACTAAAAATGACTTGAAGCAGATTATCTTTGCTAATCTGGGTGGGCTTCATCCAATCAATTGAAAGTTCTTAAGAGAATAAACAAGTTTCCTTGAAGAAGAAAAAATTCCACCTGCAGACTGCAACATCAGCTCTTGCTCAAGAGTTTCCAGCCTGCTGGCCTGCCCTACAGTTTCAGACTTGCCTAGTCAGCCCCCACAATCACATAAGCCAACTCCTGTCACAAATCTCTTGCTCTCCTTCTCTCTGTGTATATATGTATATACGCATATATATATATATATATATATATATATATATTTTTTTTTTTAATATACTGGCTCTGTTTCTCTGGTCTAACCCTGATTAATACACCTCTTTTTTCCTTTGTGATACTTATCTCAATTTGGGATTATATACTTTGCATTTATTATGTATATTCCAATATTCACAGTTAGACTATGCGCTTTATGGACATATGTGAGTAATTCCAGAAGTAGAATTTCTGGTCAATGATTATACACGTTTGGAAGATGAAAAATATTGCTAACTTACCGTCTTCAGAGGTTGTACCAATTACACTCTTACTAGATTATAGCCTTCATGTCTTTTGTATTACTATGTGTTCCTGGCACATAGTAGGTGTTCAATAGATATAAACAGACGGAATTCTAGGAAAAGAAACACAAATTAAGGCAAAAAGACATAAAGGTATGCTATATTGGGAAGTTTTTTGTTTGACTAAATCACTTTTTCTTTTAGTTCCCCTTTCCTCTACAGGTGACTTGAAATTTTGGAATAATTCACAATCTGGTGCTTATTCAGCAGCAACAGCAGCAGCAGGCAGAACTCTGAGTTTGGGGTAAGCCCTCGGTTTGAACACAAACTCTGTGACATTCAAGCTGTCCAGCCTTGGGCAGATCCTTAGCCTCTATCATCCTCAGCTTCCACATCTTTGTGGAAATGAAGCTGATGACCTTCCAGACTAGAGTGAAGATCAGGAGATAAAGCACCTGGTCCATCAAGCACTGTGGACATGGGGATTATAATAAGGTCTTCCCTGCAAATTTGGGAACAGAAAGCAACAATGTGCTCTAAAAACAATGGAAATTGAGCACATAAAGCACCTGAGCAGAGACATAAGGTGACCATGAAGAGACCAGCAGGATATCAACCAAGCTGAAGTTGGTAAAACACCTAAAGGAGGATATGACAACTACAAGGGGATTGTCAGACACAAAGCCTAGAAAAAGCAGAGTCAGAGACAAAGTGAGGATGTGCCTCTGAAGGCATGTCCCATCAGGCCCCAAAATTCAGCCCAAAAGGTCATTCCAATCATGAGAACACATCCATCTGGCTGCTTGAACTTAATACTGTTCTACTTTTGAATTACATAAACAGCTATTTTTGTTCAGATTCCACATTGACCAAAACCTTTCTGATAGTTTGGGGTCCTATTTGGCCTGTCCACAGGGAATTTTCTCTGGTCAGGCTCACCTGGCCAGCCAGCTCTCCCGACCCGGCATCCCATTCAAACACCTGTGTTCTCTTTTATTTTAGAGGTTAGGCAGAACAATCTGACCCAGATGGGGGAGGAAATTGCAATCATGTTTTTGTCTAATTCACAGCTCTAATTAGGGGATAAGAGAAAAACAGAGCATGAGAAGAAATGGTCCAAGAGCTGGAAAATTTGTAAAAGCACCCACATCCCTATGGGGAAGGCACCCTTGTGAACTTTGCCTCTACAGCTAAGCTGACCTCATATCAACTCTGCAAGGAAGACAGGGCAAGCACTTCACATTGTATTTATTTATTTACTTATACCCAGCTTATTCCTTAAAGGACTTAAGGCAAGGAGGCTTTAAGGGCCATCTTCCCTGACTAGTGATAAAACTAAGTGATAAAAATAAGTTTGTCCAGAATCACATACTTTTTATATAAAAGTCCAGAGACCAAACCATGACTTTCTTAGTCTAGGTCAAAGCTCTTGCCAAGGAACCAAACTGAAGATGAGAAAAGAGTGCATTTTTTCTAAACAGAATGCTGAATTCAGAAGACTTAAGGATAGCTTTAGATTAGGACTGAAGTTTGTAATCTGTGATTCAGTTTTTATGCTTTTGTAATTTCCTTATTCCAGTCTTTTGAATTCTTTTAAATTTTTTATTTATTGTAAAATAGACGACGTTTGATTCCAGCCATAACAGAGTAGCTTATATGGAGCTAACCCTCCCATTGAAAACAACTGTAACAGATGGACTAAGTACATAACACAACATTTGAAGGCATTGGAGGGCAACCAAGGCAGATGATCCCTAAGAGAAGGGAGGCACATCAAAGTGATCTCTATACTCACCCTGGACCAACTCACAGGTCAGGGAATAAAGTAAGTGGCAGTTCCATTAGGCTGAAGAGACAGATTAGAGTTCAAAGCTGCTCAAGTGGCTGCGACTTGATGGTAAAATCTCAAGGAGGAGAGAGTTGCAGAGAAATAAACCCAAAAGGCTACATGCAATCTCCCCTTGAGATGTCTGCAAACTCCTAAGCTGAGCAAGCACAAGCAGAGACTGCAGGAGAACCAAAAGAAAAGCAGCAGCTAGGAGGCTGGAGAGCTGGGCAAAGATTTTTGCAGCAGCGTGGTATTGAGGAGATAGAAAAACAAAGCCCACCAAGGTGAATAGGTAAAAACTATTGGTTGAAACCCCGAGAAAGACCTGTGAATAGTCACTGCACTCCAGGCTGGGCAACAGAGTGAGACCCCCTCTTAAAGCTGATAACCAATAAGTTAAAACAAGAGGAAAAAAAGGAATAATAAAAGTACTTGATTCTCTCCCCCCAAAAAGCAAGAAAGGAGAAATAAAGAACAGAAATAGAAACAAGTTAACAAGATAATAGAGTTAAACATAAATATTTCAATAATTACATTAAATGTTAATGGATTAGTACCCCAATTAGAAGATCAGAATTACTTTTAGACAAAAAAGAAAAATACGTATTCTGTTTACAAGAGACTCAATTTAGGCTGGGCGCGGTGGCTCATGCCTGAAATCCCAGCACTTTAGGAGACCAAGGAGGGTGGTTTACTTGAGGCCAGAAGTTCAAGACCAGCCTGGCCAACACGGCAAAACCCTGTCTCTACCAAAAATATAAAAATTAGCCAGGCATGGTGGTGCATGTCTGTAATTCCAGCTACTCAGGAAGCTGAGGCAGGAGAATCGCTTGAGTCAGGAGGCAGAGATTGTAGTGAGCCAAGATCACGCCACTGCACTCCAGTCTGGGTGACAGATGAGACTGTCTCAAAAAAAAAAAAAAAAAAAAGAGAGAGAGAGACTCAATTTAAATAGAAGACACAAAGTTTAAAGAAAAAGAATGGACACATGGAGACTGGGCACAGTGGCTCACTTCTATAATTCCAGTACTCCTGTACTTTGGGAGGACGAGGCGGGTGGATCACTTGAGGCTAGGAGTTCAAGACCAACCTGGCCAACATGGCAAAACCCCATCTCTACGAAAAAAATACAATAATTAGCTGGGTGTGGTGGCATAAGCCTATAGTCCCAGCTACTCTGGAAGCTGAGGCAGGAGAATCACTTGAACCTGGGAGGTGGAAGTTGCAGTGACCAGAGATCATGCCACTGTGCTCCAGCCTGGGCAACAGAGCAAGACTCAGTATCAAAAAAATAAAAATAAATAAAAATTAGCTGGGCATGGTGGGCACAGGCCTGTAGTACTAGCTACTCCAGAGGCTGAGGTGGAAGGATCACTCTTGAGCCCAAGAGGCCGATGCTGCAGTGACCCATGATCATGCCACTGTACTCCAGCCTGGGCAAGAGAGAGAGACAAACCCTGTCTCAAAAAAAAAAAAAAAAAGAATAGGAAAAACAAAATTCCATGCCATGCCAACAGTAACCAAAAAAAAAAGCTGGTAGAGCTGTATTAATATCAGACAGCATAGACTTTACAGCAAGAAATATCTCTAAAGAAGGATGTCTCATAATGATAAAAAGATCAATTAACCGTCCTAAATTTAAATATACCTAAGAATTTATAATTTATAAATCTTTTAAAAAATGTTACCTAGTATGGTTTCAATACATATTAAGCAAAGTTGGCAGAACTAAAAGGAGAAATAGACAAATCCACCATCATTATTAGAGATTGTTTCAATAGCTGATAGAACAAGCAGACAAAAAAATCAGTAAGGATATATAAGATTTGAATAACAGAAGTAACTAAATTGACCTAGTTGACATACATATATAGAACACTGCACTTGACAAATGCAGACTAAATACTGTTTTTCAAGAGCACGTGAATACTTATCAAAATGGACCATACGCTAGCGCGTAAAGCAAGTCTCAAAAATTTCAAAGGACTGAAATTGTATAAAGTGTGTTCTCTGACTACAATGGAATCCAACTAAAAATCTATAACAGGAGGATAACTAGAAACCCCTCCCAACAAGTGTTTGAAAATTAAGCAACAGATTTTTAAATAGCACATAAGTCTAAGAAGAAATAGCAATAAAATTAGAAAATATTTAAAACTAAATAAAAATAGGACATATCAAAACATCTGAGATACAAGTAAAGAGGGGTTAAAAGGCCGCGTGTGGTGGCTCAAGCCTGCAATCCCAGCACTTTGGGAGGCTGAGGTGGGCAGATTGCCTGAGCTCAAGAGTTCAAGACCAGCCTGGGCAACATGGTGAAACTCCGTCTCTATTAAAATACAAAAGATTAGTCAGGTGTGGTAGCATGCACCTGTAATCCCAGTTACTCAGGAGGCTGAGGCAGGAGGATTGCTGGAACCCGGGAGGTGGAGGTTGCAGTGAGCCGAGACCACGCTACCACACTCCAGCCTGGGCAACAAGAGCCAGACTCTTGTCAAAAAAAAAAAGAGGGGGGGAGTTAAAAAGAAATTCATAGCTTCAAATGTATACATTTGAGAAAAAGAATGATTGCAAATTCACATGATTTAAGCTTCTATCTTAAGAAGCTAGGAAGAGAACAGCAAATTAAACCCGAAGGAAGTCAATAATACAAAGATAACAGCAGAAACCTTTGAAATAGAAAACAAATACGCAATAAAGAAAGTCTATAAATTCGAAAAGAAACTTGAGACCAGGTGTGGTGACTTACGCCTGTAATCCCAGCACTTTGGGAGGCCAAGGCAGGTGGATCACTTGAGGTTAGGAGTTTGAGACCAGCCTGGCCAACATGGTGAAATCCCGTCTCTACTAAAAACACAAAAAATTATTCAGGCATGGTGGCATGAGCCTGTAGTCCCAGCTACTCAGGAGGTTGAGTCAGGAAACTCGCTTGAACCTGAGAGGCAGAGGTTGCAGTGAGCCAAGATTGCACCACTGCACTCCAGCCTGGGTAACAGAGCGAGACTCTGTCTCCAAAAAAAAAAAAAAAAAAGAAAGAAAAAAGAAACTGGAGATGCTTCCACTTGTTTCTTAGTCAAAGCTTGTTTTACATCTTCCTTCCATATCTGTGGACATTTTATTTCCTTGTCTTGTCCTATCGCACTAATAGGACTTCCCGTACATTGTTGAATAGGAGAGATGAGAAGGGACGTCCTTGCCTTTTTTCTGATCAGACAGGAAAAGCATACAATTTCTCACCATGAAGTAGGATTTTAGCTGTAGGCTTTTTGTAGATGCTGTTTATCAAGTCGAAGAAGTTCTCTCTATTCCTAGTTTGATGAGAGTTTTTATCATGAATAAGTGTTGGATTTTGTCAAATGTTTTTTCTGTATCAATTGATATGATCATATGATTTTTTTTTTTTTTTAGCCTGTTGACATGGTGGATGACATTGATTTTTTTTTTTTTTTTTTTTTGAGACTCTCTCTGTTACCCAGGCTGGAGTGCAGTGGTGCAATCTTGGCTCACTGCAACTCCGCCTCCTGGGTTCAAGTGATTCTCCTGCCTCAGCCTCGAGTAGCTGGGATTATAGGCACCTGGCACCACGTCTAGCTAATTTTTGTATTTTTGGTAGAGACAGGGTTTCACCATGTTTGTCAGGCTGGTCTCGAACTCCTGACCTCAGGTGATCTGCCTGCCTTGGCCTCCCAAAGTGCTGAGATTACAGGCATGAGCCATTGTGCCTGGCCACATTGATTGATTTTTGAATGTTGAGCCAGCCTTACATATCTGGTATAAATCCCACTTGGTCACAGTATACAATTCTTTTTATACAGTGTTGGATTCAATTTGTTAATATTTTGTGTTAGAATACTTTTGCATCTATGTTCACGAGAGATACCGCTGTGTAGTTTTTCTGTTTGTCTTTTTTTTTTTTTTTTTAAATAAGAGATAGGATCTCGCCATGTTGCCCAGGCTGGCCTCGAATTCCTGGGCTCAAGTGATCCTCCCACCTCAGCCTGCTAACTAGCTGGGACTACAGATGTGTGCTATTGTGCCTGGCAGTTTTTCTTTCTTGTAATCTCTTTATCTGGTTTGGAGATTAGGGAAGAACAGATTAGGAAGTAATGGTTTGTTTCAAAATATTCCCTGAACCTTGACTATGCTAAGGAGTGATCTTTGTGAGATCTGGATGGCCCTAGTTGGAAGGCCTGGGAAGACCTGGTAGGAATGGAACAGAAAACTAGGTAAAGATCCCAGACGTAAAGATTGTCGGGGAGTAGCCATAGTTATTTGCTCCCCTGCTAGGTTAATATCTCATTGGGAAGGTTATATACACATTTATGAATATTAAATTAACAATGGAGGCTGGGTGTGGTGGCTCACACCTGTAATCCCAGTGCTTTGGGAGGCCAAGGCAGGTGGATGGCCTGAGCTCAGGAGTTCGAGACCAGCCTGGGCAATATGGCCAAACCCTGTCTACTAAAAAATCCAAAAATTATCTGGGCATGGTGGCATGCAACTGTAGTCCCAGCTATTCAGGAGGCTGAGGCAGGAGAATCGCTTGAGCCCAGGAGGAAGAGGTTACAGTGAGCTGAGAACACACCATTGCACTCCAGCTGGGGCGACAGAGCCAGACCCTATCTCAAAAATAAATAAATATAAACATTAACAATGGAAGACAGTATATTGGCCAAAAAAAACCCCAGAAACCAAAAACACCTTAGAGACAGTAAATGATGTAGGATTTGAGAATGGGATGTTGGTAAAGTCTTTCTTCTTCTAAACTAAGTTTACGGTTTATTTACCTCTTCTCCCACCTATATGGCTGAGGATGGAGGAATGAATATGTGAAACACTGCCATGATTCAGCTGTTTTTTTGTTTGTTTGTTTGTTTTGTTTTGTTTTTTTTGAGACGGAGTCTCGCTCTGTCGCCCAGGCTGCAGTGCTGGAGTGCAGTGGCGCGATCTGGGCTCGGCTTACTGCAAGCTCCGCCTCCCGGGTTCACGCCATTCTCCTGCCCCAGCCTCCCGAGTAGCTGGGACTACAGGCGCCCGCCACTACGCCCGTCTAATTTTTTATATTTTTTAATAGAGACGGGGTTTCACTGTGTTAGCCAAGATGGTCTCGATCTTCTGACCTTGTGATCTGCCCGCCTCGGCCTCCCGAGTGCTGGGATTACAGGCGTGAGCCACCGCGCCCGGCCATGATTCAGCATTTTATGCTCGGGGAAACATAAACACACTGCAGTAAAATCATATTAATTTGAGTTCCTAAAAATCAGACACATTATTGTATTCCACGTTGACAAAGGCATACCTTTGTAACATGGAGACAGAGACTGCTAATGAAGTTAATGGTGTAAGCAAAATTGTGTTGGAGGTAGAATTGAAAGAAGGAAGGATTTGGACTTATTTAAAAAGAATAAACGCTTCAAGCCCGTTAATAATTATGGTAAAGCCCCATTAAGTTGGACTGTACCAAGTTGGCATTTGTGCCAAAATTCATGCTAGTGCTGAATTTTACCTAGGCTAAACATATCTTTCTTCAAGATAAAAAGGTATTTTAAAGTCTCTTTCTCCGATTTCTCAAAACACCATTAAAAACAAATTAATTGTTCCTTTATAGGATATTCTTACTTCATAGAATATCCTCTATTTTAAGACACTGTTAATTACAGTTTATCATTAATTTGTAATAATATTCATGAGAAAAGAAACACTGATAAGCAAGCAATTTTTTTTTTTTTTTGAGACGGAGTCTCACTCTGTCACCAGGCTGGAGTGCAGTGGCATGACCTCGCCTCACTGCAACCTCCGACTCCCTGGTTCAAGAGATTCTCTTGCCTCAGCCTCCCAAGTAGCTGAGATTACAGGCACGTGCCACCACAACCAGCTAATTTTTGTATTTTTTTTAGTAGAGATGGGGTTTCACCATGTTGGCCAGGATGGTCTCGATCTCCTGACCCTGTGATCCTCCCGCCTCAGCCTCCCAAAGTGCTGGGATTACAGGCATGAGCCACCGCGCCCGACAAGCAAACTGAATTTTAAGATACATGATAATTTTGGAAATAATAAATGTGAATAATGTCCATTTTAAGATTAAAGATATTCTGTAGCCCACCTCTCCTTGCTCAGCTTTAGACCCTTATAATCCACCTACTTGTTGGACACATCCACTTCTGTTTCGATGCCCCTGAAATTCAATTCATTATTCTGTCAATCCCCTTACCCTAAACTGCTTTCATTCCTCTTATCCATTTCTATTTCTGTTATCAAAACTTTGCTCAAGTCAGAAACCTTGGCTTCTTCTTTCCTCTCACCCTCCACATCCGATCAACCACCAAGTTCTGTCCACTTTACCTCCGAGATATGTTGAGAACCCGCCTACTCTCTCACATGACCCCTGCTACCATCCTTGCTCACACAACCAGCCCTTCTCTCCTGGAAGATTACAACAACCTCCCCACTGATTTCTGCCTTCTCACTCCCATTTCCCTCTGCTGGAACAGTCTTTTCTTTTTTTTTTTTGAGACGGAGTTTTGCTCTTGTTGCCCAGGCTGGAGTGCAATGGTGTGATCTCAGCTCACTGCAAACTCCACCTCCTGGGTTCAAGCGATTCTCCTGCCTCAGCCTCCCGAGTAGCTGGGATTACAGGCATGTGCTAACACACCCAGCTAATTTTGTATTTTTAGTAGAGATGCGGTTTCTCCATGTTGGTCAGGCTGGTCTCGAACTCCCTACCTCAGATGATCTGCCTGCCTCGGCCTCCCAAAGTGCTGGGATTACAGGCATGAGCCACCACAGCCGGCCAGTCTTTTTTTTTTTTTTTTTTTTTTTTTTTTAGAGATGGGGTCTTACTTAGTTACCCAAGCTGGAGTGCAGTCGTGTGATCATGGCTCCCTGCAGCTTCTACCTCCATGGCTCAAGTGATCTCCCACCTCAGTCTCCCAGTAGCTGGGACTACAGTGTGCACCACCACGCCTGGCTAACTTCTTGATTTTTTTAGTAGAGACAAGGTCTCCCTATGTTACCAAGGCTAGTCTCAGACTCCTAAACTCAAGTGATCTGCCTGCCTTGGCCTCCCAAACTCCTGGGATTACTTGAGCCACCATGCTCGGCTGGCACAGTCTTTTCCAAAATCTGTACTTGAGATCTTTTTAATAGACATCAAGACCTTTAGAATAAAGTACCAGATCCTTATTATGGCATCCAAGGCCCTTGTGATGGGAGCCAGTGCTTGGTTCTGCATCATCTCCCTCCACTTGCCTCCTTGCTCAAGAAACTCCAGCTGTCTTGACTTCTTTTAGTTCCTCAGTCATTCATAGAATGCGCTGGCACACTATGCACACATCTTACCAAAAGGTTCCTTCCTCAAGAAGGCACTCTCTGAGCCCCAGATTAGACTGAGTCCCACTGCTCTATGCTCCCACTACACACAGGTCCCTCACAGTCGTAACACTCATCACTGTTATAATCATCATTCAAATCCACCTTCCTCACTAGAGTGCAAACTATGTTCCTGCACTGCACTTAATGCCTGGCACACAGTAAGCTCTCCCTAAAATGTAGGTAAATACATTAAAAAGTAATGTCATTAAAGAATAAGTATTACTAAAGAGTAAGCATTCACATACATGCTGCATAGGGCCTAGACTCTGGAATCAGACTGCTGGATTCATATTCCAACTTCCCCACTTATTAGCAAAGTAATAATTGGTATAACTCTTTGTGTCTCAATTTCTCCCTTTATAATGAGTATAACAATGCATAACAACGCTACCTACTTCGTGGGGAGTTTTGAGGTGTGAATAAATTTGTCCAAATAAAGCACTTAAAACATTGTCCAGAGCATAGTAAGCATTCAACAAATATTACTTATTATTATCTCATTTATCCATTCCAATAATCCTAGAAGGAATTATATCCAGTAAACTGAGGGATACATACAGTAAGAGTCCCCAGAATTTGAGTAATGTAAAGGTCACTGTCTTGAGATGGAACTACTAAAAAAGCATAAAATCAGCTGTCAGCTGAAGTAGCCCTTCCTTCAGTGATGAATTGAATATAAGCTGCTGTTGATACAGCTTTGGGAATCATCCAGATGAATTGAGGTAGCAGAATGCATCTTCGGGTCCAGACTCCAAGATTAAATGAAATAATGCTCACTATGAGCATTTAGAAAACTTTTTTTTTTGAGGCGGAGTCTTGCTCTGTCTCCCAGGCTGGAGTGCAGTGGCGCAATCTCGGCTCACTGCAAGCTCTGCCCCCCGGGTTCACGCCATTCCTGCCACAGCCTCCCGAGTAGCTGGGACTACAGGCGCCCGCCACCATGCCCGGCTGATTTTTTGTATTTTTAGTAGAGAACGGGTTTCACCGTGTTAGCCAGGATGGTCTCGATCCCCTAACCTCGTGATCTGCCCCCTCGGCCTCCCAAAGTGCTGGGATTACAGGTGTGAGCCACGGCGCCCGGCCTAGAAAACCTTAAAGTGTGATATTGGTGGCATGACTACTGTTATTATTAGTAGAGTAATTCCATTACCCAGTCAATATTATAATCTGATTGTCTGAAGCAACGTAATTGCATGTACACACAAGGATCTAGCAGAAGGGCAGAGGAACTGAAAAGCTGGGAGGGCAGGCATTAGTAATGTTTATCCAGCACCATCCAAACAAGAGGCATGTGCCTGAGAGACAACACAGGTAAAACTCATAGAACAAAGTTTCTCCTGAGACCCTACAAATACCTTGGCTCTAATTGTCACTGTGACTATACAGTGGTAAGTTAGATAAGTTAGTGGTAAGTAGTTCCTGCCCTCATGTCCAGAGGGGAGACGGACAAACAAATAATCACACAAATAAAAATATAATTGCATCTTGTGCTAATTACTGTGTTAGAGGATTAGGAAATGCTTTTCTTAAACTTTAAGTGGAGCTAGGAGTTAACCAGATGATGGGTTGAGGGGAAAGCTGTAAAGCAGAAGGTAGTAAAGAGCTTAGTGTATCTGAGGATCTGGAAAGGCCGATACAGATTGGAAGGGATCAAGGGAGAGAAGAGCACACAGGAAATGAGCCTGGAAAGGTAGGCAGGGACCAGGTCACAAAGGCCCTTAGTGGCCACTTGGAGATAGTTTGGATTTATTTTGAATATGATATGTAAGGATAAAATTATATATGATGAGATTTGCGCTTTAAAAAGATCCTTTGGTTGCTGTGTGAAAAATTGATTGGAGGCCAGGTGCAGTAACTCACGCCTGTAATCCCAGCACTTTGGGAAGCCCGAGGTTGGTGGATACTTGAGTCCAGGAGTTTGAGATCAGCCTGGGCAACATGGTGAAACCCCATCTCTACTAAAAATACAAAAATCAGCCAGGTGTAGTGGCACGCACTTGTAGTCTCAGCTACTTAGGAGCCTGAAGTGGAAGGATCATCTGAACCTGGGGAGGTCAAGGCTGCAGTGAGCCATGATTGCTCCACTGCACTCCAGCCTGGGTGACAGAGTGAGATCTTGTCTCAAAAACTATATAAATAAATAAATAAAAATTTTAAAAAATGGTTTGGAGGGGTCATTAAATTAGAAATGGTGAGACCAGTTGGGAGAATTTTGCAATAACCTAATCACAGGATAATAGTTCATGATGATCTCTTGTTCCCATCAGTTTATAATTTAGTTTTGCCTAAGCACTTTCTTTGTTCTATGGTGTTCCCTTTGAGATCACAGATGTCTACATTTATTCACAAGCTTGTGATGACTTGTAGGGATCTATTCTTGAAAGGTAGAAAGAGCTCTTCTTAATTGCAGTTCTATGCCCTGAATTTAATCTCATTCCTGTCTGTCACTCACTGATTCTGCAGTTTTAACTAAATTGCTTAAGCTTTCATAGTCACTTTTTCCTCTATACAATGGGGATAATAATCTCTGCTGTGTTTTAAAATAGAATTGCCATGATGGAATGGTCTGCTGCTTGTTTTGGCTAGCTACCTTACTGGAGTCATGACGGAGGAAGAAATGATTATGAAGTTGTTCCAGTTAAGAAACCTGATTTTATTAACCCATCCGGAGTTGATAGGCTGTAGGAATCTGACTGATGAGAACATAACTCACAAGAGACTGGTGGTTCTCTTTGCTTCTTTTCTACATTTTCTCCCTAGGTGACTTCTCTAATCCTAAGGGCGTTAAACGCTTTTTATACACCAGTGACCTCCAAATGTCTGGGACAGTCTGGACCTCTCTACTAATCTTCATTGCCATATACCTAAATGGCCACTTGGCATTTCTCCTGGGAGGTCCCATATGCTTCTTAAACTTAACATATTCAAATTGAACTCATGTTCACTCCATAATACCTGCATTCCCAGCCAGAGCCACATCTAATCTATTCCCCCTTTACCTTTGCTCATTTTAATGAATGGATCGTATCTCTTCAACCCAATTGCTGAAGCTGGAATCCTGGACTGTTCCTTCATGCTCCTTCTCTGCATCCAATCTATCTCCAGCTCTTTTAATCCTATCTCCTAAACCTATCATCAATCTACCCCCTTTTACTACCACTCTTGTCCAAGTTACCTTCTACCTTTCAAGAACAGATCCCTACAGACATCACAACCTTGTGAAGAAATGTAGACATCTGTGATCCTGAAGCAAGACCAGAGAACAAAGAAAGCTCTTAGGCAAAACTAAATTATAAATCAGTGGGAAGAAGAGATCATCATGCACTCAGGAAGCTAATGCAGCCTCCATACATATGTGGACTGTGAAGGATAAGAAGGAATTAGAGTAGGTGAATGGAGAGGGGCAAAAGTCTCAGGTTTAAGGACATAATTCACCAAAACACAGGGCACGCAAGGGGCAGGCCTTACCAAAAAAAGCCAGTGACCAGTGAGCTATGGCTCAGTGCAGAAGGATTGGCAGGATCTGTCAAGAGCAGGAGATAAGGAAGTAGAGGCACAACAGACTTACCTTTCCTGGACTACAGAGTCTGTATGGGTGACTACGTAAACATATTTGGATAGCTGGAGTAGGGCCAGATTATGCCTGCCTGGAAAGCCACGTTGAAAACGTTGAATTTAATTTCATAGTCTACAAAGTGGCTGTACAGATTATTGAAGAGGGAGAATATATAACAAAATTTTGGAAAAATTACTATGTTGGTGGTGCTCTAGGTAAGATAAAGAAGGGAAGGATTGGAATCCCAGAGGAAAACTAGGAGGCTCTTAGCCTAATAAATCAGTGGCTTTTGAAACTTTCCTTAGGAGAGAACACTTTCTGAAAATGAAATCTTATGTGAAATACTAGTGGTATAAAGCAGACAAAAAACGTGGGTTGTTAAAGTAAGCATGGTTTATGTTATAGTTTTAAACATATAACCTGCGTTTATAATAGAGTAGACCAAAAGATAAAGAAAACCGATTAAATAAACATAAACATTTTAATTCTGGGGGTGATGGAAGATAGCTGCATCTTGCATTAGCTTTAGCATCCAAGTATCCAATTTATTTCTGAATTTTATTTTGGTTTTACAGTACTAAGAAAAATCCTGATTCACTTTGATTCACATGATAAGTACTTACATATGGTAATTTTTATTTTTATTTTTGTATTTTACAATTTTCCTGCAATCCCAAGGTACCCTTCAATTAAACTAACTCAGAAGGTAGTGTCATAGGAATTTTTGTTTCCATAGCAAAAATATGAATAGCAAGAAGCCTCCAAAGCAAGAACAACGACCAAAAAAAGTGGTCATCTATAGCGTGAAGTGATCATGACAGGCCATGGCATAGGCCATTTGCTCCTGCCCAGTCAATGTGGCAAGAGAGTGACAGTGCTTGAAAGATGCTATGGAGCCTGGCTAGGCATTTAATCAGGCGCAGTGTGCCTGCACAGTAGCAATGGCTTCATTTGCAGTTTTATAGGAGCAGACGTGCACAGTCTGAAAGTGAGAAAACAACAGTCTACTATGTCAACTTTCCCAATATTGAAGACTTTAGGCTTTACATTTATGTTAGGATCTGCTGGCGTCATAATTCTTTATTTCATTTGGATTACCCTAAGACTCAAAACTAATGTAGGTGGGGAGTTGGAGGAGAGGAGGAGGCATCAGGTCTGAGATATTTTTATTTTATTTATTTATTTATTTATTTTTTGAGATGGAGTCTCTCACTGTTGTCTGGACTGGAGTGCAGTGGCGGGATCTCAGCTCACTGCAACCTCCGCCTCCCAGGTTCAAGCATTTCTCCTGCCTCAGCCTCCCAAAAAGCTGGGATTACAGGTGCCCACCACCACGGCCAGATAATTTTTTGTATTTTTAGAAGAGACGGGGTTTCACTATGTTGGCCAGGCTGGTCTCAAACTCCTGACCTTGTGATCCACCCGCCTCAGCCTCCCAAAGTGCCAGGATTACAGGTGTGAGCCACTGCGCCCAGCCAGGTCTGAGATATTTTTCTAGCTAACAGAAGAGTCTCCGTAATTTATTTAGTGATAGGCTTGGATTAACACAAATCATGTACTCATCAAGTGAGCAAATTCCATTCCATAGTACAATGTATTCCAAATTACATATCCAATGTTGAAGGAACTTTGTATTTAAAAGATAACTTGAAAGGTGCTCATAATTCACCTCGTCAGATTAAAGAAGGGTGTTTTGAGTCACTTATATTCCAGAAATTTCAGAACCATAAGGAGTATAGAAACTGTGGGGAATAAGTGTCATTTACATTTAAACATATTTAGGCTCTATCTTTTGATATTGTGGAGGTTTATTCATTTGTTTTTAGGTCTTGGGCAGGAAAGGAATCTTTAGAAGTAGAAAAAACTATTTACACTTACTGGGATAGCAAATTAATATTCCATTTTTATTACACAATTAAGAATCTAGTTTTTCTTGAGTTTAAATTACTAATCTTGTTATGCAAATGAAGAATAATTCACTTTTCTATGATTAATATTTGGTAAGCTGATATTAAAGAAACTAAATTAAACAATTCAATACCATTTACAAAGTAGATAATTAAATCCCCTTAAACATTTTAAACTGTATTTATAAATTTAATAAGTCAGTTTTTATTTTAAACATTTCAAATGCCTGAAGAGCTAACTTATAACCTAATAAGCAAAACCTCCCCCAAGTACTTAAATAATTCTTATCAACCTAACACATCAAATGTACAAATATGGCAAATTAAACTCCCTTAAACATTCCAATTTCTCAGAAAAAGCAAGAGTATTAATACGGAACCAAATGGGGAAATTGGAAAGGGAAGGAGGTGTCATAGAGCTATGCTGATAGCAACCTTTAAAGTTGTACTATAAGGAATTGAAACTAAGAGTTCTGGAACTGTGGTTCTCTGAAATCAGAATCACTGAGTCCCTCGACATACAGTTGCCCGAGTCCCACCCGAGACCTACTAAATCTCATCTACTATAAATATTTTGAAAACATTCCCTGTTTCCTGATATTGTCCAACTCCCCAGACTCCCTACTCCATACTCCCCTGTCTGTGCCCCATATATTATACCTTCTGCCTAGTTGACTCACTGGCTGGAGCGCAGAGAAAAGCTGCTGTGGAAATGCAGATTTGACAGTGATCACCTGGAGAGAATAGTGTGTCCCTTCATAAGCAACTTCCATAGAGCAGATGGTTAGTTAGAGAGTCTAGCACTGACACTTGGGAGGACACCCATAGTGAGGGGAGAGAAAGAAGATAAGCCTGAAAAATAAATGATAGCACTTTATATCTACCTATAGCTCTAGGACAAAATTACAAAGTCCTAAAACAATTTTTCCTTAGTACATATGTGAAACTAAGGCCTGAGTTTTACTCGCCAAATATATACAAGGGAACTGACTTCTTTTTTTATTTTTAATTATTATTATATATTTTTTTGAGATGAAGTCTCACTCTGTTGCCCAGGCTGGAGTGAAGTGGTGTGATCTCAGCTCACTGCAACCTCCACCCACCGGGTTCAAGTGATTCTCCTGCCTCAGCCTCCTGAGTAGCTGGGGTTATAGGCACCTGCAACCTTGCCCGGCTAATTTTTGTATTTTTAGTAGAGACGGGGTTTCACCATGTTGGCCAGGCTTGTATCGAACTCCTGACCTCAGGTGATCCACCTGCCTCAGCCTTGCAAAGTGCTGGGATTACAGGTGTGAGCCACCACATCCGGCCACAAGGGGACTGACTTCTAAAAGTTCATGGAAAATGCATTTAATGAAAAAACTATGTGTAGATTTCAAATTTTTTTTGCACTAAAAGAAGCTCATACTAATTTGTTATAGCATGTCTGAACGGGATCTCCTTGAGGCACTAAGAAGGATGAAATATCAGTTTGAAAAGAGTCTCTATCAGAGCAACATGAATTCTGCTAAAATTGAAGAAAGAGCAAATATCAAATTGATGGTGAGGCTTGGGTGGAAGAATGGTGACATTATTGATGCTTTATGAAAAATATATGGGGACAATGCCCCCCGCAAAATCAGCAGTTTACAAATGGATAACTCATTTTAAGAAAGGATGAGGTGATATTTAAGATAAAGCTCACCATGGCAGACCATCCACATCAATTTGTGAGGAAAAAATTCATCTTGTCCATGCCCCAAATGAAGAGGACTGGTGTAACAGCACAAACAGAAGCCAACACAATAGACATCTCACTTGGTTCAGTTTACACAGTTATGACTGAAAAATTAAAGTTGAGCAAACTTTCCATTTGATGGATGCCAAAACTGTTGAGCCCAGATCAGCTGCAGACAATGGAAATTTTAAACAAGTAGGATCAAGATCCTGAAGCATTTCTTTGAAGAACTGTAACAAGAGATGAAACATGGCTTTATCAGTGTAATTCTGAAGACAATGCACAATCAAAGAAATGGTTACCAAGAGGTGGAAGTGGTGCAGTCAGAGCAAAAGTGGGCTGGTTAAGATTAAAAGTCATGGCAACAGTTTTTTGGGATGCTCAAGGCATTTTGCTTAAGCATCCCAGAAAACTTTCTGGAGACTTTCTTGAGGACCAGAGACTGATAACTTCTGCTTATTATGATTACATTTTGAGAAAGTCAGCCAAAGCTTTAACAGAAAATGCCTGGGAGGGCTTCACCAGAGAGTCCTTCTCCACTCTGACAACACTCCTGCCCATGTCAAATGAGGGCAATTTTGGGAGAGTTTTGAGGTAAAATTATTAGGCATCTACCTTACAGTCCTGATTTGGCTCCTTCTGACTTCTTTTTGGTTTCTAATCTTAAAAATCTGTAAAGGGTACCCATTTTTCTTCAGTTAATAATATAAAAAGGATTGCATTGATATGGGTAAATTCCCAGGACCCTCAGTTCTTTAGGAATGGACTAAGTGGCTGGTATCATCACTTACAAAAACATCTTGACCTTGATGGCACTTATGTTGAGAAATAAAGTTTGCATTTTTTATTTATGTATTTTAATTCCATTTTTCCATGAACTTTCTGAAGTCCGTGTGTGTGTGTGTGTGTGTGTGTGTGTGTGTGTGTGTGTGTTTATAAAATCAAATGCTTAGAATTAGAATAGAAATCTGGTGCTGTGGTAAGGGTTTTAACCAATAGTAAAATATTTACAAGTTCAATGCAGGGTTGTGATAGAGACTAAAAGGGTCCCTGCCCTGAATGACACAAACAAATTAATCAATCTTTTTATTTTTTGATTTTAAAACAGGAACTGCCATGTGCCTAGCCCCCAGTGAGGCCCCATGGAAGTTGTGGGAGAAACTTAGGTGATATTCCTTTCCTCCAGACTGCAATATTGTTGAGGAGATGAAATTAACCACACATAACAATAAAAGATGGTGTATAATGAAATGCTAGGCAGAGTGCGGCACTCCATAGGTGGAGTGGGAGACGGGAGAAGGAAGGTTTGTGGAAGAAAGCAGGTCAGGCTTTACAAAAATGCAAAGACATCAGCTGATTCTCACAGAATGGGTGGGACGTGAACCCCAACCCACACAGAGGTGTCTGGGTACCTTGAAGAAAAGGCCCATTAGGGAAATACTGACAATTTTGAGTGAGCTGACCACATTTTTCATAAAAATATCAGTACATATGGTCTGACACATGGTCTAACAACAGGAAAGAATATTTTTAATTGGGGCTGCCCCAGAAAATCTAGAACATATGGTTACTTTATTTACAGGCCAAGAAACTCCTAATTACAAGAGAAAATGGAACTGACCAGCCCTCGGTAGACAAGACCTAGCCACTGCCATACAAGAAGCTGCTAAACTATTTCCCTCCAGTCATCAAAGTTTATGTTCTTTTTTAAGGTTTCTGTTAGTATTTTCAGATAAAAGGTCAGTGCCTGAACTATACAAGACAAGCTGGGGAAATTCTACTCAGATTTCTTCAATTGCATTCTTTAACAGTCTCTCAAATTGCCTCAAATAATTTTTGTACTAGGCAGGGTATAAATAATGAATGCAAAAATGTTTCTTCCACCTGGGATAATAAAATAAGTCCAATTTAAAATTTTCTTCCCTTGAAGAAAAGGGGAACGTCTATACCCACGAAGTTTTTAGCTTGTTATCAGAGTTCTCATTTATATTGAAAAATACGTTTTAAATTATCAAGATTGTTATATGTAATTTTGTTCTTTGCTTCTCTGATGTTTCACTGCTTTGCTCTTTAGTAGCTTACTGCCTGAAACAAAATACATGCCACAAGCTTCCTTATCCAGTTTTGCAATTTAATAATCTTAGCAATTATTGGAAAAGAAACAGTTTAAAAGGCTTTAACTCAAGTCTTGGCAGGTTAGAACATCTTCCATTTCATCTTTCACCCCATCCCAGGGCTCAGAGATCACTTGCCAACTCATTACTAATATTATCAAGGAAATGCACAGTTTTCTGCTTTTATGGTCAGTGAATACACTGACCAAGATGATGTGGTAATCACTATGGATGAATAACAACAAAGCTACACATTTGAGCAAACCTTTTTCCTTATGTCTTAAACGAAATCTTAATTAAATGCATCTTAAAATACAGGATAAGTGTTTCTGATAAAAGCAAAAAGACGTGCTTTTAATGAGATTTTCTGGGCACCAGACTTGTCTTTTCTCTTTCAATCTTCCATTATTATTTGAGGCCTCAAAATACTTACACTGATGGGCCGGGCATGGTGACTCACGCCTGTAATCCCAGCACTTTGGGAGGCCGAGGCAGGCAGATCATGAGGTCAGGAGATCGAGACCATCCTGGCTAACATGGTGAAAACCCGTATCTACTAAAAATACAAAAATTAGCTGGGCATGGTGGCAGGTGCCTGTAGTCCCAGCTACTCGGGAGGCTGAGGCAGGAGAATGGTGTGAACCCGGGAGGCGGAACTTGCAGTGAGCCGAGATTGTGCCACTACACTCCAGCACTCTAGCCTGGGCGACAGAGCGAGAGACTCCGTCTCAAAAAAAAAAAAAAAAAAAAAAAAAAAAATACTTACACTGAAAGAGCCCGATTTTCATTAGCTGCGGTTGCTAAAAATGGGGAACCACCTAAACACACAACAATATAAACTGGGCCAGGTGCAGTGGCTCAGGCCTGTAATCCCAGCACTTCGGGAGGCCGAGTAGAGTGGATCACCTGAGGTCAGGAGTTCAAGACCAGCCTAGCCAACATGGTGAAACCCCGTCTCCACTAAAAAAATATATATATAAAAATTAGCCAGGTGTGGTGACAGGTGTCTGTAATCCCAGCTACTTGGGAGGCTGAGGCAGGGAGATTCCCAGCTACTCAGGAAGCCGAGGCAGGGAGAATCACTTGAACCCGGGAGGCAAAGTTTGCAGTGAGCTGAGATGGTGCCACTGCACTCCAGTCTGGGCGACAGAGTGAGACTCCGTCTCAAAAACAAAAAACAAACAAAAACCAAAAGAAAGGGAATATTTTACAACCACTAAAATTTAAAACTTAATTCAGCCTTAAAAAGGAAGAAAATTCTGTCACATGCTACAAACATAGATGAACCTTGCAGACATTACACTAGGTGAAATAAGCCAGACACAAAAGGACAAATGCTATATGATTTCAGCTACATGAGCTACCTAGAGTAGTCAAACTTACAGAGCAAGTAGGATGTGGTTTCCAGGGGCTGCTGGGTGAAGGGGGGATGGGGAATTGTTATTTAATAGGTACAGAGTTTCAGTTTTGCAGGAAGAAAAGAGTTCTAGAAATGTATAGTGGTGTTGGTTGCACAACAATGCAAACGTACTTAATGCCATTAAACTGTATACTTAAAAATGGTTAAATGACAAACTTCATGTTATGCATATTTTACCACAATTTTTTAAAGATGAAAAATCTAATTAATGCAAAGAATTCTAAATGTTGACATTGCTGGTTATCCACATGGATAAAAACTCTCTTTTCCTGTCACCACACCTAGGTCTAATGCTGATGGTGAATTTTTCATGGTCTTTGGATAATTGAACACTCAGTAAATGCAAGTGGTGTTAATGATGTGACAGTCATTTTCCTGGTCTCCTTGAATAAGTAAGTATTGATATATTAATATCTTTATTTATTTATTTATTTTGAGACAAGGTCTCGCTCTGTCACCCAAGCTGAAGTGTAGTGGCATGATCATGGCTCACTGCAGCCTCAACTTCCCAGGCTCAAGCAATCCTCACACCTAAGCCTCCCCAGTAGCCAGGACTGCAGGTATATGGCACAACATCTGGCTAGTTTTTGCATTTTTTGTAGAGATGGGGTTTTGCCATGTTGCCCAGGCTGGTCTTGAACTCCTGGGCTCAAGCAATCCACCTGCCTCGGCCTCCCAAAGTGCTGGGATTACAGCATGAGCCATTGTGCCCAGCCAATGTCATTTTTAATAATAGCTGTAGCTAAGTTTCTTAAGTGCTTGCTACATACTGAGTACTGATCTAAATAGTAAAATTCTCAAAGCAACCCTATGAAAGTTTGTATATGATGTATCTAGTCTCAGAGAGGTAATTTACCCTCTGTTGCTAACCAGCAAGTGGAAGAGCAGGGGTATTAACGTAGTAGTATGATCCAGTGCTTACCCTTTACAACATTAGTCTCAAGCCAGATTCTTAGAAAAGAAAGGAGCCTATTATAACTACCACATTTTCATGGGTGAATCTCTTTACTAAATCTTTCATTTCTTCAACAAAAGTTTGTTAAACACTTACTATGTTCCAGGCAATGGGCCAAGTGCTACAGATTCATAAAACTAATAAGACATAGTCTTACAATCCAATAAAAAGAGAAAAATAAGTGAAAGATAACACGAGATGGTGTGATTAAAGAATACTGGGGGAGGGGGACCACAAAGAGGAAGGGCTCACAGTTTCACTCAGTGGGGCACTTCACCTATTTTTTTCCCTTTGTATGCTGTGGGAAACATTTTTCTCTTTAATTTCACTGGTATAACATGTAAATAGATTGGGCAACAAAGAAAACTAAAATAAGTGTCAGAAGATATTTGAGGATACAAGATAAAAGAGGATAGAAAACATGCTAGATGGTCTATGTTAACAAAAGGATACCAGCTAGAAAAGCCAGATTAAAAGGTAGAGGAGAGTAACTGGGAGAAAAAGCAATAAAAAGGCCAGTGTAAGCAATAAGCGATATTTAGTGTATATCCTCAAATAGTAGGATCATGTACAAAATAGTTCAAGGACTTGTGCTGTATTGCCAAGGAGCATACAATCTAACAGGCACAAATAAGACAAAAGGCACAAATACGAAACATATTTTTCAAGCAATAATTCATAAGGGCAAATTAAAATAATGCAGAAGATAAGTAGCATCAAGGCAAAGGAATAAAAACAGCAAGAACCTAGGGGACTGGGGTCCAATTTTGAAATAAAGGAGGAGTACTGCTGGTGAAGAGGAACAGGACATTGGAACTAGGAAGAGCAACCACGGAGCCATAGAGATTGGAAAAAATGAAGCCCTATAAGCCCAGCACAATGACTTTAAGAGGAAGCAAGCAGCAAGTGGGACTGTGCTATAGGGAAGAATTCACAGATGACCTGGAGAAATTCAGGAGAATGAGAAGTGCTTACACATTAATGAAAGAACTCCAAAATACATACTTCCAAATTTCTACAAATTTTAATTTTGCCAGCCATAGAAAGGGAATCACTGCAATTGTGTGTATCCAACAAGCCAAAAGGTGAACTTCAAATAGTGAAGGGGTCAAGTGTTTACCTTATTAAAATGTCATCAACAAGAGGGCTCAAAGTTGTCATAGAGCATTCACTGTTGATTCTGAACTAGCCCTTGGGTAACTGAGCTAAGCCTGGACACAGCGTGGGAAAAAGGCAAGAGAGAAAGAATGCATCAAAGACAGGAAATCAACTCTGCAATGTCTAATAATTGAATATTGCACATGTTCTTGAATATTGCACATGTCACTGTGCCCCAGGAACTATTGTAAAGGGCTCCTTGGGGAGCTCTATTGTAAAGGAGGGTTTGCTTATTTCATTTTCACCATCCTCCTGGAGGTGGGGAGTGGTAGAGCTGCTCCCAGGAGCCCAGACCCTTAACCACCAGACTACCCCATCTTTTTACTGCTTCTCAAGTGATTATGCAAAATTCTGTCTCTTGAAATGGACGGGCAATTACTTGTATATATGAATGTAATATAACAAGCATTTTCCAACTGTGATCTATGCAGCCTAAAGAATCTGTTTTATTTTTAATGAATTTACTTGTACTCTGCCACATGCCATAAAGAATTCGATGCCAAATGACAGGTGTATAGGAAGTAGATTATGAATTTTGTTAGATTTTATACATGGTTCCATAAAAAACTATTCTTCTGAACTTTGAAAAGTATTGAAAACGAATCACAGAGAAGTTATTAGACAGGGCAGAGTTTATTATCCAGAACTCTGTTAACAGCTTTAGGGACTTAGAACCAGCCAAGCCCTTCTTGGAAGTCATGCCATATACTCATCTGGGCACTTAGCAAGCATTGATTCACACCCCAATCTGAACTCTGAAAGATAAGATAATGACTTTGTAATAACAGTCATCAAATAATAAATATTCATTCTCTGACTCTCTGAAGAGAAGATACATTTAAAATGTCAGCTGCATTTTATTGTAACTAGATGGAAATTTGTTTCATTACTCCTAAGCTGTTAAATAAAGAAGGTACAAACCATGCACTGAAGAAGACTAAAAGCAAATGCTGAAGTAATAGTAATCACACCATTCCGTAGAAATTGCCAGTAGTGCTAGGAGTGCAAGGATACTACTTAGTCTTAATCTCAGCTTTTCCAGCCCTTCTTTCTGAAGCAATTTTTCTTTTCTTTCTTTTTTTTTAAGATGGAGTTTCACTCTTGTTGCCCAGGCTGGAGTGCAATGGCGCAATCTTGGCTCACTGCAACCTCTGCCTCCCAGATTCAAGTGATTCTCCTGTCTCAGCCTCCCAAGTAGCTGGGATTATGGGTGCCCGCCACCACGCCTGGCTAATTTTGTATTTTTAGTAGAGATGGGGTTTCTACATGCTGGTCAGGCTTGTCTCGAACTTCCAACCTCAGGTGATCCACCCGCCTTGGCCTCCCAAAGTGCTGGGATTACAGGTGTCAGCCACCGAGCCCGGCCTGATGCAATTATTTAATAGCCAGATATTATGGGTTGAGTTGTTCCCCCCAAAACTTATATGTTGAAGTCCTAACTCCCAGTACCTTTGATTGTGACTGTATTTAGAGATAGGGTCTTTACAGAGGTAATTAAATTAAAATGAGATCATTAGGGTGGGGCCCTAATCCAATATAACTGGTGTCCTGATAAGAGGAGGAAATTTAGACACAGACACACAGAGAGGGAAGGTGATATAAAGACACAGCCAGAAGACAGCCATTTACCAGCCAAGGAGACAGGTCTCAGAAGAAACCAACCCTGCCAACACCTTGGACTTCTAGTCTCTGGAATTGTGAGAAAATTAATTTCTGTTGATTGAAGCCATTCAGTCTGGAGTACTTTGTTATGGCACCCCTAGCAAACTAATCTACTGCACACTCCCCTAGACTAAGCTCACTGAGGGCCAGCACGAGTCTGGGCGTCTTCTTTACCCTTGAATTCCCAGTACATTTTGTGGATCCTAGTACACAGTAGATGTTTATTGAATGTTGTTGAATGAATAGCTGAACTTAGCTGAATGTTTTGGCCCATTTCTCTGGAGTACAGGGATTTAATGATTACCAAAAATAATCAAAGGACATTTTCTTCCTTTGTCAAAAAAAAACTTCAGATTCAGATTTTTAAAATAGTGATCATACATTGTGAAAAATAGAGAGCAGTATAAAGAAGGAAAACACAATCATCAGATCTTGCCACTTAGATGTAACTACTTTACATTCTGACACTTTCCAGTCATTTTCTATACACATACATATTTTAACACAGAGGAAATAATAGTGTACCACTTATCATTATGTCACATTTCCCCTACATCATTAAAAATTATTCATAAGCATTTGAATGGCTATAAAATGTATAATATCATATGCATCTTTCATAATTGAAATGCTTGGCTGAGCACAGTGGCTCACGCCTATAATTCCAACACTTTGGGAGGCCAACATGGGAGAACTGTTTGAGCCCAGGAGTTCAAGACCAGCCTAGGCAACACAGAGAGACCCTGTCTCAATACACACACACACACACACACACACACAGAATTCCTTATAGTTAGACATTCAGGTGTTTCTAGCTGTTTCTATCATAATTAGCAGGGCAACGAGTTTCTTTGTGTGAGAAAGCTTTTATCCACTTTTCTGAATTCTTTAAAGCATGACATCCTAGCACTACCATTATTGATTCAAAAGGTAAGGCCATTGATAAGGCTTTTGGTAGACATTCTTCCATCGCTTTTTAAGAAATTAAACCAATTTATACTCTACAAGCAGTCCATGAGATTTCCCATTACACTTTACCCTTAAGCATTACTTTTACAAATCTTGCTAATTGGATAAGTGAAATGGCATCTGAGTGTCATTTTAATTTGCATCTTTTGAATATTAATGAAGCTTCCGACTTTTCTACATGCATTAACCACCCATAACTTTGCCTTTTGAATTGCCTGTGTGTATTTTGAAAGGGGATTTTCTGAACACCTTTGATGAAGTAGTTTTCTAGCTAGGCTCCTACTGCAATGTTGCCTGCTCTTCAGCAAAGGCCTCTGCTTCTGAGGGAATGAGACTTTACACCCTACAGCTGCCCCAGAATCTTATCATGGGCTAATACACAACAATGAAGTCTTCACTGTTCTGAATTGACAGAGAGAGAAACCTGTTCCAATTATTTACCTCCTTCTAACAAAATTTTGATACATCAATTGCATGTGGATATATTTAATCTAGCTATCTAAGTGTGAAATCAGTTTTCCTTGTAAAACGAAAAGAAAATTCTCAGTTCAAAAAAAAAGAAAAACAACCCAGAATTTTGTAAGAAAGGCAGATAGCTTTGTATTAACAATAATTTTGGAAGTACGTCTATTTCCCAGCTGCACTTATTAAATTCAGGACACAGAGGAAATTAAAAATACATATATTTTCCAACTAATTTATTCTAAAATTCACATCTGTAACAAAACAAAATGTTGTAGCTTGCATAAACTGTAGAGGTCTTCTGATCAAATACCTATATGTTCAGATGGGAAAAATGTCAACAGAAATGATTTTGGAAATGGTAGTTAGTGGCATAGATTAGTTTTAGAGTAAGAAATAGATCAGAGGGGCTGAATTCTGCCAGCATATTGGTGATACAGAGCAGGTAGGAGGAGGCAGTTCAGTACAGTTAAAAAAAAAAAAAAAAAAAAAAACGGCCAGGAACTGAGGCTCATGCTTGTAATCCCAGCACTTTGGGAGGCCAAAGTGGGCAGATTGCTTGAGCCGAGGCATTGGAGACCAGCGTGGGCAACATGGCGAAGCCCCCTCTCTACAAAAAATACAAAATTTAGCTGGGAGTGGTGGAGTGCACCTGTAGTCCCAGCAACTCAGAAGCTGAAATGGGAGGATCACTTGAGCCCAGGAGACGGAGGTTGCAGTGAGTGGAGATGGTGCCACTGTGCTCCCGCCCACGAGTGTACCCTTGATACAGCAAGATCCTGTCTCAAAAAGATAATAGAAAAGAAAAGAAAAACTATGCAATTCTGACTCCTTTGATGTGTTTCCCTTCCACTTCCTCGCTTAGTCAATCCTCACCCATTCTTGCTCCCTTTTCTCATAGGCACAGTGGAAGATACGTCCCTACCCCTTTCCAAGGCTAATCCCACCCTCCCTTTTTTGTTCCCTCCCCTCACACCTCCAGATGTCATCTGTCTCTTCCCTCTCTTGCATTGTCATCCTTCCCTCTCTCTCCATCTGTTTCTCGAGCTAAAAATACATTCAATTTTCCCCTTCCTAAAAAAAAGCTAGGCTTCCTAGCCAACATTATCCTTTATTTATAATAATATTTGTCCCCTTTTCAAACTCCTTGAATGTACAGTTTGTTTCTTCTTTTCTCCAATTTCCTTCCCACATGCATACACCAAGGTAACTGCTGTTATTGCTGTACCCCCACCTCCAGTTAGGTTTGCCTGTTCCTGAACTTCATATAAATAAACTCAAACAGTATGTACTCTTTTGTGTTTGGCTTCTTAATGCATTTATTCCTCTTTTTGTTGTGATAAAACACCTATAACATAAAATTTATTATTTTAGCCATTTTAAATATACAGTTCAGTGACATTAAGTACATTCAAATTGCTGTGCAACTAACATCACCATCCATCTCTAGAAATTATTTAACTTCCCAAATTGAAACTCTGAACCCATTAAACAATAACTCCTCATTTTCCCTCCCCCAGCTCCTGGTAACATCAGTTCTACTCTGTCACTATGATTCTGCCTATTCTAAATTCTAAATTCTGTAATTCTGCTCATATGAGCAGCATTATGCAATTTTTTTGTGTGTGGTTGGCTTATTTTACTTAGCATAATGGTTTTGCTTGTTTGTTTGTTTTTGAGACAGGATCTCACTCTGTCACCCAGGCTGGAGTGCAGTGGCACAATCTCCACCCACTGCAACCTCCGTCTCCTGGGCTCAAGCGATCCTCCCACCTCAGCTTCCTGAGTAGCTGGGACTACAAGGACCACAAAATCCTGGGCTAATTTTTGTATTTTGTGTACAGACGAGGTTTTGCCATGTTGCCCAGGCTGGTCTCAAACTCCTGGGCTCAAGTGATCCACAAACCTCGGCCTCCCAAACTGCTGGAATTACAGGCATGAGCCACCACACCTGGTCAGCATGTTTTTAAGATCCATCCACATCATAGCATGAATCAGAACTTCATTCCTTTTTAGGCTGAATAATATTCCATTGTATGTATAAACTACATTTTGTTTATCCATTCATTGATCAATGGACATCTGCATTCTTTCCACCTGTTGGCTATTGTGAGTAGTGCTGCTATGAACATTGGTGTACAAATATTTGAGTCCCTGCTTTCAATTCTATTGGGTGTATAACCAGAAGTAGAACTGTTGCATCATACCAAACATTCGATATTAAACAGTCTATCTTCAACCTGCTGAGAACCCACCATACAGTTTTCCACAGTGTATACAGCATTTTACATTCCCACCAGCAATGCACTTTTTAATACCCTCTCCAACATTTGTTCTTTTCAGGTTTTTTGATAATTGCCATCCTAATGGGTATGAAATGATACCTCATTGTGGTTTTGACTTATGTATTTTTTTTTTTTCCTGAGACGGAGTCTTGCTCTGCCACCCAGGCTGGAGTACAGTAGCATGATCTCAGCTCACTGAAACCTCTGGCTCTGGGGTTCAAGCAATTCCCCTGCCACAGCCTCCTAAGTAGCTGGGACTACAGATGCATGCCACCATGCCAGGCCAATTTTTGTATTTTTAGTAGAGATGGGGTTTCACCACGTTGGCCAGGCTGGTCTCAAATTCTCAACTTCCAGTAATCCTCCCATCTCAGCCTCTCAAAATGCTGAAATTATAGGCATGAGCCACTGCACCTGGCCATGTTTATTATTAAAATGTTATCTGCCCTTGGCTCATGCTTTTTCTATTAGTTCTTTGTTTGTTTCTCATTCTTGGCAGACTTCCCCTTCTCTCTGACTCTTTAATCTAGGTTTCCCTGGGTTTCCCCTTAGCTTCTTCTGCTTTCTGTGCACATAGTCCCTAAAGGGCTTGTCCACTCCCATGATAGAAGTATCATACCCATGCCAGGAACTCTCAGATTTGTATTTTCTGAGTCGGGACTTCTTTCTGAGCATAGTGTTTGCCTTCAAATACTCTGAACACAGTATTTGTCTTCAAATAATCATTTGGAAATAAAAGAGTGTGAAGTTTAAAATCTGATTAAAAATATGGACACTGTTAATGGTCTTTGTTGCTGGCAAATGGGATTGGGGGATGGGGAATAAAGAAAAGACTTATAATTTTTAATATTGTGGTTTAAAAAAACATCACAGAACATAAAATTTACTATGGTAACCATTTTTTTAATAGACTTTTTTTATTTTTTATTTTTTTGAGATGGAGTCTCACTCTGTCACCAGCTGGAATGCAGTGGTGCGATCTTGGCTCACTGCAACCTCTGCCTCCCGGGTTCAAGCAATTCTCCTGCCTCAGCCTCCCGAGTAGCTGGGACTACAGGCACGTGCCACTATGCCCAGCTAATTTTTGTATTTTTTGTAGAGACAGGGTTTCACTCTGTTGGCCAGGATGGTCTCGATCTCTTGACCTGCCTGCCTCGGCCTCCCAAAGTGCTGGGATTACAGGTGTGAGCCACTGCGCCTGGCCTAGACTTTATTTTTTAAGAGTAACTTGAGCTTCACGGCAAAACCAAGTAGAAGGTACGGAGGGTTCCCATATATCCCCGTCCCTACATATGTACAACCTCCTCCACCAGCAAAATTCCAAACCAGTATAGTACATTTGTTATGATAAAAGAAAAACTTTAGACAAAATAAATGCAACAGAGTTTGTTTGAGCAAAGGACAATTCTTGAGTTGGGCAGCCCTCAGAACCAGAGAGGCTCAGAAAACTATCCTCTGCAACATGGTCAGTGGGTATTTATAGACAGAAAAAGGCTGAAGAGGTCAGGTGCAGTGGCTTACGCCTGTAATCCCAACACTTTGGGAGGCCAAGGCTGGTAGATCATGAGGTCAGGAGTTCAAGACCAGCCTGGCCAAGATGGTGAAATCTGGTCTCTGCCAAAAATATAGAAATTAGCTGGGCATTGTGGCAGGTGTAATCCCAGCTACTCGGAAGGCTGAGGCAGAGAATTGCTTGAACCTGGAAGGTGGAGGTAGCAGTGAGCCGAGATTGCGCCACTGCACTCCAGCCTGGGCGACAGAGTGAGAATCCATCTCAAAAAGAAAAAAAGAAAAGAAAGAAAAGAAAAAGGCTGAAGAAAGCAGAAATAAGGATGAAAAAGTGGATTGGTCATTTCAAAGTTACTTTCCCAGTAAAGGTTAAAGCCAAGGCAACTTCTTTAGAATGTTGGTTAAAAACGGCTTATTCAAGGATTTGGATATTATCTCTCTCTCTCCTGATTTCTTGGAAATTCAGATAAACAACTTAGTTTCGGTTTGGTGGCACAGAACTTTAGCATGAATGACCCTATTTTGGTTTGGTCTGTTGGGGCCTAGTGCAGGAACTCAGTCCAAATCAATCACCTAATTTAAATTTTATTTAACAATTATAATTAATGAACCCACGTTGACAAATCGTTATCAATGTTGTTATCAATTGTTGTACATTCTATGGGTTTTGACAAATGTATAATGACATGTTTCCATCTTTATAGCACATACAGAGTCATTTCACTGCCCTAAAAACCCTATGTGCTCTGCCTACCTATCACTCCCTATTCCCAAAACTCTGGCAACCACTGATTTTTTTTGTTGTTGTTGTTTGAGATGGAGTCTCACTCTGTCACCCAGACTGGAGTGCAGTGGCACCATCTTGGTTCACTACAACCTCCACCTCCCGAGTTCAAGCAATTCTCCTGCCTTAGCCTCCTGAGTAGCTGGGATTATAGGCATGTACCACCATGCCCAGCTAATTTTTGTATTTTTAGTAGAGACGGGGTTTCACCATGTTGGTCAGGCTGGTCTTGAACACTTGACCTTGTGATCCACCCGCCTCAGCCCCCCAAAATGCTGGGATTACAGGTGTGAGGCACCGCGGCTGGCCACCACTGATTTTTTTTTTTTTTATTCTGAGATAGGATCTTGCTCTGTTCGCCAGGCTGGAGTACAGTAGTGTGATCATGGCTTACTGCAACTTTGGACTCCTGGGCTCAAGCAACTCTCCTGCCCCTGCCTCTTGAGTAGCTGGACCTACAGGTGCATGCCATCATGACCAGCTAATTTTAAAACTCCTCTGTAGAGACAAGGTTTCACTATGTTACCCAGGCTGGTCTCAAACTCCTGACCTCAAGCTATCTTCCCACTCAGACCTTCCAAAGCTCTGGGAATGCAGGTATGAATCACACCATGCTCAGCCTCCACTGATCTTTTTACTATCTCCATAGTTTTGCCTTTTTCCAGAATGTCATATAGTTGGAATCGTACAGTACGTAGCCTTTTCAGAGTGGCTTCTTTCACTTAATAATAGGCATTTAAGATTCCTCCATGTCTTTCCATGGCTTGATATCTCATTTCATTTCTTTTTATCATTGAATAGTATTCCACTATATAGATGTACCACAGTTCATTCATCTATTAACCTTCTGAAGTCATCTTGGTTGCTTCCAAGTTTTGGCAATTATGAAAAAAGATGCTATAATCATCTATGTACAGGTATTTGTGTGAACACAGTTTTCAATTCCTTAGGGTAACACCAAAGAGCATGATTGCTGGATCATATGGCACTATGGTTTAAATGTATCCCCTCCAAAATTCAGGTGTTGAAACTTAATGGCCAATGTGATGGTACTGAAAAGTGGATCTTTTTTCCTTTTTTAAAGATAGGGTCTTGCTATGTTGCCCAGGCTAGTCTTGAATTCCTGAACTCAAATGATTGTCTGGCCTCAGCCTCCCAAGTAGTTGGAACCATAGGCAGATACCACCACATCTGGTGCGGTGAAGCCTTAAGAGACAATTAGGCCATGAGGGCTACTCCTTTGTGAATGCAATTAAGCACCTTATAAAAAAAAAAAAGGCTTTGTGAAGCATTTGCTCCTCTTGCCTTTCTGCCCTCTGGTGTGTGAGGACACAGTGTTCTTCCTTTCTGTGAGATGCAGTAACAAGGTACCATCTTGGAAGCATGGAGGATCCTTTACCAGACAGTGAGCCTGCTGGTGCCTTGATCTTGGATTTCCCACCCTCCAGAACTGTGAGAAATAAAATGCTGTTCTTTATAAATTAAACAGTCCCAAGTGTTTGTTATAGCTGCACAAAACAGACTAGAACATATTGTAAGAATATATTTACCAAACTGCCAGCTGTCTTCCAAAGTGGCTGTTCCATTTTATATTCTACCAGAAATAAATGAAAGTTTTTATTGTTCCTCATCTTTGCCAGTATTTGGTGCTGTTAGCAAAATAATTGATAAGCTGGATTTTGTTAAGATTAAATACTTTTAGGTCAGGCGCGGTGGCTCACGCCTGTAATCCCAGCACTTTGGGAAGCTGAGGCAGGGGGATCACCTGAGGTCAGGAGTTTGAGACCAGCCTGGCCAGCATGGTGAAACCCCACCTCTACTAAAAAAACACAAAAATTAGCCAGACATGGTGGTTCACGCCTGTAATCCCAGCTACTTGGGAGGCTGAGGCAGGAGAATTGCTTGAACCCAGGAGGTGGAGGTTGTGGTGAGCCGAGATCGGGCCATTGCACTCCAGCTTGGGCAACAAGAGCAAAACTCCGTCTCAAAAAAAGAAAAAAAATGCTCAACATCATGTTAGTAGGAAATTGCAAATTAAAAGCATGAGATATCCCTACAGAGCTATTAGAATGGCTAGAATCCATCGTAACTATTTTTACAGGTACAGTTCAGTAGTGAATGTAACAGTACATTCACGTTGTTGTACAATAGATTTCTAGAGCTTTTGCTTCTTGTAAAACTGAAACTCTATACTCATTAACAACTCCCTTTACTTTGTCTCTATAAGTTTAACTACTTTTGTTACCTCAAATAACTGGTATTATACAATATTTCTCTTTTCGTGACTGGCTTATTTAACATTTACCATAATGTCCTCAAGCTTCATCCGTGTTGTAGCAAGTGAAAGAATTTCCCACATTTTTTTAATTTTAAAAAAGCATTCATGTAGGTCAGGTGCAGTGGCTCATGCCTATCATCCTAGCACCTTGGGAGGCTGAAGTAGGTGGATCACCTGAGGTCAGGAGTTCAAGACCAGCCTGACCAACATGGCAAAATCCTGTCTCTACTAAAAATACAAAAATTAGCTAGGCATGGTGCTGCATGCCTGTAATCCCAGCGACTTGGGAGGCTGAGGCAGGAGAATCGCTTGAACCCAGAAGGCAGAGGTTGCAGTGAGCCAAGATCGTGCCACTTCACTCCAGCCTGGGCAAAAGAGTAAAACTCCTAAAGAAAGAAAGGAAGGAAAGAAGGAAGGAGCATTCATGTTTTCAATTAGGTAAAATAAGCTATGCTGGCTGATTGTCTCACCTGTGGGCTCTCCCCCAAGATCACTGATTCTCCATCCTTCTCCTCCTGCTCTGAGACCCAGAACCTGACCTCTACAGATTGCCTCACCCATGTTCTCTGGTTTCTGGTTGGGGGGCTAATGGGAGGCACCATCAGGAGACAGAGAGCAAGAGGTCTTTATTTTTATTTTATTTATTTATTTATTTTTGAGACGGAGTCTCGCTCTGTCACCCAGGCTGGAGTGCAGTGGCACCATCTCAGCTCACTGCAACCTCTGCCTCCTGGGTTCAAGCAATTCTCCTGCCTCAGCCTCCTGAGTGGCTGGGATTACAGGCACGTGCCACTATGCCCCACTAATTTTTGTATTTTTAGTAGCGATGGGGTTTCACCATGTTGGTCAGGCTGGTCTCGAACTCCTGACCTCGTGATCCACCCACCTAGGCCTCCCAAAGTGCTGGGATTACAGGTATGAGCCAGCACACCCAGCAAGAGGTCTTTATTTATTGCCCCACATGAACACCCACTTCCTGGCTCACTACTGTTCAGGCAGTAGCTGCTTTTCATTCCTCTTGCTTAGCACAGGCTCACTTGAGGCTTCCTCACCATCATTTTGCCCCACCCCTGCCCCCTTTCCCCTTCAGGCCTAGAAGTAGAAATAAATTCCTGCTGTTGTTAGTACCTGCATGCTTCACAACCTCTTTTTTTGTTCCTTTAAACTTGCCCACACCTAGGTAAATAGTCCTTTCGTTAAAGTCTCTTTATTAAGCCCTTTTGAGTATGCCATCTGTTCATATGCTTCCTGCTAAGATCCTGAGTCAGACACATGCAACTATTAAAAAAAAGTTAACAGTTTAGAAGGCTAAGAAGGGAAAAATAAAAATCTGTGTTTACCCCCATAGCCCTTGACTCCATTCCATTCCATGTATAATTGCCATTTCATTTGGTGAGTTCTAATTCTTGGGTAAGCCCTGATTAGTCTTAGATAATTATGTTACATCCTTCTCCCTTACCAGTAACTGGTTCGGAAATCCAGGCCTAAGCCATTGGCAAAGGATATTTTCCTGTCCTAGGGACTGGGTTGAGAATGGGCACATGAGTCGCTCTCATGGCCCAGTTCAGAGTAATGAGATTCAAGGAGAAATTTGCTGGGGGGTTTCTTCTCAGAGAACCAAGGTTGGAGGTGACCCCCAAATGTGGAACCAGTTTGAGGAAAAGTCAGCAGAGGAAGCTGAGCCACAAGAATCACAGAAACAGAGTCAGGCCACTGGATTAAGCCACTCATACCAACCCTAAACCTAACCAGCCTCTGCACTTCCAACTATGGAACCTAATATATTTCATGGTTTTCCATTTATTTGCAACAAAAGCAACCTAGCCAATACACACACACACCACATACACACATATATACACTATAAAATACACATACCCAAATGGGATCATTTTATATATGTTTTACTGCAAATTGCCTTTTTCACTAAATGATATATTGTGAACATCTTTCCAACTAAGCACATTTAGTTTTGCTTCATTATTTAAACAATGGGTACTATTTTGTGGAAGTGACACAACATAGCTTCTCCTACTGTGGAATATTTAGGTCGTTTGCAGTTTTTCCCCATTACAAACATGGCACAGTGACACATATTGTGGTATGTCTGTATCAATATGTGCATAAAATGAATTTCTAGTGGAATTGCTTGGTCAAAAAGTCTGAGAATTTAAAATGTTCATAAATATTGCTATATTGCTGGAGACTCTTCCAAGATGGTAGAAGACAGGCAATTTCTGCATTTCCAACTGAGGTACCTGGTTCATCTCATTAAGACTCGTTGGACAGTGAGTACAGCCCACAGAGGGTGAGCTGAAGCAGGGTGGGGCATCACCTCACCTGGGAAGCACAAGGGGTCAGGGGATTTCCCTTTCCTAGCCAAGGGCAGCCATAAGAGACTGTACTGGGAAGAATGGTACACTTCTGCCCAAATACTGTGCTTTTCCCATGGTCTTTGCAACCGGCAGACCAGGAGATGTCCTCCAGTGCCTGGCTTGGTGGGTCCCATGCCACGGAGCCCAGCAAGCTAAGATCCGTTGGCTTGAAATTCTCCCCACTAGCGCAGCAGTCTGAGATCCACCTGGGCCACTCAAGCTTGGTGGGGGGAGGGGCATCTGCCATTGCTGAGGCTTTTGTAGACAGTTTTACCCTCACAGTGTAAACAAAGCTGCCAGCAAGTTCAAACTGTGCAGAGCCCACTGCAGCTCAGCAAGGCCGACTGCCTCGCTAGATTCTACCTCTATGGGCAGGGCATATCTGAAGAAAAAGCAGCAGCCCCAGTCAGGGACTTACAGATAAAACCCTCATCTCCCTGGGACAGAGCACCTGGGGGAAGGGGCAGCTGTGGTCACAGCTTCTACAGACTTAAACATCCCTGCCTGACAGCTCTGAAGACAGCAGTGGTTCTCCAGCATGGTGTTCGAGCTTTGATAATGGACAGACTGCCTCCTGAAGTGGGTCTCTGACCCCCATGTAGCCTGACTGGGAGACATCTCCCAGTAGGGTCCAACAGACACCTCATACAGACAGGTGCCCCTCTGGGACGAAGCTTCCAGAGGAAGGATCAGGCAGCAATATTTGCTGTTCCACAGCCTCCGCTGGTGATACCCAGGCAAACAGGGTCTTCAGTGGACCTCCGGCAAACTCCAACAGACCTGCAGCTGAGGGCCCTGACTGTTAAAAGGAAAACTAACAAACAGAAAGGAATAGCATTAACATCAACAAAAAGGACATCCACACCAAAACCCCATCCGTAGGTCACCAACATCAAAGACCAAAGGTAGATAAAATCACAAAGATGGGGAGAAACCAGAGCAGAAAGGCTGAAAATTTCGAAAACCAGAATGACTCTTCTCCTTCAAAGGATCACAACTCCTCGCCAGCAAGGGAACAAAACTGGACAGAGAATGAGTTTGATGAGTTGACAGAAGTAGGTTTCAGAAGGTGAGTATCAACAAACTTCTCTGAGCTAAAGGAGCATATTCTAAGCCATTGCAAGGAAGCTAAAAACCTTGAAAAAAGGTTAGATGAATGGCTAACCAGAATAACCAGTGTAGAGAACATAAATGACCTGATGGAGCTGAAAAACACAGCAGAAGAACTTTGTGAAGCATACACAAACTTCAATAGCCGATTCAATCAAGCGAAAGAAAGGATATCAGTGATTGAAGATCAAATTAATGAAATGAAGCGAGAAGCAAGATTAGCGAAAAAAGAATGAAAAGAAATGAACAAAGCCTCCAAGAAATATGGGACTATGTGAAAAGACCAAATCTATGTTTGATTGGTGTACCTGAAAGTGACAGGGAGAATGGAACCAAGTTGGAAAACACTCTTCAGGATACTATCCAGGAGAACTTCCCCAGTCTAGCAAGGCAGGCCAACATTCTAATTCAGGAAATACGGAGAACACCACAAAGATATTCCTTGAGAAGAGCAACCCCAAGACACATAATTATCAGATTCACCAAGGTTGAAATGAAGGAAAAAATGTTAAGGGCAGCCAGAAAGAAAGGTCGGGTTACCCACAAAGGGAAGCCCATCAGACTAACAGCAGATCTCTCAGCAGAAACCCTACAAGCAAGAAGAGAGGGGGGGCCAATATTCAACATTCTTAAAGAAAAGAATTTTTAACTCAGATTTTATATCCAGCCAAACTAAGCTTCATAAGTGAAGGAGAAATAAAATCCTTTACAGACAAGCGAATGCTGACAGATTTTGTCACCACCAGGCCTGCCTTACAAGAGCTCCTGAAGGAAGCACTAAACATGGAAAGGAACAACTGGTACCAGCCATTGCAAAAACATGCCAAATTGTAAAGACCATCGACACTATGAAACAACTGCATCAACTAATGGTTAAAATAACCACCTAGCATCATAATGACAGGATCAAATTCACACATAACAATATTACTTTAAATGTAAATGGGCTAAATGCCCCAACTAAAAGACACAGACTGGCAAATTGGATAAAGAGTCAAGACCCATTTGTGGTCTATATTCAGAAGACCCATCTCACATGCAAAGACACACATAGGCTCAAAATAAAGGGATGGAGGAAGATCTTCCAAGCAAATGGAAAGCAAAAAAAAGCAGGGGTTGCAATCTTAGTCTCTGATTAAACAGACTTTAAACCAACAAAGACCAAAAGAGACAAGGCCATTACATAATGGTAAAGGGATCAATTCAACAAAAAGAGCTAACTATCCTAAATATATTTGCACCCAATACAGGAGCACCCAGATTCATAAAGCAAGTTCTTAAAGACCTGCAAAGACACTTAGACTCCCACACAATAATAATCTGAGACTGTCCAATTAACACCCCACTGTCAATATTAGACAGATCAACAAGACAGAAAATTAACAAGGATATCCAGGACTTGAACTCAGCTCTGGACCAAGCAGACCTAATAGACATCTACAGAACTCTCCACCCCAAATTAACACAATATAAGTTCTTCTCAGCACCACACCACACTTATTCTAAAATTGACCACATACTTGGAACTAAAACACTCCTCAGCAAATGTAAAAGAACAGAAATCATAACAAACTGTCTCTCAGATCACAGTGCAATCAAATTAGAACTCAGGATTAAGAAACTCACTCAAAACTGCACAACTGCATGGAAACTGAACAACCTGCTCCTGAGTGACTACTGGGTAAATAAAGAAATGAAGGCGAAATAAAGATGTTCCTTGAAACCAATAAGAACAAAGACACAACATACCAGAATCTCTGGGACACATTTAAAGTAGTGTGTAAAGGGAAATTTATAGCACTAAATGCCCACAAGAGAAAGCAGGAAAGATGTAAAATCGACACCCTAACATCACAATTAAAAGAACTAGAGAAGCAAAAGCAAACAAATTCAAAAGCTAGCAGAAGACAAGAAATAACTAAGATCAGAGCAGAACTGAAGGAGATAGAGACACGAAAAACCCTTCAAAGAATCAGTGAATCCAGGAGCTGGTTTTTTGAAAAGATCAACAAAATAGATAGACCACTAGCCAGACTAATAAAGAAGAAAAGAGAGAAGAATCAAATAGACACAATAAAAAATGATAAAGGGGATATCACCACCGATCCCACAGAAATACAAACTACCATCAGAGAATACTATAAACACCTCTATGTAAATAAACTAGAAAATCTAGAAGAAATGGATAAATTCCTGGACACATACACCCTCCCAAGAGTAACTCACAAGAAGTTGAATCTCTGAATAGACCAATAACTGGTTCTGAAATTGAGGCAATAATTAATAGCCTACCAACCAAAGAAAGTGCAGGACCAGACGGACTCACAGCTGAATTCTACCAGAGGTACAAAGAGGAGCTGGTACCATTCCTTCTGAAACTATTTCAATCAATAGAAAAAGAGAGAATCCTCCCTAACTCATTTATGAGGCCAGCATCATCCTGATACCAAAGCCTGGCAGAGACACAACAAAAAAAAGAGAATTTTAAGCCAATATCTGTGATGAACGTCGATGTGAAAATCCTCAATAAAATACTGGCAAACTGAATCCAGCAGCACATCAAAAAGCTTATCCACCATGATCAAGTCGGCTTCATCCCTGGGATGCAATGCTGGTTCAACATACTCAAATCAATAAATGTAATCCATCACATAAACAGAACCAAAGACAAAAGCCACATGATTATCTCAATAGATGCAGAAAACGCTTTTGACAAAATTCAACAGCCCTTCTTGCTAAAAACTCTCAATAAACTAGGTATTAATTGAATGTATCTCAAAATAATAAGAGCCATTTATGACAAACCCACAGCCAATATCATACTGAATGGGCAAAACTGGAAGCATTCCCTTTGAAAACAGGCACGAGACAAGGATACCCTCTCTCACCACTCCTATTCAACATAGTATTGGAATTTCTGGCCAGGGCAATCAGGCAACAGAAAGAAATAAAGAGCATTCAGTTAGGAAAAAAGGAAGTCAAATTGTCTCTGTTTGCAGATGACATGATTGTATATTTAGAAAACCCCATCATCTCAGCCCAAAGTCTCCTTAAGCTGATAAGCAACTTCAGCAAAGTCTCAGGATAGAAAATCAATGTGCAAAAATCACAAGCATTCGTATACAACAATAACAGACAGAGAGCCAAATCATGAGTAAACCCCCTTCACAATTGCTACAAAGAGAATAAAATACCTAGGAATCCAACTTAGAAAGGATGTGAATGACCTCTTCAAGGAGAACAAAAAACCACTGCTCAACAAAATAAAAGAGGACACAAACAAATGGGAGAACATTCCATGTTCATGGATAGGAAGAATCAATATCATGAAAATGGCCACATTGCCCAAAGTAATTTATAGATTCAATGCTATCCCCATGAAGCTACCAATGACTTTCTTCACAGAATTGGAAAAAACTACTTTAAAGTTAATATGGAACCAAAAAAGAGCCTGCATAGCCAAGACAATCCTAAGCCAAAAGAACAAAGCTGGAGGCATCATGCTACCTTACTTCAAACTATACTACAAGGCTACAGTAACCAAAACAGCTTGGTACTGATACCAAAACAGATATATAGACCAATGGAACAGAACAGAGGGCTCAGAAATAACACCACACATCTACAGCCATCTGACCTTAGACAAACCTGACAAAAAGAAGCAATGTGGAAAGGATTCCCTATTTAATAAATGGTGCTGGGAAAACTGGCTAGCCATATGTAGAAAGCTGAAACTGGATCCCTTCCTTACATCTTATACAAAAATTATCTCAAGATGGGTTAAAGACTTAAATGTAAGACCTAAAACCATAAAAACCCTAGAAGAAAACCTAGGCAATACCATTCAGGACATAGGCTTGGGCAAAGTCTTCATGACTAAAACACCAAAAGCAATGGCAACAAAAGCCAAAATTGACAAATGGGATCTAATGAAACTAAAGAGCTTCTGCACAGCAAAAGAATCTATCATCAGAGTGAACAGGCAACCTACAGAATGGGAGAAAATTTTTGCAATCTATCCTTCTGACAAAGGGCTAATATCCAGAATGTACAAAGAACTTAAACAAATTTACAAGAAAAAAAACAAACAACCCCATCAAAAAGTGGATGAAGGATATGAACAGACGCTTCTCAAAAGAAGACATTTACGTAGCCAACAGGCACATGTAAAAATGCTCATCATCACTGGTCATCAGAGAAACGCAAATCAAAACCACAATGAGATACCATCTCACACCAGTTAGAATGGCGATCATTAAAAAGTCAGGAAACAACAGGTGCTGGAGAGGATGTGAGAATGCTTTTACACTGTTGGTGGGACTGTAAACTAGTTCAACCATTGTGGAAGACAGTGTGGTGATTCCTCAAGGATCTAGAACTAGAAATACCATTTCACCCAGCCATCCCATTACTGGGTATATACCCAAAGGATTATAAATCATGCTGCTATAAAGACACATGCACACGTATGTTTACTGTGGCACTATTCCCAATGGCAAAGATTTGGAACCAACCCAAATGTCCATCAATGATAGACTGGATTAAGAAAATGTGGCTCAAATACTCCATGGAATCCTATGCAGCCATAAAAAAGGATGAGTTCATGTCCTTTGCAGGGACATGGATGAAGCTGGAAACCATCATTCTCAGCAAACTATCACAAGGACAGAAAACCAAACACCGCATGTTCTCACTCATAAGTGGGAGTTGAACAATGAGAACACACGGACTCAGGAAGGGCAACATCACACACTGGGGTCTGTTGGGGGGTGGAGGGTTGGGGGAGGGATAGCATTAGGAGAAATACCTAATGTAAATGATGAGTTAATGGGTGCAGCAAACCAACGTGGCACATGCATACCTGTCGGGGGAACCAGCCCCCAATATTTCAACGTAGGTTTTTTCTATTTTCCCTAAGTGTCAGCTGGTCTGAGAAATAAAGAGGAAGAGTACAAAGAGAGAAATTTTACAACTGGGCCTCCGGGGGTGTCATCACATATTGGTAGGACCGTGATGATGACCCCGAGCCGCAAAACCAGCAAGTTTTTATTAGGGATTTTAAAAAGGGGATGGGATGTACGAACAGGGAGTAGATTACAAGGATCACATGCTTCAAAGGGCCATAAAGATCACAAGACAAAGGCAAAATTAGAATTACTGATGAGGTTCTATGTCCCACTATGCACATATTGTTTTGATAAACATCTTAACAGGAAACAGGGCTCGAGAGCAGAGAACTAGTCTGACTAGAATTTACCAGGCTGGAATTTCCCAATCCTAGTAAGCCTGAGGGTACTGCAGGAGACCAGGGTGTATTTCAGTCCTTATCTCAACCATATAAGACGGACACTCCCAGAGTGGCTGTCTATAGACCTGCCCCCAGGAATGCATTCCTTCCCCAGGGTTATTCCTTGCTGGGAAAAGAATTCAGCGATATTTCTCTTACTTGCACATCTGTCTATAGGCTTTCTGTGAGAAGAAAAATATGGCTCTATTCTGCCCAACCCCACAGGCAGTCAGACCTTATGGTTATCTTCCCTTGTTCCCTGAAAATCGCTGTTATTCTGTTCTTTTCAGGGTGCACTGATTTCATATTGCTCAAACACACATGTTTAACAATCAGATTTCATATTGTTCAAAACATACATGTTCTACAATCAATTTGTACAATAGTGGTCCTGAGGTGACGTACATTCTCGGCCAATGAAGATAACAGTATTAAGAGATTAAAGTAAAGACAGGTGGCCGGGCGCGGTGGCTCATGCCTATAATTCCAGCACTTTGGGAGGCCGAGGCAGGCGGATCATGAGGTCAGGAGATCGAGACCATCCTCGCTAACACGGTGAAACCCCGTCTCTACTAAAAAAAAAATACAAAAAATTAGCTGGGCGTGGTGGCGAGTGGCTGTAGTCCCAGCTGCACGGGAGGCTGAGGCTGGAGAATGGCGTGAACCCAGGAGGTGGAGCTTGCAGTGAGCCAAGATCGCGCCACTGCACTCCAGCCTGGGCGACAGAGTGAGACTCTGTCTCAAAAAAAAAAAAAAAAAAAAAGACAGGCATAAGAAATTATAAGAGTATTATTAGGGAAGTGATAAATGTTCATGAAATCTTCACAATTTATGTTCAGAGACTGCAGTAAAGACGGGTGTAATAAATTATAAAAGTATTAATTTTGGGAACTGATAAATGTCCATGAAATCTTCACAATTTATGTTTTTGTGACTCAGCTCCAGCCGGTCCCTCCGTTCAGGGTCCCTGACTTCCTGCAACATATACCTATGTAACAAACCTGCATATTGTGCACATGTACCTGAGAACTTAAAGTATAATAAAAAAAATACTGCCATATTGCCTTCCAAAAGGTTATATCAATTTCTACTTCCACTAAGAGTATGTGAGCCTACTTACTTCTTCACATCCTTGCCAACACTGGATACTATAAAAAGTTTAAATCGGCCAGGCATGGTGGCTCACGCCTGTAATGCCGGCACTTTGGGAGGCCGAGGCAGGTGGATCACATGAGGTCAGGAGCTCGAGACCAGCCTGGCCAACATGGTGAAACCCTCTCTACTAATAATACAAAAATTAGCCGGGTGTGGTGGCAGGCGCCTGTAATCCCAGCTACTTAGGAGGCTGATGCAGGAGTCACTTGAGCCTGGGAGGCAGAGGTTGCAGTGAGCTGAGATCGTGCCATTGCACTCCAGCCTGGGTGACAAGAGTGAAATTGCATCTCCAAGTTTAAATCTTTAATAATCATATGAAAAATACATCCATTACATCCATTTTATAGGCTTTTTTTGTTAAACTTTCATGCCTTTTGCCTGCTTTTCTATTTAATTATAATTTTCTTGTTGATTTGAAGCAGCTGTTTGTATGGTTTTTAAAAATAGCAATTTCTCATAGTATTAAAAATTGTATCCCCCTGCTGTTGTTATCTTTTTAGTTTTTTATGGTACATTTTTCATGAGAAAGTTTATGCAATTTAATGTACTGATGTTTTCCTTTATTCTTACAGGATATTATTTTATGCCTAGAGTCCTTCCCTCATTCTAAGATAATTATTTAAATTCACCAATATTTTCTTCTAGTAATTTAAGGTTCATATTTACATTTAAATCTCTGCCCCAAAGGAAGGTTTTTTGCTCTATGCAAATCTGTACTCTTCAATTTTTTTGTTATGATGAGCATATATTACTATTATAATTTTTTAAAACATGGTCACAAGCTAGTGTAGTACAGATACGTCTTTCTATGAAAATCTTGACAAAAACCAAACCAATAGCAGATGTAATTTGAAAAACACCAATATGGTAAAAGAATGAAAGTAGGCTTCCCATATTTTACTTTGAAATTTGAAAGATCACCATATGTGTGCCTCCCCCTGGTACCTTGAAACTACTCTCTCATGTGTACACACTGTTCAGTACAAGGGGACTGCCAGCTTGGTACTTACGGCCACCCTCCTCCTTAGTCAGGCTTGAAAAAAAGGAAGAAAAGAAGTCAAGAGAAAGAGTAACAAAGTAAGATACAAGTAAACTGTTGGAAGCAGAATCAGCATTTACTGCCAGCCAGTAATAACTCTTTCTGAAATGTCTGAGTGCCTGGTAGTACAATGCATTTCTCTACTTCCACGCTAGGAAATGCTTCAAAGCCTCCAGTAATTCCAGTCTCAGTCTATAAACCCGAAGTGTCTCCACTGCACACAAAGTTAAGAGCATAGGCTTTGGAGCTAGACTGCCTGGTTCACCCTGGACTCTGTCACTAGTTGTTAGGGACATTGCTTGAACATCTCTGAGCCTCAATTTTCTCACCTATAAAATGGGGATAATAGTAATACTTACCTTGTATGGATGTCCTGTGTATTAATTACCTGAGTTAATACATGTAAAGCACCCACATGCCTGAAATATAATAGCGTTCAATCAATATTTACTATTATCTTTACCAGAGAATAGTTAAGTCTACATGAGCCACAAGTGCATTGCAAAAGTCCGGTGGAATAGCAGAAAGGAATTACGGGATGTCCCAGTATTGCTGTTGTTTGACAGCATGGAAAAAATCATACAAACTCTGCCTTTCTATTTTTCTGAACCTGTAACACGTGGATGATTAGTTTCCTATTACAGTTAACAACTAATTGTAAAGTGCAGTTAATATGCAGTTTGAGGGCTTCTATTATTTGTAGTTCTTACTCACTTGACTTAAGACAGGCTATTTTTTCTCCAACTGACTCAGTGCTCTACTCACTACTATTGTGCAATAAAGTTAGAGAAAGTACTGAATCATTTCAAACCTGCTTATTGATGCTAAGATCTCACCATGTAATGACACGAAAGATCTTAGTCACACAGTAAGGTAATGGTAGTGCAGTTGAGAATAAAGGAAAGTGTCTTACTTCGTGAGCTGCACAAATGAGGTTCATCTTGTGATAATAATTCTCACAATAACTCTATGAAGCAAGGATTTTATAAAGTTGTCCTAGGAAGTTCCCCTCCTATAAAAAGGAAAAGAAAACGGGGCCATTTTAGAAGACTACCTATCATATCTATCTGTAGGTATAAGTTTTTTCTGTCACCCCCCCCAAAAAACATACAATTGTGCAATTAAGATGCATGAACTTATTGTTTTATTCCTTTTTCGGCTGTGCTTTCCATCTCTGTGCAGTGTGCTCCACTTTGGCTGGATTCTTGTGCTCATTTCTTACAGTTCACTATTTTATTCTTTGCTATATTTATTCTGCTATTTGGTTTATCTAGTAGGCCCCTTATTTCAGTGATTATATTTTTTCTTTTCTTTTTTTCTTGTCTTTTTTTTTTTTTTTTTTTTTGAGAAAGATTCTCACTCTGTCGCCCAGGCTGGAGTGCAGTGGCATGATCCCGGATCACTGCAACTTCCATTTCTGGGGTTCTAGCAATTCTCTGGCCTCAGCCTCCTAAGTAGCTGGGATTACAGGTGTGTGCCACCACACCCAACTAATTTTTGTATTTTTAGATGAAACGGGTTTTGCCATGTTGGCCAGGCTGGTCTCGAATTCCTGACCGCAAGTGATCCACCCACCTTGGCCTCCCAAAGTACTGGGATTACAGGTGTGAGCCACCACGTCTGGCCCTTTTTTTTTTTTTTTTTTCCTTTGAGATGGAGTCTCTCTCTGTCACCCAGGCTGGAGTGCAGTGGTGCAATCTTGGCTCACTGCAACCCCCACCTCCTGGGTTCAAACGATCATCCTGCCTCAGCCTCCCGAGTAGCTGGGACAACAGGCACGCGCCACCAGGCCCAGCTAATTTTTGTATTTTTAGTAGAGATGGGGTTTCACCATATTGGCCAGGCTGGTCTCGAACTCCTGACCTCAGGTGATCCGCCTGCCTCGGCCTCCCAGTGTGCTGGGATTACATGTGTGAGCCACCGTGCCTGGCCCCCTGGCCCATATTTTTTATTTTCAAAATCAATAACTGATTCTTTAAAAACTACCTGCTATTGTGGTTGCAGTATCCTTTTATAGCTCTAAGGTTTTTAATTATAGTCCAACTTAAAATCTTGTTTGCTCTATTGACTGTTTCCTTGGGCATTCATACTTATATTTATTGGGTTTGGTGCCTGTCTTTCACAGCGTTGGTTTTCCTTAAAAGTCTGGTGATTCTTGGCTTGCTGCTGGTCTTTGTGATTGCACAGCCCTGCTTGTGGATGAGCCAGGCCAAACACATCAAAACTAGCAGCCCATCCCTTCTTCCACCCCTCTTCTGGGTTACTACGTTCTGGAGCAACGCTTCTCAATCTTTTTTTCATTATCACCCTCCTAAGGAAACTTTGTAGACATTTTTTTCCTAATCACCACCTCTCCTTCATGAAATGTTAGTACCACAGATGGGCTACATCTCTGTGTACATACTGTGGCCTGTTGGAGCCACAGACTATAGCAATATTTAGGTTTTTTTGTTTTCTTTCCCCAAAATTTCCCACCCAAGACCTAAGTTTTGCCCTGGTGGGAGTAATATCACCTCCAGCTAAAAATCATGCTCTGAAGAATGTCCCTGTTTTTCTGCATTAACTGTCCTACCAGTAAATGTTATTTTTGCCTTCTGCTTCCAAAGCAGTTGACCAAAGAATTCTCCTCTTCCTTTATCCAATGCCTAGAACATAAGCTAAATCCAAAGCTTAGAACATGTGAACATTCTTGCAACAACTCCTACCTGTAAAGTCTCTGGTACACTAGGTTTTTTGTTATTTTGTTTTTTAAATTAATAGACTTTATTTTTTAGGGTAGTTTTAGGTTCAAAGCAAAATGGAGCCGAAATTACATAATCCACCCACTCCCACACACAGCCTCCACCACCAACATCCAGCAGCAGTTTGGTACATTTGTTATAATCTGCACTAGGCTTTACATTACATTTTAAACTAAGGTTTGCTCTGTTAATCTGATAATATGCTTTCAATATTTCTGGAATTTAAAAAAAATTTAGATATACTGATAGCACATTTTGTTATTTTCAAGCAATAATATTAATTTTTCTCTCCTTCATAACTTTTTGCAAACTTAAGGCATTGGAGCAGGTGGGTAGAGAGACCCTTCTGCACAGTCCTCCATTCCAATTTAATCTCCTAGAAAGATAGTTCTACCATGATAACAAAAAGCATGCAGAGAAGAGTGGGCAAGATTTAACTTTATAGACTATTGCTTTAAGTTGTACCGGAAGCCTCCATGTTATAGCTCAGTGATTCTTCTAAATTCTAAACGGCAAGTAAATTATTCTTAACTAAATATTCCATGTTGTTAATCAATAGTATCTACTAGCCTATACATGATAAAAGTAGGATGGTTCTATTTTTTGAGTTTTTTTAACAGCTTTGAGTTATAATTCACATATCATACAATTCACTCAAAGTGTAAAATCCAATAGTTTTTAGTATGTTCACAGAGTTGTGAAACCATCACCACTATCATTTGAGAACATATTCATTCTCCAAAAAAGAAACTTAATAACAATTAGTACTCATTCTCCATTTCTCTCCACCGTCCAAAACCCATCCTTTCCCCTCTACCCCTCCAGCCCTGAACAATCATGTATTTATTTGCCTATTCTGGACATTTAAAAATTCCTCCTATATAGCTGTAATTATATATTCTTTGAACAACATCTCCCAGTCCCGTTGTCCCCTAACTGCTCAAGCTCTGGTAATCACCATTCTATTCTCCTCTTCTATAAGGTCAGCTTTTTTAGATTCCATATATGAGAGAGTTCATGTGGTCTTTCTGTGCCTGGCTTATTTGCTTAACACAATGACCTCTAGTTCTATCCATATTGCTGCAAATGACAGGATTTTGTTCTCTTTTATTTTTTATATTTATTTGTTTATTTATTTATTTTTGTGACAGGGTTTCACTCTGTCACCCAGGCTGGAGTGCAGTGGCATGATCTTGGCTCACTGCAGCCTCAAACTCCCGAGCTCAAGTCATTCTCCTGCTTCAGCCTCCCAAGCAGCTGAGACTACAGGCACATGCCACCACACTCAGCTAATTTTTTGTAGAGATGGGGTTTTGCTATGTTTCCCAGGCTGGTCAAGTGATCTGCCTGACTGCCTTGGCCTCCAAAAGTGTTGGGATTATAGGCATGAGCCACTGCACCTGGCCATGTTCTCTTTTATGGCTTAATAGTACTCCATTGTATATATAAACCACCTTTTATTTATCCATTCATCCGTTAATGGACACTTAGGTTGATTCCATATCTTGGGTAATATATATATATTCCATATATTGGCTATATGTGCAATAAACAATGGAGTGCAGCTATCTCTTCAACATATTGATTTCATTTCCTTTGGATATACACCCAGTAGTGGGATTGCTGTATCTTTTGTGAGTTCTTTCTTTAATGTATTGTATTTATGATTTTTGGAGTTTGTGATACATTTAATTTATATAGTGTGTTAAAATCATTTATTAGTACCATATATTTAAACAAGTTCATAGAAAAAAGAACACAATGACCATTCAATTATATTTCTATTGTTCTCTATTCACGTCTAATCTGTCATTATATATATACCTGTTGCACAATTCTTGTACTTTATGCATACTATTTTTGTGTTGTTTTGTTAGTGTGTCCATTTACTTATAAGTTTACAAAGTTGCCATTTTTACTAGCCATATAATTATTAAACAATATGGAATCACCATGTTTACTAACTTCTTATTAGTATTTAGAATGCTTCCATATTTTTATATTATTTCAGAGTATGAATACTATCAAGTAGTGTTCAAAAAAACTTAAACCAATTTATAATGTACCTTCAGCCCTGCCAAACACTGTTCAAAATTTTTAATTCTTTTGGAGATTTTTAATTTAGCATTTTTTACATTGTTACTGCATTTTCCCATCTCACATCTGACTTCCTATCTGTATTGTCTCATGTATAAAAGTGTTTGTGGCAGAGTATATTCTTCCAATCTGTCTGCAGCAACCAAACAACCCACATGCTCTTCTTTGACACTCCTCTCATTCAGAAGTGAGATCTATGTTCTCCTTGATTCTGTCTGGTCTTGTGACTGACAGAACTGACACTGTGTGACCTCCAAGGCTAGGTTATAAAATGCAAAACAACTTCTGCTTGGGTTCTTTTAATACCCTTGCTCTTGGAACTGGTCTACCATTCTGTAAGGAAGCCCAAGAAGCCAATGAGGAAGCCTAAGTGGAGCATAACTGAGGGCCCCAGCTTTCAGCCTAGGCTGTGCTGGGTAAGCAGCCAGCAGCAACTTGCTAGCCACGTGGGTGAGTCATCTTGAAGGGATATCCTTCAGTGCCCAAACCAGCCACCCCTGATGATGCTGTGGGATAAGGCATCCTTGCTGAGCCTTGCCCAAATTAAAGATTGATGGGCAAGATAAATAAATAATTGTCTTTGTTGTAAACCCCAGAATTTGGGGCTGGTTTGTTACTGAGTGACATGGTTCAGATGTGTCCTCACCCAAATCTCATCTTGAATTGTAGTTCCCATAATCCCTGTGTTGTGGGAGGGACCTGGTGGGAGGTAATTGAATCATGGGGGTGGTTACCTCCATGTTGCTCTTGTGATAGTGAGTTCTCACATGATCTGATGGTTTTATAAGGGGCTATTCTCCTTTTGCTTGGCATTTCTCCTTCCTGAACCATGTGAAGAAGGATGTGTTTGTTTCCCCTTCCACCATGATTGTAAGTTTCCTGAGCCCTCCCCATCCCTGTGGAACTGTGAGTCAATTAAATCTCTTTTCTTCACAAATTACCAGTCTCAGATATGTCTTTTTTTTATTTTTTATTTTTTTGAGATGGAGTCTTGCTCTGTTGCCCAGGCTGGAGTGCAGTGGTGTGATCTCAGCTCACTGCAACCTCCACCTCCCAGGTTCAAGTGATTCTCCTGCCTCAGCCTCCCAAGAGCTGGCATTTTAGGCATGCACCACCATGCATGGCTAATTTTTGTATTTTTAGTAGAGACGAGGTTTTGCTATGTTGGCCAGGATGGTCTTGAACTCCTGACCTCAGGTGATCCACCCATCTCAGCCTCCAAACTGTCGGGATTACAGGTGTGACTCACCATGCCCAGCCTCAGGTATGTCTTAATTAGCAGTGTGAGAACAGATTAATACAGTAAATTGGTACCATAAAGAGCAGAGTGCTGCTGTAAAGATATCAAAAAATGTGGAAGCAACTTTGGAACTGGGTAACAGGCAGAGGCTGTAACAGTTTGGAGGACTCAGAAGAAGACAGGAAAATGTGGGAAAGTTTGGAACTTCCTAGAGACTTGGAGGACTCAGAAGACAGGATGATGTGATAAGTTTGGAACTTCCTAGAGACTTGTTGGTTTTGACCAACACACTGATAGAGATATGGACAATTAAGTCCAGGCTGAGGTGGTCTCAGATGGAGATGAGGAACTTCCCAGGAATTAGAACAAAGGTGACTCTTGGTATGCTTTAGCAAAGAGACTGGCATTTTGCCCCTGCCCTAGAGATCTGTGGAACTTTGAACTTGAGAGAGATTATTTAGAGTATCTGGTGGAAGAAATTTCTAAGCAGCAAAGCATTTAAGAAGTGAATTTGCAGCCTGACAATGCAGAAGAAAAATACATTTTCTGGGGAGAAATTCAAGCCAGTTGCAGAAATTTGCATAAGTAACAAGGAGCCAAATGCGAATCACCAAGACAATGGGGAAAAATGCCTCCAGGGCATGTCAGAGAACTTCATGGCAGCCCCTCCCATCACAGCCTCAGAGGCCTAGGAGGGAAAAATGGTTTCCTGGGCCCATCCAGGGCCTCCCTGCTGTGTGCAGTCTCAGGACTTGGTGCCCTGCATCCCAGCCACTCCAGCTGGGGCTAAAAGGGACCAAGGTACAGCTCAGGGTGTTGCTTCAGAGGTTGCAAGTCCCAAGCCTTGGCAGCTTCCAGGTGGTGTTGAGCCTGCAGGTGCACAGAAGTCAAGAATTGAGGTTTGAGAACCTCTGCCTAGATTTCAGAGCATGTATGGAAATGCCTGGATATCCAGGCAGAACTTTGCTGCAGGGACAGAGCCCTCATGGGGAACTTCTGCTAGGGCAGTGCAGAAGGGAAATGTGGGGTCAGAGCCCTCACATAGAGTCCCGACTGGGGCACTGGCCAGTGGAGGTGTGAGAAGAGGGCCACTGTCCTCCAGACCCAAGAATGGTAGATCCACCGACAGCTTGCACCATGCACCTGGAAAAGCTGCAGACACTCAATGCCAGCCTGTGAAAGCAGCCAGGTCGGGGGCCATACCCTGCAAAGCCACAGGGGAGAAGCTGCTCAAGGCCATGGGAGCCCACCTCTTGCATCAGTGTGACCTGGATGTGAGACATGGAGTCAAAGAAGATCATTTTGGAACTTTAAGGTTTAATGACTGATTAAGTTTTAATGACACTTTTATACATGAGACAATACAAATAGGAACTCAGCTGTGAAGTGGGAAAAATGCAGTCACAATGTAAAAAAAATGCTAACTTAAAAACCTCAAAAAGAATTAAAAATTTTGAACACAGCATTTGGCAGGGCTAAAGGAACATTATAAGGTTTAAATCCTATTGGATTTTGGACTTGCATGGGGTCTGTTGGGCCCTTTGTTTTGGTGAATTTCTCCCATTTGGAGTGGGTGTATTTGCCCAATGCCTGTACCCCCGTTGTATCTAGAAAATAAATAACTTGCTTTTGATTTTCCAGGCTGATAGGAAGAAGGGACTTGCCTTGTCTCAGATGAGACCTTGGACATGTACCTTTGCGTTAATGCTGGGATAGGTTGAGAGTTTGGGGGACTGTTGGAAAGGTATGATTATGTTTTGAAATGTTTGGAAATGAGATTTGGGCAGGGATGGAATTATATGGTTTGGCTGTGTCCCCACCCAAATCTCACCTTGAATTGTAGTTCCCATAATCCCCATGTGTCATAGGAGGGACCCAGTGGGAGGTAATTGAATCATGGGGGCAGTTACCTCCATGCTGTTCTTGTGATAGCGAGTGAGTTCTCATGAGATCTGGTGGTTTTATGAGAGGCTTTTCCCCTTTTGCTTGACACTTCTCTTTCCTGCCACCATGTGAAGAACGATGTGTTTGCTTCCCCTTCTGCCATGATTGTAAGTTTCCTGAGGCCTCCTCAGCCATACTGAGCTGTGAGTCAATTAAACCACTTTCCATTATAAATTACCTAGTCTCAGGTGTGTCTTTATTAGCAGTGTGAGAACAGATTAGTACACTCAGCAATAGATAACTGATACAGCATATATATGTCTTTTAACCACCTATTGAGTGCAATTTGGGATGTTGACATATATTTGTTTAATTATTTGAAATAGCCACTTATTTTTTTTGAGATGGAATCTCACTCTGTTGCCCAGGCTGGAGTGCAGTGGCATGATCTTGGCTCACTGCAACCTCTGCCTCCCGGGTTCAAGCAACTCTTTTGCCTCATCCTCCCAAGTAGCTGGGACTACAGGCAAGTGCCATCATGCTCAGCTAATTTTTGTATCTTTGGTAGAGACAGGGTTTCACCATATTGGCCAGGCTGGTCTCGAACTTGTGACCTCATGATCCACCCACCTCAGCCTCCTAAAGTGCTGGGATTACAGGCATGAGCCATAGCACCTGGCCCAATAGCCACTTAAAAAAAAAATCAGAGAGGAATAAAGAAGCAAGAGGCAGCCTAGCATAATGTATTAGAGCACTGGAATTACAGTGCCTGGAATTAGAGTCTAGAATTTGACTGCCTGGGGTCTAATCCTGGCTCTGCCAATTACTAGCAAATTAACAACAGATACTTTGTCATCTCCTAAATGGGGATGATAATGGTAACCACCTAATTAGAAGTACTGTAAAGATTAAATTAGTTAGTATATATAAAGAATTTAGTCCAATGTCCAACCTATAATAAATACCAAATAAATCCCATTTAAGAGTTAACCATTCCTAGCAGTTACATATTTTCATATAAATTCTGTATTTTGTTGCTTTCTCTTTTTAAAATTGCATTAAGACATATACGGTTTCTTTATTTTTATACTTTGTATCAGTTAAGATTCTGTGTAGTACAATATTAGGAAACCAAATAAAGACTGATTTAAAGAAGAAGGAATTGTCTTAACTCAGTTAATAAGAGGTCTGAACAGGGCAAAATCTGCAGTTGCTCAATATATCCTTTCAGTAATGCCATCATACACCAAGTTCTATCCAGCTCTTAGATTTGCAAATATTGGTAGCAAAGTGGCTAAGTAATCCCAAGCATCATATCCAGATATGGCAAAGTCTAGAGGAAGAAGGGACTATCTCCTCCTTGTAGGTACCCAATACAGAAACAAATACGTGGCAATATAATTGGACTGGAATGAGTGTTTGAACATCCACCACAATGCCCACTGAACACTTTCAAGCATATACATCTTGTTTCTGGCAATATGCCCCATTTTATCGATAGTTCTGATTCCGGCTGGGCGTGGTGGTTTGCACCTTTAAGCCTATCACTTTAGGAGGCCAAGGTGGGTGGATAGATTGAGCCCAGGAGCTCAAGACCAGCCTGGGCAACATGGCAAAACCCCGTCTCTACAAAGAAAATTACAAAAAATTAGCTGGGCATGGTGGCATGTGCCTGTAGTCCCAGCTACTCATGAGGCTGAAGGGGGGAGGATCACCTGAGGCTGGGAGGTCATGGCTTCAGTGAGCTGTGATAGCACCACAGCACTCCAGCCTGGGCAACAGAGTGAGACCCTGTCTCAAAAAAAAAAAAAAAAAAAAAAGGAAGAAATTCATCTTCTACAAACCAATTTGTACTTCAGTACAGAGTATCATCAACATCCAATTACAATTAATAACAAAGATGACCAGTTGGATATAAGATACTGCTTCAAGCTTTTGCAAAAGTCAATAATACCACTAAGGTTATTTAATCATCCAGTTTTTTATTCACTTGTGCCTTGTAGGTGTTACAAGTAATTTTATATGGAACTCCCCAAATAGTGAAAAATGTAGATTGTCTCTGAAAAACTGCATGCTTTAAAATTGCTAATATTTTCTATTTTTTTAAATAAAGATCTCCTTTATTTGAACTCTTATAGCATTTATAATCTATACTATATGACTATCTTCTGTTTTGTAGAGTTTCTATTTATGTCACTTGTGTATGAGTCTTTTCTTCCAACCATATTTGTCTTTTACTTCAAGGCAGAGGTTGTGTTTCGCACTTCTTTTGTTTTGTTGCTGCAACTTGGACAGAGCTCAGCACAGAGCAGGTGCTCAATAAGCACTTATTAGTTAGTGTTCTCCAAGTCGTCCAGTGATGACTCCTAGTATATATATCGAGTGTTACTATGTATGTGAGAGAGAACAGAGTGCATGCCTATAGTAGGCTGAATGATGATCCCAAAGATATAAGGTTCTAATCCCTAGAAACATAAACATTACCTTACATAGAAGAAGGGCCTTTGCAGATGTGATTAAGAATCTTGACATGGGGAGATTATCCAGGATTATCCAGTGAGCTGTAAATGTCATTATAAATGTCCTTATAAGAGAGAAGCAGAGGGAGATCTCTCTCTCTCTCTCTCTCTCTCACACACACACACACACACACACACACACAGAGAGAGAGAGAGAGAGAGAGAGAGAGAGAGAGAGAGAGAGAGAGATTGAGAGAGAGAGGATGATGTGAATGAGCAGAGAAAAATTTGAAGATGGAGTGAATGAAGTGATAAAGCCACAAACCAAAGAATGTCAGAAACTGGAAAAGGCAGAGAACAGATTCTCACCTGGAGCATCTGGAGGGAGGACAGCTCTGCCAGTACCTTGATTTCTGCCTGGTGACACTGATTTAGGACTTCTTGCCTCCAGAACTGTGAGAGAATAAATTTCAGTTGTTTTAAGCCACAAAAAAAATTGTGATAATTTGTTAGAGCAGCCATAGGAATCCTAACACAATGCCAATCAACAATATATTTTATTATTGGGAGGTTTAAGAATCATGCATCTGGAGTCTTCTGGATCCCTATCTGTCTTCCAATTCTGACCTAATGGCACCATCACAAGTCAATTCCACTGTAGACTGTATAAAGGAAGCCACTCTGCAACACCTTTCCACACGTTATCAGTCATATTGAGTAATTTCTCAAGGAGGCTCAATAATATCTAGACCAGCAGGCATTTCCACCCACTGCTCTACTAATGCCATATAGGTTGGTTTCTTCCTCTCAAATTCTCTGATCTCTCAGCTGACTATAGGCTTTAGCGGTGCCCTGTGTGATGACAGCAGGGTTTTGGATATAGTAAGTAGGAGCCATTTTTGGTATCTAATAGGAAACAAAAGGATCTATGAAATTGACCCATTGGTAAAGTGAGATTGCCTTCAAACCCACAAGAAAACTCCGCTAGCTTCCTAAATAAAATTTGCTTTCATTTTCAAATTAAGAATATAGAAATGCCCTAGTTTCAATAAAACCTGAGTTGAACACAACTGCCTGCCTATAAAATGCCAATCGAATGAAAGCTGAAGGTGGAATGTGGCTATACAGGGACGGCATGCCATTCCTCTGCTCACACTGGACAGAGCATCTTTGTGTCTAGGTCACTCTAGAACCAGCTGGGGGCCTAGGGGCACTGGAGATAGATGCAAGGGCTTTACTGTTGTTCAACCACTTTTTAAAAATGGTTTGTTTTGGTTTGTTTTGGTTTGAAAACCAGGAAAGCAGTCTGCCTTTCCAAGGTCATTAGCTCCATCACAGGCCTCTTCTTTTCACAACCATATTGTTTTGTTTTCTCTAACCTGGAAGACGACTCAACCACAAATGTAATGTTTATCTTTCAAAATAGCAGCTGAAAAAAAGTACAGGATGTGTGAGACTAAAAACACTCTTTCGGCTTCCTCTACTTTTTTTGTGACTTTCCTCGGGTTCCTCCCTGAGGGAGAGTTTGCTATATATAAGTAATATTCTTCATTTGGCTTAGTGGTGCCCTAAATGAGAGCAGCATAACCTCAGGAACACAACCTTGTCTGCTCTGTATCTGTTGGCAGGCACGGGGTGAACTGCAGTTTAGCAATGATTTCTCACCACCTTGTCTTCCTCATTATTTAATGACTCCAAGTGTATGCATCTTGACTTCTCTCCACAGTTGTTTGAAAATACCATTTGACCATGGACACCAGAGCTTCTGAAATACTGGCTTTCCCTTGGGTAGTCAATAAGAAAAACTTCTTAGAAATCTGTCTTCAACCAACTGAGCTGTTTATTTTCTTCTTGGGTGCATTCCATTAGGCAACAGGATTTATTAGTTCAAATTCCTGTTTCACAGAACGACTTGTTCTTAATGACATGTGTCCTTTCTTCTACTTCCCATACCCCATGCCCTCTCTGCCCAATTTCTCTCTTCCTTTATGTCTGTATCTTTGCAGAGTCTTCTGCAACCACCCACTTACTTGCCATTAACAAGGAACCTTTTTCATCTCCATGATGATGAATGTGATTTTTATAAAGTGCATAGGTAATGTGGCAAAGGTTTTTAAACAGTGAATTGAATTGCTTTTGATTAAATACCATTAAGACTCCAAGTTTGCAGTATATATGTGTTTGTTTCTGTTACACACAGTCCAATGCTTCATAAAACTAACGCTGGGGGCCCGGCATGGTGGCTCACGCCTGTAATCCCAGCACTTTGGGAGGCAGAGGTGGGCGGATCACCTGAGGTCAGGAGTCTCAGCCTGGCCAACATGGTGAAACCCCGTCTCTGCTAAAAATATAGAAATTAGCCAGGCGTGGTGTTAAGTGCCTGTGATCCCAGCTACTCAGGAGGCTGAGGCAGGAGAATCACTTGAACCCGGGAGGCGGAGGTTGCAGTGAGCCGAGATCGCGTCACCATACTCCAGCCTGGGCAATAGAGTAAGGCTCCATCAGCCTCAAAACAAAAAACAACAAAACTAGCACTGGTATCTCAGAATGATAGTTGTGCAATTTCTTAGTAATGACTATAACGCAATGTTTTACTATGCCTCCAAGAGTATCCTTTTTCCTTGCAAAACGTAGTTAGTTTCACTTTCAGAAAGAGACGAATATCAAAGTTTAAAAATGGATCAAGCCAAAAAAAAGGAAAAACTAGTTAAGATATACATGAAACAGCAGGCTCCCTCAATAGTATGACCCACAGTACTAAAGACAAACGCATTAAAAGAGTCAAGTGGGACAAATACTAGTCTAGTTCCATGTTAGTCTAGACTTCAAGTAGTCTAGTCTCAGTTAAAGTCCAGTGAGTAGTTCCTGACTGTATGGATATTTCTTGAACCACTAGCAATTTTTGTTTCTTTTCTGTTGAGTAGAGGTTTATTTGCAGTTCCATGTAATTTTATTCTCTTAGGGAATGTCTTATTGTGTTTGTTCCTCTAATCCTTCTATGCCTAAAAAATGGCCCCCTGAGCATTTAGAAAGGGAAGGGAGGTACTGACTATTTTCTATTCCTTAGCTATTTTCACTGGTGAAACCAAAAGCAGACTACTTCCTTAGTATATCTTTTAGCATCTGATCAGATTCTCTTTTATAATTTTTTTTCCCCTCTGTGTGTGGTCTCTTAAAGCAAATGGCAGTTAAACATGCTATTTCTGCTTTAGGTCATGCACTTTCTCTAAGATGGAATTTACAGGACTTTTATGCTGTGCGATCAACCAAACCCAAGTATCCTAAGGAGAAACTTCCATGTTTCTCTCTACATATAAATATACTATATTTATATAATATACTATATTATGTATAATACAGTATACTTAACGTGCTGAATTTCCCTTGGCCTTCCAAAGGTATATCTTGACACTGTGCTTATTTTTATCTAAAACCTCCTCTAAGGAAAACTTTAAAAATTCAAAAACGAGTTTTTACGTAAATATTTGTATCTTTGTTCTCTGGAATTTTAGTAAATCAAACCTTTCCTCCCTTTTCTGAAAATAAGCCAGAGGAAAAGCAGATGAAAGATTATACAGAATCACTCTTTTTAGATGCTTTCTGACTCAAAGTACAAATTTATCTTGGGTATATGTTCTCACTGTAATTCAATAATTCCAAGCACAAGGAAGTTGATTATACCAGATTCAAAGTAAAAATCTTCCCAGCACTTCGGGAGGCCAAGGTGGGTGGATCACCTGAGGTCAGGAGTTCAAGACCAGCCTGACCAACATGGTGAAACCCTGTCTCTACTGAAAATACAAAAAATTAGCCAGGCATGGTGGTGCACACCTGTAGTCCCAGCTATTTGGGAGGCTGAGGCAGGAGAATCACTTGAACCCAGGAGGCAGAGGTTGCAGTGAGCTGAGTTCGCGCCACTGAGTCCAGCCTTGGCAACAAGAGCAAGACTCCATCTAAAACAAACAAAGAAAATAAAAATCCAAGTAGATTTCTCTTGTTTTGGTGGACTTGTTTGCATTTCTCTTTTTTTTTTTTTTTTTTTTTTTTTTTTGAGATGGAGTCTCGCTCTGTCGACGAGGCTGGAGTGCAGTGGCGCAATCTCAGCTCACTGCAACCTCCGCCTCCCGGGTTCAAGCGATTCTCCTTTCTCAGCCTCCCAAGTAGCTTTGACTACAGCTGTGCGCCACCATGCCCAGCTAATTTTTGTATTTTTAGTAGAGACGGGGTTTCACCATATTGGCTAGGTTGGTTTACAACTCCTGACCTTGTGATCCACCCATCTCGGGTTCCCAAAAAAGTGCTGGGATTACAGGCATGAGCCACCGCTCCCGGCCCATGCATTTCTCATATTCTTTCACAAGTCAGTTAAATTAGCCTGGAACCCAGGCAGATTTGGGAATAAAATAATCCCCTTTGCATTGAAGTGTGCTGTAGGAAGCCATCCATAATGGGAGGGGTCTCAAACATACTTCTTTCAGGCCTCATTTGGTTCCAGGCATGGGTCACCCAGCACAGTTCATTTCATATACTTTCATCCCACCTGGAGCTCCTTTGGTTATAACCTCCCAATTTGCTTTACAGCTACCACTTCACTAAGGGGACACATTTGTTTAACAGTCTCTTCTTCAACATCAAAACAAATCTTTAGAAATTTTAAAACAGGAAGTATTGGGGCAGAACCCAGGAGAACAAATTCGTTGCATCAACCCAAAGATCTTGCAGTTTTCACCAAGTTTGAGAGACGTACCTTTCAAGTACAAGCAATACCCCGGCATTCCCTAGGTAATGATTCAAGGAGTCTGGACAACACAGACTCACTGTGCCAGTCACTTCTAAGGGTTTGTCAATAACTCATTGTAAGGCCTTTCCCGGTCTATGTGTCTACTAAGGGCTGGGAATATGGGGGATGGGTTTAACTAGGCATAGTCTATCATGTTGGACTAGGAAATGATCCCAGAGTTAATAGAAAACAGTCTCCTCAACAGTATCTATGGCTAGGTTGCATACCACCCAGAAGCCAGGAAGACTAAATGTGGGATAAAGCTCTTACTGTTTCAATCTCATTAATTATGTTGCTTTATGAATGTTTTTCTTGCTTAATAACTATTGCCAGATGCAATGTGTCTTGGGGTCTCAAATTGGAAAGATCACTTTAGTGTCTGACCACCTATAGCTGCCATTGACCACAGCTCTTCTGGAGATAAAAATAGTTCAAGTTTTCCTTGATTTTTTTCAGTATTTTTGTTAAATGATCATAAGAAAAGTAATTTTGTTGTGGCTCAAAAAAAAAAAAAAACGAAGTCTGTCTAAATAAGCATGACTTCCCATTAGACTGGGTTGCAATCTGTCCTTGGACTAGACAGAAAAAGAACTATCAGAAGTCATCTTAAAGACTTTTTGTTTGTTTGTTTTTCCAGTTCTTTGATTCTATTAGCTAGAACATTGTTTGAACACAAGGCTAAGTCTTCTGGCTATTAAGTCTGAGAAGATGAGACTTCAAATTTATGGTTTTCAGAAATTTGAGTTTCCCATGCCAGCCAAGTTTGTTTTTTGATTTCCTGCCCAGCATTTTTTTTTCCTATTTTGACTTAGATTTAAATTGCACATATGCCTTAGATATAATAAGTATTTACAAAATACAGTCATCCCTCAGTATCCATGAGGGACTGGTTCCAGGACTCCCCTCAGATACCAAAATCCACAGATGCTCAAGTCCCTTATATAAAATGGCATAGTATTTGCATATAACCTACGCACATCCTCCTGTATACTTTAAATTATCCCTAGATTACTTATAATACAAAATACAATGTAACTGTTATATAAATTATTATACTGTATTGTTTAGAAAACCATGACAAGAAAAAAGGTGTGTACATGTTCAGTACAGGCACAACCGTCCTTTTTTTTTTTCAAATGTTTTTGACCCCTGGTTGGTTGAATCCATGGATGCAAAACCCACAGATACAGAATACATAGATATGGAGTGCCAACTGTCTAAGATATAACATACAAAAATATTTAGAGGTGTGGTATATCATGTATATATTTAAAGATGTGGTATATCATATAACCACGGTTAGTCTATGTCAGTCTTTCTCATAAGGGTTCTGGGCAAAATTTTAAAGTTAGTTAACAATTAGATTTATCAAATGTTTCCAGGAAATAATGTACATTTTCATACGTTCCACTGATGAAAGCATCCACAGTTTAAAAGATATTTTCAGAGTCTAGGTTAAGTGATAACCTTTTCTTTATTCATTAAAGTGCCATAATGTTAAATAATTCATAGCAACTCACAGAAAGTTACCATTGCTTTTGTCCCAGCTCTGGGGAAAAGGTTAAAAAAAAAAAAAAAGAAAGAAAAGAAAAAAAATATTTAGGGATTACATGAGGACTTTAAATTAGATCTTAGGGTAATTGATACATCTTTAAAAATCAAGATTAGATGGAATCTGCCTTCAGGAACCTTTATGTGTCCTACTACATATGTGTCAGGTTTATCTCATTTTAGAAAAATGGGGAAAAAAGAAAATGGTACTTTGGAAATTTATCAATCTTCTAAGAAACCCACTGAAAGAAATTTCTTCTTACTAACTTAATATTCCTCTTTTGTTATAACAAAATTTGCTACATGCTTTCTCTATCTTAGAGTAATGATTTTGATAAAGATAATAAGCAAGGCAGACTCCTACACTAAATGCTGGACAGAACAGAGTGGAGAGAGTACATGAGAGATATAAGGTTGGCTTGGTGGGATGTCACCACGCAAGGTTATGGAGGGCCTTAAGAAACATATAGAGGAGTTTAGATCACACACACACACACACACACACACACACACACACACGCACACCCCCGCCACATATTTATTATAAATGCAATCATGATAAATATTAGTGTCTCCTCCTACAATCCTTGTTGTCAAAACAATGGCTATGACAACATCAATGCCTTTATGCCATTTGCCTGGAAGTTCAAAGCCTTCCTGGATGAAGCCCAGTAGGACACTTGGTAAGGTTCAACCAAAGGAGGACAGATTTTTACAATGTTCTGCCAGCCTTGGTGCATATGTCTTTTACGTCACTTGACTTATAAACACAAGTACTGTTTATTAGATATTGTTATTAGTAATGCTGGATTTATTTGGTATTCTTTCTTCCAACATAAATAAAAGGGCATTAGAATCTTATCTCATTTATCCTCATAAAAAAGGAGAGAAGCTATTTGAACTTCTCCTTCTGCTTCTGGTGTTTCCTCCTTTCCCACTCACTCAGAAAGCCAGATCAATCTATCAATCTTTACAGAGCAGCCTTTTATTTTAAAAACTGATATTTGCATGGCTGGGTGCAGTGGCTCATGACTGTCTGTAATCCCAACACTTTGGGAGGCCGAGGCGGGCAGATCACTTGAGGTCATGAGTTTGAGACCAGCCTGGCCAGTATGGTGAAACCTCATCTCTACTGAAAATACAAAAATGAGCCGGCATGGTAGCGCGCACCTGTAATCCCAGCTACTCGGGAGGCTGAGGCTGGAGAATCACTTGAACCCAGGAGGCAGAGGCTGCAGTGAGCCGAGATCACACCATTGCACTCCAGCCTGGGCGACAGTACGAGACTCCATCTCAAAACATAAATAAATAAAGTAAAAAACAACTGATATTTGCAGAAACTTTCCGCAGTCCCTTTGAGGGTAAAGTCCATACTACTAATTCTAACAGGACATGCAGCTTTATCACTCCATTGCCCATCCAGCTGTGTTCCCCACAATTACTCAGCATACACCCTCAGCCTGAGTGGGGCTTCTCTCCTCTTGCCTCAGTCCTCTTTCCTGGTCTCAGTTCTCTTCTTCATGCTCTTCCCTCCACTCAGGCTCTTCTTCCATTTCCTTTGTCTTTGCCTAAACCCTTTCCATTTCTCCAACTAAAATTTTGTCTCTTCTGTGAAACCTTACCAGGCTGCTCCAGCTCAGTCTAGACTCCAATATCATGCTATAAACAGTTGGTTTATTTGCAGAGTATTACCAGTGAAAATATGAAGCATGGTGAGGTTCAGACAAGACAAGGGTCTGAGTCCTCTGAGTGGGTTCTATCCATTCGACCACCAACCTTTGTGCATTTCTCTCTCTTTCATTTTAATAAACATTATGTTTTGAGCACTTTTAGGTTCCCAGCAAAATTGAGCAAGAAAGTATAGAGAGTTTCCATATACCCCCTGTCTCCACACACATACAACCTCCCCCACTGTCTACAGCCCCCACCAGGCTCATACACTTGTTAAATCAATGAACCTACATTGATACATTCTATGGATTTTGACAAATGGATAATGGCATGTATCCACCATTGTAGTATCATGCAGAACAGTTTCACTGTCCTAAAAATCCTCCCTGCTCCTCCTATTCATCCCTTCCTCCCTTGCCACTAACCCTGATCGTTTTACTGATTAGTGGTAACCAGTGATCTTTTTACTGTTTCTATAGTTATGCCTTTTCCAAAATGTCATATAGTTGGAATTATACAGTATGTAGCCTTTTCAGACTGGCTTCTTTGACTTAATAATATGTCTTTACATTTCCTCCATGTCTTTATGGTTTGATGGTTCATTTCTTTTCAGTGCTGAATAATATTTCATTATCTGGATGTACCACAGTTTATCCACTCATCTACTGAAGGATATCTTGGTCGCTTTAACATTTTGGTAATAATGAATAAAGCAGCTATAAACATATATATGCAGCGTTTTTTGGTGGACATAAGTTTTCAACTCCTTGGGGTAAATACCAAGGAGCATAATTGTTGGATCTTACGGTAAGAGTGTGTTTAGTTTTGTAAGAAACTGCGGCTGTACCATTTTCCATTTCCATCAGTGATGAATGAGCGTTCCTGTTGCCCAGCATCCTCATCAGTAATTGTTGTAGTCGCTGTTGCCGATTTTGGCCATTTTAATAAGTGTTCAGAGTATTTCATTGTAGTTTTAATTTGCAATTCCCTAATGATACAGGTAAAGATAGATGTGGAGTATCTTTTCATATGCTTAATTGCCATCTGTGTATGTTCTTTGGTAAGGGGTCTCTTCAGATTGTTTGCCCATTTTTTAAAAATGTGCTTATTGCAACTAGGGAACTGGATTTTTTGTTTTATTTAATTTTGATTTGTATTTATTTGTTTGTTTATTTTTAGGGACTCCTGTGCTCAAGTGATCTTCCTGCTTCAGCCTCTCAAGTAGCTGGAACCATATAGCATGCACCACTACACCCTGTTAAGAAAAATAATTTTTTAAAATAGAAACGGGGTCTTGTTATGTTGCCCAGGCTGGAGTGCAGTGACTATTCACAGGTACGATCATAATGCACTGCAACCTTGAACTCCTGGACTCAAGCAATCCTCCGGCCTCAGCTTCCTGAGTAGCTGGGACTATAGGCTTGTGACACTGCACTTGGCTTGGTGGCCTATTTTTTAATGAGGTGGTTTGTTTTGTTATTGTTGAGTTTAAAGAGTTATTTGTGTATTTTGGATTCAAGTCTTTCATCAGATACATCTTTTGCAAATATTTTCTCCTAGTCTGTGGCTTGTCTTCCCATCTTTTGATTTCACTCTTTTTATGGTTTGTGTTTCTCATCTTTTCCATCTTTTTCCTCCCTTTCTCTCTCTCTCTTTTTTTTTTGAGACAGAGTTTCGCTCTTGTTGTCCAGGCTGGAGTGCAATGGCGCAATCTCGGCTCACCGAAACCTCTGCCCCCTGGATTCAAGCAATTCTCCTACCTCAGCCTTCCGAGTAGCTGGAATTACAGGCATGTGCCACCATGCCCGGCTAATTTTTTGTATTTTTGTATTTTTTGTTTGTTTGTTTGTTTTTTGAGACGAAGTCTGGCTCTGTTGCCCAGACTGGAATGCAGTCGCGTGATCTCGGCTCACTGCAAGCTCCGCCTCCCAGGTTCACGCCATTCTCCTGCTTCAGCCTCACGAGTGGCTGGGACTACAGGCGCCCGCCACCACACCCGGCTAATTTTTTTTTTTTTTTTTTTTTTTTAGTAGAGACGGGGTTTCACCGTGTTAGCCAGGATGGTCTCGATCTCCTGACCTCGTGATCTGCCCGCCTCGGCCTCCTAAAGTGCTGGGATTACAGGCGTGAGACACCGCGCCCGGACAATTTTTTGCATTTTCAGTAGAGTCGGGGTTTCTCCATTTTGGTCAGGCTGGTCTGGAACACCCGACCTCAGGTGATCTCCCTGCCTCGGCCTCCCAAAGTGCTGGGATTACAGGCATGAGCCACCGCACCCAGCTTCTCCCTCTCTTTCATCAGTGCAGAGCATATCCAGTCTTTTCACAAAGCAAAACAAAAATCCCAAGTGCCACAGCCAGTAAAATCAAAAGAGATCTGCATTTGTTATTAGGATAATTCCTAAAGGGTCTCGGGATATTATAGAGCCCAAGATTTGAAAAAGAAAAAAAAATGCATCTGCTAGTTCAAGGAAAATAATGATAAATTATTTTAAAATTACATTAAGATAATTTATATAAAATAAATTAAAATAATTGAAAAGCATATATAATATTGAAATAGGAAGTCGGTAAGAAAAATAAACAGTGCTTAAGTCTCTGAAGAGGTCAGTCAAAGCCTTCACCTCTCACCCAGAAGAAACACTTCTTTTATGAAAGTTCAGACAAAGCCACAAGATGACCAGCTAAACTCACACATTGGGTTAAGAGAAGAGGCAACAGGAGCACATTTCAAAGGGCATATTCAGTGACGTTGTTTCACCAAGGACCCTATATTTGTGAAAAATAAAATAAAATAAAGTTTTCCAATCATTCTGTAAAACCACAAGAAATTTCTCTGAATAAGGAATTGTTTCCTTGAGAAAGAATAGACAGAATAGAGATGTAAAGAACCTAAAAAGAAAAAAAAATCCCTGTTGAAGCACATAATGCAAATCTATTAATAAAATATTTTAGAATTCAGTTCCCCACTTCCATTTTTTCCTCCCTCCTTTGGTAAGCATAAAAACAAACATGGTTGCTGGTGATATGCAGAGCTGGAATCAGATTCATCTTGCTCTCTCAAACTCAACGTCAAAAAGGAAAACAAAGGTCCTCTAAGACTCCCTTTACATTTGGTAGTTAATAGTAACTTATAACTATGTTTTTAACTTTCTTTTGTTGAGTCATGGACTCTCCTCCTCCCTCGCTCCTAAGTTTTCAGGGTCAACGGGCAACCTTTTCTAAATCACAAGACTGGATTTGCTATGTTTGGTCTTGCTCCAGCGTCTTTATTATCCCTGTAGTTGTGCACTACACAGTTCTGTAGACACATGAGATAAAATGGAGAAACAAAACCAGGAGATTATTCCCAGACCGGTTGCCAGCTGATTTTAAACTGTTGCTCACTGCAAGTACACAAAATAATGAATGGTCTTTTATTCATGAGTCTTTCAAAATAGAAATCCTGGGGCAGGGAGGATTTCTAGTTCTGTCAACCTCATTTGTTCATCCTTTGCCTCAGCTTCCTAGTCTGTTCAGTAGTGTTGTTCACGAAGAATTTTGTTTTATTTTCTTCTGTAATTCCTTTTTTTCCCCCGGAGTATAATGACAGCCAGATTCTTCTCTATCATCTACTGCAAAATGCCTTGAGTATTTTTCTACCATCTTATTTTAACACAGAACGAAGTAGGAAGGATGTACATATAATTATTTATAATCCTCCAGATCTTGCTTCCAGAAATACTTAGTCTTCAACTGTAATGTCTCAGGGAACCTATTAAACTAGGGAGCTGGAAGCAGTCGTTAACTTTGAGGAATTAGATAACATTAGATACTATGAAAGGCCAGTCCATAGAGTCAACCTCACAGAGCCGATGCCTGGACAAGGGCGACCCAGGAGTTTCAATAAGTTGCTGCAAGTATGGTTAGCTACTGTTAAAACTCACCAGAACTGGAACCTAACTCATCCTCCTCTTGGTTGAGCAGATTTCATTTTGACAGGAATTTCTGAATACCCAAAGCAAACTCAAAGTCTGGCCTGGGTTTCTATCTCAGCCCAGGATGTTTCTGAAATACATGAACAGAAGGATTTGGAGATCTTGGGCTGTTTCCCTAGGACTTATGATCTGACATTCTATGGAAATACCCAACTCCCTCCTTGAGCAGGGCCAAATCCCCAAAGATCTCAGACTCAACCCACTTTTTTCAGGGTTGGCCCAAGGCAGAGCTGACACAGCTGTAACATTCTAGAGCACACCCACAACTCTGGATGAACCAGGACAGAATGGGGTGGAAGGATACAAGATAACACATTTGTCCAAGGGGGCCGTCTGTTAACACAGTAATGAACGCAATAACGACGGGAGCCAGTATTCTACCTCGCATTAGTTGTAAGTGAAACGTCTTCAAAACATGAGAATTTTGCGTTATCCTTAATTATTTTTTCATTTTGCAGAAAAATAAAGGGACTCGTCATCGAGTACTTTACCTTGAGTCACAAATCAGCCAAGTGTGCATGTGGTTTTTTTCTAAGTACGCACAAGAGTGGAACATTTCGTTTTACGAGTGTGAGATGTTTGAAATACAAATCTGCCAAGAGCTTCCTCCACATTGCTCTGGGACTAGGCAGAACAGGCCCTGACCTCCCGAGAGAGGGAAGGAAGACCAGGCAGGTCTGAGCCAGGTAAACGCCCTTGGGTGAGGTCCGTGAAAGATAAAGTCAGATCTCAAGGACAGAGAGCTTTAAACATGTTTGTGCTCCACTGAGTCGGTTCCCTAATAAGTGAGAAAATGAAGATGTGGATGCACAAAAATTCCATGGCCTTTAGGCTCGCGGTGGGGACAGGGTACAGAGAAGCGGCGGTCTGGTGCTGCCAAAGGTTAGTCCCTTGTACCCGGCGAACTCAGGAAAGTTCACTCGATTTCGCTACAAACCTGCAGCACTCGGCCTGGAGGTAACCTGGTTGGGAGCGAATTCAGAACTGGAAATTCCAGGCGGCCCAGAGGGACACCCATCCCTCTCAGAGGCGCGCCGGGATCCGGCGCCCAGCTGCGGGGCGAGGGCAGGGTCCCGCGCAGCACCCCGCCCCCGGCCGCTGGCCCCGCCCCCGCCCCCGCCCCCGCCCCGCCTCCCAGGGGATGCGCGAGCAGTCTCCGCCCTCGCGCGGGAGCTGGGAGGCTGCGAGATCCCCACCGCAGTAGCCGCCTCTGCCGCCGCGGAGCTTCCCGAACCTCTTCAGCCGCCCGGAGCCGCTCCCGGAGCCCGGCCGTAGAGGCTGCAATCGCAGCCGGGAGCCCGCAGCCCGCGCCCCGAGCCCGCCGCCGCCCTTCGAGGGCGCCCCAGGCCGCGCCATGGTGAAGGTGACGTTCAACTCCGCTCTGGCCCAGAAGGAGGCCAAGAAGGACGAGCCCAAGAGCGGCGAGGAGGCGCTCATCATCCCCCCCGACGCCGTCGCGGTGGACTGCAAGGTCCGAGCCCGGGGAGGTCGAGGAAGCGGGTGCTGGGCCCGGCCGGGGAGGGCTGCGCGGGCTGCAGCGGCAGTGCGCCCCGAGGTGGCGGGCGCGGGGCTCGCGCCGCGGGGACAAGTCCCCGAGAGAGCCCGGCGCTCCCGTTTCCTGTGGGTCCGCAGCTCCTTTGTAAGGAAGTGCGTGTGCTGGAAACGGTGCCTGACGCGGGGTCGGGGGCTTGGGAGGCCTGGAGAGGGAACGATTGGCTAATTGTGCCGAATTCCCGGTCGTTTGTGCAGTCCGGGGAGCGTGCGTGCAGCCAGGATTTGGCTTGTTCGATCTGGGGACCGGCAGCGACAGGCACAACAACAACCGAGTTTGGCACTTCCTTCCCAGTATAAATAATGTACCTAAAATGGCTGACATCATTACAAGCCTAAACCTCTGTTGTTTCCCACTTTCGTTTCTAGGCTTGAACAGCACTTGGACTAAGTCCAGCAACTGTAAGCGTCTTAATTTTAAAAGCGTTTCTTTACCTCCTTTTTCCACGGCCCTTCGGTAGTGGCAGGTGAACTTCACCTGGAGAGGGGACGAAGGGACAGTCCGCCCGAAGTAGGTTTGGGCTGTCTCTTACCATTACTAGTAAAGGCCAGTAATGACTATGTGGGTGTTAGTGAAAAACCAATTGTTGGCATTTAAATTATATCAGCGTCTTTGTGAGGACTCCTGCTGCGTGAAACTAAACATGAGAAATTTGCCCCCGGGTCCCTAATAAAATTCTCCTTCATTTTACAAAATCTCCCTTTAATCCTAGGAAAATTCATGAAGTGGGGCTGTTACTGTGTTGACTTTTAGTAGGTTACGATCATATTTACTTAACTATAAGTGTAATTGTCTCATAAGTTAAAAAAGCCCACAGCCTCTTACCCAGACCCTTTTTAGGCTGCAAAAATTAGAAATTAACTGTAAAGTTATGTTGCTTATCTTATTTTTTTGTTGTTGTTAGCATTTTTCAAGACCTATTATCAGTAGGGTAAATTTAGTTTTAACTTAAAAAAAATTGGTGTGCCACGTATGAATAATGGGAGTTTTTATATGGACGAATGAAAATTATTGCTGAAAAATAGGCCACTAATATACTGTAAAAAATTCACAATATAATGGTAATCTAGACATCATATTATAATTTATTATATTCTGAATATAATCTATCTTCAGAATATAATGGTAATCTTACTTTCTGGAAATGTTCTGATAAAAACAGACACGTCAGAGGTTGATTTCTAAATGACTTGCCTTGCCTTGAAATAGGAACAGTGAACTGATTCCCTAAAAGGATTAAAGGTTTTGGTTTTCGTATTGGTATTGTTTTCCTGAAGCCATTGCAAACAATCTTGGTCTTTAAAGAAAATGTTTGGAATGCACAGATGAAAATTGCAGTAGCAAATTATTATGTTAGCTCTTTGTTTATCTAACATTCATTGTGCCTAAAATAGATTGAGAGTCAAGTATCCAGTCACAACAGTCTCAAATATATGTAGTCTTAATGCTATCACATATATATATATACACACATACATTTAAAAATCCTATTAACAAATATAACTGCTCCCATTTAGAAAGAGAGAGAGTGAGCGAGCATTGGATGATGTCACTTCAGACAGCTTTTCTCTGTTCCGCTGTAGTGGAGATTTGAAACTCTGGACAAACATCAGAATTACATTTGCTGAGCACCATTAAATCTGACTTCTGACAATTTTTGTCATTTCTGAAATAGTGACTCTGCCAGATTCTCAAAATTGCTCACGAGTTCACCATATTTAAATTTCGTGGTCATTGCAGCTATAAGTAATCATTGGTAGCTCCGTGCTTTGTTTTCTATTTTTTATTTTCTCAGATCCTCTATATCCAAAGAAAAATACTACTGGGACTAAAGAGTGAGGGCCAGAGTCGTCTTTGTAAACCACCCAGCAGTCACGGATGAGTTGGTAGATAAAAAATGACTAATTCTTTTTCCAGCTATAAGCTGAAAGACTTCTTTAGGGGATGACAAAATATTTCTCTACATTAAAAGTAGAATCCTTATAATCAGTCAGTCGCTTAACGGGAAAAGGAAAACCTTAATGACAGACTTTTGTGAAAGAAGTTCTGATCTCTTCATTTCAGAGCTTGGGCAGTGATTACATAATGTTCTCTGGCTCCTTGCGGGTGGCTCTGTGGCAGCCACCTTGTCTGACTGCCTGGACTGGGAACAGAATCAGCCTTAATGTGTTTTGCCGAGGGCATTTCCTTTGCCTGGTTGGTTGAAAGAATCAAACCTAGCTAGTTAATGGCCTAGAACTCCTGAACAAGAATTTTTCTTATCTTTAACCCTCCCAGATCACAATATCCCGCAGACCATTGTTTTCCAAAATGTGTTCTTAGGGACCACCTGCTCTGGTTTTAAAATGCAGATTCTGTTACCTTATGCCACAAGAATTCTGATCACTCTAATCAGCTGGCTTATATAACATGCATTCCAGTACTTTTACATTGCTCCTGTCTTTCTATTTTTTTCTTCTGCAGGGTGAGAACTCTCCAGAAACAGTTCTGTTACCCCATTTTTCAGTCTTATCTTTTCAGCAGCTATTAATCCTAACAGCCATTTCTATTTATAGTTTTATCTCAACTAGCTTGCTGTTTATTCTTTTCCTGCATTTTCCCCTTAATTGTTTTCACCTTCCTCCTCTCCTAGTAGGCATAAAGCTCTTAGAGCTATAGAGACAGCAAAGATGGGATATATTTTGGGTAGCAGAAGTGAATTTGAAATTATATACATGTTTTATGCTATAGGCAACAATTCATTTATTTTTGTGGCAATACTTTGAACCTTGGGAAATTGTTTTATATTTGCAAATAACAAAATACTTGATGTACTGTATCAGAAGTCCCAGTTTTGTCATTACATAACTGCTTGATCTTGGGCTTAAATTTTTAGGTTCTCTGTCTGTAAGATGAGAGGGTAGGACCAGATGGCCTGTAAGGATTCTTCCAGTTTCAAAAATCTATGAAGATGCTAGGATTACATAATTATATTTGGCAGACATTAAATTGTTTTAATTGTGAAAAATAACAACTACCTCCTCACTCTAACCAGACTATTCCCTTTCTTCCTTTTGGTGTTTAACATGTTACATTCTTCCCTCATATCAAGTAGCAGTGGGTCAAAGAGAAAGGAGATGGGTAGAGGTATTATGTAATAAAGCACATTGTCACTTCTGTTTACCTCACAGTGAACAGTGAAGTTGTCAGCGCCTCTTTGTTGCAATGCCTGCTTATGAAACCCCTTTTCCAGTATCAGGCCACAGAATAGCTTAAGCTTGCTTCATATGTATCCCTGCAAGTTGTTTTGCTGACAAATAGTGTTGCTTTCTCTCTACCCCACTTTGTAGATGTTCTTTAAAAGGAGAGAGAAAAGTAAAGTGCTGATATAGGAAAGAAAATAGTGGCAGGGTGAGCGCAAGAGAGAAAGTGAAGGCCAACTCACCCAGTATAAGTTTTGAGTTACCCATGACAAATGGCTGTTTAGACCCTGGTTCTTTACCCTTTCTGATTTTCCCTATTCACACAATCAAGACTGAAGGTTTTGATAATTAAGCTTTTCGTTTGTGGTGGTGGTTTTGTTTGTGTGTTTTTTGGGGAGTGAGGAGAAGGGACATAAAATGCATGGCTGGCCATTTACTGTAATGTTGATATAATGCTCTCAAGGGATTGAGAGCTTGGTTCTCTTTAACCAAAGTGCATCTTATTACCTAGTTATGTAATTCCGTGTTTGCAGATATTGGCCAGTGAAACTTTTACATTACGTTTTGGTTCTCCATGAGGGTATTAATATCTGAATTGAGGGTTTAGTGCTGGGAAATAAATGAATTGCGTCTGTGCATCCCAAATGCCTTGGCAGGACCTCCTGTGTACACATCCCTGACAGGACACTGCTGTAGCATATTGGGTGTGCAAGGTTGCTTATTGCACAGGATTGTAGTCTTCCCAACTAGACAGAAATGAGTATAATATACTTGGCATAATAAGCCTGAATGACCTCATGGAATTCAACTCTGACATATAAAAGGTTTATGTGACTGGAAGTATTTTTTAAGCAGAAATATCTCAAATACATTTATGGTACAGGCCTATTTAAATTAATTTAGAATTTGACTTACAAGGTGTTTATTATGCATTACCAAAGCTTGACTTGTGGGTAAATGTACATAGAAACATGTACTAAGTAGTCATTGGGGGAGATTTAATTTCTCTTAGTTTTATCATACCATAACTTAAATGTCTGGCGTGTCTATTCAAAACCCACATTCTTTTTCCAAAAGGAAATACTACTTCCTGAATTCCTAGATTTAACTAAAGCTTCTTGTACTGCTTTGTATGTCAGTGTCAGTAAAGGAAGACCCAGAAAAAAAAATCTTTTTGGGTTACCAGTGAAATCATCCTCTTAAATTTTTTGGCAAACGTGGCATTTTATTAGAGCTTAAAGACTAAAGGAAAGGAAATTAAGGACTTTAGACTGTTACTGAAACCTGTTAAAGGATTTGACAATTCTGAATTTCTGAATGAGGTGATTTTTGCCTAAATGATATACAGAATATTAACACTGGAGCTTTGCTTCACAATGAAAGTCTTTTCCAAAGTAGACAGCTGAAAGTTGAAAATTGGAAATTATAGATATAACACTAAGGACATCATTTTTGAAAAATTTCCACTTAATTGTGATTATCCCTTTTAATTAGTACTTACAACACATATTTTTAATAGCTTTAAGGAGATCTACAATACAACCTCATTTTATAAGTGTTATCAACAATTGAATGAACAAGATTATTTTAAATTATTGCGCATTCTTTAAGCTCTTTTATTAGAGGAAAAAACTTTTTGCAGTATTTCTATAATTGTACTTGGGGAAAAATCAGGTAAGAATGAACGTAGACTTTTTATTCTTAAACAGAAAAGTTTGAATCTTGAGTTGTAGCGATGAGAAAATTACCCTTGTTTTTATGGTAGAGATATATTCTGATTTTTCACTTAATGTTTTATATTTCAGCACTGATAAGTTACCGGCAATAATTTTATGATGTTGAACTAACATAAATACGACAAAAGAGAAATAAAATTTTCACAGCTTATATATAATACCACTTCTGAGTTAAATATCCTGGACATTTATTTGGGAAAGCGATACTAAGTATGGTGGTGGATATTTTATACTTTGAAATTTTGAAATATTTGCATAAACCGTTTTTGGCATAGTTGAATTTCATACTTTAAAAAACAAGTTTGGTGGATTTTTGTGTTTATTTGAATGATTAACTGTAAGGCTCAAATTATTTTTTTTTAGTGAAAGCAAGTTTATTAAGAAAGTAAAGGAGTAAAAGAATGGCACTGCATAGGCAGAGCAGTCAAGATGCAAATTATTTTTAAAAGTTGTTTGTTTTCAGAATGAGTTAAGGATAAAGCTTAAGTCTTAACTATTTTCTCTGCTTATATATGATTATAATGTTTTAAATTATTTTATATAAAAATTTAAAAAGATGCATTGTTAATTAAATCACTCGAATCTCTGCAGTATCCAAAAGCAGACCCATTTTTATGCTGGGGAAAATGATTTTTGAGAGCCAGTCTATTTAGCTTTGCATTATCAGTTTTCAGTTTTTCATTTTATATAACTTTATCCAATTCATTTTTTCCTCCCTTTAATACTGGGACATAAAATTTCCTGTCTATCAGTTTTACCTAGGGCCGTGCTAGGCATCTTAAGCAGAGAAGGCAAATTCAGTGTCTCCTGGGCTGAAGCAGATGAATTGTTGAAGCTGGACTTTTTGCATATGAAACAAGTAAGAATATTCTTGGTTTTCCTGCCAGGCGCAAGCCACCGCCTGTAATCCCAGCACTTTGGGATACTGAGGCTGGTGGATCACCTGAGGTCAGGAGTTCGAGATAAGCCTGGCCAACATAGCAAAACTCTGTCTCTACTAAAACAAAAATTAGCCAGGCATGGTGGCATGCGCCTGTGATTCCAGCTTTTTGGGAGGCTGAAACAGGAGAATCGCTTGAATCTGGGAGATGGAGGCTGCAGTGAGCTGAGATTGCGCCATTGCATTCCAGCCTGGGTGACACAGCAAGACTCTGTCTCAAAAAACAAAAGAATATTCTTGGTTTTCATTTTTAAAACATGAGTCCAGTGTTGCTGGATCCTCCAATTTTCCAAGGCAAGCTAAAAATCAGTACTATTTTAATTTATACAAGAATTTTAGCCCAAAACACTTAAGGCATGGGCCACTATTTTATAATCTCCTTTAAAGTGGAACGCAGGACTGGCAAATTATAGCCTATATCTTCAAATACTGCCTGCCTGCTGTTTTTCTGTAGCCCATGGGGTAAGAATGATTTTTATATTTTTTAATGGTTGGGAAAAATATCAAAGGAATGATATTTCTCCTTTTTGCCCAATACCCTCACTGAATTGTTGGGGAAGGGCTGCTGCTATTCAGGAAGCAGCAGCACTAGCAGAATTCAGGTTATACAGTCATTCTTCAAAAGATTTAAATTTTGTCTCTACCACTTACTTTGATACCTTGGGTAAGTTACTTCAGTTCTCTGTGTCTCAGTTTTTTCATCAGCAAAATAGGGAAAATAATAATCTGTAACAATAATAGCACAATGCCTGGAACAGAGTTAAAAATTAGTAGATTTCAGCTACTGTTATTTTTATTTATTTTTTTGTTGAGAAAGAGTCTTGCCCTGTCACCCAGGCAGGAATGCAATGGCATGATCTTGGCTCACTGCAGCCTCTGCCTCCTGGGTTCAAGTGATTCTCCTGCCTCAGCCTCCCAAGTAGCTGGGATTACAGGCACCTGCCACCATGCCTGGCTAATTTTTTGTATTTTTAATAGAGACGGGGTTTCACTATGTTGGCCCGGTTGGTCTTGAACTCCTGACCTCTTGATCAACTACTATTATTAAAGTCCCAGTTTTCTCCTCATCATTCTTGTTTTGGAATATTACTTCTTATATTACTGTTACTGCTTATCCCTGCCTCACATGTCAATAACAATATTGTTGGTACTTTTTTCACAGCAAGGCATTCTGGTAAAGATTCATTCCTGCAACATAAAAACCCTTAGGATTTAGTAGCTGTACCCATTTCATTTAAAAATGTTATTTAGGCCGGGCGCGGTGGCTCACGCCTGTAATCCCAGCACTTTGGGAGGCCGAGGCGGGTGGATCACGAGGTCAGGAGATCGAGACCATCCTGGCTAACACGGTGAAACCCCGTCTCTACTAAAAATACAAAAAATTAGCCGGGCGTGGTGGCGGGCGCCTGTAGTCCCAGCTACTCGGGAGGCTGAGGCAGGAGAATGGCGTGAACCCAGGAGGCGGAGCTTGCAGTGAGCCGAGATCGCGCCACTGCACTCCAGCCTGGGCGACAGAGCGAGACTCCATCTCAAAAAAAAAAAAAAAAAAAAAAAAAGTTATTTATTCATTGCATAATAGGTGTTAATAGAATTTGAGTTTTACCAAAGTAATACTAAATTTTAATATGCAAATACATAGTCATGCCCTATATCAGAGGAACATACTTTAAAAAAATTGTAGCATCATTGTATACAGTAAAATGCATAGATCATGAGTGTACAGTTAGATAATTTTAAGTCTGTATACCTGGGCTCTAACTCCCAATCAAGCTGGAACATTGTCATCAACTCAGAAAGTTATCTCGTGTCCTTTTACAATTTGTTCTCCTTAGAGGTAACCACTATTCTAATTTTTCTCCCCATAGATTAATTCAAAGCAATCATATTCACTTATTAGCTTCTTATGGTCTTTTATTACCATGGTGACCACTAGACCCTCTTCTGCCTTTGTGCAGTTTAGAAAAAGATCCCCTCTCTGGTGGTTTGGAGAATAGAGCATCAGTTGGATTCTAGACCTACTGATTCCCTTGGCCTGGCATCCTTGTACTGGAAACAACCTGCCCAACCATACATGGCGATCTTAACTCCATGTTTCTCATTTTTTGCCCCAGTGGGGCGTGGTGCGGCGGGCAGCAGAATCTTGCTCTGTCACTCAGGCTCGAGTGCAATGGCATGATCTCGGCTCACTGCAACCTCCGCCTCCCAGGTTCAAGTGATTCTCCTGCCTCAGTCTCCCGCGTAGCTGGGATTACAGGTGCCCACCACCACTCCCAGCTAATTTTTGTATTTTTAGTAAAGACGGGGTTTCGCCATGTTGACCAGGCTGGTCTGGAACTCCTGACCTCAAGTGATCCACCCACCTCAGCCTCTCAAAGTGCTGGGATTACAGGCTGAGCCACAGCACCTGGCCCTCCATGTTTCTCTTTTAACTCCCTATTTCTCTAAATCAGTGGTTGTTAAACATTTTGCTCTGAGAACTCCTTTATACTCTTAAAAATTGTTCAGGATCCCAAAGAGCTTTTGCTTTATGTAGGTTATATATATTTCCAAACAACCAAAAAGATTTAAGAAGACTAACAGTAACATTGTTTTACATTCGGCAGTACCCTTTACTGAATAGCTTAATAGAAGATAGCTGGATTTTCCTATCAGCTTCTTCATTCAGTCTGTTGTGATATGGTGCTTAGCTTCTGGAAAATTGCACTGTACAATTTTTATTGTATATAAACATAGCGAGAGAATGAAAGTGAAAATGACAGTTTTATTATTTAAACTAACACAGTCTTAGTTTTATTATGAAAAAAGTTTGACCTTGTGGACCCCCTGAACGGGTGTGTTCCTGGACCACATTTGCAGAACATCTATTCTAAATGTTTGCTTATACTGCTGTTTCATGGTTTGTTTTCATTTGTTTTATTTTTTGCAGTTTTAGATAATACCTATTGATAATAGCTACATGGAAGGTGAATATTTAGCTTTTTCTGTGTATTTACACACTGCACACATAATCTCTTCTGTTATAGCAATTTCTGGTTAAATTGATATTTAGTGTTTTTTATTATAATTAACATAAACATTATTTACATTTGAGTATTGTAGTATACTTTTATTTTACTTCCTTTCTTGTATAACAACTTTTTATTTTCCCTGAATTTGATCATGCTTCTTGGGGCAGGAGAGAGGGTCCCTTAATTTTCTACATACTTACTGCTCATTCATTCCTCAGACTCTGACAGCAGTATAATTGTCTTTCTGTATCTTCAAACTCACCAGGTAACTTACCAAGTTTCTTTCTTTCTTTCTTTCTTTTTGATGATTTCTTGCCCATCATTCATTAGTTTTCTAGTCCAGACTGGTTGCACTCATACAGATGTCCTGAGAGTCATAATCATCTTGGAAGAATTGCCTTTGTCTTTATCACATGCTAGATCTACAGTTTCATAAATCTGAAGAAAAAGATAAATTTTTAAAAAATCTTACGTGTCTGAGAATCGTTATTCCATCCTCATATTTGATAATTTATCTGGGTGTAAAATTCTAGGTTAGCATTCATTTTTCTCTCAGCATTTTGATGGCATTGCTCCATTATCTTCTAATGTGATGCCATTCTGATTCCTTGTTTGTAGATGACTTTTTCCCCCTTTGATTGTCTACAGGTGGGTGATTTTCTCCTTATATCTTTTTTTTCTTTTTTCTTTTATGCTTTCAGCTTTCAACATTTTTATTGACATGACTTGTCTGCTGTCATTCATTTTCATTCTTTGTGGCTTAAGATTTATTTGTTTTATCCCTTTACTGTCACTTTATTGAGCTTTCAGGAGGAAGTAAACAAACATTTCACTGTAAATCAATATTAGAACTTCAACTTAGCTATCTTGATAGCTTTTTAAAGATTTGTTAGAATATTTCCTTTTACATTAAAAATTGACTTAATGATAATTAATAATGGATAATAATGGAAACCATCTGAATTACCATTAGCATTAATTTAAGATCAGACAGGATGGTCTAGAAAGATTGATGAGGCATCCTCTGATCGTCCTCTTCAAAGTTCCAAGATTGTCTCCTTCATGAGGAATTTTAGAGGCAACTCATTACCAACTTTGTAGTTTTGCTTTGTGGCATTATTACTCCAACTAACAATAAAGTTTCATTTTTGTAATTAATATTTTGCCTTTTTCATTTATGTTGAAATGCTTATGTGCTGGTGTGCCTTAGTTATTTTCCTTTATTGTTTTAAGTTCACATGTATATGATTTTAATACTTTTTGCTACCATCCTTTGTAATTTGTTGAACAACAGAGAAAAGCCCTATTAATTTTGACAACATATTAAAAGTAATATTACTGCCTTTGTAATAGTTCATACATGTAGGGCTTATTAGTGTGGATCAATTTAAGTAAACCTTTTACAACAGTAGAAATTCATGCTGTGGGCCGGGCACGGTGGCTCACGTCTATAATTCCAGGACTTTGGGAGGCTGAGGCAGGAGAACTGCTTAAGACCAGCCTGGGCAACATAGTGAGACCTCCACCTCCACAAAAAAATTTAAAAATTAGCCGTGTGTGGTGGTGCACATCTGTAGTCCCAGCTACTCGGGAGTCTGAGGTAGGAGGATCACTTGAGCCCAGGAGGTTGAGGCTGCAGTGAGCCGTGATTGCACTATTACACTCTAGCTGGGGTGACAGAGCAAGACCCTGTCTCAAAAAAAAAATTAATTAATTAAAAAGTATATATATTTAATAAAAAAAATCAGGCTATGTGGTTTCTGGTTAGAAAGGAGTATTATCCAAGTGTGACATGGTGTCTGTCACTTCATTTATTACCAGAGTTAATTTGCCTAAGCTGTTTGAGTCAGCTTCCTTAAGCAGCACATGGAGTCAAGATAATATTCAGACTTTATTAGCTCTGTGATATTACATAAATAATTTTACTTCTCTGGGCCTCATATTTATCTGTAAATGATGTATTGGATTAAACTACCTTCATGGTACTTCCATAGGGGATCTATTCCTGAGAACTGTATTGATCATATATTCAGAAGCACTTACTGGATAGCCAGGTACTATACCTGGAATTTAAAAATTGCTAAGCACCCCAGCTTTCAAGAAACATTGTGTAGCTAGGAAAGACCAACCAGTTATGAAAACCAAATTAGTCACAACCTATTTAAATGCCTATATTTATTCTTAGAAGAAAATCACACCCCTGGATCCAAGAGCCAGGAGAGTGGTGGAATAAGGGAGGAACATTCAATATTACCACTGAGTTTTTACTGCACATGCCTTCAGTGCTAGGCAGTAGGGCTCATAGGGTCAAAGCACTTCTCACATGTAGAGAGACAAGTATTCCTGATCTTAAGAACTAGAACTATTTTTTCTAGTAGTCATCTTTAACATTTAGAATTCCAAACTTGGACAGAAATTTTCTCTTAACTATCCACATTTAAATTATGTTATACTTTCAGATGAATATACTTGGAATTTTCTTACCAAAAGTTCTGCATTTTAAATGAAATTACCCATATTTGAATATGAATGTATAATTATCTTGTTGAAAGACATTAAAAGCCAGCATTTGTATAAAAGTAAGTCTGGAACAGGTTTGTTCTTTTTTTTCTTTAATCTTGACACCAAATTTTATAATGAATTATATAAAATTAGAGCATTCGAATTGTGCTTAAAATTTTTAGGGAAACTGTTGATACTGGTAACAATGTGGAGTTTCATTCAGCCAGTGGTAGAGAAAATCTGTCTTTACCAATTTATCCCGGTAAAGGATATTATTAACAATAAATAACATTTGTATATAATGCTGTTGTTTACGAACATTTACCTGTTTGTGCTAATCTAGGCTTTTTGCTATCCCAGTGCCTTTTACTCACCAATATGAATTTGAAATTCTGATAAAATTTCACTTTATAAAACGGATACAAGGCCGGGTGCAGTGGCTCATGCCTGTAATCCCAGAACTTTGGGAGGCCGAGGCGGGCGGATCACTTGAGGTCAGGAGTTCGAGACCAGCCTGGCCAACATGGTGAGATCCCGTCTCTACTGAAAATACAAAAGTTAGCTGGGCCTGGTGGCATGTGCCTGTAATCCCAGCTACTCAGAAGGCTGAGGCAGGAAAATTGCTTGAACCTGGGAGGCAGAGGTTGCAGTGAGCTGAGATGGCACCACTGTACTCCAGCCTGGGTGACAGCGAGACTCCGTCTCAAAAAAAAAAAAAAATGGTTACAGTTCTGTTCAGCATAGATTGAATAAACACAGTAGAGAAATGATGGTCATTTTTTAAACTATGTAGAAAAAAGAATAAGAGATTTTAAACTTATTATTCATATAAATATTCTACTTTGCACTAATCTGCTTGTTTCTGATACAAAAGTGATTAAGTTATGATCCAGTTCCAAATGCATTGCATTGATAATCTGCCTGGTTTTTTTTTCAAGTTCCAACCTATTTTTATTTAACCTAAAACTGTGCTAGTTTTATGTGATGCTAATAATTTGGTTCAAGTTTCATAGATTTCTGACAGTAGTTACATTATTATGCAATGGCTTTAAATTTTAATTTTTTTTTCATTCTATATTACTGCTTTTATATTGCAGGATTTTTTAACAAAAAAGTATGTTAATGAAGAATCTGTTTTATAGACCTTGTAGTTTAAGTTCTCCTTTTTTTTTTTTTTTTTTGAGACAGAGTCTTTCTCTGTCGCCCAGGCTGGAGTGCAGTGGCATGCAGTCTCTGCTCACTGCAAGCTTTGTCTCCTGGGTTCACGCCATTCTCCTGCCTCAGCCTCCCGAGTAGCTGGGACTACAGGCGCCTGCCAACACCCCGGGCTAATTTTTTGTATTTTTAGTAGAGATGGGGTTTCACTGTGTTAGCCAGGATGGTCTCGATCTCCTGACCTCATGATCCACCCGCTTCAGCCTCCCAAAGTGTTGGGATTACAGGCGTGAGCACTGCACCCAGCCTAAGTTCTCCTTTTTAAAGCCTTCCCCTGTTCGAATTCCAGTAGAGAATAATTCCATAACTTCATTAATCATAACATGTTGGTATAATTCCCAATTTTGACTCTAAATACTAATTTAACTTAACTAAATGAAATCTAATATTGACAAAAGGTCAGAGGCCTTTGTGAAATAGAGTACTCACAAATATAGAGAGCAGCTTGCTGTGTAATGCCAGACACTAGGAAAACTGCTTCCTTTTTTATGTGTCAAACATTTATCACGTGGACTTCCTCAATACAGTCAAGACAGCAGCAATCTCATTTCAAAAGGCAAATTAAAAAGCAAAATTCAGATGCTGATTTAAGTGAATAAGAAAAAATGCAAACAAATGTTTGATGTCCTCATGGATTGTTAACTTCTCAGCCAGAGATTTTGTGTCTTACATATACCAGATATATTTGGTAATCAATGCAGTTAATAATTAGCAGATCACCACATCATGTCCTTTTGATGCTTTCATACTGAGGAAAGAAACCTAATGTAGAAACCAAGTGAATATGTCCCAGTGTACAAAACCCAGAACTCAAAACCCTTTATATGGAGAAGTAGTTTAGATTGATTATTTAATATAAATAGGATCCCAGAAGGAAGTATACCCAGTCATAGCTGGAAATGAAGATCAGAATTCAAAACCTATATTTGGTCTCCAAGTAGAGAGAAAAAAAGATAAGAGAGAAGTTGAAAATACTAGAACATTGATGGGAAATTTAGTTTTTGGTTTTGTTTTGTTTGAGATGGAGTCTCGCTCTGTCACCAGGCTGGAGTGCAGTGGCATCATCTCAGCTCACTGCAACCTCTGCCTCCTGGGTTCAAGCGATTCTCGTGCCTCAGCCTCCCGAGTAGCTGGGATTACAGGCACAAGCCACCACACCCAGCTAATTTGTGTATTTTTATTAGAGACGGGTTTCACCATGTTGGCCAGGATGGTCTCAATCTCCTGACCTTGTGATCCATCTGCCTCAGTCTCCCAAAGTGCTGGGATTACAGGCATGAGCCACTGTGCTTGGCTGGGAAATCCTAGTTTTTAAAAGTGCGAAGCACTAAATTTTTTTAATGTCCCAGCTGTTTTGCTGTTTTGGAAAGCATTATACCAGCCAAACAACACATCTGTGGGCAGCTGGCCTATGCACCTCCATATTTACCTATGTTACCCAGCATGTTTCTAAGTAACTAAATCTAATTTCTGAAGGTTCAGTATATTTTGAGTTGAATAACTTGTATTGGTTTTTTTATATATATATTTTGATAATATAATTTTTAGCCCTAAGAGATGTTTTCCTCATTAGTATCCTGATTCCTAAAGCATTGTTGTTGAATTTGATACAGAAATGTAAAATATTGTATCTGAGCACTTTGAAAAATGTCTCTTAAAAGCTTCAGTCATCCTGTAAAAAAAGTTGAAATAGAGGTGCCTAAGAATGTAAAGTGATTTGTTAGTTTGAGAACAGAATTGAAATTATATGAAAAAATATACATTTTATTTAAGTTTATAATTGAAGCACATTTACTAAAGCCTCTTAGGGAACTGATTGAGGTGACCTAATTCTTAACTAATTGAAGTACCAGAAAAGAATTTGTCCTTCATTTTGTTTAAGATATAACTTCTTAAGTAATTTTATTTTATTATCCAATGCTGAGATTTATTTGAACTAGAAATTAGTACTGTGCCAGAGTAAGAGTGCTTCTGAAAGCCAGGTCTTTCTGTATCTACTGTTGCAAGGTGGTTATAGGCCAGTGTGTGCTGCAGTGTCTTCTTTTATAAACTGGGCTAAAAAACTTGAGGTTTAGGAAGATTAATTAGGTGATAATTGTACAGCACCTGTGGGAGTTCTGTTACCTTTTAAGCGCGATGCAAGGTGCACCAGTTTTATTGCAGTAGAAGGGAGGAAACGTCTCGGTGACTTGTTTTAAATTAGGCCAGGTAAAGTTATATACCCCAGTGAAGAAGCTCTTACTTGTTAGTGGTTTTTCTTTTTCTTTTTAAAATTATGAAATATTTCAAGCACACAAAATAAAGAGAACCTGAGGTATATTTTATATGTTTTGAAAGTCTTAAATATCACATACTTACATAACACTTAAATATGTGGTGTTATATGTTGTGCAACGTGCCTTTTTTGGGGGGGTCAGCAATTACGTTTCTTAGGCTTATCTAAAAATCAGCAGTGCTAGTACATTTTTTTTTTAATTTTTATTTTTTAAAAGAGATAGGATCTTGCTATGTTGCCCAGGCTGGTCTGGAACTCCTGGGCTTGAGCAGTCCTCCTGCCTCTGCCTCCCAAAGTGCTGAGAGTATAGGCACGAGCCACTGGGCCTGGTCACTAGTTGAATCTTTTTAGCAGTATTATATGAATCTATAATAATTTATTTCGAATTTTTTTTTTGTTGCTGACAGTGTAGTGTATATTCTTGGACATATTTCCTTACATATTCAAAAGTTTATCCAGGATTTATACCTAGGAATGGAATTGCTAGGTCATAAGATAAATGTATGTCAGAGGTGTCCAATCTTTTGGCTTTCCTGGGCCACATTGGAAGAAGAATTGTCTTCAGCCACACATAAAATACACTAACAATAGTTGATGAGCTGGGAAAAAAAATCACAAAAAAATGTCATAATGGTTTAAGAAAGTTTGTGAATTTCTGTTGGGCCACATTCAAATCTGTCCTGGGCCACACACGGCCATGGGCCACGGGTTGGAGAAGCTTGATGTATGTTTATTAGTTACTGCCAAATTGTTCTCCAAAGCAGTTGGACCTAAATTTCTGTCAATTGAGTGGAAGTTCCCAAGTTCCCTTTGTTACACACTTTTTCTAGCACTTGGTGTTAGACATTCTTTTATTGCCTGGTAGACAGGAACTCAGTTGATTTCTTCCCCACCCTCCATATCAAAATATAATTTACATGGAATAAAACTCCTGCATTTTATGTGTACAATTTGATTGAATTTATGGTAATTGTATAAAGTCATATATCCACCCCAACAATAAAGATACGAAACATTTCCATCACCCTAGTAATTAGTTTCCTCATGCCTGTTTGTAGTCAGTCTCCCCTTCCCCAGCCAGTAAGCTGCTTTTGTCATTATGGTTTTGCCTTTTCTAGAATTTGATAAAGATGTGATCATATAGTGAGTAATCTTTTGTGCTAAACTTCTTTCACTTATCATGTTTTTGAGATTCAGTTCTGCTGGTGTGTGTGATTTTGTTCCTTTTTATTGCTATCTATTTCATGGTATGAATATACCACAATTTATTCATCAGTTGATGGATATTTGGGTTGTTTCTAGTTTGGGGCTAGTATATAAATAATGATGCTGTAAATATTCATGACTAAATTTTTGACTCAGTTGGTTTTTGATTATTGATCTTTAAAAATCTTGCCACCCTCTAATTAGTTTAAATAATTTGACTTTCTTAGATTTTCTACATAGATTATTTACAAATGATAACAGTTTTGTTTTCTTTTTTCTAATACCTAATCTTTTTATTGTTTGTGTACTTGCTGTAGGATCTCTAGTACAGTGTTCAATGGAAACAGTCAATTTTAGTGGGCATTCCTGTATTCCTGAATTAAAAGGGTATGGTGAAGTATAAAAGTTTCACCATTAAGTATGAGGCTTTCTATAGGTTTTTGATTATTGGCCTTACTGATGTTAAAGAATTTCACCCTTTGCTAGTTTGCAAAGATTTTTTTTTAATGGAAGTTGAATTTTGTCAAATACATTTTCTGTATATTTTGAGATAGTCATGGGATTTTTCTTCTTAAATCTTACGTGGCTTTTTCTTTAAGTAAAGCTTACTCTTTGAAGTGTTAAAATTTAATCACTAAAAACACTTTTAATAAATCTCTTAGATTAAAAACTTTTAAATCTTGAGCATACTTTAATCCCTTCTCCATGACTCGGATTGTATTATGGAACATCATTTATCTATCATACGTGATGTTAATTCTTGACTATAAGTCGCTCAAAGTACGAGCCATGTCTTAATCACATTTGATTTCCCACAGGCTCTAGCACAGTATATTGCAAATAGCAAGCCTTAATAAATGCTGAACTAGGCTACTGCTCTTGCTAAATAGCCACAGTTTGTTTTACGTTATGAATTATGTTGCATCTCTCCCTTCCCTTATTATCACGCTGGCTGCTGGTTTAACTTTTATGAATCATAAAAAATTAAATAACCAGGGTTTTTAAAAAAATAGATCTAAGTTGGCCGGGTACGGTGGCTCAAGCCTGTAATCCGAGCACTTTGGGAGGCCGAGGCGGGTGAATCACGAGGTCAGGAGATTGAGACCATCCTGGCTACACGGTGAAACCCTGTCTCTACTAAAAATACAAAAAATTAGCCGGGCGTGGTGGCGGGCGCCTGTAGTCTCAGCTACTCGGGAGACAGAGGCAGAAGAATGGCGTGAACCCAGGAGGCGGAGCTTTCAGTGAGCTGAGATCGGGCCACTGCACTCCAGCCTGGGCAACAGAGCGAGACTCCATCTCAAAAAAAAAAAAAAAGATCTAAGTTTTATTCACTCATCAAATATATGAGTGCCAGCTAATGCCAAGCCTAAGCTTGGCTTGGAGCTACCAGTAATGCAAAATGAATATGAACGGATACTCAAAAGATCTTATAGCCTAGTAGAGAGAGATAAGATCTTTATGTGAATTATTCTCATGAAAGAAAAGTGATAACTAGGAATTTAGAGAACAAAGATTAGATAGACTTTGAAGATTTAACAGCTCTTCTATGAAGTACATGATGGTGGTGCATAGGTTTGGGGTCTATAATTTGGCTGACCAAAGACTCTTGTTTATTTCCTGATTCTTAAGCCACGTTTCACGTTGTTGAGGTGCTGAATAAATTGACCTGTGGATAAGTGAAGTATTTGTGAGTGAAATTCCTCAAGAAATTGAATTTTAAAAAAGTATTCAATAGTGCTGAGAAGTGATTTTTGAATTAACATGAGAAGTCAAACTCTAGCGTGGTTTACAAAGGTCTTTTGTGACCTGCACCAGCTTCTTGTCCATCATTTCTCATACTCATCTCCACCATATTGGGCACTCCAGCCAAAGCACATGTGGCTCTTGGAAATGTCATGCATTTTAGCTCCATAAATTTTGAAAAATCATTGCCATATATAAAATTTCCTTTAACTCTATCTTCTGCTGAGGTAATGAGTATTTGTCCTTTAACATTCCATTAAAGTATTTTCTCCCTTGGGAAGTCTTTCTGAAACTCATCCCCTCTTATGTGCTCTCTGTGCATTTTCCTATTAGAGTTCGTATCATATTTATTTTCTTTTTGTATATTTATCTGTTTTCCGGACTGATCTAACAGGTCTCTTTCTTGGCAGAGCATACATTTCCAGTGCCTAGCACAGCTCTTGGCACATAGTAGACATTTATAATTTATTCTCAAAATGATTGTTGAACAGTTAAAAATGATACATTACAATGCCTTGAAACTTGTCATCAATTTGCCAGTTGGGGCTGCGTATTCTTTTACAGATGTCTGCCTGTGCTGTTTGGCTATTCATTTATGTACTATTGGAAGAGAAAGCCTGCCAAATGGGGTGGGTGTGTGCACACATTTGGCTGTCCCAGCAGCTGATACCAAATGTTGGAAATAACTATTTCCATCTGTCATTTTCATCCCCCCCCACTCTGCTTCCACTCTAAAATTAATTATGTTAGGAATGATTTCTTACCTCCTTAGATATTTATGTCAGACAAGGGCTCAAGCAAAAGATGTATACTTCGTCATTAAAGTTTCATAATACCTTACGACTCCATGGAATTCTTGTAGCTTTCTTTTCACAGCTGGGATATCTTACATGGCTTGCTAAATTCTTCAGACTTATTCTCATTACATACTTTTCTTCCTTGCAATACACTCATTGTCTTACACACATAGTGTATTGACAAGTGCTACAGAAACCATGACATTCTCATAGCAATGCACTGATTCTTAGAATAAACAGTGTTTGTTGTTCAGTGTTAAATTCTATGTTTGAAATCTCAACCTAGGAACACACTGTATCGTATCACATTGTTCTTGGTTGCTTCAACATCTGGGATTAGACCTTTTTCAGTTGTATCATGTTAAAGTTCCTCATTTTAGAATTAAAAACATATAATCTTAGGTTTCATTCGTAACTGAATTCTTGCTTCAACCAAATCTATATTCTAATACCGGGGTCCCCAACCGCCAGGCCACAGACCAGTACCGGAACTGGTCTTGGCTAGGAACTTGGCTGCACAGTGAGCATTGCTGCCTGAGCTCTGCCTCCTCTCAGATCAGCGGGGGCATTAGATTCTCTTAGGAGCGCAAACCCTATTGTGAACTGTGCATGTTAGGGATCTAGGTTGTGCGCTCCTTATGAGAATCTAATGCCTGGTGATCTTCTGAGGTGGAACGGTTTCACCCCGAAACCATATCCCAACGCCCCTCAGTCTGTCTGTGGAAAAATTGTCTTCCACGAAACTGGTCCCTGGTGCCAAAAAAGGTTGTGGAGTGCTGTTCCAATGACCGATCCTGTTTCTGTGCATCATTCATAGTTTTTCTTTCTAATTTTATATCCTATTATATAAGTTTAGGTGAAGTCTGCTTTCTCCCTTAAGCCTACTCCATATTGGGTTTTCCAAGTAAAGGACAGAGTCATGTACTTCAAGAGGCTGTTCATGTATACTATGAATTTTTGCAGTCTTTACTATTTATTGAGTGACTACTTATTTAAGTATCTTTGTTTTCTTAGCTCTTTGCACATGAACTTGGGTACAAATCAGAAATTTGCTGTAATTCTAAAGTGACAGATTAGAGGGATCAAGTTAGAAGGGCACAGGGAGGGAATATCTAGGAATTATGAATGTCATGACCCCAAATAATGTTCTAATGCTAAATTGTTTTCTTAAGTAGATAGAAATGAAAATTCTATAAAATTCTGTGCTAGTTTTGTTTCTTGAATTTATCAGTAAATTTTTATCATTGAATATGTTCTCATTTTTTTCTACTGCTTCTATCTTTAAAAGAAAGTGAAGAATTTTATCAGACCATGGTTTAGGGTAGAGCAGTGGCATAATAGGATTATGTATTTCTATGTATATAATTTTGTCCTTTTTTTGAAATTCTAATTGTTTAAATAATTTTAGTATCATTGTTTGTTCTTTTCCTTATTTTCCTGTAATTTTTTCTTGTGGATGGTTTAGAATAGTTTTATACCTGGTATGAAATATAAACCACCTGTAGCAGGCCTAACACATAATTTCATAAATGATCAGATAGAGAGATGCCCTGGATTTATAATCTACAAGGCTCATGATCATATTATGTGACTAAGTTGTAGCATAACCTCTTCTAAATTATTAAATTTTAGAATATATCACCAAAAGTTGTGCATGGAAAGTAAAAATTATGGAGTGTATCATTGCTTGAGGCAGGGTTAGCAGGTGGGGTGTTGAGATTAGAAGTAGACAACTCTCCTAGAGACCGATGTCCCAGTCCAAGAACCATTAAGATGAGCCCTGAAGCTACCACTTACTCATTCCTGGGTTGATTTTGATGAGAGACACAACTCCTTTGGTCTTTATGTCTTCATTTATTAAAATGATAATCATTAAGGTTTTTCCAGTCCTGAGCCTTCTGTTATTCTGTCTGGAGATAAGATAGTTAACTGTCTTTTTCGTATTTTAGGACCCAGATGATGTGGTACCAGTTGGCCAAAGAAGAGCCTGGTGTTGGTGCATGTGCTTTGGACTAGCATTTATGCTTGCAGGTGTTATTCTAGGAGGAGCATACTTGTACAAATATTTTGCACTTCAAGTAAGTGGAAAAATTATTTTGTGTCTCTGATTTTTTTTTTTTTTTTGCCTCTCCCGATGTGCATTACAAAATTGTTTACAACTTGCGCTAAGCTTGTACTTTTTATCTGTGACCTTCAGCCAGAGTGGTAGTTCTATTTTAAAGCTGTGTTTAAACATCTCTCCATGATATGTTTGCTGAGCCCATCACACACAGTCACTAAAAGCAGAGTAACTTGAAATGTTGGTGACTAAAGGATTTATTTAGGTCATTGAGTGATTTTACTAACCTTTATTTTCCTACTATAATTAAGGGTTGAAAGGAATAGTATTATCAATTGCCAGTTGAATAAATACATCAGCCACAAATGTTTTCATGTTGATAGGCCATAACTTGATAGTCAGCTTGGACTCCCCTATGGTCCTGCTGTACCCTTGGGCCCAGAATACAGTAAGACCATGTCTCTGCTTCTTTTCCAGTCGTGGTTTCACTAAAGAACTGGGTGACTTCAGCAGTGATATTGAAATAACATAGGATGAAAGTTGTTTATAACTTTGAGTGTTTAATAGTAATCCCAGTGGGTTAAGACAAAGGTCTTCCTTCTGATTAATTATAATTTACAATCTATTTTGTAATATATTTCTCTTGGCAATAATACACAATTTTTTTTTTTTTAGGAGTTTTGAAGGGAAATTACTTTCAAGGTTTTATGACTACTTCAGCTGTTTCAAAATTTGGAGAAACAGTTGACAACTAGACTTATTAAAATAATTTAACTAATTTTGAAACATTCTCAATTTCATGCTCATTTTCTGTGTTGTTCAAGATAATCAATCACATGTGGATAGACATTACCAAAATACTAGTCATCTTTTTAAATACAGTTTTTTTTTACAAGAAATACATATAGTATAGAAAAAATCATCGCAATTCTATTTTCCAGAGATAACATTTGGTGCATTAACTTTTTTTTTTTTCTTGAGACAGAGTTTCTCTCTTGTTGCCCAGACTGGAGTCCAATGGCACGATCTCGGCTCACTGCACCCTCTGCCTCCCGGGTTCAGGCAATTCTCCTGCCTCAGCCTCCCAAGTAGCTGAGATTACAGGCACCTGCCACCACTCCTGGCTAATTTTTGTACTTTTAGTAGAGACAGGGTTTCACCATGTTGGCCAGGCTGGTCTCAAACTCCTGACCTCAGGCGATCCACCCACCTTGGCCTCCCAAAGTGCTAGGATTACAGGCGTGACACACCATGCCTGGCCCCGTGCATTCACATTTTGTATACCCTTAGTCTTTATTGCGTGTGTAGTGTGTGTAGTGTGTGTGTGTGTGTGTGTGTGTGTGCGCGTGTGTACATGTACTGTGTGTTTGGCTTTTTTTGAGATGGGGTCTTACTCTGTCATCCAGGCTGGAGTGCGGTGGTGCAATCACAGCTCACTGTAGCCTCAACCTCTTGGGCTCAGGTAATCCTCCCGCCTCAACCTCCCCAGTAGTAGCTAGGACTACAGGTGCGTGGCACCATACCCAGCTAATTTTTTTATTTTTTGTGGAGACAGGGTCTCACCATGTTGCCCAGGCTGGTCTTGAACTCCTGGGCTCAAGCAGTCCATCTGTCTCAGGCCTCCTCCCCCCAAAGTATTAGGATTACAGGCATGAGTTACTGCACCCGACCTTATGTATTGTTTTTTCTTTTTGTAAAAGTGAGACAGTAGCATAAAGATTTGCTGTAATCTAATATTTTCCGCTGAATTGTGATATAAGGGGAAAAGTAGAACTACCTATATGCATATGGAAATTTCAGAAAAATTATCCCTTTTTTGGCTAATAAGAAAAAAGTCATTTAATTAGTAGACCATATCAAAACTTTTTAATATATTCTTTCAGAAAAACTTGACTAGTTTTGGAATATATTCTTCTATAAAAACTGCTTACAGGTAGAGTAGGTCTGTTGTTTCTTTATATTTATTTGTTACTGGATAGCTAATTATTTTTATGTTCTATTTTCACCTACCAGGAAAAGTAAAGGGAAAACCAGCTGCCTTTCTTCTGAAGCTGTTCTTTTACAGTGCTTCAAAACCTGATCTTAAAGAATATGTTAACTCTGTAATTAAACTGTCTGACTTGTCATCTAAAAGCAAGAGTTTGCAAGCAAAATGCTATTTAGATAGAGGTGGCAGCTTAAGTAATGCTTATTTAAAAACCTGTCTCATGCTGAATTGCTGAAATGAGTCTTTAAACTCTCTATAGCCAGATGACGTGTACTACTGTGGAATAAAGTACATCAAAGATGATGTCATCTTAAATGAGCCCTCTGCAGATGCCCCAGCTGCTCTCTACCAGACAATTGAAGAAAATATTAAAATCTTTGAAGAAGAAGAAGTTGAATTTATCAGTGTGCCTGTCCCAGAGTTTGCAGATAGTGATCCTGCCAACATTGTTCATGACTTTAACAAGGTGAGCCAAGTGTCCAGAATTGTAGAAAGAATGCAGGTTCTGTAGTTTATGCTTTTTGTAGTTTTAATTTCAATATTTGCTAATTTATTATATTTAGAGTTTAGTTTAATAAACTGTCAGCATTTGGTGGGCTCTGCTTTGTCTAAAGCAGACCCTGCTGATGCAGCCTTCTCATATCTTGTCTCTCCTTCCCCTTGCCTTACCTACTCTTAAAGCCCACCTCATGACTGTTCCTCCTTTGCTGGCAAACTAATATTTTTTATATGTTCCCAAATTTTCTTAGATAAGAGGTAATTTATGTTCCTGTTTCTTGGTAGCATTTTCAAAATCAATAATTTTGTTAATCCGTTTTTAAGTTCTCATTCTATATTTTTCCCCAGCTTTTGAGCATTTTTATGTAATGCAGAAAAGTTGAATACCCAAAATCCTCCACTTTGTTCCGAATATTGCCATATTTGCTTCATCTCTTTTTCTGTCATTTGATATAAGTACTTATGCTATTATCTCTCAAGAATGAGTTGTCCTGCTACGCAACCACATAATTATCACATCTAAGAAAATTAACATGATCTTATAGGACAGTAGTCCCCCCTTATCCGTGGGGGATACATGTCAAGACCCCCAGTGGATGTCTGAAACTGCATATAGTACCAAACCCTGTATATACTATGTTTTTTCCTGTTAGTGTACATATATACATATGTTAAAATTTAATTTACAAATTAGCCACAGTAATAGATTAACGACAATAATAATAAAACAGTTATAACAAAATAATAAAAGTTATGTGAAGGTGGTTTCTCAAAATATTTTATTATACTGTACTCACCTAGGTATTTGTGGACTGTAGTTAACTAAAGGTAACTGAAACTCGAGAAGCACCTCAGATAAGAGGGACTACTGTATTTAATATGTTTACATTTCTGTTTATGTTTACATTTCCCCAATTTTTGTCCCAAGAATTTTTTGTTTTTTCAAATCAGGATTCAGAGATTCAGAAGTTCATGTATCACCTGTGATTTTTATGTCTCTCTGTAAGCTTGCCATTTTGAACCCTCGAATATATTACTGAAGTTAGCTTTGCAAACATTTTGTGCCTGATAAATACATCTGATGGATGTTTATAAACCAGTTTGAAAATTTACTTATTTCAAGGAAATAAGCTTCCAAAGCAAATAGTAAATAATAATAGTTAACACTTACTGAGCTCTTAGGAATCAAAATGTTGACATTATTTGATTTAAGTTATTCTTAAAAACCGTTCTCTGAGACAGTCTTTCTCAACCAGCGTTTCTCATTTGAACCACAGAACACAAAATCATTTAAATGACTGTTTTTCCAATGTTCTAAGGATGGTAGTATTCAAGATACATATGAGAAAATTTAATCTTTACATACAATGGACAGATAACCTTAGAGGGCATTTGAGCTTATAAGTGAGGAAGTTAAATTGCTTAATTATATAATAAGTATTTGCAGTTAATTTGAATAGGTATTATTACTTATTTATAGAAATATACCCTTGGTGAGCATTTTATTTAGCAATATTTTTTCCTCTCCCATTCCCACTTCCAACTTTATCCAGCCATATTCTGAATTTGTTGAAATGCAAGTGATTTATACATTCTAAAGCCAATTCATTTTAATGATACAAATTATTCTTAAAAATCCAGTTGCTGCCTGTTTTTGCAAGTATTACCGTAACTACACTGTATCTTTTTCTTCCCAGAAACTTACAGCCTATTTAGATCTTAACCTGGATAAGTGCTATGTGATCCCTCTGAACACTTCCATTGTTATGCCACCCAGAAACCTACTGGAGTTACTTATTAACATCAAGGTATAAGAATGTTGACTGTTTTTGATGAATGATGCTTTCATAGTGTTTTGGAATTCCCTGTTGAGAAATTAGCCCTATAGGAGCCCATTTTATCAGACTGTAGTTACGAATTTTACAAAGAGGAACTAATACTCATGGTTTTTGTTTTTAATGTTTTATATCTTGAAATTGAAATAAATTTCTCAAATAATGTTTTAAGTTTTCCTAAAGAGCCAGGGAGTAAATATTAGCCAACTACTTAATTCTGGTGCCATAGACAACACGTAAAACAGATGAACATGACTATATTCCAAAAAAATTCTACTTATAAAAACAAGCCGGGGGCGGTGGTTCATGCCTGTAATCCCAGGACTTTGGGAGACCTAGGTGGGAGGATCGCTTGAGGCCAGGAATTTGAGACCAGCCTGGACAACATAGTGAGAATGTAAAACAAACAGATGGTGGGTAGTAGTTTGGCAACCTGTTCCATACCATAATGTGTAAGAATTTTGTCTTGTTTCTCTAGTCTACTCAGTGTATGTTCTGAGATAGTCATGTTATGTATTCTTTTCTGAATGTAGGCTGGAACCTATTTGCCTCAGTCCTATCTGATTCATGAGCACATGGTTATTACTGATCGCATTGAAAACATTGATCACCTGGGTTTCTTTATTTATCGACTGTGTCATGACAAGGAAACTTACAAACTGCAACGCAGAGAAACTATTAAAGGTAATACTTTTTAAATATTAAAGTGTTGGGCAGAAAAGTTCATTGCATTAAACTAGATTTAGGTGAGGCCTAGTCATTGTTACCAATATACCTGCCATGAGTGAGGTAATATTGTGTCATTATATAATATTTCCAGGTTTCTATAGAATTATCTTAATTCCATTTAGTAAGTCCACTCTTTTCAGGTGGAGAGAAAAGGTCAATGTGAAATGTCATTGCCTTGAGGTGCTGGTACCTCATTTTCCATCTAGTTAGTCACCCTGTCCAACTTCCCATCTTACCACTTTGGTTCAGCCATACTGAAAGGGTTTTTATTATCCGGAGGGTCTCTTGGGACCAGCTCTTCAGCTGTGTTTTCAGGGATCTGGATTCTAAGCAGGCTGTTTGCCTTTTGGATCATATTGGGAATAATCACTGTCAGGGTAGTTGGAAAGGAATTTGGGTGAAGAACTAAGAGCATTGATACAACTAATGTTGTAGCTTTGCCAAATCATTTAACTTTTATTTTCTCACCTGAAATATAAGAATTACAATATCTCCCCATTTCCTTTTAAGAGCATTGTGAAAATAAAACGAAAGTACATGTGGCAGCTGTGGAAAGTAAGAAGTGCCATTCAGATACACTGTGGTGTGATTTCTTTGGAATTGTGTCACCCAGTAAAAGTGCTTTCCTGGCTTTTTGCTAGCATTTTAAATAATACTGTTCTCTCATCTCCGGCTGTTGAGTCATCTGAAACCAGCTTGATTTCTTTTTTTTTTTTTTTTTTTTTCCAACTTTTATTTTAGATTCAGGGGTACATGTGCAGGTTTGTTACAAAGGGTATATTATCTGATGTGAGGTTTGGGGTACAGATGATCCCATCACTCAGGTAGTGAGCATAGTACCCAATAGGTAGTTTTTCTTTTCTTTTCTTTTCTTTTTATTATACTTTAAGTTCTGAGTTACATGTGTACAATATGCAGGTTTGTTACATAGGTATACAGGTGCCATGGTGGTTTGCTGCACCCATCAACCTGTCACCAAATTAGGTATTTCTCCTAATGTTATCCCTCCCCTAGGCCCCCACCTCCCGACAGGCCCCAGTGTGTGATGTTCCCCTCTCTGTGTCCATGTGTTCTTATTGTTCACCTCCCACTTATGAGTGAGAAGATGCAGTGTTTGGTTTTCTGATCTTGTGATAGTTTGCTGAGAATGATGGTTTCCAGCTTCATCCATGTCCCTGCAAAGGACATGAACTCATCCTTTTTTATGGCTGCATAAAATTCCATGGTGCATATGTGCCACATTTTCTTAATCCAGTCTATCTTTGATGGACATTTGGGTTGGTTCCAAGTTTGCTATTGTGAGTAGTGCCACAGTAAACGTACATGTGCATGTGTCTTTATAGCAGCATGATTTATAATCCTTTGGGTATATGCCCAGTAATGGGATTGCTGGGTCAAATGGTATTTCTGGTTCTAGATCCTTGAGGAATTGCCACACTCTCTTCCACAATGGTTGAACTAATGTACATTCCCACCAACAGTGTAAAAGCGTTCCCCAATAGGTAGTTTTTCAACCCTTACCTCCTCCCTCCCTCCCTCCCTCCCTTCCTTATAGTCCTCAGTATGTATCATTCCCATCTTTATGTCAGTGAGTACCCAGTGTTTAGCTCCTACTTATAAGTGAGAGCATTGTAAGGTAGGTATTTGGTTTTCTGTTTCTGTGTTAATTCATTTATGATAATGGCCTCCAGCTGTATCCATATTGCTGCAAAGGAACATGATTTCTTTTTTATTGCTGTGTTGATTTCTTACATTTTAAAATTCTCTTGGTTCATAATTTTTTTTAAAGTCAGCCTTACACGTGCCATGAAATTTACCCTTTTTAGTGTGCAACTCTGAGTTTCCACAAAGATACACATGGTCTTGCAAGCACCACCATAGTCAAGATACAGAACATTTTCAATACCTTCAAGTTCATGAATTTGTAAGCAGTCTGTATAGCATTATTAATGTTGCTGTGATCTGTCAAGATATTAATATTTGGTTCAGAAAAGGGAGAAAAATTACTTTTCTTCAGTGTAAACATTCAAACTGTAGAAGTTTTTGTGGAATATAGAGTGAAATACTTCTATATGTCTAAATAATAACTATAAAAATGATGTGAATATTTATTATTAAAGAATCAAAATTTTAAAAAACTTTTTTCCCTCTGCAACAGGTATTCAGAAACGTGAAGCCAGCAATTGTTTCGCAATTCGGCATTTTGAAAACAAATTTGCCGTGGAAACTTTAATTTGTTCTTGAACAGTCAAGAAAAACATTATTGAGGAAAATTAATATCACAGCATAACCCCACCCTTTACATTTTGTGCAGTGATTATTTTTTAAAGTCTTCTTTCATGTAAGTAGCAAACAGGGCTTTACTATCTTTTCATCTCATTAATTCAATTAAAACCATTACCTTAAAATTTTTTTCTTTCGAAGTGTGGTGTCTTTTATATTTGAATTAGTAACTGTATGAAGTCATAGATAATAGTACATGTCACCTTAGGTAGTAGGAAGAATTACAATTTCTTTAAATCATTTATCTGGATTTTTATGTTTTATTAGCATTTTCAAGAAGACGGATTATCTAGAGAATAATCATATATATGCATACGTAAAAATGGACCACAGTGACTTATTTGTAGTTGTTAGTTGCCCTGCTACCTAGTTTGTTAGCGCATTTGAGCACACATTTTAATTTTCCTCTAATTAAAATGTGCAGTATTTTCAGTATCATATTTAACTATTTAGAGAATGATTTCCACCTTTATGTTTTAATATCCTAGGCATCTGCTGTAATAATATTTTAGAAAATGTTTGGAATTTAAGAAATAACTTGTGTTACTAATTTGTATAACCCATATCTGTGCAATGGAATATAAATATCACAAAGTTGTTTAACTAGACTGCGTGTTGTTTTTCCCGTATAATAAAACCAAAGAATAGTTTGGTTCTTCAAATCTTAAGAGAATCCACATAAAAAAAGAAACTATTTTTTAAAAATTCACTTCTATATATACAATGAGTAAAATCACAGATTTTTTCTTTAAATAAAAATAAGTCATTTTAATAACTAAACCAGATTCTTTGTGGATACTATTAAAGTAACATTTAAGCCTCAACCTTGAATGATGTTGTTTAATATAAAATGCTTTTATTTTTGATGGAAAGGCAATCAAAGCCTAAAGTTTCCAAGGAACATAAAATAACTGTGCTTCTCTGAGAATGCCCCCCTCACAAGTGGAACATTTTGAGTTAATAATGATGATTTTTATGTTTCTAAGGTTGCTTCCTCTCTGAAATAATTCAGAACTCACCCCCATTTAATAAAATACCTATGATTCATTTCACCTCAAATTCCTAAGACAAAAAATTTCAATTCTGACTTTAGGAGGTCAGAGTTTTTAAAGCTTCCAACTCTTAAAGGATTTGTTCTAGAAACCAATTCTAATTCAAAAGGATATTATTTACTCATGGCTTTTCATTTCATTTCAGTAATATTGTCAGAACTTTAAGTCAGTGAGTTGGGTATTCAGGAATTAACGATTTTAGAAGACAATATGTTTCAATAAAATGAGAATTGGTTTTTCCTACTTTCCAGGCTCTAAAATTACATGAATTTTCAGGGAGCTGTGAACAGTTAGGAGCACATTATTCATTCAGCATCTTTTATATGCCCAACATATGATATTGTGTTGAAGATACATCTGCAAAGAAGAAAAAAAGCCACCTGCCATCGTGGAGACTCACAATCTAGGAAAAGAGAGGGACAGCAAACAACTCATTACAATACATTGGGATCAGTAGTGTGAGGGAGAAAAACAGGTCTAGGTTCTTTGGAAAACATTTAGGAGAGTCAATGAGACTTTCAGAATGTGAAGTGCATGGGATTAGGTCATGGAAGAAGACCATGTATGTCATCTTGAGGACTTCATTCTGTAGACCATGGGCCACTATTGAAGTTTCGCATTTTGGAAGGAGCTTATTAGTTTGTTTTCCTGTTGATTATAGTAGTAATGCAGTATCAGGGTAGCTGAACTGCAATAATAATCCCAACATCTCACTGGCTTCATGCAGTAGGAATATGCTTTCATCACAGTCCAGTATGGCAGGCAACCTCCAGACTCCCAGGGACCCAAACTTACACTTTACTGAATGTAATTCTTTCATTTGAATTTTTAAAGGTTTTTGTATAATCATCTTAGTAAAACATTTGATAATTCTTCACAACATTTGCAATCATTGATTTGGCCAGATTGGTCTAACATGGTACCCATGATTTTACTTCATTTCCATTACTATTCTGATAATTTCCTTTAGAGTCAATTGAGTAGAGAGTACCCCTCTCACCTAAGCTTAGTCATGTCCCAGGAATTTTGGAACTCCAACTGAGATTTCAGGCTCGTTATTCATTCTAGGGCTGAATGAATAATGTGCCTTTTGAACCCTTGTGCCATGCTGGAAACTGTGGTCTTGGTGTGGCATGGAAAAATCAGAGGGTGAGGGATGTGGATAAGAAGATGACAGAGAATCAGACATGCGGAGAGGACTGCCAGGTCTCCCAGTGGGTTCCAGGGAGACTTGGCTATCCTTCCCTGTTCTTGAGTTCTGTCTTAGTCCATTCGGGCTACTATAACAAAATACCATAGACTGAGTGGCTTTAAACAACAGAAGCTTGTTTCTCACAGTTCTAGAAGCTGGAAAGTTCAAGATCAAGTCACCTGCAGATTCAGTGTCTGATGAGGTCCTCTTTCCTCACAGACAGCTCTCTTCTCTCTGTGACCTTATATCACAGATGACTCTGGGTTCCTCTTACAAGGACACTAGTTCCATTCATGGGGGTTCCACTCTCATGACCTAACACCTCTCAAAGGCCCCATTTCCTAATACTATCACCTTGGGGGTAAGGATTTCAACATGAATTCTGAGGGGACACAAACATTCAAACCATAGCAAGTTCCATAATGCACCCCATCATATGTGTGTGTGTGTGTATTTATTTATTTATCTAAGATAGCTCTAGTTTGCTGCTTTGCAACACATTCTGCCCCTGTTGCATTGGTTTAAAAAAAAAGAGTACAGAAGTCAAGATGAGACTATATAAATCTTGACAAGTTGTTGGCCGTGATTGCTCATTTGTGACGCAGGAGTGAGAATCTGGAGAATCTGGCTTAAGAGGTGGCTGAGAATTAAAATAATAGGCATGAAAGTGCTTCGTACAGCTCTGTACAGTTGTTGACAGTGCCTTTTTTGAAACCTATCACTGCTATATGTTAGCAAGCAAACACTGATCTTGTTTTGTAATGTGTAATTGTTCATTTCTGCTTTCCCTGTATCCCTTTTTAGACTCCACACCCATATTAGTGAGAAGCAAGAAAAAAAAATGTACACAGTGTCCTGAATGTTGTTTATCTCGAATAATAGAAGTAGGAGTGTAAAACTTAAAAGGCTGATTAATAATGCAAATGAAAAGGCAAATGGATTATTGAATAGAAAAGTCTAGATTCTATGTTTGAATGTGGTTATGAATTAATATTGGCAAGTGAACATTTAATAGTTTACTAGACATCTTCTCTTCCACCTAGCAAAGAGTTTGTTGCCCAGAGTTATATAAATCCTACTGTATTGCACACTAATCTTTGCATGTTTAACTCTTTGGGACTTAGGTTCCTAGATAAGGACTTTATGTGTATCTATTTAGAAAAAGAACATTTCTTCATTTCCACAAAGCTACACAGCCATCAGTTCGTTCAATATCTTGTCCAAAGTTATTGCTAGCGTTCTTCTTTCTGAGTCTTTGTGGCTAATGTTTTTTTGAGGAAGAAGCATGATTTAGTCTCAGCTCTCTATTGATCATTTTAGGCTTTTATCTTACTGAAAAAAATTAAGCACAATTTAAGATTTTTTTTGAAATATTTATTGAATTTTGAGGCCATAAATTATTTCCTGATAGCACACATGTATGGGTTGTAGATTCCACACTTTTAATCTTCCAGCCACCTATTGCAGATTGGTTGTGAGAAGCAGGATGAGTGGGAGTGGGCTTAGGGGTCGAAATTGAGACCTAAGTGGTATAAAACAAGATAATCCTAGCTTCCTCCCACTTAAAATAATTTGATGGGACTTCTGTATCTGATTTTTAAGCTTGCATTTGTGTTTATATTTTCATTGTAAAAATATCAAATAATACAGTTTTTGAAGGTAAAAAGTCAATGTTCCCCCCCTTCTACCATCCTCCTTCCTCAGTCCCATTCCCCAACAGTTTAACGTGCGATACAATAATGTGTGATACAAAATGACCTAGTTCTTGCCCTAGTGACTAAGAAGATGCAAACGCCTTCTTCTTTCCAAATGATGTGGTCTTATCCCCGTCACAAATGGAGTATATTTAAGAAACCCAAGCCAGAAACCCCACAGTCTTCACAGTCACTGTGTCCTCCACCTCCTAACAGCTTCCTGCTGTTCTGCTCTAGTTGTTCTCTCTGCTTCCCTACACCCACCCGTAAGCCACAACAATCTTTCCAAAACACGCATTTGATGGTTTCATTGTCACACCCCAGCTTAAAACACTTTCCTGGCTTCCCCTGCTTCTTAGGATAAAGACCAAAATACTTAATGCTGCACAGTCCAGTCCCAACCCACTCTCCAGCTTCATCTTAATCACACCCCTCTTTGCTCCTAGTGTCCTGCCACATTGCCTGACTTACTGTTTCTTGGTAAATGCTATTCTTACTTCCTGAAGATTATTTCCATCTCTTCGCCCGACACCCTTCAGTTAGCTTCCACTCAACCTTCAGAATTTAGTTCAGGTGACCCTTCCTCAAGAGAAGCTTTTCCTGAACCATTAGGAAAGGCTTCTCTTGTTTCTCAGTCTCATAGCATCATCTGTCTCTTTTTTGTGACTTGAATATAATTAATATTTTATATTTTGTCCTTGTTGCTTGTTTGGTTAATATATTTCCACCACTAGACTGCTCAATACGTTAGTAGGGCACCTGACACATAGTTGGAGCTCTTATTTATTGAATGAATGAATGATTCCTTCCTGTACCACCCTAGTCTTGCCCACTGTCATTTTTATTCTGGGTATTATATTTCCCAACCAGTTGTCTGACTTTCTCCTCAGATCTCATCCCCATGGGTCTGAGTGAGTTGCCTTGAATATAAATCTAATCATATCTTCTGTAAGATTCAGTGATGGTGTCCTGCTGCACTTAAGAGAAAATCCTTTTTTCAAGCCCTAAAATCCTGCCCTCACTAGACTTCTCTCACCATTTCTCTGTTTGCATCCTAACCTTTTAGTTTTGGCCTCATATAAGCTTGCAGCCCTGCCTGAAACAGTTGTCTCTGTCCCCACTCCACCCCCTGCCCTCCACAAAGAAAAGTTAACTCTTACTCATCTTTCAGATCTCAGACTTAAAGTTTCCTCAGAGATGCCACCATAGCTCTCTATTTCTCATACCTTTCATGATACTTCATCACCTGTCTCATGAAGTCCTCGTCTAGACTATTAGCAAAATGCTCATACTGTGTCCTCAGTATTTGGCACATAATAGGTTTTCTTGACATTGAAGGAAGGAATGAACATCTTGGTAACTATAACTAGAAAAAAAGGAAATACGGTATCTACTTCACTAAAACCAAAGGGGGTTTTTTTGGGCAGACAATCTTCATTATTCAGATGGAAATTAATGTTTGTTGAATGAATGAGCTACATTTCATGGATTAACTCCGTGAAATGGAGTTCAGCTGGTAAGGGTTATACTTGGAGGCTATTTCATCTTGATGGGCTTGTTGTTCAAAGTTAGAGCCTCATTTTAAGTAAAATGTTCTGTGGGGGCCATATTAAGATTTTTATATGACAGAAGTGTATATATATCCACAAATGTTTCAAGCCAAGATTATGTCTTCTTCCATAATGCCACCTTCTTCCAGGATAGTATTTTGGGCCAGATGGTTTTCCACATTTAAAACATACCAACATTCTTTTAAGGCCCAGTGATTATCAAAAGGGATTGGCACTACATTTTAAAATGTAGGGGGGATTTTTGATTGTCACAGGACTAGAGGATGCCAGTTGTATTTAGTAGATGAGGCCAGGCAGGATGCTAAATGTCTTAAAAGTCCAGGAGTCCGGCACAAAAAATTACTGCCCTTCCTGATTTGCCAATTATGCCCCTGCTGGGAAGCATGAAAGGAGAGAGAAGAGCTTTCAGAATGTCAGGGATAAATATATCCATTAAGCCTTCAGACTAAGATGCAGGAATAGTTTTCCATTTGGGTATGAATACGGCAAGTTCTTAGAACATTTCTTAAAACATATAATTAGCCAAATACTAGTGTAACAGCTACAACTTATCTAGTTTTAATCAACTCCAGGGAACATTACACTTTATTTAACCCCTAATTATCTGATAACCCAAGTTCTGTCAGAAACACTGCTGAGGCATCCAGGAAGATGAGCCTGTGAAATTTGAGAAGACTTCATGTCTCTGGAATGAGTCCCTAGATTCTAGCCCTGCAGCTAGCTGACACTCTAAAAAATTATGAGTGCCTTCCTTTAGCTCCCCATAGAAATGTCTTTGTATAACCGTGGCATGATATTATTCTCTTGACTTTTGTTGAGGATTGATAGAAATAAAAATGAGCCAGAAATGTTTCTTCGGCTTTTGTAAAGTGCTGTTAAAAGCATTATGTCATATCTAGTACTTCTTATCTAAGTATTTAAAAATTTAGTGTTAGGAAAATTTTTTTCATTTAGGATACATGTTAATATTAGGTAGTACATCTAAATAATTTATTTGCTTCCCTTTTGCCTTGGTTGCTGGGAAACTCAGAGCCAAGCTCGGTGCTTAGATTAATTACTTTCAGCCTAGGTTTTTCTGTATATCACCCTTTCGGTAGGGCTTGAAGTAACCCTTCAGTTTGCTCATATTTTGTTGTGAGTTTTATAGATAGTTTACATGCAACGAAATGCATATATCTTAAGTGTTCAACTCAGTTTTGACACTTTTCTTTGTCCATGTTAACAATCATCAAAACATTTTCATTGCCCCAGAAAATACCATTGTGCTCCTTTCCGGCAAATATTCCTTCCCTCTGCTAAAACTACTTTTTCATTTCTATGACCATAGTTTAGTTTTTGGCTATTCTTGAACTTTATTTGAATGGAATCATACATATGTAATCTTTTTGTTTGGCTTTTAAAACTCAGTATAACGTTTTGACATTTGTCCATGTTGTTGCATGACTCAGCAGTTCTTTCTTTTCAGTTGCTGTGTAGTAGTCCATTTCTTTTGGTTTTGTGTGTGTGTGTGTGTGTGTGCTTTTTAAATTTATTATTTTTTTTTTTTGAGACAGAGTCTGGCTCTGTCGACTCAGGCTGGAGTGCAGTGGCATCATCTCGGCTCACTGCAATTTCTGTCTCCCAGGCTCAAGCCATCCTCTAACCTCAGCCTCCCGAGTAGCTAAGACTCTGCAGGCGTATGCCACCATACCTAGTTAGTTTTTGTTATTTTTTTTAGTAGAGATGGGGTTTTGCCATGTTGTCCAGGCTGGTCTCGAACTCCTGGGCTCGAAGCAATCCACCCTCCTCGGCCTCCCAAAGTGCTAGGATTACAAGTGTGAGCCACTGTGCCCTGCCAGTATTCCATTTTTTGTGTATACCACAATTTATCATTTTTTTCTGTGTAGGTATTTTGATTGTTTCCAAGTTGGGAAGTATGAATAAAGTTGCTATGAACATGCATGTACAAGTCTTTGTAGATAGCTCATGTTTTAAAAAGTATTTGTTTAATGATTTCATTGCAAAATCATCTTTATTGTAAACATATCTTTTTGAGGTAGATTGGTAAAATATACATAATAAATACATGACAATGCAGGAGTCCAAGTATTACTAGGTTTACAGTCATAACAAACACCAAGAACCATTTATAAATTTCAGTTTCTCATTGTTTTAGAGTGGAAGGTCTAACCAAATATGTAATGTATCCCTTCAAGTAAACTAGTATAACTTGGGTACCTTCTCATATAAATTCCCCTTAAGGCATACGTTGCTGTCTTTTCCAGATTCTCATTTTGCTTGTCCAATAGGCATTATCAGATACAACATGTTCAAAGGTAAACTTGATTTTCCTCCCATGGTTTCCTCATCTCAGCTCCCTTTTTTTTTCCAGTTGCACAGGCTAAAAATAGGAAGTCATTCTAGATTCCTCTCTTTTTCATAAACCTCACATCAAATCCATGAGCCAATCTGGTGTGCTCTACCTTCAAGATACGGATTATCCAGAATTCAGCCGCTTCTCACTGTCTCTACTGCGAACATACTAGTCAAAGCTGCTATCATCTCTTGCTTGGATTGGTGCAATGGCCTCACAACTGATCTTCCTGCTTCCATACTTGGCCCCTAGAGCCTCTTCTAAACAGAGTAGCTAGAGCGATCTTTTCTAAATCTAAGCCACATTATGTCACTCCCCTGCTCAAATCCCAACATTTTATTCAGAATAAAAGTCGAACAATGCCCTACCTGTAGGTAATCTAGGCCTCCAAAGCTCTTCTTACATCACCTCCTGTAACTCTCCCCCTTTCTCACTCCTCTACAGCCACACAGCTGCCTCACTTTCCTTTGAACGTACCAAGGGCAATCCTGCTTCAGAGCCTTTGCACTTGGCTGTTTCTGGGCCAGGAATTCCACACCCTCCTTCCCTCACATGTATCCCAAGGCTCACTGCCTTCCTTCAGTTAAGTCTGCTGGAATGTCACTTTGTTAGGTATTGCCTGATCACCTTTTCTAAAGTGAGTCTCACCTCCACCCTCAATGCTGGCAATGTCTGTCTGTAGTGTATTCTTAACAATACAGATTAGCACAATGCAGGCCAGACCATGAAGACTGCTTCAAGTTCGAGGATGGGCAAAAATAATGACTAGGACTTGGCTCAAGATTCCTAAAACAGCCAATAAGCAATGCAAAGAATAAATGAGAGAGTAATTGGAGACAAGCTTTCCCTTGGCTTCCCTTCTTTTCTCACAGAGGCTCTTCCAGAAGGTGGTCATTTCCATAGCCCATGTGGAATGAGATGTCCACTAGGGCAGAGAAGCACAGAACCGTGGGCACTGCTTCCCTTCCTTTAACCCTATCATATTGCTGCCCAGTGAGCAATATGGTCACTGGTCAAGAAGGCTTATGCCCAGGTATCCCTGTGGCTATGAGCATTGCTCCTTATCTATGCCTCTGCTCTTAGACTTTTCCATTCTGCCCTCTTAGGGGCCTTCCTGGCCATGACCACACTACCTTATTTTTCTCTATAGTACTTATCACCATCTGACATGTATTTATGTTTGTATTTGTTTATTGTCTGTCTCTACAAATAAAATGTAAATTCCCTAAAAACAGAGACTTTATTATTTTTGTTCATGTTACATCCTCAGCACCTAGTAAAGCACCTGGCACGTATTAGGTACTCACTAAATATTTACTGAATGAATTTTGTTCAATAAATTTAACATGGTTCTATGTAGCCTCCTTTTTAAAAATTGGCTCTGTTATATAGACTTCAGGGGCAAAAGATAACAAACAAAACCAAACTTGGCTTTTTTCCCTTTTTTTTTCTTTAATTGTAGTTTCAGAATTTCATCTGGGAGTGGGAATGGCCACAGGAATGCAAGTTCTGTACACCTCAGATTTGGTGCTAGTGATGTTGCCATGTTAAGAAAGTGAGCTGGGCCTTGTGCCTTCAGTAGACAGAATCAAAATCTATTACCTTATTTTAATACCCGAAGTTCAAATTACCTCTTAGGTAGGGATCCCTTAAATGTGATAGTGCTGAATCACAATGGAGAAAAAAAATGGCAAAGAGTATATTGAAATTCAGACTGATTCACAGGTAAAAGGCCTCTTGGAGACAACACTCTGAGAAAGGGACTGCTTTTTAAAAAAATCTGCATGTTTTGGGGTCTGAATGGGTTTGAATAGTAGAGATGCAAAATGGAAATGGTAGCTGCTTCTCATTGATTCATTTTAATATAATTTTTAAATTTTAAATTTTTTTTTTTTTTTGAGACGGAGTCTCTCTGTCGCCCAGGCTGGAGTGCAGTGGCGTGATCTTGGCTCACTGCAACCTCTGCCTCCCAGGTTCAAGCAATTCTCCTGCCTCAGCCTCCCAAGTAGCTGGGACTACAGGTGCCCGCCACCACACCCGGCTAATTTTTGTATTTTTAGTAGAGATGAGGTTTCATCATATTGGCCAGGCTGGTCTCGAACCCCTGACCTTGTGATCCACTCACCTCAACCTCTCAAAGTGCTGGGATTACAGGCGTAAGCCACTGCGCCCAGCCAAATTTTTAAATTAAAAAATATATATATTTATGTTTTTATTTTCTGTGGCGATGAGGTCTTGCCTACATTATGTTGCCCAGCCTGGTCTCAGACTCCTAGTCTCAAGAGATTCTCCCACCTCAGCCTCCCAAAGTGCTCGGATTACAGGCATGAGCTACTACAGCCAACCCAACAAATAATTTTGTCAAGTATCTAGTGTAATTCTATTTTTTGGAAGTCAACATTGTCATTATAGTGAAATACTTTCTACAACATGACCCAGAAATTCAAATTTCCTGGTAGTTGATTAGTAACATATAGTGAGCACCCATATGTGCAGATTACAGCACTAAAACTAAACTCTGCCCTAAAGGAGGTTGCAGGTCTTATCTGCCTGGGAGTATTGGTTGAAAGGAGAATAATAAACTTGGCTATCTTTCTGTGGGGAGTTGATCATAATCCCCAAAAATAACAATCCTGGAGGCCATAATCCCAAATGTTGAAATCCTGAAAGAGCAAAATCCCAAAAATATAATTCTGGAAAAAATAACTTTAAAATTATTTAAAAGTTGCTTGTTTACATTTTTCAAAGGGGATTTATTTGAGAAACATAAAAATATGACAATACTTCATAGGCCACTCTACACGTTAAAATAGGTAATAGTAACATATTTTTGCAAGCATAAACACTCAGGCATACTAATGGCAGTTGCACAGGTCTGACAATTATGAGCAGATGAACCATATTCATAAATAAATAGCTTATATAACTGTGGTCATCTGAAATACCATGATGGACAACCTAAGTCTTTTGAGGAGATCAGTCGAAATCCATGATGGGTCATCACCACATAGGTAGTCGTCCAAAGAACCAAAATCTCAAGAGATTTTACCTTTCACAAATGCAGATGTACAAAAAGGACATCTTTTCACTTATTGAGGAAGTTTCAATATCTTTACACAAAAATGTACATACAAAGTACGATGTTTACACACAAAGTCGTTGTGAGAACACTTCTGGAGTCAAATTTGCAAAAAGATGCATAAAATGAGTTAGAACTCTCAAAGTCTTTACACAGTTCATATCTCGGGTATTGGAAATGATTCAAAGCATAGCAAATTGTAAAAACCAATGCTGACAATTTAAAATAGTGGGAAAAAAACTAAAAAAAAAAAATCCCAAAACACAAATAATAAGAAAATTCAACATATGAAAAAGTATATTACAGGGATAGAGTATGAGCAATTGCACCAGAGCTAATTTCTAAGAGCTGGCCAACTTTCATGATCATTTTGAAGTCTTGGGTCTCTATGAATAGCTGCCTTTTTTTTTCTTTTAAAGCATGGCTCTCTTTCACATTCATTTTCTATTTGGCACTACTTTTTTTGAAATTCTTCTAGGATTCAGTATACATGGACATAAGCATTCCCTATAAAATTTTTGCATTTTCATTTTCTGTGCAATGCTTCTTTGTTGTTTTGCGCACATGGAAATCCACTTCACATGCACTCATATACAGACCACAAATTCAGGAGAAATAATATTGGTGCTTGAACAGCAACACCATCGTGTAAGTGTCTTCTTATTCTACCACGCACTTAATTACTTTTGAACCAGCCAACTTTTTCAGGCACATGCTGCTTTAATTTATTGAAAGCTCCTGGCATGCCATCAGCTAGAGGGAATGCCAATGCAGGCAAGTGACACATTTTTAAACTGAAGTTTTCATCATTGCTGTATTGCATGACCAATCCACTCATCTGAATTTTCCAATGCAAACACATTTGGTTGAATGTAAGAGACAAACTTGGTTGGCAACCCCTCAAAATTTGCTTTTAGAAACCTTGGTTTTACCTAATTCCAAATCTGTCATTATGGTTTGGGGATTCATTTAAAATCTATTTTCTTCTACACTAAATCTTCAAATAAGCATTTATGAAGTGTTTCACTTTTTCCAGTCATTACTACATAAATGAGTAAATAAGTTCTAGAATTTTCAGATTCCACAGGGGCATGAGTTATATGTAGTTAATAAGAAACAGTTTTGAAAGTGCCATCCATTAGCCAAAGTGAAGCCTGTGCTAGTTTTTCTATGTTAGATTTAATGGTAAATATAAGTCTATTTTATTTGGCAGTCAAATCCCTAATTAATAGTTTAACATTTAATGTGATTTTTAACACTGGAAGAACCTCAATATCAGCAAGTGTCTTTGGTTCAGAAAGTCACTGAGCTTGTCAAATTCTTTTTATTCATCAATGAAGGGCATTGTTTAAGATAAGCATGGTGCTTTGTGTGAAGGCACAGAAGTTGTACACGATTGGATAATTTAACAGGAGAGATTCCTTGTATTTTTCGCCTGATTTTAACTTCTGTGATCTGTGAAACAGTTACCACACTTGTATTTGGAAAGTGGTTGTGGTCCAGGAATTTTGTAGGTATATGATGTCCATTTAAAGTCTAGTTCCTGCCTGGACATTGCAATTAAGTGATTTTCTGCTTTTGCAGTACCAATAATGATTAGCTTTTAAACTTTCATCTTTACTATTGGTAAGTACACTTATCACAGCATTTTTGTGAGGGGACAGTTTCACAGATCTATTCCATTGTGTTGTAAGGAGTACAGTTAGAAAGGTTGATATTTGGCTTCCCAGTACCAAATCCATATTAGTCAGGGTCCTCCAGGGACACAACCAATAAGATACGTATATGGATATATGAAGGAGGATGTATTAGAGGAATTGGCTCACACAAATATGGTGGCTGAGAAGTCCCACAACAGGCTGTCTGCAAGGTGGAGACCCTGGAATGCCAGCAACATGGCTCAGTCCAAGTACCAAGGCCTCAGGACCAGGGAAGCTAATGGTTAATTCTCAGTCTAAGGCTGGAAGCCCCAGAACCTGGGGGGCCATTGGTGTAAGTCGTGGAGTCCAAAAGCCAGCAAATCTGTCTGTCATTCTGATGTCCAAGGCAACAGAAGAAAAATCCATCCCCGTTCTCAGAGGCAGACCAATTTGCCTCCTATATTTGTTCTCTCTGGGCCCCAGGCAATTGGATGGTGCTTGCCAATGTTCAGGGCACATATTCACCACTAAATCTACTCAGATTCACACACTAACCTCCCCTGGAAACACCCTCACAGACACACTCAAAATAATGTTTTACCAGCTCTCTTGATATTCCTTAATCCAGTCAAGGTGACACCTAAAATTAGGTCTACAGTCTACCCCTTGTCAACTTGGCACCCATATGCCTCTCCTTCAACCATATTTAATTTCCAAATAAAGACAATAGCAAGGTAATAGTTCCACCCAACATGATATACCTACCCTGTGATTATGATTTTTGGGATTTTAGATTTTAGGGATTTTTTTATTTTAAGGGATTTCAGCATTCAGGGTTATGGCATTCAGGACTCTGTCTTTTGGGATTATGATTCAAACTCCTTTCTCTGTAAATCTATTGCTTCCAGTGGAAGAAAAGATATTGACATATCAGATTTGATATAATGTCTGCTCATTTTGGAGTCAGACATGAGGCTCAGGCCTGAGAGGGTTATGAATCTTGAATATGTAGCTCATCCTCCCCAGATACTTAGAGAACATGGTCAGGAAGATGGTTATTATGGTCTTGCAAGCACAAGGGCATTCTACCCACCAAATTCTAATCAGAATTAATAAATAGAGACAACAGAGTAACCCACTTTTTAAGTATCAGAGTAGAGTATACACAAAGTCTGAATCTGCAAAGTAAAAAATGCATGTGAATCATTTGCTCAATTAAAGTCTAGTATAGATCAACTCTAGGCACAGGGAGTTTGGCCAAGGATGGGGAGGACTGGCTCTGGTTGATCACAGATCTACAAACACAGGGCATTGCAGACAAGGAAAATTTAAACCAGAATGGAAAAGTCACAGATAAGAGTTCAGACTGGCTGGGTGCAGTGGCTCATGCCTGTAATCCCAGCATTTTGGGAGGCCGAGGCAGGCGGATCATCTGAGGTCAGGAGTTTGAGACCAGCCTGGCTAACATGGTGAAACCCCGTCTCTACTAAAAATACAGAAAATTAGCTGGGCATGGTGCCACGTGCCTGTAATCCCAGCTACTTGGGAGGCTGCGGCAGGAGAATCATTTTAACCCGGGAGGCAGAGGTTGCAGTGAGCCGAGATTGCGCCACTGCACTCCGGCTTGGGCAACTAGAGCGAAACTCCGTCTGAAAGAAAAAAAAAAAAAAAAGAGTTCAGACTAACAAAAAACAATGAATTCCACATGAAGACACAAGGTAACAGGCAGAAACTTCCTTGGCTCAGTGTTGATGACGATTGTCGATGCAGTCCCCTTAAAATGATACTCTTAAGATGAGTTGCTACCAATTAACTTGTGATCTCTCGAAGAATCAAGCCTTAGCTAAAAAATGGAAGGTCCTTTCTTCCATGAGTCATACATTACCCAAAAGCCTTGGGCTTCCTGGAATGACTGTTAAAAATTTCCAATCTCCCAGCAATGACTTTGAAACACAATTTTCAATGTTACTGACCTACCCAGCCATTTCTAGATGTACAGCAGGTCCTTGAATAATGTTAGTTCATTTGACAATGTTCTTTATAATATTGATGAGGGAAAAAAAAAAAAAAAAGGATTCCTGGCCAGGGCCATTATCTAGGTGGAGTTTGCATGTTCTCCCCATGTCTGCATAGGTCTTCTCTAGGTACTCCTGTTTCCTCCCACATCCCAAAGTGGTGCATGTTAGGTTAACTCATGAGTATAAATTGTCTCAGTGCGAGTGAGTGTGAGTGTGTGTGAGAGTGCGCCCTGCAATGGGATGGTGTCCTGTCCAGCACTGGCTCCCGCCTTGCGCCCTGAGCTGCCAGAATATGTTCCAGCCACCTTAAACTGGAATGTTTTTATTAATCTTTCTTACATGAATATGTAGCTCACGTTTATTTTGATGTTTAATACTAGGTCTTTATTTAGAAATTTGGTGATGTTTTTGTGACCAGAAATATAGAGTAGGAACTTAACTCTTGTTTACATCAATTAGCCTATGGTAAAATTGGTTTTGTTATACGTTGTTTCACTTAAAGTCACAGTTTCTAATAATTTATCGATGGCATTAAGTGAGGACTTACTGGATAGATGAAGTGTTCACACAGTGTGTGATCAGGACAGGGGACAAGGCAGGGAGCACAGCAGGAAACAACCAGGAAGAGAAGAGACACTTTTGTCCATGGACTACTTCCTTTTTGTTTTTTAAAGATCACCTACATTTTTTACTTTTTATTAGGGAAATTTTTAAACACAGACACAAGAGTGGCAAAAATGATATAAGAAATTCTCATGAGTCCATCACTCAGCTTTACCAATTAGCAATAATTTATCTTTCTCATTTCATCTCTATCCCCTTATTTGATTTCATTTTTATTTCTGCTGGAGTATTTTAAAGCAAATTCCAAGCATCATATCATATCACCCATAAATACTGCAGTATATATCTCTTTTTTTAAACAAAATCCCAGTACTATTATCTGTCTTCAAGAAAATTAATAATCATTTTTTATTGTCTAATACACACCTACATTTGTGTTCAAATTTGCCCAGTTGGCTCAAATATCACTTTTTATAGTTGGTTTGTTTGAATTGGGATTCAAACAAGGTTTACACTTTGCATTTGGTTGCTATATCCCTTAAGTCTGTTCTAATCTATAAATTTCTGTTTCTGTCTCCACCTTCCTGCCATTTATTGATTGAAAAGTTGGGTCGTATGTCCTGTAGAAGTCCCCTCATTCTGGATTTTTCTGATGGAATCTCCACGGTGTCATTTTAAATGTCCTTGTATCCCCATGTGTTTTGTGAACGGATAGGTAGAGAGGGCTTCAATTCAATTCTTATTATTGTTAATTAGTTAATCTGTGGGGCAAGAATACTTTATTGATTGTGTTATAATCTTCCTATTGCATCACATCAATGGAAAGTGATGTTCAGCTTAATTAATTGGTTCAGGTAGATTCATCTAATTTTATGTAAGATTCTTAATTATGAATGTAATATGTTCATTGTGGAAAAATTAGAAAATACAGATAGCAACAAAGAGGAAAATAAAAAGCAAGGGTATTCCTATAATCCAAAGAGGCCTACTGTTCACGTTTGGCATATACCTTTTCAGTTTTTTTTCTATTTGGTTGATCAATCTTAAAACTTCCTTCTTTCTCTTCCTTACTGACTTTACACTGCCCCCTTAAAGATTGTCCAATAAGCCCACTGGTTAACAAATATTTTGGATGGATATTATTTTTGTGATTCTGGAAAGAAAGAAGGAGGGAGGGAGGGAGAAAATACAGTTTGAGCACCTGCTATGTAGCAATTACTTGTACATTACTTGTATTTATCTTCACAATGACCTTGTCAGCAAGGTCTTGTATTCTCACTTTATAAAAGAGGAGATTGAGACTCAGATCTCTTGGAGTCTTTAATTCTAAGTCCAAAGAGTTGTGGAGTCTTTTGATTCCAAGTCTAAAGTCCTAATATTTATTTCCTTCCTGAATGTTGTGGTATTGATGTTAAACAAGACCATTCTATCAAGCCAGTTAAGAATGTACTTGATGGGCATGAAAAAACCTGATAGTGGCTTAGAATGCTTGAGAGATTTTATTTGACATTTACCCAGGCAAATTCATTTAGGCATATGAAAACAAGTACAGAAAGTTCTCCATTTTCATAGAGTAAAAACACAGTTTTGTATGCTTTCCATGTTTGGCCTCATCTTTACTGTTGCTCTTTTCTTGTGGTACTGGTTGTTAGAGTTTTTAACTTAAAATAGATAAAAGAATAGAAAGGTAGGCAAAAATCTGTAATGGAGGACATTGGGTTTTGGATTATCTATAAATCTTATGTCATACCAATTTTAATCACATGAGTTAATTCAGAGAAGCATAGAATATTAGAATTGACAGGTGTCTTAAAGATTACCTGCTGGAATATTCTCAATATGTAATGAAGAGGCCAAAACTCCAATGGGTTGAGTGATTTTTCTTCTTTTTTTTTTTTATTATACTTTAAGTTTTAGGGTACATGTGCACATTGTGCAGGTTAGTTACATATGTATACATGTGACATGCTGGTGCACTGCACCCACTAACTCGTCATCTAGCATTAGGTATATCTCCCAATGGTATCCTTCCCCCTTCCCCCCACCCCACCACAGTCCCCAGAGTGTGATATTCCCCTTCCTGTGTCCATGTGATCTCATTGTTCAATTCCCACCTATGAGTGAGAATATGCGGTGTTTGGTTTTTTGTTCTTGCGATAGTTTACTGAGAATGATGGTTTCCAATTTCATCCATGTCCCTACAAAGGACATGAACTCATCATTTTTTATGGCTGCATAGTATTCCATGGTGTATATGTGCCACATTTTCTTAATCCAGTCTATCATTGTTGGACATTTGGGTTGGTTCCAAGTCTTTGCTATTGTGAATAATGCCGCAATAAACATACGTGTGCATGTGTCTTTATAGCAGCATGATTTATAGTCCTTTGGGTATATACCCAGTCATGGGATGGCTGGGTCAAATGGTATTTCTAGTTCTAGATCCCTGAGGAATCGCCACACTGACTTCCACAATGGTTGAACTAGTTTACAGTCCCACCAACAGTGTAAAAGTGTTCCTATTTCTCCACATCCTCTCCAGCACCTGTTGTTTCCTGACTTTTTAATGATTGCCATTCTAACTGGTGTGAGATGATATCTCATAGTGGTTTTGATTTGCGGTGCTGGGAAAACTGGCTAGCCATATGTAGAAAGCTGAAACTGGATCCCTTCCTTACACCTTATACAAAAATCAATTCAAGATGGATTAAAGATTTAAACGTTAGACCTAAAACCATAAAAACCCTAGAAGAAAACCTAGGCATTACCATTCAGGACATAGGCGTGATTTTTCAGCAGCTCATCCAACTACTTTGATATCAAGGCATGAATTGAACTTAACATCTTTTACTCCTTCAGTTGTATATTACCATTGTATGAGTTTGACCTGTTCTGAGGATTTTTTCTTCTATGAACAGAAGAAAATGCTTAAGTAATCTTTTCATTACACTTAGGATGAGTAGTGAACTTACTGGATTCAGAAGCATGTCTTACTGTTGTAAAACACATACCAAGAAGGGTTTCCTACTATTGAGAAAGGTGAGGACCAGTTTTCCAATAAGGACATCAGACAGGGAGAGAAAACACATTTTAAATAAGGCTAAGATTATATTTTCTCTTGGGTTTCTTTATTTTTACCTAATTGCCTACATGATTAAATTTAAATAAATATGTCTTTTAAGAAACATTCAACCTTTTAGTTCCAAAAGAAAGGTAGTAGAGAATAAGGTTGCTTGTAATATTATTGAACATACTTTTATATAGAAATGCTTGAATATAGAAATGTACAAATATGGAAAACTCACTAGGGAAAATTGATGGAAAATCTTTCATCATGCTATACTTTAAAATGCAAACAGAAAGGGCAGAAACAAATGGCAGGAAATAGCTAATTGTTCATTCAGCAACAGATTCTTGGGACAATGGTTTGAAGCAGCTAGATGATGTGCTTAGTATCCAGTTTCCTACCATTTCATATAAACATTGCCTCTCTGTTTCCTTCACGGATAAATTTAACCTTAAAATCAGTCCCAGTGTCTCCAGTGCTGTCCTGTTTGTAGGGCAGTAATCAGTCAACAGGTTTTTCACACTTTGTGGCTTACAGGATATCTTTCAGCAGACAGACATGTTCATTAGTTGTCCAGTTTCTAATGATATTTCTGGATTGTGTACAGGAACTGATAGTGCCATGTGGTAAATGGCCATTTATTCTGGCTTCTGAGCAATTGAAATGCGGGAACTATTTAGTTCCATGGTACTTGACAGAAGGAAACAAATTTACTACACAAGATTGAAAACAATTCTGTCATTGTGAGCTGAGAATAAATTGACAGAAGTGTAGCATCTTTTCTATATGCATATCCAGTAGTAAAGAATAGTATAGAGATACCATCCATGTTCAAACAAAAGGTATTTTTAAAAATATATAGTGAAGCCTAATGTGATGGCTCATGCCTGTAATCCCAGTGCTTCGGGATGCCAAGGTAGGAGGATCACTTGAGGCCGGGAGTTCCTGAGCAACATGGCAAGACCATGTCTCTACAAAATTTTTTTTAAAATAGCCAGATGTGGTAGTGCATGCTGGTAGTCCCAGCTATTCAGGAGGCTGAGGTGGGAGGATTACTTGAGCCCAGAAGTTCAAGGTTACAGTGCGCTATGATTGCACCACTTCATTCCAGTCTGGGCAACAAAGCAAGACCTCTCTCTCTCTCTCTCTCTCTCTATATATATATATATATGTCTATATATATGTATATATACATATATATAGACATATATATATAGACATATATATATATATGACACAATATCATTACATAGCTGTCCATTCCCTGCTTCCCCTAGCCCCTGATAACCACCATACTACTGTGTGTCTCTATGAATCTGACTGCTCTAGGTACCTCATATAAGTGCAATCACACAGTACTAGTCTCTTTGTGACTGGCTTGTTGCACTTAGCATAATGTTCTCAAGGTTTATGTATAAATATACATATATATATGTAGGGGGGGTGTGGGTGTGGGTGGGTGTGTGGGTGTGGTTGGGTGTGGGTGTCAGAAAAAGTAACTCTGATGTACCCATCAACCAACTTCAACAATTATCAACTCTTAACCAGTCTAGTTTCATCATTAAGTATACAGTTACTCTTGAAATGTCCTGAATGATCTCATAAATGTTTTGTTTTCTTCCTGAGTTTGTATGTTTGAATCAGTAACCAGATAAGATCTATACATTTGCAATTGACTTATAATGTTTTTAATTAATTAATTTATTTACTGAAAAATTTTTTTTTGTGGAAACAGGGTTTCACCATGTTGCCCAGGCTGGTGATCTCAAACTCCTGGGCTCAAATGACCCACCTTCCTCGAACTCACAAAGTTTTGGGATTACAGGTGTGAGCCACTGCACCTGGCCTGATAATATTTTTTAAATTAAAATTTAAAATTTTTTTAATTGTGGTAAAATACACGAAACTTAAAAATGTACCATCTTAAGCATTTTTTGTTTTGTTTTGTTTTGTTTTGAGATGGAGTCTCGCTCTGTCGCCTAGGCCGGAGTGTCATGACACTATCTCGGCTCACTGCAACCTCTACCTCCCAAGTTCAAGTGATTCTCCTGCCTCAGCCTCCCGAGTAGCTGGGACTACAGGCATGCACCACCACGCCCAGCTAATTTTTGTATTTTTAGTAGAGTTGGGGTTTCACCATGTTGGCCAGGATGGTCTCGATCTCTTGACCTCATGATCCACCTGCCTCAGCTTCCCAAAGTGCTGGGATTACAGGTGTGAGCCATCGCTCCCGGTCCCCATCTTAAGCATTTTAAGTGTACGTTCAGTAGTGTTAAGTACGTTCACATTGATTGTTTTGCAACCAATCCTTAGAACTCTTTCCATTTTGCAAAACTGGAACGCAATATCATTACATAGCTGCCCATTCCCTGCTTCCCCTAGCGCCTGATAACTACCATACTACTGTCTGTCTCTGTGAATCTAACTACTCTAGGTTCCTCATATAAGTGCAATCACACAGTATTAGTCTCGTTGTGACTGGCTTGTTGCACTTAGCATAATGTTCTCAAGGTTTATGTATGCATATTATCTGACAGAATTTCCTTCCTCTTTAGGCTGAATAATATTCCATTGTACTTATATACCAAATATTTTGTTTATCATTTTGTACATAGTTTGTTTATTCATCTGTGAATAAACATTTGGGAGAATTCACATATTTATAATGTTGGCTTCGAATCCACAAACATTGTATAATTTATCATTTATTTAGGCTACTGAATCAGAATTACCTGGAAGGTTTATTAAACACAGCCCGCCTCAGAGTTTCTGATTCAGCAGGTCTGGGGTGGGGCCTGATAATTTGCATTTCTAACAATTCCCAGGTGATGTTGCTGCTGCTGGTCCAGGACTATACTTTGAGAACCACTGCCATACAATTTTGAAGATTTAGAAAAATTTGGCTAATTTTTGCCAAATAAAAAACAATAGAGCATATGATATTATTTCAATTCTATCAAGATTCATTTTAAATAATAGTTGTGTCATCTAAAAACCAAACTTAGAAATGTAGAATCTATAGATCTTTCCTACTGTAGTACATGTGGTTGTTTATGCTCTTTGTCAGACAACCATTGAGATCAGGAGACATAGAGCTGCAAATCAATTTATGACCTTTGTGAAAGGGAAAATTTAAAGGTCCTTTATCTCCCTCTAGCCTTTAATTTAAAATTTTGCAGGTTGGATACTTGCCAAAAAAAGCAATTAGAGAGATTCTTAAACTTTGCATTGACTTATTGGGCAGAAAGCTGAATGAAGGGCCATGTAAATAATACATAAATATAAAAATGAATTCAAATAGTGTGCACATTAGGGAATTCTAAAGAACCCTGAAGGAGCCAGGGGAAGGAGATTGGAAAGAAGGATTTTATTTCTCTTATCTGCTCCATCTCTTCTTAGTTTAAATCCCATTGAACCTCCAACTTAGATAATACTAGATTCACCCTTCCTTTATTGAAACATATAGGGCACGAATAATCCTAAATTGTTGGGTTGAATTGGAAACGGATGGGAGGCAAGAGATGTCACAGCATTTTCCTTTCCTGGCAGTAAAGTTTTATCAGCGTTCTTTCCTGGTGGCATGGCTAGAAATGGCAACCAAGAAAGTGACTCAATTTACCCCTGATTTTCAGTTTGTACTGGGAGCAGTGAGTGGGACAGGTCCACCTCTATCTGCACTTAATGCTGTTTGACTTGGGCAGCACTTTCCATACTTGCCACCTCCCCATGTCCTCCAAACCTCCCAACAATCCGATAGAAATCATCTGTTCTCCATCATTTTCACCAGGAAGCTAGGACAGTGGCTCAAAGTGTAAACTGAAGGTCCCTGAGATTCCCTGAGATCCTTACAGGGAGCCCTTGAGGTCAGAACTATTTCTTGATGAGTTAAGATATTATTTCCCTTTTTCAGTTTTATTCTCTCAAGTATGCAATGGAGTTTTTCAAGGAGTTATATGACAGGTGATATTGCAACTCATTGAATGCAGAAGACATAAGAATCCAGCTGTCTTCCACTTAGAGATTTTCTAAAATAAGATGTGACTCTCACTAAATGTTTTTATTTTGGAACGAATTCATAAAACTATGTCATTTTTGCTAACATGTAATGGGCTTACTATTGTTATTTTAATTAAATTGATAAATATATATTTAAAATGTTCTTAGTTTAAATTTCTAATATAGTAAATATTGATAGATACAACCTACATAAACAAAAGCTATATGGAGTCCTCAATAATTTTTAAGAATGTAAAGGGATTCTGAGGCCAAAATGTTTGAGAACTGCTGGGCTAGGATTGTTCAAGCCTCTCTGGGGCATATGCTAATTATCTTAAAGCCACCCAATCATCACCCAACTTCCCACCAATGTCTTCGTACTCACTTCTTGTGAGCCAATCCTCACAGTCAGGAGGCAGTAGTGTTAGGATGGTTGAAAGTAAAAGCACAAAGAGATTGAGTTCAAATTCTTTCTTGGCTACCTGTGAAGTTTGTAACTTTGACTAATTTACTGGGCCCTTCAAAAGTCTCAGTTTTCTCATCTATAAAAGGGTATAATGGTAGTACCTACCTTATACGTTTGTGAGAATTAAGAAAGAAGGCACATAATATATGTTAGCTATAATAGATGAAATTCTTTAGAGTTTTATTTGTGGTTATCTAATCATAAGGATTGGAAAGAAGTAAAGTCCATGCCAACTTGTTTTACTTCTTTGAAGAAGAGAAACAAGAGGTATAGTAATGTTTAATGTTTGGTTTAACATGTACAGTGGATGAGAGGGCATTCTATATTGATCTCCTCAATCTGGCCAGAAAAGTGTTGTGATTTCTAACAGTTTATTTTCACATTTTGTTTCCCTAAGTTCAATGAGCCCTCCACTTCTAATGAGGTGGCTTTAGGGTAGAGAAATCAAAAGGCAGTTGGCTTTGTTGTGACGGACAGATCTGGATGGAGCATTATAAGGGTGAGGCTGCTGAGTTTCCCATCTTGCTTATACATATGATGCTTTGAAACCTACGCTGACCTGTTTTAACTCTGGCCTAAGGACAGGCCAGGTGAACAGAAATAGAGCCAGCGTCTCCACTGGCAACACAGCCATCCTGAAGAGGAATGTCCGTGTGTGCATCTGCCACCAGAAGTGGGATGCTAGAGAGGCATTGATCTCTTTTTTGATATTGAGTTTTATCCAAGTACTCATTAAGTAGATCCCTTTTATTTTCAAAATATCTGGGGTTAATGTGCTTAATTTGGTTAGACCTAGTGAGTGAGCCATGGAGAACTGGAATCATTTTATATCAATTCCTCATCTTTGCTCAGATTCATTCTGTACTGCCTGTCTCTTCTGCTTCTTAGACAAAGATTGAACTTGCAGGCCAGGTGCAGTGGCTCATGCCTGTAATTCCAACACTTTGGGAGGCCGAGGTGGGCAGATCACTTGAGGTCGGGAATTCGAAACCAGCCTGACCAACATGGAGAAACCCCGCCTCTACTAAAAATACAAAGTTAGCTGGGTGTGGTGGTGCATGCCTGTAATCCCAGCTACTTAGGAGGCTGAGTGAGGAGAATTGCTTCAACCCAGGAGGCGGAGGTTGTGGTGAGCCGAGGTGACGCCATTGCACTCCAGCCTGGGCAACAAGAGTGAAACTCCATCTCAAAATAAATAAATAAAAAGATTGAACTTGCTACATGCTTCTATCTCTATCTGCCTTCTGTGCTGCCAGCTCCTGCTCCTAGCAAGAAGCAAGAGAACTTATGTTTTTTCAAACCCTAGTTCTCTCCTGGTAAAACTGTGAAGAATCTATTTGCATATCTAGCCATTCTACATGCATAAAAATGCTATATCGACACAAAGAAAAGACTTGTTCATAGGCTCATAGTTCTGATACAAGGCTTACCAGCTGAATTGCCCACAGTCAGGCCCTACAGAGAACTCTGCTAGTTTGATACTCCTATTAATATACAGCTAATAGGTGGTCCTGTATCCTACAGCTGTGGCCAAGGTCCCACACACAATCAATTTTCCGTTGGACTGGGAGGGAGATTGTTAGCTTTCTATGAACATAAGCAGATCCTCTGATGGAGCCATCTACATAGGATAGGTTTTTGTATAGGTTTAATGACCCATCAGAGTTGGTAAATGGTCCACAGTTTCTCTAACCTTCACTTTCTGGACCCAAAGAGAGATTGGCACCAACTTTACTGTGTCATTAATTTTGGGAGTCATTCACTGACCTTCTCCAGCAGTGGCAGCAACTCCCCAAGTCAATCAGGCAATAAAACCAGCTGTACCAAAAATGTAACAACAGTTCAAGTTTACTTTATCCAGGGGTCTCAAGTATTCAAGATTGACATCCCTACCTCCCCATCTCCAAGGATGCCCCCCGCTCCCCGCCATGATGATACCCAAGAGTCAGTCAGTGTAGCCAGGTACCATTGCCCCCAGGAGGCTCAGCCTTGTCCCTTTCAAATGATCCTCCCCAAGGGCTTCTGTTTCTCTTACTTCTAGCCATTTGGTCTTAGCCATTGTGTTTCCTGTGATCCATATGCCAAGCCCCCACATCTTACGTAGGCCATTGGAAATTTGGGTGCTCTGGGAAACCTCATTAATCAAACCATGTCCTGCAAGGCTGACTGCCAACCAGCCCAAAGACTGACCTGGTGTCACAGAGATGTCCTGAAGGCCTTCTCCTCCTGGTGAAGCCCATCATCGAGAAGACGTTGGACTTGCAGATCCAGACAAGAGAATATGAGGATGTTCTTACCACATCAGGCAGTAATACAATGGCCTCCTAACTGGTGTCCTTGTGCCCGTGCTTTTCCTCTTCTCCATTCCCCATACAGCAGTCAGGAAATCTGATTGTGTTCTTCCTTTGTTTAAAACCCTTTCCTGTGTCCCACATGGTGGCCTGCATGATCCTTCGTGCCCTTGACCTTGCCAACCTCTCAGGTCTCATCTCATGCCACCTTCTTCCTCCCTGCTGTGCTCAGGCCACATGGCCTTCCTCTAGCTCCTCAAGTGCCTAGAGGCCCTTCCAGAGGCTGGTCCCTTTGACTCTTCAACTCATTAATTTCCCCTCATCCTTCAGAGCTCAGCTCAAATGTCACTTCCTCGAGGCAACTGTCCTTGAGTCCCCACTCTCTCATCATACTTTTCCTAGCTCTGTGTCCCGTTCCATCATAGGTTGTAATTACAAGTCTGAGTAATGTGTGCGTCCTTTAGTGGCTTGTAAGGTTCATGAAGGCAGGATCTACATCTATCAAAGTTCCCCCTGAATTCTGAGTACCCACACAGTAGGAGTCTGATAAATATTTATTGGACAAATAAATCAACAAAAATAAATATGGAAAAGTTGCTATTGTGGGCTTCACCAGTTGGTGAGTACAGATGTAGTCCTATAACTTCATACACTTTCAATAGCTCTATCACATTTGTGATAGCTATGAAGTTTTTCCTTCTATGCAACATGCTGCTATTAGACAGCTACAGGAATGAGTGACTGGCTTCTCCTCTAGTTTCTTGTCCTCAATCTCTCTCTTTCCTCCCCTCTGGCCCACCCTAAATACTTATACAGGTGAGTGTGGACACACACACACACACACATCCTGTGAGGAGGACTGAGAGCACAAAAAGTTTTATATACAGTTCATTGTAATATGAATCAGGAAAAAGCTTCCTGACTTCAGCCTAAAGATTCCCTGGGCTGAGGGGAAAGGGAATGTCCAGAAGGCAAATGGAGTGAGGAGAGAACTTATCCTGGTGGGTCACTGAAAAGAGTGCTAAGCCTGCTCCAGTGGGGAAGAGGAAGATGACAGAAATGTCAGGTAAGTTTGTGGGAACTGAAAGGCGAGGCAATCTAGAAGTGTTCTCAGGCAAAGGCCCAAGGAGACCCAAGATCTCAGAGACTAAGGTGCTATGTGGCAGATATGAGTCTGGGACAGCTTACAGAGTCCCATACGTCACAGTGTGGCCTGGAAGCAGATGGATGCTTCTGGGGCCTGAGAGTGCCGCAGGAGTCCATGGGTCTTGGGTCACAGCCTGCAGTTTCCATGACTCAGCCTGGCAGTGGAATGACTTCCTGGGCACCCCAAAGGCTTTATAGAAGTTGAAAGGATAGTTGTCAAACCTGCAGGAGCCTTTTAAATGGGATCATAGGGACAAGGTAGCAATCATCTGCATGTCAGGAAACGAACACTAAACAGGATGATGGATGGCCCAGTGAAGGCCCAGGTGATAGCAGTCTAGGACCAGGTACCCCATCTCCCCACATGTTGACATGCCACAAGCACCCCAGAAATTAGTTATTTCCCTGCAGTTACATATTGACTAATTTTAAATTGTTACTGCTTACAGGATGGAGGCTCTAAATAGAAAAAAAATTAGAGAGAAACATAAATTTGTTATGTTTTTATACAGCTGGGTTTGTGGGCTGCAAATTGAAACCATTATACAATTCTCTTTTAAAATGCAAATATCCCTCATACGCATATCATGTGGACAAAGTGTTTGTTTTATTAATAGCATCCCCTAACCTAGTTTCACTATTAAAAGGTAGGTCTGAGTGGGATGTGGGTCCCTAGTGACCTAGTGTGAGAATAGAGGGTGTTTTGTTTTGTTTTGTTTTTGAGACTGAGTCTCGCTCTGTTGCCCAGGCTGGAGTGCAGTGGCATGATCTCGGCTCACTGCAACCTCTGCCTCCTAGGTTCAAGTGATTCTCATGCCTCAGCCTCTTGAGTAGCTGGGATTAGACGTGCCCAACACCACGCCTGACTAATTTTTGTATTTTTAGTAGGGATGGGGTTTCACCATGTTGGCCAGGCTGGTCTCAAACTCCTGACCTCAAGTAATCCACCCACTTTGGTCTCCCAAAGTGCTGGGATTACAGGCGTGAGCCACCACGTCCGGCCTTAGAGGGCATTTTAAGGGAAGAAGAGAGGAGTTGGGAAAGGATCTTCTTTCTAATGGGAAGAGAAAGAAGAGACAATAGAAAAAGGAAGAAGGAAAAGGGCCCAATGAATGTCCAATATTCCTTTTGTTTTCATTGTGATTCTCATACAGAATTCATAAATACTTCAACCTAAACCATTGAAATTGGAATTTAATCTGAGGTATGAAAAAAATGCATGGACACAGGAAGGGGAATATCACACTCTGGGGACTGTGGTGGGGTGGGGGGAGGGGGGAGGGATAGCGTTGGGAGATATACCTAATGCTAGATGACGAGTTAGTGGGTGCAGCGCACCAGCATGGCACATGTATACATATGTAACTAACCTGCACAATGTGCACATGTACCCTAAAACTTAAAGTATAATTAAAAAAAAAAAAGAAAAAAAGAAAAAAATGCTAGGTTTAAAATCACAACCCAGGTTGAATTTCTTACTTTGCCCATTAATAGATGTGTGACCTTGAGCATTCTCTTAACTTCTCTGAGCCTCAGTTACTTCAGTTGTAAAAAGGGTCTAATAAAACACATCCCACTGAATTACTGAGAGGATTGATCCAATTACATGAAAGAGCTCTGAAACAATAAAAAGTTGCACCATCTGGGGTATCAGTTTGTGGTGGAGGAGACAACGGGGAGAAATAATGTAAGTGTTGAGCACATCTGCGGTCTTTAAACAGAGAGCTCAACACAAGGACATGGGCATATTGGAAAAAACTATTTCAGAAGAGGGGAAAAGGGAGAAAGGGGGATATGTGGGTATTAGAGGCAAACCCAGATATCCTGCCTTGAGGTCAAATAATTATAACATTAAATCCTGTTTACTGATGCTTAGCTGTCAGGCTCTTGCTCATTTACCTTGGAGATCCATTTAGAATTAGTGTAAGGTGTAATTGACCTGTACTTAGAGTTCCAGAATAGGACAATCACTTCCAAATGCCCTCAGTATAAGAAATTAACAGTACTTGGGGCTTTAGAAATCAATGTTCAACCTTTCAACTACTAGAAATCCTTTTTAGTTATTGTGCTTACTATGAAAGCCCTTGGCTGTCAGTTCAACAAGTCGTTCTTGCTTTGTGACATCTCTGGAAGTTTAATACTTCTGTGAGAAAGTCCTTGTCAGTGTTCTGAAAACTGGGAATTAGGAAGTCGACTTCCAATCAAGCTTCAGATGACATGCGACGTGTTAAGGTTAGAAATAACGTTAGTGTTTCTAATTTAGCATCGTGTTGGAGTCCTAGTTATGAAACGACATTAAGAAAATTCCATTCCTCAGAATTCTTGTGCAGTAGCATTGGGTAGAAACGCCCCTGTGTTCTGTGACCTGGGGTAGGGATGATATCTCAAAAACGCATGCTCAGGTTGCCCATGGTGATAGCTAAACTGTCTTCTCAGGAGAGGAGCAGGCTTTATTAACTGGAACTCACCAGATTTCACAGAACATTTTGAAGGGCTTAGGATTGTGAGTTTGGAGGTAGATGCCAAGCAGAGGTAAACATTTCGTATAACAGAAGAAACATATTTGATATGGGAGAGAGACAGAAATCTTGTGGAAAACTCCAGAGCCATCAAAGCTGGGACAGTGTTAAAGACGAGCACCCTGGAAGTGAGGAGCCAAGTGTGGGTTTTGAGGAACAGATACATTAAGGAGGATTCTCACAAATGTTTTATTTTGACAAATATCAATAATTTAGAAAAGTTGCAAGAATAGTATAGCAATTATTCATATACCCCTTCCATATAGTACACAGAAAAAGAAGGTATATATTTTAATAAATATTTGTGTATACACATTTTGTGTATAGATAGGCAGATAAATAGATAAAGAGGCAAATGTGCACATGTGTATAATTTTCTGAACTGTTTGAGAATTGGTTGTAAGCATCATGACACTTCACCACCAAATACTTCAGCATGTGTCTCCTAAGAACAAGGCCGTTCTCTTACATGACCACAACATAATTATTCCACTCAGAAACTTAAACTTGATACAATACAATATCTAATATTCAGTCCATATTCAAATTTCTCCTATCATCCAAATAATATCCTTACTAATCTCCAATATAAAGAGATTTAAAACATGTTTTCCATGTTCAACATAAATGTCTTCTCCATTTTTCCTACAAAATCATCAAAAACAACTACGTTTCCCATTTATACTTTTACACCAGTAGTTTCTTTGGAGGAACTTGCACTTGTCCCACATCCAGATTGGCAGGGGATAAAATAGAAATAATAAGAGCTGACAGAAGAGAGGCTGGTTGATGCTGATTACATTCAAAATAACTATTTGGAGGAAAAAGCACTGATTCTGTTCCTGGGGTGTTGAGTTTTTTCTTCTGACCTCATATTTTAATCCTGTCCTCTCTTAGTATTTGTATGTGATAAATTTCCCAGAGCATGCCCTTGCAGTGCTTGTCTCCCAGATCTTCCTAATAAATTACATAAAGATTTGCTCTCATAGGTTTTGGTTTTTAAAAAAACAAATTTTAATTTTAGAGCAATTTTTTTGTTTGATGGTTTGCTTTTTGGTGTGGACAAACCATATTCAAGCCATAGCAAAGTCCAAACTAAAGCACTAACGTGAGTAATGATTATCTTCCTGTGAGTGGTGGATGGAACAAGAACTTTGCATTTCTTTTCTATAATTGACACATAATAATCGTACATATGTATGGATACACAGCAGTGTTTCTATATATAATGTGATCAGCTCAGGATAATTATTAATAGCATATCTGTCATCTCAAATATTTATCATTTTTTCTGTGGGGAATTTCCAATACCCTCCTTCTAGCTATTTGAAACTGTATGATATAGTATTGTTAATTATAGTCATCCTATGGTGGTATAGAACACTAGAACTTATTCCTCCCACCTAGCTGTGAGCAGTTTTTCATTAACAGAGAAGTAGATAAAATGGTACAGTTCCCATACCTTCCCACCTCTGGCCCTGCACATAGTTTCTCCTATTATTCACATCTTAAGTTAGTATGGTACATTTGTTACAAGTAAGGAACCAACACTGAAACATTATTATTAGCTAAAGTCCATACTTTATTCAGATTTCCTTAGTTTTTACCTAATATCCTTTCCTGTTCCAAGATTCCATCGAGGATACCCCATTATATTTAGTCGTCTTTTCTCCTTAAGCTCCTGGAACTCTGATAGTGTCTCAGACTTTTCTCGTTTTTGATGTCCCTGACAGTTTTGAGCTCATAGGTCTTTTGGTTATTTATTCTCTGTACTTTGCTTACACTAGAGTACCACAACAAATATTACTTTGAATTAGGTAATATCTATAATTGGTGAAAAGCAAATCATGTTTGAAGTAGCTACATGGTAAGGATGATCAAGTTATCATTGAAACTTGTTTGAGCAGCTTTGGTTGTGTATAGCTTATTTTCTGACTACGTATTGATTAAATATGGGATATGGAGTTCATGGCTTTCATTGAAGGGATGATTTTCTTTGGGTGGATTGAGTCAATGAAGCTCAAAGCAAAAAAGATCAACTGAGATCAACCAATCACAGGTGTCTTTTTTTTCCCAGAGCCTTATGTTCTTTCAGACTCCACAGGGCATCAGTTAGTCTCTTTATTTTTGCAAGTGTCTTGGGGGTAATTTGGCTGAGACATGCTACCATCCTTTAGCAAACAGATAGTTCCCTTGTTCTTTGCTTACTAAAATTTTTTTTTGAAAATCCAAGTATAATTTACAAATAATAACAAACACAGATCTTAAGCTCCAAAGTTTTGACGAATGCATATACCTCCGTGACCTACACCTCAAGACACAGAACATGTCCATCACTGCAAGAAGTTATCCCATTCCCTTTCCAAGTCAATGCTTGCCCTCAATCCCCAGAGCATCCACTGGTCCAATTTCTTTCACAATAGATTATGTTTGCCTGTATCAAAATTTCATAAAAGTGAAATCATACAGTTCATACTATTTTGTGTCCAGCTTCCTTAGCTTAGCATAATGTTTTTGAGATTCATTCATGTTGTGTTTATATCAAAAGTTCATTCCATTTTATGGCTGAGTTGCATCCATTGTACTGTATAATATACTATAATTTCTTTATCCTTTTTTGTATTGATGGACTTTTTTTTTCCTGATTTTTAGCTATTACAAATGAAGTTGTTATAAATAACGAGGTATTTATAACATAGGTATACGTTTTTGGGAGGGACCTATGTTTTCCACTTCTTTAGGGTGTGGAATTGCTGGGTCATTTGGTTAGTGTATGTTTAATGCAATAAGAAAATGTCAAACTATTTTCCAGAGTGGTTGTACTATTTTATATTTATCTATTGCTATGTAACTTAACAGCAACAACTTAAATATTGCTGCAAAATAAACAGCTTAAGCAACACAGATATACTATCTCACAGTTTTTATGGTCAGAAGTCTGGATACAGCTTAGCTGATTCTTTTTTGAAAGGCTGCAATCAAGTTGTTAGCCCAAACTGGATTTTCAGATGGTAGTTCAACTGGGGAAGAATCTGCTTTCAAACTCACATTATGTGTTGGCAGAATTCACGTCCTTGTGGTTTCACAACCTAGGGCTTCAATTTCTTTCTGGATGTCAGCTGGAGGGCGCCCTCAGCTCCTAGAGGCTGCCTGCAGTTCAAATAGAAAATAATTCTCTGTTGCAGAAGTTATGGCCTTGCTCCAGAACCTCAAGGGTGTGCCTCCTATTGGGACTTTCCAGGGACACCAGATAGCATTTATCTACAGCAAATACCTCTGACACCACTGGATCTGCTGGATTATATAGTTCAAGTAGCAGCTTTCACCACAGCCTGGAGCTAATCCTGAGATGTCTCTGACTACGGTACCCACTAGCAACTGGACATTTTCTAAGTCTCCTGATAAATGGGTTGAAGCTGTATTCCCAAAGACAGTACATGCTGCCTTCAAAATCAGAGGAGGCCCACTAAGTGAAAAGCCACTTTCTTAGTGGCAGGGGGTGAGAAGTGCAATAAATTGTCGTTTACATTAAAAGTGATGCTCCCAGCCTACCCACAGCATTGAATCTTAACAACTTGATCAATATGGCAAGCCCTCAATTATCTTGGAGTTTATCTCCCATTCTTTGGGTTACATGTATTTTACTGGCCACTTAGCCTGTCTACTCAAAGTGTAGTCTACAGACAGATGTTGGCTGGTGAACACTTGGTTACTAGCCTGTGGAAAGATAAATTCATAAATTGAAAATCTATATTTAGAAATTTTATAGCAATTTGCCATTGCTGTGACTTCCAAGCACATGATCAGAAGACTAATCTCACTGAACAAAGTATAGATCATTGTGATTATTGTCAAACTCATATGGTGATTTGCACATGCAGCAAGATACCTACTGTTCAAGTTCAGTTATTTCCAAAAGTATTGCTCCAAGACAGTTTGGAAAAAATAAAAAAAGAATTGGAGAGTTTCAGAAGCATCGATCCAGAGTATTTGCCCCTTTGTACTTTGTACTCCCTCCCGGACAGAGAGCAGGAGAATTAAAATAGCCCTAGGCCAGAAAGTAAACATGTATTCTTATCTTTTGTATATGAGGGCAAACTGCTTTTGATCCTTCCTGCTGATGGGAATCAAGAAAGGCACATTTACCAAGTTAGTAACTGCATACCAAGGTCAATGTTGATTTTCTCAGGGGAAGATACCACATGGTGTATAGCAGCGCCTCTTGGGGCTAATACCTGGTTAAGAGTATAGTTGTCTACTGTCATCTGCCATGATCCCATTTTTTGCAGGGGTCAGATGGGAGAATTGAATGGTAATATAAGGGAAACTACAACCCCTGCATTCTTTAAATCTTTGATGGTGATGTAAATGTTTGCAATTCTTCCTAGAATGCTGTCTTGCTTCTGATTTACTATCCTGACTTGGGGTGACAGTGGCAGTTTCAAAGGCTTCTACTTGGTCCTCCTACATAATGAATATTAATCCATTGGCCAGGGAGCCAATGTGAAGGTTTTGCCAGCTAAGATTGACTACCTTAATTAGACATTCAGTGATTTAACCATAAAATGCATTCATGGGCAATCAGATCCACTGTGAGTTGGAATTGAGCCCAAACTCCACTGGTCCCTATTCTAACTGGAGAATTACACTGGTATCAGGGTCAGCTCAGACTTTGTATCTAACAGTTCTTGAATACTTGATATTCCTCTTTCTTCCACTGCATGCTCTCACCTAGCAAATGGCTACGAGTCATTTTGGGGAGCCATCTATCAAAAGGAGTCATTACATAACTTATAGGCAAGAGAAGACTTCTCAAGCTTGAGGTGCTGCTTCTGCCAGCCAGAGGGTTCAGAGCACTAGTGGGCTGCAGTGAGCACATTCCACCTTGCAGAAGCCATTTGTGTGCATTTCTTTTTAATTCTGTGTTTGGTGACATTATGCTGGTAGCTTGAAATTGACCAAGGTGGGAGTGTTTACATAACAGAAATTGGCAAATATTAAAATGTCCTTCCCCACCACCCTCTCCCCTGAGAGCTGGTTGTTAAATTTCTTTCCAGTACATTACAGAGTCAGGGGTAACTTAGAAGATTCAATATTCTCAGGCTCATCTATCCAAATGCCCTATCCTAGGTCTTAGGGTAATACTCTTTTTCCTTTCAAGAACAAGATGTGGGCTAGGAGACCCTGAAAGTCCATGCATTTGGTTGCCTTTTCAACTCTTCTGCCCTTACAATCAGCTTCCGTGACTTCCTGTAGCCTAAAGCAAACTACACTAAATATTACTAAAAATTGCCAGTAGAGGCCCTCTGGCCTTCACGGTGTGACTTAAGGTGACAGGTGGCTGCCCTGAGGCATCATTTTATTTTACAAGGTATACAATTCCATCAACAGAATCAAGCCCCTCTATAGTCCTTACAGTTATTGTCCCCACACTGTTCAAACAGTATGGCTACTACCTATCCCAATGCCCCACCTTCTATCTGCACTGCATCTCAATTAGCTACAGGTAGGAAGCCTTTGTAATCATGGTATCACTGTGTTGCTTCATAACTACCCACTCACCGTGCCATGGGTCTTTATTGCCACACGGTCGGAAAGTAACCCAACTCCAGCATTCCATCCTGAGTGTCTGCAGGACACTCCTGGTGCCAAGTCTTTTAGCCTGGGTTCTGTAGAAAACAGCGCCTGAGTGTAGTTTGAGGGAAACTGGAGTGAAGACGAACGGGCTGGGCAAAGAAGGAAGAGAAACTATTAATAATAAAATAGTGTATTACTGAACTAGCTACCTCTTGGTATCAAGCCTGGGTGATTGGTCAGTATCATGAGGGTCATATTTTGAGAGGTAGTATGGACTACTGTGTTTCAGGACAATCTGTCTGGGTGGAGGAAGGAGAGGAGTTTATATGCTGGACCCATCTTGTTTTGATTAGATTTACCTCAAGGACATTAACTCCACTGCACTTACGGCTACACTTTGTTAGAAGCCCAACAGTTAGGCACTATCTCAGCCCTCTTGGGGTGGGAGGTGAGATGTGTGTGGCTTGGGGAAAGGGAGGGGAACCATTGGGATGTGCCCATGTAAAGTCTGTTGCTTCAGTAGTCTCTGGGCAGGGCCCATACAGTTGGTTGCTATGGTGGCAGTTGGGGAAAACAAGTGGTCAATGACCCTGGAGTTAGGCCAGGCTGTTTGGCTTATAGGTGACATATACACTGCTTGATATGTCTAACACACTGCCCTTCTTGAATCTTGGTTTTCGGCATTTCTTTAATTCTATTTAGTGTTCTTCCAATAAATTCTCATTTTTTGGTTGCTAATCAGAGCCGATTTCTGTTTCATGAGGCCAAGGAAACAATTTTAAGCAATATTTTATACTCTCTTTAGTGCTCCAAACACTGTTGTATACTTATTTGGTGCTAATGCTCGATGAACTGCAGAAATTTGTCTATGTACTGTACCACTTATCTATCGCTGTATAACAAATTGCCCCCAAATTAATGACTAAAGCAATAATGATTCACTGGTTCTTCTGCTGATCTTCTCTGGTAGGTGGGTGGGTATAGGCTCAGCCTCTTTCTCCATGTGGTCTGTCATCTTCATAGGGACTAACCCACACTTCTTACATGTCACCTGGATTTCAGGACAGCAAGCCCTAATGCACAAGCACTTATCAAGGTGCTTGCTGAGATCCTATTGGCCAAACAAGTCACAAGGCCAAGCCCAGCATCAATGTGGAACTCTGCACAAAGGCATGAATGTCAGTAGGTGTGATTCATTGTAGGCCATCAGTGTTAGTCTACCACCAGGTATTTACATTGTTCTTTAGAGCAGAGACTTCTGGTGGTCCCCCAACAGCTGTTCTCCCTTGCTTCTGTATTAAGAGATCCCTGAATTCTGTTAATGAACTCATGATTCTCAAAAAAATTTTTTTTCCCTGTACCCCACAGTAAGGTGTGGCTTTGCATCCACGTTTTGATCAATGGGATGTAAGCGAAGGTGTATTGTGGCAGTTTCCAGGAATTTTCCTTAAGTGAGAACAGGCGTGTGCCTCTGGCTTTTTCTTTATGTCTTCCAGCACCCTGCTGTTTAAAACGTAGGTACGACTTTTGGCTGCCATCCTGGACCCTTAAGTACCCTCCAGGGATGATAGAGTTATGAGCTGAAGGTGCCTGTGTCCCTGAGGACTTCACTGAGCAGAACCTTCACTTAGTCCTAGAATTCCTACCTCTAGACTTTTACCTGGGATACTAATCTTTTATTTAATCTATTGTTATTTTGGGTTCTGTTATTAGCAGCTAACATAATCCTGTCATACTATTGAAATATAGTCGCTCTATGTTTTTAGGTCATACTCGACAGTATGTAATTTTTTTTTTTTTTTGAGACAGAGTCTCACTCTGTTGTCCAGGCTGGAGTCCAGTGGCGTGATCTCAGCTCACTGCAAACTCCACTTCCTGGGTTCAAGTGATTCTCTTGCCTTAGCCTCCTGAGTGGCTGGGACTACAGGCATGTGCCATCACGCCTGGGTAATTTTTGTATTTTTAGTACAGATAGGATTTCGCCATGTTGGCCAGGCTGGTCTTGAACTCCTGGCCTCAAGCGATCTGCATGCCTTGGCCCCTCAAAGTGCTGGGGTTACAGATGTGAGTCACCACACCTGGCCCACAGTATGTAATTTCTTACCTTCCGCTCATCTTCACCCAAAACATTCTGATAGCCCTTATTGATTAGAAGAGGAGGAAAATGCATTAAGTTTAGTTGGCAGAAATTGTGTGAATTTAAATCAGTGCATTTAGAGAAATGCATGGCTCATCAAGCCATTAAGAAAACAAAAAAGAGGAAACTACAAAATGTTTGCATTCCTGTAGCCCACAAGAGACAAATCTAGAACAATGCTGGGGTCTGGTCAAGTAGGGAAAGCTCTCAGTAAGACCAAGCACAAACCCCACTTCTGGTTTCCTTGGTTTGGGGCTGTCTCATGTTAATGATATTTTTGATGAGAAAAACCACATGCAAATGAAACAATTCGTTGTCCCCACTTGGAGGTGCAGTGGTGGTGGTGGGGAGAACTAGGGAAGGGTTTGTGCATCAGACAAAGGTTGGGATTACAAGGGTTGTAGATGAATGAGATATGCCTTTAGTCACAGCCACTTCTTGAGTGCTGTATGTCTATGTGACTCCTGATGACTTGGTCAAAGAAAATATCAACACATTGCCTTAGCTGTTTTCCTTGATGGGGAGAAATCGACACACTTGGAAATGGAAGAATTTCCTCTCTTGGTGCAGTGGCTTTGTGCATTGGCTTGAGCTGCAGTCATCTGGCAGTTTGTTGCTTCAGTCACTGGCCCTGGCCCTTGCCACTGCCAGGCAGAGTTGAGCCTGCACTGAAGGCATGAGAATACTGGGTCAATACAAATGTTATGGAAAATGTTTTAACTTTTTCTTTTTTTAAAAGGCCTGCCTGTTATCTTTATGCCTCTGTTACCCGCCCCACCACCCCAGAAATTAGCCAGAGCCTTTGTGATGGCTAGATTTGTTTGAATATTTGATCTCCTTCCCCATCTGTTTTGAGAAATATCTAGCCTCTTTATCAGAAGAGAGCTTAAAGTCTCACCAACATTCTTGCCCCAGGTGTCATGGGCTGAACTGTTTCCCTCAAATTTATATTTTGAAGTCTTAACTCCCAGTACCTCAGAATGAAACTGCATTTGGAGATAGGGTCTTTACGGAGGTAATTAAGTTAAAATGAGGTTGTTAGAGTCATTCATTGGAAAAGTATTTGTCAAATGTCTACTATGTGCCAGGCACATGTTAGGCATGCAGCCCCACTGGTTAGGAGAACAGATATAGACCTACCTTCATAGACTGTCTGGCTTCGTGGACATGTAGCCTGTGTAGTCACTTAGTTCTCCATGTTAGAAAGACCCTGTGGTTGGTTTAATGCTCTGTTGCCACCATCTTGAAACTCTTAATAATTTTACAATGAGGAGTTCTGCATTTTTTTTTCCTCTGGACCCTGCAAATTATGTAATTGGTCCTGCTCATGGAAATTGGTATAGTAGGAGAATCAATCATATTCTCTGCACTTAGGAGTGTGATTTGGTAGCATGGAGAGAAGGTCAGTGTAGTAGAAGTAGTACAGTATAAAAAATGAAGATGATAATATTCACAATGGCGGGAAGGAGGGGAGTCTGCTGCTGGGGGATGAAAAGATACATGAGTGGAACAGCAGGGGTTCTTTTTTGTTTTCTTCACTTTTCCTCCCAGACCTTATTATTAACCTTGAATAATTCAGATAAACTGAACAGGTCTCTGTTCCTTGAAACCTGAAAGAATCTAACATGCACATATGGGAAGTTATTTAAGTCATGGGATTGAAATAGAGCAAGAAGAGAGGAGAATTGAAGACGCTTGAAGACCAGTGTTTCTCACACTATCTGTGAAGGAACTTTTCATTCTTTTTCATTAACTGTTTGTCATGAACTGATATTAACACTTTGGAATGTAAAATAGAAACAAATTGCAAAAAATTATAATGAAAACAGAGGCACACCAAATATTGTACAAGCTCACATTTTTTAGATTAAACAGAAATAGAATTACATTTCAATAAAAATTATCAGAACAAACATAAATAAAAGAAAAAATTACAAAATGTACATTGCTTATTGAAAGTGTCCAGATAGATAATTAATAAAGAGAATTGCCATTATCCTCCTAATATTTATCACTTCACAGCCATAACAACTAACAAAAAGTTGGGAGTGAAGTAGTAATTTCCCACTAAACAACATGAATGTTAATATTTGAAGTTTTAATGTGACAAATGAGTGGGCTCTTTGCTTGTTAAATTATCTAATCTAGGTTGGATTGGTGACATGCTACTTGCAGGAGATGATGTATATCTAAATTGTTTTTATATTTTATTTTAACAACACTAGTAGTAGAAAAACTAGTCTCTCAAAAATATGTTGAAGGGAACAGAAGAAGAGTTAAAGCAATTTAACAATATCAGGATAATCACTTTTAACTTTTATCCTTAATGATGGAAACAATGCATTATTTTCAAAATTCATCTTCAATCTTTCAGCAGTAGCCAGTTTCAAAAACTGTCACTCAAGTTATCTTTCAATGAAATAAATGGATTTTGGATCCATGAATTTCTTGCATGTGGAGCTTGTTTTGATAAAAAACTCAGATATTTTATCAAATTTATAATTAGTTTTTTAATATTTTGTATATAAATGTCCTTTGATGGCTTTATTGTTTCATTAGTCTGTAATGATTTTAGCACTTCACTATGAGTTATGGCTACAAACTCAATAACAAGGGATTATACTTCTGAGTAAAATTAGTACAAACTCCTATTTGTTTAATTCTTTGGAATTACTTCTCTGATCATTATTTAGTTTACTACTATGATTACTAACACATTACTGATGTGTGTCTTGTATTGGCAAAATTGGACAGTAAGGATTGTTTTGCCATCTATAATTTAGGGTTAAAAACAAATGACACAAATTTTACTTCCCTAATTTAGCTAAGAATTTACAAAAAATAGGCTTGATTAAAAATGAAAATGATTGTAAAAATAAGTCATATAAGTAAATAAATATTTACATTTTCATAGATTTTTACTCTTGGGTTGCAGGTGACAAACCTTGAAATTTTACTCACTGTAATATCGTACTATTGCATATGACAGGGACACAACCATGCCACCTGCAACTCAAGAACCAGGTTGAAGAATACCTGAACTGTTTAACAAGCAATGTCCAATGATCATGCACTTGGATATTCCTGAAATGTCAAATTGATATAAATACTGCTAAGCACTTATCCCTTTAATTTCTGTACTTATTTCCTTGTGGACTAAACACAAACAGTTCGCAGACTGACACTGGTCCAAGAACTACACTTTGAGTAGCATTACTCTAGGGAACACTTGCATTGAAGGGACTGGCAGAAAGAGAACTAATGAAGGAATTTGTGAAGTAACAAGGGAGGAGAACAAGGAGAACATAGATTTGTGGAAGACTGGGGAATTTTTCAGAGGAAGTGGTTAACTATATTGACTGTAAGAAAGGTCAAGTAGGTTGAGGACCAAAAGAAGCCATGGGATTGACAACTATCATCAGTGACATTTGAAAGAGTGATTTCAGAAGGGGGCTCTTGGTGGTAGTGAAAGCAAGCCAGGGGCCAGCAGGCTGAGAAATTGGGGAAGCAGAGAGAACCAATGGGGACTACCCTTCTAAGAAGCTAGGTGGTTAAGAAATGGAAATAGTGTGGTAGCTTGGGGATATAAAAACTTTGAAGGAAGACTTTTTAGACTGATGAAGACTTTTTAGACCCTTCCCCAAATTTTAATATCACTGAAGGAGTCTCAAACTGAAGAGAGTTCCCTCTCTAGATAGAAAATCTAAGAAATACATATATTTTTTGTAGGAGTCTTACAGCAATCTTCTTAAAATTACCAGGCAGGTTGGAAGAGATCCATGAATTTCAAGAAGTTCAGGGGGAATTTTTTTAAGACTCTGCTGAAATATATATATATATATATATATTTTTTTTTTTTTTGAGATGGGGTCTTGCTCTTGTCGCCTAGGCTGGAGTGCAGTGGCATGATCTCAGCTCACTGCAACCTCTGCCTCCTGGGTTCAAGTGATTCTCCTGCCTCAGCCTCCAGAGTAGCTGCGATTACAGGCACCTGCCACCGCACTCAGCTAATTTCGTATTTTTGGTAGAGATGTGGTTTCACCATGTTTGCCAGGCTGGTCTCAAACTCCTGACCTCAGGTGATCCACCCGCCTTGGCCTCCCAAAGTGCTGGGATTACAGGCGTGAGCCACCGTGCCTGGTCTAGACTGCCGAAATTCTAATACTTCTTTGGTAATGCAACAGAAAACTAAAGATTTTGATGGTGAACTCAATTGCTTCTGAGTTGTGTGGATGAAAATATATTTTATTATTTTTTCCTTCAACTTTTATTTTAAGCTCCCAGGTATATGTGTAGGATGTGCAGGTCTGTTACACAGGTAAATGTGTGCTATGGTGGTGTGCTGCACAGATCAACCCATCACCATGGTATTAAGCCCAGCATCCATTAGCTCTCCTGATGCTCTCCCCCTCCCCACCCTTCCCCCCTACAGGCCCCAGTGTGTGTTGTTCCCCTTCCTGGGTCTATTTTATGGTGTGTGTGTGTGTGTGTGTGTGTGTGTGTGTGTATCTATTTATGTGTATATATTATGATATATACGCCACACTTTTTTCAAACTATTATTTTAGGTTTAGGGATACATGTGCAAGTTTGTTATATAGGTAAACTGTGTGTCTTTGGGGTTTGGTGTGTACAGATTTTTTCACCACCCAGGTAACAAGTGTAGTACCTGACAGGTAGTTTTTTGATCTTCTGTCCTCTCACCCTACACCCTCAAGTAATCCCCCAGTGTGTGTTGTTCCCCTCTTCATGTCCATGTGTTCTCATTGTTTAGCTCCCACTTATAAGTGAGAACATGCAGTGTTTGGTTTTCTGTTCCTGCGTTAGTTTGCTGAGGATAAAGGCTTCTGGCTCCATCCATGTTCCTGCAAAGGATATGATCTCATTCCTTTTTATGGCTGCAGGAAAATATATTTTACATACTAGTGAACATAGTTAAATTAATCCATGATCAAGATATACATTCTTTTGTAAACTGAGAAATCTCTTTATCATAATTGTAATATGGTAATAAATAAATCTAGATTACATAAATGTAATCTAGATGTTGATAAACTGGTTTTAAATAAAGCAAGTGATATCTACGTATGAAGAGAGTTTACTTCAGTTCCTAGAACTTTCCTTCACTTTCCTACCATCCCTACTTTTAGTAAGCAAGCATTTACTGTGTATGTAACACTGTGCTAGGTACTAAGGCAATGATGATACCCAAGATTTGGTCTCTATCCTGAAGATAAGCACAGGAGAAACATTATCAGTCATGATGCTTTCTGTTGCAAACAAGTGAAAACCTCAGCTCAGCTTCGGTCAGCTCCAGGGCTGGCCAAATCAGAGGCTCATTTATAACACTGAGGATCCAGATTCTTTTGAAATTCCTCCTGCACCAATATCAGCATTTCTACCTTCTCTGTAGGTTGGCTTGCCTCACGTTACAATGGCTGCAGCAATCAGAAGTGTCACATCCTCAGTAATACTTAATATTACTATTACTTAATAATATTTAGAACTGTGCCATCCCTGTGTTTCAATTTATCAGGCTCCCAGCAGACTACTCCTTATCTTTCAAATGTCAAAACTGCATCCTGAGCTCTTGCCTAAACTAATCTGGGGTGAGGTGAATGGAAGTAGCACTTTAATTGTATTCATTCTTTGTAGCTGGACCTGGGCCTGGGCCCTATCTCCTGACATTTGCCCACAAGAAAGATTTCTGAAGTTAGGTAGGACTGGCTGTTGAGTAGGCCAGTGCTTGCCAAACCTTTACACATCCTCACAGATGTCATAATATGCAGATAAAAAGATAATCCCTTATACAACTTGCTGGGATAAACTCAGGAGGCTTACAGCCATGACCTGCTTGAAGGTTCTTCCTGCCTTAGACCTTGCTCAGCTGCTCCAGATGAGGGGATTTAACATCACAGCACAACTGTATTTTATTCACAGCGTAAACCATCTCATTCCTTCTCAGTTGACGAGTTCAGATGGGCAATAACAGTGTCTGCCAAAGAGAAAAAAAAATGTATTCAAACTAGATAATCTATTGGTACAAATACCAAGACACAGAAGTGATAACAGCTTTAAGCCAATGTTTGATGGTGGTAGTCCCAGCAAGCTCTTTTCTGATGTCTTTGTGCCTTTGCACATGCTCCTTCTCTGTCACTGTTTTCTTCATCAACATAATATAATGGACAAGTGGAATGAAATAGAATTGAGTTCAAATTCTCTGCTACCCATCGGCCCTGGTATTGGACAAATTAACTCCTCTGAGCCTGTTTCCTCATCTGCAACGTAGACTAGCTAATACTACCAATTGGAAAGCGCTGTTTCTTAGCTAATGCATGCAAGGCTTAAAACCTAGATGACGGGTTGATAGGTGCAGCAAACCTCCATGGCATACGTGTGCCTATGTAACAAACCTACACGTTCTGCACTTGTATCCCGGAACTTAAAGTGAAAAAAAAAAAAGAAAAGAAAGAAAAAGAAAAAAAAGGCTGTTTCTGGGGATTAAATAAGACAATTATGTAAGGTGGCCAGCACAGTTCCTGGTACATAGTAAATGTCAGGCCTGCCTGACAAACTTCTATTCAACAGCTACTGCTCCCCTGAAAATCTTCCTCAGACGTTTCCACGGTGCTTCCCGTTCTTACACCACTACAATCCTTTATTACACTACTATCCGTTCATTCCCCACAGCTCCCTCCCTTCCTTTCCCTAACCAGTGATCCCCAAAAGGCCAGCAAGTGTCTAACATTTTCTATCTTCTAAGTGACTGGTAAAGTTCCGCACCTATCAGCGCTCCAAGTTTGTTTTTGTTTTGGCCGACTTTGCAAAACGGATTGGGCGGGATGAGAGGGGGGGGCGCCGCCCAAGGAGGGAGAGTGGCGCGCCCGCCGAGGGTGCACTAGCCAGATATTCCCTGCGGGGCCCGAGAGTCTTCCCTATCAGACCCCGGGATAGGGATGAGGCCCACAGTCACCCACCAGACTCTTTGTATAGCCCCGTTTAGTGCACCCCGGCCTGGAGGGGGTGGTTCTGGGTAGAAGCACGTCCGGGCCGCGCCGGATGCCTCCTGGAAGGCGCCTGGACCCACGCCAGGTTTCCCAGTTTAATTCCTCATGACTTAGCGTCCCAGCCCGCGCACCGACCAGCGCCCCAGTTCCCCACAGACGCCGGCTGGCCCGGGAGCCTCGCGGACGTGACGCCGCGGGCGGAAGTGACGTTTTCCCGCGGTTGGACGCGGCGCTCAGTTGCCGGGCGGGGGAGGGCGCGTCCGGTTTTTCTCAGGGGACGTTGAAATTATTTTTGTAACGGGAGTCGGGAGAGGACGGGGCGTGCCCCGACGTGCGCGCGCGTCGTCCTCCCCGGCGCTCCTCCACAGCTCGCTGGCTCCCGCCGCGGAAAGGCGTCATGCCGCCCAAAACCCCCCGAAAAACGGCCGCCACCGCCGCCGCTGCCGCCGCGGAACCCCCGGCGCCGCCGCCGCCGCCCCCTCCTGAGGAGGACCCAGAGCAGGACAGCGGCCCGGAGGACCTGCCTCTCGTCAGGTGAGCGAGCAGAGCCGCCGTAGCCTCACGCGGGAAGGGCGCCCCGGGTGTGCGTAGGGCGGGCGCCAAGGCGGCTCGGCGGGGACGCGTCCTCGCCAGGGGCCGGGTCCCGGCGGGAGGAGGCGCCCTCCCTGCCCCCCGCCACCGCGGAGCGTCTGCAGAATGGTGACAGGATTCTGGGGTCTTGGGCGAGGGGTCTCGGCTTCAACTTGACAGGTGTCGGGCGGGTGGGGCTAGGGTCCTGAGCGAAGTGACAGGTGCAGTTCCCTCTTGTGAGGCTCGGAGGCAGAGGATCGTTGCGAGCGTCCATCAGACGCAAAAAATGAAAAATAAAAATACAAAAATGGTGTCTGTGGGAGAGTTTTTCACCAGAGAATTGGAGTACTCCGGTGGTCGTCTGACTTTCTGTTTTGGTTCACGCGATGCAACAGTTGGGAAGTATTTTCTTCCGGGCGTGCACTGCATCTGAAGTCCATTGGTGGGAGAGGCCGACCAGAAAGCCTTGGACAAGAAGCGCAGGGTCCTGAGTGTCCATTGCCCACAGGATACTCGGCTCAGGAGCTTTGCGGCGTTTCCTTAGAACAATAATGCATCGAGGCCTTGGGGACTCAAAGCCATCTGTAGTGATTGATGGAGCGTAACTCTTTAGAGGAACTGATACATGGGCAAAACTTTCATGAGACATTTACCAGAAGTGCTTGAAAGTTTCTAAACTTTTTTTTTTCCTGTTGGATGAACTCTTCTTGCGTGTTAGTCGGCTTCAGCTTGTCTCATTATTTCTTCCATTTTGCCTTTTGACTTTGAACCAGCAAGGATCCTGGTGTCCCCTCTTTTTGCCTTTGTTTTTGGCACAAAATTAGTGGTTCTGTGCGCAAATGGAAATTTTCGTTTTCCCTTATTAAGTGGAATCTAAATTTAAGCAAGTCCATACGAATGCACTAGATCTTGAAGGGAAGTATTTATTGTATTGCAACATCTTACTTTTCTTGATTTTTCTACTTTATGGTTAAATAGCTATGATTGAAAGAGTGTAATTGTCATTATTGTCAGCACTGGTTCTACTTTGAGACTACAAGTTCATTGCAGAGGGAATGGGACTTGTTTCTGTTTTTCACTATTTTCTCTCCCATTCTTGTCTATCACCAAATCCTTTCACCCTCACCCATTTCTTTCCACTCGGTATACACTAACAATTCACGGCAGAAAAGATTGAAGTGGGATTTAGGAAATGGCCCCTGGAAGGCTATTAAAAATTTATATATTTAAATGGACTGTCTTATAGGTCAGTTAAAAACCATATTCGTTAAAAAAAACCAAAATAACAACAACAAAAAATTAAAAACCACGTCTGGGGCATGTTCTGGGAAAAGACATGACTTTAGTTTCTGATTAAATTCTGATGTATCCAATTCTTGCAAATTTCCCTTGGGAAAATGCAGTAATGGCTACTCTAAAGAATTCCATGTTATGCACACAGCTTTGGAAGCATACTCTAATGTAGGGTAACCAGGAATATTGACGTTCTGGCCACTGCTTGGGAAAAAGAGGACTGTTTCTTTCATTTTTTAACTCATTTTATATATTTTAAGTAATGGAACTATAAAAAATTCTCTTATAAGTCAAAACCATACAAGATACAGTCTGTTCTTGATTATCCATACCCACAAAGGGTTTCATTAACATAGACAGTTGAACTCTATAAATTAACCAGCAAGGGTAGAACCACTGCCGTGCAGTCTGATGCTGAGCATCTTGCCTGGAGATGGAATCAGGGCTCAGTCCAACTGCACTTGCAGTGACAGATTCCATTCCTGATTTGAGAGTTGAGATCTTATTTCTGTTGCCTTATCTCTGGCCTGAGTAATGTAGCTGGAAGGGAAACTGTCACTAGGAACAGCATACCACATTCATTGTTGAAATAATCAAAGGTTAATCATGTTTCGAGCTGGGTGTGATGGCGCGTACCTGTAGTCCATGCTACTCAGGAGGCTGAGGCAGGAGGATCACATGAGCTTGGGAGTTGGAGGCCAGCCTGGGCAACAAAGCAAGACCCCAGTCTTTAAAAAAACAAAAAGGCTGACCAGGCATGTTGGCTCATGCCTGTAATGCCAGCACTTTGGGAGGCCAAGCTGGGAAGATTGCTTGAGGCCAGGAGTTTGAGAGGAGCCTGGGCAACAAAACAAGACCCTGTCTCTAAAACAAATTTTAAAAAATTAGCCAGTTGCTGTGGCACACCTGTAGGCTCATCTACTCAGGAGGCTGAGGTGGGAGGATCCCTTGAGCCCAGGAGTTTGAGGCTGCAGTGAGCCATGATTTCACCACTGCACCCCAGCCTGGATGACAGAGTGAAACCCTATTTCAAAACAAGAAAAAAAACAAAAACTAATTATGTTTTGAAGGAGGAATTGGCAGTCTAGAATAGTGGTCAAGGGCATGGATTATAGAGTTAGACTGTTGGGCTCACATGGTGGTTTACCTCTTACCCGCCGAGACCTCAGGTAAGTTCTTTAACTTCTCTGATTTGACAGACATCTGTAAATGTCTACTTTTACAGATGAGAATACTTATCTAAAAGGGCTGATGTCGGGATTCAGTGAAACCATATGTTTAAGGTACTTTCTACAGGATCATAGTAAATACTCAAAAATTATTAATTATTCTTCATACTATTCTTATTAGTAGATAACACATAGAAATTAGATGAATGAAAATGAATTAGCCAACAAGAATTTATTAAATGCTTGTCTTTGTTAAGGGGAAAGGACAAAAATAAGCAGTCGCATCATGTAAGATGTGCTAGTAGGTAGAGAGATATATGAAACATTGATAAGAGAAGACTACAGTTTAACAAAGTCACTGGCGTTGAATTGTATAATATTATCTATGGGTTTTTATCTTTTTGTTGTTATCTTTATCCTATTTTCCCAAACAGCTTTAGCTATTACATTTACTTTCCTTCACAGAAGTGTTTTGCTGCTTTGAAGTATATTTGACTTACCATGCAAGCAAATATTTTTCACTGTGTGGTATCCTTATTTTGGAATGACCATGAAAAAGATAATCATATGTTTAAATTTGAAGTGTAATTTTTTTCTAAGATAAAATAAGATCTTACAGTATTTAATAATGTTCTTTTTCACAGTAGTGTTATGTGCAAACTATTGAAACAAGTGTGTACTGAATCAATTTGATTTATAAGTATATGCCAATTATATGATTATTTTCATTTGGTAGGCTTGAGTTTGAAGAAACAGAAGAACCTGATTTTACTGCGTTATGTCAGAAATTAAAGATACCAGATCATGTCAGAGAGAGAGCTTGGTTAACTTGGGAGAAAGTTTCATCTGTGGATGGAGTATTGGTAAGGATTTTCTTAAAACGTTTTGAAATTTTTTTTTCTCATTTTAAAAACAACTTCAAATCACTATACAAAAATTGAAAGATAGAAAAATATAAAGACAATAAAAGCTAATAATAATTCCATTACCCAGAGGAAATTTACCTCTGCTAACATTAAAAATGTTTGAGGCCGGGCATGGTGGTTCATGCCTATAATCCTACCACTTTGGGAGGCTGAGGCGGGTGGATTGCCTGAGCTCAGGAGTTTGAGACCAGCCTGGGCAACATGGTGAAACCCTGTCTCTACTAAAATACAAAAAAAAAAAAAAAATTAGCAGGGTGTGGCATGCGCCTATAGTCCCAGCTATTTGGGAAGCTGAGGCAGGAGAATTGCTTGAACCCAGGAGGTGGAGGTTACAGTGAGCCGAGATCGTGCCACTGCACTCCAGCCTGGCAACAGAGCGAGAGTCTGTCTCAAAAAAAAAAAAAAAGTTTGAAAAAAATCCCTCCATAAATGCCTCCCACCAAACTATTTTAAAGCAGGTCTTAGTTATATTTTATTCACTATGATACAAGGACTTTTAAAAAAACACCGCCATACCTTATAAAATAATTTTTATACCTTCTAATATGCAATCAGTGTTCAGATTTCCTGACTGACTCAGAATTAGTTTTGTTAGAATTCAGGATCTTGGAAATATTTTGATATATTCCTTTCATTTTTTCTTTGCGTAAGTATATATGTATATGTTTAATAAAAGTAGCAAATAATTACTAGAGTTTTATATGTACTGGGGCAATAGTATAAGAATTTTACATAGCCGGGCATGGTGGTGTGTGCCTGTAGTCCCAGCTACTTGGGAGGCTGAGGTGGGACGATCACTTGAACCTGGGAGGTGGAGGTTACAGTAAGCCAAGATCGCACCACTGCACTCCAGCCTGGGCAACAGAGGAAGACCCTGTTGCAAAAAAAATAAATAAAAATAAGGCTGGGCGTGGTGGCTCAAACCTGTAATCCCAGCACTTTGGGAGGCCCAGGCAGGTGATCACTTGAGGTCAGGAGTTCTAGACCAGCCTGGCCAACATGGTGAAACCCCATCTCTACTAAAAATACAAAAATTAGCCAGGCATGGTAGCAGATGCCTGTAATCTCAGCTACTTGGGAGGGTGAGGCAGGAGAATTGCTTGAACCCGGGAGGCAGAGGTTGCAGTGAGCCGTGATCATGCCACTGCACTCCAGACTAGGCAACAGAGAAGACTCCATCTCAAAAAAACAAAAAACAAAAGAAACCCAGAACTTTACAAATCTACGAATAACTCATTTAAAAATCATTGAGATATGAAATATAAAATCTTTTTTTATGTGTAAAATGTGAAATGTTCATTTAACAGATGAAGACACTTAGAGTGAGGTTGAGTAACTTGACCAAGGTCCCTAGGAAATAAGATCTCAAATATAAATTTGAGATTATACATGTAGTTATGTATAGTTACATGTAGTTACACATAGTTTTGTATTTTCCTGTTTTTTTCTCATATGAGCATTTTCTTATTAAAGTTTTTTTGTAATATAGTTTCTAGTGATAGTATAATATTTTAGCTATTGGATGTATTTTAATTTGTTAACTCTTACTGGATATTTGGGTTTTTCCCAACTTTTTGATGCTATAAAATAATGTAATAAACATTTGTATTCGTAAGAATAATGCCTGGCACAAAGTGAGTCCTTGATAACTTGTTAAATAAATTAATGAATGAATCTCTGATTATTTTATTAGAATAAATTCTTATAAGTTGAATTACTAAATCAAAAGCTATGAACATTTTTATGACTCTTGATGATTATTGCTAGATTACACTTCAGACAGATACTTTTAATGAATTTACTTTCTCAACATAGTAGTATAAGAGTATATATCTGTTTTTACTGATCTGATTAACACAGCGGAATGTGTTTATGTATGTCCTATAAGAAAATTGTTTAAAACCATTAAATAAAATCTCTGGCAGTAAAAAGGAGAAAACAAGTGTCATGATTTCCAAAGAATTGAACATAGTCTCACATTTCTTATGTAAAAAGAGAGGAATACTGAAGTATCTTGAATGTATGACTTGGGTATTATAATCCCCAGGCATCTAATGTATATTTTAACTGACTTGGGTACTTCATGTACAAAGCTGTTTTTGTGCATATACAATTAAATGGGATCAGAGCTCCTTCACTTTTCTCTTCCTAAAATACTAGATTTTTAGTGTTCAGAAATTTTGGAAGGGATAGCTGATTATAAAGAGCATTAGTGAATATACATACTGTAGTTTTCAATTTATAAGTGCATTGTGTTCCAAATCTGTTTGCAAGTTTGATATAGTAGTTAGGTTTCCAGCCTAGTTCACATAACTTATTTTTTTTTGTACTAAACTATAACAATAATAGTTTTAACAGTAGAGGCTCTTTTGAGCTTCAGAATTGAATACATATATAAGCAAATGTTACTGCTTTATTACCCTTTTTCATCCTGGCTTTGTCTCTACCTTCCCTGGGAACTGGCCCAGTTTGAATCTTATTTCCTAATGGAGCTCATCATGGGGACTAGGATGTGTGAAATTATTTATGGCTAGGTACTGGAGGAAGGTAAGAAAGGAATTTCATGTTATTTTTGGGATTTGAGGTGTGCTTTTGAAGGGTATGACGGAAGATGATGTCCTGTTGTCCTGCTGTAAATCAACAGACTTTTCCTTGAAATATGATTTTAAGTTAGAGTTACGTTTTTGAGGGTTGGCCTGAGAATTTAACCTTCATTTATGTAATAATATCTAAGGGAGAATGTGATACAGTGTGTTCTAAGAAGCAAATGTAATGACAGAATAAATGTGTTTCCAGTGCAGCTATTCTAGTGGCAGTTGTCTGTCTTCTTTGAAACAAGAGGAGGAATATTGTCAAAAAGGAAACCCTTTTTAACAATAGAAAGTAGGTGATGTTTATTGGGTTAGAGGATGGGTTAAGAGCAAGGATTAAGAGTCAAACAGATATACCATGTCCGAACTCCATTATCTTGAACATGTTATCTACAGTTTTCAAGCCTTAGTTTTCTTATCTGTAAAAGGGACTGACAATAATTTCTGGATCTTGGAGTTATGTGCAGATTAAATAAATTAATGCATATAAAGCTCTTATTAGAGTCAATGAGTGTGTATATTAGGTCTTGCAAACAGAATAATTTTACTTAAGAAATACCCCAGAAAATTTTATCATTAATGTATTTTTTTTAGGAGAACTTAGGATATCATTTAAAATAGTTACAATTTTAAATGCATTGTAGTGATTTTGATGTAGTAATGTTTGTTAAAATTCTTATTTTTAAGTACTTTAGCATCAGAAAAGTTGTTTATGCATACATGAAAGCATATATTAATCCCTTTAAAGGAAAAGTTTGTGGTATTTTGTCTAGAAAAGTGTTTTCTTTTTTTAAAATAAATATTTAGTAAAGTGTAATAATAAAGATTAGCTTTGTTCATAAGGTTAGATTGTATTTATGCTGATTATAGCATATGAATAGGACTTTCCATTAAGAAATTGGCTAAGGTGCTGTTCATATTGTGACTTAAGGTGAATCAGCTGTTAGAATTTTGGTTTACTTTCTGCATCTTGATTGGTAGTGTGGTAGAATGGAAAATGCCTTGGACCTCAAGGCAGAAAACTTTGGTTGTAATTATATTGTAGCTATATGATTTTAGGCAAATTGGTTAATTCTGTGAGTCTCAGTTTGCTCACCTGTAAGGCAGAAATAATGCCTGAATGTGAACCTCATAGGCTTTTTGTTATACATACTTATATATGTATATGAAATGTATGATATACATATCTCAAAGAGCTTTGGGATATATTGCTCTTGATAATAGAACCACTTACTTATTTTTATGATATGGTGGTTATATTTTAAATAAATACAGTCATGCGTTGCTTAACAATGGGAACACATCTGAGAAATGCGTCATTAGGTGATTTCATTGTTGTGTGAACATCATAGCATGTACTTACACAAACCTGGATGGTATAGCCTATGACACACCTATGCTGTGTGGTATATAGCATGTTGCGCCTAGTCTGCAAATGTGTACAGCATGTTACTGTACTGAACATTGTAGGCAATTGTAACACAATGGTAAGTATTTGTATATCTATACATAGAAAAGGTACAGTAGATCATCCATATCCTTACTGATTTTCTTTCTATGTGTTTTACTAATTATTGAGGGAGAAATATGAAGCCTCCAACTATAATTAGAATGGCCCTTTTAAATTCTGTTTTTTATTAATGTATTTTTTATTTTATTTTATTTTGAGACGGAGTCTTGCTGTGTCGCCCAGGCTGGAGTGCATGGCATGATCTCGGCTCACTGCAACCTCCGCCTCCCGGGTCCAAGCGATTCTCCTGCCTCAGCCTCCCGAGTAGCTGGGATTATAGGCATGCGCCACCACACCCGGCTAATTTTTGTATTTTTAGTAGAGACGGCGTTTCACCGTGTTGGTCAGGCTGGTCTCGAACTCCTGACCTCATGATCTGCCCTCCTCGGCCTCCCAAAGTGCTGGCATTACAGGCGTGAGCCACTGTGCCTGGCCTTTATTAGTGTATTTTAAAGCTTTATCCTTGGGTGCATACAAGTTTAGAATTTCTATGCCTTTTAGGTAAATTGGTACCTTTATCATTATGTAATGTGCTTTTTTATCCAAATTTATATCTTTTGTTCTGCAGTGTCCACATATCCATTCCACTTTTCTTGTGATCACTCTTTACAATGTGTATCGTTTACCTTCATTTTGATTTTAACCTATTTCTTTTTTATATTTAAATGGATTTTTGTTGTTTTGTAATCAGCATTCATTAAAAATTTTTAGCTGAATACTTTTTACTTTTGTTAGGGTTCCCTGTGTCTCTTCCTTTCATGTTGTGCCACAGATGAGCCATTATTTATATCTTTTCTCTCACTGGAGGTTCCTTTTTTTAGGGGAAATTAAATAATCTGAAATATAAGGAAAGGATATGTTGATTTCAAGAAAGGTTATGTTTTTGTTTCTTATCTGGCTTGTTCTTATTGTGAGGGTGGGAGCAATACTCTTTGCAGCTTTCTGCATTCTAGGAAGAAGTGGAATTTTACACTACCATTTGCTTTCTTTACAGGTTTACCTTGGTATTCAGTGTCTGTCCATAGGACTAATTAAAACTATACCAGACTCCTTCTATTTTAAACCTATCCGTTCAGTCTCAAGTTATCTTCTTGCATTGCCTCTCACATCTGTCCCTTCATTTCTTTTACCAGCAGTGCTTGGTTTTTACTGTTTGCTTTGGTTTTAATTTCCTTTTTTTTTTTAATTTCAGAAGGTGGAAGCTTATGTCATTGACTTGAGAATTTTTTATGCATGTTTTAGTGCCTCTTTCTGACTAGTCTCTTCTTTTCTCCATCCAATCCATCCTGTGCCTGATTTTTAGAAAAGACTGGTTTACAGTTTGCCCCTTTTGCTTTAAAATTTATTTTTCATTGTTACAACCCACTCTCAGAAGCCTCCATTGTAACACCCTCCCATGCTCCCACCACCATTATGAAGAAGTAAAGTCCAAACTTTCTCAGTATTTGTAGTTCTTCATGGTCTGTGCTTTAACCTTCCTTCCAGTCTTATTTTTTATTTCCATTGTTGGCCCCCAATGCCTGTGTTCTCTTCCCTTCCATATGAATCTTCCATATGAATATGATAGTATTCATATTCATGCGATCTCCCCTTTTTTTGGAATACCCTTCTTTTTTCTTTTAGCCTAAATTCTGTTTTTAAGATGCAATTAAAGCTTCTCCTTTATGCATATCTCTTATAAGATATATTATTTGCAGACTTTTCCCCCCATTCTTTGAGTTGCCTTTTCACTTTCTTGATGATGTCATTTTCAGTGTAGGATTTTAATTTTGATGAAGTCCAGTTTTCTATTTTTTTTTTTGGTGTTTTTTTTTTTTTGGTTGCTTGGGCTTTTGATGTTGTATCTAAGAAGGCCTTGACTAACCCAAGGTCATGAAGACTTATTCTGTGCTTTCTTCTAAAAGTCATATGGTTTTTAGTTCTTGTAAGTCTTGGGGTTTTTTTTTTTTTTTGAGTTAATTTTTGTGTATGATGTGAGGAAGAGGTCTAACTCCAGTCTTTTGAATGTGGATATCCAGTTGTCTCTGCACCACTTATGGAAAAGACTATTCTTTCTTCATTGAGTTGTTTTGGTGCCCTTGTTGAAAATCAGTTGACTATAAAAACCAGGGTTTATTTCTGGAGTCTCAGTTCTATTCCATTGCTCTGTATGTTTATTCTTTTTTTTTTTTTTTTTTTGAGACGGAGTCTCGCTCTGTCGCCCAGGCTGGAGTGCGGTGGCACAATCTGGGCTTGCTGCAAGCTCCGCCTCCCGGGTTCATGCCATCCTCCTGCCTCAGCCTCCCAAGGAGCTGGGACTACAGGTGCCTGCCACCACGCCTGGCTAATTTTTCTGTATTTTTAGTAGAGACGGGGTTTCACTGTGTTAGCCAGGATGGTCTCGATCTCCTGACCTCATGATCTGCCCGCCTCGGCCTCCCAAAGTGCTGGGATTACAGGCGTGAGCCACCGCGCCTGGCCGTATGTTTATTCTTATGATAGTACCATACTGTTTTGTAGTATGTTTTATAGCTTTGTAGTATGTTTTGAAATAGGGAAGTGTGAGTTCGACAACTTTGGTTTTCTTTTTCAAGATTACTTTTGTTACTGTTGGTGCTTGAATTTCCATGTGAATTTTTAGGATCAATTTGTCAATTTCTGTTTTAAAAAAAGGCAGCTGGGATTTTGATAGGGATTATGTTGGATCTGTAGATCAATTTGCAGAATATTGCATTCTTAACAACATGAGGTCTTCAGATGCATGCATATGGAATGTCTTTTCATTTAAGTCTTCTTTAATTTCTTTCACCAGTGTTTTCAGTTTTCAGAGTATAAATCTTACTAAATATTTATTCTTGGTGATATTATTATAAATGGAATTGTTTTCTTTCCTTTTTGGCTTATTCATTGTAGGTGGATAGAAATAAAATCTATTTTTTTTGGATAAGAGCAGCTAAAATCAGTTGGGCGCAGAGGCTCACGCCTGTAATCTTAGTACTTTGGGAGGCCGAGGTGGGTGGATCACTTGAGGTCAGGAATTTGAGACCAGCCTGGCCAACATGGTGAAACCCTGTCTCTACTAAAAATACAAAAAATTAGCTGGGTGTGGTGGCATGCGCCTGTAGTCCCAGCTACTCTGGAGGCTGAGGCAGGAGAATCGCTTGAACCCGGGAGGCGGAGGTTGCAGTGAGCCGAAGTCGTGCCACTGCACTCCAGCCTGGGCAAAAAAAAAAAAAAAGAAAAAGCAGCTAAAGTCTATGTATTTAACAAAAATCTCTAATACAGTACTATTTTATTTATTATAGTCCTCATGTTGTATATTAGATCTCCGGACTTGTTCATCCTATGTATTTGCTACTTCGTATCCTTTGAACTACATCTTTTCAAAGGATGAAATTGGGTAATGTGATGCCTCTAGCTTTGGTCTTTTTGTGTAGGGTTGCCTTGGCTATTCATATTCAGGCTCTTTTTCAGTTCCATATGAATTTTAAAATAGTTTTTTTTTTCTTTTTCCTAATTCTGTGAATAATGTCATTGGTAGTCTGATAGGAACAGCATTGAATCTGTAAATTGCTTTGGGCAGTGTGGCCATTTTAATGATATTGATTCTTCTTATCCATGAGCATGGAATGTTTTTCCATTTGTTCATGTCATCTCTGATTTATTTGAGCTGTGTTTTGTAATTCTTGTAGAGAGCTTTCACCTCCCTAGGTAGCTGTATTCCTAGATATTTTATTCTTTATTGTGGCTATTGTGAGTGGGTTGCATTCTTGATTTGGCTCTCAGCTTGGGTATTGGTACGTAGGAATGCTAGTGATTTTTGTACATTGATTTTATATCCTGAAACTTTGCTTATCAGCTGAAGAAACTTTTGAGCAGAGACTATGGGATTTTCTAGGTGTAAAATCATCATCTGCAAACAGGAATAGTTTGACTTCCTTTTTTCTTATTCGGATGCTCTTTATTTCCTTCTCTTGTCTGATTGCTGTGGCTAGGACTTCCAATACCATGTTGAATAGGAGTGGTGAGAGAGAGCATCCTTATTTTGTTCTGCCTTTCAAGGGGAATGCTTTCAACTTTTGCCTCTTAAGTATGATGTTGGCTATGGATTTGTCATAGATGGCTCTTATTATTTTGAAGTATGTTCCTTCAATGCCTAGTTTGTTGAGCTATATACCACACTTTCTTTATCCACTAATCGGCTGATGGGCACTTCAGTTGATTCCATACTTTTGCAGTTGTGAATTGTGCTGCAATAAACAAGTGCAGGTTTCTTTTTGATATTATGACTTCTTTTATTTTGGGTAGATACCCAGTAGTGGGATTGCTGGATCGAATGGTTGATCTGCTTCTAGTTCTTTGAGAAATCCTCATACTATTTTCCATAGAGGTTGTGCTAATTTACATTTCCACCAACAGCGTATAAGCATTCCCTTTTCACTGCATCCTCGCCAACATCTATTGTTTTTTTACTTTATTTTCCATATAAAAAGGGGTTTATTTAGATGTTAGAATCATCTAGTGATTGAGAAAGATTGGACATGAATCCACCCAGGCCCGGGGCTGAGCTGCAGAGCAGCCGCTGACATCCGCGGGGATTTCACATGCAACAGGGAGCTCTCACGTGCTTGCTGGCCATTGTGCTTCAAATGGTTTTTTCCAGCGGACGGCTGTGACTGCAGTTTTCAAATGTGCTCTGGCCTCCAAGGACCAGGGGGGCGGTGGGGGGCGGGGGTGTCCTCTGTATAAAAAGTGCTGTCCTGCGAGCTTCCCGACGGACACTTTGGGGCATCTGAGCGATTCCCGGGGAGGGCAGCTCTGCCTTCCTCAGGTACCACTGCAGCCACCGACGGACATTCTCACCAGCAATCAACCAAAAAACATCAGAGTCTCTGTGAACTTGGCTGCGATGATAAGAACCAAATGTTTTCTAATCTAAGACTTGTATGCAGAACACAGGAAATTGCAATTAGGAACACCCTACAAAATTGAACAACAGTATTTTCTAAAAATATTTTTTACATCACTTTAAATAATTTACAGAAAGCTACAGAAATCATATTTACCAGGACACATCTGTTAAATAAAAGCATTGTTTCATGTTGGTGTACGTCTATACAGGGCTATGTATAACCGACTCCTGTTTCCCCTGCCTGCAACCACAGAACCATCACACACACACACACACACACACACACACACACACACACACACACACACACACACACACACACACACACACACACACGGATACATGCACAGATACGCCCCTTTCCACAAATGCACGGAAACCGGGACGCAAACCCACAACTCGAGGGCTTAGACCTTCACTGCTGAGCTGCCGCCACTGTCCTCCGTGCGCGGAGTGTCGCTGAAGTCACTGGCGTCACTGCCCAAGGCGTCCCCGCCCAAGGCGTCCTGGTCCTGGTCGTCCCTATCGATGACCCTTCGTCAATACCTCAGGTCTAAAATGCTTTCCTCCGAGCCCGAGTTCCTCCTGTCGGGCAAACTCAGCCCTGTCTGTGCCTTGCTGCTTGGCCAGGGCCCGCCGTCCTTCTTCGCCAGCAAGTGTGGGCTTCCAAAGACAGGGCTGGGCCCGGCCTGGGCCTCCCTGAAGGCAGAGAAGGACGGGCCCTGCGGAGGCAGCCCCATGTCGGGCTGAAGAGGCTGGCCTGCCTGCCCCCCTGGGAGACACCCTTTCCAAAATGGAAGAGCTGGGTGGACAGCGCGGGGAGAAGCCCGCAAGGGGTAGGCTGGGCAGGCCCCAGGCGGGGGCCTCGGACCCCTTGTCTTTCCCGCTCCGGATGCCCCGCCTCCACTCCGCATCTCTACCTTCCGAGCGCAGCGCGCACGGGTTCCGGTGGGTGAAGTCGCTAGAGGGCAGGGTGTGGTCAGCCTGGGCTCCAGAGTCCCTCTCAGCTTCCTGGCTAGGGGTCAGGAAGCCCCGGCTCCCGCAGCCCATGTGAAAGGTCCCCCCAAGCACCTCCGGCCTCGGTGCCCGCTGTGGCACTGCTGGGCAGCTGAACAAAAGCACTTTTGGCAGCATGCTCGGCCCCTCGTGAGCGCTGGTCTTTCTGAATGTAAACATTTCTCCTGCTCGCTGAGAGCCCCTTGGCGGAGACACTGCCACTGGTGCTCCTGGGCGGTGCCGGATCCCCTTGGGCGGGAGCAGCGGGGAGCCCCTTTCTGCCCTGGCTGAACAGGTCGGCTGTGCCCTGTGCTCCAGCGCTCTCTGCACCTCATGGCCCTTCTGCCGGCTGTGGGACCCCCCTGGCCCACTGGCTCCGCGTGCACACGCCAGGCGGTGGGGCCCGCTCCTTCCTGCACAGCAACTCTGGCCTGAATGAGCCCCACTTCCCGAGAGCAGCAGGGCCCTCTGCCTGAACTTCTGAACTGCTCGCTGACTCCTTGGCCTTTTCCGCCAAAAACTTACTAATCTACAGTTCGATGCTCTCGTCACTGTCCACTGAACTCCTGTCGTCAGACAGGGAGCCGGGGCTGGGAGCTGGGCCCTGGCATTCCCTGGGGAAATGGATTCCCTTCAGAGGCGGAGGCAGAGGCGCATCCCCTCACTCGGAAGGCCGGGGCCGTGTCCTGGCTCCTGACGCCCTCCTGCTTCGTCTTCTCTGCCATACTGCCACAGACACTGGGAGGTTTGTTCCCTGGACCCTCGCCGCTGTCTCTCTTGGACTTGGAGAGTCAGCTATTAAGCATCGGCGGGCTTCTGTCTTTCCAGTCTCTTGGGAGCCCGCCCAGCTGCTCCAGGAAGTGCGTCTGGGCAGTGCTGAACCTGACCTTCTGCACGCAGCCCTGGGTTCCCTGCACCTCTTCTTGAGCTTTCGCTTGGACCTTAAGTCCTTGATGGCCGTGTGCAGGTCCTCGTCACTGTCCAGGGAGCTGCTCTTGTCTTCGGAGCTCTCCTTCTAGTCCAGGTGCCTCACCTCGTCTGTCTTACCCTGGCCCTGCGTCATGCGAGTGTCGCCGGGCCCCTTGGCTGCGCCCTCCCCTCCCGGGACCTCGCTGGCTTTGCCCTGGAGCGGCAGGTCCCGCCCCTCATGGCCGGGCACGGCTCACGCCTGGCTGTGGTCGGCATCCTGGCCACCATCTTTCACCACCTCCCGCATTTTCTTGGGCGTGGACGGCCTCATGGCATGGCCGCCGCCTCTACGTTTCCTTTTGCAGCTCAGCGGCGGGTCCGGTGTTTTAGAGAGGGGGGCCTTGGGGCCACTGGTCTGGCTGTTGGGGCCAGGCGGTGAAAGTGGGCCCTGGGCAGCCTGCGAGCAGCTCTCACCTCTGGCCAGCAAACTCCCCGACTATGCCTTGAGGGTCAAAACGTCTGCATTTCCTGATCGATGCTGTCGTCGCTGTCCACGGAGCTACTGTCGCCGTCAGAGCGGGAAGGCACGTTCGGGGAGAGAAGCGTGGGCTTGCAGACAGGGACCTGTTGCTGCCTTACATGGGGGCCGGCAGGGTAGTCTTGGAAATGCCCAAGATTGCTTCCGCGCGCGTCAGTTCAGCGGACGTGTCTGCCTGGCACGAGGACCGTTCTACAAACTCGTTCCTGGAAGCCGGGCTCGCTGGAGGTGGAGCTTTGGTTTCCTTCGGGAGCTTGTGGGGAATGGTCAGCGTCTAGGCACCCCGGGCAAGGGTCTGTGGCCTTGGTGGCCACTGGCTTCCTCTAGCTGGGTGTTTTCCTGTGGGTCTCGCGCAAGGCACTTTTTTGTAGCGCTGCTTGTGCTGTGTGCAGGAGGGTCAGGCGTCCTCTCTCCTCCCGGCGCTGGGCCCTCTGGGGCAGGTCCCCGTTGGCCTCCTTGCGTGTTTGCCGCAGCTAGTACACCTGGATGGCCTCCTCAGTGCCGTCGTTGCTGCTGGAGTCTGACGCCTCGGGCGCCTGCGCCGCACTCGTGACTTGCTTTCCCCTTCTCAGGGCGCCAGCGCTCCTCTTGACCCCGCTTTTATTCTGTGGTGCTTCTGAAGGGCTGCAGGGGCTGCTGGCTTCGGGCTGCCCTTGTTCTCCTGCTTGGTCGTGACCCTGGACTTGAGGCTTCTGGGCTGCACGTTCGTCTTTGCTAACCGGGGAGGTTTGCGAAAGGCGAACTCTTTATGGGCGCCCCTCAGACCCTGCCGATGCGCCACCTTTGTGGCTAGCTCTTCGTGGGATTTCAAGAGTGACTTGGTCGAATTTTCGTTTGGTTCTGGTTTTTTATCTATTGACCCCATCAAATTTTTGGGTCGCATGCTATCTCTTCTCATTCAGAAGCTGTTCTATTTCCGCCTTAATGCTCTGCTCGAAGGAGTCGTTGCTGCTCGCGCTGACCGGGAAAGCGGAACCCTAGTCCTCACTGGATCTCACCTGGCTGCCAGGGCCACCACCTGAGCCAGGTACAACTTTTGGGGGGACACACGGAAGTCGGGGCACTGCCGTGAGATAGTTCTGGCTTACATCTACTGCCACCGCCTGCAGCCCTGGAAGGCTGGGCTGCGCCTGGCTGGCCCCTGCCAGCCCCGGGCTGTACGGCTCCACTCTTTGCCTTTAGGTACTCCCGGATGGCTTCCCCAATGTCCCGGTCCACGGAATCATCATTGAATCTAGCACCAACGGGCCAAAGTCTGCAGTTTCCTCCTCCCTCATGGGGTCAAAGTCAGCAACAAGACCACAGGCAGGCAATGCGGGCTGCTCTTTGTGCACGGTGGGCTTGGCAGCTGGCTTGGCGTCTGCCCTGTGGCCCCTCTGTGCAGCGCGCGCAGCGCGCTCATCGCTGGTGCCCCGAGCAGCCCCGCTGCGCTGCAGCGTGCCGATGAGCATCTGCACCCGGGCGCTCACCGACACGCTCTCCACGCCTTCGTCAGCCTCCGAGAAGCACCCGGGGAACCTAAAGCTCCCTGGTGGGCCAAAGGCCTCCCATTTGGACTGGGGAGCAACCCCTGGAGTAGCGTTCCTGAGAAACATTCTAGCAGACAGGGAGGGACGCGCAGAGGGACGACGCTTTATTTCTCTGCCAGCTTCATATACTCAAAAGGTTGGCAGCGGGGCGTGGTGGCTCACGCCCGTAATCACAGCACTTTGAGAGGCCGAGGCGGGCGGATCGCGAGGTCAGGAGTTTGAGACCCGCCTGGCCAACATACTGAAACCCCGTCTCTACTAATAATACAAAAATTAGCCGGGCGTGGTGGTGTGAGCCTGTAGTCCCAGCTACTCGTGAGGCAGAGGCCAGGGAATCGCTTGAAGCCGGAAGGTGGTGGTTGCAGTGAGCTGAGATCGCGCCACTGCTCTCCAGCCTGGGTGACAGAGTGAGACTCCGTCTCAAAAAAGCGAAAAAAAAAAAAAGAGTGGCAAGTGGTGCCCATGAGATAAAGTCTGCAAATGCTTCTTTGCAGTTTAAAAAGGACGACGACTATAAACCCAGGATCAGGACGACGTTACGCGTAGATTTATTCTTGACCTGACCAACAAGCTCTTGAAATTCTCTTTGCAACCAGGTCGACTGTGAAACTGCAGCCAGTGTCCCCAAACGCCCCAAGGATAAGGCCTTCATCACTCCGACGCATCCTCTCTCTGCTTTTTAAATAGACTTTTGACTCGGCCCGGCCCCCTGCCACCCGCCGCGCGGACCCTGCCTGCGCTTGCGTCCCGCGTCCCGCATCCGGGGGGAGGCGGCGAGCCCGGGTCTCTGGGGCTGGCCCATTTAGTTAGTTTTGTTTTTGTTGCATTTGCTTTTGGTGACACTCCCTTTTTGATATTCCACGTATAAATGAGGCAATAATTTTCTTTCTATGTCTGCTTATTTCACTTAGCATAATGGTCTCCCTGTCCACCTCGGCTCCCGCGCGGGGAGGAGGGGCAAGGGCCTCCGCCCGGGCCCCGCCTCCCCGTGCGCCGCTGCCACCGCCCCGCACCTTTTTTTGACTTTTTAATAATGCTCATTCTGACTGTGATAAGGTGGTATCTCATTATGGTTTTAATTGGTATTTCCCTTGTGATTGGTGATGTTGAGTATTTTTCATGTTTGTTGGCCATTTGTGTATCTTCTTTTGAAAAATGTCCGTTTGGCTGGGCGCGGTGGCTCACGTCTGTAATCCTAGCACTTTCGGAAGCCAAGGCGGGTGGATCACCTGAGGTCAGGAGTTCGAGACCAGCCTGGCTAACATGGTGAAACTCCGTGTCTACTAAAAACACAAAAATTAGCTGGGCGTGGTGGCATGCGCCTGTAATCCCAGCTACTCTCGAGACTGAGGCAGGAGAATGGCATGAACCCAGGAGGCGGAGGTTGCAGTGAGCCAAGGTTGCGCCATTGCACTCCAGCCTGGACGACAGGAGTGAAACTGCATTGCAAAAACAACAACAAAAAAATCCATTCATCTAGTTTGTCCACTTTTTAACAGGATTATTTGTTTTCTTCTTGCTGATTTTCTTGAGTTTCTTGTAGATTCTGGATCCTTTGTTGGATGTATAGTTTGTAAATATTTTCTCCCATTCTGAGGGTTGTCTGTTTTCTCTGTTGATTATTTCTTTTGCTATGCAGAAACTTTTTAGTTTAAGTCCCATTTACTTAGTTTTGTTTTTGTTGCATTTGTTTTTGGTGACACCCCCTATTTTTTAGATTGCACATATAAATGAGATCATGCAATAATTTTCTTTCTGTGTCTGCTTATTTCACTTAGCATAATGGCCTCCATGTCCACCTGTGTTGTGGCAAGTGACAGGATCACCTTTCTTTTTATGGCTGAATAATATTCCATTGTTTATATATACTACATTTTGTTTATCCACTTGTCTGTTGACAGACACATAGGTTGTTTCCATATTACTTAGCTGTATATAGAAATACAGGTGGTTTTTGTATGTTGATTTTGTACTCTGAAAACTTGGTGAACTAATTTATTAGCTTCAATAGTTTCTTAGTGAATTCCTTAGGATTTTCTAGATGTAAAATAATGTCATTTGCAAATAGAGATAGTTTTACTTCTTCCTTTAAAATCTGGATACCTTTTATTTCTTTTTCTTGCCTAATTGCTTTGTCTAAAATCTCCAATAGAATGTTGAATAGAATGATGAGAAGGACATTGTTGTCTCTTCCTGGATCTTAGTGGGAGACCATCCAGTTTTTCACCATTAAGTAGATGTTAGCTGTGGGGTTTTTGTAGATGCCTTTCATCACCTGAAGAATTTTTTATTTCTAGGGTGTTGAGTGTTTTGTTATGAAAGGGTGTTGGATTTTGTCAAATGATTTTTCTGCTTCTATTGATATAATAATGTAGTTCTTGTTCTTTATTGAAATGCTGTAGTATATTAGTTGATTTTCAGGTGTTAAACCAACATTGCATCTCTGGAATAAGTCCCACTTGGTCACAATGTATAATCCTTTTGATATGTTGCTAGATTTGGTTTGCTAATTTTTTTTTTTTTTGAGGATTTCTATACATGTATTTATAAGAGATTTTGGTCATTAGTTTTTTTCCTTGTGCTGTCTTTGTCTGATTTTAGTATCAAGATAATACTGGCCTTTCACAGAATGGACTGGGAAGTGTTCCCTCCTCTTCTGTTTTGATGGGGCAGTTTGTGAAGAATAGATATTAATTCTTCTGTAAATACTTGGTAGAATTCATCAGTGATGCCATCTGGGCCTGGACTTTTCTCTGTGGAAAGTTTCAAAATTACTAATTCAGTCATTTTACTTGTTATAGGTTTATTCAGTTAGTCAGTTTCTTTTTGAATCAGTTTTTATACTTTATATTTTTCTAGGAATTTGTCTACCTCATCTAAGTTACCTAGTTCATTGGCAAATAATTGTTCATGGCATTGCCATTATAATCCTTTTTATTTCTGTAAGGTTAGTAGTAATTTTTTTTATTTCATTCCTGATTTTGGTTAATTTGAGCCTTCTCTCTTTTATCTTGGTCAGTCTAACTAGAATTTTCTCAATGTTGGTGATTTAAAATTTTTTTTTTGGTTTTATTGATTTTTCTTTATTTCTCTATTCTCTAAAAAATTTTGATCAAACAATTTTTCCCTGTTTTTTCACTACCCAATGTTTATACTTAATGTGTGTATTGGATAACTCTATTAAAGTTCATCATTATGTACTTTCATCATGTAATAGTCAGATATATCTTATATATAATTGTACTGCCTACTTTTAGAATTGCTTGTTCTTAAAGGCTTTGACTTCATAAAAGTTTTCACTCTTGGCCAATATTATTTACTACAGCGTGTTTTCTTCTTCATGAGGAACCATGGAAGAAATCTTTGGTCCAAGACCCATTAAGCTTTCCTGGAGAAGCTAACTAATTAATTTAATTTAACCTTATAGATACTATGAATCTTATAATTGTTTGTTACTGTTTTAACTGCCAGCTTTCATGATGGCATGCATTTTGGGGGATACTAACATTTTTCTTGTCATTTTTTTCACCTTTCTATATTTTACTTTCACAATTATAAGTAAATAAAGACTTGTTTTAACATAAATCACACTTTATAGTAATAAAGAGCGGGTCTCTGTTGCTCTCCTTTTTTACTTTAAAATTTTTTATTTTTAATTATGGAGACATAATAGGTGTACATATTTATGGGATACGTGTGATGTTTTGATACAAGCATATAATGTGTAATGATCAAATCATGGTAGTTGGAGTATCCATCATCTTAAGCTTTTATCATTTATTTGTGTTAGGAGCATTCCAATTCTAATCTTTTAGTTATTTTGAAATATACAATACATTATTGTTAACTATAGTCACTGTATTGTGACTATATAGTGTTTCCATAGAACACTAGATCTTGTTCCTTCTATCTAACTGTCTTTTTGTACCCATTAACCAACTCCTCTTTTATCCTCCCATCCCCACTACCCTTCACAGCTTCTGGTAATCATCATTCTACTCTGTCTCCATGAGTTCAATTTTTTTTTTTTTTTTTAAGCTCTTGCATGTAAGTGAGAACATGTGGTACTTGTCCTTCTGTGCCTGGCTTATTTCACTTAACATGATGTTCTCTAGTTCCAAATGACAGGATTTCATTCTATTTTATGGCTGAATAACATTCCATTGTTTATATGTACCACATTTTCTTTATCCATGCATCCATTAATGGGCATTCAGGTTAATTCCATGTCTTGGCTGTTGGGAAAAATGCAGAATTCAACATGGGAATGCAGATATCTCTTTGATATACTGTTTTTATTTCTTTTGGATATATACCCAGTGGTGGGATTGCTGTATCATATGGTAGTTTTATTTTTTTTTTTTTGAGGAACCTCCAAACTATTCTTTTATAGTGGCTCTACTAATTTACATTGCCACAAGCAGTTGTGCTTTTGTTTTTTTTGTTTGTTTTTGTTTTTGTTTTTACTGTTTTAACATAATTATTTGGAGCTTCATTCATGATGGCATATGCATCAACAATTTATTTATTCTCATTACTGAGTAGTATCTCATTGCATGGGATTTGTTTTTTTTTTAAGTTCAGGGGTACATGTGCAGTTTTGTTACATAGGTAAACTTATGTCATGGGGGTTTGTTGTACAGATTATTTCATTGCCCAGGAATGAAGTCCAATACCTACTAGTTGTTTGTCCTAATCCGCTTCCTCTCCCACCCTCCACCCTCTGATAGGTCCCAGTGTGTCTTGTTCCCCTGTGTGTGTCCATGTGTTCTCATTATCTAGCTCCTACTTATGAGAACATGCAGCATTTGGTTTTCTGTTCCTGCGTTAGTTTGCTAAGGATAATGGCCTCCAGCTCTATCCATGTCCCTGAAAAACATTGCTCTCTTTCTATTCCTAGTTATATCCATAGAAATGACCATTGATAGTTTTTGCTTACTCTGTCCCTCCAGTTTTTCCTTCCTCCAGCATATACACAAGGATTTTAATTTTACCCAATTGAAGTCTTACTTATCTACGGCTTTTAACAAGTCATCATCAGTAATTTTGGAATAGGCATTAGATTCACATGGTTCAAGATTCAAAGGAAAGAAAAGTATAAACAGTAAAAAGTCTCCTCATTCCTTTCCCTAAGCCACCCACTTCTCTTCAGAGGCAACTAATAAAAGTTTCTAGCTTTGCATTATTCTACACCTTGCTTTTTTCATTTAGCAATATATCTTGAAGAGCACATCTCCCTCTGTATTTAGCTTAATCCTTTTAGTGGATTTTTTTTTATTTTTTGGGTATATCAGAATTTATTTATGAATTTCATTGTTGAGAGACATTTAGTTTGTTTTTGAATGTGTGATACTACAAACCGTTGCGGTGAATTATCCTTATATATACATTTTCATGCACAAATGAGAGTACTTTTATAGTGTAGATTCCTAGAAGTAGAACTGCTAGGTCAGAAGGTATTCACATTTAAAAATTTTAAATTTGCTCATAGAATGAAGTCTTTGCTCATAGAATAGTCTTTGCTCAAATCTCACTTTACCAAAGAGGCCTATTGTGACCACTCTGCTTAATACTGTAACCTGCCCCTACTTCTCCCTGAACTTCTCTATCCATTGCACTCTATTCCTTTTCTAGCATAGTATATGGTTTACCTATTTATACTGCTTTTTGGTTACTGTCTTTTTCCCTCTGCTCCAAGAAACAGGAATGTTTGTTTTGTTCACAAATATATATTTCTAGCAGTTACAATAGTGTTTGGTGCTTAGTAGGCATTTAGTAAATATTTATTGAATAAATCGAATACATAAGCAAACAGCATCCAAAATTATCCTCCGTAAAAATGCCTAATTTCTTTTTTTTCCTCTGTATCTCAATGAATAAAAAAAAATACTGACTTTCTTTACCCACTTATTTTGGATTTTTTTGGTCTTGTTTTTTGTTTGTTTGTTTGTTTTTGAGTTTGACAAATTTATTGGTATTTTACTAAAGACATTCATCTCAGTTGTTTCTCTCTCCCAGCTTGACCTTAGGTTAATATTTCATTTGGGTCAAGAAAAGAATATCAGAAGAGGTATGTTATTTTAACAAACAGGAAAATGGACAAAAATGGATAGTTTGCCTACATTAAAGTGAGTTAAATTCATGTATCTTGATATAATTAAATCATATAAGAACTAAGAGTTCTATATACATTTCCATTGTTTTACCTGGGGCTTATTCTAAACTTAAATACTAGTGAACAAAGAGTTAGGAATATACACAGGTTGCTTCTCTGAGTTATTACCGACTAAAAGAGCTCAGCGAGCAGTTACCACCAATAAAACAGTCTGAAGCTGCCTCCAAATACAATATTGTAGTAGGAGTTTTCAAGGAAATTTTTATACTGTATTTTTTTTTTGTCTGTGACTGTGCTTTTAAAGATGTGTTTAACTGTCACATTAAAAAAAAAGCTCGTATACAATACAAAAATACAAAAAGAAAACACCCTACAATACACAAATTAACAAAGTATGTGTGGTGAGATTCCAAAAAATGTTTGAAGATGCATTTTCTTTCCTTCTATTTCAGTATCTAAAATGTGCTTTTTGAGAGGCCATTGGTCAATATGTATACATTTAAAATAAACCATATAATATTACTAGTAAGAAAGCCAGTAGTTAAGTTCAATTCAAATTGGATTTCACAAGTTAGTAATTTAAATCCTTAGACAAAGTTACAGAAAGTGCATCTTCTTGTTTTCCATCTTCATACAATGTTAAATTTTTTTTTTGGTGTTTATACCTTTTAAAAAATAAAAGCAGCCAAATACTTAAGCAATATGTACATTTAAATTTTTGGTGGTGGTTTGTATTTTAAAAGAAACAGTTTTCTTATGATTCGCTTCAAGTTCTGGTGGAAATGCTTACAGGAACTAGCTAATAAACAAAAAACAAGAGAAGCACATTCAAAATACTGATTTACTTTGGTAGCAAATGGTTTTTCTTTGAAGATTAATGAAGATAGACAAGACCCATTAAGGTGAAGTGGGCTATTTCAAATATTCAACAGTTTACATATAAAAAAGTTATTTTAAGAGCTAAGCGTCTGTATCCACTGATAGCAATGCAACACCTAGTTTATGATGACTTGAAAGAAAACAAATGCCCATAAAGAAAAAAGCTGTATTTTAATTTTATCTAAATGTACTTTCAGTCAATAGTTCAGTAACATTTTCCTCCCAATACAATACTCCCTCTCTCTATAAGGCTGTTCCTGGGAGCCAGACAAGTTTAGGTGATAAGGGAGTTAAGAGAGTAACTGCTTGCAGTTTTAAATAGACAATTAACTTTTTGCTTCCCTCTTAATGTGCTAATAGTTGTGTCTAAAAAAATAGGCTATTCTTAAAAAGGTACCATTTCTGATTTCTTTATTATCTGTAAACTTTGGAAACTAATCACACGAAACTACCAAATTAGCAAATGTCTTGAAATCTGTATATAAAACATAAATTACCTCTAATTTCAAACTCTCGTTTATTAGTGTACCACTCAATCTTTTAAAAAGATGAAAAAGAAAAAAAAAGTGGCTCCAAAGGTAGTCTTATACCATTCTTAAAAAAAGGAAACTGTTCTTTTTAACTTTATACCCACCCACACCCCAATTTCAAAACATCATTTAATTGTCTTGGTCATAGACATTTCGAAGATGAGATTTTATATTCTGCTCCCATAGCTTCTGGTTATCAGAAAACCCATGCTTTCCTTTATTGAAGGAGTTTGGTCCAGCTGATGTTGGTGTATCCCTTGCAATATTCTTCCTCCTCATCTTTGCTTCTGGAGGCCTTTCCTCTGATTCACTATCTTCATCTTCATTAAAAGCTGCTGCTACTGAAAGAGTTTTTGGAGCAAGAGTTGGAACAGTTTCTTTAGGCTTACTTGATCCAAGTTTGATGGATATGGGTGATGCTTTCTTTGTCGTCTGACTACCTATGGCAAATCCAAAGTTGGAGATCTTTGCAGGCTTTGTTGGAGGTCTGCAGCTTCTTCTTCAGCGGATCGCTTCTCAGCGCTGCGGCTGGAACTTTCCTCTCCATTACTCCGGCAGCTCCAGCTCATTGCGACTTTTCAGGCTTCTCCTCTCCCGCCTTCCCATCAGCCATTTCCCCCGCCGCATTGTTTTTTTAAGATTTCAGAAATCTTTCTAATACAAGTTGGGATATAAATAATTAGATATAGAAAATAGCTACAAGGTATTTCTTTTAACTTTCTCCACCCCCAGCTCCCAGCAGTCAAGAGTCAAGCCCTAAGTCTTGTCCTTTCTGTCAGAAATAGATACAAGAAGGATACAGCAAACACTGCTATAACACCTCTCTCATAGTATTCAAATCAGTGTGGAGATTATTATAGGCTCCAGATGAGTTAGGATATCTTTAAGTCTCAATTTAATAAAACTAATTGTTTTCCTGTGCTTTAAATATCTCTCCATTCTATATAAATATAATATAGATCTAACAGATGTAGTCTTGAAATAGATGGCTATAATGTCAGTGAAGTATTTTTTTCCTTATTTATATACATTATAACTTTCATTATTTATGTACATTATAATTTTAAAGGCCTGATAGCCATAATTATTGATGTTCAGATTGGTAGTTATTTCTGTCTCTTATGTATTCAACTATAAACATTTAATCAAGATTATGAGACCTAGATATTTAGCAGAGTTTTGGAGTAAATTATTTTATCAAACAAAGAATATAAAATAAACATTTCTACTTATGTTCCTGTTTTAATTTACCTCATTTATATGCATCTTGATATTGCATTTTCATATTCTAAAAACTATTTTTAAAGACAGGTTGATTCAGAATTACAGTGTACTTGAAAATCATCAGGTACCTATTATTAGTTTTCACCCACATTGAATCTGTGTTTCAGAAACTGTCTACCAAACTTTGTTTATTAAGTAATTATTTTCCCTAGTTTTATTCAAGATATACAGAGCTGCCAACTAGTGCTTTTCATCAGCATCAGGTAAATTGTGTTACTATACTGCATTGAATTTTAGCAAAGGTAAAGTATTTGCTATTTTAGTTATTGTAGCTTTATTGAAAGCAAACATATAGGTTTTTTAAAGTATTGGAAAACTCACCAGATTATATGACTTGGAACCCTAGAAACTCCCAGACCACGAGACTTAATGGTTAATGATCTCTTTCAGTTCTCTTTCAACTTGGAATTCTCTTATTCCAATGCCAACTCATTGCTCTTTTGGAAAGACCCATTCTTTCCTCTATTGTCTTGGTACCTCCTCAGGACATATTCCCCAAAGTGGAAATTTCAGTTTAAGATAATTTTCAGCATTGTGTAGAATAAGAATGGTTAGACAGCTGATGTCAGCAAGATGGTGGAATAGTAGCGCTGTCCTTCAGAAACACCAATTTTGACAACTACCATGGAAAGAATGCCTTTATACTTGAGCATACATGGAACATTCTCCAGGATCAATCATATGTCAGGCCATAAAACAAGTATTAATATATTTAAGAAGATTGAGATAATATCAAGCATCTTTTCTGACCATAATGGCATAAAACTAGAAAGCAAAAATAACAGAAAAACTGGGAAATACTCAAATATGTGAAAATTAAACATGTTCCTGAACAACCAATAGTCAAATAAGAAATCAAAATGGAAATTAAAAAAATATGTGATACAAATGAACATGGAAACAGCACATCAAGATTTGTGGAATGCAGCAAAACAGTTCCAATAGGAGATTTCATAGTGATAAACACCAACATGAAGGAAACAGTAGGACCCCAGATAAGTAACCTAACTTTACATCTCTCAGAACTAGGTAGAAAAAGAACAAATAAGCCCAAAGTAATAGAAGGAGGGGCATAAGAAAGATCACAGCAGAAATAAATGAAAGACTCGAAAAACAATAGAAAAGAGCAACAAAATGAAGAGTTTTTTTGAAAAGATAAACAAAATTGATAAACTTTTAGCTAGAATAAGAAAAAAAGAAGAGTCAAATAAATAAAATCAGGAATGAAAGAGGAGACATTATGACTGATATCACAGAAATACAAAGAATCTTGAGAATACTTTGAACAAATTATATACTAACAAATTGGATGACCTGAAAGAGACAGATTGTTTGCCACATACTACCTGCTAAGACTGAATTATGAAGAAATAGAAAATCTGAATGACCAATAACAAATAAGGGACTGAATCAGTAATCAAAAATCTACCAATAGAGAAAAGCCTCAGGACCTGATAGCTTCACTGGTGAATTCTACCAGACATTTGAAGAAGAATACCAATCCTTCTCAAACTTTTTCAAAAATTTGAATAGGAGGAAACACTTCCAAACTCATTTAACAAGGCTAGCATTACCTTGATACCAAAGTCAGGCAAGGGTATTACAAGAAAAGAAGATTATAGGTCAATATCCCTGATGAACATATGTGCAAAAATTGTCAACAAAATATTAGCAACAGCACATTAAAGGGATCATACATCATGATGAAATTGGATTTATCTCTGGGATTCAACGATGGTTCAACATATGCAAATCTATAAATATACCACTTCAACAGAATGAAGGACAAATTATGTGATCATCTTAATAGATCCAGAAAAAGTGTTTGACAAAATTTAACATTGTTTCATGACGAAAACTCTCAACAAGTTAGGTATAAAAGGAATGTACCTCAACACAACAAAGGTTATATGTGATAAGCCCACAGCTAACATTATACTCAGTGGGGAAACCTAAAATCTTTTCCTTTAAGATCAGGATCAAGACAAGGATCATTTGTCACTTGCATTCAACATAGTACTGGAAATCTAGCCAGAGATATTAGGCAAGAAAAAGAAATAAAAGCATTTGCTACAGTTTGAATGTTTTCCCCCTCTAAAACTCATGTTGAAACTTAATTCCCAATATGGTAGTATTAAAGATGGGGCCTTTAAGAGGTGATTGAGTCCTGAGGCCTCTGCCTTTATGAATGGATCAATCTATTCATGGATTAATTGGTTTTCATGAGAGTGGCATCAGTGGCTTTATCCCAAGCTATCATCTTAGCATGCTCAGTTATCATCTTAGCATGCTCAGTTCTCTCACCATGCGATACCCTGCACCACCTCAGGACTCTGAGGACTCATAGCTATTATTCAAAAAGTCAGAAGATAACAGATGTTAGAGAGGATATGGAGAAAAGGGAACTATTGTTCAATGTTAGTGGGAATGTAAATTGGTATGTCTTTTATGGAAAACAGTATGGAAGCTCCTCAAAAAATTAAAACTAGAACTACCACATGATTCAGCAATCCTACCTTTTGGTATATATCCACAGGAAATGAAGTCAGTATGTTGAAGAGATACATACACTCCCATGTTCATTGCAGCATTATTCACAGTCACAAAGATATGGAAACAACCTAAGTGTCTGTCATTTGATGTATAGATAAAATGGTACAGATTGTCTTAAACTAATGATTGGTTATATCCTGATAAACCCATTGTAAGTCAAAAATATCTTAAGTTAAAATTGCATTAAGATCATGACAAACCCAGTTGAAAAATCGCAAATTGAACCATTGTAAGTCAAGGACTATCTGTTATATATATTGGAATTTTATTCAGCCTTAAAAAAGGTAGGAAATCCTGCCATTTGCAAGAACACGGATGAACCCGAAGGACATTATGTTGTGTTAGTCAGACACAGAAAGACAAATGCTGCATGATCTCATTTATATGTAAAATCTTTAAAAAGTCAAATACATACAAACAGTAAAAAGGTGGTTAGCAGGGGTGGGGAGCCTGGGGAGAATGTGGAGATGTTTGTCAAAGGGTACAAACTTTCAGTTATAAAATGAATAAGGGTTAGATGTGGAAGCTCACGCCTATAATCCCAGCACATTTGGAGACCAAGATAGGAGGATTGCTTTAGGCCCGAGTTAGAGACCAACTTGGGCAACATGGGGAGACCCCCATCTCTACCAAAAATTAAAAAAAATTTTACAGGTGGTGACATGTACTTGTAGTCCCAGCTACTTGGGACTCTGAAGTAGGAGGAGTGCTTGTGCACCCAGGAGGTTGAGGCTGCAGTGAGCTATTATTGTGCCACAGCAATCCAGTCTGGGTGACAGAGTGAGACCCTGTCATGAGACCTGTCTCAAAAACAAAAACAAAAAAGTAGTAGTTCTGGACACTTAATTTACAGCATGGTTGATTATAGTTAATAATAATGTTTTGTATTCTTGAAATTCACTGAGAGAAATCTTAAGTATCCTTACGACATACACACAGACAAAATGGTGACTATATGAAGTGATAGGTATGTTAATTAGCTTAATTGTAGTGCAGTAGTGCCCGCTTATCCTCAGAGGATATGTTCCAAGACCCTCAGTAGATGCTTGAATCCACAGATAGTACTGAACCCTATATATACTATGTTTTTTCCTATCCTGTACATATATACCTACATTAAAGTTTAATTTGTAAATTAGCCACAGTAAGAGATTAGTAACAATGACTAAGAAAATAGAACAATTATGACAAGATACTGTAATAAAAAGTATGTGAATGTAGTCTGTTTCTCTCAAAATAGGTACTCTGCTCACCTGTTTTCAAACCATGGTTGACCATGGGAAACTGAAACTGTGGAAAGTGAAACCGTGGATATGGAATGACTGATGTAATCACTTCTTATTGTATAGATGTATCAAAATATCACATTGAACACCTTAAATATAAACTTTTTCATTTGTCAATCGTACCTCCATAAAGCTGGAAAAAAATGTGACCTCATTTGTTTGTTGGTGATTTCCTTTTTTGAAACAGCACATGTGATATTTGGTAAAAGGAGTTGATATTGTTAATCCATATAATTGGATCTGAGTTGTAGGAATTAATCTCCTTACTCAATGGTTTTCAACCTTGTTTCCAAGAGTAGTAGATATCAGTTTTGTAGCTATTTTTCAGAAAAGCTAATTAGTAGCCCTTTGAGTATGGTGGCAGTTTTCTTTCCTATACGGTTATACCTTTTTGGATGGATCATTTTTGGGCTTTGAGCTCAATAATCTAAGCAGAGAGCTTGACCAGAAACTTAGTTCTAGGTAGGTTATGTATCATCTGTTCAGAAAATGAGGTCTGTAATGTTGTTCTTTGTGTGTGTGTGTGTGTGTGTTACCCTTATTGATACTTACCAGTTTGCTATCAATGTGTGAATGGGAGCTGAAGAAACTATAGTGGAACCAACAGTCTTAACTTACACTTTGGTGGTTCAGTTGCTTCTTGTTTCTCTGAGCATACGGAGAAAAAAAAGAAAAAAAAAGAGAGAAAAAGCCACTCTGTAGCTACTGCCACAACTTTTTTTTTTTCCTTTTTAGAACTACGCTAGTGTTAGTGCTGGACACTACAAGGCTCTTGGGGTAAAGTAGTGAATTAGATACAATATTTCTGCCTTCAGGATGCTTACATATTCATAGCTGAGATAGGGACAAATGAGCAAGCAAGCAAGTCACAGTTCAGTTAAGAGCTGACAGGTTTATGAACTGAGTTCCGTAGGAGTTTTTCAAATTTATTTTAATTTTTCTGACCATATGCTGCATGATCTGTAAGAGTTCTTAAGGCAGGGAGTCCCAGGTGCTCAACTTTTGGGCAGATGGCCAGGTAAATCTGAATTTGCCAGGTACATGTTTTTCTGGAAATAGAATCAACTTTCTTACCCACAAAGGCATTGTGTAACTGGGTGACTGATTCACATGGTGTTCACCCCTGCATGTTGTTTCAAAAATGTGATTGAGTACAAGTAAGGTCAGTTTTTACATTCCTCTTCTTGGCTTTGCCACTCTTGCCTTTTGCTTCTGTGCACATCCAAGAATGTCCTTAACACTAGACTGCTGTAAGCTCATATTATACAGGTGAAATTTTCTAGCGTCTTAGCTTGTTATTCCTTCTGTTCCTACGTATCACCTAGGTAAGGAGGAAATCTAGGAGCAAAAGATAAAGGCAGTTCTTCCCCCTATTTCTCTCTAATACCTTCATATTTCATTTAATGTAACCCTACTGCTAATTACTTATTACAGTCTCATGAACTATGTGTAAGGATATATCTTTTGGCCCTGAGGTAGAGCACAAAAGCACATGTTTCTTATGACTTATTTTCATCTTTCATATTTCACAAAGTACAAGCTAGATAGAACATTATTTTTAACTTTTGAAATTGCAACTTAAATTTATGTCAGTTATGATAGCATACATAGTAGTACTTTTCTGATAGTTCCAAGATGATTTATGTCACCACTTGGTGGAGCTCTTTTATAAGTAAGTGCATTGTTTAAAAAAGCGAGTATAAGTTGTCACTAATTAGGGGTTATCATTAGATTGGTTCAGATGAACTCAACTAAATGATGGTATAATTGGTAATCTCTTCAAGTACTGAGTGTAGATTTTGATTTAAACTGTAATGTATGTGATTAAAATTTTGATAAAGGTTTTTCTCGAGTATTTCTAATTTTTCTCTCTCCTGCTTTATGTAAATGTAGCACTTATTGACTTTTCTCCTATTTTACAACTGTAGATAATTTAAAAAATGTATGCAGGATTAATAAGGAAAATGAAAACTGTTAGTAATCCTACCATGTAGAGATAATCGTGAACATTTTAATATATATTTTCATTTTCTCTTCTTTTTTGTTTTTTCACAAAATTGGAATCAAAATATGTGCAGAACTTTTTATTCTGTTTTTTTCTTAACGTTATATGTTGGGTATTTTTACATATCCCTTTAATATTCCTTGAAACTGTTTTGGGTTTTTATATTATTCTATGATATAGCTCTATCACAATATGTTTAGCCATTCTGTTTTAAGATTTTTAGGCTCGGAGGAGAGCCAAGATGGCCGAATAGAAACAGCTCCGGTCTACAGCTCCCAGCGTGAGCGACGCAGAAGACGGGTGATTTCTGCATTTCCATCTGAGGTACTGGGTTCATCTCACTAGGGAGTGCCAGACAGTGGGCGCAGCCCAGTGGGTGCGCGCACCGTGCGTGAGCCGAAGCAGGGCGAGGCATTGCCTCACCTGGGAAGCGCAAGGGGTCAGGGAGTTCCCTTTCTGAGTCAAAGAAAGGGGTGACAGACGCACCTGGAAAATCGGGTCACTCCCACCCGAATATTGCGCTTTTCAGACCGGCTTAAAAAACGGCGCACCACGAGACTATATCCCACACCTGACTGGGAGGGTCCTACGCCCACGGAATCTCGCTGATTGCTAGCACAGCAGTCTGAGATCAAACTGCAAGGCGGCAGCGAGGCTGGGGGAGGGGCGCCCGCCATTGCCCAGGCTTGCTTAGGTAAACAAAGCAGCCGGGAAGCTCGAACTGGGTGGAGCCCACCACAGCTCAAGGAGGCTTGCCTGCCTCTGTAGGCTCCACCTCTGGGGGCAGGGCACAGACAAACAAAAAGACAGCAGTAACCTCTGCAGACTTAAATGTCCCTGTCTGACAGCTTTGAAGAGAGCAGTGGTTCTCCCAGCACGCAGCTGGAGATCTGAGAACGGGCAGACTGCCTCCTCAAGTGGGTCCCTGACCCCTGACCCCCGAGCAGCCTAACTGGGAGGCACCCCCCAGCAGGGGCGCACTGACACCTCACACCGCAGGGTATTCCAACAGACCTGCAGCTGAGGGTCCTGTCTGTTAGAAGGAAAACTAACAAACAGAAAGGACATCCACACTGAAAACCCATCTGTACATCACCATCATCAAAGACCAAAAGTAGATAAAACCACAAAGATGGGGAAAAAACAGAACAGAAAAACTGGAAACTCTAAAACGCAGAGCACCTCTCCTCCTCCAAAGGAACGCAGTCCCTCACCAGCAACGGAACAAAGCTGGATGGAGAATGAGTTTGACGAGCTGAGAGAAGAAGGCTTCAGACGATCAAATTACTCTGAGCTACGGGAGGACATTCAAACCAAAGGCAAAGAAGTTGAAAACTTTGAAAAAAATTTAGAAGAATGTATAACTAGAATAACCAATACAGAGAAGTGCTTAAAGGAGCTGATGGAGCTGAAAACCAAGGCTCGAGAACTACGTGAAGAATGCAGAAGCCTCAGGAGCCGATGCGATCAACTGGAAGAAAGGGTATCAGCAATGGAAGATGAAATGAATGAAATGAAGCGAGAAGGGAAGTCTAGAGAAAAAAGAATAAAAAGAAATGAGCAAAGCCTCCAAGAAATATGGGACTATGTGAAAAGACCAAATCTACGTCTGATTGGTGTACCTGAAAGTGATGCGGAGAATGGAACCAAGTTGGAAAACACTCTGCAGGATATTATCCAGGAGAACTTCCCCAATCTAGCAAGGCAGGCCAACATTCAGATTCAGGAAATACAGAGAACGCCACAAAGATACTCCTCGAGAAGAGCAACTCCAAGACACATAATTGTCAGATTCACCAAAGTTGAAATGAAGGAAAAAATGTTAAGGGCAGCCAGAGAGAAAGGTCGGGTTACCCTCAAAGGGAAGCCCATCAGACTAACAGCGGATTTCTCGGCAGAAACCCTACAAGCCAGAAGAGAGTGGGGGCCAATATTCAACATTCTTAAAGAAAAGAATTTTCAACCCAGAATTTCATATCCAGCCAAACTAAGCTTCATAAGTGAAGGAGGAATAAAATACTTTACAGACAAGCAAATGCTGAGAGATTTTGTCACCACCAGGCCTGCCCTAAAAGAGCTCCTGAAGGAAGCGCTAAACATGGAAAGGAACAACCGGTACCAGCCGCTGCAAAATCATGCCAAAATGTAAAGACCATTGAGACTAGGAAGAAACTGCATCAACTAATGAGCAAAATCACCAGCTAACATCATAATGACAGGATCAAATTCACACATAACAATATTAACTTTAAATGTAAATGGACTAAATTCTCCAATTAAAAGACACAGACTGGCAAGTTGGATAAAGAGTCAAGACCCATCAGTATGCTGTATTCAGGAAACCCATCTCACGTGCAGAGACACACATAGGCTCAAAATAAAAGGATGGAGGAAGATCTACCAAGCAAATGGAAAACAAAAAAAGGCAGGGGTTGCAATCCTAGTCTCTGACAAAACAGACTTTAAACCAACAAAGATCAAAAGAGACAAAGAAGGCCATTACATAATGGTAAAGGGATCAATTCAACAAGAGGAGCTAACTATCCTAAATATATATGCACCCAATACAGGAGCATCCAGATTCATAAAGCAAGTCCTGAGTGACCTACAAAGAGACTTAGACTCCCACACATTAATAATGGGAGACTTTAACACCCCACTGTCAACATTAGACAGATCAACGAGACAGAAAGTCAACAAGGATACCCAGGAATTGAACTCAGCTCTGCACCAAGTGGACCTAATAGACATCTACAGAACTCTCCACCCCAAATCAACAGAATATACATTTTTTTCAGCACCACACCACACCTATTCCAAAATTGACCACATAGTTGGAAGTAAAGCTCTCCTCAGCAAATGTAAAAGAACAGAAATTATAACAAACTATCTCTCAGACCACAGTGCAATCAAACTAGAACTCAGGATTAAAAATCTCACTCAAAGCCGCTCAACTACATGGAAACTGAACAACCTGCTCCTGAATGACTACTGGGTACATAACGAAATGAAGGCAGAAATAAAGATGTTCTTTGAAACCAACGAGAACAAAGACACAACATACCAGAATCTCTGGGATGCATTCAAAGCAGTGTGTAGAGGGAAATTTATAGCACTAAATGCCCACAAGAGAAAGCAGGAAAGATCCAAAATTGACACCCTAACATCACAATTAAAAGAACTAGAAAAGCAAGAGCAAACAAATTCAAAAGCTAGCAGAAGGCAAGAAATAACTAAAATCAGAGCAGAACTGAAGGAAATAGAGACACAAAAAACCCTTCAAAAAATCAATGAATCCAGGAGCTGGTTTTTTGAAAGGATCAACAAAATTGATAGACCGCTAGCAAGACTAATAAAGAAAAAAAGAGAGAAGAATCAAATAGACACAATAAAAAATGATAATGGGGATATCACCACCGATCCCACAGAAATACAAACTACCATCAGAGAATACTACAAACACCTCTACGCAAATAAACTAGAAAATCTAGAAGAAATGGATACATTCCTTGACACATACACTCTCCCAAGACTAAACCAGGAAGAAGTTGAATCTCTGAATAGACCAATAACAGGAGCTGAAATTGTGGCAATAATCAATAGTTTACCAACCAAAAAGAGTCCAGGACCAGATGGATTCACAGCCGAATTCTACCAGAGGTACAAGGAGGAACTGGTACCATTCCTTCTGAAACTATTCCAATCAATAGAAGAAGAGGGAATCCTCCCTAACTCATTTTATGAGGCCAGCATCATTCTGATACCAAAGCCGGGCAGAGACACAACCAAAAAAGAGAATTTTAGACCAATATCCTTGATGAACATTGATGCAAAAATCCTCAATAAAATACTGGCAAACCGAATCCAGCAGCACATCAAAAAGCTTATCCACCATGATCAAGTGGGCTTCATCCCCGGGATGCAAGGCTGGTTCAATATACGCAAATCAATAAATGTAATCCAGCATATAAACAGAGCCAAAGACAAAAACCACATGATTATCTCAATAGATGCAGAAAAAGCCTTTGACAAAATTCAACAACCCTTCATGCTAAAAACTCTCAATAAATTAGGTATTGATGGGACGTATTTCAAAATAATAAGAGCTATCTATGACAAACCCACAGCCAATATCATACTGAATGGGCAAAAATTGGAAGCATTCCCTTTGAAAACTGGCACAAGACAGGGATGCCCTCTCTCACCGCTCCTATTCAACATAGTGTTGGAAGTTCTGGCCAGGGCAATCAGGCAGGAGAAGGAAATAAAGGGTATTCAATTAGGAAAAGAGGAAGTCAAATTGTCCCTGTTTGCAGACGACATGATTGTTTATCTAGAAAACCCCATTGTCTCAGCCCAAAATCTCCTTAAGCTGATAAGCAACTTCAGCAAAGTCTCAGGATACAAAATCAATGTACAAAAATCACAAGCATTCTTATACACCAACAACAGACAAACAGAGAGCCAAATCATGAGTGAACTCCCATTCACAATTGCTTCAAAGAGAATAAAATACCTAGGAATCCAACTTACAAGGGATGTGAAGGACCTCTTCAAGGAGAACTACAAACCACTGCTCAAGGAAATAAAAGAGGATACAAACAAATGGAAGAACATTCCATGCTCATGGGTAGGAAGAATCAACATCGTGAAAATGGCCATACTGCCCAAGGTAATTTACAGATTCAATGCCATCCCCATCAAGCTACCAATGACTTTCTTCACAGAATTGGAAAAAACTACTTTAAAGTTCATATGGAACCAAAAAAGAGCCCGCATTGCCAAGTCAATCCTAAGCCAAAAGAACAAAGCTGGAGGCATCACACTACCTGACTTCAAACTATACTACAAGGCTACAGTAACAAAAACAGCATGGTACTGGTACCAAAACAGAGATATAGATCAATGGAACAGAACAGAGCCCTCAGAAATAACGCCGCATACCTACAACTATATGATCTTTGACAAACCTGAGAAAAACAAGCAATGGGGAAAGGATTCCCTATTTAATAAATGGTGCTGGGAAAACTGGCTAGCCATATGTAGAAAGCTGAAACTGGATCCCTTCCTTACACCTTATACAAAAATCAATTCAAGATGGATTAAAGATTTAAACCTTAGACCTAAAACCATAAAAACCCTAGAAGAAAACTTAGGCATTACCATTCAGGACATAGGCGTGGGCAAGGACTTCATGTCCAAAACACCAAAAGCAATGGCAACAAAAGCCAAAATTGACAAATGGGATCTAATTAAACTAAAGAGCTTCTGCACAGCAAAAGAAACTACCATCAGAGTGAACAGGCAACCTACAACATGGGAGAAAATTTTCGCAACCTACTCATCTGACAAAGGGCTAATATCCAGAATCTACAATGAACTCAAACAAATTTACAAGAAAAAAACAAACAACCCCATCAAAAAGTGGGCGAAGGACATGAACAGACACTTCTCAAAAGAAGACATTTATGCAGCCAAAAAACACATGAAAAAATGCTCATCATCACTGGCCATCAGAGAAATGCAAATCAAAACCACTATGAGATATCATCTCACACCAGTTAGAATGGCAATCATTAAAAAGTCAGGAAACAACAGGTGCTGGAGAGGATGTGGAGAAATAGGAACACTTTTACACTGTTGGTGGGACTGTAAACTAGTTCAACCATTGTGGAAGTCAGTGTGGCGATTCCTCAGGGATCTAGAACTAGAAATACCATTTGACCCAGCCATCCCATTACTGGGTATATACCCAAAGGACTATAAATCATGCTGCTATAAAGACACATGCACACGTATGTTTATTGCGGCATTATTCACAATAGCAAAGACTTGGAACCAACCCAAATGTCCAACAATGATAGACTGGATTAAGAAAATGTGGCACATATACACCATGGAATACTATGCAGCCATAAAAAATGATGAGTTCATGTCCTTTGTAGGGACATGGATGAAATTGGAAACCATCATTCTCAGTAAACTATCGCAAGAACAAACAACCAAACACCGCATATTCTCACTCATAGGTGGGAATTGAACAATGAGATCACATGGACACAGGAAGGGGAATATCACACTCTGGGGACTGTTGTGGGGTGGGGGGAGGGGGGAGGGATAGCATTGGGAGATATACCACCAGCATGGCACATGTATACATATGTAACTAACCTGCACAATGTGCACATGTACCCTAAAACTTAAAGTATAATAAAAAAAATAAATAAATAAATAAATAAAAAAAAAAAAAAAAAAAAGATTTTTAGGCTCTTCCTACTATTTTTGCTATCATAAATAACTTTTCAAACATCTATTACACTAAATCTTTTTTTAATTTTTAATTTTTGTGGGTACATATCAAGTGTACATATTTATGGGGCACATGAAATGCCCTGATGCAGGCATGCAGTTCTGTTACTCTAAATCTTGACTCAACTCTATTTTTACTTGTTAAATTCTTAGCTATAAAACTGAGGTATTTTAAGGATTTTTATGTACCTTAACAAAATGTCCTTCAATTGACATTATTCTCAAATATGTTTGTTGAAAATATGTTTGTTGAAAGTGTCTTTTTTTTTTTTTTTTGCAAAGTGCTTGTTCTTTGCCCATTTTCCCCCCATTTTTTGTTCTTTTTTTGGTGTGTGGGGGGGAATTGTTTTGGCTAGGTAAGAATTACTTTTCTTCTGTTTCAACAATTTTTAAAGTGCTATCCTGAGTCCTTTTCATAATTTTCAAGAAAACACATCAGTTACAGATTTTAGGTTGCAAATTGTTGTTGGAAAAGGAGACCTGGACCTTAAAAGAGGCTGGAAAGCAGAATGAGATATGATAATCATCTGTATATGAGATGATGAGGGCTGTAGGAGTGGATGAGAATGCTGAGGAAAAAAGAGAATGGTGGGAAAAAAGCCCATGGAGTTGAGAAACCCCATGAAAAAGTTGTGAGAGGAAAAGAGAAGAGAATGAGGATGTGAGGGCATTTAAAAAAGCTACTGAAAAAGTTGCATGGAGGTAAATTGAAGGAGAAAAATTGCAACAGTGTCAGATGCTGCATAGAGGTCTTTCTGGATTTTGCATCCATGTTCATCAGGGGCATCAGTCTAAAATTCTCTTTTTTTGTTGTGTCTCTGCCAGGCTTTGGTATCAGGATGATTTTGGCCTCATAAAATGAATTAGGGAGGATTCCCTCTTTTTCTATTGATTGGAATAGTTTCAGAAGGAATGGTACCAGCTCCTCTTTGTACCTCTGGTAGAATTCGGCTGTGAATCCATCTGGTCCTGGACTTCTTTTGGTTGGTAGGATATTAATTACTCCCTCAATTTCAGAACCTGTTATTGGTCTATTCAGGGATTCAACTTCTTCCTGATTTAGTCTTGGGAGGGTGTATGTGTCCAGGAATTTATCCATTTCTTCTAGATTTTCTAGTTTATTTGCGTAGAGGTGTTTATAGTATTCTCTGATGGTAGTTTGTATTTCTGTGGGATCTGAGGTGATATCCCCTTTATCATTTTTTATTGCATCTATTTGATTCTTCTCTCTTTTCTTCTTTATTAGTCTTGCTAGTGGTCTATCAATTTTGTTGATCTTTTCAAAAAGCCAGCTCCTGGATTCATTAATTTTTTGAAGGGTTTTCTGTGTCTCTATTTCCTTCAATTCTGCTCTGATCTTAGTTATTTCTTGCCTTCTGCTAGCTTTTGAATTTGTTTGCTCTTGCTTCTCTAGTTCTTTTAATTGTGATGTTAGGGTGTCAATTTTAGATCTTTCCTGCTTTCTCTTGTGGGCATTTAGTGCTATAAATTTCCCTCTACACACTGCTTTACATGTGTCCCAGAGATTCTGGTATGTTGTGTCTTTGTTCTCATTGGTTTCAAAGAACATCTTTATTTCTGCCTTCATTTTGTTATGTACCCAGTAGTCATTCAGGAGCAGGTTGTTCAGTTTCCATGTAGTTGAGCGGTTTTGAGTGAGTTTCTTAATCCTGAGTTCTAGTTTGATTGCACTGTGATCTGAGAGACAGTTTGTTATAATTTCTTTTCTTTTACATTTGCTGAGAGAGCTTTACTTCCAACTATGTGGTCAATTTTGGAATAAGTGCGATATGCTGAGAAGAATGTATATTCTGTTGATTTTGGATGGAGAGTTCTGTAGATGTCTATTAGGTCTGCTTGGTGCAGAGCTGAGTTCAATTCCTGGATATCCTTGTTAACATTCTGACTCGTTGAACTGTCTAATGTTGACAGTGGGGTGTTAAAGTCTCCCATTATTATTGTGTGAGAGTCTAAGTCTCTTTGTAGGTCTCTAAGGACTTGCTTTATGAATCTGGGTGCTCCTGTATTGGGTGCATATATATTTAGGATAGTTAGTTCTTCTTGTTGAATTGATCCCTTTACCATTATGTAATGGCCTTCTTTGTTTCTTTTGATCTTTGTTGGTTTAACGTCTGTTTTATCAGAGACTAGGATTGCAACCCCTGCCTTTTTTTGTTTTCCATTTGCTTGGTAGATCTTCCTCCATTCCTTTATTTTGGGCCTATGTGTGTCTCTGCACGTGAGATGGATCTCCTGAATACAGTGCACTGATGGGTCTTGACTCTTTATCCAATTTGCCAGTCTGTGTCTTTTAATTGGAGCATTTAGTCCATTTACATTTAAGGTTAATATTGTTATGTGTGAATTTGATCCTGTCATTATGATGTTAGCTGGTTATTTTGCTCGTTAGTTGATGCAGTTTCTTCCTAGCCTCGATGGTCTTTACAGTTTGGCATGTTTTTGCAGTGGCTGGTACCAGCTGCTCCTTTCCATGTTTAGTGCTTCCTTCAGGAGCTCTTGTAAGGCAGGCCTGGTGGTGACAGAATCTCTGTGCATTTGTTTGCCTGTGAAGGATTTTATTTCTCCTTCACTTATGAAGCTTAGTTTGGCTGGATATGAAATTCTGGGTTGAAAATTCTTTTCTTTAAGAATGTTGAATATTGGCCCCCACTCTCTTCTGGCTTGTAGAGCTTCTGCTGAGAGATCCACTGTTAGTCTGATGGGCTTCGCTTTGTGGGTAACCCTGCCTTTCTCTCTGGCTGCCTTAACATTTTTTCCTTCATTTCAATTTTGGTGAATCTGACAATTATGTGTCCTGGAGTTGCTCTTCTCGAGGAGTATCTTTGTGGCATTCTCTGTATTTCCTGAATTTGAATGTTGGCCTGCCTTGCTAGGTTGGGGAAGTTCTCCTGTATAATATCCTGCAGAGTGTTTTCCAACTTGGTTCCATTCTCCCTGTCACTTTCAGGTACACCAATCAGATGTAGGTTTGGTCTTTTCACAGAGTCCGGTATTTCTTGTAGGCTTTATTCGTTTCTTTTTACTCTTTTTTCTCTAAACTTCTCTTCTTGCTTCATTTTATTCATTTGATCTTCCATCACTGATACCCTTTCTTCCAGTTGATCGAATCGGATGCTGAAGCTTGTGCATTCATCACGTAGTTCTCGTGCCATGGTTTTCAGCTCCTTCAGGTTATTTAAGGACTTCTCTACACTGGTTGTTCTAGTTGGCCATTTGTCTAATCTTTTTTCAAGGTTTTTAGCTTCTTTATGATGGGTTAGAACTTCCTTCTTTAGCTCGGAGAAGTTTGATCATCTGAAGCCTTCTTCTCTTACCTTGTCAAAGTCATTCTCCATCCAGCTTTGTTCCGTTGCTAGCGAGGAGCTGCGTTCCTTTGTGAGGGGGAGAGGCACTCTGATTTTTAGAATTTTCAGCTTTTCTGCTGTTTTTTCCCCATCTTTGTGGTTTTATCTACCTTTGGTCTTTGATGATGGTGATGTACAGATGGGGGTATGGTGTGGATGTTGTTTCTATTTGTTAGTTTTCCTTCTAACAGGACCCTCAGCTGCAGGTCTGTTGGAGTTTGCTGGAGGTTGACTCCAGACCGTTTGCCTGGGTATCAGCAGCGGAGGCTGCAGAACAGCGAATATTGCTGAACAGCAGATGTTGCTACCTGATCGTTCCTCTGGAAGCTTCGTCTCAGAGGGGTACCCAGCTGTGTGTGGTGTTAGTCTGCCCCTAGTGGGGGGTGCCTCCCAGTTAGGCTACTCAGGGGTCAGGGACCCACTTGAGGAGGCAGTCTGTCCATTCTCAGATCTCAAACTTTGTGCTGGGAGAACCACTACTCTCTTCAAAGCTGTCAGACAGGGACATTTAAGTCTGCAGAGGTTTCTGCTGCCTTTTGTTCGGCTATGCCCTGCCCCCAGAGGTGGAGTCTACAGAGGCAGGCAGGCCTCCTTGACCTGCGGTGGGCTCCACCCAGTTCAAGCTTCCCGGCTGCTTTGTTTACCTACTCAAGCCTCAGCAATGGCGGGCACCCCTCTCCTAGCCTTGCTGCTGCCTTGCAGTTTGATCTCAGACTGCTGTGCTAGCAATGAGCGAGGCTCCGTGGGCGTGGGACCCTCCGAGCAAGGCGCAGGATATAATCTCCTGGTGTGCTGTTTGCTGAGACCATTGGAAAAGCGCAGTATTAGGGTGGGAGTGACCCGATTTTCCAGTTGCCATCTGTCACAGCTTCCCTTGGCTAGGAAAGGGAATTCCATGACCCCCTGTGCTTCCCAGGTGAGGTGATGCCTCGCCCTGCTTTGGCTCACACTTGGTTGGCTGTACTCACTGTCCTGCACCCACTGTCTGACAAGCCCCAGTGAGATGAACCTGGTAACTCAGTTGGAAATGCAGAAATCACCTGTCTTCTGCGTCGCTCACACTGGGAGCTGTAGACTGGAGCTTTTCCTATTCGGCCATCTTCTAGTCTTTAATTTTTCATCTGTATGATGAGAAGTGAATCCAATGACTTTTTTAGATTGAAAAATTTTGAATCAAACTCAACTAAAGTGAACAAAATATATGAAACTACAATAATGAAGACATTATGATATTGGTGAAAAAAGACAAGTAAATCAATGGAACAGAACAGATAATCCAGAAGTAGACCCACATATATATATTATTATAAGTTCATTTTCTACAGAGGTGCGAAGGTAATGGAGGAAGGATATTCTTCTCAACAAATAATGCTGGAGCAATTGGGTATCCAAATGCAGAAAATGAACTTCAATCCTTATCTCACATCATTTATAAAAACTAACCAGAAATGAAGCATAGACCTAAACTTCTAGAAGATGACATAGGAGAAAGTCTTAATGAGCTTGGGTTAGGCAAAGATTTCATAGATACCTACCACTGAAAACATAACCCATAAAAGAAAAAAAATGAATAAATTGAGCTTAATCAAAATTAAAAACTTCTGTTCCTTGAAATATACTTCTTATGGAAGTCAAAACACAAGCTGCATCTGAAATAAAGGTCACATTTTGCTCATAGGAAAGTTCTTCAGGTCCTTAAAAATCAGAACCTACTTGTAGAACGTTTCACTTATGCATTTTATCATATCAGATGATCCTGTGTTTCGTTGTTTTGACTACTAAATGTTCTAATAAAATTTGCTGTTTTAAAAAAATGAATAAACAACATACTAAATTTTAGCAACTTTCGCTTCATTTTTTAATCTTTAAAAGAGAGGGAGAGAGAAAAAAGGCTGGAATTGATGAAAGGACATATATTGAGAGCAGTTATTGCCTGAGTGCAAAGAAGCAAACCAAAATGGTAAGAAATAAGCATAAAAATTTAAAGACTATGGTAGTTGGGGTTATTTATTAAAGAGACAAACAACCTTTGACATCTTATTAGTTCCCAAGAAATTGACCATATTAACATAAACACAAATACAGAAGTTGATTTTTGTTCATTTTATTAAAATATATATTCTTAATTAGTCATGAAAACAGTGAAGCAGTGTATAGTTTGTATCTTCAATTTCAGAAACAGTAAGTATGTAACATAGTTTCAAAATCAGATTTATTGAGGTATAATTTACATACACAAAATATGCCAATTTTAAGTGCACAGTTCAATACGTTTTAACAGACATATTCACTCATATAATCACCACCATTAAGATATAGAACTTTTTGATCACTCCAGAAAGTTCTTTCATTCCCCTTTGCAGTCATTTCCCAACACCTCCCCTCTGTTCCACAGGCAACTACGGATCTACTTTTTGACTTTAAAGATTGGTTTTGCCTTTTCTAGAATTTCATATGAAAGGAATTATTCAATGCATCCTTTTGAGTCTGGCTTTTTCTCAGTGTAATAATTTTGAGATTTATCTATATTGTTATATATATTAGGACATTTCCTTTTGATTTTCGAATAACATTCCATTGTAGGGATATACCCCAATTTATTTTTCCATGCACTTCTTTTTTTTTTTTATATTTGGGTTGTTTGTAGTTTTTGGCCATTATGACTGAAGCTGCTATGAACATTCACATATAATGTTTTCATTTCTCTTGGATATGAATATCTGGGAGTAGAATTGCTATGTGTTATGGAAAGTGCATATTTAACTTTATAAGAACTTCCAAACTTGTTCTCCAAAATGATTGTGCCATTTTACATTTTCACCAGTGATGTTTAAGTGTTCCATTGCACTACATCCTCACTGACCCTTGATATTGTCAGTCTTTTACATTTTAGCTATTCTAGTGGGTGTATAATTATAATTTAAGTTGTAAAATATTTACATCCCAAGTAACTAAAATTAAGAAAAAGTTTAGAGTTGGATGGTGGTAAACCTTTAATTACCTGTAAAATTTGGTAATCTGGAACAACTCACTTATCCTAAAGCTTTTATATAATTGATATTTCAAAATAATGTAAGATCGTATTACATGCTTTTTAGCTCTATTGTAATCTCCAGTTAAGAGTAAGTAAATAGTTCCAACTATTTAATGAACATTAATTTGACATTTCTTTTGTTTCCAACTTAATGTAATCCAAATTTTACCCATAAAATGTAATATTTAGGGGTGGTATATATTGTGGGGAAAAATGTGTTCTAAAGATAATGAAAAAGTACTCTAGTGATAATGATAGCCATCAATCATTAAGAACTGACTGTATACTATATACTATGCCAAAGGCTTTATAAATATAATTTCATTTAATTGTTACAGAATGGGGTACATATTCTTATTTTGATTTTACAAAGAAGGCAGTTAAGGAACTGAAACATGAAATACAAGGTTAAAAATAATTGAATAAATAAATTGATAAAAGGAATGAATGAATAGAGCAAGGAAAGAATAAGCGAATAACGTGGGCTTGTTTTTTTCAAACAAATTATATGTTATGGACTCTAGATCTCTTAACTTAGCTTCAATGACATTGGATTATTGAAAAATGAAACTATTTTGAGGAATTAACTGACCCCTAAAGTTTCCACAATAACTTATTTAATTTTTTATCTTTCTAATACTTTTTTGCCTTATAATATAAAATTTGAATGTTTGTTATTAGTGTGAAATGAAATCCTTTCAAATATATGCCATCGGAAGGATGTGTTACAAATATACAATATTATAAACATTTATTTTGTATGCTGAATAAGAAAAAATAAGTTATAATACAGTTTTAACATAGTATCCAGTGTGTGAATTATTTAATGAAATATTTGATCTTTATTTTTTGTTCCCAGGGAGGTTATATTCAAAAGAAAAAGGAACTGTGGGGAATCTGTATCTTTATTGCAGCAGTTGACCTAGATGAGATGCCGTTCACTTTTACTGAGCTACAGAAAAACATAGAAATCAGGTAAAGTTTCTTGTATAAATATAAGCCTCTGCCATAAAAGGAAATGAATTCTGGATTTTCCTCTCAATAGACTTTAGTGAATTAGTGAGAAATGCTAAAATAAAGTAAAATGAAAAGAACTTGGACCAAATAGTGAACTGCCATTTTCTCATGGAGCCGTTATGAAAGTGTATTTATGCTGTATTTCTTTAAGAGGTAGCAGTTTGTGTCCTGGAAAAATTTTCCTTGTGTCTCTCACTATTCATGTGTAAGCTTTCTTAATTGTGGCTGTTAATAAAGTGAACAGAAAAGCAAGGATTTGTAAATAGGCTTGTTTTATATTAAAACCTTTATATAAGTAGTCTGAGTTTATCTTAAAGGTATTTAGGTAAGATTTATTAAAGCCTAAGATTGTTTTAACTAGAGGATATTATAACTAAATTCTTTTTTTCAGATTATATATTGATTTGAACATGCTACAATACTTGAACCAGTTAATTACTTAATAGGTGTTTGTTGTTGAGTTTATAAGCCTCATAAGAAGAGTTTATTAATGTGTTTTCAATAATGTATGAGCTTTATCTTCAGAAAGTATCCAGGACTTCCAGTCATTTTCTTTGCAACATATTTACAAAAATGCAACAGTATGTATTTTTACCAAATAGGTAATTATGTTTCTCCTTGAACAGAGACATCTAGAATTAAACATAATTGATATTTTATTTAAATGAGATAGATTAAATTGTTGCATTTTTGAAATACTTTTTTTGCTATATCTAAATAAAATGTGGAAACAAAGGCCTTGTATATTTGTAAATATACAAAATAATAGAAATGACATAAATAGTTCATAGAGTCAATACCTGCAACACCACAGGCACTCACTGCTTCTCTCCCTTCCTTCTTTTCTTCCCTTAAGTTTCCCCTAGAAAAAAGGCTTTGTTGTAACAATTCAGTTTTCATGGTAATCTCAGGACAGGTATTGCCGTATACCTCAAAAAAACTGGAACTGAGAGTAGTTCTTTAATAAATGCTATTCTGAGGCTGATTTCTTTTTCTTTGGATATATCTGCACATTTGTTCCTTTCTCTTTTCTAATCAACATTCTGATCTTCTATTCTTTGTCATTTCCACTCTTTCTTTATTTGCTTTTTCACATAGCTTGTCATGGCTCCCCCATTACTTTCTGTATCATAGGAACTTTAATAACCTTTTGGTTCCCCTGCTGATTAGCTGGAGCTTTTATTTCCCCAGTGTTTGATTGGTCCAGCCCATTTTTTTGAGTGAGGGCTATAACTCATTGGTTGCTGGACAGCCTATGGGTGGGTCAGCTGACTATCTTTTGTTTCAGTTAGCTGCTTTGGTATAATTCCTTATACAAAATTCATGATTAGAAATTAGCATGTGAGATGTAGTTGATGATTGCTATCTTTAATATCCTATTGGAAAATGTATATATTGATGTTTCAAATACGTTAATTTTTATGGAAAAGAGTAACGAAGAGTGATTTAAAGTTATTATTTAAACTGCTTAAATTATTTAAATCAACTTTCCTTTTCCAAAAATAATTCAATTCTAAAATCATTGGTGGAGCAAATAAAGTATGCATTTTGGTGTGTATCTCTGACAGGAGGGTGCCACAGGGCCCAGAGCAGGATGTTAGAGTCAAAGTAGGGTGAGGAGGGCATCCTTTGTGTGGGGGCAACCTGATGGGGCTGCTTTGTGTGCAGTGTCAGAGACTAAGCAGGGTGTGCAGGCAGCCGGTGCACAAGTGAGGTGAGGAGGGCAGCCTGCTGTGGGGAGTCAGAACCCTTCCACAGTGAGGAAGTGTCTATGCTAAGGGGTGGGGTAAGTCCAGAACTGGGAGTCAGTTCTGAGAAGAACAGAAAAGTGTCCACACGGGGGAGGGGGTGGCTTTGGAGATAGAAAATGGTTACTTACAGGGGGATTGATTAAATGAGTAAGTAAACTGAGGATGAATGGGTTCCAGGTTTCCCACTGTCAATGAAGAGTTACAAATATAGAAAGGGAAACACTAAAATGAAGCATATGGTTTTATCTTGGAATTGGATGAATGGATGTGAACTCATGTTTTTTAAAACACATAGACAGATACAGAATAAATATACGCATATCTCTTCTTGACCCTTCGTTTTCTTATATTCTCAATGATGAATAGATATAAGCATAGGTATATAGATAATAAAGGTGTAAGTTGAAGGCTAACTGTTTTTGCAAAAAGTAATTCCTTCCAAAGGATATAGTAGTGATTTGATGTAGAGCTGATAATCTTTTGAATTGAAATATCTATGATTTGAAAACGAAATAACACAAATTTTTAAGGTTACTGATTTACTTTTTTCTATTCTTTCCTTTGTAGTGTCCATAAATTCTTTAACTTACTAAAAGAAATTGATACCAGTACCAAAGTTGATAATGCTATGTCAAGACTGTTGAAGAAGTATGATGTATTGTTTGCACTCTTCAGCAAATTGGAAAGGTAAAGTAAACATTTTATTAGGGTTACACTCTGATTTTTTATGTCATTGTTCACAATTAGATTCTGGGAATTATTTAACACATTTAGTAAAGTTAGTAAGTATTAATTCTTAGACTTGTCCCTTTTAGTGTTAGCTCATTAATTCTTAGCTTTCTTATTTATCCAGTAATATGCATTCTGAATGCTTCCTGGAAAATTAACCATTTTATTATCCTTTCATGTCTTCCATTTGTTTTCAAAAACTTTAAGCTTATCTCCCATTTTAGCCTTCTTTGCCAGAAAACTTCTAGTTCTGAATAGAATGGTGACATAAATTTAAACTTCTTCCTAATAGTGTTATTTAGTTTGGAACGAGAAAACACTTGCAATGGATGGTGTATGTGACCTATACTATGAATTAATGATTTGTACTCCCAATGGTGGCTTAGAGGACTTTTTCCATTACAGTTCAAGTAGGAGCATAATTAATATGCTTAGGTTAAGTTTTTTCTATACTTTTCATCAAAACTGTACTTCCCTACCCCAAATGTTTCAGCCCTTAATTTGGCATATGTCTGTTATCCTGTTTGTTTTGAGGCTCATTTCATTTGCGGTTAAGAGAATATGAAAGTTACAGTGTTAGCTAAATAAGCAATTGTGTAATAGCATGGTAAAAGGAGAAGGGTAAAAGAGGCATGGCCCTATTCTGGAGAGAATGAGGACGGAGATAGAGGTGGAAAGAAGCATCTCCTTAAGAGGATGGCTCTATTTTTTCCCCCTTTTTCTTTTTTGACCACTAAAACTTCACAACTGTGGTGGAGGATGAGAAAAATTAGAGAAAAAACTCAAAGGCCTAGGGCTGTCTTTTCTTGCCCCTGGTTTTAATTGTAATATGGTAGCATTGGCCATCTTTTTTTTTTTTTTTTTTTTGGTCTTTTCTTGATGAGAATAGAAGCTTTTTGCACAAGAAAAAGGGGAATTTTTAATTATTAATGGAGATAAATTATCTAAATAATTTGCATAACAAACATGAACTAATTATAGAATACTTGGAAAACACAGAAAGGCATAAATAAAATATGAATCGACCAAAATGTCAACAGTGGAGAGAATCACTTTTCATATTTTAGAATGTTTCTTTCCTTTGGGTATTGTTTCACATTGAGTAGAATATTATATGTGTGTGTGTGTGTGTGTGTGTGTGTGTGTGTGTGTGTTTGGCTTTTAAAATTTACCTAATTGTGACTTTCTAAATTTTTTTCTATTCTTTAAACTTGTTTACAACCTTTTTAATTCATATCTGGTAGCTTATTTTAATATGATCCTAAATGCAATGTTGCTTTAGAGTTTTTTTTGGTACAATATTATTTAGACCCCTGAAAAACTGGAAACAACTGATATTCACAGCTGAAGTTAAACAATAAATATTAAACGTATCTAAACATAAAATGTTATAAATATAAAATAAAATGTGATAAAGAATAATGGCAATATTGGAAAGTGCTTCTAATGTTAAACAAATGAAGCAGGATATACTCTGATTATGACTGTGTGTAAGGAAGAAACCTAGACCATTAACGCATAGAATGAAATGACTGGAGAGAAGTTTACCACAATGTTAACCCAAGTTTTATATGAGTAACTTACATTTGTAAGGAGGATGTATTACCTTTCTAGTAAACAAAACAAGCAAAAACTTCTTTAAGCCAACTTTAATGAGTATTCTATACATATAAGTACTTTAAGATCTATAATCATCAGGGTTTTTTTTTCTAGATATAGAATTTGGGGACTCATTGGTAGGAGTGATTTGGGGTACAGTTCTGATTTTTTTTCCTGCTATAGTAATTTCGACTGGATGCTTCCAAGTTGTTTGCTCTGCTGTCTGAGATAAGGAATCTGCTTGGATATTTGTTTCTGTTCTAAGAAGCAGGAATTACATAGTGGACAAAGCATTACATTGTATATGTTTAAGGGTGAAGGGTAACTATAGTGGTGATTTTGGTCAGAGAAAAAACCATAGAAGGCAACGTCCGAATAGGGTTTACAGGAAAAATAGAAATTCACCAAGCAAAATGAGTGGGAACTGGGAGCGAGCATCTTAGAGATTAGCATGTGTACAAAGCCAAAGCAGTGATATCAGGATGTACTTTGATATTGCTAATGGCTGAAAGGTAAGAAGGGATCAGATTGGTAGTAATCTTGGACTTTGCCCTGCAGGCAGTGGAAACTCCTTGAATGATTTTAAACTAGGGAGTAACAGTTGGATTTGGCCTCAAAAGACCACTCAGGACTTTGTAAGAGGGATTTAAAATTTTTATTGACAAATCATATGAGATAATTTAAAGAGTAAACTTTACTAACCTTAGGTGGATCAGCTGGGTTTTTTCTATCTTATTTATACCTTTTTTTTGAAGACTAATTGAGAGGATTAACTGTAATTATATATTACAGTGATGTGAGATGTCATAAATTGGGAAAATCTACTTGAACTTTGTTTTATAATGCTGTACATTTTTTGTTTTTAAAATATATACTTCTTAAAAGAAGATGAATAAAGCATGAGAAAACTACTATGACTTCTAAATTACGAAAAAATGTTAAAAAGTCATAATGTTTTTCTTTTCAGGACATGTGAATTTATATATTTGACACAACCCAGCAGTTCGTAAGTAGTTCACAGAATGTTATTTTTCACTTAAAAAAAAAGATTTTTATGGAATAATCTCAAACATCTTGATAGTTAGGGTTAGTTTGATCGATTATAGCAGGCTACTTCATAAATTAAGCCCATAGATTTAAGTCCTGTGTAGATTATTTATCTTCTCACAAAGAAAATAGTATAAAATACATGCCTTGTACTACAAAGAAGAACTAATAAGGTGGAATTGATTCAGGACAGCATATCACCAACTCTGAGAAAAATGCAAATTCATTGACTAAATCTTTATTGAGGGTCTGTTACAGGCACTTTATTAACTAATAATCAGCATAATTTCTGTGTGAGAATAAATGTAAAAATCTGTATTAAAATTTCCAAATGATTATTTTAAATGTATAATTCATGCTCTAACAGTATGCCCATGTAGAGCTCCAGAGTTTTTTCTTGGAAACAGAATGAGTAGTACATGAGATTTTCTGCCTCATTGGAGTAGTATTGAAGATAATTAATATAAAGGGAAATTGTATATTTACTGATTAATTGATATCAATCTATTAATTCCAACAAGTGAATGTCTCTGGAAAGATTATCAAGGCAAAGTGTTAAATTGGCAAACTAAAGTCATCCAAACCTTCATTTTTCTGCTCACAGTGTTGATAATTAATCAGAAAAAAGAACAAAAAATATTAAGGTAATTTGAAGCAAAGTATGTTATAACATACTATGTCTTTTATATATTTTTATATTAGAATTGAAATATTCAGTATTTCTTTTACAAAATTTTTCTTTCAAAATGTGTACTATTTTTTTCTTAACTTTTTTTTTGCAGCTTCTCATGGTCAAGAATGTATACTATTCTGTGGGCTAAATATCATATCTTAGAATTATAAGACATAGAAACATTAAATGAATAGAGATAAACTCAAGTGTAAATTATGCAATTAAAATGGACTGCATTCTATTATGCATTTAACTAAGGTCATTTTTTTTAATGCACAAAAAGAAACACCCAAAAGATATATCTGGAAAACTTTCTTTCAGTGATACATTTTTCCTGTTTTTTTCTGCTTTCTATTTGTTTAATAGGATATCTACTGAAATAAATTCTGCATTGGTGCTAAAAGTTTCTTGGATCACATTTTTATTAGCTAAAGGTAAGTTCATTATATTTATTAAATGCTAATATTTCAAATGTAATAATTAAATTGGCATTCCTTTGGACTAAATTCCCCAATTTTTATTGAGTAATGTACTCCTCCCTCATTCTCTGCTTGGCTTATTAACTGTTAGCAAGTTCTTATAATTCTGGTACTAGAAACAACCTTGGAAATGCTTTATTTCATTTTTGTTTCTAATATTCCATCTTCCCTCCCTTTCTTTTTTTTGAAGAATAATGATGTTACTGTTTTCATAAAAATGATATTTGCTCATGATAAATAATTCAAATAAAATAATTTTGGTCACAAAAGCACAAAGAAAAATTATCTAAAATCCACCCAGGGATAATCGGCATTAAATTACATAATTGGGATGCAGTTAAGGTATAGAATTTTTATTAATTTCGTTTGTTTATGCAAACAGTGTTAACTTGTTATCAGTTGAAATAATGGGTTATAAGATAGTATTTGCAAGCCTCATAGTAACCTCAAACCAAAAAACATACAATGTAGACATGAAAAATAAAAAGCAAGAAACTAAAGCATATCATCAGAGAAAATTACTTTCACTAAAGGAAGACAGAAAGGAAAGAAAGAAGGAAGAGAAGACCACAAAACAACCAGAAAACAAATAACAAAATGGCATGAGTAAGTCCTTACTTACCAATAATAACGTTGAACATAAATGGACTAAAGTCTCCAATTAAAAGACACAGACTGGTTGAATGATGGAAAAGCAAGACTCATTTGATCTGTTTGCTACAAGAAACACACTTTGCCTATAAAGACACATACCGACTGAAAATAAAGGGATGGAAAAATATATTCCATACCCACAGAAACCAAAATAAGAGCAGGGGTCACTATACTTATATCAGACAAAGTAGATTTCAAGAACAAAACTGTAAGGACAAAGAAGGTCATTATATAATGATAAAGGGGTCAATTCAGCAAGAGGATATAACAGTGTTAAATATTTATGCAACTAATACTGGAGCACCCAGATATATAAAGCAAATATTATTAGAGCTAAAGAGAGACATAGGCCCCAATACAATAGAAATAGCTGGAGACTTCAACACCCCACTTTCAGCATTGGACAGATCTTCCAGACAGAAAATCAACAAAGAAACATCAGACTTAATCTGCACTATATAGACCATATGAATCTAATAGATATTTACAGAACATTTCATCCAAGAATATACATTCTTCTTCTCTGCATATTGATCATTCTCAAGGATAGACCATGTGTTGGGCTTAAAACATTAAAAAAGCATGAAATAATATCAAGCATATTCTCTGATCACAATAGAATAAAACTAGAAATTAATAACAGGGTATTTTGGAAACTGTACAGATACATGGAAATTAAACAATATGCTCCTGAATGGCCGTGGGTCAATGAAGAAATTAAGAGGGAAATTAAAAAAATTTTTGAAACAAATGATAATGGAAACATAACAAACCAAAACCTATGGGATACAGTAAAAGCAGTACAGAGGGAAGTTTATAGCTGTAAGTGCCTACATCCCAAAAGAGGAAAACATCTTTTTTTAAAAAAACTTTCAGGTTCAGGGGTACATGTGATGGTTTGTTACATAGGTAAACTTGTGTCACAGGGGTTTGTTGTACAGCTTACTTCATCACCTAGGAATTAAGCCCAGTATCCAATAGCTATTTTTTCTGTTCCTCTCCCTCTTCCTACTTTCCACCTTCAAGTAGACCCCAGTGCCTGTTGTTTCCATCTTTGTGTTCTTCAGTTTTCATCATTTAGCTCCCACTTATAAGTGAGGCCATGCAGTATTTAGTTTTTTATTCCTGCATTAGTTTGCTAAGGATAATAGCCTCCAGCTCCATCCATGTTCCTGTGAAGGACATGATCTCATTCTTTTTTATGGGCTGCATAGAATTCCATGGTATATATGTACCACATTTTCTTTATCCATTCTGTCATTGATGAGCATTTAGGTTGATGCCATGTCTTTGCTATTGTGGATAGTGCTGCAGTGAACATTCACGTGCTTTTGTCTTTATGGTAGAATGATTTCTATTCCTTTGAGTATGTACTCAGTAATGGGATTGCTGGGTCCAAGGGTAGTTCTGCTTTTAGCTCTTTGGGGAATTGTCAGACTGCTTTCTACAATGTTTGAACTAATTTACACTCCCAACCAAGAGTGTATAAAAGTGTTCTCTTTTCTTTGCAACCTCACCAGTATCTGTTATTTTTTGACTTTATAGTAATAGCTATTCTGACTGGTGTGAGATGGTATCTCATTGTGGTTTTGATTTGCATTTCTCTAATGATCAGTGATATGGAGCTTTTCTTCATATGCTTATTGGCTGCATGTATGTCTTCTTTTGAAAAGTGTCTGTTCATGTGCCTTGCCCACTTTTTAGTGGGGTTGGTTTTTTTCTCTTGCAAATTTGTCTAAGTTCCTTATAGATGCTGGATATTAAACCTTTGTCAGATGCATAGTTTGCAAAATTTTTCCCCATTCTGTAGGTTGTTCATTTACTCTGTTGATTGTTTCTTTTGCTGTGCAGAAGCTCTTGAGTTTAATTCAATCCCACTTGTCAATTTTTGATTTTGTTGTGATTGCTTTTGGTGTCTTTATCATGAAGACTTTGCCCGTTCCTATGTCTAGGATCTATTTTTTTTTTTTTTTTGAGACAAAGTCTCACTCTGTCACCCAGGCTGGAGTGCAGTGGCACAATCTCGGCTCACTGCAACCTCTGCCTCCCAGGTTTAAGTGATTATCTTGCCTCAGCCTCCTGAGTAACTGGGACTACAGGTGTGCACCACCATGCCCGGCTAATTTTTGTATTTTTACTAGAGATGGGGTTTTACTATGTTGGCCAGGCTGGTCTTGAACTCCCTACCTCAGGTGATCCATGCACCTCAGCCTCCCAAAGTGATGGGATTACAGGAATGAGCCACCACACCTGGCCTGGCCATCTTCAATCCATCTTGAGTTGATTTTTGTATATGGTGTAAGGAATGGGTCCAGCTTCAATCTTCTGCATATGGCTAGCCACTTATCCTAGCACCAGTTAATGAAATGGGAGTCTTTTCCCCATTGCTTGCTTTTGTCAGCTTTGTCAAAAAGATCAGCTGGTCCTAGGTGTGCAGCCTTATTTCTGGGTGCTCTATTCTGTTCCATTGGTTTACACTATTCTGAAAAAAATGTGCCTGTTTTTGTACCAGTAACATGCTGTTTTGGTTACTGTAGCCCTGTAGTATAGTTTGAAGTTGGATAATGTGATGCCTCCAGCTTTGTTCTTTTTGCTTAGGATTGCCTTGGCTATTCAGGCTCTTTTTTGGTTCCAGTTGAATTTTAAAATAGTTTTTTTTTTATTTCTGTGAAGAATGTCATTAGTAGTTTGATAGGAATAGCCTTGAATCTGTAATTTTTTTTGCGCAGTATGGCCATTTTAATGATATTTATTCTTCCTATCCATGAGCATGGGATGTTTTTCCATGTGTTTGTGTCATCTCTGATTGCTTTGAGCAGTGTTTTGAAGTTCTTGGTGTAGAGAGCTTTCACCTCCCTGGTTAGTTGTATTCCTATGTATTCTTTTTGTGGCAATTTTTAATGGGATTGCCTTTCTGATTTGGCTTTCAGGTTGGCTCTTGTTGGTGTGTAGAACTACTAGTGATTTTTATACATTGATTTTGTATCCTGAAACTTTGCTGAAGTTGTTGATCAGCTGAAGGAGCTTTTTGGCTCTAAGACTACAGGGTTTTCTAGATATAGCATCATGTCATCTGCCACAGAGATAGTTTGACTCCCTCTCTTCCTATTTGGATGCCCTTCATTTCTTTCTCTCACCTGATTGCTCTGATTAGGACTTCCAATACTTTGTTGAATAGGAGTGGTGAAAAAGGGCATCCTTGTCTTGTGCCAGTTTTCAAAGGGAATGCTTCAAGCTTCTGCACATTCAGTATGATGTTGGCTGTAGGTTAGTTATAGGTGAAAAAAAGAGGAAAAACTCAAATAAACAATCTAACATTGTATCTTAAAGAAGTACAAAAATAAGAGCAAATCAAACCCAAAATTAGTAGAAGAAAAGAAAGATCGAGCAGAAATAAATGAAATTGCAATGAAAAAAATCGCAAAAGATCAATGAAACAAAGTGTTTTTTTTAAAAAGTTAAACAAAATTGACAAGCCTTTAGCTAGATTAACTAAGGAAAAAAGAAAGAAGATACAAATAAGATCAGAAATGAAAAAGGAGACATTACAGCTGATACTACAGAAACTAAAAGTATCATTAGTGGCTTCTATAAGCAACTATATGCCAATAAACTGGAAAATAGAGAAGAAATGGGCAAATTCCTAGACATGTACAACTTACCAAGATTGAACCAGGAAGAAATCCAAAACCTGAACAGACCAATAACAAGTAATGAGACTGAAGCCATAATAAAGTCTCCTAGTAAAGAAAAGCCTGGGACCTGGTGGCTTCACTGCTGAATTGTACCAAACATTTAAAGAAGAACTAATACCAATCCTACTTACAGTATTCCAGAAAATAGAGTAGGAAGAAATACTTCTAAACTCATTCTACAAGGCCTGTATTACCCTGATACCAAAACCAGATAAAGACCCATTAAAAAAAGAAAACTATAGGCCAGTATTTCTGAGGAATATTGATACAGAAATCTTCAACAAAACACTAGCAAACTGAATTCAATAATACATTAGATAGATCATTCATTATGTCGCAGTGGGATTTATCACTGCAATGCAAGGATGGTTCAACATACACAAATCAATGTGGTATGTCATATCAACAAAATGAATGACAAAAATCATATGATCATTTAAATTGATGCTGAAAAAGCATTTGATAAAATTCAGCATCCTTCATGCCCAAAACCCTAAAAAAACTGAGGATAGAAGGAACATACCTTAACGTAATAAAAGCCATATATAACAGACCCACAGCTAGTATAATACTTAATGGGGAAAAATTGAAAGCCTTTCCTCTAAGATCTAGAACATGACGAGGATGTCCATTGTCATCACTGTTATTCAGCATAGTACTGGAAGTCCTAGATAGAGTAGTCAGACAAAAGATATAAAGGGAATCCAGATTGGAAAGAAAGAAGTCAAGTTATCCTTGTTTGCAGCTGATACAATCTTATATTTGGAAGAACCTAAAGACTCCACAAGAAAACTATTAGAACTAATAAACATGTTCAGTAAAGTTGAAGGATAGAAAATCAACATACAAAAATCAGTAATGCTTCTGTATGCCAACAGTGAATAATGTGAAAAAGAAATTTAAAAAGTAGTCCTATTTACAATAGCCACACATACAATAAAATGCCTAGGAATTAACCACAGAAGTGAAAGATCTCTATGATGAAAACCATAGAATACTGATGAAAGAAATTGAAGAGCACACCAAAAAAATGGAAAAAATATTTTATGTTGTTCATGGATTGGAAGAATTAATATTGTTAAAATGTCCATACTACCCAAAGCAATCTATAGGTTCAATGCAATTCCTATCAAAATACCAATGACATTCTTCACAGAAATAGAAAAAACAGTCCTAAAATTTATATGGAACTACAAAAGACCCAGAATAGCGAAAACTATCCTAAGCAGAAAGACGATGTTGCTTGACTTCAAATTATACTACAGAGCTATAGTAACCAAAACAGCATGGTACTGGCATAAAAGCAGATACATAGACCAGTGGAACAGAACAGAGAGCCCAGAAACAAATCCACATGCCTACAGTGAACTCATTCTTGACAGTGGCCAAGAACATATGCTGGGGAAAAGACAGTCTCTTCAATAAATGGTGCTGGGAAAACTGGATATCCATATGCAGAAGAATGAAACTAGACCCCTATCTGTCACCATATACAAAAATCAAATCAAAATGATTAAGGACTTAAATCTAAGACCTTAAACTATGAAACTGCTATAAGAAAACATTGGGGAAAATCTCCAGGACATCAGTCTGGGCAAAAATTTCTTGAGCAATACCTCACAAACACAGTCAACCTAAGCAAAAATGGACAAACGAGATCATATCAAGTTAAAAAGCTTCTACACAGCAAAGGATACAATGAATGAAGTGAAGAGACAACCCACAGAATGGAAAAAATATTTGCAAACTATCCCTCTGACAAGCAATTAATAACCAGAATATATAAGGAACTCAAACAACTGTATGGGAAAAAATCTAATAATCTGACCAAAAAATTGGCAAAAGAGTTGAATACACATTTCTCAAAAGAAGACATACAAATGACAAACAGGCATATGAAAAGGTGCTCAACATCAGTGATCATCAGAGAAATGCAAATCAAAACTACAATGAGGTATTTATCTCACTGCAGTTAAAATGGCTGATATTCAAAAGACAGGCAATAACAAATGCTGGCTAGGATGTGGAGAAAAGAGAACCCCTGTACACTGTTGGTGGGAATGTAAATTAGTACAGCTACTATGGAGGACAGTTTGGAGGTTTCTCAAAAAAATTAAAAATTGAGCTACCATATTATCCAACAATCCCACTGCCAGGTATATACCCAACGAAAGGAAGTCAGTATATCAAAGAGGTATCTGCACTCGTATGTTTGTTGCAGCACTGTTTACAATAGCTAAGATTTGAAAGCAACCCAAGTGTCCGTCAACAGAAGAATGGATAAAGAAAATATGGTACATATACACAACGGAGTACTATTCAGCCATAAAAAAGAACAAGGTCTAGTCATTTGCGACAACATAGATGGACCTGGAGATCATTATGTTAAATGAAATAAGCCAGGTACAGAAAGACAAACATCACATATTCTCATTTATTTGTGAGATCTAAAAATCAAATCTGAACTCATGGACCTAGAGAGTAGAAGGATGGTTACCAGAGGCTGGGAAGGGTGGTGGAGGTTTGGGAGAGGTGAGGATGGTTAATGGGTCCACAAACATAGAAAAAATGAATAAGACTTGATAGCACAACAGGGTGACTTTAGTCAATAATACCTTAATTGTACATTTTAAAATAACTTAGTGTAATTGGATTGTTTGTAACTCAAAGGATAAATGCTTGAGGAGATGGATACCCCATTCTCCATAATGTGCTTATTTCACAGTGCATGCCTGTATCAAAACATCTCACATACCCCATAAATATATGTACTATGTACCCACAAAAATTAAAATTTAAAAAATTATGTAATTGTCATTCCAGATATCTTCATATATACATTTTGATTAAAAAGATGGGTAGTTGAGTGCATTCATGAATATAATTTTCTAAAACTAGGTTCATATTACAGTGCTACCTTTAAAATATAAAAATTAATTTCACTGACATTTTATAGAAGAAAAAGAGAGAAATGGAAGGAATTGCTTAAATTTAGATAAATATTTTGTCACTTTAAGTGATATTATTTCTAAAATTATTTCTCTAAGATTATGAAAAAATGTGAAAAAATTAAGAGGTTACAATCTTTATTTAAGTTTGTGTTTTTATTTAAAGCAACATACATTAATCTGGTTTGAAGAAGGGTACTATCTTCACTCTTCCTGGTGCCTCCCCCTCTCCATTTTCAGATTAGTCCATTTTATTGTTATGACATTATCAAGTATTATAACATTTAAATTCTATTTTGTCACTATAATTATTGCATTTGGTTAGTCTCAGTTCTGTATTTAAATGGATTCTAAGGTTATCATAACTCCTATATCATAGTTTCTCCGTTTCTCAGTTCTTTATTTATATTCATCTCTTAGCTGGCTGTATTTTACAATCAACAAGTTTTTAAAAATATGCTTTTTGGTTCCATGTTCTTTATGTTTGACATGTTTAGGAATCACGTCTATAGCTTTTATACTTGAAGGACAGCTTTGTCATGTATTCTATTCTTGTGTCATATTTTGTTTCCCTAAGGACAATATTTTCTGGCATTGAACATTGCTGTTGAGAAAGCTGAGACTAGCGTAATTCCGCTCCTCATTTACTTCCTGAAGAATTTTTTTTTAAATTTGAGGTTTAATACCTTAAACAGGATAATATTTCTTGATTTTGTTATTCTGTATTAGCTTTTTTTTTTTGAACACCGTATCCCTTTTTAAACTGAAGGTTCTGCTGTTCATTTTAGAAAATCTTAACATACTCTATTTAAAAATATTCTATTCAGCTAGGTTGTTCTATACCATTGTATTTTGGGAACATTTTCTTATGTTGGATTGCTTTTATTCTCCCTATTTATTGTCTTCTCTCATATTATTCTGAATTTTTAAATCTTTTTCTTACATATTGGCTGTTTTTATCTCAAGCATTTTTTCCATTTTGAGCTAAACTATTTTTGTAATGGTGTTATTTGGTCCTCAGCTTTTTTCTTAGCTTGTCTAGTTCCTTCCTTTTATATAATTTGTTCATTAATTTCCTATGACACATTTTTATTGAATTGGATTTATAATAGACGAATTATTCAATAATATGTATTTGGATCACTAAACAAATATATTGAGAATAGCAAATGGATTTTAACCCTCCTGCTAACCCAGATCAATTGCTAGTGGCTTCCCGGCGCATTGTGTTAAGAAGGACTCTAGATTAGCATCAGGTCTCTACAGGGAGGGGTACACTTAGTGATGTGATGGCTGCCACGTAAAAGCTATGAGGTGGTGATGGTGATGCTACCCTCTTATCTCAGAGGCATGTTTACATTTCATATAGTACATTACAGGTGACTAAAGGTCATGGTTGTGCATCAGAGAGGGTAAGATGATGATCAGGAGAAGCTTCAATATTACCATTTATTTATTGATTCAACAGTTAGTTATTTATTAGAATTTACAATGTCTCAAGCATGATATTACGTGCTAGGTTAAAGTGGTGGAAGATATATATGTTCCCTGCTCAGCTAGAACTTACAGTCAAGTAAGGGAGATAGACATTAAATGAACAATCACAGAAATACTTAACTACATTTGCGATAAGGAATGTAAAGGGAAAGTGTAATCCCCCAATGGGTTCTTCCTGCTGGCTGCACAGACAAAATCAATCCACCAAGATTGTGGCATTGCAGTAGAGAGAGTTTAATTGACCACTAGGCTGACCCATGTGGGAGAACTGGAGTTATCACTCAAATCAGCCTCAGCTGGTTAAGTTCTTAGTGCAAGAACTCATAGGGCATTTTCTTCTTTTAGATTATCTTTCAGATTGGGTTCTCTGTCTGATTTTTTTCCCCTTCTTATGTTGTGATTCTTTTTTGATTTTCTATGTTTACATAATCACTGTGCTTTTCCACCTCGTATTGCTGGGACTGTATATGTGTAACCCTGATTTGATGTTCTGTTTTCTCTGATTTAATGTGAGTGAATATCCCTTCACTCTGCACTTAATCTGTGACTTGTTTATGTTCCCCAAAGAGCTATGGTATGGGAGCAGGCATTTTTATTATATCTGCTTTTAGTCAGGAGGTAAGGGAGAAAGTAGATAATTCAACTGTAATGATACAAGCCGTTGTTCTGAGTTTTTGTTAGAATGAACTTTATAACAGAACACTTCTAGTGGCAGTTTTATCTTTTTTCTATAGCAGGATTGTTTTGGGATTCAAATTGTCCCCAGTTCAACACAGTATGCTAGAGTCTCTGTGTTGTCAGAAAAATAAGCTATAGTTGTTTACCTCCTCCATTTTACCCTTCTCTTATCAGCAGTTTCTCCCTCCAAGTCAGAGAGGCAAAAGATGAGGATACCGTTTGAGTTAGTCTCGCTCAGTCAGTCTCTCATTTGATATTGGTACCAGCACTTTAATACCTAATAAAATGAAAGCAAAAGAATGTACTTGAGAGAGATTCTTTCATCTGACTTCACCGTTTTTACCTAGAAATCCTTGATATCGTTCTTTACCACTATGGTATTTTAAAATAACTTATTTGTGAATATATTGCAGACATATTTTTTGCACCATACCATTGTATCTAGAAAACCTATAAAGATGCAACGTTATCTGTTTTCTCACAAAGTTTCTGCACTTCCAATGTTTGCTGAGATTATTACTGGTTTAGCAGTCAGATACTCAGAAAATAGAAAGTGAATCAAATTGAACTTCTCTTTTAAAAATAATGTATGACATGGAGCCATAAGCAAATTTGTAATAGCTGTGTTTTATCATGATTTGTATATTTTATGTAGCTACACTATTTGTTTTCTTAGGTATCTGTTATATGCATTTATTTTCTCACAGCCATCTAGTTGTATATATATTCTAATAACTTTAAAGATTTTATGGTGAACAATTATTTTATAGATGACTTTAAATTTATATACTAATTTTGTTATCTCTTAATGGTTTTGGTTATTGTAAGATTTTAGAGGGGTTGAAATTAAAAATATATAAGGTTTAGATATAAATAATTGGAATAAAATCATAATTTTATAAATAAATTATTTTAAATTTTTAGATAATGAGAATTAATTGAATAATTGGAATTAGAATAAATTCTAATAAACTTAGTAATTTTATATAATAAATATACTTATAAAATTGGAATTAAATATTTGAATTCTAATTATTATATTATAATAAAATATTTATTATACAAATATAAATAAAATATTTATAAAATTAGAATTAAAGATTAGCATTTATCATACTTCAAAATCTTTCTCTGGAGTAATACATTCTATAGTTCTTAAAATTAGAAATAAATTTAAAAAGCAAAATTTATAATGATTTTAGACATAAAGAATTAATTATAACAGAAATACTTAAATGTAAAATTCTCAGAGTAGACTTAACACTTGATTTATAATTCCATAACTTTATATATTTCTATTTTACATATTTTATACCTTTTAAAACAGATTTTTTTTTTTAACAAAAAAAAAGAAAGAAAATCTTTACCATGCTGATAGTGATTGTTGAATGAATAAATTTATGGATATACTCTACCCTGCGATTTTCTCTCATACAAAGATCTGAATCTCTAACTTTCTTTAAAAATGTACATTTTTTTTTCAGGGGAAGTATTACAAATGGAAGATGATCTGGTGATTTCATTTCAGTTAATGCTATGTGTCCTTGACTATTTTATTAAACTCTCACCTCCCATGTTGCTCAAAGAACCATATAGTAAGTATTTAATTTATGCCCCTTTTACTTTCTCATTCAGCAGTTGCTTATTGAATGTCTAGTGGGTACCAAACATGGTTCTAAGGCTGACAGGATGATAAAAAATAAATCAGACATGGACTTCGCCCATAAGTAGTGTAAGTTATAGAAGGAAAGATAAGACATGGAAACAAATGATTAGAGTATATGGTAGAAAGTGGTTTGGGTCAAAATACAACAAATGGAGGTTTGGGAGACAAGAAAGTTTTTCCAGCTGTGGAAGACCAAAGAATACCATATAAAAGAAGTAGTATTTGAAATTAACATGGAAGAGTGGTTAGGATTGGGGAAAGGCATTCTCAGTAAAGTGTTGGGGGAGGGCATTCCCAGTGAAGAAAAGCAAGGAACAAGAAAAAGATATGAATGAAATTGCACAGGGAAGAGTGGCCTATTCTAAGGGAACAGCATAACTAAGTTTTTATTACTATTGGATGTTGTAATAACTATGTATTTTTTTGTATATAAGCTATAACTCATACTATTTCAGTGGGTGATGAGTGATGAGATGGGAAGTATATTTAAATAAAAATAACTTGCTAATATAATTAGATAGCATTAAGGAAGTATGAGTAAGGTATATTCCTTTTAGCCTAGAATTTCTTCCTTTCATGGCTTCAAGAGTAGGATTTCAAAGTCACTTATTATATTATTATGTACAGAAAAATGTAAACTTACCTAAGGTCAGACTAATTCCTTGCTTCTGAAATGATGAAAGTATTAATGCTAAAAATAATAGATAACATTGAAGTTTCAAAGTGTTGTTGAAATGGATGGAAGGATGAAGCCTCATTAAACTTTGTGAACAAGAATTTAGTGGAAAAATGAAGTATGGAGCAGAATTTTGAAAATGTGTTGAACATGGTTTGGCAGAGAAGGCAGAAACCTTCATTTAGCAGAAACCACATGCAAAGAAAGAAATAAAAAAAATTCTATATAGAAAACAAATATACTTCAAATTTTCTCCCAAATTTTATAAATTTCCTTTATATACCCTTTCCCCACTTTTTTCAATGTTATAACTTTAATAAATTGATGTTGCAAGTTACTTTAGGTTGACAATCTTTGTTCTTTTGGATAATTCAAATGTACATGTGAATTCTCTAAGCGTTCTGTTAAAGAGAAATCAGCATGGGGTATTACTGAACTGACTGAATATGGTAACTCTTAGTTAATTTTTGTTGTAGAGAATTTCAAATGAATACAAAAATAGTAGTATAATAAGCCTCCATGTACTTATCATGTAACTTCAACAGATAACTTACAGTTAATCTGTAGCCCCATCGCCTGCTCAGTTCCCCCAGCTGTATTATTTTGAAGCACATCTTTGCATACCATTTCATCCTTATACATCTCAGTATGTATCTCTAAAAAATACTTTTTAAAAAGCGTAATTACAGTGCTGTTTGTTATCACACCTAAAAATCAATAAATAGTGACTCCTTAATATTACTGAATATCTAGAAAGTGCTCAGATTTTCTTGTAAAAAATAATTTAAAAATTTTTTTACAGTTTGACTGAATGAGAATCTAAATAAGATTTATACTTTGTGTTTGGTTGACATGTTTTAAAAACTCTTTTAAAAGTTTCTCTTCCATCCTTTCTTTTTTTCCTTGTAATTTATTTTTTAAATAATCAGATTGTCTTGAGTTTTCCACAGTGTGGTTTTTGCTGATCATATTCTGTGGTATAGTTTAACATGTTCTTCTGTCCTCTCAATTTCTTGTAAGTTGTTGATGGATCTAGAGGCAATACATACTTTTTATACTTAATCATCTGTAATTTTTTTTTTTTTTTTTTTTGAGGCAGAGTCTCACTCACTCTGTCGCCCAGGCCTGGAGTGCAGTGGCGCGATCTCAGCTCACTGCAAACTCTGCCTCCCGGGTTCAAGCAATTCTCCTGCTTCAGCCTCCCAAGTAGCTGGGACTATGGGCATGCACCACCACACCTGGCTAATTTTTGTGTTTTTAGTAGAGACGGGGTTTCACCGTGTTGGCCAGGCTGGTCTTGAACTCCTGACCTCGTGATCCACCTGCCTTGGCCTCCCAAAGTGCTAGGATTACAGGCGTGAGCCACCACACCCAGCCATCTGTAATATTTTTAATAGCTGAACCTGTATTTAGTTTGGATTGGGAATGCTGAAAATAATCCAGGAGATTTTTTTAAAATCACAGTTTATTATCATATTATTATATTTACTATAATATATTTTATACCTATCTTTTAAAGACATCATAATTTACTAAAACTTAAAATATTATTTTTATGCTATGTCTAGAAATTGAATTCAGAAATATTTGCTAATTATTTTTAAGACTCTAGGACAGAAAACTTTTTTTTCCTCTTGCAGACTAAAATACACTTAGATTTAGTTTGAAAGTTGGCTATTTCCATGCCTTCTCTTTGTATTTGTTTATGAGACTGTAGTTTACAGTTCTTTTTGGGAGCAGAGTAGAAGAGGGATGGCAAAAACTAATATTAGTACATAATTTGTAGTAGATATGGATGAAATTGTTATCCTTCTAATGAAACCTAATAAGTAAAAGTAGTAGAATGTTACCAAGATTATTTTTGACCTAAGTTATAGTTAGAATACTTCATTATTTTATATGATGGATGTACAATTGTTCTTATCTAATTTACCACTTTTACAGAAACAGCTGTTATACCCATTAATGGTTCACCTCGAACACCCAGGCGAGGTCAGAACAGGAGTGCACGGATAGCAAAACAACTAGAAAATGATACAAGAATTATTGAAGTTCTCTGTAAAGAACATGAATGTAATATAGATGAGGTAATTTAACTTCATGATTTCTTTAAAACAGTTAAAGTAGATTTAGATGTAAGTTCTCCCTAACAATATTTACTTCTTTTGTTATGAGCATGTTTTTTTTGTAATTAGTGCTAACTCTTTTGCAGTAGCAAAATATTTAGAAAAAATTAATTCGTTATATTTAGTTACTTTGATTTTAAAGAGAGTAGCTCCCTCACTCTGGAATCACTGAAAAGTATATAATCAAGACAATAGTTTTCAAATGTAGTTTTTTTTTTTTTATTCCTCTGAGGTTACTGATACCCCTAATGTTTTAAAATACCCTGCCAAGGCTGGGCATGGTGGCTCACACCTGTAATCCCAGCTCTTTGGGAGGCCGAAGTGGGAGGATTTCTTGAGGCCAGGAGGTCTAGACCAGCCTGAACAACATAGTGAGACTCTGTCTCTACAAAATACATATTAAAAAAAATGAGCTTGGCATGGTGACATGTGCCTGTAGTCCCAGCTACTTGGAAGACTGAGGCAAAAGGATTGCTTGAGCCCAGAAATTTGAGGTTACAGTGAGACATGATTGCACCACTGCACTCCAGCCCGGGTGCCAGAGTGAGACTATGTCTCCAAAAACGAACAAACAAACCAAAAAAGCCCTGCTTAGAAAACTCTAGTGCTCTAGTGTTTTAGTTCAGTGATAAGTGATACCAACATTAAATTTCTGTTTGGCCTTCTATAATTACTCTCTTTCTAAATATTACAGCACATAATGACTGCTGGAGAATACATATGAATTCCCAGGAATTACTTGTCTTGTTCATAGAATGTGGATGTTAGAAGGAATCTTACAAATAATGTATTCAATCTCCTTTTTATAATGAGTAAACAAGCTTCCAGGGACTGATAGCTTATTATTTACAGCGTCTACATTAGACTTTGGGGTATCTGGTACTATTGCTTCTTTCCTTTTTACCATACAGTTTTTCTCATAGTTTGTTTTATTGTCCACAATCACTAACACCAGATAGCAGTAAAAAATGTTACATCTTTGAAATTTCTCTGTTAACTTTGGGAAGAAGTGAGAATGTGGTCCTAAAATCTAGTTTAAGAAGTATTAGAATGATTTATCAAGATATATCATAGTTTTTGCACTATGGCTTACTAATTTCAACAAATATACAGTTGACTCTTGAACAACATGTTTGAATTGCATGGGTCCATTTATACACAGATATATTTAATTACATATATTAGAAAAAATTTTGGAGATTTGCAATAATTTGAAAAAATTTGTAGCAAACCATGTAGCCTACAAATACAGAAAAAATTAAGAAAAAGGCATGTCTTGAATGTACAAAATATATGTAGATACTAGTCTATTTTATCATTTACTATACCGTAAAATACATACAAAACTGTAGCTGCAGTTGCCTGCTGTTTCAGGCAGATGATTTTTGTTAACAGATGACATAAACTTACTGTAAATGTATTTTGTCTTCTTACAATTTTCCTAATATTTTCTTTTCTCTATCTTTATCATAAGAAGATGATATATTTAGTATGTATATATAGTACATATACAAAATATATGTGAATTCAATCTTTATGTTATTGGTTGGCTTCCAGTCAACAGTAGGCTGTTAGTTAAATTTTGGGTACTCAAAAGTAATCGATAGGTCTGTAGTCTCAGCTACTTGGGAGGCTGAGGTGGAAGGATGGCTTGAGCCCAAGCATTTGAAGCTGTAATGCATGTGATTGCACCTGTGAATAGCTACTACACTCCAGCCTAGGCAATATAGAGAGACCCCTTCTCTAAGAAAATAATAAAAAATAAAAAAGTTATACACAGATTTTTTACTGCATGGGGGATTGACACCTCTAACTTACCCTGCATTGTTCAAGAGTCAAGAGATTAGATTTTGTTTTAAATTTTAATGATCATGTTGTAACTTCATCTTTTTCAGGTGAAAAATGTTTATTTCAAAAATTTTATACCTTTTATGAATTCTCTTGGACTTGTAACATCTAATGGACTTCCAGAGGTAATCTGAAAGGAAATTTAATAAAATATTAATGTTTTGAGACTGTGGAGGGAGGATAGTTGTCTAACTTTCTTAGATCAATTTACTGTGTATCAAATTTTTTTTTGCCCAAGAAGAATCTAGCCAAGTAGAATTGTGGTGAAACTAACTTTTGTATAGTAACAAAAAGCTTTTGAGTATATAATCAAATGTATTAGCATCATTTTGTGATTTATACTAGAAATCAATCTTTATTGAATTTTTTCCAAAATCAAAGTATAGACTTTTAAACTTCTAAATACCATTAAATAGCTAAATATTAATAGCTAAATATAAACCGTTAAATTTGCTTTGGTAAGCCTCATTAAGCGTAGGAACCATGATTAATGCCATCAACATTATTGGCATTACTATATTGTGGAACATCTCTTTTGAGGATTTTTAAGAACTGCTTAATTGAAAATACAAATGTATTTGTTGAAATGACTGTGACTATTGCAGAAGTGTTTTACCTTAGTGATATTCCATCCATCTATCTGTTTTGTTTCGCATTTTGCTACAAATGTCTTTCCAATGAGAACAGAATAGCTGAGAGCTTTGCATGGTAAGATGAAATATGTGGAGAAAAGGATGCTGTGATAGATGATGAAGAACAAAACCAGTGTTTTAGAAGACCTAGTATTAGTCACTATGACCAAAAGGCATGAAATAAAATAGCGAGACTGCTAGTTCTGTAACCTGAATTGATAGCTAGTTTTTGAATTAATTTATTAATTCAACAAATATTTTTTGAATGCTTAATATATGTCAGGCACATGCTAGATACTATGGATACAGAGATTTCACTCTCAGTCACTATCCTTAAAGTGCTAGTGGGAGAGGCTGACAAAGAAATAGACCATTACAGGAGTCTACAACAGTATGAAAAAAGTATTCACAGGGTTCTGTGATATCTCAAAGGAGAGCTACCTAATCCAAACTAGGGCTGATAGGTTTTGTGGAAAATAGTTTAGAGGTGATGTGATTTCAAATCTGAGTAAGCATTACAGATATAGCATTTCCAAGGGTTGGACATTGTAGATTCAAAGGTGCAGTGATGTATGATAGTATGGTCTGATCAGTGAACTCTAAGTAATTCATTAAGGTTGGGATACAGGGCAGAACAATTAAAATATGGTACTGAAGAGGCAAGAAGGGACCAAATGTTATATTAATGAGTCTTGTTACCACTTTTGGTACCAAAAAATAGGCTGTTCATAACTTTAAGATCTGTTGTAGCAATCTTTTTTTCTCCTTTAAAAGGATTATAGTTTTAATATAAATCTTAAGAGTAATTTTACTTTTTCTCCAATATTTCACATAATATAGCCAATCAATAGATGACTGGTAATTAGTGCCTCAACTAAGGTAGGACAGGAACAATGATTAAACTTAAGCATGGATTACTGTTCTATCTAATACATTTATGAAGATTAATGAAAAGTTTGCATTTAATTGGATTTCTTCCTATCCTTTTAAAATGCAATTTTACTTCTCTGAGGTTGGAATCACTTTGGCGTTAAAAGTCACAGTAGAAGGCATGCCAATAGTTTTCTCTTGGGCATTGGTTTTTAAAGTATAATTTAAAAATTATGGATCAGAACTGATGAAAGATTTACAAATTCTAGCAATTGAAAAAGTATCTAAGATTGGGAATAAATTGTGCAAGTGTGTTAACTGAACTGATAAATTGAGCTAATTGTCTTGCCCAAGATACTTAACTGAAGGGTACTGGAGTGAACCAAAGGGTTTAGAAAACATTGGTAGAATACGTAATCAAGAGGATTTGCAACAATGTTTGAAAAAATATTTTATATTGATAAGCATAAAAGATTAAAAGTAGGCTGGGCGTGGTGGCTCACGCCTGTAATTCTAGTACTTTGGGAGGCTGAGGCAGGTGGATCACCTGAGGTCAGGAGTTCAAGACCAGCTTGGCCAACATGGCGAAACCCCGTCTCTACTAAAAATACAAAAATTAGCCGGGCATGGTAGCAGGTACCTATAATCCCAGCTACTCGGGGGGCTGAGGCAGGAGAATTGCTTGAACCCCGGGGGCAGAGGTGGCAGTGAGCCGAGATCGTGTCACTGCACTCCAGCCTGGGCGAAAGAGCGAAACTCCATCTCAAAAAAAAAAAAAAAAGATTAAAAGTAAAGCATATATGGGATGTTTGGAAAATCTTGGCAGTTAAACAGTTATTATAATACCTATTTTTGTCTTAGGTACTGTTTTGTAGCATTGGCTATCTTTGTCTACATAAAATTCTAATAAATATTTTCTATGCACGAAATAGACCTAAAATCAAAGTTGAACAAATGTTGCAATTTTCCGTACCTCACTTTTAGATAGACCTTATTTATATTGCATGCGAACTCAGTGTATATTGCAAAATTAAATGTATATTATACAAAAACTCTTTAATGAAATCTGTGCCTCTGTGTGCTGAGAGATGTAATGACATGTAAAGGATAATTGTCAGTGACTTTTTTCTTTCAAGGTTGAAAATCTTTCTAAACGATACGAAGAAATTTATCTTAAAAATAAGGATCTAGATGCAAGATTGTTTTTGGATCATGATAAAACTCTTCAGACTGATTCTATAGACAGGTATTGCACATGGTATATTTGATTGATTTGCTTTAGATATAGGTTGATATTAATATAGGTAGATTATATAGTTTTTAGCTTAGTGACCTTTAGATATCATTTATAACAAATTACTTTCAAATGTCTTTATACAAAGAAAAGGTTAACAGTATTTTAAGCATATAACTTATCTACAAATATAGATTTAATGTGAATTGTGTGTCCTATAACAGTTACCTTTTTGCAGTTAACTGAATATAATTTTTTAAAATGTGCACCAAAAGATAATGGCTAAAGTAATTAGTTTCTTCAAATAGTGGTCTCTATCTTATTTCTATCCTTTCATATACTATTGCCTGCCTGGTTTATTTAAAAAAGTTTATACAAAAGTGTAGTCTCTGTTATTACCATGTAGAAACCTAAAATTGGAATGGTTGAGAGTGATTGATAAAATTTTTGACTGATCATAAGTAAAGTTAATTTTGTGTCTTTAGCATGAACTCTTTTAATATGAAACTGAAAATATGCATAATTTAGAAGTTAAACACAGTAAAATGTTTTAAATTTTATTTAAGTGGAAATAAAGTTTTTAGAAGGAATAATGCATTGAAAAACTTGAGTTTTAATGCTTTTTAATGCTGAACAACTTGGTTATCAATACCGCCAGGGAGAAAGCATCTGACTTTCACTTTTAAAAAAAGACTTAATGATTGGTATACCTCTTTGTCATAAACATAATGGAAAGAGACCCACAATTAAAAAGAGTAGTGAAAAATATTTTATTTAAGCAGCAGCTGGGTCATCTATTTTCTATCCTATTATTGAGTTATCATTTTATATGATTTTATGAGACGACAGAAGCATTATACTGCTTTTTTGATGCATAAAGCACAAATTGTAAATTTTCAGTATGTGAATGACTTCGCTTATTGTTATTTAGTTTTGAAACACAGAGAACACCACGAAAAAGTAACCTTGATGAAGAGGTGAATGTAATTCCTCCACACACTCCAGTTAGGTATGAATTTTCCTACTTTTAATTATATTATAATTTTGTTATTCATGGCTTTATAGTGTTTCAGATTTGTTCACGTTTCTTTATGTATTCATACATACATGTAAGAAATATATATTGAAGGCCAGGTGTGGTGGATCACACCTGTAATCCCAGCACTTTGGGAGGCCAAGGTGGGCAGATCACCTGAGGTTAGAAGTTTGAGACCAGCCTGGCCAACATGGTGAAACCCCGTCTCTACTAGAAATACAAAAATTAGCTGGGGGTGGTGGTGTGTGCCTGTAATCCCAGCTGCTCGGGAGGCTGAGGCAGGAGAATTGCTTGAACCCGGGAGGCGGAGGTTGCAGAGAGCTGAGATCGTGCCATTGCACTTCAGCCTGGGTGACAAGAGCGAAACTCCGTCTCAAAAAAAAATGTGTATATATAATCTTTGTGTGCTGGGCATTTTACTGGTTGCCGAAGATATGGTTATTGGACCTAGTTTTGTCTGTTCTTAAAGAACATAACCTAAAATAGGAATGTATTCCATTTCAGTAAATAAAAAAGAAAAAATTAAAGTATCACTATTTGATCTGCATACAACCTTAAAGGATTAGAACTATTTTTTATGTCTTTTTCCTCACTCATTTCCCACATCAAAATCTGTTATCAAGGCTTGTTGAATAATCTACCTCCAAAATATTTCCTGAGTCCATCTACTTTTCTCCATTTCTGCTCTCACAACTCTTGTCCAAGACATTGTTCTCTTTCTCTTGGATTTTTTGCAGTAGCCTACTACCTGATCTTGCTCCTTCTGGTCTCATCACTGTTCCTGTCTCCTCACCATCAAATATATTCTCCATAGAGCCCCCAGAATTTCTCCTAGAAATGTAAATCAGTTACATTCACCTTGCTGTTAAACCCACTGACTGCTTCCCATTGCAATTGGTATACAGTGCAAATTCCTTAACAATGCCTAAAAGATCTTATATGGTCTGGTTTCTGTTGCCTCTCCAACCTCATCTTGTTTTCCTTCTCACTCTGTGTTAGCCACACTTTGGCCTTCTCTCAGTTTCTTGGGCTTTCCAAGTTTTTTGAAAACCCTCGTACTTGATATTCCCTCTTCTTGAAATTTCCTCCTTTTCTTTCCATGGATTACCAACTGCTACTCTTCATTCAGCACAAATATTGCTTTTGAAAAGATATTTCTCTCTGAAGTATTTTATTATTTCTCATATCATCCTGTTCCATTCCTTTATAGCATGTATCCCAATTTATATTGATAGATTCATTTGTGTTTGCTTGTTTTTTACTAATACCCAAAATAGCCTTAAAATTCCATATCACAGAGACCATAACTTTTTTGTTCACTGTCTAATAATTAGGGCCTGTTATAAAACTTGGTACATAGTAGGCAATCATTAATATATTTCAAATGACTGTATAGATATGTAAATGGATACATTTTCATATAAGTATAGTATATACTTTGGACAAGATAATGAGATGACACAGAAGGGACTATAAAGCAATGTCTGAACTGAATTTTGAAACATGCAAAGGCCTGTGTCACAGGATAAAGATTTTAGGGAGTGGGAACAGAATGTTCAAAGGGCTGAAATTGTGAAACATGTAAGTGGAGAAAACTCTGTTGTCACACCACCGACAACAATCAACACAGAAGACTTCTGTGACCAAATGTGGGGAAGTTTTCCTCACCAAGAAACAAGCAATCAGTTCTGCAGCAGTCACCAGCTGGGTGTCCTCTAATTTACTTCTGACACTGCTTACCTGGAGATAGTGTCAGATCCCACAGGTTGAGGGCTCAGTCCCCAAAACTGGCCCCAACTTCAGATGCCAGTTGCAAGTCTGGGTTTTTGGATCTTCTGACCAAAGGGCTTCAAGTTGGGGTTCCCATGACACCTCTTAGGTTCGATTAATTTGCTAGAGTAGTTCACAAAACTCAAGGAAACACTTCTGTTTACTGGTTTATTATAGATGATATTACAAAGGATACAGATGTAAAGATGCATAGGATGAGGTATGGGGGATGGGATGGGAAGCTTCTATGCCCTCCCTGGCCAGACAGCCATCCAGGAGCCTCCACATGTTCAGCTATCCGGAAGTTCTCTGAACCCTGCCTTTTTGGGTTTTTACGGAGGCCTCATTGCATAGGCATGACAGATTAGATCATTGGCTATTGATTATCAACCTAACCTTCAGCTTCCCTCGCCTTCCTGGAGGTTGGGGGCTGGGGCTGAAGGTTCCAACCCTCTAACTCTGCCTCGGGCTTTCTAGTGACCAGCCCCCATCCAGAAGCTTCCTAGGGGCTGCCAGCCATGTCAATTCATTAGCACACAAAAGGACATCACTGGAGTTTCTAAGTATTTTACGAGTTGTATGTCAGGATATGGGGTCAAAGACCAAACATCTATTTCACAAGATCACACAACACAATGTGTCTGGGGAACTATTAGCAGCTCTGTATTGATTGACTATAAAATGAGAGTAGGAAGTCACAGGAGAGGAGAGTGGGTACTAGATATGAAGGGCCTTATATGCCATACTCACAAATTTGGAGTGTAGCATGTGCATGATATAGCCTGTGCTATAAATGGATGTTAAGCAGGGGTAAGGATAAAATCAGACATAATTTTTGCAAGTTCACATGGTAATAGTCTGTGGGGGGATAGACTGAGGAGAAGAAGAAAAAGTGAGAAATAGACCTGTCAGTCTGTCTCAGTGGTTCTTAACCAGGTGTGCAAATTAGAATAACCTGAGGAATTTTGTTTTGTTTTTTCTTTTTAAAAATTTTGTGTCCCATTCCACTGAGGAATATGCCTAGGCCTTACTACCACAGACATAGTGTATAAAAATCTCTGGGCTTGTCTGTTGTAGCAGTTTACTTGAGAGTTTTTAAAGATCTGAACCAACGATAGTGGTGGGAATGAAGGAACAATAACAGATTTGATAAATATTTGATGAATTCATACTTAGAATGTTGTTCTTGAGGCATTTCTGAAGAAGATATCTAGTAAGCAGTAGGATAGCCTTCTATAGATTTGGGAATCATCAGGGGAGTTAAACCCATAAAAAAAAATGGGATTGCTTGAAGGGAGGGTGCATAATGGCAAGAGTGGGTGGCTAAGGGCTGAAGCCTAAAGGATGCTAGCATTAAGGACTAGACAGAAATTGTTAGGTTCTAGAGCAGGGGTCCCCAATTCCCGGGCCAGAGACTGGTCTGTGTCCCATTACGAACTGGGTGATACAGCAGGAGGTGAGTGGTAGACAGGCAAGTGAGCATTACCGCCTGAGCTCTACCTCCTGTCAGATCAGCAGTGGAATTAGATTCTCATAGGTGCCTGAACCTTATTGTGAACTGTGCATGTGAGGGATCTAGATTGTATGCTCCTTATGAGAATTTAATGGCTGATGATTTGAGGTAGAACAGTTCAAAACCATTCCCCCTACTCTCCATGGTCCATGGAAAAATTGTCTTCCATGAAACCAGTCCCTGTTGCCAAAAAGTTTGGGGACCGCTGTTCTAGAGAATGGGAAAGTATGATTGGGGAGTGCAGAGACTGAAGCGAAGAAAGCTGAGGGAAGGAGGGAGTTTCATTAAGAGCAAGTATTTCTCTAACAGTGTCAAATGCTTCAAGGAAGGTCAAGTATTAGAACAAATGAGAAAAGTCTTTTGTTTTTATCAGTTGGTCATTTGTGGCTTTAATCACTGTAGCTTAAATATGATTAGTGGACACAGAAGCATATAGAAGCTGTGTTGCAATATATTTGAAAGACGAGTCTGGGTGTGGTGGCTCACGCCTGTAATCCCACTTTGGGAGGCCAAGGTGGGCGGATCACCTGAGGGCAGGGGTTCGAAACCAGCCTGGGCAACATGGCAAAACCCCGTCTATACTAAAAATACAAAACTTAGCCCAGCTGGGCACCTGTAATCCCAGATAATCAGGAGGCTGAGGCAGGAGAATCACTTGAACCCGGGAAGTGGAGGTTGCAGTGAGCCAAGATTGTGCCACTGCACTCCAGCCTGGGCGACAGAGCAAGACTCCTTCTCAAAAAAAAAAGAAAAAGAAAAGAAAGATGAGGAAGTGTAAATACTGGTTTAGACATGCTTAGCTGAGAACACTGAGCATACTTTACTAAGTAATGGTTGAGGATCTTTTCAGCCCTAAACATTCTACAGTTCTTTGCATAATTAAAGTGTCCCAAATGTTCAGCTACTCCAAAATTGTAACATTGATATTTACCATATACTGCCCCCTTCATAATACACACACATAAAATTATAGAATTAACAAGATCTTAAGAGATTGACCTAATTTTATGCTGTGAAAGTGGTGATTTTTAAATGTATCCAGGATCTTAGTATCCTTTCTTCTGTAAAGAAAAATCATCTGATTCTTTACTTGAGTTGCTAAATATCTTATTGTCTTTAATTTGAAAATGTTTAATATTTGGTTGTAATAATGTTTTCTTAAAACAATACCATTTTGTTGCCAGTTTATATAGTTTCTCCTAAAAATAATGCCACTATTTTATTGATATGTAGTTTTATTAGTAAATAAGTATATCTGTTCTAAAACTATAAACTTATTGATTGTGAATACATATTTTCTTAAAGATTTGAGTAAAATGTAATTTCTTATAAACCACAGTCTTATTTGAGGGAATGTAGAGACAAGTGGGAGGCAGTGTATTTGAAGATACATTTAACTTGGGAGATAGAAAACATTTCATTTTTTCTTTTTTTCTCCCTTCATTGCTTAACACATTTTCCTATTTTTATCCCCTCTAGGACTGTTATGAACACTATCCAACAATTAATGATGATTTTAAATTCAGCAAGTGATCAACCTTCAGAAAATCTGATTTCCTATTTTAACGTAAGCCATATATGAAACATTATTTATTGTAATATCTTGGCAAAGAAACTTGAAATTAAAAGTTAAAGTACTGAGTTCTTTTTAAAATACTAATCTCCTATCTAACATGTAGTTATCCATAATCTTTTCTTGCTTTTTTAATCCTACAAATTATATATTATTAGTAGTATTGTTTTATTTATACAGTGTTATTTAAAACATTTTTATGTTTACCTATTTGCCTTGCTCACCATTCTTCCTTGCAACTTATGCCTCACTTCTGAGATAATTTTTTTCTTCTTCAGATATATCCTTTGATAATTACTTTAGTGGTATTAATTTGGGATGAAGTTTTTGAGGTTTTGTTTTGTTTTTTGATCTGAAATTTTCTTTACCCTTATTTCTTTGTGAGATAGCTTTGCTCGATCTTCAATTCCAGGTTGACATTTACTTTTTAGGCTCTTATAAGTTTGAAGATAATACATTACCTGGATCCCATTTTTGCTAATTAAGAAGTCTTATGCCACTCAATCTAACTGTTGTTCCTTTGTAGTTAATCTGTCTTTTTCTCTCTGGCTACTTTTAAGATCTTTTCTTTGAATGTAGTATTAGATAGGACTTAACATTCCCCATACCCCTACAATCTTTTTCATCCAATATTTAACCCATTTTTATTTACAATTCTTACCTGGCCCTATTAGCATTATAGTTTGCAACTCCTGATAGACAATGAGTTTAATATCTGAAGGCATCTGATACCCTCTCTCCCCTAAAGACAAGGAGAGAGAAAGAGAGAGAATGAAACTATCATCTATATTGCTTGCTTGCTCCTTCTCTCCTTACTTAAACTCAGATGAGGATTGGGACCCACTGAAATGCTCATCCACTAAAATTGGACATAGGGTCAGGAGACTTATTAAAATTTGGCTTATCTCAGCAACTGTGCTTTTTGTACTTGTTAACAATTCATTCATTGCCATAACCTGCCTGTGATTTTGTCATAATCTGTTGTCATCTCTTGCTATGTTCCCCCAGGAATTAGCAAAGTAATTTCTGTCATCATATTCATAATTGTTTCGGCTCAGAATTGATTTTGTTTGTCCAATATGCATAAAGTCGCTTTTGTTTATGAGTTATCTATAGCACAAGAATATATGCCAAAACATATATACCCCAATTACCTAAACCTTTTAGCAAGGGATAATGAAAGAATTTAAAAGAATGATAAGCCCTTTCTTCTCATATCTTTTTGAATACTTCCTCCAATATTTGGAGTATGTAGGAGTTCTTTTTTATTTAAAAAATTCTGCCTCAAAGACTTTTTTTTAAACTTGGAAACTATATGATCTTTTTTAATGTTTTTATACAGTTTTTCAACCCTCGCTCTCTTCCTTCCCTCCTCCCTCTAGTAGTCTCCAGTGTCTATTGTTGCCATCTTTATGTCCATGAGTACCCGATATTTAGCTCCCACTTATTAGTGAGAACATGCAGTATTTGGTTTTCTTTTTCTGTATTAATTTGTTTAGGATAATGACCTCCAGCTACATCCATGTGGCTGCAAAGGGCATAATTTCATTCTTTTTTTATGACTGTATAGTACTCCATAGTGTATAAGTACCACATTTTCTTTATCCAATCCACCACTGAAGGGCACCTAGGTTGATTCCACGTCTTTGCTGTTGTGAATAGCACACCAGTGAACATATGAGTGCATGTGAAAGACATTTTCTAGAGCTCAATTTAAAGCTTAACTTTTAATGAAGCTTAAAAGCTTAATTATGTAGATGATAAGTTGCATATGTCAAAGTGAACATGTCTTGAAGGTCATTATGTTTTTCCTTCATTTTACTTCCTTATTAGTTCAAGTTTCTTCATTTTTAAAATTAATGCCACCTTCCCTCCATGTAAAATCTTAGAAGCTATGAACATTTTAATGGACATTTTGGCAACAATTCTTTTATGACAGGAAATGCGTGTTTGTTATGTGTTTCTAAGTTTGTGTGCTGTTTTTTTTTTCCAGGAATATAGAATTGCTGATATTCTAGAATGTGAAAATGTTGCCAGACAATGCACATTACAATGAAAATTATAATCTTATTTTTATATATATATATATATATATATATATATATATATATATATATATATATATATGTATTTTTGAGACAGAGTTTCACTCTGTCGCCTAGGCTGGAGTGAAATGGCATGATAATTGGCTCACTACAACCTCCACCTCCTGGGTTCAAGCGATTCTTGTGACTCAGGCTCCCAAGTAGCTGGGATTGCAGAAGCCTGCTACCATGTCCAGCTAATTATTGTAATTTTTGTGGAGATGGTGTTTCACAATGTTTCCCAGGCTGGTCTCAAACTCCAGACCTCAGGTGATCTGCTCACTTCAGTTTCCCAAAGTGCCGGGATTACAGTCATGAGCCACTGTGCCTGGCCATAATCTTAATTTTAGAAACTTTATTTTTGAATGTATATATTGAATGTGTTTTATGTATAAAGGATAAAAAATAGAATAAATCTTTGCAGCTGATGAGAATCATGCTGTGATTACTTTTTATATATCATAATATGAATTATATAATATTATATAATATGCATTTTAATACATCATCTTGTGATGTGTTTTAATTATTAAAGTTGAATAGCCCCACTCCAAATGATACATGTATTGGAACTTCTTTTGCAACAATTTCCCTATCTTGTGTTTCTGAAAATGTAATCAAATGATTTAGCTAATTCATAACTCTTTCAAAGCACGTTTTAAAATTAGGAAATGGTCCGGGCATGGTGGCTCACACCTGTAATCCCAGCACTTTGGGAGGCCGAGGTGGCTGGATCACCTGAAATCAGGAGTTCGAGACCAGGCTGGTCAACATGGCAAAACCCCATCTCTACTAAAAAGACAAAAATTAGTGAGGCGTGGTGCGCTTGCCTATAATCCCAGCTACTTGGGATGCTGAGGCAGGAGAATCACTTGAACTTGGGAGGCGGAGGTTGCAGTAAGCCGAGATTGCGCCACTGCACTCCAGCCTGGGCGACAGAGTGATACTTCATCTCAAAAAAAAAAAAAAGAAAAAAGAAAAAAATTAGTAAATGATACCAAGCTCATTTGCTTTTTCGGAAGCAACATACATCCCAATATAACTCTTAATTGAAGGTATTTTATGAGAATGTATGAGGCTCTTTCTGATGGATGGAAAGCTTAACGAATTTGCTCTTCTCTAGCCTAGTGGCAGAAAATTTAGATAATAGGGTTTTTTAGTTGTACTGTAGTATGTTTTGGTCATTAACATCCAGTGAAATGATATTGTCTGCTTATGTTCAGTAGTTGTGGTTACCTAGTTATTGTGGAAGTGTTTCCACATTTTATGAACAATTTAAAAAGTCATATATTATGGAGCAGAAAATATTAATTCTGATTACACAGTATCCTCGACATTGATTTCTGTTTTTACCTCCTAAAGAACTGCACAGTGAATCCAAAAGAAAGTATACTGAAAAGAGTGAAGGATATAGGATACATCTTTAAAGAGAAATTTGCTAAAGCTGTGGGACAGGGTTGTGTCGAAATTGGATCACAGGTAACTTGAATTCATTTTAATTCGTGGTACTATAGAGTAATAATATTAAAAGCAGCATCTTTCCAGTTCGTATAAATACTCCAACAGTATTTGTCTAGTAGTATAAAATACTGGCAGATACTATATCCCTGCTGCCTGTGTACGCTGCTATTTATGGGTAACTTTATGGAAAACTACCTCCCACCCCATTATAAAAGCTATGTAATAAAGGAACACATAGCCATTGTAGAAATTTTGGAAAATACAAGTAAGAAAAAAATTGAAATCTCTGATATTAAATTTTTGATTTTGCTTTGACTTCTACATGTATGACTGTTCATGTATGCATATCCTAATGTGAATGGGACTATACATGCCATTTGTCAGTGATATTATTGAGTGATATTATTATTATTTCAGGAAATCTAAAGCTAATATAATAGGTAAGAGTATGGGCCATGGAGTGACAGCCCTGGGTTTATATTTGGTTCTACCATTGTTGATCTTGGACATGTCATTTAACTTCTCTGAGATTCAGGTTCTATATTTGCTCTGCTTTGTTGTGTGGCATTAATGAGGATAATATACAAAAATATACTGGAAAACTGGAGTCCACTGTACACATTTATTTCAGTGTAGTGAGGTTATATTTTGATGCCATCAGTGTTTTAAACATTGATATTTAATGGTTCTTTTTGATTCTACAGCCATGCACCACTTAACAGGGATATGTTCTGACAAATGCATCATTAGGCAATTTTGTTGTGTGAACCTGGTAGAGTGTGTCTGTACAAACCTAGATGGTATAGCCGATTGTACATCTAAGCTGTATGATATAGCCTATTCGTTCCTAGGCTACAGGCCTCTACAGCATGTGTACTGAATACTGTAGGTAATGGTAACATAATGTGTTACCATTTGTGTATCTAAATATATCCAAACATAGAAAAGGTAAAGATATAGTACAAAAGATAAAAAATGGAACATTTGCACAGAGCACTTACTATATGAAAGGAGCTTACAGGTTTGAAAGTTGCTCTGAATGAGTCAGTGAGTCGAGTGGCAAGTGAATGTGAAGGCCTACAACATTACCTATGACATGACTGTACACTATCGTAGACTTTATAAATACTACACTTAGGCTAAACTAATTTCATAAACATTTTTTCTTTCTTCAGTAGTAAATTAACCATAGCTCACTGTAACTTTTTTACTTTATAAATCTTCAGTTTGTAAGAAACTTTTGACTCTTATAACACTTAGCTTAAAACACAAACACCTTGTACAGCTGTACAAAAATATTTTCTTTCTTTATAATCCTTATTCTGTACGCTTTTTTCTATTTAAAATTTTTTTCAATTTCATAAAGATTTTTGCCAAAAACAAAGACAAACACACACATTAGCCTAGGCCTACACAGGATCAGGATTAACAATACCACTGTCTTCTGCCTCCAAATTCTGTCCCAAGTCTTCAGGGACAATAAAAATGCATAGAACTGTCAACTCCTATGATGATGATGCTATCTTCTGGAATATCTCCTGAAGGAGCTGCCTGAGGGTGTTTTACAGTTAACTTTTTTTTTTTTTTTACAAGTAGAAGGAGGACGCTGTAAACTAATAAAAAGTATAGTATAATAAATACATAAACCAGTAACATATTCATTATTAAGTATTATGTACCATACATAATTGTATGTACTGTACTTTTATATGACTGGCAGTGCAATAGGTTTATTTACATCAGCATCATCACAAAGATGTGAGTAATGTAATGCATTGCACTACATTACACTAAACAATAGGAATTTTTCAGCTCCATTATAATCTTATGGGACTACTGTTAGATACGCAGTCAGTTATTGACCAAAAACATTGTTATGTGGTGCATGATTATATATGAGATTTTTGCTCTTAATTTGGAATGAAATAATATGGTGTGTGTTTATATTTCTAAAATTTGGTTATTCTTTCAAATAATGGGAACTAGTTATTTGGCTAAAACTTCTTGCTCATAAGGTCAGTTTGATCTGATTTTTGCCTGTGTCAGTTTTACTAAATTTATGGACAAAGACTGTCCTCTTAATCCTAGACAGCTATCTTGAAAATACATGTCCTAGGTCATGAGAAATGTTATATAAGGTACATAAAGTGCTTAAAATAGTACTGGGCACATAAGCTATCTTTAGTATGAATGATATAAACTGAAATGGAGTTAAGGAAATCCAGGTACTGGACCTACCCTCTTGTTAATTTACTTGGGAATGTTAATCACCACTTAATACTTAAGTTGTGAGTTTTAGACAAGCTAGCTTTTGTGTTGTCTTGGCGGCCATATTTCTAAGAAGAGTGAGAAGTATGTTTTAAGAAAAGGCTTTTTAAAAAATTAGTAATTGTCAGCTGGGTATAGTGGTACATGCCTATAATCCCAGCCTCTTGGGAGGCCAAAGCAGGAGGATCTCTTGAGCCCAGGAGTGTGAAGGCCATCCTGGGCAAAACAGTGAGACTCCATCTCAAAAAAAAAAAAAAAATTCATAATTGTGATTTTCTAAAATAGCAGGCTCTTATTTTTCTTTTTGTTTGTTTGTAGCGATACAAACTTGGAGTTCGCTTGTATTACCGAGTAATGGAATCCATGCTTAAATCAGTAAGTTAAAAACAATATAAAAAAATTTCAGCCGGGCGCGGTGGCTCACGCCTGCAATCCCAGCACTTTGGGAGGCCGAGGTGGGCAGATCAGGAGGTCAAGAGATCAAGATCATCCTGGCCAACATGGTGAAACCCTGTCTCTACTAAAAGTACAAAAATTAGCTGGGCGTGGTGGTGCAGACCTGTAGTCCCAGCTACTTGGCAGGCTGAGGCAGGAGAATCCCTTGAACCAGGGAGGTGGAGGTTGCAGTGAGCCAAGATTGTGCCACTTCACCCCAGCCTGGCAACAGAGCGAGACACCATCTAAAAAAAAAAAAAAAAAAAAAAAAAAAATTCAATGCTGACACAAATAAGGTTTCAATTAAACAACTTCTTTTTTTTTTTTTTTTAAATTATCTGTTTCAGGAAGAAGAACGATTATCCATTCAAAATTTTAGGTAAATTTTTTACTTTTAGTAAAAAAATTTTTTCTTTTTATAGAAGTAAGTATTTTATAATCTTTTTTTTTTTCCTTTAGCAAACTTCTGAATGACAACATTTTTCATATGTCTTTATTGGCATGCGCTCTTGAGGTTGTAATGGCCACATATAGCAGTAAGTTAAATTTTCATAAATAAACACTTTTGTTCAATTTAAAGTTAAAATGTGGTGTGTTTCTTTGGTCGGGGGAGAGGGATAGTGTGAGGTTAAGGAGAAGAAATGCTTATTTTAGATCACTATATACTGAAGAATGTAATTGGTCATTATAAGCCATTTAAGAGGCTTATTTGAGTTATTTGAGGCCATCTTGGGGATAATATTTCACTAGGCTCCTCTTCTGAGTATACTGGTATACTGAATCCAAAAAAGGTACTTTTTGAAATCCCTCCGAAGACCTTTGAGATTGTAGAGTGCCAAAGGAGTATTCAAGAGTGGCCTCTACTGATATGGAAGCACTGCTGTAACCTCCATGGTTATGAAACTAAAGATTGAAGCTAGAATCCACTGGATAAACAGAACAAAGGCCAATTACAGTGTTTTTAAAAATATAAATGTATATCACTTTGCAAATTATGTTGCAAATGTTAAAAGAAAGTTTTGCTTGCAGGAACAAAAGGAACATTTGTATAAGGATGCAAAACACAGAAAAAGAGGAACTTTTAGTTTCCTTGTTAGTAAACAGATAAGGAAAACTGTAAATCCTCATTTATAACCAAGAAATGCATATTTTAAAGAGATACCATTTTGTAACTAATGAAATTAGCAGAATCTTGAAGAATCCATCTGTCCTCTTACCAAGGATTAATGAGAATTAAAATAGATATGCCAATGGCTGATAAGATACTAAACCTGTTCCTGATATAAGTTTAGGGTATTTAAATGTTTGAAAATTTGAGATAAGCTATAAGTCCTTTCTCTAGGAAAAACACAGATGTGCATACACTCAAAATTGGAAGGCTATTTCCTATGAGTCCATAGACTCCAAAATAAAAAATTCTGCTCTAAATAAAAATGGTTTAACCTTTCTACTGTTTTCTTTGTCTGATAATAACTTCCAAAAAAATACCTAACTCAAGGGTTAATATTTCATAAATAGTTACTTTTTTTTTTCATTTTTAGGAAGTACATCTCAGAATCTTGATTCTGGAACAGATTTGTCTTTCCCATGGATTCTGAATGTGCTTAATTTAAAAGCCTTTGATTTTTACAAAGTGATCGAAAGTTTTATCAAAGCAGAAGGCAACTTGACAAGAGAAATGATAAAACATTTAGAACGATGTGAACATCGAATCATGGAATCCCTTGCCTGGCTCTCAGTAAGTAGCTAAATAATTGAAGAAATTCATTCATGTGCATATGGCTAACAAATTATTGTTAGTGAGAGGTGTTTCTTAACATCTACCTCAAGAACAAATAGGGAATTTAATGAATAATGTTATTTCAGTCTGTAGCCCAAGAATCAAGTGGAATATTAGAATGGAGCTTCATTCGAGCACCCTAAACCGTCTAATACAGCACAGTGATTTATTTAAGAATAGCTTTTCTTAAAACATGGCACTTTAAAACAAAACGGATTTTTTTTTTTATACTTTAAGTTCTAGGGTACATGTGCACAACGTGCAGGTTTGTTACATATGTATACATGTGCCATGTTGGTGTGCTGCACCCATTAACTCGTCATTTACGTTAGATATATCTCCTAATGCTATCCCTCCCTCCTCTCCCTACCCCATGACAGGCCCCAGAGTGTGATGTTCCCCACCCTGTGTCCAAGTGTTCTCATTTTTCATTTCCCACCTATGAGTGAGAACATGCAGTGTTTGGTTTTCTGTCTTGGCAATAGTTTGCTCAGAATGATGGTTTCCAGCTTCATCCATGTCCCTACAAAGGACATGAACTCATCCTTTTTTATGGCTGCATAGTATATATGTGCCACATATTCCATGGTATATATGTGCCACATTTTCTTACTCCAGTCTATCATTGTTGGACATTTGGGTTGCTTCCAAGTCTTTGCTATTGTGAATAGTGCCACGATAAACATATGTGTACATGTGTCTTTATAGCAGCATGATTTATAATCCTTTGGGTATATACCCAGTAATGAGATGGCTGGGTCAAATGGTATTTCTGGTTTTAGATCCTTGAGGAATCGCCACACTGTCTTCCACAATGGTTGAACTAGTTTACAGTCCCACCAACAGTGTAAAAGTGTTCCTGTTTCTTCACATCCTCTCCAGCATCTGTTGTTTCCTGACTCTTTAATGATCGCCATTCTAACTGGTGTGAGATGGTATTTCATTGTGGTTTTGATTTGCATTTCTCTGATGGCCAGTGATGATGAGCATTTTTTCATGTGTCTTTTGGCTGCATAAATGTCTTCTTTTGAGAAGTGTCTGTTCATATCTTTCACCCACTTTTTGATGGGGTTGATTTTTTCTTGTAAATTTGTTTGAGTTCTTTGTAGATTCTGAATATTAGTCCTTTGTCAGATGGGTAGATTGTAAAAGTTTTCTCCCATTCTGTAGGTTGCCTGTTCACTCTGATCGTAGTTTCTTTTGCTGTGCAGAAGCTCTTTAGTTTAATTAGATCCCATTTGTCAATTTTGGCTTTTGTTGCTATTGCTTTTGGTGTTTTAGTCATGAAGTCCTTGCCCATGCCGATGTCCTGAATGGTATTGCCTAGGTTTTCTTCTAGGGTTTTTATGGTTTTAGGTCTAACATTTAAGTCTTCAATCCATCTTGAATTAATTTTTGTACAAGGTGTAAGGAAGGGATCCAGTTTCAGCTTTCTACATATGGCTGGCCAGTTTTCCCAGCACCATTTATTAAATAGGGAATCCTTTCTCCATTTCTTGTTTTTGTCAGGTTTGTCAAAGATCAGATGGTTGTAGATGTGTGGTATTATTTCTGAGGGCCCTGTTCTAAACAAAAACAGGATTCTTTAAAGTATTTAGATAATTTATTTAAAGTACAGTTGTTATATATTTGAAAATGTAAATGTCTGCTCTTAAATTGTGAGATTATGCTATTTAGATTATTAAAAAGTGCATTTTTTGTTAAGTATAGTAGGATTCATTTTTTCTCATTATTAAAGTATAAAAATCTATACTATTGTTCAATTATAGGTATTGGTTCAATCAATATAGGGGCACAAATTATATTGTCTAGGATTCTTCTTATAGCATTATAACTATTGATAAGGCTTTTGTTTTAATAAAAGTGGCAACTTGAGGTTATGCTCTTCAAATCAACATAGTTGGATAATACTTTGTGAATCATCAGTTTTGTAAATTAATGGTTTCTTTTGAAACTGTGTTGCATGCTAAGTATATATCTTTTAATTTGTATCAGTATATAGAAGTGGTAATTAAAAAATTAAGACTTTAGGTATGCCATAATCCTAATTTGCACATGTAACCTTAGTTTTAATTTCCTTACGTTTTGAATTTTTAATGACTAAGCGATAATTTATTTCTCAGTGTTTTCTCGTATTGCCATATAGACACAGTGAATAGAGGAGAGAAACATGGGAAATTGATAGAAGAATGTTACACTCCTATTATTGAATTTCATAACTACTTATGGAATGAATTTACACTTGATAAGGAGTACTTAGAAGAAAACTTTCTGAATCTGGGGAATTAAGTGAAAGTAAAAATAAATAGATAAGTAAATAAAATAAGCACATAGAGTACTTTTTAAAGGCTTATGTGTCCTCTCCTCCCAGAAATTGATATTGAGATATTCCTGTATTATCTGAAAGTGACTATTGTTATTTCTTTTAGAGAATTAATTTTATTTCTATCAACACATATTTATTGAACATACGCCATATGCCTTGAACTGAGAGAGATACTGTGAAGGTACAAAAAAGATAAAGGCTTGGAAAATTGTGGAGGATGTAATAGAAATTTACTGTTTAAAAATTGTTTGTACTCAAGCCTGTTTAGCTCAGTTATTTACGGCTTCTAAACAGTATTCCTTTATTTTTGAGAATTTTTGGAGAAAAAGTGACAAGCCCCAAATCTGGAAAAGGGTATGATTGATTTACAATAGGAGACGTGGAAGTCATAAGCCTCTGAATTTAAATATTAAATATAGTATCTCTGGCAGATGAAACTATAGAGGACTTTTATTTAGTCATATGTTTTTAGTGTTTGAGTCTTATATTACATTTTTAATCATAAAAACCTTGAGTGGTAATGGATAACTTTGTGAGGATAAGTTATGCCACACAAACAGGATACTGTGTATTTTTCCTGTGAGAATAATTGACATTATAGAGAAGGGATATGGCATAGATACATTTGCGTTTTCACAGACTTTTTTTTAAAATTTGAAATATAACACATATTAAGAAAAGTATATATCTCAAGTGACAGTTTGGTGAATTTGTCACAAATTGAACACATCCGTGTAAACAACACCCAGATAAAGGCCCAGAGCAAGCTTTCATAGTCTTTCGATTCTGTGTCATAATAAAAAATTCTCGTTAAAACTGTAGATTGATAGGAACATATTCACACAGAGTTGTTGACTGAGGGAAATTCCAAATGAGGTGCTGCTTACTTCTCTCCTGCCAATAATTTAATGAAAGAAAGAACATCATCTTATTTTTAATGGTTGTGTGGGGAACTGGGTTCAGCATTTTTGCTTGACAGCCTTGAGATAAAATAAATCCATAAGGAAAAAGCCCACTTCTATTTCTTTTCATCCCAGAGAGATTAATGGGCAATATATGAGTGTAAGATGCTGGAAAAGTCTGTTGAGAAACCTAGTGAAATCTCATTCTCTGAAAAGTTGGGGGATTACAGGTGCTATGGAATGCATCTAAGGGTTAGATGAAATGACTTCCAAGAGTTTGGCCCTATTAAATCTGTTAAGAGGTTTATAATGCCAGCAGGTGATGAAATGAAATTTGGATGCCTTAGTTTCAGTATTTTCAGAATTTATCATATTTTTTCAATAAATGTTTATAAATCAAAGTATGTCAGATGCTTTATTCCCTATGTGATCTGTCTTTCCTGGACTATTTTGGACTCTTCCTATTGATCTCTCATTTGCTACCTTGAGACCATTTCTCTCACAGCAGCCAGAGAAATCTGCTTATAATGTAAATCTCATCATGCTAATTCCTCAGGTAAAAACTTCCTGTGGAGGACATATTCATCTGGTAATGTTGGAAGAAGACCCTACCATATGACTTTCTGCAAAAAAGACCACTATACTACCTGTTTGGAATACAAAAAGTAACTGACTGAAATTACTGGACAGGAAGAACAGATGCTAGTGGAGAAAGAGAAGAGGGGAGCTGGGAGCCTGAGGAGAAGGCTTTTAGTCTAGGGCTAAGTGCAGTAGGTATAGGGAAGGACAGTAAGGTAGGGCAGGGATGTCAGTGGGAAAACTATGGGTCTCTTCACCAGGAAAACTGGAAAATTGAAGCTAGGGAAACCTTGGCCACTGAAGAGAGTGGAAGAATCCTGCAAGGGAAAGAGCCAAGAAAGGGTACCCAGATTCTGTCTGAAATCTGAATAATTCCTGTGTGTCACAGACTCAGAGCAGCCAAATGAAGGGCAAAAGATCTGAACTGAAACTGGAGTTGCTGCCCAATAAACAGAACAGTTCAAGTTAAGCAAAGATAATTGCTTCTTACAACAAAACCATTCTCATTTTAGAAAAATAACAGAATTTAGGATCTTCACAATGTAACATTTATGATGTTCAGGATACAATTCTAAAATTATCCAGCATAGAAAGAAGGTCAAAGAAACCAAATGCAGGTTTATAGAATAGGAGCTTTAGGCCAGGTGTGTGGTGCGCACCTAATCCCAGCATTTTGGGAGGCTGAGGTGGGAGGATCATTTGAGCCCAGAAGTTCAAGACCAGCCTGGGCAACAAAGCAAGACCCCATCTCTTAAAAAAAAAAAAAAAAAGCTAGGTGTGGTGGCATGGTGGCATGTTCCTGTGGTCCTAGGTACTTGGGAGGCTGAGGCAACACAGTGAGACTCTGTCTCAAAAAAATAAAAAATAAAAACAAAAAAACTAGAATGGGAGCTTTAAGTTAACTTTGGTTAGGCATTGCTAAATGATGGGTATACATTCTAGGAAATACTTCATTTAGGCAATTTTGTCATTGTGTGAACATCATAGAGTGTGCTTACACAAACCTAGGTGGTATAGCCTGCTACACATCAGGGTAGGAATAGCCTGTTGCTTCTAGACTACAGACCTGTATGGTATTTTTTTTTTTAATCTCCACTCTTGAGTATGTCTTTTTAATATTCAATGTGATGAAACTGAAGTATGTAGAAAGTTGCATACCAAAGTATGATAGCTGTCTTGAGGAAAAATACTTATTTTATTGGTTGAGTTGTGAACTGAACCCGTCACTCTTTTCGTGAAACACATGTGTTACTTGTAAGACTGATAAGCAATTGTGTTTATTCATGCTTGGGTATGTGGTAGATTCTTGAAAGTGAACAAAGTGAGACTGTCATTTCAAAGAAAACAACTGACAGTAAAGGTTGCCAATGATAAATTTTGTGTTTTCAAGTAAAAATTAGAATTTTAGAAACTTGTATCCACCACGGAAAGCTTGACAGAGTCCTAATATATAAAATACTTTTCTGATGAAATCGGTGGTGATATCAATGAATGTGATTTTTAAAATATTGTATACAGAGATTTGTAAACATTTACAAGAAGTACATAATTCAGTGAACCAGTATTTCCAAATGACCAAATACATCGTTATAAAATCATTCACGGGTAAGATATTCATTAAAAGTTCAAGATAAACCAATGGATTTTAAAGTCTTAAAATACGAAAAATTTATTTCGGTTCATTGAGATTGTTTCCAGTTCCACCCTGCAACTAACCTTTAAGAAACTATGACTTGTTGAGTTTTGGCGTAGTGTCAGAAAACAGTAACCATAATTATCTGAAAATGGTATTAAAGTACTCCTCCTCTTTCCATATGAGGCCAGATTTTTCTTTGTATACTTCAACCTAAACAGCATATTGCAACAAAGTAAATGTAGAAGCAGATAGGAAAATTCAGCTCTTTTCTGTTATGCCAGATAGTGAAGACATTCAGAAGATCATAAAACAGTGCTATTGTTCTATCTTTTTTGTTTTGTAGAATATGGTTATTTTTCATTAAAAATTATTTATGTTAACATAATGGGTTTATTAAGATAAATATTTTTAAATTTTCTCAAGTTCTTTTGAGCCCTCAACATCCTTTAATGTAAAAAAGCTATTAGCTACTTTATGCTTCCTAATGGAAGAATATATAACCACCTTGAAAACATGATGTTGAAAGAAGCCAGTCACAGAAAACCACATATTGTATAAATTCATTTATATGAAATGTCCACAAGAGGCTATTCAGTAGAGATAGGAAGTAGATTATTGGTTTTCTAAGGCTGGTGGGGAGGACTAGGTGTTTTCAGGATGATGGCTAGAGAGTATGGTTTTTCTTTTTGAGATAATGAAAATGTTGTAAAATTGACTCATTATTGTAGTCAATTTTATAACACTTTTATCATCTCTGTGAATATACTAAAAACTATTGAATTGTACACATTAAATGGGTGAATTGTATAGGATGTAATTTTTTAAATTTCTGTTTTAATTAAATTTTAACTAAATTTTTAATTACTAACAAAGTAAATATTAATAGATTTAACCCACACAAACAACAGCTTTTGGGGTCCTTAGTAATTTTAAGAATATAAAAGGGTTTTGAGTCCAAAAAGTTTGAGAACCCTTGCCTGTATTCTCTTCCCCACTCAGACTTGTCTTTCACTCACACAACCATGTTTGTTTTTGCCTGTCCCTGAGTCTTGAAATGCTTTCCTCTGCCTTTTTCTTGACCAGATTTTAAGGTCCATTTTGCCTTTCCTGATCATCCTAGTCTATAGTCATTCTTCCCTCATTTAGTCTTAAATTGTTTATTATCTATATACTTACTAGTCATTTATAAACTTTGTTTTACTATATGTGCATATCTCATGTTAAATTCATGTAAAGTACTTAAAACAATATCTGACATTGTATTATAAAATGTAGCAGTTAATTACATAAGGGTAAAGGACAGAGAGGAGTCAACTTATGATGACATGCAGGTTTCTGGCTTGTATAACTTAAGTGGATAGTAGTGTCATTCATTAAAATAAGATACCTAGGATTGAATGAGGTTTGCTTGGGAAGATGAATTTCATTTGACTGAGTTTTAAGTAATTATAGGTCATTTCAATAGAGGTGTCAAGTAGCAGTTGGATATGTGTGTCTGGAACTTAGGAAAGAAATCTAGGCTAAGATTATGGACCTAAGAGCTGCCACACATGTGTAATAAAAAATGCCACCCTTTTTTGACAGTTTATCTTGTGCCAGGCACTTTGGTGAGCACTTCTTAAATTTAATTTTCATCATAATCCATGAGGTGGTTTACCCTAGATCAGGAAATGAATGCTTAGAAAAGTTTAATAACTTGCCCTAGACCACACAAGTAAAATGGCAAGATCTATGATTTGAACCCAGGTCTTTCTGGCTCCAAAGCTATTAATCCTTATGCTTTGCTGAGTAACTGAAGTTTGGAGAAGGGATAAGATCACTTAAGGGGAGAATATAGTATGAGAAGAGAAGGAGGCTAAAGATAGAATTCTAAGGAGCTCTAACATTTAAAGGATGGACAGAAAAGAGAAGCCTGTGCCTACAAAAGAGATTGAAATAGAACAGCCAGGAAGATAAGAAGAAAATCAGGAGAAGTGGTATCATAGAGAGACCGACCAGGTGCAATGGCTCCCGCCTGTAATCCCAACACTTTGGGAGGCTGAGGCAGGTGGATCACTTGAGGCCAGGAGTTCGAGACTAGCCTGACCAACATGACAAAACCCTGTCTCTACTAAAAATACAAAAATTAGCTGGGCCTGGTGGTGAATGCCTGTAATTCTAGCTACTCGGGAGGCTGAGGCATGAGAATCGCTTGAACCCGGGAGGCGGAGGTTGAGTGAGCCAAGATTGTGCCACTGCACTCCAGCCTCAGTGACAGAGCAAGACTCTGTCTCAAAAATTAAATTAAATTAAATTAAAAACTGAAAAAAAGGAAAAGGAGAGAGAGAGCATTACAAAGTCTGAGTGAGTGCTTGCTCACTCAGACTTTTCAGATAGGAGCTGAAAAGTTTTAGCAACAATGAAGTCACCGGTGACAGTGACAAGGACTGTTAAATGAAGAGGTGGGGATAGGATGAAATCTGAATGAGAGATAAAGTGGACACAGTCATAATAGATGGCTTTTATCAAAAGTTTTGCCTGTGAAGAGAAATAAAGATATAACAGAAGTAAAGATACAGCTTGATGTATGTGAAGTGGAGGGAATATATACATATTTTTTAAATGAGAAAGGTAGGGTTTAAATATTGATGGAAAAGAGCCATTAGAAGTGTTCTCTATTGCTGGATGACAAATTAGTGGCTTTAAACAAATATTTTATTTTCCTTATGATTTTTTGGGTCAGGAATTTGGGTTGAACTTGACTGGGTGGTTTGTCTCCGACTATGTGTCAGCAGGTGCCTGGAGCTATAGAGTCCACTTCCAAGATGCTTCTTCACTCACAGGTCTGGCATCTTACCGCTCCTTGGTGCACACTCAGCTCTCTTCCTCCCATCCTCCCTCCCTAGAGTGGTTAGAATGTTAAGCTTTGGAGTTTTCACCTGCAGAGAGAAGATAGGAGATTCATAGTGAAAGTAGAGGTTTTAAGAAACAGGATATTTGGCAGGGTGCAGTGTCTCACACCTGTAATCCCAGCACTTTGGGAAGCCAAGGTGAGAGGATTGCTTGAGCCCGAGTTCAAGACCAGCCTTGGCAACATAGGGAGACCCTGTCTCTACAGATAATTTTTAAAATTAGCCAGGTGTGGTGGCACACACCTGTGGTTCTTGGGAGGCTGAACTGGGAGAATTGCCTGAGCCTGGGATGTTAAGGCTGCAGTGAGCTGTGATTGCACCACAGCACTCCAGCCTGGGTGGTAGAATGAGATCCTGCCTCAAAAACAAACAAAACAAGCAAACAACCCCAAAACAAACAAACAAAAAGTAACAGGATATTTCATTAAATAATTCATTCATTAAATAATGAAGTTGAACGTAATGAATTTAATGAAGTTTAATAGGTGTAGTGGGAGTAACAATGAGAATGAAAGTGTAGGAGGTTGTAGTCAAAGAGTTGTTTCACCTTAGAATTTCTGGAGACAGAACATTTCTGGGTAGTTTACTGTGTTTTAAGAAATGATCTTGGGAGTGCATGAGGATCCTGGTCAAGGAGCCAAAAAGTACAGTGAGCAAGAGTCCAGGACATGTAGCAAGGAGGAATGTGACTGAAATAAAGACTAATGTCTTCAGTGCTTGAGGGGAGTAACCAGGAGACAAGTGGGACTAAACGGGGCAGAGGGCTAGAGAGGTCCTGAAAGCAAAACTCCTGGCTCACTTAAAAAAAAACTATTCTCTCTCTCAATACCTAATCTAATGTCTAACATATAGAATTTAGGTGCATAAAGCATTAGATTTGTAATGTCCTTTGATGAATTTACCCCTTTAATCATTATAAAATGACCCTCTCTTTATCCCTCGTAATATTGTTTGCTCTGAAAACTACTTGTGCCTGATACTAGTGAAGCCATTCCAGCTTTCTTCCCATTAATATCAACATGGCATATTTTCCCCATTCTTTATTTAACTTATACGTGTCTTTATTCTTAAAGAAGTGATTTTCTTATAGGCAGCATATTGTTGGGTGTTGCTTTCTTAAATCTTGCCTAACAATATCTGCCTTTTAATTGGGATGTTTAGATTTAAATTTAATGTGACTATTGATATGGTTGGGTTTAAATTCTCCATCTTATTATCATTTTCTATTTGTCTCATCTCCTTTTTCTCCCTTTCCTCTTTTTCTGCCTTCTTTTGGATTGAATTTTTAAAATTCTGTTTTATCTTCTTTGTAGGCTTACTGTCTATACCTCTTTGTTTTATTTTGTAATTGGTGTTTTTTGATTTATAATATGCATCTTTAATCTTTCATAGTCTTTCTTTAAATAGTATTACACTACTTCACATACAGTATAAGAATCTTAGAATAGTATATTTCCATTTTCCCTTTTCCAACCTTTGGGCTGTTGTTGTCATACATTTTGCTTTGACAGAAGTTATAAGCTCTACAATACACTCATAACTTTTGTTTTAAACCAATTATCTCTGAAAGAGAGTTCAAAACAAGAGAAAAAAGATGTTTTTATTTGATTACATATTTACCTTTCCAGTACTCTTCATTCCTTGTGTAGATCCAGATTCCTTTTGTTTTCCTTCTGACTGTAAAACTTTTTTTTTTTTTTGACATTTCTTGGCCAGGGGCAGTGGCTCATACCCGTAATCCCAACACTTAGTGGGGCTGAGGCGGGAGGATCTCTTGAAGCCAGGAGTTCAAAACCAGCCTAGGCAACAAAGCAAAACTCTGTCTCTATTCTTATAAAACAAACAAAAAGCATTTCTATTTTTTTTTTCTTTTTGAGATGGAGTCTCTCTCTGTCACCCAGGCTGGAGTGCAGTGGCGCGATCTTGGCTCACTGCAACCTCCACCTCCTGGGTTCAAGCGATTCTCCTGCCTCAGCCTCCTGAGTAGCTGGGATTACAGGCACACGCCACCATGCCTAGCTAATTTTTATATTTTTAGTAGAGACAGGGTTTCACCATGTTGATCAGGCTGGTCTCGAACTCCTGACCTCGTGATTTGCTTGCCTCGGCCTCCTCCCAAAGGGCTGGGATTACTGGCATGAGCCACCGCACCCAGCCAACCAAAAACATTTCTTGTGTGCATGTCTGCTAGTGATGAATTCTTCCAGCTTTTATGTCTGGAAAAAAACATTTTACCTTTATTTTTAAAAGGTCTTTTCTGGGTATTGAATTCTAGGTTGACAGTCTTTTTGTTTTTTCTTTGAGTGCTTTAAAAATATTGCTCCACTGTCTTCTGGTTTGCCTTGTTTCTTTTTTTCTTTTTTTTGAGATGGAGCCTCACTCTTTTGCCCAGGTTGGAGTGCAGTGGCATGATCCCAGCTCACTGCAACCTCTGCCTCCCAGGTTCAAGCGATTCTTCTGCCTCAGCCTCCCGAGTGACTGGGACTAAAGGCACATGCCACCATGCCCGGCTAATTTTTGTATTTTTAGTAAAGATGGGGTTTCACCATGTTGGCCAGGCTGGTCTCGAACTCCTGATCTCAGGTGACCCACCCACCTTGGCTTCCCAAAGTGCTGGGATTACAAGCATGAGCCACCATACCTGGCCTTGTTCTTTTTTTGCTGTATCTTTTTCCTGCAGGTTTTTCTTTCTGTATTTCATGTTGAATACCTTCTAAAGCTATGTCTTCAAGTTTATTAATTTTTTTCTTCTGAGGTATCTAATCTGCTATTAATCTCATTTATTGTATTTTTAGTCTTACTATAGTTTTCATTTCTAGAAATTTGATTTGGGTCCTTTTTATATCTTCCATATCTATTTTTATTATGTTTATGCTTTTCTTTACCTTCTTGAACATATTGGATATAGGTATTATAACTTTTTAAATGTCCCTGTCTACTAAGTCTAGTACCTATGTCTTTTTTAGGTCTGTTTCTCTTGACTGATAGTTCTCTCTCTCTCTCTTTTTTTTTTAAGAGTCGTATGTTTCTGCTTTTTTGACTGCTTGGTGATTTTTTTGTTAGGTGCCAGATACCATGAATTTTGCTTTAGTGGGTCCTGGATATTTTTGTATTCCTTTCACTATTTTGACCTGTGTTTTGGAACACAATTAAATTATCTGGAAATAATTTGACTTTTTTAAGGCTTCATTTATTTATTTATCTGGTTTTTGTTTTTGGACACAGAGCAGTCTTTAATCAATAGCCGATTTTCCTTCACTATCCAGGCATTGCTCTTCTGAGTACTCTACTGAATATCCCACATATGACAAGGTTTTTCCACTCTGGCTAGTGGAAAGCAGAACTCTTCCTGACCCTGTGTCAGCTCCTGGAAGGATTCTACTCCTTCCCGTGGTTCTTCCCTGGTTTTGAGTAGTATCATCACATCCATGCAGTGATCAGTACTCAGCTGAAGACTCAAGCTTAACCCTCTGCAGACCTCTGGAGTTCTCTTTTTGTAGCTTTCTTCTCTCTAGTATTCTGTTCTGCTAATTTTAGTTTGCCTTGGCATCTCCCATTTCTTAACTCTGTTTCTTCAACTGGGGGACCACTGAGCTGCATTCCAGTTTCTCATCTCTGGACTGTGGACCATAAACTGTCCCCAGGCAGTAAGCTGTGGCAATAATGAGGCTCACCATTTGTTTTCCTTCTCCCAGGGATTGCTGTTCTGTACTGCCTGTTGTTTATTGTGTAAAAAGAATTCTTTTATTTATGTTGTTCAATTTTGTGGTTGTTTAAACGAATCTGGTCCCTGTTTCTTCATCAGAGCTGGCAGGGTTACTAAACGTAAGGCTTAGTGATTGATGAAGTATTTACAAATATGAAATATGTATACTTACAGAATATTTAGGGTATCATTTCTGCTTCCTTGTGTTAAATGCATCAGGTCTTCTGACTGATGCATTATACTGTTTCAGAGGGGTGCTTACTATATGGAGAACATAGAAGTACTAGTTATTAACTATTTTTTTGTATTAAATTTTGGTATGTCACATAAACATTGAGTCTCCTTTAAATGTGTCAGATGTAGCTGACTTACTAATTGGATTCTGTCATACTCTTTTTCTGTGGTCACCAAATATTAGCAGATTTCTTCATTCAGTTACACAAGTACTTGGCCAACATACTTTTACATAAGAAAATACTTAGGATGGGCTGGCAAGATAGCCAAATAGGAACAGCTCTGGTCTGCAGCTGCCAGCGAGATCAACCCAGAAGGCGGGTGATTTCTCCATTTCCAACTGAGGTACCCGGCTCATCTCACTGGGACTGGTTAGACAGTGGATGCAGCCCATGGAGGGCAAGCTGAAGCAGGATGGGGCATCACCTCACCCAAGAAGCACAAGGGGTTGGGGAACTCCTCCCCTAGCCAAGGGAAGCTGTGACAGACTGTGTCATGAGGAACATTGCATTCCAGCCCCGATACTATGCTTTTCCCACAGTCTTCGCAACCCACAGACCAGGAGATTCCCTCGGGTGCCTACACCACCAGGGCCCTGGGTTTCAAGCACAAAACTGGGCGGCTGTTTGGGCAGATACCGAGCTAGTTGTAGGAGTTTTCTTTCGTACTCCAGTGGTGCCTGGAACAACAGCGAGATAGAACCATTCACTTCCCTGGAAAGGGGGCTGAAGCCAGGGAGCCAAGTGGTCTACCTCAGCGGATCCCATCCCCATGGAGCCAAGCAAGCTAAGATCCACTGGCTTGAAATTCTCGCTGCCATCACAGCAGTCTGAGGTCGACCTGGGATGGTAGAGCTAGGTAGGGGGAGGGGCATCCCCCATTACTGAGGCTTGAGTTTTCCCCTCACAGTGTAAACAAAGCCACCAGGAAGTTCGAACTCGGCAGAGCCTACCGCAGCTCCCTAAATCCGCTGTAGCCAGACTGCTTTTCTAGATTCCTCCTCTCTGGGCAGGGCATGTCTGAAAGAAAGGCAGCAGCCCCAGTCAGGGGCCTATAGATAAAACTCCCATCTACCTGGGACAGAGCACGTGGGGGAAGGGGCAGCTGTGGACACATCTTCAGCAGACTTAAACATTCCTGCCTGCTGGCTCTGAAGAGAGCAGCAGATCTCCCAGCACAGTGCTCAAGCTCTGCTGAGGGACAGACTGTCTCCTGAAGTGGGTCCCTGACCCCTGTGCCTCCTGACTGGGAAACACCTCCTGGCAGGAATCAACAGACACCTCATACAGGAGAGTTCCAGCTGCCATCTGGTGGGTACCCCTCTGGGACGAAGCTTCCAGAGGAAGGAACAGGCAGCAATCTTTGCTCTTGTGCAACCTCCGCTGGTGATATCCAGGCAAACAGGGTCTGGAGTGGACCTCCAGCAAACTCCAGCACGCCTGCAGCAGAGGGGCCTGACTGTTAGAAGGAGAACTAACAAACAGAAATGAATAGCATCAACATCAACAAAAAGGACTTCCACACAGAAACCCCATTTGAAGGTCACCAACATCAAAGACCAAAGGTAGATAAATCCATGAAGATGAGGAAAAACCAGCACAAAAAGGCTGAAAATTCCAAAAACCAGAGTGCCTTTTCTCTTCCAAAGAATGACAACTCCTCCCCAGCAAGGGGAGTTTGATGAATTGACAGAAGTAGGCTTCAGAAGGTGGGTAATAACAAACTCCTCCGAGCTAAAGGACCATGTTCTAACCCAATGCAAGGAAGCTAAGAACTTTGAAAAAAGGTTAGAGGAATTGCTAACTAGAATAACCAGTTTAGAGAAGAACATAAATGACCTGACGGAACTGAAAAAACACAACACAAGGACTTTGTGAAGCATACACAAGTACCAATAGCTGAATTGATCAAGCAGAAAAAAAGGATATCAGAGATTGAAGATCAGCTTAATGAAATAAAGCGTGATGACAAGATTAGAGAAAAAAGAATGAAAAGGAACGAACAAAGCCTCCAAGAAATAGGGGACTATGTGAAAAGACCAAACCTATGTTTGATTGGTGTACCTGAAAGTGACAGGGAGAGTGGAACCAAGTTAGAAAACACTCTACAGGATATTATCCAGGAGAACATCCCCAACCCAACAAAACAGGCCAACATTCAAATTCAGGAAATACAGGGAACACTACAAAGATACTCCTCAAGAAGAGCAACCCCAGGACATATAATCGTCAGATTCACCAAGGTTGAAATGAAGGAAAAAATATTAAGAGCAGCCACTGCTCAAGGAAATAAGAGAGGGCACAAACAAATGGCAAAACATTCCATGCTCATGGATAGGAAAAATTATAGCGTGAAAATGGCCATACTGCCCACAGTAATTTATAGATTCAATGCTATCCCCATCAAGCTACCTTTGGCTTTCTTCACAGAATTAGAAAAAACTACTTTAAATTTTATATAGAAGCTAAAAAGAGCCCATATAGCCGAGACAATCTTAAGCAAAAAGAACAAAGCTGGAGGCATGACGCTACTTGACTTCAAACTATACTACAAGGCCACAATAATCAAAACAGCATGGTACTGGTACCAAAAAAGATAAATAAACCAATGGAACAGAACAGAGACCTCAAAAATAATGCCACACATCTACAACCATCTGATCTTTGACAAACTTGACAAAAACAACCAATGGGGAAAGGATTCCCTATTTAATAAATGGTACTGGGAAAACTGACTAGCCATATGCAGAAAACTGACACTGGACCCCTTCCTTACACCTTATACAAAAATTAACTCAAAATGGATTAAAGACTTAAACATAACACCTAAAACCATAAAAACCCTAGAAGAAAACCTAGGCAATACCATTCAGGACATAGGCATGGGCAAAGACTTCATGACTAAAACACCAAAAGCAATGGCAACAAAAGCCAAAATTGACGAATGGGATCTAATTAAATGAAAGACCTTCTGCACAGCAAAAGAAACTATCTTCAGAGTGAACAGGCAACCTACAGAATGGGAGAAAATTTTTGCAATCTATCTATCTGACAAAGGGCTAAAGTCCAGAATCTACAAGGAACTTAAACAAATTTACAGGAAAACAAACAACCCTATCAAAAAGTGGGTGAAGGATATGAACAGACACTTCTCAAAAGAAGATATTTATGTGGTCAACAAACATATGAAAAAAAGCTCATCACCACTAGTCATTAGAGAAATGCAAATCAAAACCACAGTGAGATACCATCTCATGCCAGTTAGAATGGTGATCATTAAAAAGTCAGGAAACAACAGATGCTGGAGAGGCTGTGGAGTAATAGGAATGGTTTTATACTGTTGGTGGGAGTGTAAATTAGTTCAACCATTGTGGAGGACAGTGTGGCGATTCCTCAAGGATCTAGAGCCAGAAATAACATTTGACCCAGTAATCCCATTACTGAGCATATACCCAAAGGATTATAAATCATTCTACTAAAAAGAACATGCACACATATGTTTATTGTGGCACTATTCACAATAGCAAAGACTTGAAACCAACCCAAATGCCCATCAGTGGTAGACTGGATAAAGAAAATGTGGCACAGATACACCACGGAACACTATGCAGCCATAAAAAAGGATGAGTTCGTGTCCTTTGCAGGGACATGGATGAAGCTGGAAACCATCATTCTCAGCAAACTAACCAGGAAGAGAAGACCAAACAACACATGTTTTCACTTATAAGTTAAAACTGAACAGTGAGAACACATGGACACATGGAGGGGAACATCACACACCGGGGCCTGTCAGGGGGTGCAGGTCTAAGGGAGGGATAGCATTAGGAGAAATACCTAATGTAAATGATGGGTTGATGGGTGCAGCAAACCACCATGGCACGCGTATACCTATGTAACAAACCTGCACGTTCTGCACGTGTATCCTAGAACTTAAAGTATAATAAAAAAACAGAAAATATTTAAAATATATCTTTCACATTATTTTTTCAAATTTAAATCGAGGGTTATTTTATGTATGAGTATAATTTGTAATGAATAGCCCATAGTTTTAGAGTCCTGATTTATTGACAAACTTATAAACAAAATTTTAAGCTTTTTTGGTATTCTTTTGAAATGTCAAAATTGATAGGAAGCAAACACAAAAGGGAGAACAGTCTGTGGCTCTGAAAAAGCCAAAAAGGATATCAGTTGTATGTTTGTATGGTGGGTCATTAACCTTTGGTGTACTTTGCAGAAGTATTTTAAGTATTTACCATTGGACATTATTTGTTTTAAGTTATATTTTGCTGAGAGCTACAACTCAGGAAGGCAAGTGAATTGTAAGATAACGATTAAGCCACATTTAACACTTTTTAAAAGCATGGGCCAGGACAATGAAGCAGTATGATGCCATATATACTTTTACACAACAGCCATGCTAATATAATGATAAAGCAATTATGCTATATTTTTAAAAGCTTCTCATGAATTACCTAAAATAACCATGTATTTACTTTTCTTTGCCAGAAAGAGGAAACATTTTATTTTAATTTTAAAAAATTCAATTCTGAAAACATAGCTAAAGCTTTAACCTTTCTCACTCTGACCCAATGTATTCCTAATAAGCTTTGCCCTTGACTTCCACAGCTAAATACTAGTTTCTCAAGTGATTTAGGAGACTTGACTTCATTATTCAAAACTGAAATTATTTAGCTTGTTCTAAATGCAACTTTGCTTCCCACTATGTCTATTTTTCCATTACTTTTCAAATCATCTGGGCTTAAATACTGAGCATTTTCTCCTTTTCTTTCTCAATAGTTTGATAGAGTCCTGTAATTTTTTTAAAGCTGTCTCTCATATTTATTATATTATTATTTTAATATACTCATTACACTTCCCTAGAACAGATCATCAGCTCTCTTTAAGTAATTTGTCTGAGGTCACCCAGTTGGCATTTGAACTCATATTGGTTTGATTCCAAATTCCATACTGGTTTCTAGTAAAGGTCTCTGTCACTGTACTACATTATTTCTGTGAAATCATTCGTGCTGTTTTTATTACCTCTATAATATATAGTCAGGCATGTGGGACAGTATAAAGGGAGCAATACAAATAGTAAGTTAATTTTATTCTAAGTGAAAGCATAATATGTATGTGTATTTTTTATCCTGAGTAACAAGGGAAGTGTTTTGCCTAGGAGCTAATAAGTAACAAGAAAGGGAAAACTAACATTTGTTGACTAGCTCCTTTGTGCAGTGCACTGTGACTACTGGTCTGACTTATTCCTCAGGAAGAAGGATTAAAAGAAGACTTTACAAAAATGAGCAAACTATATTATAAAAGTAAATGCTAGTATGCATATATGTTTCATTCATGCAACTCCTAGAAATGAGACTTTACTATAAGTGTTTTCAGAATCCACAATAATTTAGGTTGAAATCAGGTATTTGGATCAACTTTCAAGGGAAGGGGTGAGAATGAGGTGAAACAGACATCTAGATTGTTTTCGTAGACTGAAACATTGGACCTGAGGTTTTTGTTGTTGTTTTACTCTTTCTCTGTTTTTAGTAAAAGATTCCAGGTATGCCTAAAGTCATCTTCTATATGAATGCAAAAATGTAACGACAAAGAAGGGAAAATAAAAGAAGGTAATATCTTAGGAATAAATATTTTATAGTGACATTATTTTTCTGCTAGTGAACTAATAATCTACAAAAATTTTAAGATAGATAAGCAGAAAGAATACAAACAAAAAAAGGATAGTAATTTAACTCATATGAATAATCATCCACTGAAATGTAGCAAGGATATGCTACATATGAAATGTAATTAGATGATTGCTTAAAGATCTAGGAATATAAGCTCAATGTAATAAAATAACTATTTCTTCTTCATCATTGTTAAGGATTAATAAGGCATTAAATGGGTTTTCATGCGGGTCCTCATATGTTAAAAAGGACAACAATAAGAAAATCTGGCCGGGCGCGGTGGCTCACGCCTGTAATCCCAGCACTTTGGGAGGCCGAGGCGGGCGGATCACGAGGTCAGGAGATCGAGACCATCCTGGCTAACATGGTGAAACCCCGTCTCTACTAAAAATACAAAAAATTAACCGGGCGTAGTGGCGGGCGCCTGTAGTCCCAGCTACTCGGGAGGCTGAGGCAGGAGAATGGCGTGAACCCGGGAGGCGGAGCTTGCAGTGAGCTGAGATTGCGCCACTGCACTCCAGCCTGGGCGACAGAGCCAGACTCCGTCTCAAAAAAAAAAAAAAAAAGAAAATCTAAAGAAACTGAGATAGCTTATAAATCAATGCAGGTATTCTGTGTTAAATGCTTATGTAAGCCTGAGTTCTTCATCCAGATCTGTTTATGATTTTAAACATAAAATCATTTTCATTTCTAAACCTTTGCTCAAGTAACTTGTAGTACCTGAGTCCTATGTCTGATCCCTAAGTCTGTTCTTTTCTCTATGTATCTATACCCTTCTTTAATTTTAAAACACTCTGACATATGAAACAATGCCAGTTTACTGTAGAGAAATATTCATAACTTGTCTATTCATGTCACTCCTCCCCACCACAACATCCATATTATACACATTACCCATTCTCTTTGTTCATTAATTGGCAAAAGGGACTAAGAAATTCAAGGATGTCCAAAAATAAAAAACAAACAAAAATCTAACAACTCAGGAATGTCCTGTAGGTAGCTCATAGAAACTTAGTTTAGGAAGTAGTGCTCATCACTTGCTTACTTCTTTGGAAGTTTGTCTGGTAATTATACAGACCAGCATCAAAATAACTCTCATTTATGTGTGTGACATTTCAGTGTAGAAGTAATAATAGGTAATGTTTTTGCATATGTCCTATTATAGGTACTGTTAAAAGTGCTTCAGTGTATTAACTCATAACTTCTCACAACTCTATGAAATAGATTCTGTCATCACTGTTTCACAGATGGAGAAACTTTCCTGTGTCCACAAAACTGGTTGGTGACAGAGCCAGAATTTTAACTCAGGCTATCTGGTTCCAGAGACTATACTTTTAGCCTCTATGTTGCCTTTTAGTGTATATTAGTTTACTGTCTGGTATGTACATTGTAATGATTAGTTTATTTGCTCATGTTTTATCTGTGTTTGTATTTTTGTGTTTGTGAGTGTTACTATGCTATGGCAAAAAGGGCCTAGACTTTGAATTAGCGGATCTTACTTAATATTCACAGAAGCCTGGAAGTGTAAACATTGCTATCCCTATTTTATAGATAAAGAGACCTGAGGTCCAGAGATGTCATGTAACTTGCTTTGGTGTGGTTCTGAGCAAATTATGTCTCTGTATCTCAGGTTTCCTTGTATGTAAAATAGGGATAACTTTCAGTTGTTGTGAGGAATAAATGAGCATTTATGAGAATAGTAATTAGAAACATAACAATTAATTGTTAGTACCCTTCATTCCTTTTCCTCTGCTATACAGTGATTTCATAAGAACAGAGAACCGAGGATTCAGTTACACAGTATTAACCTGTTTATCTTGGCTTACTATAAGTACAGAGAATTTTTCTCTTCTCTTGAGGCACCCCTCCTCCCCCATCACCTTCTCAAAATGGAAAAAGTTCAGGGGGAAAAGGCATCATGGGACTCCAGCATTGTTAAGTATGGGCAGTGTTCACTGTTATATTACAGTTGGAATTTGTTATGTTGCTTTAGTTATGAATCATGTCAGTAATTACCCTGAGGGTGGTGTTAGTTCACTATTCAAGTACAAACAAGAAGGGAAGTAGCAATGGTAGAAGAATAGCTAGGACATATTCTCTGTACCTAACCTGTGGGATGGAAGCACATATACTCTTATTCAGAGAATTTTATAAAGAGTCATGATGTTAGATAATTACTTGAATTTAGTTTTAGAATTTTCAGTTTGTAAACTTACAGTCAAATCTTAACTGGAATTGTGAGGAAGGGCTCTAGAATTCTGGATATGCAAGAAACAAGAGAAATAGGAGAAATCGATCCTAATTAGTGTGGCTTCTGAATTTCTGCAGCAAAATAAAAGGCTGTTATTAATTACTGAGTTTACTAAAATTTTAGAACTACTCTAAGGCAATTATGCTTCAATCATCTAAGCTTACTTACCCTTAATTATAAAATAGAACAACTTTTTGGCATTTCATTTTTCCAAATATTTATAGCATGTTTTAAAAACTCTGAACTGTCACGATCCAGTCTGTTTCAACATACACATTTGTGGTCCTTGGTGTTGTTACTAATTTACTTAATTGGTTCTTCATATTTTCAGCTTTTCTCAGAAATGGCCAAATATCAAAGGTATTTTTGGTGTCTTCCTGTAAGTGCTAGATTTAGAACATGATAAGGAAATGTAGAATAGGAAACAGCTGGATTTTTTCTTAGCCTTTTCAAAAAAGCCTTTTCTTACTTTGCTAAGTTTCAGTGGTTCTTATCTCCACTAAATATAACAACAAATTTATCTTTAAGATTTTGATTATATTCCTTAAGAATTCTTCAAAGACTAACATAAATCTGTCTTGCTATCTTTTAAGTCTGGTCATTTTATCATTATGCCCTTTTCTTATTTTAAGATAATTTAATTGTCTAAAAGTTTTTAAATTTACATATTAAGTAATGATAGTTTTTATATTAGGTTTTATCATTTAGTTTTTTTCTTTTAAACATTAAGATGAAAAAGGTGGAGAAGTGAAATTACTTGTCTTTTACATGAGTCATAAACAAAAATGAACATAGGATACACTAATCCAATACTGAACTTACTATCTGTTCTTGAAAATATAATTTTTTTGCATTATCTTTTTCATAGGAATATCGGACACCTTTAATAGTATACACTTTTAGATTGGCATCTGATTTAGTTGAACCCACATATTTTAACGGGGTCTTCTGAAAATAAACTTTTGCACATTTCAGTTCCAATGAAGAACAAATGGCCTGGGGAAGGGATGGAGAGTGGGAAAGAACCCTTGTAGAAAACCTTTTTTTTTTTTTTTTTTTTTTTTAACAGATGAGTCTCACTCTGTTTTCCCAGGCTGGAGTGCAATGACACAATCATAGCTCACTGAAGCCTTGAACTCTTGGGCTCAAGTGATCCTCCCACCTCAGCCTCCCTAGTAGATGTGACTACAGGTGTGAGCCAACACACCCAGCTAATTTTTTTTATTCTTTGTAGAGACGGGGTCTTGCTGTTGCCCAGGCTGGTCTCAAACTCCTAGACTCAAGTGATCCTATTGCTTTGGCTTCCCAAAGTGCTGGGATTAGTCATGAGCTGCCACTCTTGGCCTACAGAAACTATTTATATGTGTCCTTTGCTTTATTTTTCTTTAAATGCAGGTCCATTTTTTCCCCTTGTTTTAGGTAGCTAAGATTATATTGAATCATGTGTGTTTCAGTCTTTGTCATCTCAGGAAGTCTTATGAGACCACAACGTAAAGTATAGTAATTTTTGTCCAATAATTTTGGCCATTAGCAAAAATTACCTATATGACATATAAATCAAATGGTATAATTTTTTAGTGCTAAGTCTTAAGTAGTATTCATTTTTATTTAAATAAATTGCTTCTGTTCATAAAATACTATATATAAAACCTTTTTACCTTTTTTATATATAAAACCTATGATTCATAGGTTTTATGTCCTATTAAAATATGAGCTAACAATAATTGGTAAAATTAGTTGGAAAATTATCAGTTTTAAAAGAAAATTAAATTGAAGGTTATGTTGTTAGTAATTTAAAGATCTCCTGTGTTTTGATGTAAAAACACTATTTTTTAGCAGCAGTAAAAGGGCTTAAGTAGTATGACTTTTTGTGTAACTTGGATTGTGCAATTGCTTTTAAAAATGAAACTATTTCTCATTTATAATGAGATAATGGAACTCAGCGTATCGGAAGAGGAGACTGAACACACACGTCTACCTCCTTTCTCCCCGCAAACCCTACAGAAGTGACAAAAAAGACACATATCACAGGGGAGTGAAACCCAGCAGTACTCAGACGGTGAAGCAGAAAAACTGTAGAGGGAAGTGGAGGAGTTGATTTTTTTTTTAGTATAAAAAATAAATGATGAGTGTATTGTGGATACAATAAAGTAGAGAAAACCACAGCACACAACACCCCCAGGAAAGGGGACTGGTGGAAGTGGGAGTCTTAGAGAGCCCCCAAGCTCAAAGTAGCAGATACAGAGAGTGGGGCAATAATCAGGAAGGTTTTCTAAAGTGCTGTTTGGCAATGGTCCTCAAACTTGAGCATGCATCAAAATTACCAGGAGGGCTTGTTAAAACACATATTACAGATTGCTGGGCCCAGTCACAAAGTTTCCAGTGTAGGGTCCAAGAATTTGTATTTCTGATATGTTTCCAGGTGATACTGATGCTGCTGGTCTGGGTACTACACTTTGTGAGCAACATTTTAAGAACATGAAACACCTGGACCAGTCCCCCATCTAAGGCCATGCCAGCCTATGAGAATAAAAAAAATGCACATCTGTAGTCCCAGCTACTTGGGAGGCTGAGGTGGGAGGATTGCTTGAGCCTGGGAAGTTGAGGCTGCAGTGAGCCGTGACTGCGCTACTGCATTCCAGTCTGGGTGACAGAATGAGACACTGTCTCAAAGAAAAAAGAAAAAAAAGCACCTTCCTCTTTACTAATGAATTGTAAAAAGATGCCGTCCAGACACAGCAACCCTAAGCTTGGTATGCAGAGTTTAGGCTGAAGCCCCATGCTGTTGTGCAGTGCATAAACTATACAGATACAAGCCTGCGCCCACCTTCAAATTTTGTGTACACTTACAGACACGGGGCTAGGGTTTCCTGATGGTGCCAAAGAGAGAAGCAGAACAGAAATTGAAGTAAACCCAGACTTCTGTAACAGACCTAAAGAAAAAGAAATAGAAAAGGCAGTTCTTCCTAGGAGGAAAATACAACAAAGTATTGCACTGGTAGGTTATGTAGTTCCTTACTTTGGTATTTTCAGGTACCTCAGTTCAATATTTATTCATTACCATAAGAAAGACCAGAGGAAATGGAGGAGAGAAAATAATAAAAAAGAACAGAAAAAAAAATTCCAAAACTAATGAAAACCAGGGGGCTTCAGATAGAAAGGGCCCATAGTGCCAAGCATGATGAATGAATGTGGATACTTTTTTTTTTTTTTTATGACAGTCTCGCTCTGTCGCCCAGGCTGGAGTGCAATGGTTTGATCTCCGCTCACTGCAACCGCTGCCTCCTAGGTTCAAACGATTCTCCTGCCTTAGCCTCCTGAGTAGCTGGGATTACAGGCGCGAGACAACACGCCCAGATAATTTTTGTATTTTTAATAGAGACGGGTTTTCACCATGTTGGTTAGCCTGATCTTAAACTCCTGACATCGTGATCTGCCTGCCTCGGCCTCCCAAAGTGCTGGAATTATAGGCGTGAGCCACCCCACCCAGCAAAAAATTCAGAATTCTAAAGATAATGAGAAAATTATAAAAGCTTCCAGAGAGAAAAAGTAAGCTATTTTAGGGGAATGAGATCCAGATCAGCACAGAAGTTCTCAGTAGGAATACTGGATATTTTATAACCTAACATTTGTCAAATATGACAGCAAAATGAAATTTGGAAATGCAAGGACTCAGAATGTTTATCTTTTGACTGCCCTTTTGAAATGAAATTACTAGGGAATATGCTTTAACAAAACGAAAAAAGAATCCACAAAAGGGAAATCATAAGACCTAATTAAAAAAACTGTCACACCAGTGCAGAGAGAAAAATGCAAAAAATCCTGCGGTGCAACAAGCCCAGAAAATGTTTGTTCCGCATGAGAAATCAGATAGTTTCATAAAGAATGCCTTCAACAACAAAATGGTTTCTTTTAACAATTGTATAACCTCATCTAAATGGTAGGAATTTAACAAATACAGTTTAAAGTTGATAAATCAAGTAATAAGAGTAATAATGAATTTGTGTATTAACAAAAGAAAATTTGCCTTTTTTCCTCGGGTTTTTGAAGAATTTTAAGATTCATTCTAATTATTGAGACCAATTATGTGCCAGACACTAAAATAAATGAAGTTCTAGGGTGTTTTTCCCCCATCCTTTTTGGCCCATAGTTTTGACTGCATATAACAGGAGATGGCATGCACAGCCCACAGACCATAAATTTTGTTGTAACACAGCCACTTTATTCATTTATATATTGTCTGTGGCTGCTTTTGCACTGCAGTACAGAGTTGAGAAGTTGTAGCCAGAAAGTAGAGCCTGCAAACCTAAAATATTTACTATCTACTCCTTGAGAAGAAAGTTTGTCAATACCCGATATAAAGCATTAACATGTTTCCCAAAGTCGTAACTATACAAAAAGGTATAATCTGAAAAATGTCATATTCTTTGCTATTCCTTCTATCCCATTTCCAACCCCACCCTTGTTTTTTGGTTTATCTTTCCTGTGTTTCTTTTTATAAAAATAAGCAGGTATACACGTTTTATTTTGCCTTTTTCTTATACAAAAGGTGGCATACTATGTGTGCTCTTTTATGCTTTTTTTCATTTAACACTACCTTCTTGAAGTCATTCCATATCAATTTATAGAGATATTTCTCATTATTACAGCTGCATAGTACTGTATTTTGTATATATACTACAGTCTGTTCAACTAGTTTTCTATGATTGGACATCTAGGTAGTTTCCAGTATTTTGCAATTTCAACTATTACCACAATAAATAACTCTGTGTGTGTGTGTGTGCGTATGTATGTATGTATGTATGTGTTTGTTATGTAATTGAAATTGTGTCTTGAGGATCAATACCTAGAAGTGAGAATGCTGGGTCAAAGGGTTAATCTGTGTGTGTATGTGTGTGTTAGATATTGCCAAATCCCATCCATAAGGTTTGTACTATTTTTCATTCCCACCAGAAATGTATGAAGGTAGCAATTTCTCCATGACAGCCACTGTCCAAATTTTGCCAAGTAATGACATTAAAATATTCTTCTCATCTATTATCACCATCATTTAAAAAAGAATTTCTCCCATTTTAATAAAGGAGAAAGGACAAATCAGAAAAAAAGGATAAGAAGAGCCCTTTAAATTGTATAAATATAGTTCTTGTTGTGATTATTTTTCTTTTCTTGCTGAAGACAAATGCATCTCTACCCTGTATCAGACGAATCTTTATTTGATCATGTCTCCCCTACCTTGAAATTCTTGAGGACTTTCCACAGCTTCTCAGCACTTAACGTGGTCTTAACATGGCATATAAGTACGTGTAAGATGTCAGCCCTATTTCTCCAGCCACTTTGAATGTTTTAATTCTTTCAGTATCCAAGTTCTCTCCCACAGGGCCTTTGCCTGTGGTGCTTGCCTTGCCACCATTAAATAACTAGACAAGTAAAAACAAAGAAACTGGGTTCAGCCAGGTGCAGTGGCCTGCACCTGTAGTCCCAGTTGCTTGAGAGGCTGAGGTGGGAAGATTGCTTGAGCCCAGGTATTCAAGTCCAGCCTGGGCAATATAGCAAGACCTCATCTTTCTATTAAAAGAAACAAACAAACAGGGTTCTTACCCTGGCGCTACATTAATTTGTTATGTGACATTGTGTCTGTTGTTTAGTCTTACAGTTCCTCAGTTTCCCCAGCCTAAGGTGTAGTTACATCAGATGACCATCAGGCCCTTTCTGTTCTAAGTTGTGAATGTTCCAGAAGCCATTTTGACAGGACAATAATGGAACTTAGCACATTTACCCCATGGCTATTAACTGTAACTCTGCTGTAAGTATACAACACATAATTGTTTCTTACAATTATTTATTTTTAAAAATCACTTGAAATCTATTATGAGTAAACCAAGTTTTGAGAAAACTGATTATTAAATTTTTGAATTATACCCCTTCTGGGGCTCTATCTTTTGAATTCTGTTTTTAACACTGCTTTTCCAATGAAAGAGGTAATTTTCTACCCTTTTAAGAGGTTATTGTAGTAAATCTTTTGGGAGCAGGAAGACAGGAAGGTAGGAGAGGCTTAACACTATCATTTTAAGGTAATAAAAAAGAGAGAGAAGTTTGCCTGGTGTTAATCTCCTATTCATTTGTTATCTGATCTGTTGCCTTGTTTAATTGACATTCTTTGTACTTTTATAAAACTGTCTGGGCCGGGCGCGGTGGCTCACGCCTGTAATCCCAGCACTTTGGGAGGCCGAGGTGGGCGGATCACGAGGTCAGGAGATCGAGACCACGGTGAAACCCCATCTCTACTAAAAATACAAAAAATTAGCTGGGTGCAGTGGCGGGCGCCTGTAGTCCCAGCTACTCGGGAGGCTGAGGCAGGAGAATGGCGTGAACCCGGGAGGCGGAGCTTGCAGTGAGCCGAGATTGCACCACTGCACTCCAGCCTGGGCGACAGAGCGAGACTCCGTCTCAAAAAAAAAAAAAAAAAAAAAAAAAACAAAACTGTCTGACATCAAGTAAAAATGATAAAGAGAGAAAATAGAAATTTGAGAATTAGAGATTTTAGGAGTTATGTACATGTTGATCTCTGGAAAATATTGCTAAATAAGTAATGCTGTTGATCATTAAATACTCTGGTCGGTTTAGATATTAATATGTTCTACATTCTTAAGTTTGTTCATTAGTCTTTTTAATTTGTAATTTATTTCTTAGAAGCCATGTTATAAATGGGTAATTCAGTTTTCAGGAAAGCCCCAAAAAGCTTTTTAAAAAGTTTGTTTTTGGAGTCTTTAAGATTTCATCCCTGCCTAAGCACTGTTTATAAAATTGTTTCTACACAAAAATTTATTCACAACTAAGAACATTTGTGACATCCAGAGTTGGACTGGCATTTAGGCACAAAAAAAGTTTAGGTGCTGGAAGGTAGTAATGCTTCTTCTTGGAAATAGTAATTTAATATATTGACAAAGGACAAAATACTTGGTTCATCAGGTGTCCAAAATTGTAGGACCAAAAAGCAATTGCTTCAGATTCTTGATAACTATGTACCATTCATGAACCAAATGTTTCTCGGATGGGAATATGAAGTTTGCTCCATTTTCTATTTTATATTTCTCAATTTAGTGACTAATTTCTTTAAATACCAATATCTATAATTAGGATTTCTATTTCCAACTTACTTTTCAGCATTTTGAATGTAGAATATTAAGGTTCATTGATAGCTCCTTAAGTAGTGTCTTCAGTTTAATTTTCTGTGAATATATTATATATAATACATATATTTTTATGCTTTTTAAAATAAACTAGGTACTTGATATTTTCTCAGTAAAGATGATTTCTAAGTTCAGAAATTATTAGGATGCTGGAAAGCCATTTTTCCACACCTGAAAAATTTTCTCAGCTTACTGTGTTCCTTTGAAGGGAGTTAATGTGGGAAGGAAGATTAGTCAAATCATCTACTGTTTTATGAAAATGTTAATAACAGTGGGCACAGTTTTTGTAGGGGGGCTTAGTGCTATCATTTTCAGGTAATCAAAAGTAAAATCATCAGAGTTCTAATATTAATATAGGTTTTTCTGAATAAAGGGGGAAGGGAAGAGAAAACCCTCAGAATATATGACTTACCACAAAGTACAACACTAGCAAAGGAAAATAAATTTTGTTCTGGTACAGTTTTTTTCCATAGTTCTAGATGAGAAAACCATGTTTGTTATCTGTTATGTATTGCTTTATGAAGAATCTTACAAAACTTTTGATTCATTTATCTTCCTGTTGACAAGAGACACCAAAAAGTTTCTTTATGAACATAGTAATAACAACTATTTAATGACTGTTTTACTTGCATTTTAAAGTTATATTCATGTTTTGTGATCTTGCCTTAAGTTGAGATCTTTAAGCTGAGGAGAGTTCTGAGAAATCTCAAAGTTATACAGTTCTCCACCCCTTTCCCCCAGATCAGTAGATTGGTAGTTGCTTCTCAACTCAGTATGTTTAAGAAAGAGTGTATTTTTATTTACTGAAGTGTAATATCAAATAAAGGAATTTCAGGTCAATGGAAGAAAACACATTTATATTATGTATATACTTCTCTTGGGATATAAAGGACCATGGTTAGTATCTTCACTAGTTTTTTGGGTTTTTTTTCTTTTCTCTTTTTTTTTTTTTTTTTTTTTTTGAGATAGGATCTTGCTCTGTTGTCCATGCTGGAGTACAGTGGTGTGATCATATCTCACTCTAACTTGGAACTCCTGGGCTGAAGGCATTAAAGATGTATTTTGCTTTAGGTTTATTTAAAGGAAACCATGGATCCCTAAAGAAAACCCCCCACTGCTATTTTACTGAAAATGGGTTTACCTGTCTAGCAAATGATTGTGATTTTTCAGAAATCATTACACCTCAAACCCAGAGAACAGCAAAAATCAAATTTATGTCTTAAAAGAGTTTTTTGTCCAAGTTGTATTGAGGACTTGAAAGATTAAGACAGTAGAAATCAGATAGGTTGGATGCTGAATTTAATTACATGTCCTTTTTCTTAAATAGAAGGCATTCTTTTTTAGTTAACTTTGGAGAACTGCTTGATTTTTTTTTTTTTTTTTTTTTTTTTTTTTGAGATGGAGTCTCACTCTGTCGCCCGGCTGGAGTGCAGTGGCAAGATCTTGGCTCACTGCAACCTCCGACTCCTGGGTTCAAGCGATTCTCCTGCCTCTGCCTCCCGAGTAGCTGGGACTACAGGCATGTGCCACCACACCCAGCTAATTTTTGTATTTTTAGTAGAGACGGGGTTTCACCATGTTGGCCAGGAGGGTCTTGATCTCTTGACCTTATGATCCACCCGCCTCAGCCACCCAAAGTGCTAGGATTACAGGTGTGAGCCACCGTGCCCGGCCTGAATTTTTTTTAAAAAGGAATATGTTGGATAATAAAAAAGTTTTAGTGTACTTGGTACTTTTTTTTAAAGTATACCTCAGAGCCAGACCTATTTTATGTTTAGTGAAATGAAAATATAGTTTTGTTCAGTTATTTCGCCTTGTAGTTTTGTTACTTTATAATGTAAGGAACTGTGTCCTTAATTAATCATTTTGACGTACAATAACATCTTGCCTACTTGAAATAATGTTTTGAACTTCCCAATATTTGGCTTAAAATGGCCAGAAGAGTGAAGGAAAAGAAAATATTTACAGTCATGCATCACATAATAGCATTTTGGTCAATGACCGCATAAACGATGGTGGTCTCATAAGATTATCATACTAAATTTTTACTGTACCTTTTCTGTGTTGAGATATATTTAGATACACAAGTACCATTATTTTACAGTTGCCCACAGTATTCTTTACAGTAGCATGCTGTATAGGTTTGTAGTCTAGAAGCAATAGGGTGTACCATATAAGCCTAGGTGTGTAATAGTGTATACCTTCTAGAGTTGTGTAAGTACACACTGTGATGTTTGCACGACATAATTACCTAAGCAAGCATCATAAGCAACACATGACAGTATATTACTTTCTAAATGCCAAGTACTATATTTCACTATCTCTGATGTTTCTCTGACCTAACATACTTAAAACATAAGTTCTTGACTGTGATGTAAGTGCACTTTTAAAATATACCTCTGGTAGTATTTTATTTTTTTGCTAAGTAAAAACTTAGCAAAATGACATTTTATTAGTTTTCTCCCTCTCAATTTTTGTGGCATATATCATTTTGAAATTGGGTGCGTTATATACAGAAAATCAAAATAGTAACTTCAAAGCATACCATATAGATAGCATCTGCTTTCTGCAAATTGCCTACACATACCAAACTCCCAAAATGTTATCAGTGTGTTACTGCTCAATATCTTCCAACAATGTTAATATGTCATCATTTCTACAGAAGACTATATTTTTAGTTATACATATATTTTAAAATACTCCCAAAACATTTATTTCAAATTACTCTTCTTTCTCATTTGTTAATCAGTTTAAGAAATATGATTAGTAGTTTTAATTCAAAATAAAAATGGTATGTTGAATAAAATATTACATATTTAAACTTATATAAATTAGTATAAAATAATTTAGTAAATTAAATCATTTAATATAAAAAGGAATTCAAAGACATTACAGATTGGCACCACATAATTTAAATCAGTCACTTTTAGACACTAAATAACTTTAAGAGATTTTTTTTAATGAGGGAACAAATCAAAATGGCTCAGAAAAATCAGATGGAGTGGATACACAAATAAAATACATGTTAATGCTTAACACATTGAATACAAATTTTCTTTATACTAAAGACTTTAAAATGTCCATATGTTAATTTCTTTTGGAGGTGGAAAAATAGTTTGTCCAAAAAGACACTTTTCACAGTTGAAGGAACTTGAAAGTTCTGTCCCAGTGAGTCCTAATGGTTTTATTTCAGGCAGCAGATTCATTGTCAAATATCTTACTTTTTAAGGTCTGTAGGTTATGCTGAATAAAATTCTCTGCACCATGAACTTCAGAGAATCTGAAGTCACTTCTCCTGACAGACCAGTTTTTCATTTTTATTGAATTCTGAATTGTGTCCGATGTAAAGTAGTAAACTATAGGGTCAAAACAACAGTTGGAAACAGCAATACAGAGAGTGATTGGGTACATTGTCCTTACTGCTGCCACTACTGAGCAATTAACAAATGTTTGTGTTCTCACAAGAGAATATAAAATAAGATTGATATTGTAAGGAACAAAACAGAAACAGAATATGATCAAATGTACAAAAATCATTTTTAAAACCTTAGTTTTGTTTATTTTGCTTCTACTTAATGTAACAGGTTTGGTTAAAGTTTTTAGCACCATACTAGAACAAGTTACATTTAAAATTAGAGGAATAAAAAATCCCACTATTTCGATGAAAATTACAATCCTTGAGAGATATGTTTTCCATGTGGCTTCTGGAAAATTTTCAAAGCAGGCTTCTGAGGCATTGTTACCCTGAGAGTGGGTAGACTGAACAAAAACGGCGGGTGCACTTCCTCCGATCACAGTTAACCACACGCCAGTGCAAACAATCTTTGCATTTCTTTTGGTTCTTAGAGTCTTTGACTTAAATGGGTAGACAATTGCCAGAAATCGATCTACACTAATACAGGTTAAGAACAGAATGCTTCCGTACATGTTGGTATAAAACAGCATCACAGAAATCTTACAAAGTAAATCTCCAAATGGCCAATTCCGTGTTGTGAAGTAAAAAATCCTGAAGGGTAAAGTAAAAACAAAAAGCAAGTCTGACATTGCCAAGTTAATCATGTAAGTTGTAGTTTCATTTCGGACTTTGAGGACGCAGATGAAAATGTATATGGCAACACAATTGGATATTAACCCAAGCACAAACACCATGCTGAACATGCACCCATACAAAGTGTACTTAAAGGAGTCATTATAGAAGCAGTGGGAGCTGTTAACGCTTACCATCGTAAAGGCACGTCCAATTTTCCGTTTGGAAGCACTTTCATCAGCTGCAGTCTCCTTTGGGATTCAGATTATAACCTCTATAACCTCCAATTTATTTGCAAATTATCTGGATCTTTGGATGGTTTTATAAATATTTCCTTTTTCTCAGAAATACCCAAAAGAAACATGAAATTTGTTGCTGTAAAATTTCCGCTGGATTCTTCAACAGGAAAATATTTTCATTTGTTAGTCTTTAGAAAATCCATGAATTCCAAGGCTCAGTTAACTGACGAGCAACCTTTAAAAAATACAGTCAACGAGGCCAACCCATAGGATTATAAATTTAAAGAAAAGCTGTGATCTGTGACCAGAATGAAACCACTTGTCTTCTAAACTTGTATTTCAGTAGTCAAGATGAATACTCCAAAGTTAATGTTTCTTTATGCCTCAGAATGTTAAGCTTAAGTTATCAATCTTATTTTCTTTTCAGTGCAGAGTTTCAGAGACTTAAACATTCCCAATTTGTCCCATTTTACTTCTTGCTTCTTTTAAATGAAGTTTTCCTTTTTTGTTTTCCTGCAGTGGATCCCAGATGGTGGGTAAGCAGAAGAGTCTTTTAAAGATTCCGAAATAAATTCCCAAGCTTGTTAGCTCTTGTTGAATTGAGGCCTTTTCCTCAGTTGCCAGTTGTATCTTGAGGTCGCTTTCTCTGAAGTGAAAAACAAAGGCTTCCTAGATTTGTAATATGACATCACAGGAAGAAGAGGCTGGGTTTGGACAAAGAAACTTTCAGCCCAGTTTGTTTGCACTTCCTTTAATCTGATAATGTGTCTGTTGGGAATATACCTAGGAGGCTTGCAAATGGTCACTGGCTGTTGAACTGCGTGGTCTGCTCATTAACTCTTTTTATGTGGAAATGCCTTCTGCGGTGCTGGCAACCTCTCAGAGTTGTTTTGATTTGTTTCAGTAGTAATAATTGAAAGAAAAAAATCACTATTCAGCCTGTTCTCTTATTCGATTGTTTTCGTGTTTGGGATATGACAATTTAGAAAAGAAAATGTGTATGGGTGTGTATTTATAAATTGAAATTGTTAGTGATATCTTAACATAGCATTTCAAAGAACTGTTTAATGACTATAAAACAGGGGCCTTTAACCTTTAAGGTATAAAAAGCATTTGACTCTTGGTTTCTGAAAAATAATATTTAATTGTTATCATTATGAGTAGCTCTTATCCTGGGTCTCATTAGTTTTTGATAAGCAATTTTCTAACATTCTTTCCTCTTTCCTATGAAGTTGTATTAATATTTTAGAGCTGTTTAAATTTTTAAATTACTCATTTCTCCAAAAGAACAAACTCAAGAATGTTTATCTTTGGTGTGGTGTTAATTTTACTTTCTAAGCACAAAATGAAATTGCATCTTTTTAAGCAAAATTTTTTTAACCTTAAATTGATTGAAATAAGGTTTAGAGAATAAAAATCCTACTACTTGGCAAAATTTTAGGTTCATAGTCTTATCTTCCTTCTTCCTCCCAGCTCTTCCCTTAACCCCTTAATATGACATTAACTATATATTGAAATATATTTCAGATTTTGTCTCCATCTAAAAGTTTCTTTGAATGGTTTATATGTTTATATTTAAAGTATACTCATATTTTGGGCCAGGTGCAGTGGCTCACGCCTATAATCCCAGCACTTTGGAAGGCCGAGGCAGGTGGATCACCTGAGATCAGGAGTTTGAGAGCAGCCTGGCCAACATGGCGAAACCCCATCTGTACCAAAAATACAAAACTAGCCTAGGGCAATAGTGCGTGCCTGTAGTCCCAGCTACCCAGGAGACTGAGGCAGGAGAATCGCTTGAACCTGGGAGGCAGATGTTGCAGTGAACCAAGATCAAGCCACTGCACTCCAGCCTGGGCGACAGCAAGACTATCTCAAAAAAAAGTATACTTATATTTTAAAGACTCCAAAATCAGAAGAAGAAAGTGTGTGTAAGGTGAGGGTACTTAAATGTAGGTGTTATTTCCTCAAAGATTGAGGATATCACAACCTCTATGGCACATGTTTTTCTTGTTTTAAATATCATTTTCTTCAGAAAAGGCTATATCTAGTTATGCCTTACTGTTATTATTTTTTTAATTTGGTCTAGTTTAAGCTGAAACTCTTCCTCTTGGGTATTAAGTAATTTAAGAACAATTTATTTTTTTCTCATAAATTACTTAGCTAGCTTAAAAATAACTTATTACAGTAAAATGTTTTGTGTTGTTTTGCACCATTCTTTCACACTCAGCAATTTTTGTCATTTGTTGATGAACTATAATCTATTTCTACTGTCTGGACTAGAAAATTCATCTATTACCAAATGACAAAAAAAGATAGGTATTACTTATAACCAATACTTAAAATTTTGAAGGGTTGAATATCTTTTATATCACATTTGGTATAGAAAAGATGTATGTGTGTGTTCGTATTAGAAGGCTGGTAGAAGCTGAGTGAGCATTAATGAAAAAAGGAGTGGTTAATAAGCTTGTATTCTCATTGGAAAAAATTTTCTGTTAGTAGTTATGTCTTACTGTTATTTTTTTTTTATTTGGTTCAGTATGTTTTAAAAAAACAAAATCTTAGTAATCTTCTTTCAAATTGATAGTCTCCTCTTTAGTTATCTTTAATTAATGAAATATATGCAGTTGTATATGCTGTTCTCATCCTACTTTTACTTTTATTTTGAATATGGCATTTTCTCATTCAAAGAATTAAAATGTATTAATTCTACTTGGAATATTCTTCTACATATTGTCATTACTCACTTGACTTGTTATTAACTTAAGTCATTCATCTATAGTTTTTTCTTTTCTTTTCTTTTTCTTTTTCTTTCTTTCTTTTTTTTTTTCTCACTCTGTCGCCCAGGCTGGAGTGCAGCGGTGCGATCTTGTCTTACTGCAACCTCTGCCTCCCAGGTTCCAGCGATTTTCCCACCTCAGCCTCCCGAGTAGCTGGGATTACGGGCACCCGCCACCACACCCAACTAATTTTTGTATTTTTAGTAGAGATAGGGTTTCACCATGTGGCCAGGCTGGTCTTGAACTCCTGACCTCAAGTCATCCACCCACTTCAGCCTCCCCAAGTGCTGGGATTCCATGTGTGAGCCACCATGCCCGGCCTGTTCATTTATAGTTTTTTAATGTTTGAGTTACTGGGGCTTAAAAATGGATAGATCACTATTTGTTGAATTAGGCTTTTCATTATTATCAGTATCATAGTAAATGTTTGTATAATTCTTACCACAATTCTTGGTTCTTTGTAGATGATTCTCACATGTTTGCTGATGAATGAATCATAAACTTGAATTTTGTTGCCAGTTGTTTCTACTGAGGAAGAGCCATAGCAGAGGGACTGTTTCAACAGAAAGAAGATAATTGAATACTGCATTTTTTCCAGATATTAAATTTGGCTTCTAATTAAGGAACCAAAGGGGAATTTAGAAACTTTGAAAAATTCTTAGGTTAGAATTGGAAAAATACAGAGTAACTACTTGCAAAGGGAGGTAATGAATCCATATAATCAATTATATTTAATAGATACTTTTGTATTTGATAAACTCAGGCAAACTGTTATTTTAATGTGAGATCTCTACACTTCTGGAACTTAACTCTGAGAATCAACTTATTTCTTATATGGATTTTTTGGGGGGAGCGAAAATTAAACAGAGCCAGATAGATGTTAAAATGGTGAACACAGGAACAGCTGGAGTCTGCAGCTCCCAGCGAAATCAACACAGAAGGTGGGTAATTTCTCTATTTCCAACTGAGGTACCCAGCTCGTCTCATTGAGACTGGTTAGACAGGGGGTGCAGCCCATGGAAGGCGAGCCAAAGCAGGGTGGGGCATCGCTTTACATGGGAAGTGCAAGGGGCCAGGGAACTTCCTCCCCTAGCTAAGGGAAGCCATGAGGGAATGTGCCATGAGGAACGGTGCATTCCGGCCCAGACTCTATGCCTTTTCCGTGATCTTCACAACCCTCAGACCAGGCAATTCCCTCGGGTGCCTACACCACCCAGGCCCTGGGTTTCAAGCACAAAACTGGGCAGCCGTTTGGGCAGACACCGAGCTAGCTGCAGGATTTTTTCTTTTTCATACTCCAGTGGCACCTGAAACACCAGTGAGACAGAACTGTTAACTCCCCTGGAACGGGGGCTGAAACCAGGGAGCCAAGTGGTCTAGCTCAGTGGATCCCACCCCCACAGAGCCCAGCAAGCTAAGATCCACTGGCTTGAAACTCTCACTGCCAGCACAGGAGTCTGAAGTTGACCTGGGATGCTGGAGCTTGGTGGGATGAGGGGCATCTGCCATTACTGAGGCTTGAGTAGGTGGTTTTCACCTCACAGTGTAAGCAAAGCCACTGGGAAGTTTGAACTGGGTGGAGCCCACTGAAGCTCACCAAAGCCACTGTAGCCCAACTGCTTCTCTAGAGTCCTCCTCTCTGGGCAGGGCATCTCTGAAAAAAAGGCAGCAGCCCCAGTCAGGGGCTTATAGATAAAACTGCCATCTCCCTGGGACAGAGCACTTGGGGGAAGGGTGCTATGGATGGCTATTGGTGCAGCTTCAGCAGACTTAAACGTTCCTGCCTGCTGGCTCTGAAGAGAGCAGCAGATCTCCCAGGACAGTGCTCGAGCTCTGCTAAGGGACAGACTGCCTCCTCAAGTGGGTCTCTGACCCCCATATCTCCTGACTGGGAAACACCTCCCAGCAGGAATCAACAGGCAACTCACACAGGAGAGCTCCAGCTGCCGTCTGGTGGGTGCCCCTCTGGGACAAAGCTTCCAGAGGAAGGAACAGGCAGCAATCTTTGTTGTTCTGCAACCTCTGCTGGTGATATCCAGACAAACAGGGTCTGGAGTGGACCTCCAGCAAATTCCAGCAGACCTGCAGCAGAGGGGCCTGACTGTTAGAAGGAGAACTAACAAACAGAAATGAATAGCATCAATATCAACAAAAAGGACTTCCACACAGAAACCCCATTTGAAGGTCACCAACATCAAAGACCAAAGGTAGATAAATCCATGAAGATGAGGAAAAACCAGCGCAAAAAGGCTGACAATTCCAAAAACCAGAATGCCTTTTCTCTTCCAAAGAATCACAACTCCTCGCCAGCAAGGGAACAAAACTGGACAGAGAATGAGTTTGATGAATTGACAGAAGTAGGCTTCAGAAGGTGGGTCATAATAAACTCCTCCAAGCCAAAGGACCATGTTCTAACCCAATGCAAGGAAGCTAAAAACCTTGAAAAAAGGTTAGAGGAATTGCTACCTAAAATAAGCAGTTTAGAGAAGAACATAAATGACCTGATGGAGCTGAAAAACACAGCACAAGAACTTCGTGAAGCATACACAAGTATCAACAGCCAAAGCGGAAGAAAGGATATCAGAGATTGAAGATCACCTTTATGAAATAAAGTGTGAAGACAAGATTAGAGAAAAAAGAATGAAAAGAAACAAAGCCTCCAAGAAATAGGGGACTATGTGAAAAGACCAAACCTATGTTTGATTGATGTACCTGAAAGTGACAGGGAGAATTGAACCAAGTTGGAAAACACTCTTCAGGATATTATCCAGGAGAACTTCCCCAACCTAGCACGACAGGCCAACATTCCAATTCAGGAAATACAGAGAACACCACAAAGATACTCCTCAAGAAGAGCAACCCCAAGGACACATAATCGTCAGATTCACCAAGGTTGAAATGAAGGAAAAAATGTTAAGAGCAGCCAGAGAGAAAGGTCGGGTTACCTACAAAGGGAAGCCCATCAGACTAATAGTGGATCTCTCTGCAGAAACCCTACAGGCCAGAAAAGAGTGGGGGCCAGTATTCAACATTCTTAAAGAAAGGAATTTTCAACCCAGAATTTTGTATCCAGCCAAACTAAGCTTCATAAGTGAAGGAGAAATAAAATCCTTTACAGATAAGCAAATGCTGAGAGATTTTATCACCACCAGGCCTGCATTACAAGAGCTCCTGAAGGAAGCACTAAATATGGAAAGGAAAAATTGGTCCCAGCCACTGCAAAAACATACCAAATTTTAAAGACCATCGACACTATGAAGAAACTAATGGGCATCAACTAATGAGCAAACTAACTGGCTAGCATCATAATGACAGGATCAGATTCACATATAACAATATTAATCTTAAAAGTAAACAGGCTAAGTGCCACAATTAAAAGACACAGACTGGCAAGTTGGATAAAGAGTCAAGACCCATCAGTGTGCTGTATTCAGGAGACTCATCTCACCTGCAAAGACACGTGCTCTAAATAAAGGAATGGAGGAAGATTTACCAAGCAAATGGAAAGCAAAAAAAAAAAAAAAAAAAAAAAAAAAAGCAGGGGTTGCAATCCTAGTCTCTGATAAAACAGACTTTAAACCAACGAAGATCAAAAAAGACAAGAAGGGCATTACATAATGGTAAAGGGATCAATGCAACAAGAAGAGCTAACTATCCTAAGTATGTATGCACCCAATACAGGAGCACCCAGATTCATAAAGCAAGTCCTTGGAGACCTACAAAGAGACTTAGACTCCCACACAATAATAGTGGGAGACTTTAACACCCCACTGTCAATATTTGACAGATCAGTGAGACAGAAAATTAACAAGGATATTCAGGACTTGAACTCAGCTCTGGACCAAGCAGACCTAATAGACATCTACAGAACTCTCCACCCCAAATCAACAGAATAGACATTCTTCTTAGCACCACATCACACTTATTCTAAAACTAACCACATGATTGGAAGTAAAACACTCCTCAACAAATGCAAAACAATGGAAATCATAACACAGTCTCTGAGACCTCAGTGCAATCAAATTAGAACTCAGGATTAAGAAACTCACTCAAAACTGCACAACTGCATGGAAACTGAACAACCTGTTCCTGAACGAATACTGGGAAAATAATGAAATTAAGGCAGAAACAAAGAAGTTCTTTGAAACCAATGAGAACCAAGACACAACATACCCAAATCTCTGGGACACAGCTAAAGCAATGTTTAGAGGGAAGTTTATAGTACTAAATGCCCACAGGAGAAAGCAGAAAAGATGTAAAATTGATACCCTGACATCACAATTAAAAGAACTAGAGAAGCAAGAGCAAACTAATTCAAAAGCTAGCAGAAGATAAGAAATAACTAAGGTCAGAGCAGAACTGAAGGAGAGAGAAACACGAAAAACCCTTCAAAAAATCAATGAATCCAGGAGCTGGTTTTTTGAAAAGATTAACAAAATAGGTAGACCACTAGCCAGGCTAATAAAGAAGAAAAGAGAGAAGAATCAAATAGACACAATAAAAAAATGCTAAAGAGGCTATCACCACTGATCCCACAGAAATACAAACTACCATCAGAGAATACTATAAACATCTCTATGCAAATAATCTAGAAAATCTAGAAGAAATGGATAAATTCCTGTACACATACACCCTCCCAAGAGTAAACCAGGAAGAAGTCGAATCCCTGAATAGACCAATAACAAGTTCTGAAATTGAGGCAGTAATTAATAGCGTACCAACCAAAAAAATCCCAGGAGCAGATGGATTCACAGCTGAATTCTGCCAGAGGTACAAAGAGGAGCTGGTACTATTCCTTCTGAAACTATTCCAAGCAATAGAAAAAAAGAGAGTCCTCCTTAACTCATTTTATAAGCCGAGCATCATCCTGATACCATAACCTGGCAGAGACACAACAAAAAAAGAAAATTCGGCCAATATCCTTGATGAATATCGATGTGAAAACCCTCAATAAAATACTGGCAAACTGAATCCATAGCACATCAAAAAGCTTATCCGTCACAAACAAGTCGGCTTCATCCCTGGGATGCAAGGCTGGTTCAACATATGCAAATCAATAAATGTAATCCATCACATAAACAGAACCAAAGATAAAAACCACAGGATTATGTCAATAGATGCAGAAAAGGCCATCGATGAAATTCAACACCGCTTCATGCTAAAAACTCTCAATAAACTTCATATTGATGGAATGTATCTCAATAAGAGCTATTTATGGCAGACCCACAGCCAATATCATACTGAATCAGCAAAAGCTGGAAGCATTCCCTTTGAAAACTGGCACAAGACAAGGATGCCCTCTCTCACCACTCCTATTCAACATAGTATTGGAAGTTGTGTTCAGGGCAGTTAGAAAAGAGGAAGAAATAAAGCATATTCAAATAGGAAGAGAGGAAATTAAATTGTCTCTGTTTGCAGAGACAATGATTGTCTATTTAGAAAACCCCATTATCTCAGCCCAAAATCTCCTTAAGCTGATAAGCAACTTCAGCAAAGTCTCAGGATACAAAATTAATGTGCAGAAATCACAAGTATTCCTATACAACAATAATAGACAAACAGAGAGCCAAATCATGAGTGAACTCCCATTCACAATTGCTACAAAGAGAATAAAATACCTAGGCATACAACATACAAGGGATGTGAAGGACATCTTCAAGAACTACAAACTTCACTGCTCAAGGAAATAAAGAGGACACAAACAAATGGAAGAACATTCCATGCTCATGGATAGGAAGACTCAATCTTGTGAAAATGGCCATACCACTCAAAGTAATTTATAGATTCAATGCTATCCCTATCAAGCTACCATTGACTTCCTTTATAGAATTAGAAAAAACTACTTTAAATTTCATATGGAACCAAAAAAGCCCATATAGCCAAGACAATCCTAAGCAAAAAGAACAAAGCTGGAGGCATCATGCTACCTGACTTCAAACTATACTACAAGGCTACAATAACCAAAACAGCATGGTATTGGTACCAAAACAGATATATTGACCAACGGAACAGAAGAGAGGCCTCAGAAATAATGCCACACATCTACAACCATCTCATCTTTGACAAACCTGACAAAAACAAGCACTGGGCAAAGGATTCCCTGTTTAATACATGGTGTTGGGAAAACTGGCTACCATGTGCAGAAAACTGAAACTGGACCCCTTTTTTACACCTTATACAAAAATTAACTCAAGATGGATTAAAGAGTTAAATGTAAGACCTAAAGCCATGAAAACCCTAGAAGAAAACCTAGGCAATACCATTCAGGACATAGGCATGGGCAAAGACTTCATGACCAAAACACCAAAAGCAATGGTAACAAAAGCCAAAATTGACAAATGGGATCTAATTAAACTAAAGAGCTTCTGCACAGCAAAAGAAACTATCAGCAGAGTGAACAGGCAACCTACAGAATGGGAGAAAATTTTTGCGATCTATCCATCTGACAAAGGGCTAAAGTCCAGAATCTACAAGGAACTTATACAAATTTACAGGAAAAAAGCAAACAACTCCATCAAAAAGTGGGTGGAGGATATGAACTGACACTTCTCAAAAGAAGACATTTATGTGGCCAACAAGCATATGAACAAAAGCTCATCATCAGCGGTCATTAATGAAATGCGAATCAAAACCACAATGAGATACCATCTCACGGCAGATAGAATGGCGATCATTAAAACGTCAGGAAACAACAGATGCTGGAGAGGATGTGGAGAATAGGAATGCTTTTACACTGTTGGTGGGAGTGTAAATTAGTTCAACCATTGTGGAAGACAGTGTGGCGATTCCTCAAGGATCTAGAACCAGAAATACCATTTGACCCAGCAAGCCCATTACTGGGTATATACCCAAAGGATTATAAATCATTCTAATATAAAGACACATGCACACATATGCTTATTGCAGCAGTATTTACAATAGCAAAGACTTGGAACCCACCCAAATGCGCATCAATGATAGACAGGATAAAGAAAATGTGGCACATATATACCATGGAATACTATGCAGCCATGAACAAGGACGAGTTCATGTCCTTTGCAGGGACGTGGATGAAGCTGGAAACCATCATTTTCAGCAAACTAACACAGGAACAGAAAACCAAACACTGCATGTTCTCACTCATAAGTGGGAACTGAACAATGAGAACACATGGACACAGGGAGGGGAACATCACACATCGGGGCCTGTCGGGGTTGGGGGTTAGAGGAGGGATAGCATTAGGAGAAATACTTAACATAGATGATGGGTTGATGGGTGCAGCAAACCACCATGGCACGTGTGTACCTATGTAACAAACCTGCACGTTCTGCACATGTATCCCAATACTTAAAGTATAATACTTTTAAAAAATGGTGAAGACAAGCCTTTTTTTAGGACTGTTGCCATAATGACCTTGTAGACTGATTTGAAATATAGTGTATCAGCTTTGGCAACATAGGGAAACCCTGTCTCCATAAAAAATTTAAAAATTACCTGGGTGTGGTGATGTAAACCTGTGGTCCCAGCTGGTTGGGAGGCTGAAGTGGGAGGATTGTTTGAGCCTAGGAGGTTGAGACTGCAGTGAGCTTTGATTGTACCACTGCACTTCAGCCTGGTGACAGATCAAGACCTTGTCTAAAAAAAAACAAAAAGGAAAGAATATAGCCTACATATACAACCAATTCAAAATATAGTGAATCTTGGCCAGGATCTATGGTTCACACCTATAATCCCAACACTTTGGGAGGCTGAGATGAGAGGATCACTTGAGACCAGGATTTCAAGACCAGCCTAGGCAACATAGTGACACCCTGTTTCCAAAAATTAGCCAAGTGTGGTGGTGGGCATCTGTAGTCCTGGTTACTAGGGAGGCTGAGGTGGGTGGATCGCTTGGGCCCGGGAGATTGAGGCTGCATTGAGCTATGATTGTACCATTTTACTCCAGCCTGAGTGACAGAGAGAGGCCTGTTCTCAAATAAGTAAATAAATAAAAAGAATGAAATATAGTGAATTTCATTATGTAATGCATCGGTTTTTAAAATTTAATGACATCTGATTCTGATTCTTTGAATACTTTCACTGCTTAAGCTGCTGGGTTGGGTTTTTGTTTTTGTTTTTGTTTTTGTGTTTTTGAGACGGAGTCTTGCTCTGTCATCCAGGCTGGAGTGCAGTGGCGCAATCTCGGCTCACTGCAACCTCCGCAGGTTGGGTTTTTTCACTCTCAGGCATAATAGATCAAGGAATCACCTTACACTCTTTATGTTTAAGGATTTCTGATTTTTGAAACAGGTTGCACAAGAAACATGTATAAGATTAAATATTCTGTAAAAGGCTTCCCTTTATGTTTCAATAGCATTCTTCTTTAAAAGACCTATTTTTTTCCACAATAAGACACCGTGTTCTTTTACTATAAAATTGATCAAAGAGGAATCGATTAAAACTTTAAAGAATTCTCTCATTAAAAGTTTTGAAGGCCATAATTGAAATTGTACATAACATTGAGAACAGGGGATAAGCAAAAAAAAAAAAAAAAGAAAAAAATCAGATGAGAGAGTATGTGAGACTTAAAACAGAAATAAATTCATTTAAGTTCAAAAGAAAGTGTGAGCCAGGCATAGTGGTACACACCTGTAGTCGAAGCTACTCTAGAGACTGAGACAAGACGATCACTTAAGGCCATAGGAGTTTGGGGCTTCATTGCTCTTTGATGACACCTATGAATAGCCACAGCACTCCAGCCTGGGCAACATAACGAGACACTGTCTCTTAAAAGAAGAAAGAAAGAAAAACGTATGGGACATTGATATTTTAAAATTTAAAAAGAATTATTCTAAACTTACTTTAGTCATTTTGCATGCAGCAAATGTTTGCCATGGTGAAATGTGACTTCCATCTCTTAATTTACACTTATGAAAAAAGCAGTTTTCTCATTTGGGATTCTTTTGATGCTCATTATGATAAAATTTTCTATTTAGGTATAGAAACAAACCTTTTTCAATTTGAGAAATGAACATTTGTAATTTATGTTGACAGAATATATTTATTTTCTATAAAAATATCTTTTAGCCTAAGGAGAAAAAATCTTAAATTCTAGACTAGTATTACCATAAGTCTATCAGTATCATTTCGAAGTGATTTACCTTCCTTTCATTATTGTAAACAGTTAATACTTTATGTTACTTTTTACCAGAATGTGAGTCATCTACCCAAGTTCAAAGAGTTGAACCAACTTTTATAGAGTTGGATGGGAGTAGAAGAGGAAAGATTTAAAGGGTGATGAATGATGATTAGAGCAAAGTAAAAGTTGATGGGAATGATGGTTGAAGCAGGTTCAAACAAGCAGGGAAAGGAAATCAAGAGGAGTGAAAATGTTATTGTGGTAAGATTTAAAACTTGAATAAGCATATTTATCTGTGCATACACTTGAGTTGTCCCTTCTTCCTTATCTTTTTTTCCGAACTCTCTTGTTGCTTCTTCATCTCCAACTCTTAGAATCATATCACGTCTTTTCTATGGAGTCTCCTTAATCTCATCAGTTCCTTTTCTGTACTTCCACAGTACTTAGTTTGCCTTTTAAGACATATACGTGCAATTCAATTAAGAATGAAAAACAAGGCCATGTGTGGTGGCTCACGCATGTAATCCTAGCACTTTGGGAGGCCAAGGCGGGCAGACCTCTTGAGGCCAGGAGTTTGAAACCAGCCTGGCCAACATGGTGAAACTCTGTCTCTACTAAAAATACAAAAAAGTTATCCAGGTGTGGTGGCTCACACCTGTAATCCCAGCTACTCAGAAGGCTAAGGCAGGAGAATCGCTTGAACCCGGGAAGCAGAGGTTGCAGTGATGGAGATCATGCCACTGCACTCCAGCCTGGGTGACAGAGCAAAACTCTGTCTCAAAAAAAAAGAAAAAAAAAAGAATACAAAACAAAGAAATAATTGCAATACAAGATATAACAACAGCTATTAGTAACACATAGACATGAGAATCTACGAATTTAGTAAAGAGCTTCTTTACTAAAAGATGATGTGTAATGAAGGCTAGCCTTTACAGTTGAATACAAATTTTAAATTTCAGGTCTTGAAGGCTAGAGCCATTCCTGGTAATAATGTCCCATTAATATAGTCATGCTGCCTTTCTCATCCAAAAACACAGAAAACTATTTGAGTGACTATTTTCTCCATTCTCTCAAGGATGCTATGTAACCTAGTCCTACTCTGAATTCCTGGAAGATGTTAATTCTTCACATACAATATATGCCTTGTGGCATAAAGGCTGAATTTGGTCATAAAACCTTAGTTGGGTAAGGCTAGGTGGGTTGTAGCTTTCAAAAATTTTTCACCTAGTCTAGAAGCTGCAAAGTGTAATGAAAGGACCAATTTCACTAGGTGTTAAGTGACTTGGATTCTAATCCAAGTTACTAAAAATTAATGTGCGTCTCCTGAGCCCCACCTACTCAGAAGGCAGAGGTAGGAGGATCTCTTGAGCCCAGGAATTCCAGTTTAGCCTGGGCAATATAGAGAGACCTCAGTTCTTAAAGGAAAAACAAATGACATGACCTTGAGCAAATAATTTAGCTTCTCTGTTGTATATTTGTAAAAGGAGAGTATTAAATTAGACCTATAGAATTATTTTCAGCTCTTAGCTTTCTATCTAATTCAGTCTCCCCACTAATTTTCAATGACAGAAAGAACATATATTATTGTCTCAATTTTACAGACCAAGAAACTAAAATTCAGAGAAGTTGTGACTTGCTTAGGATTACAAAGTGATTATTGGTGGAGAATGACGAAGTCAAAACTAAAAACTGGGTCCTCACAAGAAGTACCCAACCCAGTTCCTTATACATGTTTGTATAATGAAAGAATACAACTCAGTGAGTGCATGCATAAAGGGATAATAGAAAGCACTGTGACCTAGAGATCCAGAATCCTTGATTTCTAAATTTTGACCTTACCTTGGGCAAACTCTGCCCTGAACTTTAAGATGGATATGACATGCCCTTTTGACCTTATGAAGAGTTTTCAGAACAAAATGAAATGAAAACATATTCTGAATGTAAACCTCTAAAAAGATACTATTATAGATGACATCATCTATAATATCTTAACTTTATAGAAATAAAGGTTATGTTGTGGGAAAACATGGAACAATAAGATTTGTTTTGTTTTCTTGACCAGATAGGATGCCTGTGCTCTGTCAGATAAAGAAGTGATCATGTGATGCATTTGGTATGCCTTTTTTAGCACTGCTAATGTACAGCCAATTTAAATCAAATAGACATAGGCTTTGCTTATAAAAACCACATATATTTCTAAGTTAGTTTGCTTGGTGGTTAACACACTGCATATTGCATTAGTCTTAATATCCTCTAATGTTGGAGCTAGCACTGGATCCTAGAAATTCAGAATAAAAGTCCACCTTACCCCTGTTACAACTAGCCATTCATCTTCTTTGGTATATAGTTTAGCTCTCCTTCCAGTCACTCAAGTACAACTTAGGAAACTAAAACCATAGCTGATTATTGCTGGAGCAGGAACTCGAATCCTAGTTTCTTGACTTCTAGTCAAATGTTCTCGTTGTAACAGGTAGCTTTCACCCTTTTTTTTCTTACTGATGTTGTGCTAGTTCGTTCTTGCATTGCTGTAAAGAAATACCTGAGACTGGGTAATTTATAAAGAAAAGAGTAGGGTTTAGTTGGCTCACGGTTCTTCAGGCTGTACAGGAAGCATGGCACCACCTTCTCCTCAGCTTCTGGTGAGTCCTGAGGAAGCTTATATTAATGGCAGAAGTCGGAGGGGAAACAGGCATGTCACATGGTGACAACAGGAGCAAGAGGAAGGAGGAGGTCCCATACCCTTTTTAAACAAGCAGATCTCTTGTGAACTAACTGAGTGAGAGCTCAGTTATCACCAAGGGGGTGGTGCTAAACCATTCATGAGGGATCCACCCCCCTGATGTAGTCATCTTCTACCAAACCTCACCTCCAGCATTGGGGATCACATTTCAACATGAGATTTGGAAGGGACAAACATTCAAACCATATCAGACATAAAATAGGAAACTTGGTCCATAGCTTAGGTAAATATTAAGCAAAGAACTTTGTCTTTAAATGAGTAAGCTCTGCAGACTTTTTAAAACACTAAATTCTAACATTATGATAGAAATTTAAGATTAAGAGATTTTAGACATTTTCATCCTTCTGTAGATTAAAATTGTATGATGACCATCCTTCATTTTTAGCTTCATCTTTATTTATTTAAAAAGTTTGCATTTGTACATAGTAATGTGCCAAGTTTTATACAAAAGCAGGAACTATCTCTGCTGCTTTCAAGTAATTAGAACAAGGGTTGTCTGTGAATAGTAAATTTAACACCTTCCAGCATAGATTATTATCAGAAATCCAAGTACTCTTCAGTTAAAGTAAACACTTATTGACTTGTATCTTTTACCTATTACTGAGGGGTAGAAGTTAAAAAGGATTGGTCTCTCAGGATGCTCCTGGAAGCTGCATGCTTGTGGCTATAAAGCTATTCTCTGATATACCTGAATTCTTTTGCTCCCAGTAGTGAAATTGTGTGTGTATTAAAAGTTTAAGCATTGTTTACTCCCTGATTTATATTTGCTGGTTTTTCATATTATTGTAATGTTATAAAATGGAAGTGCAAAAAAGGGTTGTTTTAGTCAAACCAAGTTCGGTGCTTTGAAATGACTCAGAGGCAAGTTGCAGAAAATATTGTAGACTTAGATGTAGAAAAGATATGAGGGGGCAACGTAAGAAACTAGAAAGGATTGCTAGGTGCAGTGACACATGCCTGTAGTCCCAGCTACTCTGTAGGCTGCGGTGGGAAGATCACTGGAGCCCAGGAGTTCTGGGCTGTGCACTATGCTGATTAGGTGTCCACACTAAGTTCTGCATCAATGTGGTGACCTCCTGGGAGCAGGGGACCACCAGGTTGCCCAAGGAGGGGCGAACCCACCCAGGTCGGAAAGTAGAAGGATTGTGTCTCTAGGCCTCAGACTCCTTTGCATTTTTCTGTCCTCACCCTGCACATAGTGAAAATCATAAACCCACATTATTGGTGTGGTTTATAGAAGAAAAACAACTTAGAACTAAAAAAAAACAAAAAACCTTGACCTTACGTAAAGAGATTTTCAAATGAATACACTTTTTGTGTTTTTAAAATTAAAATGTTATATGGAATTATATATATTATTTTAAAATGATTTCCTGCTTAGCTTTTTAAATTAACTGGTGCCAATCTCTCAAATAAGACAATTTATGTACCAGCAGTAATCAACTGGAAAATGTAATGAAAAATATTCAATTTACAGCAATAACAAATAGTATAAAATACCTTAGGAATAAGCTTAATAGGCAAAGTGCAGGATGTAGATGAAAACAAAGCAAAAGACTACAAAACTTTAATAAAGGCCGTAAGAGAATACTTGAACATGTGCCAGGCAGTTTTCCTGGGACAAATCTATACATTTAATGCCATTCCAGTAAAAATCTCAGTATGTTTTCAGTGCATATTTTTACAAGTTTGTTCACCTGTAGATACTGTGGGTTATGTCGCCTAGCAGTTTCATTTCTAAGAAAAAAATCCCCTCCTAATTTGCATTCTCCACACCTTCACCCAAACCAGATTATTATTAGACTTTTAAGAGGTCAAAGTAGTATCTTGTTTAGTTTGCATTTCTTTAGTTATAAGGAGTCCAGAAATAATCCCATACCCAGGGGAATTTAATGTATGATAATTTATCCACTTCAAATCAGTGGAGAAAATTCAGGATAATTCAGTAAATGCTCATGAGTTATCAGGATAGCAATTTGAAAAAGAGAGGTAGACTTTGATTTATTCTTTATACCAAAATAAATTCTAGGTAGATCAATAATCTCAATAAAAAATGACTCCATTTAAAAAATGACTCCATATAAGTTCTGGAAAAAAATGAGCACGTTAGAAAAATACCAGTAGAGGCCAGGCACTGTGGCTCATGCCTATAATCCCAGCACTTTGGGAGGCGAGACAGGTGGGTCATCTGAGGTCAGGAGTTTGACACCAGCCTAGCCAACGTGGTGAAACCCCGTCTCTACTAAAAATACAAAAATTAGCTGGGCATGGTGGCACGTGCCTGTAGTCCCAGACACTCGGAAGGCTGAGGCAGGAGAATGGCTTGAACCCAGGGGGCGGAGGTTGCAGTGAGCCGAGATTGTGCCACTGCACTCTATCCTGGGTGACAGAGTGAGTCTCCATCTCAAAAACAAAAAACAAAAAACAAAAAACAAAAAAACAAAAAACAGTAGAGGCCTGCTGTGGCTCACACCTGTAATCCCAGCAAAGAGGCTGAAGCAGAAGGATTGATTTCTGGAGCCCAGGAGTTTGGGGCTGCGGTAGGCCATGCCACTGTACTTCAGCCTGAGTGACAGCCCAACTCTAACAATTAAAATAAAATAATATATTTAAAAATAGCAGTAGAGGCTTTCTAAGTATTATATAAAATCAAATGTTTAAAAAAAGATAGGTTTGACTAAATAATTTTGTTGCAAGAACAACATAAAGTGGAAAGAAAACATCAGTCCATCATATGAATCATATGAGTTATAACATTTACAGAATAGTTAAATGACAAATTATGGAAACAAGTCTGTTAGAACAAACTAACAAAAAATAACAGCCCATTCAAAAAGGTGGGAGATGCATCTAAACAAGCATATCATTTTGTCCTTAACTTAAAAGTGGTTCTCAGTTTTAGGTACCCAAATTTAATATTTGTATTTTTTTTAAGTTTTGGCCTTCAAAATAAAAATGACTATACATTTGATTAGACTTCTTTCTTTTCTTTTTATTATAGATGATTGATTTTTAAGGACTAGTGCTATGAACATTAAAGCAAGTATGCTTAAAACCAAAAACATATTTTGACTTTAGGCATTTATGCAGATAAATGTTTCGCTCTTAACCCACTTGGAATTCAAAGAAAGAGACTAGCTCTTTAACAGATACTGATACTCAAAGGTAAGGAAGAAGTATTGGTATGATTCTAAGCCACTAGTCGTCTATTCCCAGAGCAAAATTTCTGTGGTTACTTTTTTTTATTGGTTTTCTAGTGTGCTTGCTTTAATCAACTGTTTTCACATGTTTGGAAAATTTGAGGGTTCCCTGTCTATACTAGAAGATACGAGCACTACTCCAGAAAGGTTAGAAACAAAAGACCAAAGGACGGCTTCTACAAAAGGCCCCCTGGTAAAGCCCAGCCGTTTGTTGTTGTTTTAGTTAAACAGAAGTGAACTATTTCAACCTAACCGAAAAAGATTGCTGGATTTTTGCCCTGGCCATATAAATAGGAAATTAAGACGGGCATATTAAAATTTTTTCCTGCTTATGTTGTCTTCATCTCTGGGTCAACTGATACTTATTTTTTTTTTCCAGTAGCAAAATATTTATTGAGTGTAACTGTGTACCAGGTGCTTTTCTAGGTGCTGGGAATATAGCAGTGAATAAAACAAAATCCCTGAGCTTATATTTTATTTGGAGAAGACAATCAATAAATAAACAATTATACAACTGGTCATATGGTGATAAGTTCTCTGAAGAAAAATAATTTAGGAGGAAAAAGGGGGTGGGCTTTTACTGTTCTACATAGGGAGGTCAAAGAAGGCCTTGCTAATAAGGGGACATTTGAACAGAGACTTGAAAGAAGTGAAGGAATGAATCATGTGGTTGTCTCAGGGAATTAACCTTTAACTGATCAACATCTTTAAAAGGCCTTCTCCAATCTGTATTTCCAGCTCACCTCCCAGAAATTCACTCACCATGTTCATGTCCCCAAGATCTTTGGGGCAATTAGAAATTTCTAAACAGTATTTCAACTTGGTAAGATTCTACATTTCTGCTTCTGATTCTTATTTTTCATGGCACCTCATAAAATAGGAATGCATGTTTTGTTTTGTTTTGTTTTTTTTTTGGGCTACTTGCCAGTGTTCTGAAACTAAATACTTCTCGGAGAGTAGCTGTCTCTCATTAAAGAGCCCCAGATCAACAGTTCCATTTCAGTCACATTCCACCTTGACTTGTCTCTTCTCATCATTCGGTGATTAGGTTCATGTCTTTTACTCTTTAATGCTTTGGTTAGCATCCTGTTTACCTCAAGAGACTGAACTTTCTTCTCCTGAATTTAATTTCCCTGATAGCAGGGACATCTGACAGCCTATGTCAACTGTCTTCCTTGACTTCTGTCAATTATTTGTCCTAACTATGCTTGAGTGAGCATACAGGAATATAAAATTTTATTTCCTTGGAATAAAATTTTAATTTATAATATAGGAGAGATATTACTATTAAGGCTTTTAAAAAGCAGTTGTAAGAGACAGAATAAAATTAAAAGGAAAAAAGCATAACCCTACAACTCTAATAAATCTGCTGTTTATGATTTTCCAGATTTAATTTCAGTCTTTGCTATTATGCTTATATAGTTGAAATCAGAGAATAATATCTTTAAGATTTGGAACGGAATACTGCTCTTTCTTTTTATGTGCTCTTAGATAAGAACTCTTTCTACTGTGTCTTATAAACTCTGTCATACCATAAGTTTCTCAAAGTGATTTTAACCACTGTACATTTTAAACAATATGAGAAATAAATTAATTTCTGATATGAACATACATGTAAGCTACTAAACCTCAGTATTATGAAATATCTAAAACGTGACTTATTAAAAATAGATTCTTTTAGACGTTAATTTTTTTTTCAAAAAGATACATATGTACTTTTCTATTTATGAATATACCTGGGTAAATATAGAACATAGGAAAATGTACTTTGATGTTTTAAAACATTTAAAATTATTTAAATATACCACTAACTCTAAATTTTAAAATTATCTTTGATTAGAAGCATTAAAATTCTTATTTAAGATGTATACTATTTGAAGAAGAGAATTGGGATTCTGTTGCCTTGCTTTGTAACTTAAAAGAGCTTTTCAGGGACTCCCTCAGAGTACCTGCTGGAGATGAATCTGTAAAAAATTTTTGTTCAGAGAATTTCTGCCACGAAATAAGTCTTAAATAAGTATGCCACAAGGATAGACTGTATTTAAATGAAACCATTTTTTATAACTTACACCAAATACTATGACAAAAGCATAATTGTTTCTTGATAAAACTGTTCCACTGTTTTATTTGTTTTACTGTTAACAAAAACGCATTTTTTTTTTTACCTTTAGTAGGTATGCATTGTATTACAAAACAATGATATCTTTTGGAAAACTTTCAGTTAAACTAGACAAATAAGGACTTTGGCTTATTCAGATTTATTCCATTCATCATCTTTGAATTAGTTTCTTCTTGAGAAGAAGCATATCTTACAACTTTTGTCTTTATTACCTCAATATTTTTTATTTATATGTATATACATATATACTTTTTCTCAGATAGGGTCTTGCTGTGTTGCCCAGGCTGGTCTTGAACTCCTGGACTCAAGTTATTCTCCTGCCTTGGCCTCCCAAAGTGCTGGGATTATAGGCATGAGCTACTGTGCCTGGCCTCAATATTTATTTAAAGGTTACAAGAATATATGTTCTTAAAATGTTGAGAATTAAAATAAATAATTTCTCCAATCATAATAGCTTTGTATTTTATTATATTATAAATTGAAACATTGAAGTTTTAAAATTCTTCTTCAATGAGCCAGGCCTGGTGGCTCATGCCTGTAATCCTTACACTTTGGGAGGCTGAGGCAGGAGGATCAGTTGAGGCCAGTAGTTTGAGAACGGCCTGGACAACATAGTGAGAATCTCTCTCCATTTAATAAATAAATAAAATTATTCTTCAGTGAATCTGTTTTTGGATTCAGTCTTGATAATAAAAACGGAGAAAAAAATTTTTAACAGATAGATTATTTCAATATTGCTCTGTCAGCAATATCTGGAAATAGCATTAGTCATTTTTCTTCAGGTGCTTTTATCCAACAAGCCTAAGACTCCTAAGATTCCCTTCCCCATTAGGAGGCTCCAGGCAAGCAAGTGAAACCAGCAGAAGGGACCCAGCCACAAAAAACACCCTGGCCCAGGAAGTCTCTTTAACCCTACAGCCGAGACTCTCAGCCCAGGAACACCAGGCCTGTAGAGAGACACTATTCAGGGTTTCCACTATACACCATTCCACCAGGCAGCTTGACCTGGTGAAAATGTGTAGGTCCATGTATCCACCACCACAAGCCATTGCACCCATATCCCTCCAGCCTCTCTACCCCTGTCCCTAACACCTGGCCACTGCTAATCTGCCCTTCAATTCTCAAATTTTGTCATTTCAAAAATGTTATGTAAGTGGAATCAAACAAGATTAGTTTTTTTCTCACTCAGTATAATTTTCTGGAGATCCATTCACGATATTGCATGTATCAATAGTTCATACCTTTTTATTGCTGACTAGTGTTTTGTAGCATGAATGTACTACAGTTTCTTTGGCCAGACACATGTTGAAGAATATCAGGGCAGGTTCCAGTTTTTTGGCTATCACAAATAAAGCTGCTATGAACATTTATGTTTAGTATCAATATGGGTTTTCTTTTCTCTGGGATAAATGCCTAATGAGTAAAATTGAAGAGTTGTATGGTTATTTTGCATTTTCTTTGATAAAAGACTGCAAAAGTATTTTCCAGAGTGGTTGAATCATTTTAAATTTCCGCCAGCAATATACGAGTGAGTGATCCAGTTTCTCTGCATTCTTTCCATCATTTGGTGATGTCTTTATTTTTTATTTTAGTCATTCTGATAGTGTAAGGATATCTCAGTGAGGTTATAATTTGCATTTCCCATCAGGATGATAGCTAATGATATTGATTAACCTTTCCCTGTTTATTTGTGACCTGTATTTCCTCTCTGGTGAAATTTCTCTTCATGTCTTTGCTTATTTTCTGATTGGATTGTTTGTTTTTTACCATTGAGCTTTGAGGGTTCTTTATATGTTCTCAATACTAGTCTTTTTTGTTAGATATGTGGTTAGCAAATATTTTCTCTTGGCCTGTAGCTTCTTTCTTCATCTTCTTCACATCATGTTTCTCATCCAAAAGTTTTTAATTTTCATAAAGTCCAGTTTATCACTTTTTCCTTTTATGGATTATGCTTTTGGTGTCAAATCTAAGAACTCCAGATCCTAAAGATTTTCCCTTATACTTAAAAAATTATAGTTTCACATTTTAAGTCCATGATCCATTTTAAGTTTATTTTTGTACAAAGTTTGAGATTTGGGTTGAGGTTTTTTTAGGGGGTGCTGAGTTGGGTACCATGGATGTTCAGTTGTTTCAGCACCATTTGTTTTAAAGGCTATCCTTTTTCTATTGATTTGCTTTTGTATCTTTGTCAAAAAGGGAACAAAGATGAGACAAATAGATGTAGAATTTAAACTAATTATATTAATAATTGCATTAAATGTCAGTGCTCTAAGCAGCCCAATTAAAAGGCAGAGATTATCAGAGTGGATGAAAAACAAAACCCAACTCTATGCTATCCAAAAGAAATCTATTGTAAATATAAAGACACGAATATGTTAAAAGGATGAATGAAAAGATTAGGTCCTGGATGGAACTGAGGTTAACTGAGGATAATTTTAAGATTTGTACTATGGGTGATTAGGTGGTTGATAACACAATTAACCAAAGCAGGTATTGAAAGACCATCTCATAGCTGGTTGGTGATGAAGGAAATGAGTTCATGTTAATGTTTGAACCTATTATATTTGAGATGTTTGCCACACGTTCATGTGGATATCTTTGGTGTCCAGTTGGAAATATGGATCTAGAACTTCAAAGCATAGTTTTAGTCAGAAATGTAGACTTAGGAATAATATAGATATAGTTAAAATCATGAGGCCAAGTGCTGTGGCTCATGCTTGTAACTCAGCACTTTGAGAGGCCAAGGCAGGCGGATCACCTGCGGTCAGAAGTTCGAGACCAGCCTGGCCAACATGGTGAAACCTCATCTCTACTAAAAATACAAAAATTAGCTGAGTATGGTGGCACATGCCTGTAATCCCAGCTACTCGGGAGGCTGAGGCAGGAGAATCGCTTGAACCCGGGAGACAGAGGTTGCAGTGAGCTGAGATTGCACCACTGCACTCCAGCCTGGGTGACAAGAGCAAGACTCTCTCTTAAAAAAAAAAAAAAATCATGATAGTGGCTCAGCCAGCATATGTATTGGCAAGCAGATCTGCAGAAATATTAGTATTAAAGGACCAGCAAGGTAAAATGGAAAAGATCTTCAGAAAGGCCAAGGTCTGCCAAAATTCTTCTGTTTTCTATTCTAGTTTCCTCTTGCGAGGCAAAACAGTCTTAGAATTTAGCTTAGGGTGGTACAAAAACATTTCCTGTAACGTAGTTCTAATAATATTCCTTAAAATACCCAGAAAACAATAGCAATTTCTGCCTTCCACTTCCTCTATTGTTAATTTTTCTACTAGCACTGCTGACTTGTACTTACTTTGATAATCAGAATCTCTTTTAGGAGCACCTTGACTTAATAGCCTTAGAGTCCTTTACTCTCTAGACAAGTTCATGCTTGCCTTAGAAATGTATGTTAGTTATGAAAAGTCATGTAGAGCAGACTTATAGCTTCTACTTTTTCTATCAATATTATTTACCCAGTGAAATTTATACTAATCTTGCTGACAGTGAGAGCCTGGTTTCCTTCACAAGACTAAGTAGCAAAACAGAGTGAAGTGTTGTTCAGAGAGCAATTAGGCTGACAGTTAATTTGAGTAGATAAGTAACAACATGAGTTGAGTACAAGAGAAAACTACTGCCCAAGTCCTGGATAGAAACAATGCTTTAGAAAGAAATATACATATTTTACTTTCAAAAGTTAAGTATTCCATGAAATCTTTTCTTTATAGTTAAAAAAGATCAATTGCTATATTAATTATCTGTTAGAACAACTAACATTTATTATCTCACACAATTTCTGAAAGTCGGGAAACTGGGAGTGGCTTTACTGTGTGATTTTGACTCATGTTTCCTCATGAGAGATTCTTAAATTGTCAACCAAGGCTGCAGCTAGTTTAAGGCTTTACTGGGATTGGAGAGTCTACTTCCAAGTTCACTCGTGTGGTTGTTGGCAGGCCTCAGTTCTTTGCTGGCTGATGGCCAGGGGCTTCATTTTTTTTGCCATGTGAGCCTCTCCGTAGGGCTACTCCATAGCAGCTCCCTGCCTCAACCCCAGTGGAAGAGATCCTAGACAGGGAGAGAACCTAAGATGGAAACTGCAGATTTTTATAAATTCATCTCAGAAGTGACATGCCATCACTTCTGCCCTATGTCATTGGCCCACAGACTAACAACCCTGGTACAGTTTAGGAACTGTCTACACAAGGATATAAATACCCAGTGTCAGAGATTATTGGGGTGATCTTGGAGGCTGGCTGCCATAGTTATGACTTAGTGTCAATTAGAAAACAAATCCTATTATCAGTTTTCTTGTTTGTGCTTTGCTGTAGTTAATTTGACTCATGATATGGCTGCATCATATGTCAATATTCTAGAAATATTTACCAAGTGTCCATTATATGCTTGGCACTGGAATTTTATTTTAAGAACTCCCTGAAAGTCCCATCTGAACCCTGGTAGTCACCTGTCTAAAATCCTTCAGCGAGTTTATATTTTGCTATTTCCTTGCTATGAAATCTGTATTTTAGCATTATGGAAAGAAAAATTTCTGTCTCAAAGGCTTGTGTGCCAGGTGCCCTTCTAAGCACTTTACATTTATTATCTAATTTAATTGTCAAAACAGCCCTATAGTAAGCATTATTTTTCTTATCTTATAGATTAGCTACATGAAGTTTCCCCAGGGCCATATTATTTTTTCTTCTCTTGCTTCTGAGCACACTATTCTTCTGCTTTTTACTTAAAATAATTTGTTCTTTCTTTAGGATTCAACTCAAGCATAATCTCTTCCAAGAAGTTTTCTCTAATGCTCCTAATCTGAGTTAGTTGTCTCTTCTGATTTTCATGGCACCCTGTGTATTCTTTTATTCTGGTACTTAGCACTTTGTATTGCTATTTTTTATTTACTTATCTGTTTTTTTTTTCATTAGACTGTAAACTATAGCATAAAAGTTCAAAACAAAGGCTCTGAAATCAAACAGTTTGGAACTGTGTCCTGGATCCACCACTTATTCATGTGACTGGACAGTTTACTCCTTGTCTACCTTTCTTCACTTATAAAATGGCATTTAAAAAATAATTACCTTCTTTCTAGAGTTTGTTGTGAGAATTAAATAATATAAGTAATGTGGTTGGTTCTATGTCTGGCATTCAATAAATGTTGTCTGTTAAACTCTATGAGGGTAGAATTATTGATTGCTTATCATGTGCCATGTATTGTACCAAACTTTTTATATAGGTTATTTTATTTTCACAACAACTCTATGTAGTGGGTACTACTATGAATGTGCTATTTCTCTTAGCATCTCTAGATGAATGGATCAGTGAATGAATGATAGATGGAATTGTGGCCAGCGGAACTAATTGTAGGGGTAAACAGCAACCTAGAAACATGGTTAAAAGCATGACAATGGGCAAAGAAAGAGTGAAAGAGACAGTAAGCAAAGGAATGTGACTCCCATACTAGTATAGCAGCTAACGGCACAAGTTTTAGAAACAGGTAGACTTGGGTTTGAATCACTGCTCCATCACTTATCAGCCATATAATATGGGGCAAAATTTATAATTTCTATAAAATACACATATCTACTTTATGGACGTATTTTGAAGATTAAATGAGATAATATATGTAAAATATTTAGCATAGAACCTAGCATATAGTAGATATTCAATAAATATTAACTAGTACTATTATTAAATTAAGATAATCATGAAGACAGAATTTTGGTAGTGAGGTAGTGAGAGAAATAAAATAGAATCATGAAGTATAAGGTAATGACTTTGAATCATTAATCATAGTTATCGAAATCAGGCATGATAGAAAGATTACGGTTGTTAATCTTCCTTATAGTGCAGTATCCTCACCAGTCCACACAACATTTTTGCCCACTGAGTCTGGGATAAAGTTAAAAATTAATCCTCATAAACTGAAGTTAATGAAATGTTTAGAATATTCTGCCTTCTTACCGTATCATCACTTTAGCCCAAATGCTGGGAAAAAGAGAAACAGAAGTCTTCTCTCAGCTATTGAATGTGTTAAGATTTAGAGAATTTCTGAGATTCACAGTAGAGTCTGTACTTTTTACATTTGATAGACCTCAAATTTGCCTGAGTTATTAGTGTTCCAGAAAATAGGCTTTGGGGAAGGTTTGAAAGAAGGCCTTTTTGAACCTAAGAAGACAAGAAATTGAACTGTTACCACAATATTGCTATTTAAGAAAGAATATTAAGTCACTTTTCAGAAATTTATATCAGAATTAGAAAAATGCAGAAATATAGTTTATACTTCTTAAGGAGGTGGTGGAGGAGATTAGATGGATACATGCATACATATATACATAAGTCTAAATATTTTTATATGTATATGAGAGAAGTATCAGGAATAGGGTAGGAAGGAGATAGAATAGTAGGATTACATTAGAATCTGCTTAGGAGCTTTTCTTACATGTAGATATTCTCTCTTTTTGGGTATATCAAAATCCTGGGAGTAAAAGGGAAACCTGGCATGCATGTTTAATAAAGCTTCCTTGGGGACTCTGGTATATGCTGCCTCCCAAATAAATTACAAGCCATATCAGGAAATAGGAGTTTACAGTATAAAATATAACTGAAAAACTAAAGTCAAATGTTCTACAAAATATTAACTATTTTTCCTGAGATAGAAGTGGTTGAAATTTGGGAGATAACTTTTGCTATGTTCTGTGAGGCAAAGAGGAGGGAGGCTAGAGTTGATGAAGACATCTTTCTTTTATGTATGATATTGTCTATGTTGGGCCCTGTTAATTTTCATTTACTTATGTACAAATAGCTAATGCATATTTTTTAACTTTAATGTTTGTTATTTACATGCATAGCCTGATGGGCACATGATCCAAAGTTTAATTTTTTGGTTGAAATTTAGTATTTGGCTTCATATATGTAAAGATTGGGGTAAGGCGATCTGCCTTGCCTTTCTTCTACTGTGTCAAAGAATTTATGATCAAGGGCTAGAGTCAGTATTAATTATATGATTTTGTTTTAACCAAGAAGAACTTAGTTAAATTTAAAATTGTAGTTGCACTCATATATAAAGGATTTTCTTTGTTAAAAGGTAAAAAAGAGACATCTCTTATACTTGCTTAACTTTTCATTTAAAAAATTAATGTATTCATAATAAATAGAAAATGAAAGGAGCTTAAAAAGCAAATTGAACACATAGTTATCAGGGAAAACAATTTTAAAATTATGATTTTAAATTCTCGTCTGTATTGCTAAGAATGCCCTATATTGTAATATTCAAGGTTTGCTTATAATTAAAATGTAGGGAAGAAAAAAAGAATCCTGCAGATATTCTAAGGATGACCTAGGCCATTGATAGTCTAAGCTTGAAATTAATCATTAGATTTTCTGAACTCTTATTACACTGGATCTGTTCAGTCTGCTTTAACAAAATACCATAGATTTGGTGGCTTATAAACAACAGAAATGTATTTCTCACAGTTCTGAAAGCTGGGAAGTCCAAGATCAAGTTTCCAGCAGATCTGATATCTGGTGGAGGCCTGTTTCCTGGTTCATAGATGGCACCTTCTTACCATGTCCTCAGATGGTGGAAGGGACAAGGCAGCTCTCTGGGGTCCCTTTTATAAGGGTACGAATCATCCTTTTCATGAGGGATGTGTTGAAACTAAATTGTGCCTGAAGACCCTTATGTTACCTTTACATATCAAATTTCTATTGTATCTGGCCAACCTTTGATTTTAAGGCACTAGGGCAAGAATGGCCAACGGGTTTCCAAACGTATAGAAGTAGTAACATGTGCATATCAACAAAAATCACTTGGTAGGAACCCAATACTAGCTAATAAGCCGACTCCTACTGTCTCAGATCTAGTTCTGTTGCAGAATTGGAAGCTTTAAGGATTATGAAATTCTGGGAACTTGGAGTAGGTCCACCTAGAAGTAGAAGCAGCAAAACCCAAAAAACCAATACAATTTTTAATAGTGTTGTTTAATTTTTAAGTGTTATTTACTAGAAAATAAAACTATACCATGTTTAATCACCAAGCAATTTTTAACAAAAAACTTTAGCACTAGGAATAGGTTAAACTTGACACAATTTTCCATCATAGAATTATATATATGGGTAAAGGGTACCAGTTAGATTCCCATTGGCAAAAACCTGGTGATTTTCATTCTGTGGTATAGAGGTCCTAGTTAAGAGGCAGGAATTATTTAAAAATGACTTTAATTTTGATCATTTAATTATAGGATCTATTTATTCACTTGTTTTTAACTTATTCACAAATCTTAGTCATGAGCATTATTAATAGATAATTTGATGGCTTGTCACTTAACAGTACAAGCATGTTTATTTCTGACTTTTAAACTCGAATTCACCCTTCTTGTGTTTTTCTATTCAGTCGTAACCCACTCCTTCTACATCTACAAAATTTGGTGAGGCATCTTTGACTTTCATCATATTCAGACATGCTAGCTTCAAGAACTTTCCTATTCCTCTTTTAATGTCTGTTTCTCACATTGTATTAGTTCCTTTTATAGTATTAATTCTTCCTACAGTATGAATTTTATTTTTATTTTTTGAAATGGAGTCTTGCTCTGTTGCCCAGGCTGGAGTGCAGTGGCACCATCTCCACTCACTGCAAGCTCTGCCTCCTGGGTTCACGCCATTCTCCTTCCTCAGCCTCCCGAGTAGCTGGGACTACAGGCGCATGCAACCATGCCCGGCTAATTTTTTGTATTTTTTGTAGAGATGGGGTTTCACCGTGTTAGCCAGGATGGATACAGTATGAATTTTTATTCATTTTGCAAATATTCATCATAGATATTTTTGTCTTATTTCAGTTAGAACAAGATTTTTTTCTTTGGATTCAGAAGGTAACTTTCCTACTGTACTTAGGATAAATTCCACAAAAACTCTTTAACAAGGTTTTTTTTCTGGCTATTAGAAAGGAGGAAGACCCTCACTGAATTGAAGATAGTAATGATGGGTGAGGACTTTGACTTCTGTTAACACCTCATTCAGATAAGTGACTATTTTAGTTTAATTACATGAATTTTGTCATCTCCCTTGGAGCTGCCTCCCAGAGCTGGTATATCAGACATCCTCAAGTAAACCTGGACCCAATTTTAGAAATCTTGGCTAATTTTGAGTTAGGAAGTCCTTTCTTTAAACAATATTTTAAAATTAACAGAACAATCACAAAATATATTTTACATATTGCACTTTTCAAAATACTTTAAATATTTAAAAAAATACCCAACACCACAAAGTAACTTAGTTTAAAATAAAATAAAAATTTTTGAAATCAGACCTAATCAAATTGATATATCTCTCATTTTCTTTGAAAATTTTGACCAAGATATCAATTAATAAATCCACTTTGAAAGACATTTTAAGACATTTAATTAATAAATCCATTTGAAACACATTTTAAAATGTGTTTGTTCATGTGTATAAAATCATGTCATTGATATAACATTACTATTCCTTTAAACATTGTTATGTTCTTAAAAATATCTCCTCTTAGTCTATAATTTAGCAAAAGGATTACTGTTTTGAAAGACTTAAAAAAATGCTTAGCTATTTTTTAGCTAAGAAAAAAGATTCCTTTTTCAGTAAATGGATAAAGCTGAAAAATAATAAATTAATAAAATGTTTTAAAGAGTCATAAATATCTTAATACTTAATTCTAGGAAGCTTCTCTATTCATTTGCTTTTTTATTTTTAAAAAGAAGTTTAAAAGAGTTTTAGTTTTAATATCTATAAACTTCAAATGTTATTCCACACTCAAAAAATATTTCTAATGTATTCAGTCACAGTTTACTAAAATAGCTAAGTTTTCTGATTCATAAAATGAATAATAACACTTAATTTTAAGACTTATTTTGAAGATTAAATGAGGTAATACATTCAAATAAAACCTTTTAAACTGAAAGTACTTTCATTCTTGTGTAAGGAAACCATGAAAGTAAAAGACACATCATTCTATTTTGCCAGTGTATCTTAAATTAACTAGCTTTTATTGTCAGTTTAGTGTTCAGCGCACCAAGGGTACATTTCATACTAAGATTGTGCAAGTGAGAGTAAATGCCTCCTTAAATTTTCCATCTTAGGCACCTCTGTTGCTTTTAGACCTGGCTATGTTTTATATTGCTTATATACATTTTTTTTTCTTTTGGAAAAAAGATAAGCTGAAAAACATTTTTGTTGATGACATGCTATTGCTGAAATAAAAACCCAGAACATAGTGGTGTGTAGGAAAAAACTCTCTCAAACCATGTTTTTCTTCTGCTTTCATACCACCACAACAGTTGTCAACACAAAAGACTTCTGTGACAAAATGTGTGGGTTTTTTTCCCCCGCACACTAAGCAGCAGATACCAGCTGGGCATCCTCCAACTCAGTTCTGATACTGTCTACTTGGAGATAGTGTCAGATCCCACTGGTTGAGGACTCAGTGCCCAAGACTGCCCCTCATACCCCCAGACACCATCCTAGGCCTCCAGAACTTCTGACCTACTGGCTTCAAATTGGGGTTCTCACACCACACTCTTTAGGTTCAATTAATTTGCTGGAGCTGCTCACAAAACTCAAGGATACTGGGCACGGTGGCTCAAGCCTGTAATCCCAGCACTTTGGGAGGTCGAGGTGGGCAGATCACTTGAGGCCAGGAGTTCAAGAACAGCCTGGCCAACATGGCAAAACCCCGTCTCTACTAAAAATACAAAAATTATCTGGGTGTGGTGGCATGTCCCTGTAGTCCCAGCTACTCCAGAGGCTGAGGCACGAGAATCACCTAAACCCAGGAGGCAGAGGTTGCAGTGAACCAAGATTGTGCCACTGCACTCCTGCCTGGGCCGCAGAGCAAGACTGTCTGAAAAAACAAAAAGAAAAAATCAAAGGAAACACACTTACCGGTTTATTACAAAGGATATTGCAAAGGATACAGATGAGGAGATGGGTAGGGTGAGGTATGGGAGCAGGGGTGCAGAGCTTCCATGCCCTCTGGGGGCCACGCCCTCCAGAAACCTCCATGTGTTCAGCTATCCAGAAGCTCTCCTAATCCAGTTTTTATGATGTCAGCATTGGGATTTTTATGATGTCAGCATTCCTCCCCTACAGCATAGGGCAAAAACCCTCTCTGGGGAGGGTCTTAAAGACACACAATTTACAATGATGGGGGAAAAATTAGAGTCCTGCCTTGGAACAGGTTAAAGGAGGGCAAGAGAAGGTCCGAGGCCTGCCCCTGAGGCCTACCACACCCAACATTATAACAACACAACAGTTTTTATGTATTTTCAGTTTTGCATAATATGAAGTTAAAGACTTAAGTAAATTGAGTAAATAGTAGTTTTTTTTTTTTAATTTCACAGATCAATAGAGTTAACTCCTGAGTTATATGCATACAACCCCAAAGTTGTTTGCTGTCTGGAGCTGTGCCTACACCCGCCTGGCATATTCTTGAGACATTGGAGCTAGGAAGTTGGAAATTGATAGAAAATTTTGTCACTTGTAACAGAGCTAAGGCAATATGGATTATGGTGGACCCTATCACTTGGAATACTTTCCTGAAAGCAACACAGATCATCACTGCCAAATATTTTTAGGACCCCAATTCTGTACTAAGTGCTAGTGATGTGATAGGAAGCCAGACACAATTGAACTAGCTATCTCTATATTAGTGACATCCTAAAACAGAGTTTCTATTGTAATTGGTTTACTGTTTCTCTTAGAATATTTAAATGTTTTACCATGGTCTTTCAGATTCTGCATGATCATACAGCAACCTCTTCTTTAGCAACCTCTCCACTATCCCACCCGGGTACTTTAGTTCTGGTGGCCTCTTTCATTTTCTGAAAGAACATCAGTTTCTTAGCCTATGATCTTTCATCTTTTGGAAGATCTCTGCCCCTTCTCCTTTCAAAGCACAGCCTCCTTCTGACATTTCAAGACTCAGCGTCCATGTTACCTTCCCAGATCAGCCTTCCTTGAACCCACCCCATCCACCTGGATCTCCCTGTTTATTCTTCATGAGAGAACCCTGTTCTTTCATAGGATTTTTCTGAATTTGTCATCACATACTTATTTCCTTGTTTGTGTGCCTCTTCTCACCAGACCCTGAGCACCATGTAAGTAGAAACAAAGTATTATTTCAAAGACCCAAGTCTGAAACGGTTTATCTGTTTATACTTAATGGCTAAGGTATACATGTACACGTATTCTATTTGACTAACATTTGAGGTAAAAAACATGGGGGAAAGGAGCAGATAACACATATTTTTAGAGGATTTAGGGTATATATAACTAAGAAGGTTCCCTTTATTTGTTTTTTTTTGGGAGGGAATCCTGCTCTGTCACCCAGACTAGAGTACAGTGGCACGATCTCAGCTCACTGCAACCTCTGCCTCCTGGGTTCAAGCGATTCTCCTGCCTCAGCCTCCTGAGTAGCTGGGATTACAGGTGCGTGCCACCATGCCCGGCTAATTTTTGTATTTTTAGTGGAGATGGGGTTTCGCCATGTTGGCCAGGCTGGTCTCGAACTCCTGATCTCAGGTGATCCACCTGCCTCAGCCTTCCAAGGTGCTGGGATTACAGGCCTGAGCCACCATGCCTGGCCCCATTTTAAATCTTATTCTCACTTTGAGGTGGAGTTAATCTCAGAAAACTTTGAGATTAAGTTATCTTAATATCAACCTTCTCACTTTATTCATTTATTCAACAAATGTTTATTGAGCCCTTACTGTGTGCCAGGTAGTTTTAAACATTGGGGATACTATTGAATAAGATAGACAAAGCCCAAGCCTTCCTGCATCTTGCTTGCTAGTAGAGAGATAATAAATAAGAAAATAAATGAATTTATAACATAACCTCAAGTGGTGATCAATACTATGAAGGAAATAGAGCAGAGGTAGGAGTAGCAAATAAATGGGAATTATGGCTGTCTTAGGCAAGATGTTTAGACAAGGCTTTGCTTAGGAGGTGCTATTTGAGGAGATATGTGAATAATGGAGTGGGGTGAGTCATAGGAAGCATGGTCAAAGAGTATTTGGGGCAGAGGAAACAGCAAGTACAAAAACCCAGAGAAAGGAAGAATTATGCCACAGTCACGGAATAGAAAGATGACCAGGATGGCTGGAGTAAGAAGAGTGTTAGAGCATGAGGTCTGAGAGGTATCAAGGGGCCAGAACTCATGTAGTGTTTTGTAAACCAAGATAAGGCATTTGAATTTATTCTACGTGTGACAGGAAGCTCTTGCAGGGTTTTGAGTATGGAGGTGGGTTAGGGAGTAACATATTAGCTCTATGAGGACATCTAGGAGGCAGCAAGAGTAGAAGTATGGAAACCAGTTTGTAGGATGCTTTTGCAGTGGGACAGAAAAGAGATAAGAATTGCTTTGACTCTAGCAATGGTATAGGTAATGAAAAGAAGTTAAACTTGGAATATATTTTGAATTTAGAGCCAATATGACTTGCCTGGTGTCTTGGATAAGTGTGAGAGAAAGAAGAATAATGATGACTCCTTGTCTTTTTTGCTTTGGGCAACTGGATATAAAGAGCGATTTAATGATATGGTAAAGACTAGGGAGAAGCAGTCATTTTTGGGGGGTGGTAGAGGATGATTAAAGTTTATTTTATGCATAGACATCAAGTGAAGATGTTGAGTAAGGTCAAATAGGGCAGATGCTTCTGAAATACTCCTTCAAGGCTATTTAGTATCTGACAAATGGAGCATTGTTATATTTATGGCTCTACTTCCTAGCATAGACATACAACATATACTGGGTGGATGGATGGATAACTAGGCATACAGTCATACATTTGAGGAAATAGAGTGTTCTTTGTATAATGGCACTCATAGATGTAAATAATCACAACCGTAATAATATCAAATATTATATATTACTCTGTGTCAAGCACTGTTCCCAATTCTTAACATTATTCATTCACTTCTTATATGCTATGATTTAAGTTACTACTATTATCATTAGTATCTCTGCTCTACAGTTGAGAAGCTTATTGAGGGTCATGTAGCTACAGGTGGCCAGGATTTGAACCCATGTACTGTGGCTCCAGAGTTTGTGCTCCTACCTACTGCACTATAATTTTCCCATGATCATGACATACTCATCATCATAAACCAATATCTATATATCTGTGTGACCATTTGGTTTGGGGTGATGGAGTGATAAAAGTGATATTTGAATGAAATATGAAGACTATTGGTGAAAAATGCCACCTTAATCCTTGGAAGAGAAATTTAGTATAATCCTATTGGGTGAATCTGAAGCACAAACTAGGTTTTATCTCATATCTGAAAGGTATCTAAAATATCTGATTAGTGTACTTAAGTCCTATTAATCACACATCTTTGCAAGGTCTCAAGAGTCTCCTAAAATTTCATTGTTTGAGAGAAAAATTGGTAGTAGGCCACTCTTGAATATATGTGGGTTTATACTCATACCATTTTAGTTAAAGATTTTCAATTCATCCATGGCTAGGAAGTATAAAATATTTAGCATAACAGTATGTGTATTAGCTGGAATGAATTTCTTAAGTGTTAATTGTTAGCATTACTTTGCTCAGATGAAAGCCATTATTTATACTGCAGTGCCCCTAATGAACATAGGAAAAGATGACTTGTCAACAAAAAGTATATGATTGGAGTTGTAGAGTCTGCTTCTTTTTCCAAAACATACATGCCACCTTCTCTTTTTTTCTCCCCCCATAAAATCCAGCTCCTGTAGGACACCTTTTCTTCTGATGCCTCCATAGGAGACAACTCATGCTCACCATCTCCACCTTTAAGAATTATTTCTGTAGTGAGTCACTATTACAGATAATAACCCACCTCCTGTTGGTCTGCTGGAACTGAAAAAGGGCTGAAAATTGTTAAACTTTTGCAGTGATATGTGTAATGACTATATGATTATCATGCCTCTTTTTATTCACAGCTTATCAAGTACCTACTTGATATGTAGAAAGGAAAAGAGTAAAGTTAAGAAAAGACAGTTTTTTTCTCCTGAAAGTTTAGTTGAAAGCGCAGCTTTAACACATTCATACATACATCCAAGAAATTCAAATAAAATAATCAAGCCAAATCACTGAAAGCTGAGAAAAGAGTTGAATGTTCAAGTGGCTACTTGAAGTCACTTCATGTGATGTATCATGTAATCCTGCAAAATGAGTGCTGTATTCCTGTTTTTCAAGTAATGAAACTGAGGTTCAGAGAGCAAAATGTTTCATTGCTAGTAAACTTCAAACTAGTAAACAAGAATTTGAGCTTATATATCTCTAATTCCAGGACCTGTGCTTTTATTGCTAATGGCATTTTTAAAACTTGTTCTTCATGCTTTTTTTTGTTGAGTGAATTAAGAGCAGGATAAATAAGAAAAATAGTATTTAATAATGTATTGCTTAGGCATGAGTAACTTCCTATTTGAAAGAACTGTTGCGTAATCGCCTTTTTTTCTTTCTTTCTTTTTAAATTTCTTCTCCCTGCATAGTTTCTGCATCTCCCAGATCTCCTTTTTGTTATTTTGTTTTGGCTTATTTATATTAGGGACTTTCTGGAAATATTTGATTGCCACTCATATAAAAGAGTAAATCACTAAAAATTAGTTAGAAACTCTGAGCACCTGGGTGAGGTTTGTGAACTTCACTGTGTAGTTATTTGGTAGAGCAATTTCTTAAGAAACCCCCATTGCATATCTTTAGGTTTTTTATCCTGTTACTCAGTACCTCACTGCCCAAAGTACCTGGTATCGCCACTGCCACATCCTTTTGGTGGGTTAAAAGTTTATCTGGTTTGCCTGTTGGCTTTCCTTACTGCTGAGTTCCAATTCAGTTTTTTCTCACCTACTGAGTAGGTTACCATTTGTGTATCTGCCTTCCAAGCTTTCAAAATTTTGTATCTCCAGCCTGGACAACATAGGGAGACCCTGTCTCTACAAAAAAATTTTCAGAAAATTAGCTGGGCACCATGGCGCATTCCTATAGTCCCAGCTACTCAGGAGGCTGCAGTGAGCCATGATTGTGCCACTGTGCTCCAGCACGGGTGACAGAGCAAGACCCTGTCTCTTAAAAAAAAGTGTTGTATCTGAAAGGTTTATGTCTTTTAAAATAAGTCAGTTTATTGCCGTTTTAGTGGGGTTTTATGAGAGAAAGTTAATGTCTGCATTCTATTTGTCATCTTAAACCAATGTTGTTTATCTTCTGAAGATTCCATTTAATTTAGTTTGTTGTAGTTTTAGTCATCCAGAAGTTTCCAATTTGTATGAATTCAGATCTGTTCATATCCTTTCCCCACTTTTGAATGGAGTTGTTTGTTTTTTTCTTGTAAATTTAAGTTCCTTGTAGACTCTGGATGTTAGAACTTTGTCAGATGGATAGATTGCAAAAATTTTCTCCCATTCTGTAGGTTGTCTGTGCACTCTGATGATAGTTTTTTTTGTTTTTGTTTTTGTTTTTGGCTGTGCAGAAGCTGTTGAATTTAATTAGATCCCATTGTCAATTTCTGCTTTTGTTGTGATTGCTTTTGGTGTTTTCATCATGAAATCTTTGCCCATGCCTATGTCCTGAATGGTATTGCCTAGATTTTCTTCTAGGATTTTTAGAGTTTTCGGTTTTACATTTAAGTCTTTAATTCATCTTGAGTTAATTTTTGTATGAGGTTTAAGGAAGGGGTCTAGTTTCAATTTTCTGCATATGACTGGCCAATTCTCCGAGGACCATTTATTTATTTAATAGGGAATTTATTTAGGACCATTTATTTAATAGGACCATTTATTTAATAGGGAATCCTTTCTCCATTGCTTGTTTTTGTCAGGTTTGTCAAAGATCAGATGGTTGTAGGTGTGTGGTCTTATTTCTGAGTCCTCTACTCTGTTCCATTCGTCTGTGTGTCTGCTTTTGTACTAATACCATGCTGTTTTGGTTACTGTAGCCTTGTAGTATAGTTTGAAGTCAGGTAGTGTGATGTCTCCAGCTTTGTTCTTTTTGCTTAGGATTGTCTTGGATATTTGCGCTCTTTTTTGATTCCATATGAATTTTGTGAATTTTAGTTCCATGTGAATTAGTTTTTTCTAATTCTGTGAAGAAAGTCAATGGTAGTTTAATGGGAATAGCATTGAATCTATAAATAACTTTGGGCTGTATGGTCAGTCTTACAATATTGATTCTTTCTATCCATAAGCATGGAATGTTTTTCCATTTGTTTGTGTCCTCTTTGATTTCTTTGAGCAGTGGTTTGTGGTTGTTGAAGAGGCCCTTCACTTCCCTTGTTAGCTGTATTCCTAGGTATTTTATTCATTTTGTAGCAATTGTGAATTGGAGTTCATTCATGATTTGGCTCTTTGCTTGCTTATTGTTGGTGTATAGGAATGCTAGCGATTATTACACATTGATTTTGTATCTGAGAGTTTGCTGAAGTTGCTTATCAGCTTAAGAATGTTTTGGGTTAAGATGATAATTTGACCTCCTCTCTTCCTATATGAATATCTTTGTTTCTTTCTCTTGCCTGATTGCCCTGGCCAGATCTTCCAATACTATGTTGAATAGGATTGGTGAGAGAGAGTATCCTTGTCTTGTGCTGGTTTTCAAGGGAAATGCTTCCAGCTTTTCCCCATTCCGTATTACGTTGGCTGTGGATTTGTCATAGATGGCTCTTTGAGATACATTTCTTGAATACCTAGTTTGTTCAGAGTTTTTAACATTATGTTGAATTTTATCAAAGGCCTCTTCTGCAACCACAGATAATCATGTGGTTTTTGTCTTTAATTCTGTTTATGTGATGAATCACATTTATTGGTTTGCATATGTTGAACCAGCCTTGCATTCTGGGGATGAAGCCAACTTGATCATGGTAGATAAGCTTTTTGGTGTGTGCTGGATTTGGTTTGCCAGTATTTTATTGTGGATTTTTGCATTGCTGTTCATCAGAGATATTGGCCTGAAGTTTTCTTTTTTTGTTGTATCTCTGTTAGGTTTTGCTGTCAGGATGATGCTGGCCTCATAAAATAAGTTAGGGAGGAGTCCCTTCCTTTCAATTTTTTAGAATAGTTTCAGTAGAAATTTGTACCTCTGGTAGAATTCAGTTGTGAATGCATCTGATCCTGGGATTTTTTTTATTTTTTTTTTGGTTGGTAGGCTATTTATTACTGCCTCAATTTCAGAACATGTTATTGGTCTACTTAGGGATTTGATTTCTTCCTGGTTCAGTCTTGGGAGGGTGTATGTGTCCAGGAATGTATTCATTTCTTCTAGATTTTTTAGTTTATGTGCATAGAGGTGTTTATAGTATTTTCTGATGGTTGTCTGTATTTCTGTGGGGTAAGGGTGGTAGCTCCCTTGACATTTCTGATTGCGTTTATTCCATTCTTCTTTCTTTCCTTCTATGTTAGTCTAGCTGGTGGTCTATTTTATTAATTTTTTCAAAAAATAAGCTCCTGGATTCATTGATTTTTTAAGGGTTTTTTGTGTCTCTGTCTCCTTCAGTTCTGCTCTGATCTTGGTTATTTTTTGTCTTCTGCTAGCTTTGGGGTTTGTTTGCTCTTTGAACTGGTTTTAGTATCAATATTGTACTAGCTTCATAAAATGAGATGAGGAATGTTTCTAGTTTTTCCATTCCAGGAAGAAAATCTGAGTAAAAGTGGAATTATCTGTCCCTTGAATGTTTGGTAGAATTTACTGGTAAAACCAAATGAGCTTGATGTTTTATTTATGGGAAGATTTTAAATTATTGATTCAAATTATTTAATAGTTGCAGGACTATGTAAGTTATTTTATTTCTTTTTTATTGAGTTTTGGTAATTTGTATTTTTGTAGTAGTTTTCCACTTGGTCTACATTTTCCAATTTATTGATATAAAATTATTCATAATAATTCCCTATTATCTTTTTAATCTTTGTGATTTTGTCCCATTTTTCATACCTAATACTGCCTATCTATCTCTTTTCTTTATCTTGATCAATCTGACTGGAGATTTATTAGTTATTTCAAAGAACCCATTTTTGGCTTTGTTGACCAAACTGTGTTTTATCTTTGTTTTCAGTTTCATTAAGTTCTGCTCATGTCTTCATTTCTTTCTCTCCACTTTCTTTGTTTTTTTTCTGTCTTTCCCCCTAACTTCTAACTTATTTTCTAATATAAGCGTTGAAGGTTATACATTTTTCTACTTTTTTGTGTGTGGGAAGTACAAAAATTGTCAGTTGGGAATTTCGAAGTAGAGAAAAATATTTCATTCTGACTTTTAAATTGCCACTGTCAATTGTGCCTAAAATTCATAGTGCTTACCATGTCAAACATATGATTTTGATATGTACCTGGGAAAATTATGCTTACTAGTGTGGTTTTAATTTCATCATGTTTCATATAGGATTCACCTTTATTTGATCTTATTAAACAATCAAAGGACCGAGAAGGACCAACTGATCACCTTGAATCTGCTTGTCCTCTTAATCTTCCTCTCCAGAATAATCACACTGCAGCAGATATGTAAGCAAACTATATGTTATGTTGACCATTCAAACTGCAAATAGATTTTAAGCATAAGTGCAATGTAACATTCTATAAAGAAACTGTAGGGAATAGAATTTTGAATAAGAATTGTTTCTGTTTTTAAGAAATTAGTAATAAAAGGTACATGACCCAAATAAAGTCATATAAAAGAGTACAGAGTGCTACTGAATCACCTAGGATTTGCATAATGAGAGCAGTTTTCATGGCAGAGTTGGCAGTTTAGGTGGAATAGGATTTCAACGTGGAAACTGGAGAGAATAGAGGAGACAGAGGAGTGTGTTCCAAGAGTCAGAATGGCATTAACTCAAAAATATCAAAGGAAGCAGAAAACATTTTTCAGAGTGTGCAGGTCAGTCCATTTGGAGTGAAGCATAGGATAAGTGTGGGGAGAAGTATGGGATGTGGACTAACACACAGTTGATTAGTGTGTGCTGGTGATGATGATGGGAAAAGAAAATGTAAACCCAAATGTATCTGAAACAGGTCTCAATCGATGTAGAAGTTTATTTTGCCAAAGTTAAGGACATGCCCAGGAGAGAGATCTGTGCCTTTCTCCAGTGATGATTTTGAGGGCTCCAGTATTTAAATGGGAAAGTCAGTCTGGAGGGGAAAGAAAAAGGGTGTGGTAATCCACATGTTGCAAGAGAAAAAGAGCAGGTAGAGGAATCGTCAATTATCTATCCATCTCATGCTGAGTGAATCGACACTTTACATAAGATAAGGTGAACATAAAGTCACTGTCTGTGGAGGTATTTAACCTTTTATCTGTATTTATTTGTGTGGGAACAAAAGGAAAGGCAGTTTCTTGCATGACTCAGATTTCAGCTTAATTTTTTCCTTTTGGCATAGTGAATTGGGGTCCCAAGTGTTTATTTTCCTTTCACAAAAGCAATCACTAACTGTGTGCTGGGCAATGGCCTAAGTACTTAAGATTTATTTTTTCATTTAATCTTCATAACAGCCCATAAGGTAATAGATACTGCTGTCAGCCTGTTAACTATAAAATAGGAATTAGAGAAATAAGATAACTTGCCTAAGGTCAATAGAATTCAAACCCAAGCTATCTAATCCCAAAGCCCAGGCTCTTAATCACTCTAACTACATTGCCTTTCACAGAAATGTGCCTAATATTTTGTTTCTGTTTAATTCTGTGTAGGAACTGACATTACAGTATTCTGTATTAGTGCAGGGGCCATTTTCCAGAGATGTCATTTTCATGCTAACTTGTACCCAAAGTGTTTCTGGCATATGGAGACCCTGCCTTCATGTATACATTTGTTTCCTAAGTAATGCATTGTATAAATAAGTTAAGCCTTGTTTTTTTTAAATTCAAGAAGCAGTCATCTGTTAACTGCCAGGAAGTGGTGTAGGCACTGGGAATACAGAAGTAAGATGGCCTGGGTCCTTCCCCTCATAGAGCTTACATTCTGGAGGAGGAACACAGGCAATGAACAAGTAAACCAAGATGTAAGGTGATTTTAGAGTATAATAAGTGCTACAAAGGAAATAAACAGAGTGGTGTGAAAGAGAGAAACGGAGAGGCTGATAGAATGCTTAGTGGCACTTTCCTTTCTCTGATAAAGTGACATTTTGACGTGACACCTGAAGGGCAAGCTGATGCTAGCTAGGCAAAAACCAGCATGATGTGCATTCCAGGCAGAACAAACAGCAAGTGCAGTGGCTGTAGGGCAGATCAAACTTAGTTGGATTTAGGAACAGAAAGAAAGAAATCCTAGTGTGGCTGAGGTATTGGAAGAGGAGAATGGTGCAAGATGAGACTGAAGAGCTAAGCTGGGGTAGATCTTGTAGAGATCTCCACTCTCTAGCTGCTATCTGAAGTACAGGTGGGTTTGGAGGAAAGGGACAGGGCAAGGCAAAAAGCGAGGAAACCAATTTGGAGACTATTTCTGTAGTTCAGATGAGGGATGTAGGTGACTTGGTCTAAGGTATGGTATTAGAAATAGAAATGGAGAGATCTGGGGTGTATTTAGAGATAAATTAATAGGTTTTACATTGGTTTTATGTTGGATTTCAGGAATTTGGTAAATGGAGAAATTAAAAATAACCCTAGGTTTTTGACTTAAGACACTAGATGTAATGTGGAGCTATTCTTTGAGATGGGAAAATAAATCCAGAGCTCTGCTTTGTTCTTATTAAGTCTGAGATTCGAGTAGTTATATCCGGTAGGTAATTGGAGATTTACACCTAAAACTTCAGAGACTAACTTTGCCCAAGTTAGGCCAGTTTACGATACTGTCAGTGAACTGAATGAAAATCCAAAGTAGATACTAGACCAGACACTGGTCCTTCTAAAATCATTGTGATAATGGGTCGCTTTTCTTAGTGTACTGGTTAATATACTACATGTTGTAGAAACATCCATAGTAAGGTACAAATTCTACTTCCTGTTCTCTTTGTTCTTAAAGTTTGTCTGTAAAAATAAGTTCATTTGCCAGCTACCAAAAGAAAATCAGAAAGTAGATCTAGATTATTCTGTTAAATAGGGGCAGCACAGAACGATAATATTTGCTAACATCCCTGCCTTGAGTTATGCCTGACATATTTAGCATGGTGTAAATCTGTCTGAATAATGTTATTTGAAGTATTAATTCATAGAATTCTGTACTGTGTAATTTAGGTATGTGTAAATCTGTGTGTATAACTGAAATCTTAGATATGAACCACAGTTATCGCTAAAAAAAATTTAGAAGGAGAATCACAAAAACAAGATAACAGTATTTAATATCAATAAATTGTTTTTTAAGCTGGAATCACCTTATGGTCTCAATACCACTATAATTATTAAAATTGTACATTATACATATATAGCTATTTTTTTCTAATAAGGCAGTAATCCCCAGGAAAAGCCATTTATTAAAATAGAATTAGATATGATGATGACAAGCAGTTTTCCTATTAATATATCTTTCCCAGCTTGCATTTAAATAGTCTGCTATAATACCAATTAAATAGACAAGATGTATCTGGGTGTACAACCTTGAAGTGTATGTATAATCTGTGATTCTTAGCCAACTTGAAATGAAGACTTTTCCTTTAAATATATCTAGGTATCTTTCTCCTGTAAGATCTCCAAAGAAAAAAGGTTCAACTACGCGTGTAAATTCTACTGCAAATGCAGAGACACAAGCAACCTCAGCCTTCCAGACCCAGAAGCCATTGAAATCTACCTCTCTTTCACTGTTTTATAAAAAAGGTTAGTAGATGATTATTTTCAAGAGCATGGACTCTGAAACTAGGCTGACTGGGTTCAAATCATGTTTCTTCTACTTTCTAGGTACATTACTGGGTAAGTCACTTAATATCTCTGTGTCTCAGTTTCCTCATCTATAAAATGGAAATGATAATTTTGCGAGATCTTTCTTGACTATTCAGAGTCGTTTTTCTGGCCGGAAACCTCTGTGACCGGTGGCGCCCTTGATCAATTTTTGCTCAGGCCCACCGGGCTCATTTCAGCCCCTTGGTCTGACAGGCTGCACTCGTCTCACACTACTGGCCTGGGTCCATGCCAGCCAGGAGCAAGTCAGACATGGAACGGAGAGGGGTGTGTGGGCAAGCATGAGATCTGGCCATTGCCCACAGTCAGAAATGCTGGCTGCTGCAGCGGGGCGGGCAGCTCCAGGTGCTGGCACAGGTGCCAGCTCTCTGTGAGGCTGCACCTGGACCAGACGCACCACAAGCGGTTTCCACAGCTGGTACTGGGGAACAATAAAATGGCTCCTAGAAGCTTGGAGACGCCAGAAACCACAGGGCCCCAAAGAGGGAGTCACAGCCCTGGCTCAAGGAGCTCCCAATTCTGGGCTCCCCGAAGGGCCGCAGCTCTTCTCTCTTCTTTACCCACAACATGGCGAGCAAGGGGCATGTTTCAGCCCTGTTTGTGTTACAGCCCTTTTAGCCTCGCCATTTGGTGGGTCCTGAGTTCTTGTCCTGCAGCCAGGAAGAATGAGGTACACAGACAAGTGGAGGGTGAGCAAGATGAAGAGGAGATTTATTGAGCAATAGAACAGCTTAGGGAAGACCCACAGTGGGCAGCTCCTCTCTGTAACCACAAAGTCCCGATGAGTGTTCAGCTCCTAGCAGAGAAGGTAGCTCCTCTCTGCAGGCAGGTCGTCCCAACAAGTGTTCAGTTCTCAGCAGAAAGGGTAGCTCCTCTCTGCAGCTGCTCGTCCTGACAAGTGTTCAGCTATCAGTAGAGAGGGTAGTTCCTCTCTGCAGCTAGTTGTCTCTCCATCCTCTGCTCTGCTCTGGCTGAGCCTCGGGCTTCTGTGGGCCTCAGCGGGAAGAAAGTGTGCACCGATTGGTACATGGGCGGCCACTAGTGGGCCCAGAAAAGGTACCACAAGTCCTTACTCCTGTCCGTGGGACTGGCAGCGCCCACCCCCAGCCTTCAGGCGCTCCCTGGCCTGAAGGTGGGGCCTCAACAGGGACGCATCCTCTACTGCTCAGGAGCCCATCTGCCTCCTGCCGCCATCCATGCGTCAAGGGGCACCTGTAGGCCAGTGCCAAGCTGCCCTCAGCCCCCGCTTCGGCTTCCCCCCCCGTGCTTGTCAGCGCCCAAAGTCTGGAGAGGGCTGAGGCGACAGGGGGCTGGCGTGTCAGCGCTGCCTTGAGCGTGCGCACATCTGGCTGGGCTGCAGCAGCACCCAGGCTCAGCCCTGACTTTGCTCCGAGATTGGAGTGGTCGCTGGCAGCAGGGAGAAACCAGGCAGTGGGAGCAGGCACTTCTGAGCCTGCGAGGGCGGTGGCGGTTGGGGGGTCCCTTCCCCAGCCCCCAAGTATACAGAGATGCCTGGGTCCGCAGCCACGGTTTGGGTAGCTGCAGCTGCACTGGGGAGGGTGGGACTCCTACCTGCTCCGCAGCCCAGAGAGCACAGGGATGCCTGGGTCCGCAGCGGTGGCTTGGGCGGCTGCAGAAGCACTGGGGAGCTCCTGTCCCAACTCGGAAGGGGCGGGGTTCCTGCTTGTCCCCGGCTCCTCTGGGCTTCCTGGAGCGTGCCGCCCCATCCACGCCTCCCTGCTGCAGCAGGTGTGATGTACATACAAAAGTAGTGTGTTGTTGCCTACTGCAGACACATTTCCTGGATATTTTCAGGACATTTAAGAAGGCCGGTAACCAGGTCATGTAGCATTCTCTGAGTGTGTATATATATGGTGGGGTGGGGAAGTTGATTTGAGTGTCTGTGCATGCGTATATACTTCCTAGTGCATATCCACTTGGAGCTCTTTGAAAGACAGTAAAAGGTCATGTTCCTCCATGATAATCTTTTTCCTGATTTTATTCAAGTAAGAATTATGCTGAGCTTTACAGGCATATTGTCAGATATTATCCTTAGGTTAGAGCAGTGGTTTTCAAAGTGTCGTTCCCAACCAGCAGAATCCACATCACCTGGAAATTGTAGAAATAAGAATTCTGGGGCTCCAACCTAGACCTGCTCAATCAGAAACTCTTAAGATAGGGCCCTCAAAACCTTGTTTTAACAACCCTCCAGCTAAGTCTGATGTATGCTAAAGTTTAAGACCACTGAGATAAATTGTTAGCTTTAAAAATTTCAAATTACCTCATGCAAGTCGTTGAAAGAGATATATAAAAGGTCTTTATATGATATTTAAAGTAGATGAAGGAAAATTCAATTTTATGGATTCCTTTTTGCCAAATTTGCATTTTCAGTAGTATTTTTTATAAACTAAATAAATTACATATTGCAGTCATTTTACATATAGGTAATCTACAAGTTTACCATTTTTCAACAGAGTATATTCCATTGGTATTTTATAGAGAAATGTGTGGTTTAATTTTTTTAGGATTGGAAAAATTCATAGACACTGGCAATTATATAATTATAAAAAATGATTATTCCTCTTTAATATTGATAGTGGGAATGACCAATGGTGAGTTATTATTAATGGAATTGAAACAAACCCTATTGGGTTTGTCTAATTTTACAGTGTCTTATGACCTTTCCTCCACTACTTCCTACCTCTGCCCCAATTTCATGCCATAATAGTTAATTCAGCAAGTATCATTCTGCCTTATATGTACCTAGAACTGTGCTAACACAAGGAATCAATTATTTTTAAGGAAAATAGTGGTAGAAAAATCTTAAACATCACCACTAAAGAACTTATTCATGTAACCAAACACCACCTGTTCCCCCAAACACCTATTTTTTAAAAAAACTCATGCCTACATAATGAAGCCTCCATAAAAACTCAAAAGGACCTGGTTCTGGGAGCTTCTGGATATTTGCCCAACTGGAGGTTCCTGGAGAATAGCGTGCCTGGGGAGGGCAAGGAAAATCCATGCCCCTTCTCACATGCCTTGCCCTCTGCATTTCTTCATCTGTATCCCTTGTAATATGCTTCATAATAAACCAGTAAACATGTTTCTCTGGGGGAAAGAAAAGAGTGGTAGAAAAGAGGTTTCTGTTAAAATGCTACTTAACAGCATTATAATTAGAGCAATTTCATGATTTGAAAAAAATCTACTTGTAATTCAAAATGAACAGTAAAAATGACTAATTTTTCTTATTCCCACAGTGTATCGGCTAGCCTATCTCCGGCTAAATACACTTTGTGAACGCCTTCTGTCTGAGCACCCAGAATTAGAACATATCATCTGGACCCTTTTCCAGCACACCCTGCAGAATGAGTATGAACTCATGAGAGACAGGCATTTGGACCAAGTAAGAAAATCAAGCACTTCACCTTCTCTCCTCCCTACTTACTTGTTAACTGATTTCTTTCTTTCTTTCTTTCTTTTTTTTTTTTGAGATAGAGTCTTACTCTGTTGCCCAGGCTGGAGTGCAGTGGCGCAATCTCGGCTCACTGCAACCTCCGCCTCCCAGGTTCAAGTGATTCTCCTGCCTCAGCCTCCCAGGTAGCTAGGATTACAGGCGTGTACCACCACACCTTGTTAATTTTTGTATTTTAGTAGAGACAGGTTTTCACCATGTTGGCCAGGCTGGTCTCAAACTCCTGACCTCAGGTGATCCCTCTGCCTAAGGCCTCCCAAAGTGTTGGGATTACAGGCATGAGCCACTGCACCCAGCCTTGTTAAGTGATTTCTAAAGAAAATATTAGATTCAAATGAGAAACTAGATCAATTTATTAGACTTAATATATGTTCACTTTTTGGCTACCATTTACATTTTTGTTGTAATTCTTACAAATTAAAGCTTTAACACTCAAGAGTATATTTTAGTAACTACTTTTTTAATGACACAAAAGATCTTACCTGTAAAAAAAATAGCCGAAGAACCTTCTTATCATTGGCTTTTTCTATGTAGTAGTGAGCTAGATATCATTTTAGTGTGAAAAAAGCATGAGACTTAAGAATCAGTTGATTTAAAACAATACCTACTGAATGAATGAATGAAGTCAATTGGTTTACAATGAGAGAATCATTTTTCATCTCCTCCTTTTTCTCTATAAAATAGGTTAATAAGAACAATATACTTTTGGCTGGGTGCAGTGGCTCACACCTGTAATCCTAGCACTTTGGGAGGCTGAGGTGGGCAGATCGCTTGAGCTCAGGAGTTTGAGACCAGCCTGGGCAACCTGGCAAAACTCTGTCTCTACAAAAAATTTAAAAATTAGCCAGGTGTGGTGACTTGCACCTGTGGTCCCAGCTACTTCGGAGACTGAACTGGGAGGATTTCTTGAGCCCAGGAGGTGGAGGTTGCAAGTGAGCTGAGATCACACCACTGTGCTCCAACCTGGGTAACAGAGCAAGACCTTGTCTCAAAAAAAATTTTTTTAATTAAAAAAGTATACATATATAGTTAATAGCTTTACTGAAATAATTCACACACCATAAAAACCACCCATTTAAAATGTACAATTCAGTGGTTTTTAGTATATTCACAAAGTTATACAAACATCACCACAATCAATTTTAGAATTTGTATCACACCAGAAAGAAATTCCATACCCTCAAGCAGTCACCCCCTATTCCCCTACCCCCTCAGCCCAAGGCAATACTAATATATTTTCTCTCTATGGATTTGCCTCTTCTAGACATTTCATATACATGGAATTATATAATGTGTGGTCTTTTGTGTATGGCTTCTTTCATTTAGCATAATGTTTTCAAGGTTCATCTGTATTGTAGCTTGTATCAGTACTTCATTCCTTTTCATTGCCAGACAATATTCCATTGTATGGATATATACCACATTATGCTTATCATTCATAAAGTGATAAACATTTGGGTTGTTTCCACTTTTTGGCTATTATGAATAATGTTACTGTGAACATTCATGTACATGTTTTCATTTCTCCTGGGTACATACCTAGGAGTAGAATTGCTAGGTCATATGATAATTCTATGTTAACTTTTTGAGGAATGCCCAGATCATTTTCTAAAGTGGCTATACCATTTTACATGCCTACCAATAATGTATGAGGTTCTAATTTCTCTATATCCTCACCAACTTTTTAATCTTTTCTTTTTTAATAATAGCCATCCTAGTGGGTTTAAAATGGCATCTCAGTGTGGTTTGATTTGCATTTCTCTGATGGCTAGTGATGGTGAGCACCTTTTCATGTGTTTACTGGCCATGTGTATATCTTCTTTAGAGAAATGTCTATCAGACCCTTTGCCCATTTTATTTTATTTTATTTTATTTTTTATTTTTGACACGGAGTCTTGCTCTGTCGCCCAGGCTAGAGTGCAGTGGCACGATCTTGGCTCACAGCAATCTTCGCCTTCTGGGTTCAAGCAATTCTTCTGCCTCAGCCTCCTGAGTAGCTGGGATTACAGGTGTGTGCCACCACGCCTGGCTAATTTCTGTATTTTTAGTAGAGACGGGGTTTCATTATGTTGGTCAGGCTGGTCTTGAACTCCTGACCTTGTGATCCACCCGCCTTGGCCTCCCAAAGTGCTGGGATTACAAGCATGAGCCACCATGCCCAGCCCATTTTGTTTTGAGACATGGTGTTACTCTGTCACCCAGGCTGGAGTGCAGTGACATGATCACAGCTCACTACAGCCTTGAATTCCCGGGCTCAAGTGTTCCTCCCACTTCTGCCTCCTGAGTAGCTGGGACTATAGGCACACACCACCACGCCGAGCTAATTTTTGTATTTTTTTGTACAGATAGGGTTTTGCCATGTTGCTCAGGCTGGTCTCGAATGGTTGAGTTCAAGTAAGCCACCCACCTTGGCCTCCCAAAGTGCTAGGATTACAGGCATGAGCCACCATGCCCGGACTGCTCATTTTTTAATAGAGTTATTTGTCTTGTTATTATTGAACTGTAAGGGGTCATTATGTAGTCTACATACAAGTCCCTTATCACATATATAATTTGAAAATATTTTCTCCCATTCTGTGAGTTGTTTCACTTTCTCATTAGTGTCCTTTGAAACACAAGTTTTTTATTTTGATGATGTCCAATTTATGTAGTTGTTTTCTTGTTATTGATGCTTTAGTGTCATATCTAAGAAACCAGTGCCAAATCTGAAGTTGTTAAGATTTATCCCTGTTTTCCTCCAAAAGGTTTATAGTTGTAGTTCTTACATTTAGGTTTTGCTCCATTTTGAGCTAATTTTTTAATATAGTTGAGGTAGGGGTCCAGCTTCATTCTTTTGTTTGTGGATAACTAGTTGTTCCAGCACCATTTTTTGAAGAGTTTTTTTCTCTCCTCATTGACAGTTGTCAAAAAATCAGTTGACTGTAAATATATAAATATTCATTTCTGGACTCTCAATTCTGTTTCATTGATCTACATATCTACATAAGCTATTCTTATGTCAGGACTACACTGTACACTTGGCTGTAGGATGCCAAGCAAAAATGATTATTTGGCATTCTTGGCAATAGTAGGTAAGAGCAAGAATGTTGCAGAAGCAATGAGTACTTAAATTAGGCTATAAAGTTCATACAAATAAAGAAAGTCTGACATTTTAAAGTCACAGGGAATCATTTTCAGATCTTATTTTTGCATTTAAAATATCTTTTATTGAAATGTAATACACATATGTAAAAACCTGTGTATCAAAAGGATACATTCTAACAAAAATTCATCAGCTGAGCTTAGTTATATAACCAGCATCCAGATCAAGAAACAAAACATTGTCAGCAACACATAAGATTCTCTTACATGCTCTTCCAGTCACCATAGCCTCCTTACCACCACCACCAAGTGTGTTCAATATTATTTTATCTAATAGTTTGAAACATTTTCACACCTGGCTTTTTAAAGTGCTAGTTATACAAAATTAACTGATTCTACTTTCAACTTTTCTGGGAAACATTTAAGGGACAAGAGCCAAAGTTAGGGTAATTTACAAACCAGGTGATCAGTCCTGAATAATTGAGCCTTGGTGTTTTGCATTTTGTTCTTTAAACACACTTTGGGTTAAACACTTCATGTAGACTTTCAAACTGAGCTCAGTATGGAAAGAAATAACTCTGTAGGAAATTAAACCTTTCTTTTTTGAGGCTAAAAGAAAGAAAATGGTATTTTTTAAGAACAAAACCATGTAATAAAATTCTGACTACTTTTACATCAATTTACTTACTAGATTATGATGTGTTCCATGTATGGCATATGCAAAGTGAAGAATATAGACCTTAAATTCAAAATCATTGTAACAGCATACAAGGATCTTCCTCATGCTGTTCAGGAGGTAGGTAATTTTCCATAGTAAGTTTTTTTGATAAATCCATATCCATAACATAACATAGGTAATTCATTTGATCTCATTTAATCATTAATGAGATCATATATTCTGTCTGACCTTATTATGTAAATTCACAAATAAAAACTTTTATATTATTTATTTGTAACTTAAATAGAATTGGAAAGATAAGGGTAATTATGAAATTACCCATATTTATTGTTTTTTATAAAGTTAATAAATAATATTTTATCCCTGTAATAAGCAGGTATTTGTAATAAACTTGACATGAGTCATAAAACATTAGATATTCTTTGAAGTTATTTTTATTACTTTATAGGAAAAGCCAGTATAAATGCAGCCTTGCAAATCAATAATACAAATGTTCAGTATAAACACATTTTGTGTTTCCGGTTTACCTTCCCTTTGGAGAAATAGTAGTAGTAAAATATACTTGGTATGACACATTTCATATTGTTCTGTGGAAAGTGAGTTGTGGGATATTTTTCCCATTTATTATTGGAGTTTTCAAAAGTAATACAAACCAAGTCATTTTTGTTTGTATGTTTGAAGTTATTTTCTAAATTCAATCATTTTAATTGTATATATCAGAGGCATCTGATATAACCTCTGTGTTTTTCCCTAAAATTTGAGTGAAATCTAAGTATCACTAAAATATAGTGCTTTTACTAAATGTCTACTTCTTGCAATTGAGTAATGTATACTGAAACCCTTATAGATTGGGGGGATACCGGGAGGTACAGGCCAGAGAATGTAGTCCAAATATTGGTGGATAATATTATTGGCTTTTGCTCAGCTCTGGCCCTTTGATTCCCATCATGCTTTCCATTCTACCAGTCTATCTACTCCTCTCTTCCCAGTCTATCTACTCCTCTCTTCTTGGATGGCCAGCTCTTCCATCTGCTGCTGCCTGGCTATTTCTCTCAATCATTCTGTGACATTTCACTTCTAGAAGAGCAGCTATAATCCAAGCTTAAGAAGTAATTTTATTTATTTATTATTTTTTCCTTTATAATATTTGCTTCTTACCCGTCAAAAAGTATTATAAACTATTAGAAAAGAAAATCTAAAGGTAGAAATTTTAAAATTCATTTAACAAGTAAATTTTACTTTTTTTTTTTTTTTTTTTACTGTTCTTCCTCAGACATTCAAACGTGTTTTGATCAAAGAAGAGGAGTATGATTCTATTATAGTATTCTATAACTCGGTCTTCATGCAGAGACTGAAAACAAATATTTTGCAGTATGCTTCCACCAGGGTAGGTCGAAAGTATCCTTTGATTGCAAAAATCTAATGTAATGGGTCCACCAAAACATTAAATAAATAATCTACTTTTTTGTTTTTGCTCTAGCCCCCTACCTTGTCACCAATACCTCACATTCCTCGAAGCCCTTACAAGTTTCCTAGTTCACCCTTACGGATTCCTGGAGGGAACATCTATATTTCACCCCTGAAGAGTCCATATAAAATTTCAGAAGGTCTGCCAACACCAACAAAAATGACTCCAAGATCAAGGTGTGTGTTTTCTCTTTAGGGAAGTAGTAAAGAATGAGAGGGGGATTATTTTGATCCAAGAATAAAAAATATAAAGCATTCTTCATTTCAAATAAGCTAGACTCTTGAAACTCTATTTGCTTATTTAAGTAACATAATAAGAATATGGGGGCGGGGTGAAGAAAATCTATTTACTTGGATGGGTTTACAGATTTAGTTATCAGCTTTCCTGACTGTTAGGTATCTTCTTTTGAGAACAATTTGAGAACCAGTTTGGTTATATGTTTCAAAACACTTTTATATTTTTGTAAATAGCCGATCTGCTAAACAAAGCAGGTTACTTTAGGTTGAGCACTTTTAGTTTGCAGTTTATTGGATGTCCTGTAAATTTTGCTTCCTGTGGATTTTTTTCCTTTTGCTTGTTATATTAAATGTAGATTACTGTCAATTAAGTCTTTAGAGGCCCATCCCTAATCCTGCTGGCGGCCTCTTTACCACCTCACCTTGGGCAGGTCTCTATCTGTACTTCACAAGGGTGCTGTGGATCAGGGAAATGATGAGTATGAAGCTGTTTTAAATTCTCAGATGAAAGGTTGTATGCAACTACAAATCATTATATTATCTTCCACATCCAACCACAAGTGCTCTCTAGCTTTGAAGTGCTTCAGTTGACTAATTATATGTTATCATGGGCTATTTGAAACTGACTTTATTTGTGTAAAGTAGGAGGCAGATTAGCTAGTATAGTTAATGTAGTCTCATCTCAGAAATTATCAGCCCATATGGTTGTACCTAATGGGCAAGAAAAGGGGGCATATGTTGGCCTTTCAGAAAATATTTGCGTGGTATATTTAATTATTTAAGTAGTACGTACTCATTATAAAAATTTCAAACTCTACAGAAAAATATGAAGTAAGAAATAATTGGCAATATGATACAAATGCTCTCATGTGTCTCTGTATCATCCTTTATTTATTTGGTGTTCTTGTAGTTGGATATCTGTGTACTGACATCTACTACTTGTTCTAAGCTGCTAAGATGCCACGTCATGTCTATTTAAGAAAATTTACATTGTTCCATGCCACTATATGAAAATGTATACTTAGGTAGTTTTTTTTAATAGTGATAATTAGTCCATATTATGGTGATAATGATGGCTACTTGCTGATCCTTAGTGAAATAAATTCTGTGTTGGTATTCTTCAGCAAAAACGTCACATTCTGAACATCCTAACTAATAAATCATTGACCAGGCATTAGGAGAGCATCTTAACACTCTACCCAGTACATTTAGGTACTCTGGTTAATCAAATATTATATGTAGAGTGATGGCCACTTATCAAGGAATTGGAGGGCAAAAAAATCTCTATATTCACTAGTTCCATGTTCATGTTTTCAAATCTTTGTCGAGTCATGTCAGGCTAATGATGTTCTTCAGCTTTATTATAAAGAACATAAATTATATGGTTCAAATAAAGACAGACTAATAAAGATTTCTGACTCTATATATGATATATGATAAATAGCCTTTACTATATCAATATAGATACTAATTAGAATTATGATTATTACTTAATATTCTAAGTTTTTTCCAAATATAACTTGAATTTTAAATGAGAAAATATGAAAGAAATTTGATAACTTACCCATTGATTTATGAAGAACTAAGTAGGGGTAACCTTGAAACTTGCCTTTGCCCTCCCTAAATATGGGCAATGGCAGAATATGTTCTTGCAGACCTATAACTTTTGCTTTAAAACTAAGAGACTAGGTGAGTATATGATTAGACGGGCACTGTTAGAATAATTCCCAAATGAATATAGTTTGTCAGTGGTTCTAGGGTAGAGGTAACCTTTAATTTGGTATTCCTAATAGTTCAGAATGATGTATCTATGCTCATCTCTACAAAATTGTATATGGTTTTTTATTACTAATTGGTATTTCATCTTAACTTGACAGAATCTTAGTATCAATTGGTGAATCATTCGGGGTGAGTATTTTCTTTCTATGAAATATAATAGTATGCATTGTAAGTATAAAAGAAATTAAAGCTTTCTATAATTTGAATTTCCAAATGCAGTTATTCAAACACCTCATCCAGGCATATTGCATAGAATTTTATGAGATATATATATCTCAGATTTACTTTCAAATCAAGTTTAATCTCAAATCATACTCCTAATTGGTGAACTTCAAAACTTTTCTAAATATCCACTTGAGATTATATAATACATATATACATTTGTGTATATACATACATATATAACGTGAGCTGTTTTTGCTCACAACACTTCTATCACCAAATGTGTGAGATTTTTTTCTCACCCAAATCTATTCTTCAACTCTCTGGTGTTCTACAATTCAATTCAATTCTGACACTAATTACCCAGAGTCAGCATCAGACTCCACAGGTTCAAGGGCTGAGTCCCACAAAAATGGTCTCACTGCAGACACCAGTCACAAGTGTCAGGTCCCCAGGCTACACCACACTTCCGTCTGACTTGAATACAAAGTTGGGGGGTTCCGATAGTGCCTCTTCCTTACAGTTTGATCCACTGCCAGAACTACTCACAAAACTCTGGAAAATATTTTACTTACTATTATCAGTTCATCATAAAAGATACAAATGAACAGCCAGATGAAGAAATATTATATAGGGTGAGGTCCAGAAGAGTCCCTAGCACAGGGGCTTCTGTCCCTGGGGAGTTGGGGTGCACCACCTTCCTAGCACTTAGACATGTTTACCAACTCCAAAGATCTCCCAACCTTATTGTTGAGGGGTTTTTATGGGGGTTTCATTATATAGGCATAATTGATTAACTCAATTTCCAACCCCCTCCCCTCCCTGGATAGAGGGTGGGGCTGAAAGTTCCAAGCTTCTACTCAAGACTTGGTCTTTCTGGCAACCAGCTTCCATCCTAAATTAGCTAGGTACCCACCAAGTATCACCTCATTAGAACAAAAGATGGTCCCATCACCCTTATCACACATGAAATTCGAAGGGTTTTAGGAGCTCTGTCCCAGGAACCGGGGACAAAGACCAAATATCTTTCAGTGATACCATGTATGTATGTACATAACCTCACAGGAATGTTTATAAAACAGTTTTGAAATTCACTCATTATGAGTGTGATTTGAAATGAGATACTCCAGAATGTAAGCCCGATATCCAAATGTCACCAGCCTGTCCCTGCCTACTGGTCTCCTTCCATACATATGCACTTTTTGCTTGTCCTTCCTCTCAGACTTCTAGGATATTCTTTTTCTGGTACACTGATTAGGAATTGTTTACATGAGATCCTGCCTCAGTGAAAGTGGCAGAGCTTCATTCTAGGAGATCCAAGGGAAAGCTTTGCTTTGAAACATTTATTCTAGGCTGCAAATCCACAACCCTAGTTGGCCTTCCATTAAAGTCACTAATTCAGCAGTCCCATATTCAGTATGCATTACTGTTAATATGTTGCACCATCTCCATTCCCCTGAGAGCTTATATTTTTAATTTTTTAGTTTTTATTTTTAGAGACAGTGTCTCACTCTGTCACCTACTTATTGTAACCTCAAACTCCTCGGCCCAAGCAGTCCTCTCACCTTAGCCTCCCAAGTTGCCAGGACTACAGGCATGCACCACCATGTCCAGCTAATTTTTAAATTTTTTGTAGAGACAGGGTTTTGCTATGTTGGCCAGATTGGTATTGAACTCCTGGCTTCCACGATACCCCGTCTCAGCCTCCCAAAGAACTGGGATTACAGATGTGAGCCACTGCACCTGGCCAGAGAGCTTATATTCTTATAGGAATGGGAAGACTGCCTATGTTATGTATTGCTACATAATACATTACCCCCAAACTTAGTGACTTAAAACAAACATTTATTATCTCCATTTCTGTGGGTCAATAATCTAGGCATGACTTAGCTGGGCCAGAGTTTCTCCAAAGTCTGTGATCAAGGTGTCAGTTGGGCCTGCAGTCATCTCAAGGCTCCACTAGAGGAGCATTCACTGGCAGACTTATTCAAATGGCTGTTGGCTGATCCTCGATGGCTATTGGCCCCTCTATTGGTTTCTTGCCCTTGGGCCCCTCCATAGTACTGCTTGCTATTCACAACATGGCAACTTGCTTTGCCCAGAGCAGGGACTCTGAGGGAGGCAGCGAAATAAAGAGCAAGAGAGAGGTCACAGTCTTATTGTAATCTAATTCTGGAAATGACAGCCCATTACTTTTGGCATATTATTTTGGTTAGAAGCAAGACAACAGTAGATCTAGCCCACACATGGGAGGAGGATCACACAAGGAGGTGAATACCAGGAGGTGGGGTCATTGGGAGCCATCTGAGAGGCTGCCCACCACACTGCCTCAAGTAACTAGGGAGAGGTAAAAGTTTGTATGCCAAATGACCAAATATTAAAATGTGTGTTACAAATAGTTCACGATGGGCTCAGCTGTCAGACTTTACAAAGGAGCTATGGGACCTTATAAGGACAGTTGGAACTAGCTAGGTATCACATAGTGGTCTTCAAACATTTTTGCTTGCCATAACCTCTAAAATAATTGGGAAAAAGTTGAATGTACTTCCATATCTTAAAGCTGATAATTTAAAATATTATACATTTAATAGCAGCACGGGATTTAGTTTTTGTTAAATTGTATATGTACTCCAAATAGATTTACCATCAAAACTTGTTTTGAATTTAATATTGGGAGAATTCGCTAGTTTAATTTTTGGAAAATAAAGTATAATTGGCAAAGCTAATCCTCACTGTTGAATCTGTCCGTCAAATCAGATATAATTTCTATCAGAAAGTCTAAATGACTTGTCAACATAATACCCATAAAGTGAATCAAAAATTATTATTCATTGAACACATCATCTCTTATCAAATTCTTGTGACCTTCCTTCTGGTTGTATAATAGCCTAAAAAAAAAAAATGACAAAAGCAAGTTTCCAGAAAGCTGTTCTGACTTGCCTGCTTCTGAAAAGTAGTCCTGTATGGTGGGTTCTGAAAATGAGGAACCAGGACTCGCAGAGTAGGCAGTTGCTGGAGGAAGAATGTGAGCTGCATGGGAAAAGACAGGAGGATTTACAAAGAGTGGCTGTTTAATTGGGGATGGAATTAGGTAGTTATTCTGATTTTTAGATTTTTCGTATCTTTTATTTGGTCCAATGAAGCAGAAAATTTAAATGAAGTTATTACCTCTGCCTGATTTTTGACACACCTCAAACTCTAACTTGAGGTTGCTAACTATGAAACACTGGCATTTAATGATTTAAAGTAAAGAATTCTGTAATTTGTAGACTTCTGAGAAGTTCCAGAAAATAAATCAGATGGTATGTAACAGCGACCGTGTGCTCAAAAGAAGTGCTGAAGGAAGCAACCCTCCTAAACCACTGAAAAAACTACGCTTTGATATTGAAGGATCAGATGAAGCAGATGGAAGGTAGGAACCAGTTTTGAATGTTTTCCAGTAGCTGAGACGGTCATCTGGGGAATCCAGAGTCTCAGCACTGCTCCTGGCTTATACCAATTTCTTTCATGCCAAGTTTATTTGGAAGTTGTGAGAATGGCTCAAAATAATAGATATGAGTGTAGTGCAAAGTTAAAAACATCTTACAAATTGCATACCAACATTCAGTGAAGATATCTAATAAACCCTGATCTTTTTTACAAAGCTATTGATAAAATTTTGTTATTCTTAACATTAAATTTAAAAATGTTTACTCTTGAAAAATATTAACCACTGTGTTTTGTGAGAACCACTGAAAAAATACATAGCATCATAAATTTGTGACATTTATGTTTTAGATGGTTAGTTTTTAAATTTTAAAATTAAAAGCTACTCACTAAAATAATAGCATAAAATAAGTCATCAAAAGCATCATAGTTACTGGAAATTTGAGTTTTCCATTTATAAATACACATGAAATGTTTTGCATTTTTTTAATCTGCAGTAAACATCTCCCAGGAGAGTCCAAATTTCAGCAGAAACTGGCAGAAATGAGTAAGTACTTTTTTCACCTTGTGTAAATGAAAGAAACAATTGTTTACACTGCAAGAAGTCTTTTCATTATATAAAAGAATGTATAATTTCTTCAGTTGGCAGGTTTGTTTATGCATTTAAAATATAATTCAATCAAGGTTATTTATCTACAAACATTTGTGGATTAAATGTATGATGTAAAGTGAAGGTCATTTTTACCCTTTCTATGATCTTTCATGCAGGAAGACTAAGAAGTGAAACATTGCTTGACCACATTCAACACAAATGGCTACAGTTAGAAAATACTTTAGCAGAACTACAAAGAGGAACTATTTGGGAGTGTTAGATATAGGGAAAGGTTTTATAAACCTAGCATATGTAAACATCATCACCCTTATTTAAGGAATAACCTTTGATTCTACCATTATTAAACTTTCCTTATTTGCAAATCTTAAAACAATTTCAAACAAAAGTTTCCATTACTGGAAATCAGAATTTTAATAAAGAACACTATGTCATTTTCCAAGTTATACAGAGTGATATCATGTTAGGGTAAGTGGAATTCTATTCAAAACTACTCTGAGACTAGACAAAAAAATTAATCCAAGTATAGTAGATGGAAAGCACATTAGGAAAGAGATAAATGTTCACTAACTACTATTGGGTTGTCTTAGGTAGCTATGGTAGTGAGTGTAACATTTCCCAGTATCTGCTGCCAGATCCATTGATAGGAAAAGGAACTGGGATTTTGAAAGAAGACAAATATTCAGGAGATAGGTGTTAAAACAATCATTCCTAGGTCACAGGACACACTAATGAGAACAATACCAATTAAAATGAGAGGCTTTCTTTTAATACATCTTTGTAGATACTAACTTTGAAAATAAGATATTTAAAAGGATGCTTTTTTTCTATGTATTATTTTTAAAGTGTAATTAAAACTAAATAACTAAAACAAAATTTTCTAGTTATAAACAAATCTTTTTGGATTTTATGTCAACTTACATATTCCTATTTTAACTTTTAAATAGTTGCATCTTTTCCCCTCAGTACATGAAAATAGACAAGAGGCTCATAACCAAAATAAGGCCTTGAAGACATATGGAAACATTTTGGAACCCACAAATATGCACTTAAAAAGGAGCTGAAAGCTGTAAAAACATGTATATTTTCTTAGAGAAGAGTTCAGTTGCTATAGTTAGTACATTTCCTAGTGACACACTTAGCTATGATGGCGAGCTTCCTCTGCCAGGCCAAAGTTCAGGACCTTTGTGCATCTACAAAATTGTGACAAAGCAGGCAGAATTTTAACCCCTGAGGCTAAGGCATTTCTTTAGGATGCTCTTCAGCTTTTCTTAAAGAATTACATTTAGAAAAGATCATCATACAATGCTGGATTGCCCAGAATGGAAGGGCATTCCATTTTTCCAAATGTGCTTCTTTATAAAGAACTCATGCCTACCTCTAAAATCAAGTTAAGAATTTTTAAGAAATTTAATAAGTATCCCAGCTTTGTCTATATTGTAATTCATAATATGCTTTTAACATGGCCATGCCCCGGGTAGGCATGATGGCTCATGTCTATAATACCAGCACTATGGGAGGGCAAGGTGGGAGGATTGCTTGAGGCCAGGAGTTCAAGACCAGCCTGGGCAACATAGCAAGACCCCATCTTTACAAAAAATTCCAAAAATTAGCCAGGCCTGGTGGCATGTGCCTGTAGTCTTGGCTACTGGAGAGGCTGAGGTGAGAGAATTGCTTGAGCCCAGAAGGTCAAAGCTGTAGTGAGCCATGATCATGCCACTGCACTCCAGCTTGGGCAACAGAGCAAGACCCTGTCTCAAAAAAAAAAAAAACCCATGCCCAGTTTAAATGAGCTATGATTTGATGTATTTGCAGTACCTGCAAGGCATCTTCAAACATAAGGGAACCTATAGCTTTGTAAAGAATACCACCACTCACTCTGGCAGATTCAGTCTGGGCCAGCCGAGTATTCTAGTCTGCTGAAGTATATGCCAAGCATCAACCACCTCATCTCTAGAATAGTGGCCTACAAAATGGGGCATACCTGAAGTATGCAAGGTCATCTTTTGGGGTACATAAAGTAGAAGTTCTATTTATCTCATTTTAATGTTTGCTTGGGGTATGGGTTTTATAATTTGTACATACATACGTATTTTTGTGGTACAGGCTTGGAAAAAAATTTACTCACAGGGATATATGATTTTTAAAGATTTGGAGACCACTGTTTTTTTTGGGGGTGGGGAGGGAATTTTTGTTTTTTTTTTTAATTGATATATCATAGTTATACATATTTTAGGGGTACATGTGATGTTTTGATACGTGTACACAATGTGTAATGATCAAATCAGGGTTATTGGGATATATATCACCTCAAACATTTTTCTTTGCATTGGGAACATTACAATTCTAGCTATTTTGAAATATGCAGTAAATTAACTATAACTCCCTACGGTACTGTCAAATACTAGAATGAAGACCACTGCTTTTGCAAGGTCCTGAGCGCCATCAGTTTGACATGAGCATGATATATATGGCAGCCACTTGCCAACTTACCCAGTACCATCAATGCTGTTAACAGTTCTTCATCCTTTTTCCAGCTTCTACTCGAACACGAATGCAAAAGCAGAAAATGAATGATAGCATGGATACCTCAAACAAGGAAGAGAAATGAGGATCTCAGGACCTTGGTGGACACTGTGTACACCTCTGGATTCATTGTCTCTCACAGATGTGACTGTATAACTTTCCCAGGTTCTGTTTATGGCCACATTTAATATCTTCAGCTCTTTTTGTGGATATAAAATGTGCAGATGCAATTGTTTGGGTGATTCCTAAGCCACTTGAAATGTTAGTCATTGTTATTTATACAAGATTGAAAATCTTGTGTAAATCCTGCCATTTAAAAAGTTGTAGCAGATTGTTTCCTCTTCCAAAGTAAAATTGCTGTGCTTTATGGATAGTAAGAATGGCCCTAGAGTGGGAGTCCTGATAACCCATGCCTGTCTGACTACTTTGCCTTCTTTTGTAGCATATAGGTGATGTTTGCTCTTGTTTTTATTAATTTATATGTATATTTTTTTAATTTAACATGAACACCCTTAGAAAATGTGTCCTATCTATCTTCCAAATGCAATTTGATTGACTGCCCATTCACCCAAATTATCCTGAACTCTTCTGCAAAAATGGATATTATTAGAAATTAGAAAAAAATTACTAATTTTACACATTAGATTTTATTTTACTATTGGAATCTGATATACTGTGTGCTTGTTTTATAAAATTTTGCTTTTAATTAAATAAAAGCTGGAAGCAAAGTATAACCATATGATACTATCATACTACTGAAGCAGATTTCATACCTCAGAACGTAAAAGAACTTACTGATTATTTTCTTCATCCAACTTATGTTTTTAAATGAGGATTATTGATAGTACTCTTGGTTTTTATACCATTCAGATCACTGAATTTATAAAGTACCCATCTAGTACTTGAAAAAGTAAAGTGTTCTGCCAGATCTTAGGTATAGAGGACCCCAACACAGTATATCCCAAGTGCACTTTCTAATGTTTCTGGGTCCTGAAGAATTAAGATACAAATTAATTTTACTCCATAAACAGACTGTTAATTATAGGAGCCTTAATTTTTTTTCATAGAGATTTGTCTAATTGCATCTCAAAATTATTCTGCCCTCCTTAATTTGGGAAGGTTTGTGTTTTCTCTGGAATGGTACATGTCTTCCATGTATCTTTTGAACTGGCAATTGTCTATTTATCTTTTATTTTTTTAAGTCAGTATGGTCTAACACTGGCATGTTCAAAGCCACATTATTTCTAGTCCAGAATTACAAGTAATCAAGGGTCATTATGGGTTAGGCATTAATGTTTCTATCTGATTTTGTGCAAAAGCTTCAAATTAAAACAGCTGCATTAGAAAAAGAGGCGCTTCTCCCCTCCCCTACACCTAAAGGTGTATTTAAACTATCTTGTGTGATTAACTTATTTAGAGATGCTGTAACTTAAAATAGGGGATATTTAAGGTAGCTTCAGCTAGCTTTTAGGAAAATCACTTTGTCTAACTCAGAATTATTTTTAAAAAGAAATCTGGTCTTGTTAGAAAACAAAATTTTATTTTGTGCTCAATTAAGTTTCAAACTTACTATTTTGACAGTTATTTTGATAACAATGACACTAGAAAACTTGACTCCATTTCATCATTGTTTCTGCATGAATATCATACAAATCAGTTAGTTTTTAGGTCAAGGGCTTACTATTTCTGGGTCTTTTGCTACTAAGTTCACATTAGAATTAGTGCCAGAATTTTAGGAACTTCAGAGATCGTGTATTGAGATTTCTTAAATAATGCTTCAGATATTATTGCTTTATTGCTTTTTTGTATTGGTTAAAACTGTACATTTAAAATTGCTATGTTACTATTTTCTACAATTAATAGTTTGTCTATTTTAAAATAAATTAGTTGTTAAGAGTCTTAATGGTCTGATGTTGTGTTCTTTGTATTAAGTACACTAATGTTCTCTTCTCTATCTAGGAGAAGATAGATAGAAGATAACTCTCCTAGTATCTCATCCATTCCTAGCCTTTAAGGGGCTCTATATGCTAGAGATTTCCAAATTTATTTCTTCAGCCCTGATCTTTTCACAGAGGTCAAGGCTTTTATAGCCAACAGAACTCTTGATTCCTACTCCCCTCTACCCAATGTCTCCAAATATAAACTAAAATCAAATAAATAAAAATCTTTTTTTTCTACCCTGGTCTTTCTCCATTTTATTAAACACTTATCAAGTCAAAAACTTAGGAGCTATCTATTAATTCTTGTCTGGACCACTGCTAAAGACTTCTAACCAGTCTCCCTGTTCCCTTTCTTTCTTTACTGTCAAACTCCATAAAGAACAAAAATGATTGTTTAAAAATATAAATTGATTCACATTGCTCTCTACTTGAAGTACTTAACAGGAATTATAAAGCCCCTACTGACTTCCCATCCTCATCTTGTAGAATTTTCTCCTTGTCACTGTGCTTTAGCCACACTGAACCTTTTTCTTTAAAATGCCAAGCCTATTCTTACCTTAGGCTTTTATATTTCTTCTTCCTTCTGCCTGGAATACTCGTTTCCCACAGTTTTGCATAGCCAGTTCCTTTCTGTCTTTCAGAACTCAGCTCAGAGGGCTTCCTTGACCACCAAGCTAAAATCATCACTGTGTATTGTATCATTCTCCTTCAAAAGTGTAACAGCATCCATCTATCACTATTTCCCACCATCTGAAATTGCCTTTCTTGTTACCTGTCTCCCCATCCCTAGCCACTCCCCACCCCAGACTGTAACCATCAGCCTATCTATTCTTATTTACCACTTTAGGTCTAGCACCTAGAAAGTCCCTCTGTAGAGTAAGAAACAGAATATATGTTTTCCATATTTTTCCAAGTATGTGACAATAAACAACACTCTCTTCCTCTTTTAAAATGCCATGTACTAGTATCTACCATATTCCAGGCACAGTTCTAAATGCTAGAGCTATAACAATGAATAAATAAAACCAAAATCCCCATCCTTGCAGAACTGACTCTCTAGTTTCAGGCAAAGAGAGCAAATGAATGAATAAATGAGGAATACATAGTATGTGAGATTGTATTAAAGACTGCAGAGAAAAAGCAAAGAGGAGGGCAAGGAAGGCTGGTAGGGAAAGGAGTTTTAAAATTTAAAAGAGAGTGATCAGGGAAAGACTTGAGTGATATTTGGGCAAAGATCTGAAGGAGACAAGAGAGTGAGCCAGACACAAACAGGAGTCAAACATTCCACAGAGAGAGGTAGGAGTATGTCTGGTGTGTTTGAAGAACAATTAGGAGGTCATAGCAAAATGGGCAGCAAGTATCTCTCTTCGTCTAATGCAAAGTATAAAAGGCCTTTATGTATATTACAAGTCTATAATCCTTTATCTGTAGTTCCAAAATTGAGAAAGCTTTAAAATCCAAGTGATTCTGTGTGTTTTGTGCCAAAAGTCATATGGCATCAAAACCATATGTAAACTGGCACAGAGCTATTTATAATCTTTATAATAATTGGAATATTCTCATTTCACTGCAGAAATATTAATACGTTTGATTGGGAGCTAACCCAGACCCACCTTAGGTGTTGTTAGGTATTATTTGGCATACGTACCATATTATCATTCTAATCATTCTAAACTCCCCCAAAATTATGAAACCCATCTGGCACCAAGGGTTTCAGACAAGGGATTATCTTAAATTTATATGATTTCTCAAAAACATGGCAGATGAAATTCTTTCCTTCTGGGACAGTGACATGTTTGTTCCTGAAAGAAGAAAGGCAAAGTGCGCAGAGCAGGAAAAGCAGCAAGCATATCTCAGTAGGCTGTATTTATATTGGGCGGGGATCTTAAATGAAATGCAGTCTCTTAGGTCACGTCAAAATCAAGCAGCCTAAATGACACTAAAAAATTTTGTCTGTGTGGCAGAGAATTGTTCGCTTCTAGAGATGAATTTAGTATTCCAATGAATAAATACTCACTATAATAAAAGGGGCAAATTCAAATTCATATATTTACTTTTTTTTTTTTTTTGAGATGGAGTCTCACTCTTGTTGCCCAGGCTGGAGTGCAATGGCACGATCTTGGCTCACTGCAACCTCTACCTCCCCGGCTCAGGCGATTCTCCTGCCTCAGCCTCCCCAGTAGCTGGGATTGCAGGAGCACACCACCACGCCGGCTACTTTTTGTATTTTCAGTAGAGATGGGGTTTCGTCATGTTGACCAGGCTGGTCTCGAACTCCTGACCTCAGGTGATCCGCCCACTTTGGCCTCCCAAAGTGTTGGGATTACAGGTGTGAACCACTGCACCTGGCCTATTTACTTTTTCATTACAGCTTTCTAAAGGTACAAATGGCCAGGAAGAAACTAGTTATACTAGTTCTATTATCATCTGGATGATTTCACAGAAACTTGCTTTTAGAAGTATATTTTTGTTCCTCATTTTAGGGCCAATATAGTATACATAGCATAGGTAAAGTTTCAGTAGAATTTTCCTTTGGACTAAATAGATATTTTACAGGATGACTCAAACCTTACCTCCAGAAATATTAAATTTCCACCATGGGTGTAGCTTCTTAAATAGAAATATGGTAGCACTGTATAATATCTACGTGAGATTCAAACAAGCTCTTTTAATACACAGTAAGCATAGTCATCCATTCTCAATACTTTTTTTGTGTGTCCATTATCTTGGGACTATATATAGTAGTATTGACATATGACAATTGTCATATTAAACAATGACAATACGAAAGGTTAAATTTACTACACAGACCAACCTCAGTTACTTCCTAAATACAAAATGTTATTTTTAACTGAATTTACTGAGAAAATTGGTAAGCTTTGTATTTCTATGTTTTGACAAAGATTGAATTAAAAATAACAGTAAGATTTGATTTTTTCCTTTCTCTTCACAATTCTCCCAACTCTGTTGATGTAATAAAGGGGGGTTGCATAATAAGATAGTTAAGATTATATAGTTTGTAGTTGCATCTTTTCATTATTCTTGGTTAAGAATCCAGCCTCTAAATAAAACTCTCCATGTTAAAGTCCAGAATGACTGGCAATTTACATGAACTATAACCTGAAGAACATACTTAACATTCTTAACCTTTGTTTTTTAAAATGAATTCAATGGCATCTTCACAAACCTCTATCAGCAGATGAGGGCACTTCTTCATTCCTATAAAATCTTAACCTTTCTCTGTGTAAATTAGTGGACAATTATTTTAGAAGCACTAAAACATTGACTTCCTTGTGTGAGCAAGAGAGGAAACAAAACTTTTGGGAAAATCTAAGATAAACTTGTGCAAAAAAAAGGATCCATTAATTTCTAATGTCGTGTCCTTATGAAAATGTACCTTTTCTCTCATATCACTAAGGTTCTTCAAACACTCATCTGTTAGAAGGAAATTTTAAAAAGGAAATCTTTCTCCTTCCCATAGGAGTGTCAATGGCAAGCCTATCCTCAAAGACCAGAAAGAAAGCATGTTTTTTCAGATAGATGTACCCACACCCAGGACTCATCTGTCATCTCTCAGATCTAAAACTAGCTCTTCTTTATTGTTTGGCGTCAGAAGTTTTAAGGGCTAAACCACTAATTCTCATCCTTGGCTGAACATCAAATTACTTGTGGAGCTTTTAAAATATACTGAATTTGGGCAGGGCGTGGTGGCTCATGACTGTAATCCCAGCACTTTGAGATGCCAGGGTGGGTGGATCACCTGAGGTCAGGAGTTGGAGACCGGCCTGACCAGTATGATGAAACCCTGTCACTACTAAAGATACAAAAATTATCTGGGCATGGTGGTGTGCACCTGTGGTCTCAGCTACTTAGGAGGCTGAGACAGGAGAATCGCTTGAACCCGGGAGGCAGAGGTTGCAGTTAGCTGAGATTGCGCCTCCAGCCTGCTGGGCAAACAAAGGAAGACTCTGTCTTAAAAAAAAAAAAAAAAAAAAAAAAAAAAAAAAAAAAAAAAAAGGCCAGGCGCGGTAGCTCACACCTGTAAGCCCAGCACTTTGGGAGGCCAAGGCGGGCAAATTGGCAAATCATGAGGTCAGGAGATCGAGACCATCCTGGCTAACACTGTGAAACCCCGTCTCTACTAAAAATACAAAAAATTAGCTGGGCGTGGTGGCGGGCACCTGTAGTCCCAGCTACTCGGGAGGCTGACTCAGGAGAATGGCGTGAACCCGGGAGGCAGAGCTTGCAGTGAGCCGAGATCGCACCACTGCACTCCAGCCTGGGTGACAGAGTGAGACTCAGTCTCAAAAAAAAAAAAAAAAATCCATAGATTATTCTGTTGTGTGCAGAGATAAGAAGCATGTAAACCTACACAAAACAAAGCTTAGGGAGCAAAACGGGGTAAGAGTCCAGAGTAACAATCTGTACTCTGGCAGTATGCCTACTGACCCATGGTGGAGTGTGTAAAAGGTAGTCCATTTTTCATCCCCAAGTAAACTTATCTGTTCCCGTTTGAGTGTTCCAATTTTTATATGAAGTGAGTTCACAAAAGAAAAAGGCACTGAGGAGCTTCAGAAGACCCTGTCAGAAATAAGCAAGAAAAAGGAAGACACTGTGAAGCTATAAAAGCTTGGTCAGCTATAGCTAGCACAGGAAGGTGGGGGAGAGAGACCAAAGAAACAAAGACTGTGGTTGTCTAATGGCCAGAACAGATGCTATAGGTGCTTGCCATGTTTGAATTCTTTTTTGTTGGATAAAATAGCAAACTTATCAAAAAATGAAAACAAATGGTATAATGCTACTTTTAAAATAACAACAGAATAAAACTATATAGTTTTAAAAACAGGATTCAGATTTAGATCTAGAGACACTCAGACTCTGCCTCTACCAGATAAAGTCTGAAGAAAAATGGTTAAGCAATTTGTTAAAGAGAAACTCTGTCCATTTAGTGTTGCTGTAACAGAATAACTGAGGCTGGGTTAATTCATAAATTAGAGGGGTGTATTTGGCTCATGGTTCTGGTGGCTAGAAGCTTCAAGATTGGGCAGATGCATCTGCTGGGGACCTGGGGCTGCTTCAAGTCATGGTGGAAAGCCAAAGTGGGGCAGACGTGCACAAAGAGATCATGTGGTGAGAAACCAAGGTCGCTGAAATCCCTTTTTTTTTTTAGACAGAGTCTCACTCTGTCACCAGGCTAGAGTGCAGTGGTGCCAACCTCAGCTCACTGCAACCTCCGCCTCCCAGGTTCAAGTGATTCTCTTGCCTCAGCCTCCCGAGTAGCTGGGATTACAGGTGCCCGCCACTTCACCTGGCTAATTTTTTGTATTTTTAATAGAGATGGGGTTTCACCACGTTGGCCAGGCTGGTCTTGAACTCCTGACCTTGTGATTCGCCCGCCTTGGCTTCCCAAAGTGCTGCGATTGCAGGTGTGAGCCACCACACCCGGCCTGAAACCCCTTTTATAACAACTCAGTCTTGGGAACTAATTCAGCCCCAAGAGAACCAGAACCCACTCTTGCTGGAGGGCATTAATCTATTCACAATGGATCTGCCCCCAGGACCCATACACTTCCCACCAGTCCCTAAAGCCTCCCAACACCACCACGGTTGGGATCAAATTTCAGTAGGAGTTTTGGCAAAGGACAAACCACATCCAAATCATAGCAGAAATAATGGATTCAAAATGTGACCCAACGAAGAGAATGAAAAGACAAGCCACAAACTGGGAGAAAACATTTGCAAAAGACATATCGGATAAAGGACTGTTACCCAAAATATACAATGAACTCAAAACAATTAAAAAAAAAGATTTAAAAATTGGCTACCAATCTGAACAGATGCCTCATCAAAGAAGATATGCAGATAGCAAATAAGCACATGAAAAAATACTCCACATCCTATGTTATCAGGGAAATGCAAATTAAAACAAAAATGAGATGGCACTATACACCTATTAGAATGGCCCAAATGTGGAACTCTGACAACACCTAATGCTGGTGAGGATGTGGAGCAACAAGAACTCTCATTCACTGCTCATGGACATGAAAAACGGTACAGCCACTTTGAACTACAGTTTGACAGTTTCTTAAAAAAAAAAAAAATACTCTTAACATATAATCCAGTAATCATGCTCCTTGGTATTTACCCAAAGGAGTTGAAAACTTATGTCCACACAAAAACCTGTACACAGATGTTTATAGTAGCTTTATTCGTAATTGCCAAAACTTGGAAGAAACCAAGATGTCCTTCAGGAGGTGAATGGATAAACTGTGGTATATCCAGGCAATGGAGTATTATTCAGCACTAAAAAGAAATGAGCTATCAAGCCACGAAAAGACTTGTGGAAACTTAATTGCATATTATTAAGTGAAAAACCAATCCAAAAAGGCTATATACTGTATGATTCCAATGATTGATAGGACATTCTGGAAAAGGCAAAACTATGGATACAGTAAAAAGATCCATGGCTGCCAGGAGTTAGGGGCAAAGGAGGAAGGGATGAATTCCGCAGAGCTCAGAGGATTTTTAGGGCAATGAAACCACTCTCTATGATACAATAATGATGGACACAGGTCATTATACATTTGTCCAAACTCAAAGAATGTGCACCACCAACAATGGACCCTAATGTAAACTATGGACCGTGGGTGATAATGATGTGTCCAAGCAGGTTCATCAGGTATAACAAATGCACCACTCTGGTGGGGGGTGTTGACAGCAGGGAAGGCTGTGCATGTGTAGGGCATGAGGCATAAGGGAAAACTGTATTTTCTTCACAGTTTTGCTGTGAACCTAAAACTGCTCTACAAAAATAGTCTTCAAAAAAGTCACCTCGCCAATAAAGAGCAGACCAAGGCAATAATATGAATGATAATTAGGTTGTTTATAAGCTATTTGTGGTCTAGGGTGGGCTTTCCTATGAGACTTTATCCAAGTAACTGCTTGATAAGAGCATAATATATCCAACTGATTTATGTACATCTAAGAGACATGAGGTTGACATTTTATAATTTTGCTGCTGTTTTGGGATTTAAAAAAAAACCCAACACATTTGTTCTGTTATCTGCAAATAAGCACTTTATTACCAAATAGTTCAGCATCAGAACAAGAATTCTAATTCCAAAAGGGTTTTCTTTACATTACATGATATTGTGAGATACACATTAGAAGAATCTGAGACTATGTTCCATTTCAGTTTCTCTTTTGCAATTAGGTAATTTGTTTTGATCTAAAAAGTACAAATTTATCTCATTCTTGTTAATGCTGTCCATGAAATGTAAGTATCAGTTCCTTCTCAGGTAGTGCTTTATAGTTATACTGGTGCCAGGTTAAGAGACCTATTTTATAGTGACATGAAAGTCAACTACAAGAAAAGCACATTGTCATTTTCATTTACAGAGGCAAATCCCTCTTAACACAAAGAAAAGCAAAGGACCTTATGTGATTATGTAAGGCAGATCAGCCCAGGAATTTCATTCAAAGATAATACTTCATGCTCCATAATTCCATGTGAGAAATTAATGAATGACTCCAAGTAAAAAGAAAATTAAAATTAGCCCTTGGGCCTCTGACAATTTAATTGCCAGGGCCTTTTGTGAATTCTAAACAATGTTCTAAATTAGCCACAATTTCTCAGAATGATATACCAGAAGAATATGAACCTCAATAATTACAGGCTGTTTTAAGTTTATTTTGTGAAAGTTATTCCTTCTCCCAGTATTCCACGACTAAAGCTGTTCTCAGGACATACTGAAGATTTATAATAAATTGAGTGCCTATTATACACAAGGCACTGTGCTGAGTGCTGAAAATGTGGTAAGGACAGACAGCACTCCCTGTCAAGCTATCTATGTGGTATCAGCCAGCTGAATAATGGAACATTTGGGCCAGAATAGCATATACTGAGACCAGGGTACCAAAGGTGTCCAACTTAAGTGACTCAAAAGAGGAAATGGTAAATAAGATATTTCAATTTTTTTTCCTTGACCTTAGTCACATCTGATCAGAACATTCAATGCTTTCTACATAAACTCTGGGTTTAGGCAGACAAAGACCACTCACCACCATCCCTCTTCTGACAGTTACAAGTACTCAGCCAAACATAGCTCATCATACATACTATTAATTAAAGAGAAGCGATTCATCTCTGGCTTTTGCAGGGGAAATGGAAAGGCTCAAAAACTCCTTTCCTGCAGATGGGATCAATTTTTAAAGGCTCCAACTCTGCTTGCTTTGCTGATAAAGTTCTTCAGGAGATCATGGTCCATTTCTGCAAAACCTGATGTTTGTGTTACTACAGTCAGATGGTTAATGCAAAACCTGAAGCAGAATTCTTCTAAATCCTAGGAACAACAACAAAGATGGTTTAATAAATTCATATTTACTAATTCAATGCAACATAGCATGAAAATCGCTAAAACAAGTTAGGCAAAGAAAAAGGATTTGATAGGCAAGTGGAGGAAATGATGGCATTGGTAATACCTAAAGAACAGTCATAAAAAGTATAACAAATATGAATCATCTATGCTTGTAAAAATTTAAGTAGCACAGAGTAACATTCAAGTTCCTCCACACTAACCTAGGAAAAGAATCTAACTTTTTCTTCCCAGAGATAGGCATGTGAGTGTGTGAATTCCTTGGTACCTTTGTCTAGTGACAGTATTTGTAACTGTTGATTTCACTTTCAATAATTGTTAAAAGCCCTATACTCCTCTTTTATATTTATATCAGCGTCTTTAAGTATGTCTGCCTATAAAGAGTTGATGGAAGAAAAAGGTAAGCCATAAAAAGCAATAATGCCAGGAAATTGCTGCTCTGAAGTCATTAACAGGCCACCGCTTTTTCTCTTTATGAGACGACACAGGATGGGATGGATGGATTTGATCACGCTACATATGCCTTCAATAATCTCAACTGGGAAAATGCTTTAAAGAAATCATGACTTCCAAGTCTCTGGTAAGAGAGACCCAACAGATTGGTGTTTTCTGGCTTACTGTAATGCACTCCGGGCCAAAGAATAATGCTGTAATAATTCCCTTGTTTAGAACTATAACCTGAAAATCAGAATGAGGCTGACCAGATGCTTTTTGGCCCTGGAGAAGTGAGGGCAGGCTGCTGAGACCTCCAGTATGCCTCAAACCCTAGGCTACTTGGCCTAGGACAAGATGCTGCTAGGTGGTGGTCAATTTTTAAAAGTTTCCTCTCCAAGCTACTGTAGGTAATTTATAAAAAATAAAAGCCCCAAATACTTTCTAAGCAATTACATATGCACATTACACACGGCAGTATTTTGTTCTTTAGACATAAATTATAGCAAATGCTGAAGACGGAAAAAATAAAAAAAATAGCAATGCTGATAGCCTTGCCAATGTACATATAAACCTACGGTACATTTTATTTTAAGAAAAGAAAGAAACTATACTAGGAAAATGTTTATTTCATGCCTGAACATAACTGGGCAGGCTGTTGGTACCACACCAGCAATATGATGTGTCTCTGTCCCAGGTAAGCCCTCAGTGATAAACAGGGAAAATTCACACACCCACCTGTCATCACAGCATACTATACATAAAAATGTGCTTCAATGATACATGCTGAATATCTCAGGGTCCATTTAAAATTATGTGCTGTTGCTTAAATTTTTAGAAATGACATTTTTGCCTACAGCACACAAAAGTGAAACCAGATAGAGATGCATCATCTCTTTGGCTGAAGTCTACAGAGAGGAATGGAGGAATTCATACCTACACCACACACATTAGAGTGTGTCTGGAGTTAGGTGGCTGGGCAGTTTGATGCCTCACAGATCTGGACAGCATCAGGAAAATTGCTAATTAATGGGAGAATGAAAGGACCCTAAAAAGTTATCACTTGGATCCATGCTCCTTTACTTTATTCTAGAGTGGGATCTTCCCCTAAATACTAAATTAAGGACAGGACTTGGAAAGAGTTCCTGTGATTCTAAAAATTCAATAAATTGGCATAGGGTGGTGGTACTGGTTATAGGGGAATTCTGTCCATAGAAAACAAGGCCCCCATTATTTTTCAGTTAAAGAATTGTAGTCTATTTTGAATGCTACCACTCTATATGGCTTCATGTTCAAAATGGGGCCCTCTGTTCTGTCCTGCAGTCCTACCACATTCTCCTAGTTTGCTCATTCTCCTACAGGACTCTCATACTTCTCCCCATAAGCCTGACATCTCCCCTCTCATCCTCATCCTCAGCTGACACAACTTCCTATTTCACTGAGAACCAGAATCACTTGAAAAGAACCTCCACAAGCTCTCCCCACCACGTCTCCTTGCCTATTACAGAGAGGCCTGTGGATGCAATCTTCTCTGGATCAAAGGTCCAAGACCCTATAGAAAGCAGAGCCCATGCTCTGTCACTAGATCCCACTGCTCCGCCTACTAAGGGGCCCTGCTCTACCAACTGTCCCCTGCATCACTGGCTTGTTCCCCTTCACTGAGTCATTTGCATCATTAGACAAGCTTCCATTTCCCACATCTTAAAAAAGTAAAGATGTTTTACCTCAAATGCCCCTAAACCTCTCCCTTTTTATCTTTATAATAAAATTACCATGAAAAGCTGCCTCTATTCCCCATCTTCAGTTCCTCTACTTCCACGCTCCGATCAGACTTTCCGCCTCACTGCGCTAAAACTGCTTGCCAAGGCCCCCCCGGCGTTCTCATTGCCAAACCCACTCGTCAGTTCTCAGTCCTCGTGCAGATGTGCCAGCAGCATCTGGTGTGGTTCGGACTTTTTCCTTCCTGTTTCGCTTTCTTTCCCAGCCTGCAGGAAACCGTCTGCTGGTTTCTCTCTTCCGTTACTGCTCACTCCTCTTCAGTCTCCTTTGCTGGTGTCTCCTTATCTCCTCAACCTCTAAGCACAGAGTGCTAAGGACTTAATCCTCAAACCTGTCTCACGTCACTGCCTCATAGCTTTGACTTCAGCACATTTCTCTCTGACTTCCAGGCTTGCTTATCCAATTTGCTTATTAGACATTTCCATTTGGATGTCTAATAGACATCACATACTTCTCATATTCAAAACCAAATTCCTGATATTTCCCCCAAAATGTTGCTCCTATCTTCTATATCTCAATAGATGCCACTTTCATCCTTACAGCTGCCTAGGGACAGAACCTCCTCAGTCGTCTTTTTTTTCCTCACATCTAATCCATCCGCACATCCTGTTGGCTCTACTTTCAAAATGTATTCAAAATCTTAACCACTTTTTACCATCCCCACAGGTGATAACTTGGACCAATCCACCATCATCACTTACTGGATTATACAGCCTCCTAAGTACCCTCCTTCACACACACACACACACACACACAGTCTTCTCTCTCTCACCCTCTCTCTCTACACACACACTCTCTCTCTCTCTCTCTCTCTCTCTCTCTCTCTTCTCTCTCTCACCCTCTCTCTCTCTCCCTACCTCCCTCCCTCCCTCCTCAACACAGCAGCCAGGAGGCAGGAGGATTACTTCCAAATGCCCATCATATCTGCTCCTCTCCAAACCCTCTGATGGCCACTCACCTTGGAACTCTGATTCCTGAAACTTGCCTATGGACTCTGCAGGCCCTGCCTCCTCCCACACACGCCGCTGTGCACCTCCACCGCACCATCTCCCTGCCTCATCAGCTACTTCCCTCCCCACTGTGCTCCCTCCACACCGGGCTTGCTTTTCCCCGAACACACCACCCACACCTCCTTCAGGTCTCTGCTTGAGTCACCTGCTCACTCATGTCTTGCCTCCCTGACCATTCTATTTAAAATTTCAACTTTCATCTCAGGATGGCATTCCCTAGGCTGTCTTCCCTGTCTTACTTCTTTCCATATCACTTGTCACCATCTGACATACTATATATCTTATTCATTTATTGATCACCCATCTCCCCTCACCAGAAATTCCCATGAGAGCAGAGATTTTTGATTGTTTTGTTCATTTGCAGTACCCCAGTGCCTAGGGCAGTGCCAGGCATGTAGCAGGCACTCAGTGAATATTTGTTGAATCCATGCATAAATACTCCTGATTTCAAAATACTGAGGACAATGGAGAATTGTAGTTAAACGTGCGGTTTTAAAATGTGCCCAATCTTGGACTGTATCCCAGTTTTGCAGTTTACTAGTTTACTCAGATTACTTAATTTTCCCAAGCTTCAGTTTTCTCATTTATAAACTGGATCTAATATAATAATGCCTATGTCATATAAGGTTGTTTTGAGGAGTAAATGAAACATGAACTGTGCTTAGAATAATCCCTGGCTCATATTAATTATGTACTAAGTGACAGTCCAGCATGAGGGATAATAATTTGCTGAAAGAGCCCATTTCTTGCTTATTTGAGCCAGGCAAATCAAATGCAGCACTGTTAACGAAAGCTTGTATTTTACATTAAGTACATATACAGTCTATTTTACTTATAGTCTATCATACTAATTTAGGGTACAGCAATTAGCTGGACAGGCTGTAGTACAACAGTGCATCTCTATAGGCAAAACTGAACATCCATGAAAGGAGTATTTAGTAAGTACCTACTCTGTGTCAGACACCATCCTAGGCACTGGGGATATGGTTGTGAGCAAAACAAAGTCCCTGCCATGCCTCAAAGAGCTTACTTTCTAGAAAACAGAGAGCTGGAAGGTAGCCAGACAAATAATTCACATAAATAGAGAATATAAAAAAGTATTAAAAATGAAGCCTGATTCAGATGCAAACACCACGTGCCACCATCTTGACATCTGAGATGGCCCTCCATCACCGTGGCTCATCACTGTGATGCTCAAGAATGGACTAGGAAAAGTGCATGGATTTTGTCTGACCATGAAACATTCTGTGTTGTAAGTGCCCAATATGTTATTACCTTGATATAAAACATTCACTGTGCTTTTAAATGTCATTGTTTTGAGGTAGTACTTTTTTTTTTAATGTTAAGTGAAAAAAAAATCTAGGTTTCAAGTATTTACAAAAATATAATGTGACATAAAACAAAAACTCAGAAGCTGTTATATGAAAGTGCTAATGTTCTCTGGTTGATGAGTCATTACCTTCCTCACTTTTTGTCTTTTACAAATTTTCTTTAATAAGCATAGTATTATTTATGTAAACAGAAAAAAAGTTATAACCTTTCATCTACTAAAATGTCTCTGTTTTCTTTGACCAAAGGAGAGGATATCCTTATACCAAAAGGAAACTGACTCGAAGATGTTACAGCCTGTTTCCTAAAGATTTGGTTCTAAGATTGGTTTTCTTTCCTTTCTTTATTATCATAACAATACATGGTCACTGTAAAAGTTTAAAAAAAAATAAGCAAAGAGAAGAAAATAAAAATAATCCACAATCCCACCATTCAATGATAACCACTAAGCATAGTTTTCAGTCTTTTTTTCTATGTAGATAATAAATTTCAGTTTTTTATTCAGCTATTTATACTTTTTCAAAAAATAAAAATAGGATAACAGTTTTTCACTTAGTGATATATCTTGAATAGCTGCATAATTTCTTGATATTAACATTTTATAAACAAGCCTCCACTATTCACACTAACCTTTTTCTGATTTTTCAAAATTATAAACTGCTGAAGTAAACACCTTTGAAGCTAAGTCTTCGTGCAAATCCATGATTAATTCCTCAAGATAAATACTTGTGAGTGAATTCCTTGAAGAATTATGTCTTTAATTTAAGGTGCTTAATACATATTATACCAAATTGTTCTCCATACCAATTTGTACTCTCATCAGCAGTTTAGGAGAACACCATTATTCTGATCCTATACATTATCTCTAAAAATATATTCCTGCTTTGACAGGTGAAAAGTTATACCTTGTTTTCATTTATGTTTTTTGCCTATTTATAGAGCCATTTGTTCTTTGGTCCATTTCTTTCAACCAAACTGTTCCTATTGTCTTTTTGTTTTTCACTCTGGTAAACAGACTTCATTATATGTTGCAAGTATTTTTCCCAGTGTCTCATTACTTTGTAAGTTTCTCTATGGTATTTTTAAGTGGATAAAAGTTTCTTATCTTTTTAAATCAGAGCTATAAATCCTTTCCTTTATGGCTTCTGCCTTTGATGTCCATCCCAACATTATATAAATACTCGCTTATATGTTGTCTAGTACTCTTGTTACTTCATTTTTTAAAAAATATTAAATATTTCCTCTACCCAGACTTTCTTTTAGTTTAAGGTACGAGGCAGACACCTGGGTTCCATTTCTCCAGGAGGCCGGCAGCTGGAAGCAAGCTTTCCTTACCTGTGCGTCATACTTCACCGCAGCTGAGAGCAGAGCGATGGCATTCTCCTCGCAGATGCCTTGCTTGATAGTTTGTTGGCAGAGCTTTTTCAAACGATTTTCTCTATAAAATGTAGCCAAGTCTAGCAGTCCTGGCGGAAAGAGGCGTTTATTAGGGGGAGTGATTTCAAGCATCCTGATTTACACTCGCTCACTCAGCCACTCAGAGATGATTTTGACACTATTTTGGATATAATCCTCAGTGAAGCACTGCATAGACTGATGCTGACTGACACTTACACTTCAGTGTGGGGCTCTACCCAGGATGGCAGCCAAGCTGAGCAAACATGATACACAAATCATTAGCTGTTGAAAAACAGGAGCACAGGGAAAATAGCTTTAATATTTTTTTCCTAGGAAAAAAGCATGTGCGCTTGAATGACCCCTTCCCCTGCAATCTCAATGTCAGCTTCTCCTGGGCCACTCCCAGGAGCACACACACATGCTGTAAGAGTGCCCGCCATGAAAAGAAAGAAAAGAAAAGAAGAAAACGAAAGAGAAGAAAAGAAGAGAGGACAGAAGAGGGAGGGGAGGGGAAGGGAGGGGAGAAGACGAGGGGAGGGGAGAGGAGGAGAGGGGAGAGGAGGGGAGGGGAGACCCTTTCATGGACACGTGTCTTCCTCCTGTTACCCTATCCCACTGCTCCTCTCTACAGCAAAACTCCTAGACAGAGCTATCTGTATCTGCTGTCTCCATTTTCCCACCTCCCATTCTGACCTCAAGCCATTACAAGCAGAACCCCATCCCCACCACTACTGCAGTCACACCCTTGGTGGTCACATCTGTGGCAGTCACAGTGGCTTTGAGGGTGCAATATTCTCTGGTTTCCTCTTACTCGACATTTACACAGAATTTGATATGGTTGATAATGCTCTCCTTAGGACACTTTGTGACTTGCTTGCATTTTTCTTCTCTTTAATTAGTTGCTCCTCAGTTCTCTAGGCTGGATCATTTTTCCTGACTTCCAAATGTTTGAGTGCCCCAGGGTTAAATCCTCAGACACTTTCGTCACTTACTTCCCAAAACCCCAGGGTTTTAAATATCATCTATATATGCAGGTGAGTCCTGTTATATTACCTGTCACCTATTTTCAAGTAATTCAACGTAGACTGGGTGAGGTGACATATGTACATTAATTTTAATCTACCCCAAGGAATGATAGGAAGTACTCTAATTGAAGCAGTCAATCAGCATCTGAAAGATCCTGTTTGTTTTTCCGAATCTTCATTACAGGATTTGTAATTAGCATAAAGAATGTCAGAATTAGTTTGTCATTGCTGAAATGAGTGGTAGCCAGGATCAAAAGGTTAGCTGAATCCGGCTACTAGAACACTGTCATGTCCACCTCAAGCTAACTTTTCATGCAAGGTACTTGATAGAGTGCACGAAGTATAAAGAGCTGGGATTTCATCAATTTTACCATATTAATTGTTTTTGTGTCTATCTGCTAATAAATCTTATACATGTGGTAGACTTTGGTTGGAAACTTGCTTTTTTAATAACAACTATTATCAAAGTTATAGAGGAAAGACAGATAGCCCACTGGAGGACACTGAAATCTTGAGTTGTGAATGGCTTCATTGTTTTTGGCCCCAAGCTTCAGACACACATGCAAGCTGCACTGCCCTAAGAGAGGACTCTGCCCGAAGCCCCGGCTCTGCGCCTCCTCCACGCACACCTTCAGCACGGGGTGGCTAAGGAGCCACATGCCCACTTCTAGACCACATTTTGGGTACCTGGGAACCTGCGACTGCCTGCATAATTGGCCTTGAGGCCACATGTGTGGGTATCTCCTCCCTTAGACCCCACCACCAATGTGCAGACCCCCTGGCCCAAAAGGGTAACCTGGGTTGGGGGTGGATAGAGCTTGGAATGCAAGCTAGGGTGCCCACACACCCTTCTGCTGGAGGAAGGGTCTGTCCTGCCTGTGCCATTGGGTTCTGGCACAAGAAGTCCTGCAACTCTAAATGTCAACTAAAATTGAAACCTGTCCTTTCAGTTCTTAATGAAATTACATTTTTCAAGGTGGGAGGATTGGACATATTTTTATCTGAAGTTCACTAGCTTGACATGTAACTTTTAGACATATGGAACATAGGTCTCCATTTGGAGTCTTGGCTACAGCCCCACAAATGTTAGTGGTGGGCCGATAAAAAACTGCCACTCGCGGCCGGGCGCGGTGGCTCACGCCTGTAATCCCAGCACTTTGGGAGGCCAAGATGGGCGGATCACCTGAGGTCGGGAGTTCAAGACCAGCCTGACCAACGTGGAGAAACCTCGTTTCTACTAAAAATACAAAATTAGCCAGGCGTGGTGGTGCATGCCTGTAATCCCAGCTACTCGAGAGGCTGAGGCAGGAGAATCGCTTGAAACCGGGAGGCGGAGGTTGCGGTGAGCCGAGATAGTGCCATTGCACTCCAGCCTGGGCAACAAGAGTGAAACTCCGTCTCAAAAAAAAAAAAAAAATTATCACTTGGGTATCTAATGGGAAGCTCAAACTCCTTTGACTTTCAAAGTCCAGAGCAAGCCTGTTGTTCTCTATCTTCCTCACCTCAGTGCCATTAAGGCAGCTACCCAGGCCAAGTACCTCAGTGCAGCCATCCTTCTCTCTCAACTCACACCTCTCATCCCATCTATCAACAAATCCCATCAGCAACCTCTTTAAAATATATCTAGAATCTGATCTCTTTTCAATACTTCCACTGCTATACAACCCCAACCCAGGAGACCATCGTCTCACACCTGAACCAATATAATAACTGATGTTTTAAACACAGATCACATCTCTCCTGTGGCAGAAGCTGCTAGTTGCCTCTCTCCCGACCCCTACCCCAACACACACACACACACACACACACACACACACACACACTCTCTCTCTCTCTCTCTCTCTCACACACACATCCATTCTTCCTTTCTACTGAAACCACAGAATTTTTAGCCAAGCTACGGCCATCTGGAAATGCCCATTTTCCCAGCCTCCTAAGCCGCTGGGCACAGACTTGACTGACTCAGGCCCACAGTCTGAAATAAGTGGAATTCCTGGGCCCTGCTGGTGGAGACACGGGGATCTGCTGCATGGCCCTCGGTCTCTGTCCCTTCCTCCATGCTGCTGCCTGCAATGCTGCACGGTGGTGATGATTTGATTCTTCTCTCTCTTATCTGTCCAGTCAACCTTTGTAATAAAGTAGTAACAAGGGAAACGTGTTTGGATTCAACACACACAAAAAGAAATACTTCTGTAATTACCCTCACAGTGACTTTCTTTTAGGTTCTATAGAAACCACCTTGTCAGTTCCTCAACATTTTGCCAAGTTTTTGGAAGTCTTTGGCAATTACCTACTGCCTCCTCAGGAGAAAGGCTGATGCTGTCTGTGTACAGGTATTCCAGGAAGGCCCGGTAAACAGGATATGAAAATTCACTCATTTCTACAATATCATCCTCATTATCTTCCAATGACGAACGAAAATGCTCACATCTGAAGGAAAAAAGCAGTATGTCAGGTCCTAGCTTCCCAGCCAGGACAGATGGCCTCTGTGAGGATCACGTCCTTCTCTCGAAGGTGCACGCTGGCACGTCCCTGCTGTGGCTCCTCACTTTCTTTGCTGGCCAGGGTTTTCAAACAATCATTTATTCAGCAAGGCTGTATATGCAAACCTGCTGCCAGGGGTGGCCTGGGAAGCAGCCCCAATGGCCGTGCTAATGGGGACAGAGCTGGGCTCCCTGGCATCTCTCTCACACCACAACCACTGTCAGCATTTAGAGAAATCAGTGGGTTTATTTTTATAAAATCTAAGTAATTCTGTTTCCTCACTCCATTATGGGTTGAATGATGTCCTCTAAAAATTCCTGTGTTGAAGTCCTAATGGCCAATACCTCAAAATGTGACCTTACTGGGAGAGAGAGCCTTTAAAGAGGTAATCAAGTTATAAGAAGGTCACTAGGGTGGGCCCTAATCCAATATGACTGGCATCTTTATAAAAAGGGGAAATTTGGACAGGGCGTGGTGGCTCACACCTGTAATCCCAGCACTTTGGAAGGCCGAGGCGGGTGGATCACGAGGTCAGGAGTTTGAGACCAGCCTGGCCAATATGGTGAAACCCCATCTCTACTAAAAATACAAAAATTAGCCAGGCATGGTGGTGTGCGCCTGTAATCACAGCTACTCAGGAGGCTGAGGCAGGAGAATCACTTGAACCTGGGAGGAGGAGGTTGCAGGGAGCCGAGATCAGGCCACTGCACTCCAGCCTGGGCAAAAGAGAAAGACTCTGCCATCTAAAAAAAATAAGGTGGGGGGAAATTTGGACACAGACATGCACAAAGGGAGAATGCCACATGCTGACTGGAGTTAAGCAGCCACATGCCAAGGAAGGCCAAAGACTGTCTGCAAATCCCCAGCAGCTAGGAAAGAGGCAGGAACAGATTCTCACTCACAGCCTCACAAGAAACCCATCCAGCTGACACTTTTGATCTGGAATTTCCAGCCTCCAGAACTTTATGTTGCTTAAGCCACCCGGGCCATAGTACTGTGTTACAGCAAACAAATCCACCCCCCTTCTTTCATGCAGGTTGATGTGATATAGAGAGAGTGAACAAACGCTGCACAGCTTGATCTTACTAAAGAGGAACTTGAGACTAAAATGCTGTGTTGAGTGTGTGACTCACTGCAGTAGGATTTAAATATCTGTTACACAACAACATAATGAATTTCAAAATCATCATGTAAAAGAAAGAAGCCAAGCACAAATGAATGCATCCTGTATCATCTCATCTAAATACACTCTAGAAAATGCTAACTCATCTACAGTGACAGAAGGAGCTGCGGTCACCCAGGGCTAGGACATGAGGGGTCTTTGAAGGGTGATGGGAATGTTCTGTCTGGATGTGGGGCAGTGGTTTCACAGGCGTAGACATGTGTCAGCACTCATCAAACTGCACACTTGAAATGCACACAGCTCATTTTTCAAAAACATTCACAAATGTGATTTTTTAAAATCTCTGTGCTAGCCTCACTATAGACCTTTTTGGTCTGGAAAGGCCTTGATCTTCTCTTTTTTAAACCATCTAAAAGTACGCCACAAGTGATTATAAGGTGATTATTATGAGCTGAGCTTGATTCCCAGGCAGAGAGGGTAACTGATGGATGTCCAAGTATCAATACAGTGTTCAGAGCACAGGACACGCTTGGAGCGTGCGCTGGCTGCTCCCTGCTGCCAAGGTGACCACACCACTTTTCAAGCCTAAGGAATGCCTATGGTACTGATTCCCGGAACCACACAACCTGTGTTATTTCTTGTTTCATGTATATTTCTCCCCGCTCCACTGTATGCTTGTGAGAGCAAAAACAGCCTTACAATTTTTCTTGATTACTGAGGTGCCTAATATAGTTGGACACTTAGAATATAATTGTTGAATGAATTACTTTTCTCAATTCTCAAATAAATGATTCCTTACCGAATCTTGAGAAGGACTTTATGTGCATAAATGTACTTTCCATCAACTAGAAACTTCAGGTCTGCAGTGTCCGGGTTGTCAAATTCCCTCTTCAGTGACTCAGCCACCGTGAGGTGGTCATCAGGTTCTAGGAGAATAATGCAAATGCTTCCAGAGTTAGCTACAGACATAATGAACACACAGGACAGGATATGGCACTACTCTACTGGTACTCATGAAAGTACCAATTCCTCAAAATAACTGAGCAACTGAGCAATGGGTTTTTTCCCCTGAAGACAGATTTGCATCTCTGTAATCATTAAGAATAAGAATCTCACACATATCTGCTTATAAATCTGGCAAAATAACAAGAAAAAGTCCCAAGCCACATCACTAATTTTGCATGAAATTTTAAACATTTGAGTAAATACACTAGTTAAAAGTGAAAAACACAGTTTCTCAGTAAAATTAAAAAGCAGTCAAATAAGGACAGGGCACAATGGCTCACACCTGTGATCCCAACACTTTGGCAGGGGCAGAGACAGAAAGATGGTCTGAGGCCCACGGTTTAAGACCAGCCTGGGCAACACAGAGAGACCCCACCTCCAAAGAAAGTTTCTTTAAATTAGCCAGGCGTGGTAATGGGTATGTATAGTCCCAGCTACTCAATAGGCTAAGGCAAAAGGATCGCTTGAACCCAGGGGCTGAAGGGAACAGCGAGCTGTGAGTGCAGCACCGCACTCCAGCCTGGGCAACAGAGCAAGACCTCATCTTTCTCTCTTAAAGAAAAAAAAAAAGTAGTCGAATAAAATTACTTTTAGTTTAGTACTGGTGTTGATTTCTGATGCTCTGAAGAAAATAAAATTAGTTCCCTTTTGCAGAAGCCCATCAGAGAGAAATAATGATAGTGCACCTAACAAAATCCTCATTATCAAAGTAAAGCCCTGAGTTCTTTCCCAGATTTTCAGGCCATCCCCCAAATGGACAGTGACCAGCTTACCCACGGAGAGGAGGCGCCACGAGACGGCGGGAGTGGCAAAGCAGGCAAACACGTCGTCGGTGCAGGAGAAGTGGGTGAGGTGCGGGAGGATCACGGACTGACCCCGGCACTGGCCCCACATGTACACGTGCCCACCCTGCGTCTTGGCCGCAGACGTGTGTGTGGAGTGACAGGCTGCAATCTCGATAATCCTAAATCACAAACACACACCACATAAGCACAGTGACCAGGGGCAGAAACAAGTTGGGTCCTCCTCCCGCCAGGTTTAACTGATGTGGGACATCATAAAATTACAAAAAGGGTCAGGAAAAGGAAAAAAAAACAAAAAAAAAACCACCACATGACTCATACACCTCATCTCCTAAATTATCAGGCACCAAACCGTTATTTACATTTAAGCCACACTTCAATGGCACTTATAACTCATGAAGATCTGTTTGTACCACTTCTAGCCACTAGGCCTATAAAAATATGCACCATCCTATTTTGAAATTCAAGTATAACCCAAGAGAGTAGTGGTCCCCCCCTACCAAAAAAGGGTGGTTTAAAATTTTTCCCCCTAAAACATCACTTACTGAAGAAAATAATAAAGATTTGGGTCATCTGGACTGAGGGCCAATAAATAAATATTTTAATGAAGACTTCACCGATTTTTAGAATGCTATGGGTCATTCCAACTCCTATTGCACAGAGTAAATTCAGTAGTTCTACCACACTGGGCTGTACGACTTGGAGCCCAGGAGAGCAGTTTCCTAGGATCACTATGTGATATGCCCTACTGCTCTAAGTTCACGATTGATGAGGAGGTAGTTCTCAGAACAATTTTTTTTTTTTTTTAAAGACAGAGGAGTCTTGCCTTGTCATCCAGGCTAGAGTGCAGTGGCACAATCTTGGATCTTGGCTCACTGCAACCTCTGCCTCCCGGGCTCAAGCGATCCTCCTACCTCAGCCTCTGTAGTAGCTGGGACTACAGGTGCAAGCCACCACACCTGACTAATTTTTGTATTTTTTGTAGAGACAAGGTTTTGCCATGTTGCCCAGGTTGGTCTTGAACTCCAGAGCTCAAATGATCCGCCCACCTTGGCCTCCCAGAGTGCTGGGATTACAGGTGTGAGCCACTGCACCTGGCCTCAGAACACTTCTTAATGGAAAACATTGTCTTGTTGATCGGGAAGTAATTTCTTTTCCATCAGAATAAGCCACCATACAGATTGAAGGAAAATGGTAAACTCTTTTAACCCAGGGGAAGTCCCCATCTTGATTTTGCTACAGCAGACAATGGTACCAGCATCCTCAGAGACTTAGGCTCAGAACTTCAGGGTCATCTTTGACTTCTCCCTCCTCATTTACCACTTTCTTTAGAATATCCAGTTAAATAACAAAGATGCTTTCTTTGTAATGTCTCCCCTCAGCCACCATTGGGGGATCAGGCACACCCCACATCTGGCCCCTGTAACAGCCTCCCAGGTCTCCCTTGCCTCAGACTCTCTCTTCTGCCCCAACTCACACAGTGCTGGCAGGTTAATCATCCTCTTGGAACACCGTTCTCATCAGAACTTTCACACGGGCAGTGGCTTCTCTCAGATAAAATCCTGACACAAGACATAACTCCATCCATGATTTGGCGTCACCTCTGTACGGACATCTCCCAAGTCAATTTTGTCCACACACCCTGTTTCAACAAACAGGCTTTCTCATTGCCCTTCAATGTCTTCATACACGGTTGTTCAGGAATGTTCTTTCTCTCTGCCTTACAAACCCTACCCATCTTGTAAGGCCCAGTTCAAACAGCCCCAAGTTTGAGGTCTCCTGCTCACCTGAGCTCCTGCAGCACTTCCTGTCCACACCATTCCAGCCTGGCCCTGTTACTTTATGCATCCGTTTCACTTGTTCAGCGAGATGACCAGTTTCCGGCAGGCCTAATCACTGGCTTAATCCTCTCTAAGCACATAACGGGGTGTCTTACTGAATATAATCTGTGGGTCACTTTACTGACTGAGGAAGACTCAACAACACAGAGCAAAGGTTGTGTAAGACCCCACTGACACGGGCTAGCACCTGAAGGGTGAGGATGATCCTCCACTGCCTCCTTTAGGCAGTTGCTCTCAAACCAGGAGGGAGGTGTCATCACAGAACCTGGAGCTTGTACCGGCTCGCCTCAGAGGCTGAGACATGATGTTCTCATGTGCGGTAATTTCACTGACTTATTATGAGGATCGTTCTTAGCCCTTGAAAACCACCCACAAATACTAGAGGAAAAGAGGCTACGATGGCCCACAGTGGAGAGCTCAGGATTTGGAGTCAAACCTAGGTTTGTTTTTTCTTTTTTTTTTTTTTCTTGCAGCTCCAGCTCAAAGGAAAACAAAAACTAGGTTTGAATCCTCGCTCTACCACTAGGCTGCGTGACTAGCACTAGGCTGCGTGACTAGGGGAATGTCACTTAGCACCTAGGAGCCTTGGTTTCATCACATTGCAAGGCTGGTGTGAGAATCAAGTGATAAAATGTTAAGTGCCAACCAGGCACAATGTCTGGGTGCAAATGGTTGCATGACAATAGAGGTTTCTTTACATTATGGTGACTACTCAGCCTTTTAAGTGACAAAGCATCTTTTAGGTGGAGACCATGTATTTCTAGTGATCAATTCAGATTAGTACGACTTTCCCTAGAAGAGTCCTTTCCTGATATTTGCAGGGTTAGGCCAGTCCCCTGGCCTAATCCAGTGCTGTGCAAAAGAACCGTGCCAGATGGGGAAAATGGTTAATAATATTTGGCTTCTCAATCAGCACCATTCTTTTCAACAAATAAAGAAAATGGGAGAAGGAAATAGAATAAACTTATTCAAAGAGAAGTACGTCCACTGTTACCATTGATTTTACTGGCAAGCCTCCTAAGTTACAAGCAAATGTGAGGATAGCGACATGGTCTGTCTTCGTGGCCTGGTGCTGTGGGCAGGACACGGGGATCAGAGTCAGAGTGTAGTTCTAGGGCCACCTTATTTAAATTCTTATCATCAGCTTTACCATCTTTTTAAAGAAAAAAAAAGATGAGGGGGAACAGGATACAGGCAGCAATCCTCTCACGGTTTGTGGTTTTGTGTACGTGAAATAAGTTCCTTGGCAGAGCTGAGAACTGAAAAAGGCTTCCTTCCGTGACTAAAAGTGTTTACCAGCTGCTGCAGGAACTGTGGGCCCGTGATTTAGCTGAGGAACTCATGATTTAGCTGGAGAGAGAAGTCCAGATCTGTGACTTTGCAAATAATTCCCAAATGACATCAGTGTGGCCCTGACTACAAGTCTCCAGTGAGTAAGGAAAAATACCTGGGGGCTCCTCAGGGAATATTTCAAGTAAAAGGGAACTAACTGGGCCATGTATGCTTTGGACTGGCCAGAGCCGTGGAATAACAGTCTGTGAGGTGGAGAGCAATGCAGGACCAACATGCAGGCAGAGCTGGAGACGGCAGGATGACAGAGAGCAGCATCGTACAAGACCTGACAGGGACGGAGGCCAACGCCGGGATCGGAGGGCAGTGAGGCTTGCCAGGAACAGTGGCGTCGGCTTCAATCCAGAGCCGAAGAGTTCTGATTTGATCTGATGTGACAGGCAAATGGGAAACTGCTTTGTAAACAGGGCCATGATGTGAGGAAATGGTATTCTCAGAAAGACTGACCCGGCCACAGTGGTGTGCAAGACAGGCTGCAAGGGAGAGAAAGAATAGTCTGGAAGGCTGGCTGGGGAGGCCAATGCAAGTGAGGTTGCCAAGGAGTAATGAGGGTGGCCTGGATGTTAATGCAGAGGGAGGGAGAGGAGCAGAAGGTGGCCCAGGGGATGAGTCTAAGAAAACCCCCAGCTGGCAGTGCTGAGGGAGGCAGAAGCCGCGCTGGTCAGGTGGCAGGTGTGGGGGCCAATGTACAGAAAGCTGAGCAATTAATAAAAGGAAAAAGGGCCTTCTGTGTTTGAACCACCTCAATTGTAAAGCCATCTGGTATTCTCTGGGAGCAGGGGAGGTTAGGGCAGCCCAATGAACAATGTGAAGATAAGCATTTGTGAACTGCTCTTCCTTCCTTCAGATTTTAGCACTTTGCAGTGACCTACTAGGCAAAGACTTCTACATTTTTTGGAATCATTTCTGTGTCCTTTGGGGTAATGTTCTATGAAAAATGTCAGTGACTGGAGCACAACAGCATCCTTCACTGATCTGCCCAACATCAGAAAAGCCAAATAATGCGGTTCCTATGTTCCCTTCTGAGATGTTTGTTCTTTGTTATTAGCATCCATGAAAGGGGGTAGCCTCTGCCCCTAGAGCAGCTGGTGACCTGAAGCGGCACACTACTCTCTAGAGAAGGGCTGGGACAGACAGAGCCAAAGGGTGGGTCAGGGAAGGCCATGTGATGCTGCCTGTCCCCGGGCATGGCCTTGTGACATATACCTGGCACACCCGGCTCCACGTGGGAAGTCAGGGGTGGGGCGCGGATTTGGTTGGCTGCAGTAGCTGCTACAGGAATGAGAATGGAGAAAGTTTAGAGGGTACTTTCGGGTCTAGGCTTGTGACCTAAGCAACCGCTAAGAAATCCTGCCATTGCCTAAGGTCATCGTTGGTTTTTAAACTGGACTCATACCAAGCAGCAAACACCGATGTTCCAATTTTCCAGCCAGACATGCAACAGACCATGACTATCAACTGAGCTAACCTTTACTGTCAGGATGTCTGGCGTATTTCACACTTTTATTTTGTAGCCAATCTTAATGGGAAAAAAAAAATCACTACATGTTGATAATAAACAGGTTTTGTGTCACCTCAAGGGAATGATCAACAACAACTGCTGAGCTTATTGGCTATGAAGTACTAGAAATGAAAAAGCAGAGAGTGAGAAAGAATAGAAACCGGAAAACCTTGAGGAGGGGTGAAAGGTCATCTGTGAGGGAGAAGAATATTGGAGAAGAAACAGCAAAGATGACAGATCCACAGCAGGGATTCCCAATCCTGGTTTTGTAAGAGCCCAAGTATTATACCAACTACCTCAGAAGTCGAAGAATTCTCAGAAATTCAAGGAAAAGTTAGCTTCACATCAGTTTAGTTTAAAATATGCTGTTAGGGAACGTTAAGAACAAAGATACAAATGTTGGTCAATCTGTCCCCAAGGTACTGAAACTTCAGAAAGATTGGATGACTGGATTAGGAGAAGACAATCATTTTAATCATTAAACTTATTTTTATGTAAACATAAATTGCTGACAAATATCAGTATTCTCCATCATAAATAAAATCTTTTTCTGGGAAAGATTTTAAAAGGTTTCCCTTGGATGGTTGTTCCAGCAAAGAAAACAATGTAGACAGATTTCTCCTTCCCACTTCTGTGAACAGGTAACTAAGAACTGAAACCCACCCCACCCCACATTCAATCCAGTTCCTAATTAGTCAGGCTTTCCTGTAATGGGCCGCAGAAGAGTCAGAAGTAAGGCTCCGGGGTTCCCGAGGGATAAGTTATGACATATACTTGACTTTCCCATCCCTGGAAAGGGTGGAGAAGTGCAGAACAAGTCCCAGCACAGACCTATAAACCCCTCCCTCGGAATACGCCCGTGATTGAGTGCCTGGTTGAAACTGTGCAAGTTCAGAAACCACCACTTGAAATTCAAGTACGGAAAACAGAAAATCAGGAACATCTCATTTAAAACATTCATCCATGATTTTTTTTTTTTTTTTTTTTTTTGAGATAGAGTCTCACTCTACTGCCCAGGCTAGAGTGCAGTGTCGCGATCTCACTGCAACCTCCACTTCCTGGGGTCAAGGGATTCTCGTGCCTCAGCCTCCCAAGTAACTGGGATTACAGGCATGTACCACCATGCCCAGCTAATTTTTGTATTTTTAGTAGAGACAGGGTTTCACCATGTTGGCCAGGCTGGTCTCAAACTCCTGACCTCAGGTGATCCGCCCGCCTTGGCCTCCCAAAGTGCTGGGATTACAGGCGTGAGTGCCTGGCCCATCCATGATTTTTATAACCAAATTATAATTCAAAAATAACTGCAGTTTAAGAAGACAGAAATGCAATAGATAACTCCCAATGTCCAGTTAAGCAACTTGGCACTCACACAGCTTCCATTCCCATTACCTGCTTCTCTGCTACTTTTTCTTTCTCCCACCTTGACACCCCACAATCCATCTGCCCCAGTGAGAACCTGAATCAGAAGCCTTGGGTGATCATTCTGGATCAGGGACCAGCAGTGCAATGCAGCAAGTCACTGGTGGGCAATGACGGCAGATTCTGTGAGACCAGGGATGGATGTGCTAAAGTTCTGGGTAAGTGTAGGAGCACCATAAAAAGTAATGGGCCAGGCCAGGCACAGTGGCTCATACCTGTAATCCCAGCACTTTGGGAGACCGAGATAAAAGGATCACTTGAGCCCAGGAGCTACCAGCCTGGGCAATGTGGCAAAACCCTGGCCCTGCAAAAAACACAAAAATTAGCTAGGTATGGTGGCATGCTCCTGTAGTCCCAGCTACTCCAGAGGCTAAGGTGGGAGGATCGCCTGAGCTTGGGAAGTCAAGACTACAGTGAGCCGTGATTGCACCACTGCACCCCAACCTGGATGACAGGGAGATTGTGTCTCAACAAATAAAAATAAAAAAATAACAGGCCATACAAATCCATCGTTTTTATTTCCATGCCATCTTTATTTGATCCTTTAACTCTGTTTTTCAGTTTAAATGTTAAGTGTCCCTACCAACTGAGGCACTTTTGTGGTTATTTTATTCAAAGCCTCAGGACTGTCCCTTCTCTTCTGAGGAGCTCTAAGCTACAAGATGTGTGAATGAACAGCTGCAGGCATCTGCCTGCACCACCTCCTGCCTCCATTATTGTCCCTCCTCCCAATTCTGAAGGGGCCAGGGGTCTTAAATTTTAAGGTTTTTGGAGAAAAAAGTTTTATTTAACCTATAAAATTAACCTATGTTAAATTGGTTAAATAAAACTTTTAAAACATAGGTTAAAGAAAGTCAGCCAAGTTCACAATACTCAAATGAAAACTGAGGCAGCTGAAAAATGACAATTTGGTTCTTCATTTTCATTGTTAAGTATTCCAACAGAAAATTAGAAAAGAACTGCATATAAATGTGAGCTAATCTGTTTGTCTACATATTTCTTTTAAAATTAAATATAATAAAGATATATGCAGTAAAAACAGCAGCATTCATTTCTACAATGACTGCAACCCTGGTTTAAAAGAAAAGATAATGAAACGTTTTTGCTCTACACTACTGTCAGGAAATGAAAAGTGGAAAGGCAGTGATCTGACCATGCTTGAGAAATTCCAAAGGCTTTCAAAAATATCAGAATAACGTGGAAACTAATTCTGGATGTGCTAATTACATAACACAACCTTGCAAACAAGTGCACAAAAGTAAATCTTAATTTCCTAACCATTTTACTCTTCCTCGTAGTGACAGCTTGGGAGTTAAAGTAATGAAATAACCCTATCCTTTTCAACTGGCAAATTTCTATGTAGCTGAGTGACCAGCTTTATACCCCATGCAAGGTATCTTTTCCTAAGCCCGGGAAGAGTGACCTTGAATGTTATTGACACCCCCTTAAGAATGTAAAACAGGAAAAGGAGGAGGGCAAAGGGGTGATTTGTAAGGCAGAAGAGTAACAGAATAGCTGTTGCAAGTTTAGTCACTGCAGTTTGCTTAGAATAGCTGTTGGAGGTATAGATGAAACATGGGTAAGTGAAAAATAGCATATTTAACATACAATCAACCTCCCCAATAATTCCAAAGCCAATTTTTCTAAAGGAATAAATACTCTTGTTAAATAATATTCTAACACTAGCAGTACATTCCGCACCATTCTCTATATATCTAAGTCCTGTTTAATCACAATCACCAAAGACCAGTGTGGGGACTGTGAAAATGCCCGTGTTACCTGTCCTTTTCCACAGTGACAGGAGTAGGATAGGACTGGTTGCTTTTATTGCCAGTGCCCAACTGCCCATAAGAATTGGCGCCCCAAGCATACACTTGGCCTTCATCTGTTAATACTAATGTGTGTGCGTAGCCACAGGCGACCTGGAAGGAAAAAAATCCACTCAGGACTGCAAATATAAGTAATTATTTCACTGCTTCCACAAAGTAGGTTAAGAATCAAAAATGAAAAAAAAAAGGAAGAGGCAGCCTACCCGTATGAGAGGCAAGCATTAAGTTAACCAACATCCTTCCAGAACATGTGGGCCAGAATTGCAGTAAGATTGCCAGGAGTACCCTGGAGTGAGCACCTGCCCCAGTTCACTAGAGCTTTAATACTCACAGAAATCAAGGGGTATGAGGGGAATGTAAGAAACAGACACTTGTATTTTTTAAATAATTATTTTCTTTTTTGATTATAAAAGTAAAACATGTTCAATTTGAAAAATATAGAAAAATATAAATATAAAAGTACTCTGAAGATCAGAGGCATTTTTTTCTATTTCTATATAGACATAGAGATATGTACCTATAGCATTTTTTTACTGACCATGTTGTATAAGCAGTTCTGTATCTTGCTTCGTTTTATTTACCATTACACATAGCAGTTTTCCACATCATTAAAAATTCTTTGTATACAATACATCATCTCCAGCATATATACTTGGCATAATTTATCTAATCATTAACTTACGATTTGATTAGTAAATTCTGTTACACCTATTGTTTTTTTATTAAAGTTATCCTCTTTTTATATGTATATGTATCTTCTTAACTAATTCTGTAAGACAGTTACAGGAATTGTTGGTTCCTCAGGGAAATTCCCTAGGAGTAGAACTACAGGTCAAAGGTTATAAAGGCTTTTAAGCTTCCTCAGGAAAGCTTGTAACAATTTATATTCCAAAAGGTATGTGACAGTGCCCAGGAACAGAAATTTTCTGAATAGCTGCAATTTAATTCAAGGAAAAAGAGATTTAATCGTTACTTTAATGAAGACATCCAAGCAGCTAAACTTTTCATCCTGCCAACAAATCTATGTTTTTAATACATTGATATCTTTGCCAGTGAAGACTTAAAAATACATGCACACAAACTGACAGTGGACGTACCCGCTGGACACGGATGCCTTGCAAAGCTGCCACTCTGCAAGGGGTTGGCTGGTTACCACTGTTGCCGAGTCCGAGCTGCCCGTTTCCGTTGTAACCCCAGACATAGACCTGAGAGAAAATGAGACCCTCAATCCTCTCAAGAGACAAATGGCCAGCAAGTTGTCTGTTATGTGGGACATACCATACTGGCATGAGACTGATGTGGCAAACATGGTTTTTAAACAAGATGTAAAATAACTTCCTTACCTCCCCCGTGTCTACTACTGCCATGCAGCACATCTGCCCACATGCTATGGTCACAACTACTTTATTTTGTAGGCAGCCAGTGACTCTTCGAGGGATTGGCTGATTAACTGTTGATCCAGATCCTACCTGCCCAGAGTTATTATAACCCCAGGCAAATACCTGTTTAAAGGAAAGATCAGTAAATGAAACACATTAATTTATAAACTGTCTCAACTGGACACTGACATGTACTTGTGGCACCGAGTCTTTCCTCTCAAAGTGCTTCACATTCATAAATCCTCATAACACAGGCAGAGAAGTGTTTACAAAATGCATTCTTATACAATGTACATGATTTTATAAAATTAGGTTATTGGTGTTATCTATACAAACAGTAATAATTACTATTAAATAAAATGTAACACAAAAGTATCTACTTTGCCCCAGCCATCTTTTCCAGCATTTGGGGATTTTTCTTATTGCAAATAACCTCTTTACTACAGCAACAGAGAAGGAACAATACCTCCTTTTAAATTTTGCAATTATGGAAGACCTTACTACGTACAGGTAAATGTCACAACATCAACACCCTGACTGTGAATTGCTACCAAAAATAAGGCTGAATTTGAGGGAGGTGGTTATTTTAATCAAATGATTGTATTTCCAGGACTACTATAGAAGTCTACATAATCTTATTGAAAAAAATCAATGAGCTTTATGCTGACTGTTCTCACCTCTCCATCAGATGTTAGCACCAAAGAATGGTAAGACCCACAGGCAACTTCAATGACTTGTTTGTTTGACAGATTAGTAGAGATATGACAGGGCACTAAACCATGATTAGTTGTCCCATTGCCCAGCTGGCTATAAGCATTATGACCCCAGGTAAAGACTTCTCCTTCTGAAAATAAAAAGAAAGACAATCAGTTTTTTACAACATCTACTTCGTTATACGAAAATATATGTAGCACAGCTTCCACAAATGAAATCTAAAAATTCAGGTGCAAAAAGCTAATCAACTTCCCCATTCCACCAAAGTCATTCTACAAAAGAATCTATTTGGAAAGTATAAACTGCATTCTACCTCAAAGCAACAAGGTGAAATTTAAATGCATGCAGTTATAATAACTGGAAAATAAGTTTTTAATAAAGAGCAGAGAAAAGGCTGCTGGGAGTAATAGCAAAAACATTAGAATGAAGTCAAAAGATTATAAGGCCACCTAACTCCCCTAGGTCTTAATTTCCTTATCTTTAAAATAATCACCAAGTTGATTTTTAAAAATCTTTGTTATTATTTATTGGGTAGCATAATATACAGAAAAGTTAACAAAACATATATGTACAGTTTTATAAATTAGAAAGCACACACCCATGTACTACTACTTAAGTCAAGAAATATAACCTTATAATCACCCCCAAAAGGCCCTCACATATGCATCTTGCATACAAATGTTTAGTTTTTCCTGTTTTTGAAATTTAAATAGATGGAATCATACAGTTTGATTCATTTCATCTGTATTTTCCAGCATGTTGTCTCTTAGTGTTATATTCTGAAAGTGACTTCTCATTTATCTTCCGGTTTACTAATTTTACTAATTTGCTGTGTTCAAACTGCTACAAAATTTGTCCACTGAATTTTCATTTTGATAATCATATTGTTCATTTGGATCTTTTCAAATCTTCTATAATCCCTGCAGATTATTTTCAAGCTCATTTTAATTTCTTCAAATAATAAATACAGCTGTCTTATAATTGGTGTCTGATAATTTTAATGCCTGATATTTAGTAATCCGTTCTTGCTGTCTGTTGTTTCTTCTGGTTCCCATTCATGGTACCTTGTTTCCTTGCAGAGCAAGCCCCCCTTATCTGCAGGAGATACATTCTAAGACTCTCGTACTGAACCTGTATATACTGTTTTTCCCTATACGTATATACTTATGATAAAGTTTAATTTGTAAGTTAGGCATAGTAAGAGATTAACAACAATAACTAATAATCAAAGAGAACAATTACAAAATGTACTGTTCACAATGTCACAGATAGAAGATTTGTTCTTACCATAAATCTTAACAACCTCAGCATGGAAACTCTCCATTTTTCATTTAAAGCAAGAACTGTATGGTTTCTCTTTGGCATATCCAAATTGCAAGCATCACTACTCTTGCACTTTGGGGCCATTATTAAGTAAAATAAGGGTGACTTGAACACAAGCACTATGAAACCAAGAGAGTCAATCTAATAACTGAGACAGCTACTAAGTAACTAATGGGTGGGAGTGTCTATGGCAGAGACGCTGGACAAAGGGATGATTCATGTCCCAGGTGGGATGGAGCAAGATGGTGAAATATCACCCTACTCAGAATGGCACACAATTTAAAACTTATGAATTGTTTATTTTGGAAATTTTACATTTATACTTTCAGACCACAGTCAACTGCAGGTAACCGAAACTTGAGAAAGTAAAACCAAGGATAACGGAAGACTACTGTATATCTGGTTATCTCTGACTATGTGCTGCCTATTGCCACTGAACAATTATTTTGGTTAATTCTCTCAGGCCTAGGATAAAGGTGCCTTCCCCTAGAAAGGATCTGCATTAACTTCTATCATGCCCTTAAGGCACTTGCCATCCAGTACCTTGAATAAATTCAAGGGTTGAGATTTCTTGGACCGTTCAGTCTTGATGTGAATTAAACTACAAATCCATGGTTACAACCTTTTGGGGAGAAGTTTTATTTATTTTCTTCCTTTTTTCCTCCTTGCTTCACTCAGAGCAAGGAATTTTTCTAGTCAATCCCTTATGAAGTGGCTAATCCCTACTACTAATGCCAACTACAGCCATCAGTCACTCTTTAGTGTAAGAATCACAGAATGCTAAGAGTTGGTGGGGGGATGTTGGACACACGGTTTAGTCTTTCAATTCATAGATCAAGAATCCAAAGTTCAGACAGACTTGCCAAAGTCCACAATCAGTTCGTCAGTGTTTACTGGGCTTATAGCATTGTCATTCATACATCTAAAATGCCAATGATTCCTAGATTCCATCTGCCACATCACCTTATACTGGCATTCAGATACATTCATGTTTTATGGTATCCAAAACATAGTCAATTTCACAGGAAGAGCTAGCAACTCTCAACCTATTAAACAATGTTCTCAAGGGCAGCTGCGAATAAAGCTGAAATTCTACATGGGGTTCCTAGGTTACCTGTTGTTGCAAGGACAATATGTGGACCACTCCCATAGCTGAGGCAGGCTATTTTTTTGCCATTTAAAGAATCCAGTCTCCGAGGTTCAATGGTGCTCTGGACGTCACCTAACCCCAAACAGCCACAGCAGTTTGTGCCAAGCACAAAAATCTATGGGAAAAACCACTGTTAGTTCAAGCAGTTCTATTTCTAACAAATCTATAAATTACATCCAAACAGGAATCATCTTCCTTAAGCAAACTGCTTTTTTATAATAATAAATAAAACCTAATTTCCATGCTTTTTTTTTAACCTTTTATTCCTTAGTTCCCCCAAGATCTTCAATTTGGCAAATCCATTTCTAAAAATGTGAGTAGCTGATTTATTTTCTTCAAAATTACCTCATCATTTACTGTAGTGTATAAAACTTCATTGCCAGCACTGCCAAAGACACAAGCCTGACGAATTAACTGTAGTTCTTCTTCAGAACAAAGGGAAAAAATTGGCCACTTTCCCACATCTAACATCTTCAAAGATGACAGAGTAGCCTGTACTGGCTGAAAAGGAAAAAATATATGTTGAAATGACAAATTAAAAAGTGAATTTTCTCTGCCCCTTCAGTTCTGTAGAAGAGGGCGAACACTGGTTTTGGGAGGAACACACTGCATCCATTTTCGAAAGGCCTCTCGCAGCTGCAGGGATTGCCTCTGCCAGCTGCTTCCGGGCGGCTCACAGCCATCGAGCAGCGGAGGCCCGGATGGAACCAGGTCTCCCCTACTCATTGTCCTCAAGGACACAGGAGTCATCCAAAGCTGGGCTTCTGGGAACTGAATGTTCAGCAGATACTTTAAATATTGGCTATGTCTTAAAAGTAGCTGTGGAAACTAGGCTGGTTGTAAAAGCAAGAGAGACAGACAGAAAGAGAGAGAGAGAGAGCTGCCATATCATCTGCTGCCTAAGTCAAGAACAATGCTTGGTAAAGAACAACGCTGAAAGTGACACCAAGGAAATGGTCCGAAGTTTTAGTTCACGGGCAAGCTTTACTTGGCCTTCAGTTTAAGGAACTGGTGGGTTTCCTCATCCCTGAAGGAAGTTTGAGGGTTGACAGGAATTAACACCCAGAAAACACGTGTACTTGTTTGTTAAGGCAGCCGTAACAAAGTAGTGACAAACGAGGTGGCTTAACCAACAGAAATTTACTGTCTTATGGTTCTAGAAACTGGAAGTCCAAACTCAATGTATCAGCTAGCTAGCTCCTTCTGAGGGCTGTGAGGGAAGGATCTCTTCCAGGCTGTGCTTCTCAGCTTGTGGATGGCTGTCTTCTCCCTATGTCTGTTCACATCATCTCCCCCCATGCCCTGCATATCTCTGCATCTAAATTTCCCCTTTTTATAAGGACACCAATTATATTGGATTAAGGTCCACCCTAATGACCTCATCTTAACTAACCACATCTGCATTGACCCCATTTCCAAATAAGTTGCACTGTGAGGTACTGGCTGTTAGGACTTCAACACATAAATGTTGCAGGGTCACAATTAACCCCCTAACAGCATACATTAAGATCATGAGCACCCACACGCCTATAAGAGCAAGTTATAAATTTGTTTGAAAGAGTTTTACCTATTTGCTACTTAGGAGGCATTTTTATTGATATACTTTTCAACTTGCCAACATTTTGTAGGTTATAATAAGATACATAAACAGCCAATACGTCTATCAAATGGCATGTCTGTTATTTCCCACAGCATCAACAAACTTACACATTATTTAAAGCAACAAAGATTTTCTAAGGCCTCTCTTTCCCATCAGTTATTAAATCAACCTTACTGGGAATGCGGTCTGGTGTATAACTGAGTGGACTATCCACTTACCTTCTACAGATCTGAACACCTACTTGTCCCTTCCACCTTAGGAGAGCACAAGTCAGCAACTCTGCTCTTCTCAAGTCCACACTATTAACTTAGTAAGCCTCCCCTGTCCTCATTACCATGAATTTCTCTGGGGCCACCTTCACAGACTCCTGAGTACGCTTCAGGAGGACAGAGACCGAGTCTTTCACCACCATGTCATCCATCCCTTGAAAGGAGCTAACAATGCAATACCTACCTTTGTGTTGGTTAATGAACAAGTAAATGAATGGCTGTGACTCATTTCCAGATTCACAGACCTCCTTTCCATCTCATCCTCTGTAACTCCTTCACACGGAAGCCATTCCGAAAACTGGGCCCCAAATCCCTGCTCTCGGCTCCAAGCTCTCCATTTCTACTTCACCTGAGCCATATCATCAAACACAACTTTGTTACTAAGTCCTCAAACTTTTAAGTTTCCTTCTGATCACGGCCAACAGTATTAACTTGTATCCAAAGAAAAGTCTGCAGTCAGTAAAGGGAAGCTAGGATGCACAGAGCAGCTGTCCCAATGGCCACTGGACCTAAAGCAAAAACAAGCAGAGCCACCAGCTTTTTTCTTGTAAATAAAGCTCTGTTTTCAGGTTTCTATCTTTTCTGAATAATCTTCATGGCACTATTGAATGCTGTAGCTAAAAAGAGCTCAAAAGATAATTTTCTGAGAAACCCGAAGAAACCCCAGAGAGGAGCTGCAGTGGGTTGAATGGCTTCCCCGCAAAGTCCAGATCCACCCAGAACCTCAGAAGGTGACTTTGTTTGGAAATAGGGGCTTTGCAGATGTAATGAGTTAAGAAGGAGTCATACTGGATTAGAGTGGACCCTACGTCCAATGACTAGTGTCCTTAAAAGAAGACGAGAGGGTACACAGTGATGCACAGGGAAGAAGGCCAGGTGACAACAGACACAGGGACTGCAGTAATGCATCTGGAAGTCAAGGAGCAGCAAGGATTGCTGGGGGCCACCACCAGAAGCTGAGAAGATTCTTCCTGAGAGATATCAAGGGAGCATTGCCCTGATGATGCCTTGATTTCAGACTTCTAGCCTCCAGAACTGTGAGAAAAGAAATTTCTGTTGTTTGAATTGTAGTCATTTGTTACAGCAGCACAAAGAAACTAACAGAGAAGACAAGCAGCTTGTCCCTGCTATCAGCATCACCCTGTGAGTTAATGGCAGAGCATGTACCAGGGCTAAGCTCTCCTGATGCCAAATCTAGTCATGTTCCCTCACGTGCCACTTGGATCATAAGACCTTGCCCTAAGAAGGACACCTTCTGTTATCTTTTGGGCAACACCAACAGTTGGTTCTCCCATTCACTTTTGAAACAGTGCTTACTGTTTCTGCATTTACTTTAATTACAGAGTACTTTGCAAAAAAAAAAAAAAAAATATATATATATATACCTCTTAGAGGTAGGAAAATCCACAGGCATTTCCTACAGGACAACCTTAATTTGGAATTTGGAATTCAAAAAAAAATCTCACATATGTAAGAAGTTCCAGTTATATGCAAGTGTAAAACTATGTCCCCAATTTTATTATATATATAATTTTAGGAATACAGTGTTCTATGGTGATGTTACATTAATCGAGGAATCCAAGAATCTTTATTTAAAATTTGTATTTCTTCTCTATGACACTTGGTTTACTAAAAAAAGAGCAACTTGCCCAAGGCCACAATAGAGCTAAGGATGGAATTTTGTTACGTTAGCTTTTAGTTAAGCTTCTACTTTAAATTACCCCACCACCCAATATCGTGAAGAAATCTTATTTTCTATGAGGCCTTCATTTTTAATTTTTTTCCTATTTTAAGTCTGTAAATTTCCAAAAGAACAAGGTTTAGGAAGTGGAACAAGTATTTAATGTAGATGTTAATAATCTAATAATGTCTATATCTTATATCTTATTTCTGATCTTCACAACAATTGTAGGACATAGATATTATTATCCTCATGTTACCTATGAGGAAACTGGGGCACAGGGAGACTAAGTAATCTTTCAAGATCACTAGCTTCTCAGTGGATGAGCCAGATTAAAGCCCAGAGTTCTTTCCACATATCATCTGATTGTTGAGTAAAAAGTTTACATAAACTGTGATACTGCTGGTAGACCTAGTGTTTGCTTGCATCTGCAGGGCTTTGGCTATTCTCAGACTCCTTAAGGAACAGGCAGTAATACCTACTGTGGGTTGTCTTCCACAAACAGCACACATGGAAAGATACAATGACTGACTGCTATTTCATTTTTCCCTTGCAAGCAGAGTTTTATATTTCATCCTGCTCTGCTATAAAATCAAGTGGTTTTCTGGATGTCTAGAATCAGGCTGTAAATTCCAGCCAGCTCTCACATACCTGTCTACAAATGATTAGTTCTAGGCTTTCTTCCTGGCCCACCTGTATAAAAACCTATGGTACCCAGCCTGTAACTCTACTGGCTACTGGGATTCCAATGCGTGTGTTTTCTTTAATGAAACCTCCAGTCTGTAAGTTTTATGAAATGATGCTACAAGTCAAGAGAATGTGGGATCTGATAGTATCATTGACTAAGGTACAAAAATAAGACATGATCATTCCCTTCAAGGAGGTCACAATTTAATAGAAAACAAATAATTACAATATAACCTAAGTACAATAGAGATGTGAATCCATTGCTTTTAATTTCTGGCAGAAGGCTGGCTGTTGGAAGTTAGTCATCAAAGACTCAATTTTTAAGTTTGTTAGGGCAACTATTACATAGGGAACTGATGACTAAATTTATAAAATGCACGTATTTGCATTTTTTGAAGTACATATTTAATACAGGCTGAGCATCCCTAATTCAAAAATCTGAATCCAAAACCCAAAACTTTTTGAGCACCAATTATGATGTTCAAAGGCCCTGCTCAAAGGAAATGTTCATTAGAGCATTTCAGATTTCAGGTTTTCAGATTAAAGATACTCAACTGGTAAGTATAATGCAAATATTCAAAAATTAAAAAAAAAATCTGAAATCCAAACACTTCTGGTCCCAAGCATTTCGGATAAGGGATACTCTACCTGTGTCAGTCTCAAGGAATTACAGCATCTTTGTTCACAGAAGCAATATACATTCTTCTGTCCAGCACACTCATGAAACAATGTAGGATTCACACAATAGTCCCCCGTAGGAGCCTCAATCTATCTGCAGCCATTCTGCATGACAGCAGCTGTCTATGCAGAATGACCCAATCAACTCCGTGCCCAACTGTCAAGTAAGAAACTGGCTGAGCAAGAGCCAAGTATGGTCAAGAGAAAAATCTGTATGGGGAAAAAAGCACTACTAAGGAATGAGAGCATGGCAATATGGTGTCCCTAGAATTCAGTCCTGGTTTTGCACAGGTAATCTTCCTTACTGCAAATAACACTACTGCAGGTGATAATTAACCCAGACTGGCTTTCTTTTACTACTTTTCTCACATCTAGTCCACCTCCCCTTCCTTCAAGACCTGGCGTCTGTTTGAGAAATGTCAAGTAGTGAAATTTTAATATTAGCTCAAGGAAAACATAATTAAGGAAATACATCTGCCACAAAATTAGAGACCAAATTGCACTTTACTATTCCTTTGAGTGTGTGATACCTGTATAACTATGCTTCTCCAGCAATATGAAGAATCGAGTGTATAACCAAACTTCACTTAATTACAGACAGCTATCAAGTTGTTGCAATTCAATTTAAAATACAGTATATTTAAACAGAATCAAAATTACGTTAGGCATACCTAGCAAAAAAGAGTTAAGAAAAAATGCCAACACCTCAACTTTTGAGTACTTCCTAGCATTATAACACTTCATACATATTCATTATATTCATTATATCTTATAAATATATTCACTATGTAGTATTCATTATATCATATTCATTCATTCATTATAACACTTTGTATATATATTTGTATATGTTCAATCACTATGTAGTAATAATATAGTAATTTCATTGCTGATTCTGTGAATCTATTCTTTATTTTATGAAAGCTGTTCCTAGGAAAAATTAGGAATTTTTCTGTTAACATTTTTGTAGGACTCTCAAGTTCTATACATTACTTTTGTAAGCTACTTTTGGACTTTCCTACAAGGGCTCACAAATGAACACTTAAGTCTGCATACGGTAATGCTACAGTTTAGTTTCAAAAGCTTTGCCATCTTTGTATACAATGCTGGCTTTGCATAATTATTTACAGTTTTACTGAATTTTGACCCGATTTTATTAAATAATAGTGACAGTTAATATTAAGCTGTTAATAGCAATAAGCAGATATTATGTAAATTTAACAAAATAACACAAGATGCAAATCAATATGCGTGCAGGAAGATGTGAGGCTTTTAACAACAACTGGACACTGAGTAGACATAAGTTCGTTGACTGTCATGTTCAGATGTGATGAAGAAAGAAATTAAAGAATGTCTATGATGAAATGAGAACATATCATCTAAGATCAGACAGTTTATAATTTTAAAAATCTCTGGGAATGGGATACACATTGATCAACTCATAGCCTCTTGCAGGCCAGCACTGTCTGAAAGCAGGGGATGGCCTTTGCGCCTCATCTGTCACTGTCACCATCGCTGGGAGCCCTTTCTCTGAACCTGAGGTGTATCAGTTCCCTGCTGGCCCCTTCAGAATTCTCCATACCCACAACAATTATCTGTTGGCATCTCAGTGATTACACTGTGAGCCCCTCAAAGATAGATAGTATCTCATTGATTTTCCTATCGGTGACCAATAGGTGCTTCATGAAGTATGTTTCATGCAACAGAACACACATGCTCCAAGGGCATGATTTTTTCTAACCTTGCCACTGTCTCCAGAGAAAAGAGGAAGTTCTTCTTCCATATGGACTCAGTCCTGGGCAGTCCCTGAGGAAAAAGTATGTGGTAAAATCAGGATCCCTTATGTTCGATGGAACCAGGCAGGTTAAAATTACTTCACTTCTAATTAGCAGGGAAAATAAGTTAAGCTCAAATGTTGTGAAAGGAAGATAAAGGAATTAAGCTTTAGGCATGGGAATTAACAGCTATAAAACTCCAAAAATGTTTTAACTGTTCTGGAACTACTGGATGGCCTCTTACGGGAATCTTCCTGCTGAGGTCTGAAAAAGTAGTCTCAAAATTCACATGGGTCCTTAACTCTATAAAGGAAATCAGTAGAAAATTTTCATTTCAGAGTTGACTTCCTGTGATAAGGAAAAATAAATTTTAGACCTTTGTCAACTTTTCTCTGGGATTGGAAAGTTCCAAATCACGGGGAAGAGCGGACATCAATTCTCAGCTCCACAGAAGAATATATGATTTGCTAAGCTGGAAAAAAAAAGGAGAAATAAATGAAAATGATGAAAAAAATGAATGAATGTGGCTTTGTTATTCTGGACTTAATGAAAAATCTGAAACAACAGCCATCAAATATGTAGCAATGCACTAAATGTTCTTGCCTTAATAACCATGCCCATATCACCTACTTTCTACCAGGTAAAAGTAACAGCAGGAGCAGCTCTAGCAGAAGCTATGCAATATGTCTCGACTGTGGTTTAATCATTATGTAGTTAACTATTTCATCATTAAAAATAAATAAAAATAAAATATTCTCTCTCCTCCAAAAAGCAATTTAATAAGTCTGTATTTAATGATGTTGCTTTTTCTAATTGACGAGGTAGGGTCTATTTACTTGAATACAATCTATTATTTCAGGTACTAACATCAGAACATTTTATCTGGTATTTTCTACAGTAGAGTGAGAGCCTCATAATAGACAGATAAAAACAATAATCAAAATACGGCCAAGTCTAAACAGTGTTCCTTATCAATGTTTTCTATGCCCTTGAGGATATTAGTAATTTTTTTCCTCAGCTATAAAAAGACCTCTCAGAATACGAGAAATCATAATTTATTCAGAATTATTATAACTTAAAATTATGAAAATTAATAGCAAAGTATTACTTTCTAACATTTGGAAACAAGTAAAAAAGATGCTTGCTTTTAAGAAGATTACTTAGAAGTTTCTCACTTAAAAATTTATAAACCGATCTGATTGACAATATGGAAAGATATTCTGTCATTTTAATTAATACTTACTACATATTATCTATGGCATCTTAGCAGATCTGTTAAAATCCTAATTTTCTCTAAGACCCAGCATGACTGCCACTGAGATTTACATCAATGTGGATCCTGATTACCCAACTGGGCTGGGACCTCTTCTCTGTATTTCCACAGCACTTTTTGTTTTGTTTTTAACTACATTGAAGGCATTTTTCAAATTCTGCCTCATATGACAGTTATTCTTGTATGATGTACCTTCTCTATTAATTGGTAAGTTCTTCAAAAGGGCAGACGATTCCTTCATTGCTATAACCCACAGCCCATGGCTCAGAGTAAAACGCAACGTATTCATACAAAGCATCCTTAGAACCCAGCTTTTTGTATACTGGAACTGGCCTGTAACCAAAGTTCCCTCTCCTTCTGCCTCACCCTACCAGGAAACACTTTTTCCATATTTGCCCCAAGTTTACTGGAATAAAAAATAAAAGGAGAGGAGAAGAGGGAGAGAAGAGAAAAAAGGAGAAGGGACCAAGTAGAGATGTGACTGCCCCTCACTGCACTACCCTGGGCCCCTTTCGTTCCTAGCAGAAGGGAAATCTTGCTAATGTGCTAAAATCATGAAAAACTGATCCTGGGCTTTTGAGTAGGAAATAACCTCTTTTCAGTGTCTTTTATCAATTTCAAGTAAAATTAAACTCTTTAAAATTAGAATGGTAGGAAAACAGGCCATTCTGTTTATCTGACATCAGGTTAAGACATAATTCTATGTATGTCATGGAAATTACCACATTCAAAGAAATGACGTGCAGGATTCAAACTGAATGAAATGTAAGATTAACATAATTTCATATTTGTCAATCAGAAAGTCCTTCAAGATTTAAAAATAAATCAAGATTAATTACTATTGTATAATACTATTAAAAAGTGTTTTGAATTTTTTAGCATTGTGGGAGATGGTTGGCTTTTTTTTTTACATTATTTCAATGTGATGCATACATAATAAAGAAAACTATCATCCCCAATTTGCATGTATAGTTTGTGCACTACACGTGGAGATTACCTTACCCTGTTATCCATGTGATTTCACCAGGCTATTAACAATATGTTGATATATATACTTAAAATAACAATTCACAATATACATACAGAAAGCCATATCCATGATGTGATAAAATGTATTCTAAATAACAACAGCAATAACAACAGTAAAAATAAAGTTATTCTGTGCCAGGCACTAAGTGCCTCACCTTATTTAATCTTTATAATATCCAAATGAAACAGGTTAATCATTGCCTCCATTTTATTCACACATTTCAGTAACGTGACCAATAGTCACCAACCAATCAGTGTCAGAGCCAGTATTTGAACCAGGGCTATTCCAAAGCCCTTGTTTTGGGACCCTCCACTGTATTTCAGGGCTAGATACTTTAAGTTTTTCTTGTGTACATTCTCAACAGTTTTATTTTATACTGACTGGCTGGGAGCATTCCCTCCAAAAACTTTTGTACCTGATTGTTTTAAATTTCTGGAACCCAGTATTCAGTCATCTTTAATCCTGTTCCTTTTAGATCCTTGTAAAGTTGTCTTCTAGAGCAAAGTTAATGTGACTGGAAATATAAATACACAAATAAATTCTATTAGAGAAAAACAGAAGGAAAAGAATATACTGTCTTGCACATTTAACAATCCATTCTTTATCTGAGAAAAATACAGCTTAAAAATTGTATCTGTGCTATCTACTATTAAAAAGTCAGCAGCAGAGATGCTCTATTATAAAAATACTAAAGTTATAAAATGTAACTTTAGAATATCATACTTTATAAGCTTCAGGAGAGGGTTTCAACAATTTGGACACTGAAACACATGAAAAAATGCACACTAAGGAGAATTTAATCTATAGTATTTCCATATGGAAAATAAAAGAGAATCCATGTGGAAATGTAAAAAAAAGCAAAACTTTCAAACTTTTAGAAGTATAGAAATATATTTATGACTTCAGAGCAGTTAAAGATTTCATACATAAGACAGGAAAGCATAAAACACAAAGAAAAGAGCAGTAAACTTGAACAAAGGGAAAAATATGCCACAGAATGGGGGAAGATATTTGTAACATACATAATGCACAGCTTGGAAAGGATCCATACACAAAATATATAAAGAATGCCTGCAAATCAGTAAGAATAAAACAAACGACACAATTCAAAAGTGAGCAAAGGATTCATGTTATATATATATATATATATATATATATATTCAGTTATATATGTATATATAACTGAAATTTCACAAAATAATTCTTACTCCTCCTACATGAGATGGCTGATATCTTTTCCATTTTTCTACTTTATGCTATTTTATTCTACCCTACTCTATCCTATTTTATCCTGTTCAATTTCATTTTAAAAGAAAATGCTGATCTCAGCCCACTAATTTCCAGATCACTAACAAGTCCTGCAATTTTAGCAACACTGCCCTAGATAAACTCTAGAGCATACACACAAATATTCCCAATAGCAAAAAGCAAGAAAGAACAAATTGATCAACAAAACCAATAAACTGTGGCATATGCATACTATATAGCTATTAAAATAAATTATCTAGAATCAAAACAGGTATATCTACAAAACAATGTTCACCAAAATCACTAAGTCACAAAATGATACATATGGTATCATTTGATAACATTTGATATTTTATAACATTTTAAAACATGCAGAAGACAGTACTATTTTAATGTGTTATGGATACCAACATATGCATGGCTAGACTTTGATGGGAATTTTTTCATGGGGAAGTTTTGGTGGAGGGAATACCAAAGACAAAAGGTCCCATGTGACTCTGTCAATGAATTGGTATGCTACGGCTTTTCCATCTGACAGATGGTTTTCAAGATTTTAAGCTTAAATTAATCATCTCAGGATGGAGAGATTAAGGTTACCCAATGTTAAAGAAAATAAACTCTTAAAATGAGAATTCTATCATTCTAATTTTGCCTTTACCAAGGACATGGAAATTCAATAAACGTTTGGTAATGAAAACTCATAAACTATAATTTCTTTAGCCATCTGTAAAATAAAATTGAATCAATACCCTAGGAAGGCCAGGCATGGTGGCTCACACCTGTAATCCCAGCACTTTGAGGATCGCTTGAGGCCCCCAAAAGTTTGAGACTAGCCTGGGCAACATAGGAAGACACCGTCTCTACAGAAAACTTAAAAATTAGCTACAGGTGGTAGTACACGCCTGTAGTCCCAGCTACTCGGGAGGCTAAGATAGGTGGATCGCTTGAACCCAGGATGTGGAGGCTGTGGTGAACCATGATCACACCACTGCACTCAGCCCGGGTGACAAAGATCTTATCTCAAAAAATAAAAAATAAATAATTTTTTTAATGAGCTACGATCACACCACTGCACATTAGCCTAAGCAACAGAGCAAGACTCTGTCTCTAAGAAAATAAAAATAGCCTGGGCGCGGTGGCTCATGCCTGTAATCTCAACACTTTGGGAAGCAGAGATGGGAGGATTAATGGAGGTCAGAAGTTTGGAGACCAGCCTGGCCAACATGGTGAAACCCCATCCCTACTAAAAATACAAAAATTAGCCAGGCGTAAGAGTGTGTGCCTGTAGTCCCAGCTACTTGGGAGGCTGAGGCAAGAGAATCACTTGAACTTGGGAGGCAGAGGTTACAGTGATCCAAGATCACACCACTGCACTCCAGCCTGGGTGACAGAGTGAGACTCCATCTCAAAATATAATAATAATAAATAGATTTTTTAAATAGGAGGATTAAATAACATATCCAATGAGTAGCATTTATACTATTGTACCTGTAAGAAAAATCCAAAATAGTTAAAAAAATGTTTAATATCAGTGTATTAAAATGGCAAAAATGTGCTTTCTACTTATGGTCTAAATCTGCTTACAAATGTCCCCCCTTTTCTGCATAGGAGGGCAATGTTTCTTGTAGAGCCAGGGCAGAAGCTGGAAACAGTATTGGGAAGATTTTCTTCATAGTGACAGTGTTACAGCATAAGATCATCTCATATCATCTTACTATAGGATGACAGTAATATTATCTTACTATCTTACTGTGTGTTACTTTATTAGTTTTTCCCTTACATGTTTGTTTTGGGATATATGACTTGGCTCATATATATATATATATATGATATATAGTTATTTATATTAAAAGGTGCTTTGTTCTTTGCAAAACAGTCTCTTATGTTATTTCCTCATTTTATTAAAATGTAACCTAAAACTGTTTTTACAGAATCTTATTGTACTAATGTTTGCCTTGCAATATAAATAGAAAATGGAATGATAAGTAACCTCTCCAAGCAGAGGTTCCTGCCACTGATCTCTGTCTTTAAAGGTTCCAAATGGAACACTCGGTGGCCAGTAGTTCAAGTCTGTACAAAAGTAATGTTTCAAAGCCAAATATATATCAAGTAAGGTAATCTGTCACATGACATTTCCTATTTCAGCTGTTTTCCTAATTGTACGGTTCACTAATTTATTTTTAAAGTATCCCTGTTTGGGGCAGATAACTCCTTATTTCTATATATTCTATGTTGAGAGTTTTCTCTACACTTTTAAAAACTACACAGTTGAAGACTACTGAACAAGGGGACACTCTTTTGATAATGTGATAAACACATTCATTCTTAATCCTCACATAAAGTCAAATAATTCATTTGCCTGTACAAAAGATATAACAGGCAGTCTGTACATATTATTTGTGGTAAAGTAATCAGTATTAATCAGTGTGTCTGCTACACAATGTGTTATATTACTCGGTAATACCTCTGACCTAAAAAATGAGTTAAGCTGATTATGGGACATAGGTTCATTTGCCTAATTCATTCAACAAATATTAATTCAGTGCCTGCAGTAGGCACTGAATTGAAAGCAAATACATGAGAGCAAACAGAATAACATAGAGCAAAACAATATCCAGCTCTCTTAGGGACTTCTGTCCACATTACCCCAACCCAATGGTAGGTTTTAAATGCTGATATTTTGCAGTTAATCACGGGCTTCTAAATGCTAATAATTCTTAGAAGTGATTACAGAAGAAGGGGTGAAAAAAAAATAGCAATTCCTGCAGAGAAGTCCCAGTATTACATATTTTAAAATTCAACTTAATGAGATCAACTCTAAAGCTATGCTTGAGAAACACATTAATATTTTTAGAATTCTCTCAATATAGAACTCTATGCTTAAAATTATCCCATCTGGGTGGGTAACACATTTGATGATGCTTTTATAATCAAAAGAAACAGGAAATTAAATAATATCAATATCTTTTAGGGTACCAGCATGCAGTTTACAGCATCAGTGTGTTAATGAGCTGCAGACCACATAAATTTCAATAGGATAATGATGGTTCCCAAATATCTCCTTAGGTGAGTCATTAGATAGTATCTTTAATAGCTTTTTAAGGGTCATCTTCAAGTCATAAATAATATAAATACATATACAATAAAACATGATCCCAGTTTTCACTTGCAAAAAGGGATAGTGTTAGCTGTAATATTAGCTCCACTTAAATGAGATGTCTAAAATCAATGACAAGTAACAGTAAAATACCTACATGGCTAATTAAAATGGAACAATTATAAACAGGACAGACAAAACTAAAACACTAAAAGCATAACTAAAACTAGCACACAACCTCAAAGGAAATGGTATTGTCATATGTTCATGAAAAACAGAAAACTGTTGTGTAGAATACAGAAACCCTGTTGCTATTTTAATTATTTGTTTTTTTAAAAAGTTTTCCAAATTTCAACAAGAGTGATGAGTCAGATCTTCAGTACAAAGCAAAGCGGTATTTAATTGAAAAGATTACTGAGCTTGACAACTTTGGTCTTTTCAGCCACACACGGCAAAAGTGTCATTTTCAAATATGAAAAATAACCAATATAAATGATAAAAATATTTTTAAGTTGTTATATGCACTAATGTGAGTTGAGACTTGAGATCTCATTTGTAAATCCATTTTAAATCTAGGTCCTTATAGATTTAATCCAATTTTTCAAAAAAAAAATCTTAACACACCTGCTACAGAGATCCTAATTGTTAAAGATCTTTGACCCACAGCATATATATTCCTTCAACATGGCAGGCCCTCTTGGCCTTGGCTCATTTCCCCTTGAGATTGGTTTTGTTCAGTATTATATACATGCATACACGCAGCATAATACAGGACATATTATAATGCAGTCAAAATTTATGTTTTATTCACATACTATCTCCTACTGCTACTTGTTAGCTCAAAACATCTTCCATAGGGAGATAGACATAAGAGATATTAGCTCAGGCCAATTAGCAAGGCTGAAGACGTAAAAGAAACCCACTCTAATGTCAAATTAATGCTGAAAAATTATTATGGTTTAAGTTTGCTGGAAACTTTCACGTTGTTAGAATGTGATCACCATGTGAACTAGATACATGTTCCTTCCAGACAATGAAAGCTGGAAGTATCATCTCAGCCTTCCACTGATGGACATTATCAATATCCCTTACCAGGAGGCAAGCCATCCACTCCTTTGAAGTAAAATCTCCAAGTAGAACTCTCTTTTAGTCTTTAACAAGAGTCCTTAATGTCACTCTGTAACCCCAATAATTCCTGGTCTCCAATCTGCCTTTTCCTGGACAATTTTAATCTGTAGCAATATTTATTTATTTATTTATGAGATGGGGTCTTACTCTATTGCCCAGACTGGAGTGCAATGGTGTGATCATGACTCACTGCAGCCTCAACCTTCCCGGCTCCAGTGATCCTCACACTACAGCCTCCCAAGTATCTGAAACTACAGGTGTGTGCCACCATGCCTGGCTCATTTTTCTTTTTGTTCGTTTTTCTGTAGAGACAGAGTTCTGCCATATTGTCCCGGCTGGTCTCTAACTCCTGGGCTCAAGAAGATTTGACTGCCTCGGTCTCCCAAAGCGCTGGGATTACAGGTGAGCCACCGCGCCCGGCCTGATTTGTAGTAATTTAAATCCAAGTAAACCTCAACAGTAGCAGTATCTTGGGGCATTTAAATTTTACCTTAACCAACTGATAGAACCAAACTTGAATATGACAATTTCATAGGGCATAAGCAAATTCCATGGACTCCTTACATTTATGGTCCTAGATTAATAATATTTTGGTGTTTGAACAGAGTTTGTAATCTATGTAAGTAAAGGACATGAGGGCAAACACACTTTACTTTCTAAAATTATTCCTCTCCATCACCCTCTTTCTCTAAGCCTTCTTTAATTATGGATTGAAATTTAGTTAGGTCTATCTCGTTCATTCAGATACCTCTAAGAGAGGTCATTTAATACCTTATAGCATAACATCACACCAGGTGATTTAAGCTCCTCTCCTACACAGTTTCAAATACAGAAAAGCAATGACCATTCTTAGAAAAGATCTTCACTAGTCATCCACAGTCAGAGGGACATTTAGAAGCAATTGCAAAAACTGTGGAGACAACGTACAGTTTTTCTCAGCACAATTTACATAGATGTCTGGCTAGCTCTTCCTTGTAAAAGTCCATTGTCTTCATTTGATGTGCTAAGTTAAACTGTAAACTCCTGAATAATTTGAACTCTTATTTGGGAAAAAAATGTTTTTTCACCTATATACTACAAAAAATGGTGACGTTTATCACAAGGGTCATGCCGTGGGCTCCCATAAAAGACATTGTAGAGCACGGTAAAGAACGTTTTCTCCCAGAAGAACATTTACTTCTAAAACCCAGTTCCCCATGTTAAACCACCTTTGGTTTATCCCTCAGACTCACCGTACCCATGATGTTTAAAATTGCAACCCACAGCTGCACTCCCAATTCCCTTTCTCTGTTCTCCTTTTTCATTTTTTCATAGCATTTGTACTTTTCTAACCTAATATACAAATATGTTTTTTATCATTCTTTGCTAGAATGTAAGCTCCAGAGGGAAGGGATCTTTGTCTCTTTTGTTCATTGATGCATCCCAAGCAACAAGGACAGGACGTGATAGAAAATCAATTTTTGTTGAATAGATGAATGAATCTAGGTTGAGTTCAGTAAAAAAAATCTCTGGAGTAAGTTAGTTTCCAATTTTATTTCTACAATGAACAAATACCTTCTGAGCTTCAATTATGGTGGAGATAGATTGATCATACCCTTACATATATATAATGTCAGATGGTGATTAAGTGCTACAAAGCCGAACCAGCAGTACAAGAGTTTGGAGAGCCAGACATTTTAGGTGAGGTAGTCACCTCTCTGAAATGATGGCAATTGTTTCAAGACTTAAATAAAGTTCTGTGCCATGCAGATTTGCGAAGAGTGGGAAAGTGAGCATTGAGCATACTGGAAATACCAAACGCAGACGCCCTGGGATGAGGGTCCGCTTGGCGAGCCCAGCAAGAGCAATAAGGCCTGAGTGGTGGAAGTGGGGTATGCAAGAACGTATCATCCTTGTTGCTTTTACCTGCTGCTTAATAACACGCATGTACTGTCTAGCAGGAAATAAAGAGATTACGTTTCACCTAGAGTACTCGTTCTCTGAGCCTAAGTGGCTCTTCTATTCCAGCCCCCAAATATCTGTATCAGCACTTCATATAAGATTACAAAGCACAGAGTAATGACATTGTTAGAAACTCTTCACAGTAGCCCCAGGAGTCACGAAACTGACTTAACTAAGACCCACTGTCTAGTAAGGTGTAAAACCCAGCAGGAACGCAATACTAGGAAGGTGCAAAGCCAGGAGGCTCAGTAAACGTTAAACAGTGTCTGGGGGAAAGAGCAACGATCCAGAGCACTGTTTGTGAACTCAACCACTTTTATTCAGCTCTGACAAGGTAAGTCGCCAAGCGCGGTACAAAGTAGCTCCACGAAATGCGTTTTGTTATAGTCCTGGTCTCGACTGTTGCAACATTTTATGTAATTTTTGCAAAGAACAAAAGCAAAAAGTTCATTCTAAATTCGCCTTCCAACTCAGTTCTTTCTCCGCCAAGACGGAGCACTTGGAAAGTTTTCAATGTCTGAAAACCTCTATTTCCAGGGCTGAGCAGAGCAGTATGTTGCGGCTTAAGACGCTCGGCGATTTCTTCCAATCCCTCCACAGTTCCAAAACGGCTTCGCCTAACAAAGTCAAACTTTTCGCGCTATTCCTGGACATCAGGACCAAATGTCGAAAGCATATACTGCCACTGAGTTAGTGAGCCGGGCCGGTGCCCGGGAGGTGGGGTACTAGATTTATGGGACGGGAGCCTAGGGGTCGAGGCCACAGAAATGAAAACATCGGCAACATATGCAGTGCAGCGAGTGGGTTAGGAGGGAGAAACTTCAGGCAGGACGCTCCCTCGGGACCTGTGACGCCCCCCAGCCACACCAGACGCGGGAGCTTAGGATGAGAGCCGCCTCCGAGCAAATGATCACCCTGGAACGACGCCAAACGCGACCCCTACCACAGGACTCGCGCATGCGCAGCGCAGCCTGGGCCGGCGGCCTGGGCAGGATGTAGTCGCAGAGCGGCGCACCGGGACCACGCCAGCGGAATTGCGCATGCGCAGGGCCGCCTCTGCCTGCGGCCTGGGCTGGGTGTAGCCCCAGAACCTAGCTCTTAACTCCCGCCAGCAGTTTTACGCATGCGCGACGACGCCTAGGCCTGTGGCACGGTCGCGGCTCTAGTCCCCTGGGCCCCTCAGCTGTCTCTGGCGGGGAGGTCGGGCCGCAGGGGCGGGGAGGGGTGGCCTGCCCCAGTGGTACCTGACAGCATCCCACGTCACGGCCGCGATCCCCCTCGGCCTCCCACACCACTCCTCCACCCTCTTACCTCCTCGCAGGCCGGAGCCTTGTCCGCTCCGCCTCCTGGGTAGCGGTTACTGCACGGTCAGGGGCCCGGCGCCGCGACGAGTTGGCGCCTCCCCCTGAAACGGCCCGGCCTCGGCGGGATGCGCTCGGGTGCCCGGCCGAGAGGGAAACGAAGGGAGCGCAGACGAGAGGAGGGGGCTGGCGACGGCGTCTCGCCCCTCCTTTCCTCCCTAGGCTGCCCACTGCCGCCCCTCCCCTTTCTCGCAGACGCCCCCTCCCCTCGGAGTTGACCCCCGGGAGTCTCCCATTGGGGCCGCCTCCGCTTTTCCAGGGAGTTCCTCCGTGGGTCACCCCCACCTTCTCCAGGGTTATGTTCTCGCAAATTTGGGGAATTTGTGGATACCCGACCTAGAAGGATGAGGCGTGTATGATGCTGAGAGCAACCTTTTCCACAGCCCCTCTCCTCCAGCCTGCCCCAGCTTTTCTTCTATTGCTGGCCCCTCTATCTGGGAGCTCCGATCACTTCACGTTTTCACCCCATTGCTGTGGGGCGGAAGTCTTGTAGCCCCCTGTAGTACAAATGCTGAAATAATGAGGATGTGTGCTGGGGGGTTCAGGGGGATGACCTCAGTTACCTTGGGGCCAAGGGCTTCGAAAACAGCCACCTTCTCCCCTTATGATTATATTTTGCAGTAATTTATTATATTACACTGCACTTCTGTTGGCCTTTGTAGATTTAAGTAAAATGCACCACAACTTTGCAGTGTGCAATAATTTCTTCCACTGCACTACACTTAAATTGACCTGAGTGGGTTTTGGTAAAATGCTCAACAATTAAATGTTATTAGCTATTCCTGTGAAGTAAGCTGCTTGCTTTTATACTGGCTGTTTCATGAGGACACTGGTTCCTCTACAGTGTAGAGCCAAAAGTAGTAAAGCCAAAGAGAAAAACTGACATTCCAAACCACAGTGACCGTGTCAGTCTGTTTCGTCTGGCTTTTGTCATTTCTTCGGAAAAACATCATTCTAAAATGTATAACTGCCTTTCTGCTACATAGGGCAGACATTTATCTCTATTCTCTGAGCATAGCCCACTGAGCCTCAGAAGGAGGCACGCAAAATGGTACACAGGTATTTCTTGTAGAGCTCTAAATGGAAGAAAAAGTAAGTATACATTAACAGGAAGTGCAGAGATAGTGCAGAGAGGCATCGTGTGCCTGCCCCAAGTTTCTCCATTGGTTACATCTTATCAATGAAAGAAATTTATGAGTTAAACAGGTTTGCTCTCAGAAAAAGCTCACTTCAGTGATGATAGCTGGCATTTTTTTTTTTTAAGCACCTATTGTGTGCCAAGAGGTTTATCTTATTTGGAGCTCACAATAATCCTGTAAGGCAAGGATTATCCTTACTTTACAGATAAGGCAACTCAGGCCCCAAGAGATTAAGTTTCTTTCATCAGCAACCATGGCAAGATCTGTTTGCCTTGCGCACTTGGTCTTTTACGCATTATGGACAGCTGAAGTTCATGCAGGCCTTACGCTGTGCTTCAGCTGAAGCCTGACAATTAGCTAACAATAAAAACATGTCTTAGTGTTTTGAAAACTGTGATATTATCTCAGAAGTTAAAACTTTAAAATATACCTATAAAAGAATGTGTTTCACTAAAGATTTTAATTTTACATGGGTCCAACAGTTTTTCCCAGGGCGGTCAAAATTAAAAGTACGAAGTAAAAATGTCTCAATCACATATAAGTTTCCTTCAACATTTTTGGATAATTTGGTCTACTAAACTTCACTGTATTGCTGAATTCAGTAGACTAAAAATTTAGACTCTGAGAGAGTATAGGTTGGTATTTCAGGAGTTAAAGTTCCCATCACCACATCTCCCAAGTTTACCTACATCTGGACCTGTGCACTCTGTATTCCTTCCCATTACTGGGAATGAGCTGTGCATGCTCTTATTTAAGTTCAACTCTTCCACCTTTGTATTAGATCCTGTCTTCCTTACAGTCTCAAGGTTTTCACTCAGGTAGTTGTCACCTCTCAATCCTACATTATTAATTTTTGTATCATTAATTTTTGGATCATTCCCATAAGCATATTAACATTGTGCAACATTTGCCTATCTTTTAAAAAGTTCCTTGATTATATGTCCCCTCTCAGCTACCAATGTATTCTCTGGTCTCTTCCAAAATGTCTTAAAAGAGTCACTTATACTAACTGTATCCTCATCTGCTCCTCCTATTCATCCTCTTTTTTTTTTTTTTTTTTTTTTGAGATAGAATCTTGCTCTGTTGCCCAGGTTGGAGTGCAGTGGCGCAATCTCAGCTCACTGCAACCTCCACCTCCCAGGTTCAAGTGATTCTCGTGCCTAAGCCTCCCAAGTAGTTGGAACGACAGGTGTGTGCCACCATGCCCAGCTAATTTTTGAATTTTTAATAGAGATGGGGTTTCACCATGTTGGCCAGGATGGTCTAGAGCTCCTGACCTCAGGTGATCTATCCACCTCAGCCTCCTAAAGTGCCAAGATTATAGATGTGAGCTATCATGCTTGGCCCTCCTATTCATTCTTGAATCTATTTCAGCCAGGCTTTTGCCCCTACCCCTCCATTGAAACTCCTCTTGGCAAAGTCACCAATGACCTCAGAATTGCTAAATCAGTGGTTACTTTTCCATTATCTCACCTGAACTATCAGCAGCATTAGAAACATTTGCTTACAGCTGCCATCTTGAAGCATTCATCTTCTTCCATTGGCCTTCAGGTGGCCCCTGTCTCTTGGTTCGTCCATCTCACTGGCAGCTCCATTGGCTCATCCACCACTTCTCCAGCCATTGGCATACCCAGAGTTTGGTTCTTGGACTTCTCTATCTTCTCATTCCCTTAGCAATTTTATTTCAAGACATGGTTTCAGTCCTGCCACTTCTTATGTCCTAACAATTTCATGACACTACTCTTGTGAAACTAGGAGCCCTTGTCCTTTTCCAGCCCACAATGGGGATCTAGCTGCAATAAAAGTCTTCCCTTTCTTCCCTTTTTAAACCCCCTAATTACTTCTGCTTTTGGGGTATCTTTAAGCCTCCTTTAGTTATCCAAAAGCAGAGGAATTCATCTTGCTTTTTTCTTTTCAGGTATCCAGGCACCAAGGCCCTAATCACAAGAAAAGGTGGATGGGGCCGTCTTTTGACTTTTTCTTGGAAATTCAGAAAGTCTAATTATGCTTCAGGGAAGAGGAAAACGTTCTTTCTTTCCTCTTTGAGTCTCCAGAACAAAAATTTAGCACCAGTAAATTTCTACATCAGTCTGCTTGTTACAGATTGAATGCATGAATGAATGACTGCAAGCAGCCTGCACTTTGGTGCCCTATATGCCATTGATTAGGTGAATGACCTTGGGTAGCACCTTAGTTTTCTAGAACTTAAATTCCTTGAGACTCCATTAAATTGGTGCACTGCCCAGCTCTGTGTTTTGTAGAGATATCAGTCACACTGCACCTTTACTGATGCATGCTATTACCATGCTGTATAGCATTGTGCATGTCAGCATGGTATTATAATTGGTGTTAGAATATAAAAGTGATAAAGATGATAATAGGCACATATACACTTACTGTGGCAATAGTGAAAGAATGACAAAATACCAAGAGGTGATCAAAGAAGGCTTTCCAAAACAGATTACTTTAGCATTAAGTTTTCAGTGTGGGCTGGGTGCCGTGGCTCATGCCTGTAATTCCAGCACTTTGGGAGGCGGAGATGGGCGGATCACTTGAGGTCAGGAGTTCTTGATCAGCGTGGCCAACATGGTGAAACCCCGTCTCTGCTAAAAATACAAAAATTAGCCAGGCATGGTGGTGGGTGCCTGTAATCCCAGCCACTTGGGAGGCTGAGTCAGTGTGTATATGAGTTAGCTAAGAGAATAAAGGTTAGGGATGGAAGTGTTAGGGAAGGGAAGTAGTCTAAGTAGAATAAGAAATGTGATGTGTTTGAGAATTATAAATTGCTCAGTAAGGCTGAAACAAAGGCTATATGGAGGGAATAGGGCAATGGTAGGAAATTAAAGTAACCATTCATTCATGAATGGACACTAAGGATGATTCTTTATCTCAACAATTGTGAATAGTGCTGCAGTGAACATGGGAGCACAGATATCTCTTCAACATACTGATTCATTTTTGTTGGACGTATACTCAGTAGTGAGATTGCTAAAAATAGTCCTATTTTTAATTTTTTGAGGACCTCTGTACTGGTTTTCGTAATGCCTGTACTAATTTACATTCCCATCAACAAAGGTTCCTTTTTCTCCACATCATTGCCAACACTTGTTATTTTTCATCTTTTTTATAATAGCCATCTTTACAGGTGTGGGGTGATATGTCATCATGGTTTTAACTTGCATTTCCCTGATGATTAATGATGTTGAACTTTTTTTCATCTACTTGGCCATTTGTAGCTATTCTTTGATAAATGTTTATTCAGGTCCTCTGCCCATTTTTAAATTGGGTTGTTTTATTGCTACTGAATTGTTTGAATTCCTTATATATTTTGGATATTAACGCCCTAACAGATGTATGGTTTGCATATATTTTCTCCAACCTGCTAGCTTTTCTCTTCACTCTGTTGATTGTTTTCTTTGCTGTACAGAAGATTTATAGTTTGATGTAATTCTGTTTGTCTATTTTTGCTTTAGTTGCCTGGGCTTTTGGGGTCATCTTCAAAAAAATCATTGCCCAGACCAATGTCATGGAGTTTTCCCATACGTTATAGTAGTTTTATAGTTTCAGGTCTTAAGTTTTAAGTCTTTAATCCATTTTTAGTTGATTTTTGTATTTGGTGTGAGAAAAAGGTTTCATTTCATTCTTCTGCATATGGCTATCCAATTTTACTTACACCATTTTTTTGAAGAGACTGTTCTTTTCCCATTGTGTTCACAGCCTTGTCAAAAATCAATCAGCCTTAAAAAAAAAAAAAGACAACTCTGTCATTTGTGACAACATGGATGAACATGGAGGTCATTAAGTAAAATATCACATGATCTCATTCATATGTGGAACCTTAAAAAGTTGAACTCATAGAAGTTAAGAGCAGAATGGTGGTTACTAGGGGCTGGGGCTGGGAAGGATCAAGGAGATATTGGTCAAAGAATAAAAAAATTCAGTAAGGTAGGAAGAATAAGTTCAAGATACCTATAGTACAATAGGGTGATTGTAGTTAATAACAATGTTTTGTATATTTACAAATTGCCAAGAAAGCAGATGTTAAATGTGCTCAGCAGGCACACACAATGATAAGTATATGAGGTAATGCATATATTACTTAGCTTGATTCAGCCATTTCATAGTGTATCCATATATGAAAAGATCATGTTATACACCGTAAATATAAAGAATTTTGTTAATTAAAAAATAAATTTGTAGAAATTAATTGTTTAAAATAGCAATAATTTTTTTTTTTATTTGAGATAGAGTCTCCCTCTGTCACCCAGTCTGGAGTGCAGTTTCACGATCTCAGCTCACTGCAACCTCTGCCTTTCAGGTTCAAGTGCTTCTCCTGCCTCAGCCTCCCAAGTAGCTGGGACTACTGGCATGTGCCACCATACCCAGCTAATGTTTGTATTTTTAGTGGAGACCGAGTTTCACCATGTTGGGGCCTGGGGAGTCACGCCCTCCAAACCATAGTCTCATCAGACGGGTTTTACTTAGTGCTATATAACGTGGCCTACTTTCCAACCTGACTCTGGCATAACATCACATGATAGATAAGGAAGCAAATCAAAATATTTTAAGCCCAAATTTATTTTCTTTGCCATATCTTGAAATAGTCTTGCAAAGCTGACTCGTGGGGAAAATCTATATTTTAAAAAGAATCCCCTTCCTTCTCCCTCCTTTTTCCTGTTCCAGGAGAGAATCACCTCTGATAAGAAACTTTTATAATCTATTCTCTCTGATGCCTGCTACCTGGAGACTTCCTCTGCATAATGAGAACCTTGGTCTCCACAACCCCTTATCTTAACCCAGACATCCCCTTCTATTGGTTCTATCTGCATAATGGAAACCCTGGTCTCCATAACCCCTTATCTTAACCCAGACATTCCTATCTATTGATTCTAGGTCTTTAGATAATAATTTAACTCTTTCAACCAATTGCCAATCAGAAAAACTTTGAATCTACCTATAACCTGGAAGCCGCTCCTTCCAGTTGTCCCATCTTTCTGGACTAAACCAATATGCCCCTTATATGTATTGATTGGTGTTTTATGTCTCCCTAAAATGTATAAAACCAAGCTTTATCCTGACCACCTTAGGCACATATTCTCACAATCTTCTGAGGGCTGTGTCATGGGCCATCTGTCACTCATATTTGGATCAGAATAAACCCCTTCAGATATTTTACAGAGTTTGACTCTTTTTGTCAACATTACAGTTACTGGCAACTTAAGTCATTTTTGCCCCATCCTACAGGTGAGATAGTGGAGACCTAGGTAACTTGCCTAAGGTCACATAAGTAGTAAGAGGTGGAACTAGGACTCAAATCCATCTTTGATTCCCATCTGGAGCTCTTTCCACTGGACCATGCGGCCTCTTTCCAAATGAGATGTAAAGGTAAATGGGCCAAATAATAGAAGGCCTTGGCAATGTAACAGCAAGATGTATCATAGGATCTAACAAAATATTTTAAGCAGCAGGACAACATGATGGCTCACCATCATGCCGGTGGGGAGAAAGGTGAGCCTGGAGCCAGGGAAACCACTTGAAGACACTATTGCATCAACCCTGGCAGGACACCAGCTGTCCTTGAATTCAGTGTAACAGTGGCATGGGATTAAAGAGAGAGGAGAACATGGATTTGAGAAAATTTTAGGAGTTGAAATTAGCAAGACTGGATATAAAGAGTAGAAAATGGCCAGGTGTGGTGGCTCACACTTGTAATCCCAGCACTTTGTGGGGCTGAGACAGGAGGATGGCTTGAGGCCAGGAGTTCAAGACCAGGCTAGGCAACACAGTGAGATCCTGTCTCTACACACACACACACACACACACACAAAAGAACTTAGTGGGATGTGGTGGCTTATTTCTGCAGTCTCAGCTACTAGAGAGGCTGAGGTGGGAGGATCACTTGAGCCCCAGGAGTTCAAGGCCACAAAGCCTTAATTGTGCCACTGTATTCCAGCCAGGGTGACAGAGTTTTCAAGACCCCACAACTCAAAAAAAAAAAAAAAAAAAAAAGAGTAGATGTGCAACACTTGCAGGGAATAAAAATAAAATAAAATAATGTAAACTTAGTAAGTCACTTAATATTCTGGGGGCCTCAAAAATCTTTACCTTTAAAAATGGAGGATTAGACTGTTTCCTTAATATTTTAAGATTTTTGCAAAGCCAACTGATAACAAAATGTGATAAAGATGGCACATTGTTTGCATATTAAGTAGGAAAAATATACTAAATAAAATGTAACAAATAGAAACTAGCAATAATTTTAAAAATATATTGTACGATTACCAAGATTGGGTTCCTTTCAGTGATGTAAATATGATTCAGTGTTAAGAAATTGATTAATATATTCCTCCATAATAATAGGTCAAAGGAATAGAAATGTTTTAATTCATGATGAGAAAAATGTTTGATAAAATTTAATAGTCTGTAGTCATTTTTGATCAAAGAAATCTTTAGTAAGTGGCTACATACGATGAAAGCTAGGTTCATGCTTAATAGTTGTAAATCAAAAATAAAATTCTGAGCCCCTCAACCATCTGAACGGACCCCTCCTCTTGGCCACGTGCACTCCAAGTTAACCTGAAAACCTAGTTCAGGCCATGATGGGAAGGAGGGGTCAGACATGCCTCCTTATACCCTCCTCCCTTTTGGAATTCAGGAAAAGCCAGCCAGCATTAACATTAACTCAGACCTTAAATCTGATAAGAAACATTTATAATTGTTAAATCAAGTTTAGCTTAAAGCTGCCTCCTTACATATTTTAAGTTTGGCCTAAAGGTTTTTCTGTACATCATAAATTATAACAAGTAGAGGTGTACATGGAGCACTATGCAGCCATAAAAAAGGATGAGTTCATGTCCTTTACAGGGACATGGATGAAACTGGAAACCATCATTCTCAGCAAAGTAACACAAGAAAAGAAAACCAAACACCTCATGTTCTCACTCATAAGTGGAAGCTGAACAACAAGAACACATGGACACAGGGAGGGGAACATCACACACTGGGGCGTGTTTGGGGGTGGGGGGCTGGGAGAGGGATAGCATTAGGAGAACTACCTAATGTAAATGACGAGTTTATGGGTGCAGCAAACCAACGTGGCACATGTATACCTATGTAACAAACCTGCATGTTGTGCACATGTACCCCAAAACTTAAAGTATAATAATAAAAAATAAATTAAAAAAAGAAAAAAAAACAAGTAGAGGTGTAAACAAACTGTAGCCTGCAATTGTGCCAATCACTGAGTTTTCCAAAATCTGATTTCCTTGAATGTACCCTTCATATTTCCCTCAAATTGGTGTGATTGGATCTAGAGTCTTGGTTAGATTGAGGTTCTATATTTTTGGCAAGATGACTTCCTAGATGGTATTGTGTCCTTCCACCAGGAGGCATTTAATGTTGGGTTGTTTCTTTCTGTGATATTGGTAGTTGTTAGTGCTCAATACCTAGATCCATTAACTCAACAGATACTGGAAATGGTGATATCCTAACCCTATCATTTCATCTTCATTTATTAGCTGACATGCTTTTATAAAGGGAAACTTTCTTCCTCAATGATTTGATTTCCCAATGACATAGGAAAAGCATGATAAGCATTTGATTCTGTCTCTTAATTTGCCAGTTTTTATAATAATTTTATAATAATGGGTTGGTCATTAGCAGTCTGCAATGGCCACTAATTGAGTTTCTTTGTTGGTATTGTTGTGAATTCATGAATTTAAGCTTATTTTATTGCCCACAGGACTCTGGTTTTTGTGACGATCACAGAGGAGCGAGCCTGGCTTGTCCGAGACAGTCATATCAATTCATTCTCACTTGATAGTGTCTGGGGTGGCCATGTGACTGGTCCTAGCCATAGACATTTTGATGGGGATGGGAACAGAGAAATTCTAGGCAAAGAAGGGCAGGTCCCTGGTGAAGCCCCATCTCAAGCTGAAAAGCCTGAGACTGCGGCCCAAAGTTAGAACTTACACCCCTGTTTCCCTGCTCGAATCTTGCCTTTTCCAAAGCACCCATGGCCCCACCCTGCCCCCCATCCTGTGCCTATAAAAACATCAGGCTCAGCTGGCAGAGAGAGGAGAAGCAGCTGAATGTCAGGCACTATGGCTGGACATCAGGGAGAAGCAGCCTGACTTCAGAAGGACAGCTTGGTGGCGTAACTTTGGAAAAGAATCTGGCTGGAGACTGCCAGACTTCAGGGGAAGATTACCTTCCCATCTTGTCCCCTTTTCAGCTGCCTCTCTTGGTGATTATCACTTTCATTGGCAATAAAATCCATGCATTTACCATCCTTCAATTCATTCATGAGACCTCATTTCTCCTGGATGCTGGGCAAGAGCTCGGGAGCCATGAGTGAGGATACAAAAAAGCTGTCACACTTGCCCTTTGCCCTCTCTGGCAGAAGGCAGCCACCTCATATGAAAAGGCAGAGGGCCTGCTGAGCTGTTAGCACTCAAGTTGTCTGTGTACAGCAGGCAAAGCTAAAAGGGCACTGTAGCACTCCCTCTGGGGTTTCAGGAGTTGCAGGCACACCCCTTTGCAGATGCTGCCGCAGGGCCTGCACAGAGTTCACTCCTGCCAGTACCCAAAAGCACTCGCCCTGGCTCCTGCACGCTCACCTATGTGCTCCCTCCCCCGAGGAGTGGAGCGCAGCAGATCCAAGTGAGTGGAGTTCACTCCTGCTGGCACTGAAGCAGCTGGCTAGTTCCAGCACCCGTGCACTCCAGTTCCTGCCTCATTTGCTCACGTGCTCCCTCCCTCAAGGAATTGAGAGCTGCGGGCTCAGTAAACAAGACAGCCCCTTTGTGAGTCCCACGAAGGGGTCAGGGAAATATCGTGCTTCAATTTCATACAAGGAAGTCCACTAGGAGGCTTCTGAAAAAACACGCCCACCCACCCACCCACCCGGCTGCCCCCTCCTTCCCTTCCTGCTTTTTTTAGGTTGTCACATGAGGACTTGTTTGGAGAGGTGCTGCTGAAGCTTGGAACATCTCAATGGATACATGTGACACAAATGCACAATTGTGAACACTAATACTGCAGATCCAGACTTTTTGACAGGGAAAGCTGTCCAGGATGTGTTGCTGATATAAATACGAGTCATAAAAACTATATATGTAAAATTGAACACAAGTGTGTCTATTTACACTGAGACCTGCTTGGAAGTACTTAAATATAGAGTGGTCATTTCTGAGAGTTGAAATATTGACTAATTTATTTCTCTCTTGTATTTTTATATTGTTTAAGGTTTAAATTTTTATGTGAATAATAATCTTTTTTAAAAGTATGATTCCTATTTATCTCATGTTACTAATAATGGGGTTTTTTTCTAAATATATAAGATCTCATAACTGGCATTACATGATTTTCTCCATGGTATGATCATCAACAGGAAATGTTTTAATTCTAGAATAACATTTACTGATAAACATTTTTGGAAACATTTAAGCATTTCCTGATCTGAAAATTTTTGTGATTTTTTTCTTTGTATAGTTTATTGTTATACTTAATAATGCTTTCCAGCCCAGTGGAGCACAGTCATCTTGTCAGAGAAAAAACACTTTCAGAAAAACATGAGTTTTATAGACATTTTCTACTCACTAGAAAAATGAAATTAGTACATTTTTCACTTGGTGGTAAAAATGATAAGCAGTCTCCCTTTAGCCTACCTTTAAGAAATTTCAATTTCTTGGGTCCATTTAATTCTCCTAAGACACTGCATACTCTTAAAACAGAAAGGATATTTTTAAAAAATTTCTAGGCTTCTGGAGAAAAATTGAAAAAGGGTCTTCTTTCTTTTGTTAATGACCTTTTAAATGGCTGGTTCTGCACAGGGAGTTAAGGCCAGGCTATCACAGTAGACAAAGGAAATAGGCTCAGTGCCGCATGCCCCGCATTATGAAAGTTGCGACAAATTCAACGTAAGCTATAAGCTTACTCTCTGGATCTCATAAAGTCAAGTCAGAAATGCCAGAAAGAAACGTGTGGAGCCGAGGCTGAAGATGAATCTAGAAAGGCAGTTCCTCAAGGGCATTGATAAATATTAAACAAAGAGCAGATACGGTCTAGAGGATGACATGAGGGGGACAGGTTGGATGTAGGGAAACAAATAGATGTGGTTGAAGGAATCCAGAGGAATTTGAGCAGTGGTTTTGAGATGGAGAGGAAAAGAGAAAGCAAGAATTAGGCAAATACTTACATTGTATAGTCTCTTTGGTCATTTCTCGCTTGTTTTCTCTTAGCATCATTGGAGTCTTCAGAAGGGTTAAACTGAAAACAAGATTTTTCTGTCCATCCTTGGGTCAGAGCTCTAAAGGAGGAACAGTTGGCTCCTGGCAGCCAGCATGGAACTCGTAAAACTAAGCCAAGACATCTGCAGATTTGTGTTTTGGTTGGACAAATCCACATCTTCACTTGATGACTGACAGTAGGAATCACCTCCCCATACATACAGATAAAGATGTGATCCTGACCCCGGTTCAAAAACAGTAGGCCGTCAATCCCAGGGCCATATTGGAGCCTTGATATCCAATCTCTGTTCTCCTTTTAGGGTATTCAGTGGGGTGGTGTTCCTCACACCCTCAGCTTGGAGTGTTCTTATAACTTCTGGAATGGGCCTGATCATTTGCAGCCTTCATACAAAACTGGCTCTTCACTCAAATTTCACTTTAGGGAACAGACTGTTCTGAAATCTAGCTAGAGGTCAGATGACGCCTGACCTAAGTTTTCTGTGGAACAGCAGGAACTCAAACCTGATCTTGCCATTCCAGTCTGAGCCAACTTGGGTCTGGAGATACCGTAGCAAATCTGCAACCTGGAAGGAAGGTTGGGGCTATCTCCCCACCAAGCTGTTCAAAATCCGGAATCTCACATCAGCTTTGGCTCAAGAATGCCATCCCAGCTGTGAAATCACAATGCATAGGTCAGTGAGAAAGTTTAAGAGCCTCACCTAGAAGAAACGGTATTGAGTCTGTATTATTTAGAACCAGTGTCCATTTAATCCTCTCTCCTGAGATTCCTATCTGGTGTGCTAGTTCCTAGCTAGGGTTTGGGGCCTGAGACACAAGTCGCTAGAGAAACCTTGGAAACCAATGTATCGTCTCATTTTGCAAGACCTGGTATAATGTTTCTAAAGCTCAATGGTATAGTCTAAACTGATGGTCTCATATACATGACAGTGGAATAAGAAACAACATGAATATTTTAATTTTTTCTGTACTTTGAGATAATTACCCTTGTGATGGGTTTGAGGTAAACTCAGCTTCAGGGTTTCCAAAATTAAAATTAAGAGAGAGGTCTATAGAAAATTTCTGGCCCTATCCCCTGGAGCTATGCAGCCTGGGGTATGGCCCGTGGGACTGAAACCCTGTCCCAACATCACCACCAAAATGGCTGTTGATTCTGTTCCCAGGGGACTTCTCAAGTAATTTATAGAAGGAGAAATGAAGCCTAAGACAGGCAAATTTGGAGGCGATTATCAGTCAATGGTTTACAACAGGGCTGCCAAGTAGGCAGGACCCACACTATTGAGAAACCGGGAAGATGCAATGCAATGCTCCAGGCTCTGTGGCTATGCCCCATGCTCTCTTCTATTTACTTTTCACCTCAGTTCACTTCTATTTCTGATCTCTTTCCACAAGATTGACAGGGCTTTCTTTTGGACTTCTCTTTGATTAGGATTTAGCTTTTCCTTGGCTCACTCGGGGTTTCAACATCCTGGAATGCTTTCCCAGCACATCTGTGTATCTCAACATTTTCCATAGCAGTCTGTCTTTCCTGATCACCTATGACCCAGCACTGCCACTTCATTCATGGGAATGTCCAGGCCCTCATTCACCAGTCTTCCTAGTTCCCTATTCCCTTTCCTTCCCCATAAGACCACTTGAACCAGCTCAGGGATCAGATACGTCTTCCACATCTTCCAAAAAGCTCAGAGGATTTTCTACCCCAAAGAGATAATCCTCAGGAAACCTGCTGGTCCCCTCCCTTTTTCTTTCAGTGTTTGAGACTTGAAGAGGATTATTCTGATGCTTTCTAGGCTCATCAGAGGATACAGGCCTATGGATCACTATGAAAGCATCCACTGTGAAATGGAGAATTGTGTTTTGAAGATAATGCTAGAAAGCTGACACCGCTAAGTCATACAATTCTCGTCTGTTCACAGAATATGATCAAAACTATTTTTTAGAACAAAGTTGATGTTTTTAGCATTTTCTCCGAAACTCCTGTCTCAGTGTAACTCCTTTACCCTGAACTGATTTGGCTTTAGAATATAAATTAGTGGTAAGACATGTATATGGCAAATGATTTGAAATGCAGAACCATGGCAACAAGAGCTTCTGTTAGAGAGAAAAGGAACTAACACTTATTGAGTGCTGTGTACTAGGTACCATGTGCCATTAATCATAGTGATAATGACAATATTGGAGCATGCATATTATGTTTAGGCATTGCTCTAAGTCCTTACATATGACCTATTTTAAGCCTCACAATAATTCCATGAGATGAGCACTGTGTCACTGTCCTCATTTTATAAAAGAGAAGCTTAAAGAGGCCGAGTAACTTGTTTAAGATGAACTGAGTACCAAGCCCAGGTCTGTCTGAATCCAGCATCTTCTTACAGCATATTTTAAAAATGGATGAAACTTCCTATGGATTTAAAACTTTAAAGTTTTAGAAAATGAAGAGCTGAGTCACATGGCATAACTTGGACCTGATATAGTTAAATAATGATGAGATAAATGAGTTTTGACTGAGATTATCCATATTATCTCACTTTACTACATTTAGGCTATGAACACAGATTTCAGTGGAACTCAAGTGACCATTTCATGAGAATGTATACATTGCGTCCTTTCATTTCATCTGTGTTTGTTGCTACAATATCAGAAGGCTTACATGGTTAATTCTATCTTAATATATAACTAGTCTTAATCATACACAGAAAATTTCTATTTAAATCTAGTAGGTAAAATATGTATACAACCTCTTATTTAAAAAATTAAGGCCAGGCTGGGCGTGGTGCTCATGCTTATAATCCCAGCACTTTGGGAGGCTGAGGCAAGTGGATTGCTTGAGGCCAGGAGTTCGTGACCAGCCTGGCCAAAAACAGAGAAAACCCGTCTCTATTAAAATACAAAAATTAGCCGGGCATAGTAGCGTGCACCTGTAATCCCAGCTACTCGGTAGGCTGAGGCAGGAGAATCACTTGAACCTGGGAGGTGGAGGTTGCAGTGAGCCGAGATTATGCCACTGCACTGCAGCCTGGGTGACAGAGCAAGACTCTGTCTCAAAAAAAAAAAAAAAAATTAAGGCTAAGCACAGTGGCTCATGCCTGTAATCCCAGCACTTTAGGAGGATCCACTGAGGCCAGGAGTTCGAGACCATCTGGGCAACATAGTGAGACCCCCCATCTCTAGCACCTTGGAGTGTTCTTATAATTTCTGGAATGGGCCTGGTCATAACTGGGTGTGGTGGCGCACATCTGTAGTCCTAGCTACTGGGGAGGTAGAGGTCAGGGAATCACTTGAACCCAAGAGTTCAAGGCTGCAGTGAGCTATGATCCTCCCACTGCACTCCAGCCTGGGTGACAAAGTAAACCCTATCTCAAATAAATAAATAAATATCTGCTTTTGACATTTTGGAAAAAGAATAAACGAAAACCTACCCATATTTGCTTTTGTGTTTCAGACCTTTTTTAGCCAGGCATTTAAGACTATGGCTGAGTGTAACCTTTGCCCTTGGCGTTTGGGGGCAAAACCACAGGTATAGGCCAGCCCTGGTATTCGTGGGAAGATTGCACCATTCAGCAGTGTCAGGTCATGAAGCACAGATTCTCTCCAACAGTGCTTCATAAATACAGCAAGTGAATTTGGGAATGCGGTCTGTTTAATTTAAAATTAGCTTCTTTCTCCAGAAGATTTTCTCTTCCCTATGAAAACTGTTTTATCTCTCAGGCCTTTTAATCTTTTATATTTTTTAATAGTTTCTCTCAGTCTGTTCACTTAAACTCCTGAAATGAAATCACATTCTACACTGATGGAATTGGTCTAAAACACACACATATGTTCTCTATATTGAGTAAATGCACATTACTATCTCCATTTAAAAACATCCTTTCATTTTAAAAAAGGAAATAAAATGGACGTATTATAGGCATAGATCATTACATACACAAAAGAAAGAATCCATCCTCAGCTAAGAAATCTGGGGAAAAAATCATGTATTTTCTCTCATGATTAATTGCAGGCTACCCTGCCTTGCAAAGCCATCATATAAACTATTCAGAGGGAAGAGGTTAAATAGTTCTATAATATAAAGTCTTGCTGAGGGTGTGGGAAACAGGCATTGCCGGTGGGAGTGTACACTGAAACCCCTTCTTTGTAGTGCAATTTGGTAAAATCTGTCAATATTTAATATGAACATACTTTGACATCTTAATCTTATTTCTAGGAATCCATTCTGTCATGAACTTGGCATCCCTGCAAAAGCTTCCAAGCCAAACCCAGTTTTTTCCGTAATTTTCCTCTGACTGAAAAATGGTATTCTCAGTCCTTGTTAGGTCCATTTTTATTTCTCCACACTGTCCATTCAACACTTTCACAGTGGTAGGAGAATATGAATTGCTCAGTTCTGGGGTGGTGATTTAATCTTAGTTTAAAGATAGAAAACATAACATAGTATAGTGGACTGGGGAAACTGTTGGGTTATTTGGTCTTGTTATTATTGTTGTTGTTGCCTGCCCAGCACATTTGGTCCCAGTACGCCATTTGCCTTGGGGAACATTTTCCTAACTCCATATGGTCTGGATGGGGTTGTGCTATGGTCTGAATCTGTCCTCCCAAATGCATGTGGGGTTGTGCTATGGTCTGAATCTGTCCTCCCAAATGCATGTGTTGGAGACTTAATCCCCAACGCAAGTGTTGGGAGATGGTGACTTTTGGAAGGTGTTTAGGTCATATAGGCTCTGCCCTCATGAATGGATTCATGCCATTATAAAAGGGTTCGATGGAAGGAGTTTGAGCCCTTTTGTCCTTCTATCTTCTGCCATAGGAGGACACAGCAAGAAGGCCTTCACCAGATTGCAGATGCATGTGCCCTGATTTTGGACTTGCCAGCCTCTAGGGTTGTAAGAAGTGAATATCTGTATTTCTAAAATACCCAGTCTCAGGTATTTTGTTATAGCACCACAAATGGACTGACAGGGTGTCAATTACTTTTTGGCCATGGGATGGTCATGTGATCCAGACTGGGTCACTCGTGGTTCATTATATGCTTGATATTCTGATTGGTTTAAGAATGGCCACATGATTCCACAGCAACAGCTTTCTTTTGAATTGATATACAAATGTGGTGAGTGAATTGCTTTTCTGCTGGGATGGCTGGGCTGGGAGAATGTGAATCTGGGGCTACCAGTGGGTGCCTTCCCTGGTTGCATGGAGGAAGCCTGTCTTCAGTGGAAAGGAAAAGAGTGAGGCCAATAGAAAGAGGAAAACAGAAGCAGCCATGGAAAGAAAGAGAGAGAGAGAAGGAGAGAGAGAGAGATTGAAGGGCAGGGAGAGAGAAGGGAAATGAGAGAGAAAACAATGTTATTTACTATGCGTAAATCTAAATTCATCCCCAGACTTCCCTGTTTTATAAGCCAACTTACTTTCCTTTTCTCTTCCTTAAGTTAGTTTGTCTTGAGTTTCTGAACTTGCAAGTGGTAGAATCCAGATTGTCACCTGTCTCCTCCTCCTCTTTGAATTCCATCAAGAATCTACTCATATAATGCCTTAGTGAACAATGAACACTTTACTGAATATTTCACTGATAAGAAAAAAGAGAAGGTTGGCAAGGTATTTGCCCAGAACACAGCCTGCAGATCCCCACTGTCATTTCTCATCTCTCCTTGCCCCATCCTACTATAGGTGGTTTTCCTTCTGATCCTTCCACCTCACAGCCTCCAGCCTCTTTGGTTCCTTCTATATGTAAAACAATGTAGCTACCATCTTTTATTACTTGAGCAGTCCCTTGAGATTTTGACTTTGATTCCAAGTACTTTTTCTTTAAAACTAAAACCAATATATCCATTTTATTTTGCATATTAGCTGGTCTCAAGCCCATAACCCTTAAGACATGACTTTTGGGTAAAGTAGAAGGAAGCATGTGATTCACATCCCATGCATGCCCAAAGCAAGCCACTAGCAAACTGCTGCCCTGAGAACAACCAGACAATTATAAATCAAGAAAAAGAGACCAGAAACAAAGATGCTTAGATTATCCCTCAGACCAAGCCTTGATCAGTTTACCAGTTCAGCTTCATGGAGGGAAGAAATGGAGCAGAGCATCCAAGAAGGGTTACATCAATGCATCTATGCATGAGACCTTTTATTGTGCAGTGGCTCTGTTCAGGAGTAAATATCAATGGCAGCAGCAGTCATGATGCCAACTGCAGTGGGAAAGGTGCAGCAGGGGCTGCAGGATCCATGGAGTTGACAGGAGCAGGGAACAGGTGGGGGCTTCTGAGTTGGAGGAGTAGAGCCCTGCCCTCCTGGGCACAGCTGCAGCCACCCTGCTGAGGCTGAGGACCCAGGCATCCCTGTGCTCTTGGGGACCCAGGAAGCCCCCCGTCCCTGCAGGCTTGAAAGTGCCTGCACCCACTGCTTGGCCTCTCCCTGCTCCCAGTGCCTGCTCCAATTTAGGAGTAAAGTTGAGGCCAAGTCCAAACATTGTTGCAACATGGCCAGGTGTGCACATGTCAGTGCCTGGAGCAGCACTGACATGCCAGCCCCCTGCCACCTCAGCTCCCTCCAGACTTTGGGCTCCAACATGAGCTCCAGAGGGAGGATGAGGGGATGCTGAGGACAGCTCTGCAGGGGCCTGCAGGCACCCCTGAGCACAAACAGCTTGGGCACCATGGGTGCCATAGAGGGCAGGTTGATGGTGGCAGGAGGCAGACAGGCTTCTGGGTGGAAAGGGACAGATCCCCAGTGAAGCCCTACCTTCAAGCCAGGGATGGCATGAAGCCGGGGGGCCAGGCTGCCAGTTCTGCAAATGGGGTGAGAATTTATGGTGCTTTTTCCTGGCCCATCCATGGCCACTCACAGATGAATCAGCATGCACTCCCTCCCCTCTGAAGCCCATAAAAACTCTGCACTCAGCCAGACTCAGGCTGATGATGGAACAACCTGCCTTTTTCAGATAGGAGTTACCCACTCTGGGTCTCCTCTCCACTGAGGGCTGGACACTCATTGGTCAACCTGCCTGCAGAAAGGAGCTACCCACTTAGGGTCTCCTGAGAACTGTTCTGCTGCTCAGCCTCTCTGCCTTGCTCACCATCCACTTGTCTGTGTACCTCATTCTTCCTGGACATGGGACAAGAACTCGGGACCTGCCAAATGGCAGGACTAAAAGAGCTGTAACACAAACAGGGCTGAAATGCATCCCCCAGCTTCCCTCTCACCATGTTGTGGGTGACAAGGAGAGAAGAGCTATGGCCCTTTGGGCATCTCAGACTTAGGGGCTCCCTGAACCAAGGCTGTGACAACCTCTTTGGGTTTCTGCAGTTTCTGGCATCTCCAAACTTCCAGGTGCCACCACGTTCCCCTTGTCCAGATGCAGGTGCCCATAGTGGAAGCTGCGTGCAGTACATCTAGTCCAGCTGCAGCCTTGCATGGAGCTGGTACCTATGCCCATGCCTGGAGCTGCCTGCCCCACCAGTGTGACTGGCTGTGTGCAGTGTCTGGACCCTGTGCTCACTCGCCCACACACCCCTAATTGCTCTGTGCCTGGCTGGCACTTGGCAGGTGTGGGATCTGGGCCAGTAGTGTGAGCTGAGTGCAGCCTGCTGGGCCAAGTGGGTGGAATGAGCCCAATGAGTGTGAGCAATACTCAGGCAGAAGGCACCCCGGCCACAGAGGTTTCTGGCTGGAGAAGTGATACCCCAAGGATTCTGTGACAACATGACCCAGTCAATATTCTGGAATCAAATTAGTATTCTCCCTTTTGCAGAAGGAGAAAAGAAAGGGAGAAGGATGGTGTGTCAGAAACTATTGATTATTCTCACAATATCAGTTCTTCTTTTCTTTCCCTATAATAGAAGCCCCAAAATTTAGCTGGGTACTAGCCACTTGGAATAAAAACTACATTTCCAGCTGTGCTTGTAGGTAGGTATGGCATATAGCTAAGTTCCAGACAATGGGATATAAGCATAAGGTGATGTGTACAACATCCTGAAAATGTCCTTAGAGATAGGGGATATTTGTTCTTTTTCACTTTTTCCATCTGCTTGGCCAGAATGTGGATGTGATGGCTGGACCTAAAGTAGCTTCTTGGACCATAGGATGGAAACCATATGTTGAAGATGATAGAGCAACAATTGAGAAAGAGCCTGGGTCTCTGATGACTGTAGAGTTGCCATACCATACTTTTGTCTTCTATAAGTCACCGTTCGTGTGTTCTCTGCACACTGTAAGTGAACCTATCTTTTTTTTTTTTTTTTTTTTTGAGACAGAGTCTCGCTCTGTCACCCAGGCTGGAGTGCAGTGGTGTGATCTCGGCTCACTGCAAGCTCCGCCTCCGAGGTTCATGCCATTCTCTGGCCTCAGCCTCCTGAGTAGCTGGGACTACAGGCACCTGCCACCACGCCCGGCTAATTTTTTGTATTTTTAATAGAGACGGGGTTTCACCATGGTCTCGATCTCCTGACCTTGTGATCCACCCACCTCGGCCTCCCAATGTGCTGGGATTACAGGAGTGAGCCACCGCGCTCGGCCGACTGAACCTATCTTAACTGATGCCAGTGGGGATACTATCTACTTTATGTGGCAATAATCAAGAAAGCTTTGGACTCTATGCTACAAAATTTAGATATTTTTGGTGTATATCATGGGATCAAATAATAAATTTTTAGATATGAAATGTCAGAGGAATAAAATTCATTCAAATTTGTGATAATGTTGCATTTTCCCTTTACATCACTAAGAATTAAGAGCAAAATTTTTTAAAGTTCATTTCACCACCAAGTGTGACATTTGTAGTAAGTTTTTAATAAATGTTCTTGATGGTTTAAGAAAGTTTCCTTCTGTTCCTCAATTAAATATTCTTTTTGTTTATTTTAAAATCATGAATAAATGTTGAATTTTATTAAATGCTTTTATTGGGCATATATTGTGATGATCATATATTTAAAATTTTTTTAATATGGCAAATTATATTAATATATTTTTATGCCTTAAACTATCCTTACATTCCTGTGATAAACTGGTTAGTCATAATAATTTTTTAAATTATTATTTTTAATTGACTCATAATTTTACATATTTATGGGGTACAGGGTGATATTTTGATACATGCATACAATGTGTAATGATCAAATCAAGGTAATTACCATCTCCATCACCTCAAACATTTATTATTTCTTCATGTTGGGAACATTCAAAATCTTCTTTTCTAGCTGTTTGAAAATATACAATAAATTATTGTTGACTGTAGTCATCCTATAGTGCTATAGAATGCTAGAACTTATTTCTCCTATTTAACTGTACTTTTGATTCCTTAACCAACCTCTGGCATCCCTTCTTCCCACTATCCTTCCCAGGATCTAGTACCATCATTCTACTCTCTGCTTCTAAGTCATGATAACATTTTTGCATACATTGCTGAATTCAGTTTGCTAAAATTTTATTTATAGGATTTGCATCTATATTTATACATAAGCTTACATTCAATTTTTCCTTCTTATATTTTCTTGCCTGGTTCTAAGTAGGGAAATGAGTCTTCTTTTCCATTAGAAATATTTATTTCTTTTTTCTTTTTTGAGATGGAGGCTCACTCTGTTGCCCAGGCTGGAGTGCAGTGGCATGATCTCAGCTAACTGCAAACTCTGCCTCCTGGGTTCAAGCGGTTCTCCTGCCTCAGCCTCCCGAGTAGCTGGGACTACAGGTGTGCACCACCATACCCAGCTAATTTTTGTATTTTTAGTAGAGATGAGATTTCACCATGTTGGCGAGGCTGGTCTCAAACTCCTGACCTCAGGTGATCTGCCTGTTTTGGCCTACCAAAGTGTTAGGATTACAGGCATGAGCCACTGCACCTGGCCTCTATTAGAAACATTTCTAATATTAAAAAGAGTTACCTGCCCCTTAAAGTTTTGGTAAAACTTGTTTGTAAACTCTTCTGGGCATAGTGTTTCTTGGTATGTTTATTTTGTAAACCTTTGAATTAATTTTTTCAAAAGTTATGAGTGGGTTGAAAGTAATCTAGTACCCATGATAAGTCAATACCAGTTTTTTTCAGCAATTGTCTGTTTGGATTTGTTAGTTGTCCTTTGGTTTCGTCATTGTCTATCCTGTATCAGTTGAATATTTTAAAATATTACTCTTGGATATAGACCTATTCAAGTTTTTTATTTCTTCTTGAGTCAATTTACATAATTTACATTAAACCAAAAATGCCCTTTTTATCATGAAGTTGTTCATAGTATTTAAGTTTTAATGATCTTTATGTTAAACTCTTTTATTTTTCATATGGTTTATTTGTGCCTTCTTTTCTTGATCAATCTTGTCAGAGAATTACTTAGACTTTCTTATATAATTATAATTTTGGGGTGTTTACTCCATTCTTTTTTTCTAACTTTTAATTGAACATTTAACTCATCTATTTTCTATCTTAAAAATGTAGACATTTAAAACTATAATTTTTCCTCTTAGTATCACTATCTGTAATTCATAAGTTTTAAAATGCAATACTTATAGAATGTCATTCAGGTTTAAACACATCTCAAATTTAATTGTAATTGTTTCTTTCAGACTACTTTGAAATTTCAGTTTCTAATTTTATTGCCTTGTGACCAGTTTATTATGTATGCTATTGATAATTTGTATTTTAAGACTTCTTTTGTGGCCTAGAAGAGTGCTCAGTTTTTATAAATTCTCTATAGGTGCTCAGAACTTTAATTGTTGGTAAGAGTTCCTCATGTATTCTTATATTAGGCTTGTTAATATCATTTTATTCAATTTTTCTATATATTGACTTATTTTTTCTGTCTTCTGTCTTCTCTTTCACCCATCCTAATGAGATTTTCACAATTTCTCCTTTTTTTTTTTGCTTTATATGCATATAAGACTATATTGTTCATTGCATATGGGTTCAAGATTATTTGTTACTGATCAATTGTTTTTTTTTGTCACTAAGTCTTAATCCTTTTTATCACTAAAACCAAAGTTTTTCTTAAAGTATCTATTATCTGATATTACTTTAACTACATCATCTTCATTTTGTATAGTATTTGCCTAGTATATTTTTCTTTTTTTTCTTTTTTGTTTCAGTTTTTCTGGGTCATTATAATTTGAATGTTTTCTTATAAAAAGCTAATTTTTAAATAATTTATAAAAAGTTTTCTTTTAAAAAGCTAATTTAACCCATTTATATTTATTGTAAGTTCTGACATGTTTGGTTTCATGTCTGCTATCTTTTTTTGTGTTTTGCATTTACTATGCTTTGTTTTTACTTTTCCCTATCACCATCACTTTTCTCTAGTGTATTCGATTTATTAAGTTTTCTTGGGCCCTCAACACTTCATTTTAATTATTTTACTAGTTACCTTAAATTTTTAGCATGCATAACTGATATGACAAACTCTAAAGTTAATTGTAATATTCTGTTACACTGAACTGTGTCTCTCAGTATTCAGACCCTTGTGTAGTCTGCTCCTCTTGAATCTGGGCTTATCTTTAACCAATAGTATGTGGCAGAAGTGACATCAGATCTGAATATAACATTTTAAAAGGCCTAATGGCTTCTGCTTTTGCACTCTTAGGTGCCATGGGCTAACTTGCTGGAGAGCCACATGGAGAGACTGTATGGAAAAACCACAGGGAGAGGGAGAAGCCTTGAGATCACATGGAAGAGAACTGAGGAATTGAGCTGACAATGAGAATTGAGGTCCCAGCCTATGGTCCCAGTTGTGTGTTCCAGCCAGCATCCAGTTGTTTGAACCGCCTCTATACTAGTAAACAAGTAATTAATTAATACAAGTAAATGAAAACAAGTAATAAAGTAATTAATACAAGTATTAAGTGAGTGAAAAAAAACCATTTACCCACAGAATTGTGAGCAAATAAAGTGGTGTTGTTTTAAGCCTCTGATACTTGGGATCTATTTCTACATGATGACAGATAACTGAAATGTTAATGAAATCTTGTCCCTCATACTAAATTACATACCATTCTTATGCTTTAATTCCAGTTTCTCCCATGCTTGCCAATATTCCATGCTGTAGTCTTTTTATGGTTCTATATTCCCTTTAAACATCTCAAAATTAATCATTTAAATCAGTTTATAGTTAATAATTCGTTGGATATACCCACCGGTTACCCAGTTTTTTTTTTTGCTTAATGTTGCTTCTTATATCCACATACTCATTTTGTGTCCTGTTTCTTGTTTACTTAATTATATTCCTTTGTTGATTACTCAGCAACAACTGAGTGATAAAAAATGGTAAGCTCAGTTTTTATTAGCTGAAAAGTCTTCATTTTGTCCTTACATTTAAATTGTAGTTTAGCTTGATATAAAATTTTAGATTGGCATTTATTTTCTCTTAGCAATTTGAAGATAACAGACTATTACCATCTGGTTTTTGTTGTTGCTATTGAGTCATGTGCTGTTTGAGTCTAAATTTCATTTCTTCTTAATATATGTGTTTTCCTCAGGTTGCTTTAATGTTTTTTCTCATTACTCTTCTTATTATGCAGATTCACTATGAAATAGCTAAAATAAATTTCCTTTTTTTTTTTTTTTTTTTGCTACTAACTCATACTTCCACAATCTGAAGATTCTTTCATCAGCTTAGGCCTTTTAACTCTAAGGCCATATTCTTTTCACTTGACTAGCTTTTTATTACACAGCAGTCACACTTCATGGAAGGCATGTAGTTGTGGAGATTTTGCATTACTCAAAATTCATGTAAGTCAAGACTAATCCTTACCACACACAGAGAAATCTTAGAAATAATAGAAAACAACAGCATGGATTACTTTACAATGTGAATTTAGGTACAGTAAAATGTTTGATCATCAGATACGAAACTGGTGCAAATTTAGCAAAATATGAATGGTCTCTTTAAGATTTAAGGAGGAAAGAAGACTTGTTTAGGTTGGAAAAACACCTTCTAGGTTTTGAGTCATTCACTTTTATATTTCTTTGAAATTAAAAAGGTGGAGATTATTTCAGTAATCATTAATGTTTATTTTTCATAAAATGCTAAATATTTTTCTTAACGTTCCGTGCATATTGAATTAGTAAACTAATATGTGAAAGAAAGTAAACAACTAGCCTAGGTTTTCTGTTCAAAATGTTTTTCTACCGTCTCTTAGGAACTGACAGACTAAGAAGCAGCAAGGATTGAGAGGATCTAAACAACCCAGTCAAACAACAAGTTCTAACTGACATGTATGGAATACCCCCACCAAATGAGAACAGAAGACACAGTTTTTTTTCAGGCTACATAGAACCTTCCCAGTAGATCATATCATAGGCCATTAAAGAAAAATCCCTCAACAGAAGAACTGAAATCATACAGAGTATGTTCTCTGACCATAATGAAATTAAACTAGACATTAATAACAGAAAAATGATAGAAAAATCTCTAAACATATGGAAATTAAATAACATACTTTTAACTAACCAATGGTCAGTGGGGAACTCTCAAAGGAAAGAAAATACATAGAACTGAGTGAAATGAAATACAACATATCAATACATGTGGGATGCAACTAATGCAGTCCTGAGAAGGAAATTTATAGCAGTAAATGCTTAATTAGCAATAAGAAAAGGCCTCAAATCAATAATTTAAGTTCACACCTTGAGAAACTTTTAAAAAAAGATCAAAATAAATCCAAGGTAAGCAGAAGAAGGGAAACAAAGTAAAAACAGAAGTCAATGCAATAGAAACAGGAAAACAACAGAGAGAAATCAATGAAACCAAAAGCTAGTTCTTTGAAAAAAACTAATAAAATTGATAAACCTCTAGCAAGACTGACCAAAATAAAAAAGAAGACATAAATCATCAAAATCAAAAATAAAATAAGAGATATCACTACAGATCTTATAGCTATTAAAAAGTTAATAAAAGAATGCTACAAACAACTTTATGCTTATATATTTGATAACTTAAAGAAGTGGATCAATTTTTTAAAAACCAAAAATTACCCACTCTCAACTAAGATGAAATAGACAATCTGAGTAGCTATAAACATTAGAGAAATTAAATTCATAATTTAAAAGCTCATGAAAAATAAATCTTCAGTCACAGATGTTTTCATGGGTGAATTTATCCAAACATCTAAAAAAATTAGCACTAGTTTTACATAAACTCTTCCAGAAAATAGAAAGAGCAGAAATACTTCCCAACTCATTTTATGAGCCCAGTATTACCTTGACACTAAAATATGACAAAGACAGCATTAAAAAATAAAGAAGAAAGGAAAAGAAATCTACAAACCAATATCTCTCATGAATTTAAACGTAAAAATCCTTAACAAAATATTAGCAAACTAAATCCAATAGTGTGTAAAAGAATTCTACGCCATGACCAATTTGGACTTATTCTAGGAATGTAAGATTGGTTCAACATTCAAAATTAAACATTGGTATATCGGCCTAAGGAAAAGATAATATGATAGTGTCAATTCACACAAAAATCATTTGACAATACATCCACAAAAGCAATTGAATGGAGGAAGTTAAATCTTTTCAACAAATGGTGCTGTAGCAATTGAACACTCATAGGCAAAAAACAAAACAATACAAATCAAAAACAAAAGAACTCAACCTAAATATCATACATTATACAAACCAACCGAAAGATGAACTTAACTGTAAAACACAAAACTACAAAATGTTAAAAACAAGGCCGGGCGCGGTGACTCATGCCTGTAAACCCAGCACTTTGGGAGGCCCAGGCGGGCGGATTACGAGGTCAGGAGATGGAGACCATTCTGGCCAACATGGTGAAACCCTGTCTCTACTAAAAATACAAAAAAATTAGGTGGGCATGGTGGCGCACGCCTGTAGTCCTAGCTCCTCAGAAGGCTGAGGCAGAAGAATTGCTTGAATCCAGCAGCCAGAGGTTGCAATGAGTCGAGATTGTGCTACTGCACTCCAGCCTGGTGACAGAGCAAGACTCTGTCTCAAAAAAAACAACAACAACAAAAAAAACCAACCAAACAAACAAACCAAAAACAAAACAGGGAGAAGACCTTCAAGATCTAGGGTTAGGCAAAAAGTTTTTAGACTATATCAGCTGGGTTTCCTCAAAGTTAAAAACTTTGCTCTGCAAAAGTCTATGGGAGGAGAATGAAAAGATCAACTACAGACTAGGAGAAAATAGTTACAAACAACATAGTCAACAAGGGACTGGTTTCCAGAAAATATAAAGAATTCTCAAAATGTAACATTCAAAAAACCCCAAACAATCCAATTAGAAAATGGACAAAGGCCATGAAAAGACATTTTACTGAAGAGGTCATACGGTTGTCAAGTAAGCATATGAAAAAATGTTCAACATCTCTTGCCATTAGGAAAATCCAGCTTAGGACCGTGATGAGCTATCACTGCACACACATCAGAATGACTAACACAAAAAAACAGTGACCACACCAGGTGCTGTCAGGGATATGGAGAAACAGGATCACTCCTACATTGTTGGTGGGGATGCAAAATGATACAGTCATTTTGAAAACAGTTTGGTAATTTCTTATAAGGCTAAATATGTAATTACGACATGACCAGCAATTGTACTCTTGATCAAATGAAATAAAAAGCTGTATAAGAATGTTCATAGCATCTTTCTGTAAGAGTTGAAAACTGGAGTCAGCCCAGATGTCTTTCAAGACATGAATGATTAAACAAACTGTGATACATGCATTCCTTGGACTATTACTCAGGAATTAAAAGGAACAAACTATTGACATAGGCCACAATTTGGGTGATTCTTCAGGGAATTATGGTGAATGAAAAAAGACCAATCTTGGAAGGTTACATCCTTTATGATCCTATTTATGTAACAGTTTAAAAGTGACAGACTTTTAGAAATGGAGATTAGTGGTTGCCAGGGGTTAAGGATGGGGGAGGGGAGAGGTGGGTGTTGTTATAAACGGGCAGCAGGAGGACCCTCATGGTGATGGAATATTCTGTATGTTAACTGTGGTGATGGATTCATGAACCTATATACATGATAAAATTGGATAGAACTAAATACACAATTATTTACATGTTAAACTGGGGAAATATGAATAAGATAGGTGGCTTGTATCACTGTCAATATCCTGATTGTTATATTATACTACAGTTTTGCAAAATGAGGGAAACTGGTAGAAAGTATTCTCTGGATTATTTCTTGCAACTGCATGTGAATCTACAATTATCTCAATAAAAAATTTCTATAAAAATGCTCTATTAAATAATCTATACATCTTTAATTTTTATCTAAAATTCTATTTTATACCCTTTACCTGATTTCTTACACAGGGTTACAGGTAAACTTATTTTGCAGGTTATTTCTGAAAGAGGAAAGAAAATAGTAAGATGGATAAATGTGCTACTAACTAACAAGTAGTAAAACGACCCTTCTCGGTTCTGGTGTTTTTTCAGCTGAGTCAGTTATATTAAGAATCATCTTCTCTGCCGGGATCACTCCTATAATCACAACACTTTGGGAGGCCAAGGTGAGAGACTGCTTGAGCTCAGGAGTTCAAGGTCAGCCTATGCAACATAGCAAGACCTGCAACAACAACAAAAACTAGCCAGGTGGGGTGGGGCTCACTTGTAGTCCCAGCTACTCGGGAGGCTGAGATAGGAGGATTGCTTGAGCCCAGGAGGTAGAGGCTGCGGTGAGCCATGATTGTGCCACAGCAGACAGAGTGAGACCCGAACGAAAAAAAAATTATCTTCTATAATTAAAAGAGTATGGTTGTAAAGAAGACACTTCCCTCGAATGTGGTCAGGCAGCATTTTCTTGGTAATGAAATGATTAGGATCTTTTTTTCTTAGAATTCATATTGTACATGGCATCATGTAACTGAAGGGACATTTCTCTTGAAGTCTATCTGTACTATCTTTCTACAGCTGCAAAATTGTTCTCTCCACTGCACTTGTAGTAATGATGATTACTATTATTAATACTAATAGCCCCAACAACATTATGCAGTATAATGGCTCCAGTGATTATACTGAGAAGTTTGATGGAATTATTTTCCTGAGCTCATTCTAAAATTTCTTCTTGCTCAATATTATCTTGTTATTTCTGTTCATTTGTCCCTTACAATCTCCTACCTATTATTTCCCTGTAATTAGAAGCTCATGGGGGTGAGGCTTTTTCATTTTGGTTTCCTCTTCACTGCCTGGAGCACTGTAGGCACTGTTTCACTTTTGATGTTGACATCTTCAAATGGAGACTAGTGGCTTCACAAGTTAGGACAGTCACTGCATCAACCAGGACTAATTTGATAATATTCCTCAAGCTCATTATAATATTGGCTCTTTCCCAAACACCTTGATTTTTTGAGAGATTAGTACTAAGAAACCAGACTTACTCATTCCATTAAGACTTTGAAAATCCAACCCAAAATGCTCAGTCATTTTTTGTGACTCTATTTGCAGTAATATTTAATTTTTAAAATATTTAAGGTCATGATAAATTTGTCATTTACCAAGTAAACACTGATAAATATTGATATTACTATTTTTAGGTTTATTGTTATGTAGCATCTGAATCAGTGAATTTAACTCTTAATCAGGGGAATAAAGTACACAAAAAAATTCAGCAGCAATTGCACCATTTACTGCTCTGATGTTTTTGAAAAAGGAAGTAAGTGACTGAGATACACAAAACAACCCATGCAACTTGAAGCAAATGTATCTAAACTACAGTAAAGTGACAGGAAAAATAAACTAGATGTTGCTCCCTGAAAGGACCATTTTCTCTACTGGACCTGTCAAAACAGTGAACCCAATGACAGTGTTTAGAAAATGTTCACTGAAATGGACTCACAGACCAAAAGTATACCCAAACCTGCTGTTGAAAGCTATTCTTTGAGGATGACGATGATAAATCAAAAAACAAGTCTACTGCAAATAGAATTTATGTGGACCAGTGTCTTCTTCACTGAATATCACCTTCATAGAAAATGTGATACACCCTGATTTGAGATGTTTAGTCCCTTATCTGCAGGAAGCACCACTCACCTCAGAGAAGGAAACCTCAAACCACTCACATGAGAGTTAGCTCCCATAGAGGTAGTGAGAGCTGCCTCTGAACCACAGAAGTACTTACTCATGCAAAGTGTGGCTTCATATTTGAACCAGGGAGATTCAGGTGTGGGTTTCTGTTCTGCCATGGAGTAAACCTCTCTGCCCAAAATTGCAGACTCAAACTTGGTACAATTTCCTCAGACCAACTAAATAATACGCCTAAGCTTGGACAAAGTCTACGGGAACACCAAAAAATTTTTTAATGATTTCTTACCTGAAGGGAGAAGGAACCTAATTTTAGTAGTGTCATGCAGGGTAAAGGTGGACAAGGTTAATATAATACAGCAGATGTGGCTTGAAACTGGGCAGTGGAGGCTGCAGAACAAGGGCTCCTGACCATTGCTGCTGTCTAGATTAACTTAGATGTTAGGCAATGCCATTTCCCATCTCTGTCTAGAATGATAGGCCTCTTCAACCACAATGGTCTCTTTGCCTTGAATTCTTCCTATCAGATTTCTTTTTCAATGATATCTCTACTCAAGATTGCTGAAACCAGAAGCAACTGGCAGAAAACATTTTATTTCCAGCAATACTTGACTATCTCCTCTATTGGTCAAAATGGTTTCAAATGCAATCAGTTCTTCATTAAAATCAGGCCGGGCGCAGTGGCTCACACCTGTAACCCCAGCACTTTGGGAGGCCGAGGCGGGTGGATCACCTGAGGTCAGGAGTTCAAGACCAGCCTGGCTAACATGGCAAAACCCTGTCTCTACTAAAATACAAAAATTAGCCGGGTGTGGTGGTGCATGCCTGTAGTCCCAGCTACTCGGGAGTCTGAGGCAAGAGAATCACTTGAATCCGGGAGGTGGAGATTGCAGTGAGCCTAGACTGCGCCGCTGCACTCCAGCCTGGGCAACAGAGCGAGACTCTGTCTCAAAAAAAAAAAAAAAAAAAATCAGAAAGTGTTGAACTTGATTTGCTTTCTTCTTCACGGAACTTAAATGTACCCAATATCTAAATGTTCCTAGAAATCTGTATTGAAGCCATAAATAATACACTTTTCTCTATGCCCAGATCTCTGTACTACAAACCTCTTTCTAAGAGATACATATAACGTCTAGCACTACTGGTGCTACCGGTGTAAAAATCCTCCTTTATTTGCCATGGCCCCTTATTATCATCATGGCCCCTTACTGTTATCATGTCTAGCTATAAAAAGTCTCAATTTAATTAACAAATAGATTTCTTTATTGTCCAATGTCCAAAAATAATATAAATCAATGGTCTAATGGAAAAACATGGGAAAATTTCTCTCTCTCTTTTTTTTTGTTTTTTTGGTCAACACCTGTCTGCTGACCTTAGATAAATCACCAGATCACCCTGACTCCCAGCTTCCTCATCTGTAATATAAAAGGACTGGTCTAGGTAACCCCCAAAGTCTCTCCCTGCTCTAAAAATTCCCAATTCTACAGAGGACCAAGAGAAAGTAATTTCTTCCCTAATTATTGTACAAAGTTTCCAATTATCAATCCCATTCTTCTGGTTGTTTTGTATTCAAGCCTGGATTGCTATAATTATTTAAGGGTAATTATCATATTTAAATATAAGTGTTTAAACTATAAGGGACCATGGCCGTAGGAACCTTAGCATTAATTAGGCCATGTGAGACTTCCTTAAATTAAAAAATAAAAAAACTTTTCTGTTTCATCAACTATCAAGTCATCTGAGCTTGCTCTGGCCTTGATAAGCTTTTAATAAGCTGTGTGACTCACCCGGAAGACAGAGCAATAGATTCTGCTAGTGTTTTAGACGGTTTGTTGGTAAAAGTGCCCAAGGGAAGATAGGATATATAGTTGCCCATCAGCATCTTGGAGAGAGATTGAAAATGAAATTGCTACTTCAAAGGCAGAAAAACACAATGTCCTCAAGTTTCTTATGTCGAAATAATGATAAATAAATGCTATCTTATCTCTGGAGAAATTGGCAATAATGTCGCATGAAAAAAATACTTATGCTATCCCAGCTAAGAAAAAGTGATGATAATAAGGGGCCATGGCAAATAAAGAAGGATGTTTGCACCAATTTAAAAAGATCATCTTTCCCTGTTTCCTTTCCTCTTTTGACTGCTGACCTGCTGTACTATAACAGTGATAAGAGACACTTTGAGAGGTTTTACAAATACTGACTCTGCAACTTGGAGTTATCAGTAACTTTGTCCTGTGTCGTTTCTTTAGGCAAGAGAAAATAAAAACAAATGCGCGCTGCAGTTTATCTTAGAATTGAGTATTGTGAGGGGAAAAAGGGGCCTAAAAAAGTCACAGATATATTTGACTAGAGGAAGTAGGAATATAGTTTAAAACCAAGACTATGATAGCTCAAACTGTTATGACCACTCAATATTTTCTGCCTTTTAAAATGTAGTTGATACCTGCATTATGATAATGTAGGTAATTGCTAAGTATGAAATGGTAAGACGATTGTACAGATTTCAGGTGATTGTAACCCAAGATGGTTAGCCAATTTGAACAATATTATTTGTGTATATCAGTGTGTCTCATTCATGGATGAGTTTGTCTCTCAGGAGACATTTGGCAATTCCTGGAGACATTTTTGGTTGTCACAACTTTGGAAGGTCTGCTGGCATTCAGTGAGTAGAGGTCAGAGGTGCTGCTAATCATCTTTCAATGCACAGGAAAGCCCCCGACAACAGTCACCCAGTCCGACATGTCAATAGTGCTGAAGCTGAGAAACCCTGATGAGCATTATAAGGATAAAATTAATAAACATTTGGTGTGGACCGATGATTTCTGTGGTATGCCTTTTTAGGGGAGGAACAGCTCTGTTCCTAGAGAGTTGGAAGGTTGACCAGATAAATAAGGCCTCCCATACGCCAAGCCTGGGGTCAGGAAACTCCCTGACTGAGATGGAGCTGCTAGGCCATGATATAAGGTACCCAATCCAATGTGCATGGCCAGAGGCCACCAAACTGCACCTGAGTTGGGTAATTCTTGGATTATTTCACCGATCTTAGGTAGAGTATAAGTATAAGAAACTCCTGTAGTCACTAATTCAACCAGAAGGAAGAATTCAGGCTTTTTCTCATATCTGCACACAGAAAACAGTGGCTCTCCTCAAGTTACCCAAGGTACAGACCAGAAAACAAGTAGTAGTTGCAATGATGAAACAGTCTGCACACAAGCAACTCAATCAGCCAGAGCAGGGAGTGGGAAACATAGGTATGTGTGAGTGTGTTAGCATGAGTGTGAGTGTGCATGTGCGTGTGCCCCAGATGAGGCATGCTGGTGAGGTCAGTCTTCTGAGGACCACAGATTTAGTCCAGGGACAACATGAGGCATCAGCCTTTAATTTCTGTAGGCTTCAGGTAACATTCCATCTATTAGGCTATATTTCACAGGTGTGCTTGCAACTGGGAACATGAGAAATGTATTCTTGAAATTTCATGTGGCTCATCTGACTTTGCCACATCAAATCAAAATGTCCTTCATCCCAGAGGTACTGCAGGTGGATTCTCCAGATCTCGGAGGAGGTACTAGAGAGTGATAATCTCATCAAAGATATTCCTGCCTTTTGTGTCCTAGGGTCTGTGACACACAGGCCCTTAGTTATTACGAGGCCTGTAAGTCTTCTGTGGGGAGTGCGTTAGGGGATGATGGAGAGAAACTTTATGTGTTTAATTCAATTGTACTCGTTATTAAAGCTTATTCAATATATTTATTGAATAAAATAAATATTAAATATATTAAATCACCTAAAGTGATTTTAGGTGATGTCTGAATCAAACATCTATTAAACAAATTGCAATATGTTTGGAACTTTGTTCTAATTTTCCCATTAATTACCTAAATTCATTTATAAACTTCATACACCACCACTTATAGTTTTTAGTTCTGTAATATACACGTACATATATGAGTACAGTGTGTATTCTTTGCTTTTAGGAAATCCAGTATAGGAAAATCTAAAGTTGGAAAACAGATAACCCTCAAGGTGATTATTTATATGATCAAATAATTGGTTACTTTCCAAAAGTCCCTTTCAATGAAAAAAAAAAAAAACAGAATAAAAAACTAAATCAAATCCATAAATATAAACTAAGTACCTAATCTTATGAGCAAGAAAGAGGAGAATGAATATACAAAGAAGACCAAGATTAATTTGGGGTATTTAAGACTTTATAGGCTGGGCACGGTGGCTCAGCCTCTAATCCCAGCACTTTGGGAGGCCAAGGTGGGCAGATCACCTGAGGTTGGGAGATCGAGACCATCCTGGCTAACATGGCAAAACCCCATCTCTACTAAAAATGCAAAAAATTAGCCAGGTGTGGTGGCGGCACACGCCTGTAATCCCAACTACTCAGGAGGCCAAGGTAGGAGAATCGCTTGAACCCGGTAGGCAGAGGTTGCTGTGAGCCGAGATCACGCCATTGCACTCCAACCTGGGCAATAAGAGCAAAACTCTTAAAAAAAAAAAAAAAGAAAGAAAGAAAACTTTATATGGTTTAAGTGGCTTCAAAAGCATCATTTACATAACATTAACCACATGACTGGTGGGTAGAGTTGTTTCTGTCCATTAGATTCCTTCCTCAGGGAGCCACTTATCTCTGTTTGGGCCTGCAAGATCTTATGTCTTTTTTTTACATAAACCTATAGGTCTTTGAATGTTTTTCTACTTTCTGGTACAGAACAGGCTTACCTTGTACTTTCTCTCTCCTAGCCCTGAACCTATTCAGTTTCTCCAAGATGCCCAGTGCAATGATATTTAGAAACCAAAATCTGGGTATCAGATGTGTCCATTGCTACTGAGATATTACTGCTTCTTGGCCCCTTTAGTAGAGATAGTTAGAATACATATTTATTTAAATTGTGACTGAATCTTACTGAATCCCCTGTTCCCAATTCAAAACCACAGAGTTTTTCGTTTAATGGAAAGGCGTTCTACATTCTTTAACTCAAATCAGTGATCCCTAGTCAGGAGTGCTTCTTGACTCATATTCAAGTTTGTAATCATTTATTTCTTATTTTGCTCCTAAAGTGACACAGTAAGGGAAAGCTGATGTGAAGGCTGATTAGCTTTTACCGTGATCCCTTTTCCTAAGGAGCTTTCAACAGTTTCCATTCATTTTGCCTGACTCAGAAGGTACAATCTCCTATTTCTTTTAGTACCTTAAAAAACAAACAAACAAAAACACCACTTTCCAAAATCCTGTGTATTTCACATATGTCTAAGGTTTTGAGGACAACCCAACCTATACAGCTTTCTCCAAGGATTGTAGAGGAGAGGGAACAGAGCAGAGAGGGGATGACTGCCTCGTGATCTTGTACAGTCCACTGCTTACTGTTTGAAGTCTTGAGACTAGGAGACTCATATTTCTGCTACCAGTTAATTAAGATACAGCATCTTAATTATCCTTCTATCATCATGCAGATCAATGGTGTGCCGTGTAAAATTTTTCTGAACTTAGCATTTTCACTGCTTCCAAAGGGCTGCACTATTTCATAAAAAGAAAACTGTGTTTCATAACAAAACGTTGCATAATTAAAGTTACTGTAACAATGACAAAAATGTGAATTTCCTCCTTCTCTTTCCTTTCTTTGAAGTCAAATGGGGAACCAAAATGGAATGTAAATGGAAGCTTTTTTGTCTTCCTTCTATCAAGCTTTGTTTGAGGTTCCAAATTCAATACACAGCTAGCACTGAGGAGGGTGTAGCAAATTTTCCAGCAGCTGCAGCCAGGATTAACTGTACTGCCTTCTTCCTTTGCCAAATCCATTCGTAAAACAAAACTGAAACAGGTCCTGAAGCTTTGTCATCTTTGAAATTGAGGCCCAAAACATGGTGCAGAAAGTGCTGGACTTCAGAAAATCTGGGTTTGGGGCCAGTTTTTCTGCTTTAGTGCCAAGTGGCCTTGGGCAAAGCATTGGTTCTCTTTGAGGCTGTTTCCTTCCCTGTAAAACAAAAATAAAAGTCACGTTCTTGCTTACCTCATAAGGGCGTTTGAGGCTCAAATTAAATGTGATAATGTCAAAGAGCTTTGCAAACTCTAAAGAACTATGAATATAAAGTGTTATTAGAAGCTGTTGAAAGTAAATAATGGGGCAGCTTAATTCAAGTAATTTCAAATGCCTCAAGGTACAAAGAGCTGTGTGAGAGTGTTAGATATTTGCACTGCCCTGTGGTAATAAGAGAAGAGAGGGCAGGCTGAGGTGGGGAAGGTAGCATGACTCCTCTTCCCCGGTAAAGGTGGGCTGGGGTTGGGGAGGGAGATATTGAAGTTGGGGAAGGCAGGAGACGTCACAGCAGTTTGTAGAATGCAATTATGATGATGAGATGGGATTTAGCTAACAGGAGAGAGAAGGATGGTAGGAATGGCCAAATGTGCTTCAGAAATAGCAGAAGTAGGGCAAAAGATGTGGCTCAGAAATAGCAATAAATACATAAATAAATAAATCAGAAATGAAGGCCAATAAATGTCGGAGGAGGAGGCTACACATATAGGGAGATCCTGGGGGGAAAGGAGTTTCCAGGCTTAGTGACAAAGGAGCCTGAAATGAGGATCCCAGGGTGTCAGCAGTTGATGTCCTGAGCCAGCAGTCTCCAGACACTCGTTCACATTTATGAGTGCCTACTATGTGCCAGGCACTAGAAGGAAGGCTCTGTTTTCAAACAAAATCTTACAAGAACCCCAATATGTGAAACAGAAAAATTTGACGCTGCTCTATTGAAGCAAGTCCTGGGGGACTCAGAGACATTCAGCTTTCCTCCGGATCCATTGGTAGCTCACAAAACATCTCTGCAAGGAGTGAGGCCTCTACTGAGAGACAGAGATAGTACCACTCAACCATGTTAACTCCAGCGCCTAGGACATGATAAGCGTTCAATATTTCCCGCGTGAATGAGTGCATGTACGCATGAATGAATGCACGAAATAGAGTGGGTGGTCTGTAGGAAAGAATTCAGATAAATGGGTGCAGTGGATTCCATAACTGCATAGTGAGGCTATAACTTAGCAACCATGAATAGTTAATACATAAAGGTTTCTCAATCTTCAGACATGGAATGGTGGGTGGGTCACCATGACTGGCTTGCCAGAGGCCGAGGGAGACACATTCGTGTGTGTCCAGCCACAGCAGCCAAAGTTAGAGAGCGTAAGACAAGACAGAACAAGAGAAAGCTTCTACTGACAATGTCTTGGTCGCTTCGTTGCAAAAACAAAGCTAGTCCAGTGCTCTGCTCCTGTGTGGTGGGGCAGGCTGTCTTCAGAATCACAGAACACAAGAAAAACAGCTGACATTTATCATGTGCTACTTGCCAGGCACAGAAGCAGTCCTTTTACGTGTGGTGGGTAGATAATGGCCCCCTAGAGACCTCTATACCCCAATCCCTGTAGCCTATAAATATTCTATGTTACGAGGCAATGGAGAAACTAAGATTGCTAACCAGCTGACTGTGAGGTGGGAAGAGTGTCCTGGATTATCCAGGTGGGCCCCATGTCATCACAGCATCCTTGCAGGTAACAGTGGCAGGCAGGCGAGTCACAGAAGGAGCTGAAAGGACAGGAGCACATGTTGGAGTGATGTGATGTGATGTGATTTGAGGACTTGACTGGTTACTGCTGTTTTTGAGATGGAAGAGGGCCACAGGCCAAAGCAATGCAGGCAGCCTCTAGGAGCTAGAAAAGCAAGGAAATAGATTCTCCCCTAGAGCCTCCTGGCCCTGCTGATACCTTGATCTTAGCCCAGCAAAACCCAGTTCAGACTTCTGACCTCCAGAACTAGAAGATTAAAAAATTTGTGTTGTTTTTAGCTACTACATTTATGGTAATTTTTTTTACAGCAGCCATAGGAAATAAATACAGATGTTCTCACTCCACCTTCATGTGACAGCCCTAACAGTTGGGTACTTACTGTTGGTATCTTGCAGATGAGTAGAATGAGGCATAGAGAGTTTGGATCACTTGACCTAGTGGTGCAACAGGCGGCCAGACTCCACAGCCTGCTCTGTTTATCACACTGTCCCCTGGAGTGGCTTTACTTCCTCCTCCCCACAAATGAGAAAATGAGGCCCGAGAGATGTGTTCTGACCTGTCCCAGGTCACATGCAAGTTTGAGGAGACAAAGCTCAAACTATGCCCCAGGAGAATGATATAGACCAGTGCTTCACATATTTAAAGTCTCATCAGAATGCAGGTTCCAATTTAGCAGGTCTGTCTGAGATGGGCTCTAGGACCCTGTGTTTGTAAACAGCTCACAAGTGAGGTCCGGCCTCTGGGTCTGGAGCGGCTGTAGAAGCAGCTCCTGTTCTCTGCTTCGGGGCTCTGAGAATGTAGGGTCACTAGAAGAGGCTTGGGCTTCTAGTGGGATGAAGATGACGGGGCATTGGGAGGGAGAGAGGATGCTTGGAGACGGGGAGACACAGGCACCGACGGCCACACGACAGTCCTGTGTGGAATGAAATTTAGGGTTTCACAGGGAAAGGTCAGGGCTAACCAGAAGGATATAACTCTTTGTGCTGCCCAAGAGAAAGATGTCACTCATAAGTGACGATTATTTTTGTCATTTAAAAAGTCATTAAAAACACTCACATGTAATTCCAGCGCTTTGGGAGGCCAAGGCAGCAGGATCGCTTGAGCTCAGAAGTACAAGACCAGCCTGGGCAACATAGGGATACCTCATCTCTATTAAAAATTTAAAAAATTAGCTGGGCATGCGTGTGCATGCCTATAATCCCACCTACTCTAGAGGCTGAGGCAGGAGGATCATCTGAGCCTGGGGAGATGGAGGCTGCAGTGAGCTATGATTGTGCTACTGCACTCCAGCCTGAGTGACAGAGTGAGACCATAATTCAGAAAAAAAAAAAGAAAAGTAAAGTTATCCAAAGCTTGAAGCTTGAAGGCATGGGTCGGGCATGGTGAATAGCACAGACAGGTGGAGGACATTCTGTCTGCCACAGAGCCTAAAATATCTACACGAGACTGTGGGAGAAAACCCAGTAGCCTTCATTTCCTGCCATGTGTTTTATGTAATTCTTTTATTTTATTTTTTATTTTTGAGAGAGACAGAAAGAGATAGTGTGCTTGTTCTTCGAGAAATGTCTCTAAAGTTTTGGCAGAATCAAAAGGCTAGTACCCCAGGCCCCTTCCTCTCCTGAGGCCCCACACCGCCCACTCCACAGACAGCAAACAGCCCCAGGAGGGTTGCTACTCTGTAACTGCGGTCATGGACCCCTGAGTCTTCATTTTAAAAGAATCCATGCGCCCCTCTGTTTGTGTGTGGGGTGCTGGGAGAGTCTCTAACCTACTTCACTGAAACTGAATAATTTCCAGTTGTCTGTGGCTACCGCAGCTGCCTGCAGACTAGGAATGTTCTGGTTTCATTTTGAAACAACTCCCAGGCACGCAAGCAAGAAGTATCAACTTTCCTCTCAGATATGCAAACTCAGAGAGGAAGCCAATGTTTGGCTGACTGGTTTCTAGGAGTACAGAGTGAAAACGTTGCTTGTATTTATTTAAAATGGCTAAAAAATGAGAACTTTTTTTAAAAAAATAATCATACGTGGCACTATTCTTTTAAATCCAACAGCAGTTTTTATAGGGAATAATATGTAGATGGATAAACAAGTAGACAAATACTCTTTTTCATTATTTCATTAGGTCAATATGGAAAATGCTCAATAGGCCTTTTGAACATTTTAAAGGACTCCAAAGATGTTGGAGAAAATGGAACATTCATTCGTACTTTTTTAGATAGATAATAATGTAGATGCATAGAGAAATATCCAGAAGGATATTCATCAAAATGTTAACAGTATTTGTCTCTGGATGACAGAATTTAGAGGAGGTTTTTTTTTTCTTTTTCTTTTTTATACTTCTCTCTCTCTCTCTCTTTTTTTTTTTTTTTTTTTTTTTTTTGTGAGACAGAGTCTTGCTCTGTCACCCAGGCTGGGAGTACAGTGGCGTGATCTCGGCTCACTGCAATGTCTGCCTCCCGGGTTCAAGCAATTCTCCCTGCTTCAGCCTCCCAAGTAGCTGGGATTACAGGTGCCCGCCACCACACACAGCTAATTTTTGTATTTTTAGTAGAGACAGGGTTTCACCATGTTGGCCAGGCTGGTCTTGAACTCCTGACCTCAGGTGATCTGCCCACCTTGGCCTCCCAAAGTGCTAAGATTACAGGCATCAGCCACCACGTCTGGCCTATATTTCTTTTTTGTTTTTGTTTTTTTAATATTTTTTTCCTGTACTCCCAGCACTTCAGGGGGCCGAGGCAGGAGGATTGCTTGAGCCCAGGAATTGGAGGCTAGGCTGGGCAACATGGCAGAGCCCTGTCTCTACACAAAGAATACAAAAATTTGCCAGGCATGGTGGCATGTGCCTGTAGTCTCAGCCACTCAGGATGCTGAGGTGGGAAGATCACTTGAGCCTGGGAGGTCAAGGCTGCAGTGAGCTGTGATCGTGGCACTTCACTCCAGCCTGGGTGATAGAGTGAGACCCTGGGTCAAAAAAAAAAGAAAAAAAGTGTGTGTGTATTATATTATATACACATATTTCAGTAGCTTTTGGGGTACAAGTGGTTTTTGGTTATATGGATGAATTATATAGGGAAGAATTCTGAGATTTAGTGCACCCCATACTTGGCACAATTGACCTTCCATGCTCCTTAATGTAGAGTTTGCAAAATGGAGCTTTAAGGTACTTCTAAAATAAGTTTTCTACTAACCATCCCAGCTTAGGGGTTCACCTCAAAGGGTAGTGGTAATTCTTCAGGAAAATAATGAAATATGTTGATCAGTTGCCTGGCTCAGTCAGCAAACACTGAGGTGCCTATAAAGTCCAAGGAAGGTGTTTTGCTGGGTTCTGAAGAAAAGCTTCTCTTTGCTTCCAGTCAGGTCCCAGGTGCGCAGTGTGACAGTTCTGCCTGCTGAGCACTTAGGTGAGGAGGACTCCGGCCATCAGGGGAACTTGAGGCTATGGGGTTTTCAGTTGTCAATCTAGAGTAGCGAAAAAACAAGCTTGAGGGTTACACGACCCTTGTTATCTGTGTCGTCTCGTTCAGGCCCAACACTTCCTGCTATTCTTTTCCACTATGGTCTTGTGTCATCATCTGCAAAATATGAATAAAAATACTTCCTCCCAGGAGTATTGTGAGGATTAAAGGAGACAATATGAATGGCACAAAGTAGGCCTCTAAAAATGTTTCTTCCTTCAAGAGCCCGAAGCAAACAGGGGATTTTCAAGAATAATTTCTGTTTGGCTATGGGATATGTTATGTTACCTTTCTGCCTTAAACTGATCCACCAGTTGATTTATATTTTACTTGGTCTACCAGTAATATTAACTTTTATTTCTTTTGAACATACAACTGGTGATGGGAGAGGCAGATCCAAAGTGCTGTTTGTGGTAGTCTGTTGTGGTTACAATTCACAGAATGCATACATACATGCACATAAAGGAGAAATGGCTGTGTTTAGAAAACATGGTCATACATAAATAAGTTGATTACTTTGGTGATGGGAAACTAAGATTCAATGTCAGAAGAGACCTTTGGTGACTACTAGTAGCTTCTGAGGATCAGAAAAGTTAGATGGCTTTTCCTTTCTTTCTTGCCCTCTCCCATCACACACACATACACACTCACACTACATCCTTTGCCAGCAGGCAGGGAAAGCACTCCCAGGGTGATACTGATATGAATGTTCTTTCCTTGCCCCCAACTCACCCTGCTCAAGTCACATAGCTAAGGTCAGCTTTGGGGAGCCAGATGCCAGCCCTGTCCCTTCACTGTCCTCAAGCTCCTGGGATCCTCAGGGCAGAGGTGTACAATGGTTCCCATCATCGTGGAGGGACTGGCACATTTGCCTGTTTCCTGCCTGAGTACCAACTAGAGGAAATGAAACTTACATGGCAGGGCCCTCACTTGCGCCAGCCCTTCTAAGGCCCTAGAACTAGGTTCTTATGGTTGTATGATTTCTGTAAAATGTGTAAGAAATATTTGAACAACCATCAGTTAAGACCCTGTTCTCTTCTACCCATTTCTGATGTCCCCCCATCATTCTTCCTCATTTGTCAGTGGCATTGTGCGTCCGTGCATTTCTAGGGAGTTGTGCGGGAGATTCATTTAGTTTGGGTTTAGTGGGATGTGTATATGTGTGTTGTAGCCTCTTCCAGGTAGAGTTAAGCTGTTGCTGGGAATACTCCTATTGCTCACTGTGTTGACTCAGTGGGAGCTGTGACAGGAAGGTGAAGGAGACAGAGGCCATGTCATGACATGACCTTAAGTATAAGGAGAGTGGAGGATAAACAAGGTTTGAAATGTTTGAAGCTGGAAGATAGTCTATGGAGCATTCTTGCAATTGTCAGTAAGTAGAAAATTCAGTTGTCAAAGAAGACTAGTCAAAATACAAGTTCTTTCCTGTCAGGAATATACTGGAAAGTGCAGCACAGATGACTTTAATATACCATGTGTATTTTTCTTTCCTATATTGATGAGAATCACATGCCACAACATCTATCTCTGAGTTTATAGGCAAGTCTGAAGCAGTACTACAAAAGCAAGGTGTCTCTAGCAGTTTATGAATGAAAAAAGCAAAAGCTTGATAGACCTTATGGTCGTATGATTTCTGTAAAATCTGTAAGAAATATTTGAACAACCATCAATTAAGACCTTGTTCTTTTCCACCCATTTCTGATTCCCCCCATCATTCTTCCTCATTTGTCAGTGGCATCATGTGTCCGTGCATTTCTAGGGAGTTGCGTGGGAGATTCATTTAGTTTGGGTTTAGTGGGATGTGTATATGTGTGTTGTAGCCTCTTCCAGGTAGAGTTAAGCTATTGCTGGGAATACTCCTATTGCTCACTGTGCTGACGGAGGTTGCAGTGAGCTGAGATTGCGCCACTGCCCTCCACAAATAAGTCATTTAATCCTCAAACAAGGAAGTAGTTTCTTTCTTTTTTTTTTTTTTGAGGTGGAGTCTTGCTCTGTCACCCAGGCTGGAGTGCAGTGGGGTGATCTTGGCTCACTGCAACCTCCGTCTCCCGGGTTCAAGCTATTCTTCTGCCTCAGCCTCCTGAGTAGCTGGGACTATAGGCACGTGCCACCATGCCTGGCTAATTTTTTGTATTTTTAGTAGAGATGGGGTTTCACCATGTTAGCCAGGATGATCTCAATCTCCTGATCTTGTGATCCACCTGCCTTGGCCTCCCAAAGTACTGGGATTACAGGCGTGAGCCACCATGCCAGGTCGAGATTTTTTTTGGAAAGTTTTCTTAAAAGCATCTCCTTACCTCTGCTTCTAATACAGCTCTTTTATATTCTGGATTTGAAGTATGGTTGAAAGGTCTAGGCTTGATTGCCAAAAGAAATGCACGGTCAAGTTAGAGTGTACAAAACACAGGTCTCTCAGAAATTATGGCTGGCTCTCAGTTCCTGACAGTGAGGTCTCAAAAAAGGGGAAAGTGAGTTAGTCCTTCTAAAAAGCATAGAGGAGGAGGTTGAAAGGGTTAGAAAGGTCAAGTTTCTTGGAAGCTTTGTGTGGGAATTCCATCACTTTTATCTTCAGAACCCAAGGCAATGATAGCAATGATGATGAAGATGATGATGATGGTGATAATAATGATGATGATGGTGCCCTGTACTTACAAAAAGGCTTTCATCTGTAGACTCAAAATGCAACACAACCACTAATTAATTCCAAAGGCAAGGTAGGCAAATATCATTATCTTCAATTTACAGGCCAGGAATTTAACAAGGAAGAAATTAAGCCCTTTACCCAAGGTAATTTCAGAGTGAATATCACAAATGAAGAGTTCCTGCCTCTTCTCTGTCCACATGTCACCTACAGGTAGCTACAGAAGGGCTTTCTTTTATTCCTTCAGAAGTTGTTTTGGAGCCAAAATTTGTGGATGACATTGTGGAACTACAAAAGATGACAACAAAAAGCAGCACATGATTAAATATCAAAATGGAAGGTAACGGGAAAAAGAATTCTGGACAAAAGAGAGAGCTGTGGAGCTTGAAGGGGGATTCAGAATTTGAATTTCTGGAGAACTATTATGAGAGGCCCTGAGCATCCTTGTACTCAAGCTCGGAATGTTCTTGCTGGTTTTTCCAAGAATGCAAGGGCTTAACTGCTTTTCACTTGGGCCCTTTCTCAGGTTATTTGCTGTGAATAACCTTGAGGGACGAGATAATATCTCCCCCCAACAAAGAGCAGGTTTCCTTACCACCAGCTGTGAAAGAGGTGGATTCCCCAAGCCTAGGTTCTTCTCCTGTAATACAACCTGTTGCATGGCAGCATTTATCTGAGCCCCATGTTGCCCTCTGGGACTTGGAAGCAAGGAAAACAGCTCAAACATAATGCTTATGCTGCTTGGTGACTGTAAGTAATAAGGCCCCTTGTCTCTGACCCAGGAGTCTCATGTCATCTGACAACATCCATGATACAGTAACAGGCTAACGAATTAGCTTACAAGTAGGATGAAATCAAATCCCACAGCTGGCAGAAACAGCCTGAATAACGTTAGGTGCACCTGATCTGTGACACTTGTACCCCTCCTGTTATGACACTGAGCACCCTTTATTGTAATTGCTTATTTAATTCCTTTATTCCCCACCAGGCTGGAAGCTATGGGAAGAAAGGGCTATTGCATTTCCTTTGCCTAGAAAAGTGCTTGGCATATAGTAGGTTTTTCTCAAATATTTATAGAAGGAGTGAATACATGGATATAGTCTGTATAGGAGTGCAGAATAAACCAGTTCCCCAGGAGGAAAGAGTTTTAAAAGGTAGGCAGAGTAACTGCCTTCATGTGTCCTCGAACATTCCACTCTCTCCTCTGGGGCAGAGCGAGCTCCTTGCTGCACTGACCCCTCCCTTCACAGACTTCACTGAATGCAGGGAGGAGACATAGTAAAATGATGTCACCTCTACTACACAATGATCTGGGTGGCTGCAGCATCTCTGCCTCACCATGATGTGATGGAGTTTCCCTGCCCCAACCTGCTTGTTTGAGTGTATGGTTCTGGTGTGGATGTTTGCTCAGTTTCCACATCTCATGGGCATTGGTGGAAAGGAAATCAAGGCCATGCCAACAGAGGTCACCTTTGGTTTCCTGAGGTCCACAGGTGTGGATGACAAACATCTGGCCAGGAAACCCGCCTGCCAGAATCCCCAGAGTGAAGACACTCAAGCAGAAGACAGGATGGCTCCTCAGCGTTACTCTGGCCAGTGATCAAATTCTCAGGGTTTGTGGAGCAATTAATTGCTTCATACACATGCTGGGCCACGTTCTTCAGAATGAGGCAGGTCACATCTCCGAATTCTTAACCCTTTTGGAATCCAGGCGCTCACCACTACTGGTGGGAATAACACATCTTCTTCTGAAGGAAGGAACCAGTTGTTCTTAGTGGGAGAAGAGAGCCGTGGGACTGATTTGACTTTTCTCCCAGAGAGCAGGTTCTCCATTTGCCTATTGGGAAAGAGAGGTGGACACAGGTCAAAGATATCACATCCTCTCCTCTCACCTTTCCTTCTCCCTTCCCTTCCTCCTTCTGAGACACAAACGGAAATAGTATGTTAGCTATGACCATGAATATTGTATTTACCAGTGATTTTTACTTACAATGCTGATCCAAGAGGATGTAATATCCTTTTATTTCTTTCAAAGCTCTTCATGGGAGTTAACCTAAAGGAAGAAGCTGAGGCACAAAATACAATTTTAAGGAGTTAACTTGAGTCACAGTGAGGACAGCGGCCCGGGAAACACTTCCAAGTTGTCTTGGGAAGTGCTCCCTTATGTATTTGCACAGGCAGGGTCTTTTTTTTTTTGGTTTGTTTTTTGAGACAGGGTCTCACGCCATCACCCAGGCTGGAGTGCAGTGGCACAATCATGGCTCACTGCAGCCTTAGCCTGCTGGCCTTGAGCAACCCTCCCGTCTCAGCCTCCCAAGTAGCTGGGATTACAGGTACATGCCACCATGCCTGGCTAATTTTTAAATTTTTCATAGAGACAAGGTCTCCCTATATTGCCCAGGCTGGTCTTGAACTTCCGGGCTCAAGTGATCCTCTTGCCTCAGCCTCTCAAAATACTGGAATTACAGGCATGAGCCCTGACACCCGACCACAAGCAGGTTTCTAAAGGCAAAAGGGAACAAGGAATAGGCTGATACAAAGTTGTTTGGCAGGAATTCTCACTGGCTTAAAGAAGTAATATTGATTCGTGATTGGCTATACCTTGTTGAGCTATAGGGTAAGAGCTATGGTATCTAGCATATGGCATTGTTAGGTTAATGTATGGCCACTTGGTGTCAGTCAGTCTTGAGCCCACATAGCAAGTGGCTTCAAGAGGTGATTACTTAGCTCAAGGCGGGGAGTGAGACATAATTGCTGTCACATTTCAATGCCTCTTTGGGCCTGATAATTTAAAATGGCTCACATTCTTCGGATAAAGTTTCTTTTCTTTCTCAATGAGATTTTGTTTTTTTTTGTTTTTAACTCAACAAATGTGTATTGAGCCTGTCCAGGGCCAGTCTGGGCCAGTCCAGAGAGTGAGAATAGCAGTCAGTAGGTTAAGAACACAGGTTTCTAGTTCAACAGACCTTGACTCAGTCCCATCCTATCTTATTAGCGGTGGGACCTTTGCAGCTCCATGGGAGGATACTGGGGGAAGCCACTGTATTCCTCCCCTGCCTGTCTCCAGGCTTAGCAGCAGCCAGAGAGCCTGTTCTCTGAAAACGCTGCCTGCCACACTTGTTCCTGATGCTGGGATCCCTTTACAGGAAGCATAACCCTTTATTTTAGTTCAAATTAAACAAATACTCAAATGCCCTGGTGGAAGCAGTTAACACCCGCAAGTTAAAACTTGCCTGAAGACAATTTCTGCAGCCGGAAATAACTTGCAGACACTTAGCTGGGGGTAGGAGCTGAACACCACAGGGAGGAGACACGAAGTTGGAAAAGAGGAATTGAGAGCCTCAGAGTCAAAATTCATTACTTCATGCTTTTTCTTTCAACCTGATCTCCCTTCCCTTTCTTATTTTTGAGAGAAAGTTTCAATTCCTGTTATAGCTGAATTCACCAGGAAGTATGGGTAATTTGTCTCCGTACTTAACCAGCGCTTTAAGTGTAGAATTTTGGCCATTTATTTAAGGCCTGGAAAGAATTTACTAACTATAAGAAAATCATGTGACTTTCTTAGTGAAATGGCATCAGAAGATTTCGGGGGGCCACAAAGAGCACCGTAACCAGGTGTAGCTGGAGTCAGGCCATTTTGTGTCAGCCAGTGCCAAAGTCCTTCCAGGTGGTGGCTGCTCTTTCTAAGGACTATTTGAACTTGGAGCAATCTGATCAAGGCAGGTTTTAGAGTTTCAGGAATGCTGGTGAGCCATGTCTTGCATGTTTAACCCAAAGCTTCCCTGGAGTTGGAGACTGCACTACTTTTCATCCATCATACACTTTTTGGGCACTTGCTTGTTGGTGCTGGGCGCTGCGTTAGACTCCAGAAAGAAAGATAATTGTTTAGTAAAGGAAAAAAATGCTGTTTCTGCCCTGGAAAAATGTGCCTGACACAGAGGCCTTTTGTATTTCTGTTCTGGTCAAATAGCAACTCTCTCCTCGAGGCCATAAATGCTGAAGCTTAGACCTAGTATTTGATAGCACAACAGGGTGATTATAGTCAATAATAATTTAATTGTACATTTAAAAATAACTAAAAGAGTATAGTTGGATGGTTTGTAACACAAAGGATAAATGCTTGAGGGGATGGATCCCCTACTTTCCATGATGTGATTATTATGCATTGCATGCCTGTACCCAAATATCTCACGTATCCCACAAATATATAGACCTACTATGTGCCCACAAAAATTAAAAATTACGAATTAAAAAAAAAAAATGCCACAAGACAGGAGAGGTAAGTTAGCCTAGAAAGAGCTTGTTAAAAAAAAAAAAAAAAAAAAAAAAAAAAAAATCCTTTCTTTACAGTCGAATAATATTTTAGCAATGCTGCCCTCTGCAGAGCAAAACTAGGATCGCAACTCTAGGTGGTTAAACGAACTTCCCAACACTGGTTAATTTGAGGAGAACTGGAAGATTCAATGGTCTTCCAGAGTTTTCTCACATACCCCCCTAAAATAATTGTGAATAATCATGTGCCTTCTTGCGTGTTTTTAAGTTGACATCTAAATTTGCCTTATCACGTTAATAGTTGCAAAGGATGTTCTTTCCCACACATTTTCTGAGCTTTAAATAGTTGCAGATTGAGCATATCCAGTTTAGTTTATGAAAAACACCATCTGTATCACCTGATGGGCAAAGCCAGCCCTCATTGTCAAACCAATCAGCTAACTTTGAATTGCTTTCTGACAGAAAAATAGTTTACTCGACTGTATTAATCACGCTGCTGATAAAGACTTATCCGAGACTGGGTAATTCTTAAAAAAAAGGAGGTTTAATGGACTCACAGTTCCATGTGGCTGGAGAGGCCTCATAATCATGGTGGAAGATGAAGGAAGAGCAATGGGACGTCTTACATGGCAGCAGGCAAGAGAGAAAGAGAGCCAAGCGAAAGGGGAAACCCCTATAAAAGCATCAAATGTTGTGAGATTTATTCATTACCATGAGAACAGTATGTGGGAAACCGCTCCCATGACTCAATGATCTCCCACTGGCACCCTCCCACAACACGTGGGAATTATGGAAGCTACAATTCAAGATGAGATTTGGGTGGAGACACAGCCAAACTATATCATTGACTGACTTAAATTCAACAGAACTGTGCTTTGGAGGACATAGTTGCGCTGCTGACTTCTAACACTGAGGCAGGTGACTAGATAGAGCTGGCGCAGGTGACCCAGGCATTGCTCCTTTAGGGGTGCCTTCTGAGAAAGCAAAAGGAGTTTTACTTTCATGGGACTCTCCTGTCTTAGCTCTAAATTTTCTTATTGTCCCATTGTTTGGTGCAAGTTCTTTTTTTTTTTTTGAGATGGAGTTTTGCTTTTGTTGCCCAGGCTGGAGTGCAATGACATGATGTTGGCTCACCGCAACCTCCGCCTCCCAGATTCAAGTGATTCTCCTGCCTCAGCCTCCCGAGTAGCTGGGATTATGGGCATGTGCCACCATGCCTGGCTAATTTTGTGTTTTTAGTAGACACTGGGTTTCTCCATGTTGGTCAGGCTGGTCTCGAACTCCCGACCTCAGGTGATCTGCCCGCCTCGGCCTCCCAAAGTGCTGGGATTACCAGGACGGTGTATTATAAGTTTCAGGATGGTAAAAGGTGTATGTCTTCTCTTGTAAACAAAGAGAAGGGAGATTGTGAAAGGTACAAGAGGCAGGGGAGCAGCCCACTGAGCTACCCCAGGAATTTCCCTGGCAATCAGTTTTAAGGAGGACATGCAGAAGTTGAAGATGTGGAACACACATCCCATCTAAGGGGTGACATCCTTCAGTTTGTGGACAGCTGGTCTAATTCACTGGAGGAAGAACACAGCTCCCCTGGGGCCATGCTCTGGCCACAGAACAGTGTGCAAGAGGTCATTTATGTTCAGGTAGCTTTTCTTATCTCTCCACTCTTGCTCTGGTCTTTAACAGCTTTCCTTCAGGGGCACGTAGAGGGCATGGCTGTGATATGCCTGTGTCATGCTTTTTAAAGAGTAGTCCTCCTGGAAAATAACTCATCCTTCTCTAGGTCTGGAAGATGACTTTGGCCTCCAGGAGCTGTCTAGCAAAAGCTGAATGCCAGTTTACAGCAGCTGTCTGTTCATACAGACAGGTCAAGAGGTTTCCTGTCTGGTGGGTGGCTGGACAAAGTGCCCAGGGTGGATGAAGATAGTTACACCATAGGGCCTGAGTGAGAGGGAGACACTAAGGTGATTCACTGTCTGCTGAGGAGCACCTTGAAAGTCAGACCAGGATATTTCAGGTCCTACACCGCCTGACCACTGCCTGTTGATAGAACCTGCTTCCCCCTTTGCACCACGTCTGACTTGCCTTGACTTTCACCTTTGTAAAAATGGGAATCTTTTTAAAGCTGTAATACTATTTCCTGATTACTGCTTTCTCTTCACTCCTCTAACATTCTGTACCTTTTTTTTTTTTTTTTTTGAAACCGAGTCTCCCTCTGTTGCCCAGGCTGGAGTGCAGTGGCATGATCTCAGCTCATTGCAACCTCTGCCTCCTGGATTCAAGCGATTCTTCTGCCTCAGCCTCCCAAGTAACTTGCATTACAGGCTCATGCCACCACCTCGGCTGATTTTTTGTATTTTTAGTAGAGATGGGGTTTCACCATGTTGGCTAGGCTCGACTTGAACTCCCGACCTTAAGCGATCCACTCACCTTAGCCTCCCAAAGTGCTGGGATTACAGCTGAGAGCCACCTCACCTAGCCAACATTCTGTACTTTTTAAGGGCATGTCTTGTGTTTTGCCTTGTGTTATAATTCTTTAACTACATGTCTCAAGGCCCTTTGAAGAGAGAGAGTCAATTCCATCTCTGTACTTCCCAGCTGTCTAGCTCAATATCTGGTACAGGGCAGGTACTCAGAAATTGCTATCCTATTTCTTCAGATCAAAGCAGGCACTTCTTCTCTCCACACGTCTAAAGAACAACAGGTTGGGTTCTAAAACCTGATAGCTTCTTCTGGAGCTCCAGCAACAGGCATCCGTGAGGGTGAGGGAATTGTGATTGTGATCAGGGAATTTGTCATGGATTGATGACCAAGTGTGGAAAAACTCAAACTGTTTGTCCTCTGCTCTCATACCCGAACAATTAGCACAGAAGACACCTGTGACCACATGTGTGGGATGTCTCCCCACCAGCAAGCAAGCAATCAATAAGTTCTGGAGGGGACACCAGCTGGGTATCCTCTGGCCCAGTTTGATTCCAACCTGTCTACCTGGAGATAATGTCAGATCCCAAAGGCTGAGGGCTCAGTCCCCAAGATTGCCCCCACCTCTAACTTCTGATGCCAATTGCAAGCTCCAGGTTATTTTGACAGTGTTTCTGACCTACTGGCTACAAATTGGGGTTCTCATAACCCTTTCCTTGGCTTCAATCAGTTTGCTAGAGCAGTTCAGAGAAATACAATTACTGGTTTATGATAAAGGACATTACAAAGGATACAGATGAAGAGATGCATAGGGCAAGATATGGGGGAAGAGCATGAAGCTTCCATGACCTCCCAGGAGCCTTCAGGAACCTCCATGAGTTTAGCTATCTGGAAGCTCTCATAACACTGTCCTTTTGAGTGTTTATAGAGGCTTTATCATGTGGGCATGATTGATAAAACCACTGGCTATTGGTAATCAACTTAAACTTTGGCCCCTCTCCCCTCCCTGGAGGTAGGGTTTGAGGCTGAAAGTCCCCATCTTCTAGTCCTGCCTTGGTCTTTCTGGTGACCAGCCCCCATACTGAAGCTATCTAGGGGCTGCTGGCCACCAGTCAGGTGGGTGGCACACAGAAGGACACATATCACTGAAGATTCCAAGAATTTTTGGAGTTGTATTTCAGGAAATGGGTAGGAAGACCAAACATACATTTTACAATATCACAATGGCATACCTTCAGATAGCATTTCGAAGGTGCTGCCTGGTGCTTAAAGGTCAGTAGACCCGAGTTCAGTGACGACCTTGGTGTGCTAGGCATCCAGGGGAAAACAGGAAGCCCAACCTGAGTTCGTGGATTTTTTTTCCCTTTCATAGGAGAGACTGTGCTCAAGATCCAGATTCATTCTGGATCATTCATTGATTCTCGTAGCTTTAAAAACATGCCAAGTGCCCACAGGTCTTTGGGAATCGTTCCAAATTTTATCAAAGACACAGATGCATAATAAAATAAACAGAAATTAAACTTTATCCTAACCTCCAAAGTATACAACTCCCAACTAAATGTGTAGCTTTGATTTAAATGATGGGTTATTTACCATCACTTAATGGGGACAGGATAAGTGAGAAGTATTTTGGTGCAAAAGTAATTGTGGTTCTTGCCATTACTTTTAATGGAAAAAAACTGCAATTACTTTTCCATCAACCTAACAGGACAAGGGATGAAAAAGTCCTACCTAAAGCATATCTAAATTGATAGGGACTAAGTTCATTTGGATAATCATAAATCTGCAAATAAATAGGAGGATAGTTGGAAGGATTCTGCAGTGTGAGGGTTTTCCAAAGCAAACCAGCTGAGCTGGACCAAAGAACTGAGAAAACAGGGACTGTGTAAATTGTTTTATTACTCAATGCATAAAGAATTATGCCTCTGGAAAAGTGTGGTTTCATTCTGTACTATAAAGATGAAAGTCTTGGCTATCACGTGGGAAGGCAAGTTCTTGAATGGAAATATGTGCTAAGGTAGATGGCCCAACATGATGGTTTCTTGCCTGGGAGCTTCTTGTTCCTAGTGCTGCTGTTACATAACTGAGTGACTTTGGCTGAAGATCTGTTCCTTTTCTTCTTTTTCCAGAGATAGGGTCTTGCTCTGTTGCCCAGGCTGGAGTGCAGTGGTACAGTCTTGGTTCACTGCAGCCTCTACCTCCTTGGCACAAGCAACTCTCCCAACTCAGCGTCCTGAGAAGTTGGGACTATAGGCGCTTGCCACCACACAGGATAATTGTTTTTTTTTTTTTTTTTTTTTGAGACCAAGTCTCCCTCCATCATTCAGGCTGGAGTGCAGTGATGCGATCTTGGCTCACTGCAACCTCCATCTCCCGGGTTCCAGCAATTCTCATGCCTTAGCTTTCCAAGTAGCTGGGATTATATGTCTGTGCCACCATGCGCAGCTAATTTTTGTAATTTTGAGTAGAGACAGAATTTCACCATGATGGCCAGGCTGGTCTCAAACTCCTAGACTCAAGTGACCCACCCACGTTGGCCTCCCACAGTGCTGGGATTACAGGCGTGAGCCACTGCGCCTGGCCAATCTGTTCATTTTTATACTTAAAAATTGAACATGGCCAATGAGTCCAGATAGGAACACTTTGGATTGCTAATTCATTTTATGAAATAGTTGCTCATTCTTTAGATGCTAAAATTTAGAGAATTCCTCCACTGCCTCTCACTCAACCTGCCATTTTCCATTGAGCACTTTCTCTGGGCTCTGCACACCTGGCACTTGAAAAAGCCTCTGGGTATTTGGCAGCCAGCATGTTCTCATCGAGACCAGTTCTACTCTGAGAGAGTTTTCCAATCTGGCTGTAAATTGGGGTTAGCGAGGGCAGCCTCTATCCTGCTAAGAAACAAAGCCAGCCTTTTATAGAGCCAAGAAGCTGGCTCTTTACCGCATGTTTTTTTCAACATCCTCTATAAAAAACCCTTTGTGGTGTTTATTGGATGACCTCTCACTGACCTTTCTCTTGTGTTCTAAATGCCATTCTCATGCCAAACTCCATGAGAGTTATTGTTTTCCATCTTTTTTTCTGCATTATTAGGGTTATCAGACTTAGCAAATAAAAATATAAGATGCTGAGTTAAATTTGAATTTCATATAAATAATGAATAATCTTTAATATATAAGACTTGGAACATACTTGGATTTAAAAATTATTAATTATTTATCTGAAATTGAAACATGACTGGGTGTCCTGTGTTTCACCTGGCAACTCTATACAGGGATTCAAATGTCCTAATTTTCATACCTTACTGAAATGTTTGTTTCATCTGTTTATCCCTCATCTCAGGAAATACTGCTACACAACCTTGAACTACCTCACACATCGAAAAAGAACACGTACTCTTTCTCTACCAAAAGTGAATTTATCAGTTACACATACAAGGTACACTTTTCCTTAATGACTGAGGTTTGTCTATTTTCTCTCTCTCTTTTTTTTTTTGATGTTTGTAACTATTGCCTTTCAGCTTTCACCTTTTTATTTCCATCTCTGTCACCACTTGCCTCACTTTCTTAAATTAAAAAAACCAAAAATCCCTTTATTTCAACCATGGAACATGCAGGAAGACCAGCAGTTCTCAAATCCTTTGGTTATATGGGTTAGGGAATCCCATTAATTCTGAATCTAGTGATAGAACAATCACATTGTACCTACTCTTTCAGTTACTAAGTAGTGCTTTTATGAATTAAAGATGATACTTAAATTTTGGGTTAAACTTTTGGAGGAAACCCCTTATTTTACTTTTGAAAATTAACATAGTCATCTGGGGGCGTGAAGGGGAGCACAGCAGCAACAACGGAAGGCTTCAGTGTTCACTTCTGGAGGCTCCCGTCTTGACTGCTGCCACAACCAAGTTTTCCTGCCAAGTGCTTACACCCACAGAAAGGCTGTGGCCCCTCCTCGGAGTTGGGCTAACATCCAGCCTCTGTCTACAGTGGTCTGTGTTGGAGCCTGCTGATGGGCTCCAGGTTATCTGGTCTAACAGGAGCTGATGCTATGCTCAGGGAAGCAACAGGGAATGAATGATAAAGAGGAAACAGAGCTGCCAGGATGAGTGATTGTCAAAGGTGGATGCTTTCCTGATTAGTTGCAGGGGAGACACGACAGCAAGGTCTAATTACAGGAGATCATTTGTACCATCAGAGATTAGCATATTTGGGGTGAGGAAGGTAAGCATGTTTTGACTTTTTAGATGAAATGAGGTGCTAACAACTTGGCCACAAGGTTTAGAAACAATCACAGGAAACCAACTAGGAAGTGAAAATTGGTAGGTATTTTGAGCACTAACATAAAGGATGGAAGAAGCAGAGATACCCAGAAGTCCTGGAAGCAGGCTAGGCAGGATGAACATTTTAGAAACGCTTAAGAACAGGCTAATCTGAGGCCAGGCACAGTGGCTCACACCAGTAACCCCAGCACTTTGAGAGGCTGACGTGGGAGGATCTCTTGAGTCCAAACATTCAAGACCAGCCTGGACAACATAGTGAGAAACCCCATCCCTAAAAAACTACAAAGTGAAAAATTAGCCAGACATGGTGGTATGTGCCTATAGTCCCAGCTACTTGGGAGGCTAAGGTGGGAGGATTGCTTGAGCCCGGAAGGCTGAGGCTGCAGTGAGCCATAATTGTGCCACTGCACTTGCCCTGAGTGACAGAACAAAAAAAAGAGAAAAAAGGCTGGGTGTGGTGGGATTACACCTGTAATCCCAGCACTCTGGGAGGCCAAGGCAGGTGGATCTCCTGAGGTCAGGAGTTCAAGACTAGCCTGGCCAACATGGTGAGACCCTGTCTCTACTAAAAATACAAAAAATTAGCCTGGCGCAGTGGTGGACGCCTGTAATCCCAGCTACACAGGAGGCTGAGGCAGGAGAATTGCTTGAACCCGGGAGGTAGAGGTTACAGTGAACTGAGATCATGCCATTGCACTCCAGCCTAGGCAACAAGAGCAAAACTCCATCTCAAAAATAAAATAAAATTAAATTAAATTAAGAAAAAGAACAGGATATCTGTTATACAAATTACCCCAGATTGCTGAAACCACCTTTGCAAAAATTATAGCAGTGAGAAAATTATAACAGTCAAAGAGACCTCTAACCAATTCCATCTTGCCTTTAACCTTCAAATTAACCTTGGTCATTCTGGAGCATGGGCCAAGCTAACTTTTGGATAAATTTAGTTTCTGGTTTAACCTTAAGGCAAGGATTATAATAGGCCTTCCCAAAACTAAACTACTTTTGTAAAACTAATGAAAGGTCACAAGGTTAGGAAGGTTAGGATTATTAGAAGGGCTTGAATTCTGCTAAGATGCAGGCATAGTTAAATGATTACCAGTCATTGTTCTGGAAGTTACAAGATTTGTAATTTCCTCCATTACTCCTGTAAGTAACATCACTATTGTAGAACCTAAAATTGGCCTTTCGAGATGTCTTTTCAGATTTTTGCATTTCTGACAACCAGATGACTCCACCTGGACCCATGGCCCTTACCCAGAAGCTGACTCAGCGCATAAGGACTATTTTCTATGACCCTATGATTGCATCCCCAACAAATCAGCAGCACCCCTTCCCTAGCCCCCTGCCCACCAAACTATTGTTAAAAAACTGTAGCCTCTGGATTTTCAGGGAGGCTGGTTTGAGTAATAATAAAACTCTGGTCTTTCATTTAGCTAACTCCTCTTTCTCTATTGCAATTCCCCTGTCTTGATAAATCAGCTGTATCTGGACAGTGGGCAAGATGAGCCCTTTGGGTGGTTACATTGCTTAGACACAAGAGAGAGGATGCCCCTGGCAGGATCAAGTCTGAACTACCCACTCCGACATTTGAAGTGCCCATCATCAGGCCCAAGCCACATCTCCCCAGTCTGTCCCTTAGCCTCTCTTACTTGCTGAGGGGTAGTGTCAGTCAGGAGAGGCAGGGGCATAGAATCAGACTTTTTGCTGGTGCCTCTTCTGTGACACCAGCCACCTTCTGTAGAACACACCCAGCCAGGCAGCCTGGCCTCTTTGTGTCACTACACCACTTGTGATGCTTTCCTTCCATCCCTCTATTTGGAAAGGCCCCTCCTTTCCAGTTCTCCCTGTGTAACCCCCACTTCACCCCATCTGGTCTGCTGGCACCCAAGCCTCTATTCTTGTCAGCTCCAGTGGGCAGATGGGTAAGTATGGAGGGGCACTTCCCCAATGAGCTTTGTAGTCATTTAACTTTAATAGGCTCATTGACCGATGCACACAGCAAGTCATTACACTGAGACACTGGGTTGCAGCTGAGAAAGAGGTTTAATCATAGGGTCACCGAAAGAGGAGATGGGAGGGAAACTCAAATTCATCTCCCGGCCAGGTGCAGTGGCTCACACCTGTAATCCCAGCATTTTGGGAGGCCGAGGTGGGCAGATCATGAGGTCAGGAGATCGAGACCATCCTGGCCAACATGGTGAAACCCCACCTACTAAAAATACAAAAATTAGCTAGGCATGGTGGTGCATGCCGGTAATCTCAGCTACTCAGGAGGCTGAGGCAGGAGAATTGCTTGAACCAAGGAGTCGGAGGTTGCAGTGAGCCGAGATTGCACCACTGCACTCCAGCCTGGCGACAGTGGGAGACTCCATCTCAAAAAAAAAAAAAAAAGTATGTCCCTGAGGAATTTGGGGTTAGAGTTTTTAAGGGTTTTGGAGGGGGTCAAAGGGTGGAGAGTGTTGATTGGTTGAAGAGTGCAGGGTATAGTCACAGGACAGGGAGATGAAAGCAGTTGTGCTCTCATGCTCATCCTGTTTCTCTGTGGGGGCTTTCAAACTGGTTGCTGGAATTTAGGGGCTGAAAAACATCTTAAGCAATCCTTAAATAAAAGTCTAATGATTCTAATGTCAGGGATCCTATTTATAGTAACAATGTGGATGCAAATCAATTTTTAAATAGTCTTTTGACCTAACATCAGAAATCCTATCTCTATGAACAATGGGGATGCAAATAGTAAGGATCTAGTGACTTTTAGCAAAAAGGAATTGGGCCAAAGTGTGGCCTGATTAATGATTAATTATAACTATACTTCTGTCTGGAACCCAGCATGCCATTCTTGTCAACCCTGTGCAGATATTTTTTTTCTGCACTTTTTCCCACTAGCATATCATTTAATCTTCCTGGGGTGACCATTGTGGGTAAGTTATACTTTAGACTAGGGATGGTGCATATTATTTCTCTGCAGTTGGTTTCTGCTTCCTGCAGTGTTCTGGGTCCAAATCTGGAGAGTGTCCTGTTATGAACTCCGTGTTTGTGTCCCACTCCCCGCCCTGCAAATTCATATGTTGAAACCCAGGAGTTAATTAGTTCTTGAGGGTGGAGAGCTAATGATGGGATTTGTCCCCTTATAAGAAGAGACAGGAGAGAGCTTGCTTCCTCCCTCTGCCAGGTGAAGACACAAGAAGGCAGAAAGAATGCCCTCACCAAGAACCTGGCCATGCTGGTACCCTGATCTTGGACTTCCAGCTCCAGAACTGAGAAAGAAATGTTTGTTGTTTAACCCACCCAGGCTATGGTATTTTTATCACAGCAGCCTGAGCTAAGATACGCCCACACCCCACCCTACTTGTATTAGTCTGTTCTTAGACTGCTGTAAATATACTACTCAAGACTGAGTAATTTATAAAGGAAAGAGGTTTAATTGACTCACAGTTCTGCATGGCTAGGGAGTCCTCAGGAAACTTACAATCATGGCAGAAGGCAAAGGGTAAGCAAGCTTGGACCTTCCCACATGGCAGCAGGAGAGAGTGAGCGTGTGTGAAGGAAGCAAAAGGGGAAGAGCCCCTTGTAAAACCATCAGATCTCGTGAGAACTCACTATCATGAGAACAGCATGGGAAAAACTGCCCCCATGATCCAATCACCTCCCACTGGGCCCTCCCTTGACACGTGGGGATTATGGGGATTACAAATCAAGATGTGATTTCAGTGGGGACACAGCCAAACCATATCGCCACTGTAGAGGTTCTCTGTCTCACCTCTTGCCCTCAGCTGGCGAGGTGGCCAGTGTGTGTGGTGATTCTTAGTCTGTGGGGGATGAGGGGCTGCTGAGGAATGAGTAAACAAAGAAGAAGCAAAATCAGACTTTTTAGTGGCAGCTTGACTTGACCCTGGAATTCAGAGTACCATTCATTCCTCAGTGGGATGTTGCTTTGGGCAGCTGAATTTTGCTTAGGGACAAATGCCCTTTCCCTCCAGCCTGAGAATCATGTCCCCTCAGTGCCTTGCCCGTGACACCTGTTTTGGCCTCTCTGTTGCCTCATGTTGGTAAATGTTGTTTCTATGTTTGCCTTTACCTATGAGTGTGTGTGCACACCTGTTTAGGTGACATGTCTGTGAGTCTGATGGCTTTGTCCTGGCCACCTGGCTGAGAGGTCACCATGTCTCCTTGGGCAGCTCCTCAGGGCTGGTGGCCCTCAAACTGCCTAAGACACACCCGAAGGAAAGTCCCTTGGAAAACATTGTTTGGGAGTGTCAATGAAAAGGCCAAACTCCATAAAATATTTAAAGAGGTTTACTCTGAGCCAAAAAATGAGCAACCATAGCCTGAGGCACAGTCTCAAAGGTTTTGAAAACATGTGCCCAACGTGGTCAGGCTATAGCTTTGTAGCAGGACGAGCCGCAGACAAAACCTCTCAGACAGCGAGCTGTAGAAGGAAGGGCTTTATTCAGCTGGGAGCATCAGCAAGCTACTGCCTTAAAATCCGAGCTCCCTGAATGCACAATTTCTGTCCCTTTTAAGGGCTCACAACACTAAAGATTTCACATGAAAGGGTCATGATTGATTTGAGCAAGCAGGCTGTACGTGACAGGGGCTGCATGCACTGGTGGTCAGAGAGAAACAGAACAGGGCAGGGAGTTTCACAATGTTCTTCTATACAATGTCTGGAATCTATGAATAACATCAGATTCTAAGTTATGAGTTGATTTTTAACTAGTGGGTTTAGGCCAGGCAGGCCCAGGCCTGGTTTCGGGCCTGGCGCCGGGCTGCCTGCCTTTGGTTTTACTTCCTTGTTGTTTTTTCTTAAAACAGGTAGAGTATAAAACAATAGAAAACAATATGAGAGGGTCTCTCTCTTCCCTCAGCTTGGTGTTATACCTTTTAGGGAGACATAAGACATTAATCGATACATGTGAGGTATGCATTGGTTTGGTCTGGAAAGGCAGGACAACTTGGTGGGGAGAGTTTACAGGTCATAGGTGGATTCAAAGATTTTCTGACTGGCAATTGGTTGAAAGAGTTAAGTTATTATCTAAAGACCTGAAATCAATAGAAAGGAGTGTCCGGGTTAAGATAAGAGGTTGTGGAGACCAAGGTTCTTATTATATAGGTGAAGTCTCATAGTTGAGACTTCTTAGAGACAATAGTTGGCAAATGTTTCTTATTTAGGCCTTTAAAAGGTGCTAGACTCTTAATCTTTTCAGGATCAGGAGGGCCTGGAAGGGGAAAGAGTCTATGTTAACAGAGATTCTTTACAGATGCAAATTTTCCCCCATAAAAGATGGCTATGCAGGACCATTTCAAAATATGGCAAAGAAACATATTTTGGAGTAAAATATTTTGATTTCCTTCTTTATCTGTCATGTGATGTTATACTAGAGTCAGGCTGGAATTTGATGTCTTATTGCTACAAGGTAGCAATAAGATCTCTCTTTTAATGTTAATGCGGGTCAATTGTGCCTGAATTCCAGAAGGGAATTCCAGAAGGGAGAGAGTATAAGGAGACACGTCTGACCCCCTGTCTTCCCCTCATAGCCTAAACTAGTTTTTCTGGTTTTCTTTGGGTCCCCCTGAATCCAGGGGGGTCCATTCAGTCTGTTGGGGGGCTTAGAATTTTATTTTTGGTTTACAGGGGCCATAGCATTTAAACTTCATTACTGTGTAAAGTTAAAGGACCAAGTGAAAAATAAGCTGCACTTTGTTCCACCTATTATCTCATTTAATCGTCCTGGGGTGACCACAGTGGGCAAGTATTACAATTTCCTCAATTTTTTGCATAAAGAATCTGAGGCTCAGAAAGCTGAATAAGGAACTTAGGTCCTTTAATTCTAGCTTCTCTGTCCTTATCATTTCCCCCTTGGGGTTTTCCTGTGGCTGTAATTTAATTTCTTTTATGCAGTAGCTGAAAATAATTTATTTTTTATAATGCTTTTTTTTGGTGGTAAAAGCAATCCATGCTCTTTGTTTAACAGAAATAGTACAGTTGACCCTTGAACAACACAGAGGTTGGGGCACTAACCGCTGCGCCCTCCACCATGCAGTTGAAAATCCATGTATCATTTTTGACTCCCCCAAAACTTAACTACTAATAGGCTACTGCTGACCAGAGTCCTTACTAATAACATAAATAGTTGATTAATGTGTATATAGGGTGTTATATGCATTATAAACTGTAAGCTAGAGAAGAGAAAATGGTGTTAAGAAAATCATGAGGAAGAGAAAATATATTCACTCTTCATTAAGTGAAGTTGGATCTTCATCTTTTTCTTCACGTTGAACAGGCTGAGGAAGAGGAGGGGGAGAAGGAGGGATTGGTCTTGCTGTCTCAAGGGTGGCAAAAGTGGAAGAGGTGGAGGAGGTGGAAGGAGAGGCAGGAGAGGCAGCACACTCAGTGTAACTTTTATTGAAAAAACCTGCATAAAAGTGCAATTCAAACCATGTTATTCAAGGGCCAGCCGTATCAAACCTCCAGAAGAATATAAAGTGAAGAATGCCTGCACCTCCTTCTCCATCCTATTCCCCTAAGGTAATTACTCCAGGGACAGTTTGGGGCCCACCCCAATATTCATTGCATATGTTAATTTCCTGGTGAATTCTATCTTTTATCGAATTTCTGCATCAGGTCTGCCTGTTCTTCCCTCGATGGTTTCCTCACAGCCTCCCACAGTGTGTCGTAAGGAACCCAAAGGGTGTGATTGCTAGTGTCATGCTTGCTTGGTGTGTGTCCACTGCCTGGGGCCTGACACTCTGCCTCAACCCACCTGAGGGCAGGCGTGCAACCCAGCCCTTCATGGATTGTTTTACTTTTCTTATTTATTTCAGGAAACATCTCTGTTCCTCTTGAGCATATTTTCTCTCTTTAATTATGGAGTGTTTTTGCCTGGGGAGTGGGTACAGAGGTGAGATAGGAAAAGTGGAAAGGAAGATCATCTTGTTGGGATAAGTGAATGAGGTCCTCCTGCAGAAAGATTTTCCGCAGGTGGTAGGTCGCGAGCTTCAGGGGGCCTGTTGTGAGATTTTGCCGCAGCCTGAATCATTATTTCAAACAAGGTGCAGCAGGGTTTAGCTTTCTGCTTTCCCTGAAGGATTTGTCAGGGTAGCTTAGTGTTTTGATTAATTAACTTAAAGCTGGGATTCTATATAAATGCAGATTGTCACCTTCCCCCACCCATTCAGTCCCTTTCAGGCACAGAAATGAGTAAGAGCTGGGGAAAATGAGGTGGAGTTGAAATTGCCAGCTGTCTGTGGCCTCATTTGAATTTTCAGGGGAAAGGGGATCCTGACTGTGCAAATGCAATACTCACAGTACAGCATTTGCAAAATGGACCAGCTGGAGCAGAGGCTTAGCCTTTGCCACCCAGGTCAGCAGCACAACACTAATAGGACAGGAACACAGGGATGCCACTAAGGAATATTTCAGATTTGAACATGCAATGGACTAAATGTGTCCCCCCAAAATTCATATGTTTAAATCCTAACCCCCAAGGTGATGGTATTTGGAGGTAGGGCCTTTGGGAGGTGATTAGGTGATGAGGGCGGAGTCCTCACAGATGGGATTAGCACCCTTATAAAAGAGACTCTAGAGAGCTCCCTCCCCACTTCCTCCATGTGAGGAAACAGTGAGAAAACGGTCGTCTATGAACCAGGAAACGGTCTCTCAGCAGACACTGAATCAGCTGGCACCCTGATCTTAGACTTCCCAGCTCCAGAACCGTGGGAAATAAACTTCTGTTGTTTATAAACAAGCCAGTTTATGATATTTTTGTAATGAACTAAACAGAATGCACAGCCTGAAAGAACTAAAACAGAAGGGGGAAAATGTCACAAAAACTCTGATCTTTGTAGAGGCAAAGGAAAGCACATTTATGGAATTATAAAAGTGTCAGGCCTCTGAGCCCAAGCTAAGCCATCACGTCCCCTGTGACCTGCACGTATATGCCCGGATGGCCTGAAGTAACTGAAGAATCACAAAAGAAGTGAAAATGGCCTGTTCCTGACTTAACTGATGACATTCCACCACAAAAGAAATGAAAATGGCCGGTCCTTGCCTTAACTGATGACATTACCTTGTGAAATTCCTTCTCCTGGCTCATCCTGGCTCAAAAAGCTCCCTCACTGAGCACCTTGTGACCCCCACTCCTGTCCGCCAGAGAACAACCCTTCTTTGACTGTAATTTTCCTTTACCTACCCAAATCTTATAAAACGGCCCCACCCTTATCTCCCCTTCACTGACTCTCTTTTCAGACTCAGACCGCCTGCACCCAGGTGAAATAAACAGCCTTGTTTCTCACACAAAGCCTGTTTGGTGGTCTCTTCACACGGACGCGAGTGAAAAAAAGCACATTAGATTTTGACTTCAAATTTATTAGTCACTGATGTTTAATTTCCGTGCAAGGCAGAGTGTGGGTGTGGAAGGGAGGACTCGGAGGGTGACAGGGAGCAGATGTACCACCCACCCCACACCCTACGGCTTCACCTCCTTGACAGGCAGGGAAGAGCCAGACTGAGTGGTCTGCCTGGGCTGCCATGAATGGCGTGGGTGAACTGAGACATGAAACCTAACCTCTGGGGCCACTGGATATCTGTGGACGTGAGAGTCACCTCACAGGAAAGCTGTGGACATTTGACAAGATGTTTTTGCAAGTTGCACCTGACAACTCCCTAACAAATACCAGCTGATGTAAGGATGACTTTGCCCCAGTAGGGTTTTATTATTTCTTTGCTTTTGATACTTTTCTACCAGGACCTGCAGAGGGTGGCAGAGTGCTTTGCTGATCTGTACCTTCTTCCTGCCTCAGGTTCTCAGGGCCGATTTCCCTATTAGGTGGAGCAGGCACTGTGCCTAGAGCCCATGAGACTTTTAGGGACCCATGAAAGTGTTTTAGTTACTTTCAAAATCAGAAGAAAAAATAGAATATTAATGAATACCTAATAATGAATCTAGACTATGTCAATTTTTAAACCAATACAGTTGTTTCAAATACAATTTTTAATTTTTATTTTTTTAATGAAGAGGGAGCCACGGAGGCAAAAGTGCTGTCAGCCCAAGAATGTGATAATGCCACCCTGTAGGTTCTGGAACTCACCTCAGAGAGTGGGTTGGCAGCCTGGGTTGCTGCTTGCTCTTGTTTGCTCAGGTAATGGAACAGGTGGAGCCTGAAAGGAGATTTGTGTAGTGAGTATGGTAAGCCATGCTGACTTCAGTGTGGGAGTGAAGAGGACCATGTCAGAGCATTTTTCAGAGAGCTGAAGGTTGCATCTTAAATCTAAAGTGGTTGTGAAAGGAGCCGGGCACATTCCTCAGCCCCGGGCTCAAAACAAACAAGCCCAGTACAAACACATCCTATCTTTCCATCTCACCACATATCGCCATATATCTTTTAAACTTCCTGAGCCCAGTACAAACACATCCCATCTTCCTATCTCACCACATATCGCCATATATCTCTCAAACTTCCTGAGCCCAGTACAAACACCACCAGGAAAGTCTCCGATAAGGGGACAGCCGTTCAAAGTTTTACTGAAAAAGCGGGAACCAAAAGAATTCCTTTGTTCCCCTGTAACTCTCAGGCTATAAAAAGCAAACACTCGCATTGTTCAGGGCCCTCTTGTATGCTGTGAAATGGAGGGACCAGGTTCGAACTTGTAATAAAGATCCTTGCCGCTTGGCTTTGACTCTGGACTCTGGTGGTCTTCTTTGAGGAACTAATGGTCTGGGCATAACATCTGGGGGCCCGTCCGGGATTCCCCAAGCCCACCAGACCCCTGGTCAACGGATCTGCTAGGATCGATCTACTGATAGGTGAGCTGGCTCGTCTCCGTTTGTCTGTCTGTGTCTGTTCTGAATCCGAATCTGTGACTCACGAGGTCTGAAACTGGAGCTGGCACAGTCCTGGTGGACGCGCTATAGGACGGCCAGCGGAGACCGGTGGGAGACATCCCCTGGCTCTCATCTGATCTATATTGCGGTCTGAGCTGCTCCGGCTTGGCGGGCAGCAGCTGTCTCTGATCTGAGCTGCCCCGGCTTGGCGGGCAGCAGCTGTCTCTGATCTGAGCTGCCCCGGCTTGGCGGGCAGCAGCTGTCTCTGATCTGAGCTGCCCCGGTTTGGCGGGCAGCAGCTGTCTCTGATCTGAGCTGCCTCGGTTTGGCGGGCAGCAGCTGTCTCTGATCTGAGCTGCCCCGGTTTTGGCGGGCAGCAGCTGCCTCTGATCTGGGCTGCCTCAGTGCGACCGCGACCCAGGCAGCTAACCCTGACCCGGGCTTCCGGTGTGCGCTTGCGATCTGAACTGCCCTGGTTTGGCGGGCAGCAGCTGCCTCTGATCTGGGCTGCCTCAGCACGACTACGATCTAGGCAGCTAACTCTGACCAAGGCTGCCAAAGTGCACCTGCGATTAGATATCATTAAGAAGTCAAATCAGATTTCCTTTACAAGAATTCAAACCCACATTCCTTTATAGGAAAAGACTACAAATTATTACAGGATAAGTAATACCCAGAGCACTCTCCTATCTCTCCTTACGAGTAATTTCAAAGAAGTTAGAGCAAGGGGCCATGATCTTAGTATAAAAATCAGAAAAGGAAAGCTAATTACTCTGTGTCGCTCCGAATGGCCTGCCTTTAATGTGAGGTGGCCACCCGAAAAGACCTTCCGACTTGCTGTCATCACTAGAGTAAAGTCCAAGATTTTCCTACCTAGGCGTGCAGGCCACTTAGATCAAATCCCATGTATCCTCATATGGCAGGACCTTGTTAAGAACCCGCCTCCTTGGCTGTCCCCTTTCCAATTAGCCTCTGAACCCTGTAAGGCACTGGTTGCTCCACCACTAAAATCCAAGCAGCCAACTGCCCCCACCATCCTGTTCTACCTGACAGCGAGGACCCACTGTTCACAGAACCCCCTCCATACCCCTCCGGGCCCCAGGCCCCAGCCCCCCTGGCTGAGCTGCAGGAAGGAGCAGGTGGACGGGAGGCGGCCGGCACACACAGGCCCGCTAAAAAAGAAAGTAACTTTAAAAGGCCGGCAGGGCGGACGCGAGGGCGCACTTCGCGGACTAGCCCCCCTCAGCCGCCTGACTCCACGGTGGCTTTACCCCTTCAGGAAATAGGACCCCCAGATGACACAGGAATCCCCAGGCTCCAGTACTGGCCATTCTCCACCAGTGATCTGTATAACTGGAAGACTCAGAGTGCTCGGTTTTCAGACAACCCCAAAGATTTACTGGCTTTACTGGATAGTGTCATGTTCACCCACCAGCCCACTTAGGATGATTGTCAGCAGCTCCTCCGAATCTTGTTCACCACGAAAGAGCGAGAAAAAATACAGATAAAAGCTAGAAAGCTGGTCCCGGAGGATGACGGTCAACCGACTGCCAACCCCGACCTCATAAATGCAACCTTTCCTCTGACCAGGCCGGCGTAGGACTACAATACGGCAAAAGGTAAAGGATGGCTACACCTTTATCGCCAGACTCTAATGGCAGGTCTCCGGGCAGCTGCTCGCAAGCCCACTAATTTGGCTAAAGTATATTCTATTCTGCAGGGGAAGACAGAGAGCCCAGCTACCTACTTAAAAAAATTAATAGAAGGTTTTTGACAGTACACCCCCATAGATCCAGAGGCTCCAGGAAGTCAGGCAGCTGTTGTAATGTCTTTCGTAAATCAGGCAGCCCCAGATATTAAGAGAAAACTCCAGAAACTAGAAGACTTGGAAAGGAAGCGGATTCAGGACCTCCTTCAGATAGCCCAGCAGGTTTACAATAACAGAGATACTCCAGAGGAAAAGCAATTTAAGGCCACTAAAAAAATGACCAAGGTCCTGGCAGCAGTGGTACAGAAAGAGCATCTACAGCCAGAGTACACCCAACCTAGGCGGCCCCCCCCGGCATAATAATCTGAGCAAAGACCAATGTGCCTATTGTAAGAAGGCTGGCCACTGGGTAAGAGACTGCCCCAAAAAGAAACCACGAGGACAGGGACCCGGACCCCCTAGGTCTACACCCGTACTAGTCACTCAAGACGAAGACTAGGGAAGATGAGGTTCGGACCCCCTCCCCGAACCTAGGGTAACTTTGCAAGTGGAGGGGTCCCCAGTCCAGTTCTTGGTCGATACAGGAGCACAGCACTCGGTCTTAGTTAAAACTAATAGGAAATTATCCTCCAAATCCTCGTGGGTACAAAGGGCCACAGGAGTTAAAAAATACCCATGGACAACACAAAGAACAGTAAACCTCGGAGCCAAGAATGTAACCCATTCTTTCCTGGTCATCCCTGAGAGCCCCTGTCCCCTATTAAGGAGAGACCTGCTAACTAAAATAGGAGCACAGATCCATTTCCTCCCTGAGGGGCCCGTAGTGACCAACTCCCACAATCGACCCGTGTTCGTCCTGACTATAAACCTAGAAGATGAGTAACGCCCGGCTCACCCACTACCAAGGACTACTACTAAATCCTCTCAGGATAATTTTCCTGCCCCCAACGACCTTAAACCCTGCCTCGCTGCTGCCCAACCCGGACCTGGATGCCCCACTCCATGACTGCACCAAGATACTAGCTCAGGTGCACGGAGTTCGAGAAGACCTGCAGGACCACCCACTTCCTGATGCCGACCTCGTCTGGTTCACTGATAGGAGCAGCTTCATGCATCAAGGCCAGAGGTACGCTGGAGCGGCAGTAACTTCAGAGACTGAGGTAATCTGGGCGGAACCCCTGCCTCCGGGGACATCGGCCCAGAAGGCCGAACTGATAGCGCTCACCCAAGCTCTTACCTTAGGGGCAGGGAAAAAGCTGACAGTATATACAGACAGCTGATATGCTTTTGCAACGGCGCATATACATAGGGCCATTTACAAGGAGCGAAGGTTACTGACGGCTAAAAAAAAAAAGAGATAAAAAACAAGCAAGAGATCCTAGCCCTGCTAACAGCCCTATGGAGGCCAGAAAAGTTAGCCATTGTACATTGCCCAGGGCATCAGAAACTAACTACTCCAACTGCTCAAGGCAACTTTCTGGCAGACCAAACTACAAAAAATGTGGCGAAGGCTCCCAGCCAACTCCTTGCACTCCAGCTCCCTGACCCGGGCCCCCGGGACTTGCCATATTTCCCTGAATATTCAGAACAAGATCTCCAGTAGATTGACAAACTTCCCCTGAAACAAATCCAGAATGGGTGGTGGACTGATACTAATGACCAAACCAACCTACCAGAAAAACTAGGACAACAGGTGTTAGAACACATCCACCGAACCACCCACCTGGGGGCCCGGCGGATGATAGACCTGATCAGACACTCCAAGCTCAAAATCAGACATATAGCTGAGACGGCCAGCAGTATCGTGACAAGTTGCAAAGTCTGCCAGCTTAACAACACATAACCCCAATCTCAAGCTGCAGCAGGAACAAGGCTCAGGGGAACCAGGCCCGGTATCTACTGGGAAGTAGATTTTACTGAAATAAAGCCAGGAAAGTACAGGTACCGGTACTTACTTGTCTTTGTAGATACTTTTTCAGGGTAGACTAAAGCATTCCCAACCAAAAGAGAAACTGCTCAGGTCGTAGCAAAGAAAATTCTGGAAGATATCCTTCCCAGTTATGGCTTCCCCATCCAGATAAGGTCAGATAATAGGCCCGCTTTCGTCGCTAAGGTAAGTCAGGACTTGGCTTCCATCGTTAGGGCAAATTGGAAACTACATTGCGCTTACAGGCCCCAGAGTTCAGGACAGGTAAAAAGGATAAATCGGACCTTAAAAGAGACCTTAACTAAATTGACTATAGAGACTGGCGCTAATTAGGTAGTCCTTCTCCCCTATGCTCTGTTCCGGGCCCGTAATACTCCTTACAAACTGGGCCTTACCCCTTACGAAATCATGTATGGCAGCCCTCCACCCCTGGTTCCTAACTTAAAAGATGACCTGCTTAAGTCTGAAACAGAAAATGTCTCTGAATTCTTATTTTCCTTACAAGCCTTACAGAAAATTCACCAAGAAATCTGGCCCAAGCTAAAAGAGCTATATGAGACCAGTCCCCCACCGACACCCCATCCGTACCAGCCGGGAGACTGGGTCCTGGTTAAGCGACACCGACAAGAAACCCTAGAGCCCAGGTAGAAAGGACCACTCCAAGTACTCCTGCCCACACACCGCCCTAAAAGTAAAAGGCATTGTGTCGTGGATCCACTACACCCACGTCAAGCCAGTGGACCCAACCTCCGACCTTCTGGGGCCAATCATGGCGGCGGCTGAAGCACCGGACACGTGGACTGTAGACAGAGCTAAAAACAACCCCTTAAAACTCACCCTGCGCCGGCAGCATAGCTCACTGCAAACATGCAGTTAGGTAGTCTAACTCTAACATTAGTCACCCTAGTGGCTGCTAGGAAAAACATAAAGCCAGCTCCTAATCCCTTTGTCTGGAGATTCTGGCTTTATGAAAACCAAACCCACCCTGGACAACCTCATAAGCCCGGGAAATTAGTGGCCAGTGCAGATTGCCCCTCCTCAGGGTGCAATAGCCCAATTTTACTAAATTTTACCGATTTCCCAGTAGCAAAACCAGTGGCACCAATAATATGCTTCAAGTATGATCAGACTGAATATAATTGTAAACACTATTGGTGGCACCAAAGTGCCGGCTGCCCTTATAACTATTGTAACATCCATAAATACCAATGGTGGGCTGGAAAAGAACAGATAGATCCCAGATGGCCCTTCCATCGCAGACGAGATAGAGACCTTTCATATACATGGATAGTTAGAAACCCCTGGAACTCCCGCTGGACCATGCCTCAACACGAGGCTGTATACTACTCCTCCGCCTCCACATGGCCTAGCAGTCACCTCTATCTGTGGCGGGGTCTAGCGCAGGTACGGCCCCTGGTCCATGGAAATATCCAGCGACAAGAAAACCACCTGACACAAGACTTACGTCCTTTTTCCTGGTTAAAATTATTGCAAGAAAGATTAGAACTTGCCAACCTTACAGGACTTCACAGCCTGTCTGGCTGCTTTCTGTGTGCCACTCTAAGGCGTCCACCGCTAACCGCTGTCCCCCTGCCATAGGGATCCTCCACCTCAGCCCAAGCTAACAACCACCGAAACCTCTCATATGCCCCTATCCCTAATGTGCCACTATACCTAAACCCCAGTCAAGAAAAGTTTCCCTACTGTTTCTCAAGAACTGATTCCAGCCTCTGCAACATCACTGCAACACCCCCTAACATCACCTTAAAGGCTCCGTCAGGCATATTCTTCTAGTATAATAAAACATTATCTAAAAACCTATCAAGCCCCTCTGTTACCAACCTACTGTGTCTTGCTGTCACATTAGTTCCCCGGTTAACTCTGCTTACTGCCGGCGAGTTCCTAAGGTATACCGGTAACTGGACTAGTGCTGTTATTCACCCAGACCCTAGACCGAGACCTGCACGAGCCATATTTCTCCCCCTCATTGCAGGAATCTCCCTCACCGCATCCTTCATGGCGGCCGGGCTGGCTGGGGGAGCCCTAGGTCACACCCTTATAGAAAGTAACAAGCTGTACCAACAATTTGCCATTGCTATAGAGGAGTCAGCTGAGTCTCTTGCCTCCCTCCAGCGGCAGCTCACGTCCCTAGCACAGGTAACCTTGCAGAACCGGAGGGCCTTAGACCTACTCACTGCTAAAAAAAGGGGAACGTGTATGTTTCTAAAGGAAGACTGTTGTTTCTACATAAATAAATCAAGGCTCGTGGAAGACCGGGTCCAACAGTTACGCATGTTAAGCACAAAAGTAAGAACACGGCAGTTTGCTTCAGCTGCAGACCAATGGTGGAACTCATCTATGTTTTCTCTGTTAGCCCCCTTCCTTGGACCCCTACTGAGTCTACTATTTCTGCTTACCGTAGGACCTTGTGTTGTTAACAGAATTTTGCGGTTCATTAGAGAAAGGTTTAACACTGTACAACTCATGGTCCTCAGAGCCCAATACCAACCTGTAAACACTGAAGCAGAATCAGACTTATAAGACCCAAGATTGGCTCTAAAAATACCTGAAAAGAAAAGGGGGGAATGAAAGGAGCCGGGCACATTCCTCAGCCCTGGGCTCAAAACAAACAAGCCCAGTACAAACACATCCCATCTTCCCATCTCACCACATATCGCCATATATCTCTCAAACTTCCTGAGCCCAGTACAAACACATCCCATCTTCCCATCTCACCACATATCACCATATATCTCTCAAACTTCCTGAGCCCAGTACAAACACCACCAGGAAAGTCTCCAATAAGGGGACAGCCATTCAAAGTTTTACTGAAAAAGCGGGAACCAAAAGAATTCCTTTGTTCCCCTGTAACTCTCAGGCTATAAAAAGCAAACACTCGCATTGTTCAGGGCCCTCTTGTATGCTGTGAAATGGAGGGACCAGGTTCGAACTTGTAATAAAGATCCTTGCCGCTTGGCTTTGACTCTGGACTCTGGTGGTCTTCTTTGAGGAACTAATGGTCTGGGCATAACAGTTGCTTGTCGACTCTAGCTATTTTTGATGAAAATTTCCTTATCATGCATTGCATACCCTAGCCTTCTTTGTTCATTTTTAACTTTTATCAAGAAAAGGTATGGATATATGTGTATACAAACATACACATATATGTAAGCACAAATACACACGTATGTGTGTGTATACACTTGTGTGTGTGTTAGAAGCATTCGAACCAGAGTAACTCCATCTTGAATAGGAGTGGGTAAAATAAGGCTGAGATCTACTGGGCTGAATTCCCAGGAGGTTAGGCATTCTAAGTCACAGGATGAGGTAGGAGGTCAGCACAAGATACAGGTCATAAAGACCTAGCTGATAAAACAGCTTGCAGTAAAGAAGCTGGCCAAAACCCACCAAAACCAAGATGGTGATGAGAGTGACGCCTGGTCGTCCTCACTGCTACCCTCCCACCAGTGCCATGACAGTTACTAATGCCATGGCAACATCAGGCAGTTACCCTATATAGTCTAAAAAGAGGAGGCATGGAATAATCCACCCCTTGTTTAGCATGTCATCAGGAAATAACCATAAAAATGGGCAACCAGTAGCTGTCAGGGCTGCTCTGCCTACGGAGTAGCCTTTCCTTATTTCTTTATTTTCTTAATACACTTGCTTTCACTTTACTCTGTGGACTTGCCCCAAATTCTTTCTTGCTCAGGATCCAAGAACCCTCTATTGGGGTCTGGATCTGGATGCCTTTCTGGTAACATGTATACATATATTTGCCATATATATGTCAAATAGTAGTAAAAGACTTAAGACAAATGATGGGATTCAGGACATGTCCTGAATTCTCCTATGACTTTAGGAGACCAGAAACATGCCACCCCCAAATATGCCTCTTTAGCATGAGGATTATTTTGAGCTGATTATTTTGAGAAACTGCAGCAGAGGAGAATCTCTGAAAACAACAGTAGAAGTTACCCTTTTGTAAGGAAAGTTTATGTCTATAAAGGAGATCTCCATACATAAGGGTGTCTTCCTGTCTGCAACAGGAAGAGAAGAATGACTCTAAATCACTAGAAACTCTTATCAATGAAAAAGGCATGGATTTAAATCTGCATCGCAAACCTCACCCTGTTTTCAGGTGCTTTCCTGGCTGTCTCCTCATAACTGGCCTTCTCCACACCCTTCCCTCTCTGTTTTAGCAAAGGATGGTTTTTAAGCTTGAAGTCAAAGCTACCTATTTGAGATCTGCTCTCAAGAATTATTCATTCCCTGGCTATCTCCCTTGTATACATGAGATATACATATTAATAAACTTGTTTTTTTTTTCTCTTGTTAATTTCGGTACAGGGGTCTGTCCTAACAAAAAACTCAGAAAAGGTAGAGAAAAAATTATTTTCTCCTCCCCTTCACAAATAATGGTGGTTTCTTGCTTCACATTTCTGTCTTTCTGTCTCCTTATTCCTGTTCCTTGAAGGCAACCACTTTTAACCTTCTAAACCCTTTCTATTTTTTTCTGGTATTTAACTCCATATTTCTAAGGAATATACACATATTGCTATTTCCCAACTTGTCAGTTCCAGATAGTAGCTATTGTTGTTCTATTATGGCAGATGAAGATTTAGCTGTCTTAACATTCTCCACCTTATTTCTCCTCCCTCCCCCAGCTACTAATATAGTTATATCACAATTTTTAAATTAAATTTGTATTTGTAACCACCCCATGAGTTCTTCTTGCCCACTACCCAGTTAGAGCCAATTTATTATGACAGGGGAATTGCAATAGGGAAATTGTGTAGAGTGTTAATAAACTCTAAGGCATTATGCACATGTTAATTGGAATTTGCAGTGAATGGGTAGACCTGAGAGCTAGTGGCTCAGGAGGGCCCCACATTTTGGAGATGGAGTGCAAGGATAAATAATACAGACAGCAAACAGGGAAATACTAGGTAGAAGAGGGTGATTCCCTGGCAAAAGCCCCACCCTCAATCTTGGAAACCTTCAGTCCTACGTGGGAACAGGTATTCCTGTTTTCACACCCAAAAGTTGCCTTTTGGCCCACCACACCCACCTATCCTGTACCCTTATAAACCCTAACCCCAGGCTCCACAAGCAGACAAACAGAAGAGCAGAGAAGGAGAGAAGAGAAGGAGCTTCTTAATGTCAAGAGGAGCTAGGCTGGGGACAGTAGGAGAGGAGATTGGCCACTGCATGGCCAAACTCCAGGTGACGATCATCTTCCCATTCCCTCCCCCTTCCAGCTCCCCATCCATCCCACTGAGAGCCACCTCCACCACTCAATAAAACTCCCACATTTGCCATCCTTTAAGTCCAGGCGTGACCTGATTTTTCCTGGACGCTGGACAAGAGCTCGGAATACAGAAAACTGTCACACTGGCCCTCTGCCCTTGCGAAAAGGCAGAGGGTCCACTGAGCTATTTAACACTTAAGCCATCCATGGACAGCAAGGGTGAAAGAGTGCACTGTAACACATGCCCACTTGGGCTTCGGGAGTCACAGGCACCCACCCCTAGATGCAACCATGGGGCCGGAGCCCAAAAGTGCTCGCCCCAGCTCCTACACCTGCCTGTCTGCATGTTCCTGCTCCCATAAGGGGTTTGAGAGCAAGGTGGCCAAATGGATGAGCCACACCCATCACACGTCCTGCAAGGGGGGTCAGGGAACTCCCCCATTTCATTTGTACTTCCAATTGCCTGCTCTTTCCACAACTCCCTCTGAATGTTTGTGTTGGGAATCAGAACATGAGAACCTCAAGTATAGCACTTTGGTATGCTGAATACTTTGCACTGAGGGAGATTGGAAAGGCCTCAGAAGCAAGATGTTCTTTCTGACCTTCTCCCACTCTCCTTTCTCTTTCTTTCATTTCTTTCCCACAGCAGGTCATAGAAACTAGAACCCCTCTTTCCCAAAGCAAACCATAAACCTAAAAATGTCAGTCTCTGACCTTTCTTCTCCCCTTAAAACTCTCATTTGACAGGTGATCCTGCCTTATCCTAGAGAAAGAAATGTTATGCAAGAGGCCAAGAAGAAGCTAAACAAACAAGCCATGATGGATTCCCATCTCAGCTTATTACCACTGGGACATGTCCTTTTTGTCCAATCACATTTCTACATGGCAGTACAGTCTTCATCAAACCTAAGCATTAAAAAAAAGTTTTCTCTGGGCCTTTGGGTCTTTTGTTTCTGAAGGCTCCTGTATTACATAAAACTTTGTTAAATAAATTTGTTATACTTTTTTCTTGTGAATCTGTCTTTCATCATAGGGGTGTTAGCTGGGGACCTTGCAGTGAGTGAGGACAGGCATTACCGTTTCACCCCACACTTGCTACAGACTATGGTTAGGCTACCAGGACACTCAGTTGCCCTTTGTGGAGGAAGCAAGGATGAATCAACATGTGTAGAATAGGACTCCCTCCAAGAAGTACAGATGTGCAGCTGGCAAGTCTTCAGCTCACCCCTTTCAAGCAGGGTGACCAGGATGCCAAGGTGTAGTCACAGGGAGGAGCGATCAGAAGGTAAGTACAACTGAGAAAATTACAACTGGCTAGCACTTTGTCTCAAGAAAGAATGTGCCAACCAGAGGGCAGATCTCCAGAGTGAAAGGGAGGTCAAAGAGCAAAATGTCAGTGTTTTCAATACCACCCAATGAAGAAGATGTCAGTCAGGAGTGAGGGGCATGACCTTAACATCTGCTTGGCAGCTGCATTCTCTTAACAGCGTTGGTTGTATCACTTCATATAAGCTTTTCAATAGCAACAGGGCAATAAAACAAAATTTATTTGTCCTAACTTTGTGCTGATTAAAGAACTCTTCAAGTATCCATTCATTCAACAAACACCCATTAAGAACCTAGTATGTGGCAGGCACTCTTTTAGGAGCCTGGGATATAGCAGTGAACAAGACATGCAACACCTGCCCTCATGGAGCCTATCTTCTACGAAAAAATAACTTTCTGTGTGATTATTCACTGTGCTAGGGGTTGGAGTGACATAATAAGGGCCCTCTACGGACTAACAGTTAAAGGAGGTGGCTTCCCAAATTATATTATTTTTCCTTAGGGAGAGAATGGTTGAATTAGCCAGTTCAAATACTCAGTCCCTTTGGCATATTGTGAATTAATTAATAGCATTCTGGTATTTTGTGAATTTAGTTAGCTTGAGGCAGTTTCCAACACTCAACTATGAATGCACTGTAAAGATTGGGTTTCTAGACCCAAACAACTAGACTAGACCCTGGAAAGTGCTGACATCATGAAATTAATTTTCCTGAGACACACTACACCTGCATATCCTTCTAGAACTTCTCTATTGCATCCTTCTCTCTTTCTAACCTCAACAGAGATGTCATCAACAATCATACTACCTCTTGCAAAGTATTTGTGGGAATAGACAAGAGTGAGCCATTCACAAACTCATTCATGAACTATTTCTTGAAACCTATTAAGGTGCCAGACACCATGTTCATGAGAATGCAGCAGCTGTCTCCCCACAGGAGCTCATAGTCTTCAGATGGGGGGTAGGGGTGGTAGAAAGCTCTGTTGTGGGATGGAGTTGAATTTCAGTCCTGGATGTGCTACTTAATGACATCATCTGTAATCAAGAAACGAGCCTAGCTGACCTCTTGGCTTCCTGGTTTAATATTTCTGTGTTAGGAAGGTATGTGGTGGGCCTCTTGGAAGAGTGACAAGGAGGGAAAACAATACATAGTTTAGCAGAGAAGGGGAGAGGAGGAAGGATGATGTGTGGTTTCGCTTTTTCTGTATTTTTCCACCAGCAGAAACCTTAATATTTTCCAGCAGCACAGGCGAGTCACTGTGCAGGGAATTCGCCACAGAGCACTGCCCTCTTTGCCAGCAACACTGAGCTCACGGAATGGCAGATAAACCTAGATGAGCTGAGCCAGTCTTTCAAGCCCAGGCAGCACTTTTCCAAGGAGCATCATGAGCTCAGCTGGAGGTCCCTGGGTAGAAATAACCTGGAATTTGTATGAGTGCTGAGCTCTGCGGGGCCTTTCTGCCCCTTTCTTCAGGCTTTTTTTTTTTTTTTTTTTTTTTTTTTTTTTTTTTTTTTTTTGAGACAGGGGGTTGCTCTGCCACCTAGGCTGGAGTGCAGTGGTACAATCATAGCTCACTGTTATCTTGAACTCCTGGGCTCAAGCAATCCTCCCACCTCAGCCTTCAGAGTATCTGCATATGTTGCCATGGCTGGTCTCAAACTCCTGTCCTCAAGTGATTCTCCCACCTCCGCCTCCTAAAGTGTTGGCATTAGAGGCATGAACCACTTTGTCCGGCCTGAAATTGCATTCTTAGCATCTAGATGGAGATGGAGAACAGCCTCTTCAAAAACAGCATTTTCTTTTCTCTCATTTACTGCTCCCCTTAAATTCCATTTTCTCAAAGGACATGTAGAGTGGGAAGGGTCCTTTTGCTTGAAGAGTAACCTCCCAGCAATCAGCCCCCTTCCTGTACTCTGGCCTCCTCCAAGCATTATAGCAAAATAAGTGTTTTATTTGGTTTATTCATTTATTCATCCAATAATTATTTATTAAGACCATACTAAGGGCCAGGTTCCAGATTTGGGGATTCTGTGGTGAACAAAAGATAACAAGCCCTGTCATCATGGAGCTTATTTTTTTGTGGGAGAAAGATCATAAACAAAAAACATATAATATCTGGTTGCAATATGTGCTATGAAATGATATAAAGTGGGCAGGAGATTGAGGGAGTGGTATTGTAGGAGGCCACCTGATTAGGTAATCAGGGAAGGCCCTAGGCCTCCTCTGGTGATGTGGGGGCTGGGTCTTTATGAATAAATTTTTCCAATTTTCAAACCTTAACTCTTTAAATGCCAAAAAGTTTATTCTTACTTATTTTGACCCGAATTACTTTAAATTCATCGTACATAGGAATCCAGAATAATCTAATCTTGTTTTAAAAATTCAGGATCATTATTGGGAACACCAATATATGCCAGTGGTTCTTAAAGTGTGGACTCTGGACCAGCAGCATCAGCAACCCCTCAACCTGGAGACTTGTTAGAAACGCAGATTCTCAGAAATGTAAGTGCAGACTTCACCCCGGACTTGCTGCATCTGAAACCCTGGGGGTGGAGCCCAGCAATCTGTGATTTAACAAGCCCTCCAGGTGCTTCTCATGCATGCTCAAGTTGGAGAAGGGCCACTCTGCTCTGAGGTGTGCCCTTGAGGGCAGTGGAGGCAGGTAGCATCTCTGCCCATCCTCGGCAGACTGCTTTGCTCCCTGAGTTCCTGCCTATTTCCTGTGGGTTCTGCCTCACTGTGGGTTGTCGATGTTTATCCCTCACTGCTGACATTAGTATGTCTCTGTCTAATTTGTGTCTCCTTCTAATTTGCTGCTTCTAATCACCTCTGAGAAACCAGATCCCCAGCCACAAATTCATTATGTAGAAAGTAGGAATAAATTCCAGGGCTGCTGGCACCCATGTTAATACTTTGGTCTTTCGCCCTCAAGACATTCAGCACAGTGGAAAGAACAGACTTGAATTTCAGTCTAGAATTCCACCAATGTGGGGATTCTGCAGGCTGCTGAGTAAGTCTATTCCAATTATGCATTCTAGAAATGGGGAAATAACCACAGGATGGGTTCAGGGACCCGCTGGGTCAACTATGAGGTGGACGTAGTTAAATTCCATTGATCACTCATATTAGTCGGGGATTTGCAGAGAAAAAGACTGAGAGACAGAGACAGAGTGAGAGAGAGACAGAGAGAGAGGAAGACAGAGAGAGAGAGGAATGAGGAATTTATTATTAGGAATTGGCTCACACAATAATGGAGGCTGAGAAGTCCCACAGTCTGTCATCTGTAAGCTGGAGACCCAGGAAAGCTGGTATTGTAATTCAGTCTACGTTTGAAGGCATGAGAATCAGAGGTACCGATGGTGTAAATCCCAGTTCAAGAGCAGAAGATGAGATGAGATGTCCCAGTGAGGCAGAAAAAAAAAAGGGGCAAATTCCTCCTTGCTCCACATTTTGCTTTATTCAGGCCCTCAATACATTGGATAATGCCTACCTGCATTGGAGAGGGCCATCTATATTGAGTTCACCGATTCAAATGCTAATCTCATCCAGGAACAATCTCATAGACACACGCAGAAATAATGTTTATCTGGGCACCCTGCAGCCCAGTGGTTAGCATGTAAAATTAACCATCCCCTCACCTAACAGCCATAATCCCCTACTGTGACTGGCAGACCACAGTAATATTTTGGGTCTCCTGAAATTAGTATCAGTTCAAAGCCAGTGTCCAGTCATCCTTGAAACAATCTGATTATTTCTTTTTCCCCAGTGCACAGTTCCTCTGATAAAAGGCTGCAGGTCCCTTTGGGGATGACTGGGAGAAAGATAAACGGTATACATTTTTGGCAATGTAGCAGAGTCCTTCCTCAAGGGGACCTGGCGTCCCCTTTTATTGCTTGTATGACCTTGGCAGAGTTGGAACCAGAATTGCCTGGCACCAACGAAGTGCTCAACAGGTGCTAGTTCTTTTCTTCTGGGGTGGGAGAATGATGGGGGAAGGAGATAATTAACCTATATGATTTTTTGCATGAATAATTGCTTTTTAGAAAAATATCTAAATATTTACCTTTATTTATTAAAAAAAGTTTTAAATATATTTGAGATATAATCACATATCATACAATTCATTCATTTAAAGACTACAATTTAATGACCATCACCACAATCAATTTTAGAACATTTTTATTATCCTAAAAAGTAACTTCACATCCCTTAGGCATCATCCCCCCTCCATAATCCTCCTATTCCCCCCTTGTCCTAGGCAACCACTAATCTATATTTTTACTCTACAGATTTGACTATTCTGGACATTTCATATAAATGGAATTATCCAATATGTGATCCTTTGTGATAGACTTTTTCCACTTAACATAATGTCTTCAAGGTTCATTCATGTTATACAGCATCAGTATTTCATTTCTTTTTAAAAATTTTTTATTTTTAATTTTTGTGGGTATATAATAGGTATATATATTTATGGGTCACATATGATATTATGATACAAGCAAGCAATGCATAATAATCACATCAGGGTAAATAGGTATCCATTACCTCAAGCATTTATCCTTTGTGTTACAAACAAAGCCAATTATACTCTTAGTTATTTTAAAATGTAAAATTAAATTGTTTTTTACTATAGTCATCCTGTTATACTAGCAAATACTAGGTCTTATTCATTCTTTCTATTTTTTTTACCCATTAACCTTCCCCACTTCTCCCCCACAGTCCCCAACCCCCCAACCCCCCAACCCCAAGTACTCTTCCCAGCCTCTGGTAACCATTTTTCTACTCTATATTGCCATAAGTTCAATTGTTTTACTTTTTATCTCCCACAAAAAGTGAGAACGTGTGAAGTTTGTCTCGCTGTGCCTGGCTTATTTCACTTAACTTAATGAAATTCCAACCTCCAGTTCCAACCATATTGTGCAGATGACAAGATCTCATTCTTTATTGTGGCTGAATAGTACTCCATTGTGTATATGTACCATATTTTCTTTATCTGTTCATCTGTTGATGGACACTTAGGTTGCTTCCAAATCTTAGCTATTGTAAACAATGCTGCAACAAACATTGAAGTGCAGATATCTAGGCTGGGCGTGGTGGCTAACACCTATAATCCCAGCACTTTGGGAGGCCAAGGTGGGCGGATCACTTGAGGTCAGGAGTTTGATACCAGCCTGACCAACATGGTGAAACCCCATCCCTATTAAAAATACAAAAATCAGCCAGGTGTGGTGGTGGGCACCTGTAATCTCAGCTACTCAGGAGGCTGAGGCAGGAGAATCACTTGAACCCAGGAGGCAGAGGTTATAGTGAGCCAAGACTGTGCCACTGTACTCCAGCCTGGGCAACAAGAGCAAAACTCCGTCTCAAAAAAAAAAAAAAAAAAAGTGCAGATATCTCTTTGATATACTGATTTCCTTTCTTTTGGGTATATACCTAGGAGTGTGATTGCTGGATGGTGGGATAGCTCTATTTTTAGTTTTTCAAGAAATCTCCAAACTGTTCTTCATAGTGGTTGCACTAATTTACATTCCCAAGAGTGCACGAGGGTTCCCATTTCTCCACATCTCCACATTTAGTATTGCCTGACTTTTGAATAAAAGCCATTTTAACTGGAGTGAGATATCTCATTGTAGTTTTGATTTGCATTTCTTTGATGATCAATGATGTTGAGCACATTTTCATATACCTGTTTGCAATATGTATATCTTTTTTTGAGAAATGTCTATTCAGATCTTTTGTCCATTTTAAAACAAACTATTAGATTTTTCCTACAGAGTCATTTGAGTTCCCAATACATTCTGGCTATTAATCCTTTGTCAGGTGGGTAGTTTGCAAATATGTCCTCCTATTCTTGTCTCTTCACTTTATTGATTGTTTTCTTTGCTGTGTGGAAGATTTTTAATTTCATGTGATCTCATTTGTTCAGTTTTTTCTTTGGTCGTCGTAGTTTGAGGTCTTAGATTTAAGTCTTTAATCCATTTTGATTTGATTTTTGTATATAGTGAGAGATAGGGGTCTAGTTTCATTCTTCTTCCTATGGATGTCTGTTTTTTCCAGTATCATTTATTGAAGAGACCATCTTTTCCCCAATGTATGTTCTTGGCACCTTTGTCAAAAATGAGTTCACTGTAGATGTATGGATTTATTTCTGGGTTCTCTATTCTGTTCCTCTGGTCAGTGTGTCTGTTTTTGTGCCAGTACCGTACCATTTTGATTACTGTAGCTCTGTAGTATAATTTAAAGTCAGGTAATGTGATTCCTCCAGTTTCATACTTTTTGCTTAGGATGGTTTTGCCTATTCTAGGTCTTTTGTGGTTCCATATAAATTTTAGGATTGTTTTTTCTATTTCTGTGAGGAATGTTATTGGTATTTTGATAGAAATTGTATGAAATCTATAGATTGCTTTGGGTAGTATGGACATTTTAACAATATTAATTCTTCCAATCCTATGACATGGAATATTTTTCCATTTTTTGTGTGTCCTCTTCAATTTCTTGCATCAATGTTTTATAGTTTTCAATGTAGATATTTTTTACATCTTTGTTTCAGTTAATTGCTAGGTGTTTTATTTTATTTGTGGCTATTGTAAATGGGATTACTTTCTTGGTTCTTTTTCAGATTGTTTGCTGTTGATATATAGAAATGCTACTGATTTTTACATATTCATTTTGTATCTTGCAAATTTACTGAATTTGCTTATCAGTTTTAATGGTTTTTTGGTGGAGTCTTTAGGTTTTTCCAAATATAAGATCATGTCATCTTAAAACAAGGAAAATTTGACTTCTTCCCTTCTAATTTGGATGCCCTTTCTTTCTTTCTGTTTTGAGATAGAGTTTTACTCTGTCACCCAGGCTGGAGTGCAGTGGTGAGGTATCGGCTCACTGGAAACTCTGCCTCCCGGGTTCAAGCAATTCTCCTGCCTCAGCCTCCCAAGTAGCTGACATTATAGGCACCTCCCATCACACCTGGCTAATTTTTGTATTTTAAGTAGAGACGAGGTTTCACCATGTTGGCTGGGCTTGTCTCAAACTCCTGACCTCAAGTGATCTGCCTGACTCAACCTCCCAAAGTGCTGGGATTACAGGCATGAGCCACCATGCCTGGCTGGATGCCCTCTATTTTTTTCTCTTGTCTAGTTCCTCTAGCTGGGACTTCCAGTACTGTGTTGAATAACATTGGTGACAGTGGGCATTCTTGTCATGTTCCCAATCTTAGAGGAAAGGGTTTCAGTTTTTCCCCATTCAATAAGATACTACCTGTGGGTCTGTCAAATATAGCTTTTATTATTTTGAGGTATGTTCTTTCTATATCCAGTTTTTTGAGGGTTTTTTAAAAATCATGTCAGGATGTTGAATTGTGTCAAATACTTTTTCAGCATCAATTGAAACAATCATATTGTTTTTGTCCTTCATTCTGTTGATATGATGTATCACATTAATTGATTTGCATGTGTTGAACCATCCTTGCATCCCTGAGATAAAGCCCACTTGGTCATGATGAACGACCTTTTTTTTATTGTGTTGTTGAATTTGGTTTGCTAGTATTTTGTTGAAAGTTTTTGCCTCAATATTCATCAGTGATATTGGCCTATAGTTTTCTTTTTTGAAATTTGACTTCCTTGCGTTTTGGTATCAGAGTAATACTGGCATTGTAGAATGAGTTTGGAAATATTCCTCTCTCCTTTGTTTTTTAGAACAATTTGAGTAGGATTGGTATTTGTTCTTCTTTAAATGTTTGGTAGAATCCAGCAGCAACACCATTGGGTCCTGGGCTTTTCTTAACTAGAAGACTTTTTATTATGGCCTTGATCTAATTACTTACTATTAGTCTGTTCAGGTTTTGGATTTCTTCATGGTTCAATCTTGGTAGGTTATGTGTCTCTAGGAATTTATCAATTTCTTCTAGATTTTCCAATTTATTGGCATATGGTTGCTCATAGTAGCCACTAATGATCATTTGAATTTCTGCAGTATCAGTTGTTATGTCTCCTTGTCCTCTCTGATTTTATTTTTTGGGGTCTTCTTTCATTTTTCTTTAGTTAGTCTGGCTAAAGATTTATCAGTCTTTTTTTTTTAAGTTTTTATTTGATTGATCTTTTGTATTATTTATTTTCAAATTCATTTATTTCTGCTCTGATCTTTATTATTTTTTTCTTCTACTAATTTTGGGTTTGGTTTGCTCTTGATTTTCTGGTTCTTTAAGATGCATCATTAGATTGTTTATTTGAAGTTTTTCCTTTTTTGATGTAAGCACTTATAGCTGTAAACTTCCCTCTTAGTCCTTCCTTTGCTGTATCCCCTAGGTTTTGGTATATTGTGTTTCCATATCATTTGTTTCAATAAATTTTTCAATTTCCTTATTAGTTTATTCATTGACCCACTGGTCATTCAGGAACATACTGTTTATTTTCTATATGTTTGTATAGTTTCCAAAATTCCTCGTGTTACTTATTTCTACTTTTATTCCATTGTTATTAGAGAAGATGCTTGATATTGTTTCAATTTTTTTGAATGTTTTAAGACTTGTTTTGTGACCCAACATATGGTCTATCTTCGAGAATGATCCATGCACTGAGGAAAATAATGTGTATTCTGCAGCCGTTGGATAAATGTTCTGTAAATATCTCTTAGGTCCATTTGGTCTGTAGTGCAGATTAAGTCTCACATTTCTTTGTTGATTTTCTGTATGGACTATCTGTCTAATGCTGAAAGTGGGGGTGTGAAGTCTCCAACTATTATTGTCTAGGTGTCTCTCTCTCTCTCTTTTGCTGTAGTAATATTTGCTTTATATGTCTGGGTGTTCCAGGATTGGGTGCATGTATATTTGCAATTGTTATATCCTCTTGCTGAATTAACTCCTTGTGATTGTATAGTTACCTTGTTTGTCTCTTTTTATAGTATTTGTCTGGAAATCTATTTTGTTTGATATAAAAGTATAGCTACTCCTGCTCTCTTTTGGTTTCCATTGGAATGGAATACCTTTCTTCATCCCTTTATTTTCAGTCTGTGTGTATCTTCATAGGTGAAGTATGTTTCTTGTAGGCAACAGATCATTGTGTCTTTTTTAAAAACCATTCAGACATGCTATGTCTTTTTATTGGAGAGTTTAGTCCATTTAATTCAATGTCATTATTAATAAGTGAGAATGTATTCCTACCATTTTGTTATTTGTTTTCTGGTTGTTTTGTGGTATTCTTCTTTTTCTTTCTTTCTCTCCTGTCTTTCTGGAAGTTAAGTTGATTTTCTCTGGTGGTATGATTTAATTTCTTGCTTTTCAATTTTTGTGTATCTGTTGTATGTTTTTTAATTTGAGGTGACTATGAGGCTTCCAAATACTATCTTATAACCCATTATTTTAAGTTAATAACAACTTAACACTTTTTGCATAAACAAACAAGCAAAAAGAAAGCTAAAAAAAATTCTATACCTTAATTTCATCCCCCTCCCCCAACTGTTTAATTTTTTGTTTTTTTTCTACTTATATCTTATTTTACTGTCTATGTCTTGAAAAGTTGTTGAAGTTATTGTTTTTGATTGTTTCATCATTTAGTCTTTCTACTTAAGAGGAGTTTATATACTACAGTTATAGTGTTATAATATTGTTTTTCTGTTTACTTACTATTAGTAGTGAGTTTTGTACCTTCAGATGATTTCTTATTGCTCACTAATGTCTTTTTCTTTCCAATTGAAGTACTCCCTTTGGCATTTCTTGTAGGACAGGTCTGGTGTTGATAATAAAATCCCTCAGCTTTTGTTTGGGAAAGTCTTTATTTCTTCTTCATGGCTGAAGGATAATTTCACTGGATATACTATTCCAGGGTAAAAGTTATTTTCCTTCAGCACTGTAAATATGTCATGCCTCTCTCCTGGCCTGTAAAATTTCCACTGTAAAGTCTGCTGCCCAGCATGTTGGAGCTCCATTGTACGTAATTTCTTTCTTTTCTCTTGCTGCTTTCAGGATCCTTTCTTTATCCCTGATCTTTGGGAATTTGATTAAATGCTTCAAGGTAGACTTCTTTGGGTTAAATCTGCTTGGTGTTCTATAACCTTCTTGTACTTGGCTACTGATATCTTTCTATCATCAATAGAGGTTTGGGAAGTTCTCTGTTATTATCCTTTTGAATAAACTTTCTACTCCTCTCTGTTTCTCTTCTTCCTCTTTAAGGCCAATAACTCAGACTTTCTTTTTTGCCACTATTTTCTAGATCCTGTAGCCATGCTTCATTGTTTTTTGTTCCTTTTTTTTTGTCTCCTCTGTCTTCAAGCTAACTAATTTTTTCTTCCACTTGATCAATTCTGCTATTAAAATACTGATGCATTCTTCAGTATGCCAACTGCATTTTTCCAGCTCCAGAATTTCTGCTTGATTCTTTGTAATTATTTCCATTTTTTTGTTAAATTTATGTAATAGAATTCTGAATTCTTTCTCCGCATTATCTTGAACTTCTTTGAGTTCCCTCAAAACAACTATTTTGAATTCTCTGTCTGAAAGGTCACATATCTCTCTTTCTCCAGGATTGGTCCCTGGTGCCTTATTTAATTTATTTGGTGAAGTTATGTTTTCCTGGATGGTCTTGATGCTTATTGATAGTCTGTGTCTAGGTATTGAAGAGTTAGGTATTTATTGTAGTCTTCATGTCTGGGCTTATTTGTACCCATCCTGCTTGGGAAGGCTTTCTAGGTATTTGAAAGGACTTCGGTGTTGTGCTTTAAGCTGTATCTGCATTAGGGGGCAACCCAAACCCAGCAGCGCTGTGGTTCTTGCAGATTCATACAGGTACTGCCTTGTTGGTCTTGGATAAGATCTGGGAGAATTCTCTTGATTACCAGGCATAGACTCTTGTTCTCTTCCCTTACTTTCTCCCAGACAAACAGAATCTTTCTCTATCTCTGTTCTGAGCTATCTGGAACTAGTAGTGGGGTATCACTGGGGGTGGTGGCCACTGGAACTGTGCTGGATCAGACCTGAAGCCAGCACAGCACTGGATCTCATCCAGCACTGGATCTCATCCAAGGCCCACTGTAATTACAACCAGGCTACATCTATGTTCACTCAAGGCCCAGGGACTCTACAATCAGCAGGTGGCAAGGCCAGCCAGGTATGTGTTCTTCCCTTCAGGGTAGTGAGTTCCCCTAGGCCCTGGATGGGTTCACAGGTGCCATCCAGGAGCCAGGGACTAGAGTCAAAAACCTTAGAAGTTTACCTGGTGTTCTATTGTACTGCAGCTAAGTGGGCACTTAAACCATGAGATGTAATCCCTCCCACTCTTCCTTTCCTCTTCCAGAGGCAGAGAAGCCTCACCTTGTGGCCACCAACTCCACAGGCAAACTATGAGTACTGCCAAGCTACTGCTAATATTCCCTTAATGCCCAAGGGCTCTTCAGTCAGTTTGTGGTGAATGCTCCCTGGCCTGGGATTCACCTATCAGGGCAGTGAGCTTTCCTCTGGCTCAAGGTAGGCCCAGAAATGCCATCTAAGAACCAAGGCCTGAAATCGGGAACCCTAAGAGCCCACTTGGTGCTCTACTCTTCTGTGGCCTAGCTGATACTTAAGGTGCAAAACAAAGTCCCCTTTACTTTTCCCTCCATGTTTCTCAAGCAGAAGGAGTCTCTCCTCTTACCCACTACAGCTGGGGATGTGCTGAGTCTCATCCAAAGCCAGCAAGTCACAGAGTTTCACCCAAGGCCCATGGTGTACTACCTAGGTATTGCTGCTTGTTATTGAGGGCCCAAAGGCTCTTTGGTAAGCAGCTGATGGGTCCTACTAGGACTGGGTCCTTCCCTTCAAAACAGCAGTTCTTTTCTGGCCCAGGGTGTGTCTAGAAATGTTGTCCAGGAGCTAGGGCCTGGAAAGGGGGCTTCATAACTCTGACTGGTGCCCTATCCTGATGTAGTTGAGCTGGTATCTGCGATGCAAGATAAAGTCTTCTTTACTCTTCCTTCATCTCCTCAAGCAGAAGGAAGGAGTCTCTTTTGAAGCCATGAGCTGTGCAGCCTGGGGTTAAGGGAGGTATGGCACAAATATTCCCTTAGCTGCCTCAGCCTGCTGAGACACCAGCTGGGGCAGCTACTTAGGGCCCTAGAGCAGTTTAGTCCATGGTGGTGAGGCTTGATGGAACTGAAGTTCTTACTGCCAGGATGGGCAATTCTCCTCTAGCTAGGGCTGGTTTAAATACTCCCTCCATGGGTAGGTGTCAGCTGAGTTCAGTCTGGTTTTGCTTTCCATTAAAATGGGGCAACACTAAGTTCAATGCAATGTGCCACAGTTGTGGTGCTCACCCTCTCCCAAGCACTCAGATTCCTTCTCGGCACCACATAGCCACTACTGTGGGATAGGGGAAGGGGTGGCATTGGCAATTCAGGACTCTTTCCTACCCTCTTCAATGCCTCTTTCAATGGTAGATGTTAAAACCAGGTACTGTACTCACTTGATTTTTTATTCTTATGAAGGCCCTTTTTTGTGTAGATAGTTGTTAAATTGGTGTCCTTGCAGTGGGGGACTGTTGGTAGAGCCTTCGATTTGGCTATCTTGCTCTACCCCCTCCTCCACTTCATTTATTTTTATTGCCACATAATATTCCATTGTATGGATACACCACATTTTATTTATTCATTCATCAGTTCATGGACATTTGGGTTGTTTCCACTGCAGAAGCCAAAAGAAATCTCCCTTTTGCTCACTGAAAGTTTGCTGAAAATCACTGAGGAAAGAAAAAAAAAAAGCAGATCAGGGTGTAGCTGCACCATTTTATATTTCCATCAGGGTTATATAATGGTTTTAATTTCTCCATAGACCTGCCAGCACTTACTATTTGACTTTTTGATTCTAGCCATCCTGGTGGTTGTGAAGTATTTCATTATGGCTTTGATTTGCATTTCCCTTATGGCTAGTAATGTTGAGCATGTTTTTATGTGTTTATTGGCCAAGTCCCAGCTACTCGGGAGGCTGAGGTGAGAAGATTGCTTGCCAGGAATTCAAGTCCAGCCTTGGCAACATAGCAAGACCCCGTTCTTAAGAAATAAAATAAAATAAAATACAGATTAACAGGAGAAAAGGTACACAAATTTATTAAAGCATGATTTCATGAGACATGGGATCCTTTAGAATGAAGACCCAAAGATGCAAGGGAAACTGTTTTATTTTTATTTTTATGCTTAGGTTCAACAAAGTATGGAAAGCCATGTAGAAATATGACTGGACAAAAAGGGTATAATCTAATGCTAACAGACCAAATGTGGAAATCCAGCAAGGCCTGTCTGTGCAGATTCTTCTTGGTATCTATGAGCATGCATTTTTCTCTATTGGGTATGGGGCAAGATCCTCTCTTGTGGCGTTATGACCTACAATCAAAGTAGATCAGATCATTTCTTTATGATCAGGTTTTATGCAGAAATGTGGAGATGGGGGTAAAGTTACAGTAATATTTTTAGGTTTTATGGCTGGCTTTTAGCTTTTTATAGGGGAAAGGGATTTCTGGTTTCTATGACCTGTCTTGGGGAAGAGGAATTCTAGTTTCTATGGCTAACCTCAGGTGAGAAGGAAGAGTCAGAAACAGGAGGGCAGGAGGTCAGAGAGAGCTGCTTCTGATACCATTCATTTTGGGGTATTGTTTTCTGACAGCCCACATCACTTTTTGGCCATGATGAATAATGGCATTGTAAACATTTGTATAAAGGTTTTTGCATGAAAATATGTTTTAATTTCTCTTAGGTATATACTAGAAAGAAACTCTTAGGTATATGCTGGGTCGTATAGTGAATGTACATTAAACCGTTTGAAGGAACAGCCAGCTTTTTTTCCAAAGTGGCTGCATCATTTTACATTCCCATCAGGAGTATATGAAGATTTCAGTTTCTCCATATACCTGCCAGCACTTACTGTTTGACTTTTTCATTCTAGCCATCCTAGTGGTTGTGATGTATTTCATTACGGCTTTGATTTACATTTCCCTTATGGCTTATAATGTTGAGCATTTTTTATGTGTTTATTGGTCATTTGTATATCTTGGCAGAAATATCTGTTCAGGTTCTCTGCCCATTTAAAAATGTTACATTTTTATTATTGAATGTTAACATATAAGTCCCTTATCAGATACATGGTTTGCAAATACCTTCTTCCATTCTGTGAGTTGTCTTTTCACTTTCTTTAATGGTGTTCTTTGATGTACAAAAGTTTGAAATGTTCATGATGTCTTTTTTAAAGAATCTATTCTTTTTTTTTTTTTTTGGAGATGGAGTTTTGCTCTTGTTGCCCAGGCTGGAGTGCAATGGCACAATCTCGGCTCACCACAACCTCCGCCTCCTGGGTTCAAGTGATTGTCCTGTCTCAGCCTCCTGAGTAGCTGGGATTACAGGCATGGGCCACCACGCCTTGCTAATTTTGTATTTTTAGTAGAGATGGGGTTTCTCCATGTTGGTCAGGCTGGTTTCAAACTCTCAGCCTCAGGTGATCTGCCTGCCTCAGCCTCCCAAAGTGCTGAGATTACAGGTGTGAGCCACCATGCCCGGCAAAATTAAAAAAAAAAAAATCTATTCTTTCCGTTGTTTTTGGTGTTACATTTAACAAATATTGCCTAATCCAGGGTCATGAAGATAAACACTTTTTCTACTAAGCATTTTATAGTTTTAAGTCTTATATTTAGGTCTTTGATTCTTTGAGTTAGTTTTTGTTAGTGATGGTGTGAGGTAGGGGTCCAAATTTACTCTTTTGTTTGCAGATATCCAGTGTCCCAGAACCATTTGTTGAAAAGACTGCCCTTGCTCCTGTGTAATTGTCTTGGTACTCTTGTTGAAAATCAACTAACCTACCCATTTTGTTTTGTTTTTTACTGAAACAACTTTGCTGGGGGAGATATTGATATGAGGGGAAAAAAACAGAGAAACAAAAAAAAAAGGAAGCAGTGTAAAAAATCCAACTATTTCTGAATGGCAACAGAATATAGCTCCACTTTGTTCAATGCTTACATTCTCTATTTTAGTGTACACTGGCCAATTAGTCTCTTAGATTATTACTGGCATCATGTGCTTTAAATATCTAATTCTGTCTTAAAGCAAACAAAATAGAGACCCCTGAGAAGTGTGCTCGCTCTGGACAATTGGAAAGATCCTAATATTTGCCATAATTCAACAATTCATCAGCTTTATTTCTTCGAAGACTAAGACTTTTACCAAACTTGAGAAGTCTATTAAAATTGTAGTTATAAAATAAATAACCTGTTGAGGACATTGGTTTTTTTCTTGCAGAGCCATGGCATCTGTTTCAGGGCTGCAACTTAGGAAGTTGCTCAGCCCCAGTATAGCCTTTCACTAAACCTCTCAATTGAGCAAGATTGTCCACTTACAATGGTATAGCATCACAACATGTGTCAGAAATTGCAGAAGCTGTAACTCAAAGACTCTCCTTTGCAAATAGCCAGAGATCTCTTGTCAATAAGAAAGAAAAGAGGAAATGCATGTTCCCTGACAACACAGGATTAATTCAGACACACCAGCCTTGGCCAGACTGGTTTTCATTGTATGACTGATATAAAGCCAAGGCTGAATCCTGTTCACAAGAAGATTTACAGCAATGCTTACCAATGACTGGGAGAAAGGGCAAGTCCACTCTGATTATAGAAGCTACTTCTTCAGTACAGTCTCAGAGTTCAATTTTATTTCCATTTGGTTCCCATTGAATATCAGTATATGCAAAGCTTTGTTATGTGTATTGTGGGGAGGAGAGGGATATAAAGATGAATATAGTAAAGGCACAATCCTCACTGTAATGAAGTTTGTAATTCTGGGCTTTGCCAGAACTGAATGTTGAAGGAACTGAAAAAAATTATGGACTTTTATTATCCCATGTTTGGGGTCTGCAAGACAATGGTTGGATTCAGTGATTCACTGGAAGGACTCATAAAACTCAGCAAAACTTTTATAACCTTGATTATGATTTATTACAGTGAAAGGATACAGATTAAAATCAATAACACAAAAAGGTACATAGGATAAAATACAGGAGAGACCAGGCATGAGTTTTTACTTGTTCTTTCCCAGTGGGGACAGATGGAAAATGCTTAATTCTCCCAGCAGCAATGTGTGATAACATGTTCACAAAGTATTGCCAACAAAGGAAGCTCACCTGAGCCTTGGTGCCCAGGGTATATTTGAGGAGGAGTTGTCATCTATGTGTGACAGACTGCCAGTATGGTTGACCTTACTCTAGCCTCTCCAGAAATCAAGTTGATAGGATGGGGGCCTAAGGCCCCAGGTCTACCGCCATTTGCCAGGTATCGTCTTGTTCATGTACAGATCAGAGGGGCTGTGAAACAGGCCTAAGGCCCCCATCATAAGTCACATTGTTAGCATGAAGCATCTTGTGTGGCCCAAGGCTCCCAGGTGACACTCTTATCAGGCAGGATATTCCAAAGGCTTAGAGGTTATGCTCCAGGAGCCAAGCAGGGGCCAAATCTTTCTTTGAAATGTATAGGGTTTGAACGACTTAGACTTACTGAGACAATCCTTTACTATACACTGCCCAAAAGCATTCTTATTTTTAAAAAAGAAAAAAAAAGACACTATAGATAGGTCTAAAGCACCACTTTCCATGTCAGTAGCATCTTTGTAAAGGCAATGTTCATTTGGGTGCTATTCCTGGAAGCTCTGTTGTAGAGTGCATTGTGGCTGTCTCTCCAAACAGCTCTCTCAACTTGCTATGTAAAGGACACTTTCTGGAGGGTGGGCATAGGGATCCACCATCTCCCATCCACCCAAGACATGGCTTCTCTTCCTAAGTCCTTACTAAATGTTTCTTTCTGAGAAACTGGATTTGCCAAAGAAATGGTCTCTCAGTTCTCTTGGCCTTTGAGGGTAGGTTTGCATAGACCCAGTTACTCACTGCCAAACAGTAAATTGGAGCAAGGGCCAGTTACCCAGGATCTCCTTTAAGAGATATGTGAGCCTGCCAGTAGCTGAGAGATCAAGAAATGGGTAAAGGGAATGAGGCAACTGTGGGGGAAATCCCAGGGTGGCCAGTCACTTGTATTTGGAATGGTGTGGCTCACCGTTTAGATGCTTGTAGACTACTGTGTGGGTCCACAAACATCTGAAGGGTGAGTGTGCTCTGAAAATGCCAAAAAGTTTAGAATGATTGTTAACCAAACTGAGAGCCATACATCACACTGTGGTTGGGAAGGGATGCTAGCAGCCACTGCAGTGGGTTGGCTAGTTCTTTGGGCCACTCGTTTGGCAACAGAGGCCCAGTTAGCAGTGGAAGCGAAAATTAAATGGCTAGAGGAGAACATGAGCCTTTCCACTTCTCTCCTTGCCTCAAATCTGGTGGACAAAATCAAGGAGCAAGAAACAAAGCTTGAAATATTAGCATGTAGATTTGTCTATTTAGGGGAAGAACTGGAAATGACAAAAAATCAGGGCTATCATAACCAAGCCTGATTGGAATATAAAAATATGGAATCTTTGGAAATATTACAAATAGGAAGATCTTGATGATATAGAGGTCATTGATAATGATGAGGGGATGAAGAGCATTGGCAAGCTTGCCCTCTCATGCAAAGGAAAGCTAAAGCTCAATACCTGCAGCAAAATGGGATCAACTGATACAGGAGACACTCACTATCAGGGAATATACTGCTGCAGAACTCTTAGAGATTGCAAAGACCTTTAAACAACTACCCAGGGAACCCTTCAACACTTGGATGGTCCAATAGTGGGACATAGTGGTTGATGGTATTTTCTTAGCCAAGAATAAAGTAGAAAAAACGAGAACTATCACCACCCACCCAGCCCTGCAGCAACACCTTGCTAATGCAAGGCAAACACAAGGGAATCATAGCTTCATGGACTGGATCATTCTAGCTATAAGAGAAGTTTGGCCTAATGAAGGAGATTTACCAAGAGGGATGAGCTCTTCGAAGTCAATCAAAGAGACCCCAGGGGCTTCTCTGATAATTGGGACTGAGGCAAACCATCTATGCTCAGGTTTCCGTGGGACCAGATAAGGCAGATTTTACTGCCTGGATGAAAAATAGACTGCCATGGGGTACATGAAGAGAATGGCATGGCCCTTTGCTGTGTTTTTTTGAGTTCTTTAGTGGGACAAGACATATATAATGTGGGAGAAGCCATCACAGTTTTGGAAGAAAACAAGAAAGCCAGGGACAGGTATGCTTGGTAATCTGACAAGGACTAACAAAGGGGAAAAAGAAAGCCCCACTAAGAGAAGGGGAATGAAGGGGGAAGGAGACTGACAAGTCAAGCATAAGCAAATGCGGCATGATTTATTGGGAGCTGGAACACCCTGAGAAAAAAATAGACAAACAAACTAATGCTGTATTAGTAGCCTTATAGAGGGAATTAAAGCCTGAACTGCAGTTTTGTCTCTTCCCTTCTTCCCCTCCATCAGACAAGGAAGATGACTCAACCCCTTATTCTAATGCCTTGGCTTATTAGGGGTGGATTTTGCCCTGGCCCCAAGATTAGGAGTGGGGCCAAGGTTGACCCCATGTTCCAGCAATAGGACAGAATGTACTTTAATCCATGGAAATCCAGAAAGACACGCTGTCAGCGGGCCACCACTGATGGTTATGAGGGCCTTAGTATCCCAATAAAAAGAACTTTATACATCTAGGTATTGGAAAAGCTCCCCCTGCCCCATATATGGCGTTTATTTTCTCTATTCCAGAAAACATTTTGGGCATGGATATTCTGTTAGGAAGGACTTTGCAAACTTCAGTGGGATCATTCAAATGAAGGTATGTGTAGTAAAAGCATTCTCAGGAGAGAGGCAAAACGGGAACCCATACTATTCCCTTCCCCTAGTCAAGTTGTCAACATTAAACAATACAAACTGCTTGGGAATCATGCTGAAATAAGTGCAACTATTGAGGAACTGGCAAAGGTGCATATATTATCTGTCCAGCTCAAAGCCTATTTCACAGCCCCATCTGACTGGTACATGAACCAGAGGATACCTGGCAAATGGCAGTAGACCTGGGAATTGAATAATGTTACAGTTCTTTGTTTTTTTGCTTTTTTTTTTTTTTGGCTGGAGTGCAATGGTGTGATCTTGACTCACTGCAACCTCCGCATCTTGGGGACAAATGATCATCCTGCTTCAGCCTCCCAAGCAGCTGGGACTACAGGCATGTGCCAGCATGTCTGGTTAATTTTTGTATTTTTTGTATAGACTGGATTTCACCGTGTTGCCCAGGGTGGTCTTGAACTCCTGGACTCAAGTAATCTGCTCACCTCTGAGAGAGGAGAAAGGAAGAAACAGGTCAGGCAGGCAGTTATGGTGGGTCCTCGGTTGAATTCTTTCAAGTAAAAGAATAGCCTGCAGGCACAGGTAAGGGAACTTGCACAAGGGGGCTTGCCTAAGACATGCCCACAGCCACACAGATAAGAAAGGCTACACAGGTGACTTGCCCAGACATGCCCACAATCGAAAATTCTGTCCCCCGACACATGTGCAGTATGGGGAACAAAGCAATATAGAGTAACTCAAGCTAAGGGCCCACATGTGCATTAGGAGGATGGGGTGGAGCTACCAGAAATTTGCACCATATGCAAATAAAATGCCCAGCCCCCATTGGTTTCTTATAAAAGCCTTTGTATTCAACTGTAAAAATGGCAACCCTCTTCTGGGCTCTCTTTCTGTGGCAGAAAGCTTTCTTCTTTGGCTTATTAAGCTTTCGCTCTGACCTCACCCTTTGTGTCCACGCTCCTTAATTCTCTTGGTGGTGAGACAAAGAACTCCAGGTAATACCTCACAAAGAGAGGCTGCTACATTGTGGTGCATTCGTGAAACCTTAACACCCGGCCTTCCAAAGTGCTGGGATTACAGGTGTGAACTGCTGTTCCTGGCCTGCAGTTCTTTTTTTTTTTTTTTTTTTTGAGACGGAGTCTTGCTCTGTCACCCAGGCTAGAGTGCAGTGGCATGATCTCGGCTCATTGCAAACTCCACCTCCTGGGTTCAAGTGATTCTCCTGTCTCAGCCTCCTGAGTAGCTGGGATTTCAGGCATGCGCCACCATGCCTGGCTAATTTTTGTATTTTTAGTAGAGACAGGGTTTCATCATGTTGGCCAGGCTGGTCTCGAACTCCTGACCTCAGGTGATTTTCCCACCTCAGCCTTAAAAAGTGCTGGGATTACAGGTATGAGCCACCACACCCAGCCCCGGCCTGTGGCTCTTAATATTAGTTAAATAGTTGACGACAAAGTATCTGCACTGGGGACACATCACACTGTCTCAGATTTGGCTAACGCCTTTTTCAGCACTCCTCCATTGAACAATCACAAGACCAATTTGCTTTTCCCTGGCAAGGCTGCTAGTGGACTTTTCACCTTTTGCCCCAGGGATGTCTTCAAAGTCCTACCATTTGTCAAGGAATGGTGGCTAGAGACTTGTCTTTTTTCTCACTCCTATCCTTTCTTTCTTTGTTTCATTATATTGATGACATTTTGTTAGCCTCTGAAGATTTTAATGTGTTACAGGTGTAAAAGAAAATGAAACCTTGGGACCCCAAACTCAGTATGCCAAGGAGAAAGTTAAGCCTGGGAACTAAGTCATGCAACACTGCCTTCCTTTTTTCCCCTAACCAGAGGGGTGTAACTTCACAACACTCTGTCACAGCATTATACCTAAGCCAAGTTCCAACAATGGAAAAAGGTCATGTACCTGCCCAGATAGCCTGCCTCACAAATTGCTTACAAGAAAATTCCTTGTTAGCCCTGAAATCATTCAAGATACATGTCCCCCTACAAAATCAGCCATGCCAATTGTAACCGTGGGTCTGCAACCAAAGTTTTAACTCCTAAAACTGATTTCTGTTAAATCTCACACTGACAATATTGATGACAAACTTATCTAGCTTGTCTTCCCAGGCACAGACCAAGGGCAAGACAATAAATCACTCCTCTGCCTATGTTGAGATGGATGCATAATTAACTTCTTTCTCCTCTACTCCCTCTTTTCTTTCATTCTTTCCTTTTTTAATTTTATTTATTTATTTTTTTAATGGTTCACTCCAACACCCAGGCTGGAGTGCAGTGGCATGATCACAGCTCACTGCAGCCTCAACTTCCTGGGCTCAGGTGATTTTTCCCACCTCAGCCTCCTGAGTAACTGAGACCACAGGCACATATCACCATGCCTGGCTAATTTTCGTGTTTTCAGTAGAGATGGAGTTTTGTTATGTTGCCCAGGCTGGTCTTGAACTCTTGGGCTCAAGCAATCTGCCCACTTTGCCATCTTAAAGTGCTGGGATTACAGGCATGAGCCACTGCACCTGGCCTACTCCTTCTTTTCAAATGTTTACCTTATCTTATCTAAAATGTAGATTTACTGAGTGTTAATTAGAGCTTCACAAGAATGTAAACATTTGCCTCACTGCCTACCCTCCCTTTCTTTTTCCCTCCTTCTTGCTCTTTCACCCTTAAACACTGAGTTCCCAAGCCGTCTTTGAAAAGCACAGGACACAGACATTCCTGTGGCTTGTGTTTTTCCCAGTGCATCCTCAAACGTTGGCTCAATAAACATCTACTGATAGAGACATCTGCCTAACTTTTTTGGTTAACACAGGAAAGCCTTATAGCATTGTGTGTTCATCTATGGGAAGAAGGATGGGTAATCAATCCTCAGAATATCCAGGGCCCAGGATCTGCAGTGAAGTTCTCAGGAGAAGACTGGTTTCATACCGGGTACAGTAACTGATAAAGTCTATATTAGTTTGTTCTCAGGCTGCTAATAAAGACATACCTGAGACCTGGTAATTTATAAAGGAAAGAGGTTTAATTGACTCACAGTTCAGCATGGCTGGGAGGCCTCAGGAAACTTATAATCATGGCAGAAGGGGAAGCAAACATGTCCTTCTTCACATGGCAGCAGGAAGGAGAAGTGCCAAATGAAGCGGGAAGTCCCTTATAAAACCATCAGATCTCGTGAGAACTCACTCACTATCATGAGAACAGCATGGTAGAAACTGCCCCCATGATTCAATTATCTCCACCTGGTCCCTCCCATGACACATGGGGATTATGGAAACTACAATTCAAGATGAAATTTGGGTGGGGATACAGGCAAACCATATCAAAATCCAACAACTTCAAACTCAGAAAATAGTAAAAGAAGTCCAAACATGTGTGGGTCTTTTGGGCTGTTGGAAAGAACTTATTCCACACTTAGCCCAATGTTTAAGACCACTTATTCGAAATGGGACTATAGAATTATTAGAAATGGGACACATTGGGATTGGGACACGCCTCAGCAGGAAGTTTGTGAACAGGCTAAAGTGCTAGTACAGCATGCACAAGCCTTAGGCACCCCTTTAGAGGGTTCAGCTAGGACTTTGGATGTTACTGCTCCTCCTGAGGGTATGAATTGGACCTAGGATTTTGGTCACAATTATGGAAAGGGGCTGAAACCAGATGCACTCCCATTGAACAAGTGCCAGCAGTATTTAATGTTTTACTGAAGGTGGAACCATTAACAAAGACCCTTCTTGCGTATGTGAGAACAGGCCTACCAATCAAGGGATGGACAGAAGGATTGTTTAAAAGACCCATCTCTGCTGGAACCCAGACACCTACCTTGAATAAATGATATGCCTATTTGCAGTGATGAAGGGTTCTGGTTACAAGTTCATTGAGCCCAGAATTGCATGCTATGTTAGGCCCTGTTACATATGAGCAACTACTACTCAGTTGCTTCTCCAGTGCCTGACACCATAAGAGAAGGAGTATTACTCATCCGGATGATGCTTGGTATACAGACAGCTCTAGCAGGGGAAATCCCTGTATTTGAACAGCTGTAGCAATACAACCACAAACTGACACTATCTGGCTTGATACAGGTACAATCAGAGTAATCAATGGGCTGAATTGCAGACTGCTTGGTTAGTAATGACACGTGAGCCTTGGCCCCTTACCACCTGTACTGATCATCGGGCTGTCTTTTAAGGTTTAACTATGTGGCTAGCCTAAAGGGAATGAGAAAAATGGATAATTATGCAGACTCATATGGGGCATGAACATGTGGCAAGACACATGGGAGAAGCTGCAACACCCTATGGCCTATTTAATTGTATTTAAAGTGGCCCCAAACACAAAAGTCTGAGTTCTGGGAAATATAGAAGCAAAACCCTAACATCGTGTTGGCCCAGGCCACTGAACAAGCAACCTAGGTATATAACAAGTGGTCACAGAAGTACAAGAGTAGCCTGGGAGATAGCCAAGGGGGCAGACTACCCTTAAAATATAGTGACCTCCCAACAGTTGTAACAAATGGTTTACCATGTTTGCGATTGTGTCTACATATGTGTCCTGCTTGATAGACCCCATCAAGCAGGACACATTTATAAGGCTGTCCACCCTGTCAAAGACCGGCAAGTGGATAGACAGGATCTCTCCATGTAAGTCAAGGTAAAAAGTATGTATTGACCTGTGTAGATGCTGCTACTGGACTGCCGCAAAGTTTTCCTTGTAAGCGAGCAAATCAAATCAGTACTATTAAAGGATTAGGGGCTCTTGGTACTATGTATGGATATCCATGGCACATTGACAGTGACTCAGGGATCCATTTTGCTGGACGTGACCCTCAGGATTGGGCCAGGGAGCATGATATAGCAGGGCATTTCCACCTCCCACATAAACCCCAAGCAGTAGGGTCAATTGAGAGAAAACAATGGCCTATTAAAAGCACGACTTCAAACTTTACTGGGGAATCCTGTCTTGCACAGGTAGATGAATGTGTTATCTGCAGCCCTTATCTCTTTAAATTCAGCCAGAGGGAGGACATGTGCCCCATAGACCGGTTGGTACAACTGCCCCCAAAACCTACCACTGTGCATATATGGATGACTGAGATAACTGCTTTGCTCCCAGACCTCATTGATAATCAGCCTGCTTTGCACATGAAGATGCCAATGGACGTAGCACCGGGGAGGGGATACTCTACTGGGGCTTAGAATAGCAAATATCCCCAGGCTGGTTAGACTATTTCCTGCCAGAGAGTAGGGAGTACCTTGGACAGTTAGAGTGGTCACCACTGAACTCACTGAACACCAGACCCATGGTCATGTGCTGTAAGTGTTCAGGAGAAATGCTCACACCCTATGGCATGGTGGTGGGTTCCTTGGTATGGTGAACTCCCAACTAAATTACTCCAACTACAGTTGCTAACATTTTGTCCTCTGAGCAACATGTATGGTACACTGCTCCTTTGAAAAACACAAGAGCTGCATCTTTGTTAATGACCCTCAATAAAGCAACTAGTGTAATCCTGACAGATGGAGACCTTCCCTGCCAGTACCCACTGTTTCTTTCTTTTCATCTTTAGTTGTTATGTTCTGTCACCATTATTACCAACCGTCACCTATGAAGCAAACCTTTTCCTACAATGGGCCAAGACTATGCTGGTGGCTCACAGAAAAACACCCGTTGGGTATGCAGCCTCATGCCACTCTCTGGTGTTTCTGGCCTACAGTGATGGATAGTTCCCTTCCAAGGATGAGAGATAGAATATCAGGAATATATTACTGCTTTTCACATTTACATGATGGTATTGAATACAATGTGACTAGAGATAAAATAACCTCATGCCCCATTAATATTATTCTTTCTGAGAAGGGACATGGGAGGAGTTTTTCTGTCAATGAAAATAACTCAGTCTCAGCCTGAAACACTTCAGTTAAAGAACGAAATGATCTGATACTGCAATGAAAATAACCCAAATATAGAATGAATTTATTTGGTTAACTATCTTTTGGCCAGCCTAGTCAACTTGTCCCCCTATGTTGGAAACAAAAGAATAATTCTAAAGCTATCTGTCCAAATAGGACAAGGGATATAAGATGGACACCAAGAGACAGATGTTTATATATTATAATATTGAAAGTATGGATTCGCATGCTACAGAATGGGTAATATATCCAGGCATCTCTTGGTTGGCCCACATGGAACTTCCTGGATGCATGGCACAAATTAATATGTTCTTTCGGTTACACATGGGTGCAAGGTCAGATAGTTCACACTCTTTCAAAGCCTGGGAATTTCCCTCATTTGGAATCCCATTGGGCCCAATCTGTTTTCTATCGGTACAACAACTTAGCTTCTATTTTCCTTCCTCAACTGGACATTAAAGATGTTATTTAGCATGTGGAAGCTGTAACAGATTATACAAAGGAAGCTTTTAATAATAGCCACAAGGGAATCTCTCTCTGAAACACGGAAGTCACTCTCATGAGAAAGTCTGTCCTCCAAAAGCACATGGCTTTAGACGTGCTCACTGCTACACAAGGGGGGCTTGTGCAATCATAAAAACTGAATGCTATGTTTATATTCCTCATGAATCAGATAACATCACTAAATTAATGACTGATATGATAACCCAAATAACCACTCTTTCAGACCAAACCCCTCTTTTGAATGATTGGTTTGGGCAGGTTTGGATGAAGCTAGTTCTTGGTTTAGGTATTATATGCATATGTTGTTTACTGCCCTGCTTTGCCTTCACTGTTGTCGTGGCAGCTCCAGTGGAGCCAATGCACTATTGCTAAAGCTATACAATATCAAGCATCCTCCATCTAGGTGCAGGGACTATCCCAGAAGAGGAGGGCACATGAGATTGTAAGGACCAGTTTTATAGGGTGGAGTATAACAGAATATCCTGTTGTATGGCAAGAGTGATACCACCTTGAAGCGAAACTGTTATAATGACCAATGTTTGACTCCTGTAGACCAAGGCATTCTGCAGCAAGGTCAAGAAACAAGGACTGCAGCATAGATAACCCCTCATAAAGATGCTTACCTAGCTTTTCCACTAGTCATGAGTTTTGCCGAGGGTCTGAGACATGACCAGTGACACGTTTCACCAAAACAAATTGCTATGTAAAAAATACTTTCTGGAGGGTGGGTACAGGGATGCACCATCTCTCAGCTTCCCAAGACATGGCTTCTTTTCATAAGTCCCTATTAAATGTTTCTTTCTGAGAAATTGGATTTGTGAGTCTTTTTCTTTGGCTTCTCAGCAAACTCAGCCTTTCGGGGTAGGTTTGCATAGAGCTGCTCATTGTGGAACAGTGAACTGGAGCAAGTGTCAGTTACCCAGGCTCTCCTTGGAGAGATGTGTGCCTCCTTATGGAACAGGAATTAAAAGAAATTAAGGAGTGTGTAAGCAAAAACTCAGTTGTATGTAAGAAAACCCAATTCCGCCTGAGAAAAAGAAAGAGTTGGAGTCCTTTAAAAATTAACTGCCTGTTTTTCTGTGGCTAGTGAGCCTTATCTCTCCTCCTTTCCCAGGCATTGTGAAAATCCTGTTTCCCCAGCTGTGCAGCTGCAAGGTCACTAGACAGATAAACTCAAGTTGCAAAACATGTTTTTCTTTGAAAAGTAAGAAATGATGTAATGCATATCTCAATTGATTGAATAACTGCCTTTGTTTCTCACTTCTGTAGTATGCCTCCCCCTGCACAGATCTCTCCCTGCCCCATGAAATGCTTAAAATGTAACTTAACTCTTTGTTCAGGGCTCAATCCTTTGGATGTTAATCTGACTGGGCTGGTGCACCTAAATAATAAATATCCTCCTGAACTCCATCGATCTCTCTAATTCCTTAAAAATCCTGCAACACTTACACTAAAAAGAGCCATTGCTAAGTGATTTTACTGCCTCTTAGAAATTTCAATCTCAAGGGCTGGGGTTCCCAGAGTGGGAGATTATGTCAAACTGCAACTCATGGTGCCAGCACACCTTGGCGAACACAAACCACTGTTTTGTACTTCAGATCATTCTGATATTGATACTGTGCTTTGAAACAAAATGTCAGAAGGCTTGGGAATGATACTAAGAGGAGTTTAAACATAAATAAATAAATAATTTTTTAAATAAGCAAAATGCCAGGGGTCACTAAGGAGCAAGGGCAAGGCCATCAACAGTAAAAATTGTGCCCAAATGCAGAGAGCAGGCTTGTGGTAGTCTCCTTGTTCAGGAGCCCAGAAATTCTATAGCTTACTTCTATGGAGATGCCTTTCCATGCTGTCAGTGTGTTGATGTGTCATTGCTATCCACAAGTCTGGAAGAGCAATCTCTGCTGTTGTCCCAGATCATTTGTCCCTCTTACCGGAAGGACTCCTATTAAACAAGCCTCCATCCCACTCCTTCAGGATAATAAAATTCCATACTTATCAGAAAGGGGAGAGGAAACAATTTATAAGGTACCTATACTGTGCCAGGAACTGTGTTAGGTGCATTCACCAACATTTTTTAAAAAATTTAATCCTGATCTAATTGACTTGGAAAAATCCCAGCTTAAACTGGGTATGAGGAATGTGGCCTGGAGATAAATTAACCAAGGAATTCAGTCTTCACAAACCATTGGGAGGATGGCTGTCTGCCCTTAAAAAAATGCTTTTTGTTAAGAAATGACAGTTTTGTCCCAGCAGAATCATTCATTTCATTCATTCATTCATTCATTGACTCAGCAAACATTGACTGAATGCCTTCTGTGTGTCAGCTTTAGTGGGCAAAACAGAAGTCCCTACCCTGTGGAGCTCATATCTTAGCACGGTGAAAAGGCATAACAGATTCACAAGTCATATGACATATGAGGAGATGCTAAGTGAGATGCAAAAAATAGAAATGAGTAAAGAGGTTTGGGAGTGAGGGGTGGGTTGGGTGCAATTTGACATACAGTAATCTAGATATCCCTCACTGAGAAAGTGACACCTGAGGAAAGACTTGAGGCAGGTGAGGGAGAAGCCAGGTGGACAGCTGGGGAAGAGCCTTGCAGGCAGAGGCAAAGGCCCTACTGTCAGGGAGTGCTTGATTTGTTCAAGGAACAACACAGAGGCATGGAGTGAACAAGAGGGAGAGTGACCAGGGGAAGGTGAGAGAGGTAAGGATAGGAAGGAGATATCAGAGACAGCCTTAGCCACAGCCATAAGACCTTGACATGGAGGGCACTGGAGGCTGTAGACTGGAGGAGTGACATGATCAAAATCACCTTTAACAAGATCACTCTTGGGTCTTGTATTAGTCTGTTCTCATGTTGTAAAGACATACTTGAGACTGGGTAATTTATTTATTTATTTTGAGACCAAGTCTCATTCTATCACCCAGGGTGGAGTGCAGTGGTGCCATCTCGGCTTACTGCAACCTCCGCCATCTGGGTTCAAGTGATTCTAGTGCCTCAGCCTCCTGAGTAGCTGGGACTACAGGTGCATGCCACCATGCCTGGCTAATTTTTGTATTTTTTTAGTAGAGATGGGGTTTCACCATTTTGGCCAGGCTGGTCTCAAACTTCTGACCTCAAGTGATACACCTGTCTTGGCCTCCCAAAGTGCTGGGATTATAGGCATGAGCCGCCACACCCAGCCCAAGACTGGGTATTTATAAAGGAAAGAGGTTTAATGGACTCACAGTTCCACATGGCTGGGGAGGGCTTACAATCATGATAGAAGAAGAAGGAAGAGCAAAGGGATGTCCTACATGGCAGCAGGCAGGAGAGAGAGCATGTGCAGGGGTACTCCCCATTATAAAACCATCAGATCTCATGAGACTTATTCAGTATCATGAGAACAGCATGGGAAAGACCCACCCTCACGATTCAGTTACCTCCCACCGGGTGTCTCCCATGACACATGAGAATTATGGGAGCTAGAATTCAAGATTTGGATGGGGACACAGCCAAACCATATCAAGTTTGGTTTTTGAAACAGGCTTCAAAAAAAAAAAAGAAGCAGCAGCCATCCAGCTGGAGTGCAGTGGCTCAATCACAGCTCACTGTAGCCTCAACCTCTTGGGCTCAAGCTATCCTCTCATCTTGGCCTCCCGAAGTGCTGGGATTACAGGTGTGAGTCACCTTGCCTGGCCATGAGCATTTTCAACACAGTGTTCTCACATGTATTAGAACTGTTTGCGCCTGGGTGTGGTGGCTTATGCCTGTAATCCCAGCACTTTGGGAGGCCAAGGTGGGCAGATCACGAGGTCAACAGATTGAGACCATCCTGGCCAACATGGTGAAACCCCGTCTCTACTAAAAATATAAAAATTAGCTGGGTGTGGTGGCACACCCTTGTAGTCCCAGCTACTTAGGAGGCTGAGGCAGGAGAACTGTTTGAACCTGGGAGGCGGAGGTTGCAGTGAACGGAGATCCTGCCACTGCACTCCAGCCTGGTGACAAAGCAAGACTCCGTCTCAAAAAAAAAAAAGAACTGTTTGCATATAGATGTCTTCCCAGTACATAATCTATTGGAGAACTTTAGCCATTCATTCATTCAACCCAGACTTACTAGCTTCGGCTATGTGCCCAGCATTCTGAAAAGAACTAGGGACACAAACAGAAAGAACATGGCAGACGTGCTCAGCCTTTATGAACTTACATTCTGTAAAGATGTCAAAGAAACAGATGAAACAATGACTAAAATGGCTGCATATTGGAATGAGCCTCTGAAGGGCATGAACAAGGGCTGAAGTTAAGAATGTGTGTGGGGTGGGGTTCTACTGAAAAACAGAATCAATAGGATGTGTATAGATACAGAAAGACATTTATTTTAAAGAATTGGGTCATGTGATTGTGGAGGTTTGGTGAGTCCAAAGTCTCATGGGAGAGGCCGGCAGACTGGAGAATCAGGAAGGCGTTGCAGTTTGAGTACCGTCAACAAAAGGAGTCAGACTCTGTAAAACATTTGAAAAGTTTTATTCTGAGCCAAATATGCATAACCATTGGCCTGTGACACAGCCGTCAGGAGGTCCTGAGAACATGTGCCCAAGGTGCTCAGGGTGCAGCTTGGTTATATACATTTTAGGGAGGCATGAGACATCAATCAAATACATTGAAGAAATACATTGCTATGTTCCAGAAAGGTGGGACATCTCGAAGCAGTGGGGGTTGGTGGGAGGTGGGGGTGGGCTTCCAGCTTATAGGTAAATCTAAAATTTTTCTGGTTGACAATTGGTTGAGTTTACCTAAAGACCTGGAATCAATAGACAGGAATGTCTGGGTTAAGATAAAGGACTGTGGAGACCCAAGTTCTTATTTGTAGAGGAAGCCTTCAGGTAGTAGGCTTCAGAGAGAACAGGTTGTAAAATGTTTCATATCAGACTTAAAGTCTTGTGTTGATGTTAATGCCAGAGAGGTATGAGGAAGCATGTCTGACCCCCACTTCCCATCATGGCGTGAAACAGTCTGTCATGTTAAATTTTAAAAGAGCCCTGGTTGAGGAGGAAGTCCATTCAGATGGTCGGGAGACCTTAAAAATTTATTTTTGGTTTACAGTCCAAAGACAGTCTGCAGTAGAACCAGGAAGAGCCCACATTTTGTATGAAGTTGAAGGCCGTCTGCTGGGGAACTCCTCTTTGCTCAGGGGAGGTTGGCCTTTTGTTTTGTTCAGGCCTTCAACTGATTGGATGAGGCCAAGCCACACTAGGGAAGGCAAGCTACTTTACTTAAAGACAAGTGATTTAAATATAAATCTCACCCAACAACAGTCTTTCAAAGACATCCAGAATAAAGTGACCAAATATCTTGGCACACTGTGGCCCAGCCAACTGGACACATAAAATTAATCACTGCGGGGGTTTGTCCAGTAGAGCGGGTGACTAGGAAGGCTACTCTGTGCAGGTGATAGGTACACTCAGATCTAATGGGTGAGCAGAAATTAGGCATGCAAATTGAAGGGAGAACATTCCTGGCAGATCACATTGGCCTGTGTCACACCTTCTGTCAAGCTAGATTTCCTTTCCTTCTATCACCTGTCATCAAGGTCAGCAAAAAGCAAAAGGTAATGACAGCTGCTCTTTGGTGGAATCAAGTTTGTGGCCTCAAGTGGCAGGGGGTCACTTCCTTTTCTATTCAGAATATAGGCTTTTGCCAAGTTGGACAGCAAGGCAGGTTTCTAAGGAAAGCAATGGGAAAATGGCAAATCTCACAAATTCCACAGAAGATGATTACGACCTTGAGAATTCACCTAATTATTTCCTTGGAAGTCTAAAATTACAGACTATACTTGACAGGGATCCAAACTATTTCTAGAAGAGCAGAGCCTGTTGTCACGTGGGGAGTCCCCAGATGCAGACCCATTTGCCCTGAGAGTGAGCGGGATGATTCTTCACCCCGGCTTTTGGTTCATCCTCTACAGTTCCTGAAGCCTCTGGCTCAGACACACTGGATCACAGATTTGCCTTACTCTGTTCCATTAAGGTTTCCGAGCTCAAGGGAAACAGAACAAAACAAAATCCTACCAAACACACTTCCCTCTTCCATGTACCCCTGGGTTTGAATATGCACAGTTCTTTCCCTGTCTGGTAGTGACAAGGGACCAGGGCATACTGGCTGTCCTCAGTTGACTCTTTAAGCTCCAGCTAGGCCACGCTGGCTTCTCTTTGATTGATTTTGTGTTTTGTAATGTTCAAGTTTCCTTCTCCCTCAGGTGAAGAGCTAACTGACAGCTTTGGAGTTAACCAAAACAGGGTAATGATTTGCCTTTCTGGTACGTGTATATAGTGAAAATGTGTGTCTTTTTCCTTTGACTCCCTGCTCTAAGAATTTTCCTTTCTTCTCTCTCCCTGTCTAGGGAGACACAAAACATCTCTGTGAAAGAAGTATAAAATGCTCTGTATTGTTTTCCCCCAATCTGACTGGGTTTCTTTAGTGTTCTCCCCTTTAGAAGAAGTATGTCTCTGTCTTCAGCTCTTTCCTCAGGCTAGGGGTTGACTATTAGATTCCAGTAACTCAGCTTTCACATGTAAATCTATTTGCCAGCCAGATTATATTTAATAAGAGAGCTAGAAACTGGCCCTAAAGCCAGAGGAGCTTGTATGGTTTGAAAATACTTGCATGAATAGTTTAAATTCTGGCAAACAGTTCAGGCATCCAGATGGATCATGGGGAATATATTCTCTGGTTGGATGTTGACTCCTAGGGTATAATAAAACTAAAAAAGAGGTCACAGTACCACTTTTGCCTTTTCTGAAGTAAATATAATCATAGTAATAGCTCATATCTGTAGCACTTACTATGTGCCAGGCATTATTCTGAGACTACAAGGATTACCCCCACTGAATCCTGACAGCCTTATGAGATAGGGGCTATTATCCCTATTGTCAGATGAGAAAACTGAGCTACGAAGAGCTTAAGAACCTTGCCTAAGGAAATGGTAGAAACTCAGACAGTGGCCCACAGTCTACTATAAACATTTAAAAATAAATATCAAAATGTTATAAAGGTTACCCTCTCAAACCAGGAAACAAACTAGAGACCCTCTCAAACCAGGAAACAGTCTCTGCCATGCTCTTGTCACGGTGGCCTTGAATGAAGTCTTTCTGGGCCCGCTCCTGCTAGTGGCCAGGTCTTAAGGCAGGGAGACCATTGGAATAGCTTTTGGGATTAGGTCTCTTTTCTGCATCAGGATTCAGGCAGAACCCCAGAGGCATGTGAACCCACACACTCTTATCTGCAGGAAGCAAATCTTTTTACTTAAAGAAGTGCCTGGAGCAGAGCTTCCCCAACAGTGAGGTGCAGAAGCATCACCTGGGATGCAGGCAAAGTGCCAGTTCTGACTGAGTGGGGTTGCGGTGGAGCCTGAGGTTCTGCTTGTCTGACGGACTCCCAGGTGACACTACTGCTGCTGGCCCACCAGAATGAGAGGCAATGACCTAGAACAATTGCATCTTGAGTATATTTGTTGGCTTCAATGTTTCAGCTACAAGGAACTTTTCTACCAAGTTAGGTATTCTATATTTAAGCACATATTGGACCTAGTTCCCACTTACTGTCTCACTTTTAGTTACTGGAGTAGAAGATATTTTCCATTTGGGAGAATGTTCTGGGTGAAGTGTGTCCCTTCATAATTTGTGTGTTGAAGCCTTAGCTTTCAGTACCTCAGAGTCTGACTATATGTGGATATAAGGCCTTTAAATTAAGTTACAATGGGGTTGTTGGAGTGGAACCTAATACAGTCTGACTGGAGTCCTTAAAAGCAGAGGAAATTTGGACTCCCATCTAGACACCAGGAATGTACATGCACAGAGAGATGGCCATGTGAGGACACAGGGAGAAGACAGCCATCTACAAGTTGAGGAGAGAGGACTCAGGAGGAAACAACCCTGCTGACACCATGATCTCAGCCTTTCAACCTCCAGAACTGTGAGAAATAAATTTCTATTATTTAAGCCACCCAGTCTTTGGAATTTAGTTATGGCAGCCTGAGCAGACTAAGGCAGAGGGTACCTATGATCTAAACCTCCCTCCCATGTCTGAGGAACCTGGTGCTGTGTAAGTGTGGCCGTAAAGCAGGGCTCTACCTTCTACCAGGAAAGCTGAAAAGACCATGATTGCTTTTTTTGCCCCTTAGCAGCTACAGAGGGACCATGTGGTCAAAGCTTGACCCATTGTGGGCTCTTCCAGGGACTGTGAATTTAGAGTGAGGTGCGCAAACAAGCCAGGGCAGCTCAGATATGTTCCGGTGGCAGTATGGTTCCCTTTGTTCAGGGGCCCATGGCGATGTAGCAGTGAGGGAAACCAGTGTCCAGTGGTGGTAAGGCCACTGCTGAGTGCCAGGGCAATGTGGAATGTTCAGGGGCAACCATGTGCCAACAAGCCTGTCCTGAGGCATGACCCAGAAGGGGTTAGTGCCTTGATTCCCTTTGTTCCTTGCCTCTTCCAAGCCTGGTTCTCCAGCCTTCCTAACAATTCTCTCTGCTCCCAAGGGCTTTCCAACAAATTTCTCTTCTGCTAAGCTAGCTGGAGTTGATTTCTATTTTTTTGAAACCAAGAACTCTGGCTTGTATGGTCTCAAAGATTTGGAATAATTGACCTTGTTTTCCTGCTTAAACATTCTTCATCTGAAATTCTTTTTACTCATCTGTGTTCAATTGTTGCCCCATAAAAAGCAGAGTAATATTGTTTTCTCTGTTTTCCATCTTTACTGTATTCAAATAGAGACTGACACTGTGGCTGCGTTGTCTCTCACATCCTGCCTAGGGTAATCATGTTCATCTTTTTATCTGGGTTGTACCGAGGTATGCTTAGATGGTAAGTCTTGAAAGACAAAGTAGTAAATGTAAGAAGTTATATTCGCTCATTTTTGCTTGAACTCTTGACTCTGATGACATGCAGCTTTCCAGGAAAATGTCTTGAAGACAAAACAGAATACAGCACATGGCCCCCACATCTCTTGTCTAAGTCACTATATTCATTAAAAAAATAAAGGATCCTAGTCCTTGCCTTTTCCTACACAAAAGATAACATCTGGGCTGGGCTCAGTGGCTACGCCTGTAATTCCAACACTTTGGGAGGCGGAGGCAGGTGGATCACTTGAGGTCAGGAGTTCAAGACCAGCCTGGCCAACATGGTGAAACCCTGCCTCTACTAAAAATCCAAAAATTAGCTGGGTGTGGTGGTGCAAGCCTGTAATCCCAGCTACTCAGGAAGCTGAGGCAGCAGAATTGCGTAAACCCAGGAGGTGGAGGTTGCAGTGAGCCAAGATCATGCCACTGCACTCCAGCCTGAGTGAGAGAGCGCAAGACTCCATCTCAAAAAAACAAAAACAAAAACAAAAAAAATCTGACAGGGTTAGTGATTATTCCTCTGTAGTCTATAACTAGATGTACTCTTTTACCCAAACTTTGACGTGATTTTGCACGTACTTAATCTTCACCACCTGTATATAAACCATTAACTGAAATACATTGGAGAAGTCTGACAGAACATCTCTGAAAGACTTCTCCTGAGCTTTAGGCCTTGGTCTATAGTTCTCAGTAAGACTTCTGAATAAAACTTTTCATTTCTTGAGAAAGAAAATTCTTTTAGTCGAAAGATAAAAGAAGGAGTGGCTTAATGTATAACACATAATAGCCTATGCTTGCAAACATCTCCCTTGATGGGAGAGGTTTACTAAAGGAAATTCAATATTGAAATGGTCCAAAATGGAATTCTCAAACATTAAGGCATGCCAGGTTTTCCAGGACTCCAGATGGCTACATATTATGGCCTGTTCTTGTGCATTTTTTAAACCAATGGACAAATTACATCAAGGAAAGTTTGGAACTCAAATGATCATTATTCAAAAATCCATTTTAACTGTAAAGTCAAAATGCAGAGTCTTCTAAGTCTTCTGTCTATCTCAGTATTTTTTCCTGCCTTCTTTGAATCTGATGACTTTTCTACTGATGCTCAGATAAAAACACACTCTTTAAGACAGTACTAATTCAAGGCTACTTGGAGATTTTGCTTTTCTCATACAATTCAGCCACTTTAAGCTAAAATGTAAACATTGAAGATTTAACCATAAACTCATTTGAAACTGAAAGCAAAAAGGTGGTAAAGAGGTTTTTAAACCAAACTGCCATGAAACTGCTTTGCCCACAATTTTGGCTGGCAGCCTTCATTAGATTACCCATCAGGACAAATAAAGTTTAGCCATGTGAACAGGTCCCTATTTTGTCAGAAATATAATTTGAATCCAGACATCTTTTATAAACCAGTGAGTCTGTATTACTATCTCATGATCAAAATTCTAGGAAGGAATGCTATAAGATCTTCATTTCTATGTGTGTATATGTGTTTATGTATATATACACATATTATGTTATAGGTTGTGTCTACATGGTATCAAATTGACTTATAAATGAATTAGCTCATAAACTAGCAAACCCAAATATTTTCCAAGTTCATATAACTTAAGTAAATATTTAATAAATAAGCTGGTTAAAATTATTGGTAAAATAATAATATAAATGTCTTCAAAACTGTCAACATACATTTTCTTTCCTAGATTTACTGGTCAGACAGTTTTATACATGTCTCTGCTAAATGTTTTAAGATGTCAGGGTTTGACATGAAATGGGGTAAACATAAATAAACTTTTCATGTAATTTGAAATCTTAAAGTTATGTTAAATAATAAATACTTATTAAATGCCTGGATCATTTTAATTTAAAAAATTATGTTACGTGTTTCTAAAAGTGTTTCTCATCTATAAAATACAAATATGTGACAGACAATTCAAGATTTCTTGCCTCCAAAGTTTTCACTAAAATTTAAGCTTACTAAGAGTAAAAATCCTAATTAATATGTATAGTACTATATATAGTATATATATACTATATATATTTATATGTTATACTATATATATATAGTATAGTAGGTACGGTGGAGACGAGGTCAGGGAGCAGGCAAGAAGCCAGGTCACAAAGGGCCTTCAAAGCCTTGATAAGAACTTAGGGTTTTGTTCTAAGCATGTTGGGTAGTTGTGCTATTGTTGCTGCTGCAACAAACACTAAGCTCTTATTAGGTGCCAGACAACTATGCTAAATGCTTTACATGTACTATCTTCTCAGCTACTTTGTAAATTCCCACAGCTCTACTGACTTTTGGAATCAGACAGGTCTGGCTTTAAAACCCATCTCTTCCACTTTCCATCTGTGTGACGTTGACCAAGTTGCTGAATCTCTCTGTGTTTCAGTTTTCTTATTTGTAAAATGGGAGTAAAAATATCTCATAGGGTTATTGTGAGGATAAAGCAAGAGAGTGTTTGTTAAGAAACTAGCAAAATGCCTCAGTAGTTTTAGTTCTCTTCCTCTTCCCCTTTGCTTTGTTGTCCGTTCCTTTAGGTCAGTGACCAGGTCTTAACTCATTTTTGTAGCTGTTTATTATCTTGCTTGGTTCCCTATATCTAGCAGTGACTGGGTAGTTCATTTGCATAAATAAAGAAGTGAATGAGTTTCCTTTTTGCACAATTGTAACCAGGGTCATTTATTGCCAGGAGATGAGGTATTGCTGGCTGATGTTGGCCTCCAGGCTGTGGGGCTCGGGTAGGAAGAAAAGGGAGTCTAGGAGGTTGGAATACCTCCAAACAGAGGCACAGATGCAGGGAAGGGTGAGGCATGTTCTAGGAGCAGTAAGTAGGCCAGTTTGGTTGGGTTATAAGGGAGCTCTATCATGGTGACCTTGCATACCAAGAGAGTCTGCATGTTCTTCAGCAGGAAGAATTGGAACCCACAAGAATTTTTTTAGTAGAAAAAAAAAAAGCCCCATAGTGCAACCTCTAGCTTGATTGTTCTTGCTGATATGTAGCTTAGTAATGTTCCTTAGCCATTTCATGTCCAGTGCCTGTACTAGAGAATAAAGTTTCTTATCCAGAACAGGGGTTAGGCTGGGTGTGGTGGCTTATGCCTGTAATCCCAGTGCTTTGAGAGCCTGATGCAGGAGGATAACTTGAGGACAGGAGTTTGAGACCAGCCTGGGCAATAAAATGAGACCCTGCCTCTACCCAAAAAAAAAAAAAAAATCCCAATGTGGTGATGCACTGCCTTTGATCTCAGCTACTTGGGAGGCTGAGGTGGGAGAATCCATAGCAGTGAGCTATGATTGTGCCACTGCACTCCATCCTGGGTGACAGAGCAAGAGCTCATCTCTTAAAAAAAAAAAAACAGGGGTTAAACATTCTTCAGTGAATTCATTCAACAAATATTTATTAAGCCCTATTGTGTCCCAGGCACTCTCTAGAGATACAGTGGTGAATAAAACAAAATCTCTACTCTGTTGAAGTTTGCATAACAATGAAGGAAAACAGATTCTACTCATATAAACAAATAAATACAATAACATAATTTAAGATAAAGTCATGAGAGACTACCTGTGTGTTGCTACTTTAGCTAGAGTGGTCAGGGAAAGCTTCTCTGAGGAGGAGAAACCTGAGTGATGAGAAAGAGATGAGACAGCCATGTGAAATCCAGGGAAATGATTCCAGGTGAGGAAGCCCTGTGATGAGAATGAGCTTGAAGTATCCAGGGGCCAGAAATCATCCAGTGGGACTGGAGGCTGGGGAAACAAGGGGAGGGTTAAAGGAGACAGACCTGGGACGGCAAACACAGGTTGGATTATGTAGGGTCTTAAAGGACTTTGGACTTCATGCTAATCATAATGTAATTCTAATCATAATGTGTGTGGGGGTGGGTTATGTAAGGAAGTGCACCAGACTTACTCAATAAAAAGATCACTCTTGCTGCCAAGTGGAGAATGGATTGTAGGGAGCAAAAGCTGCAGCCAGGGACAGGTCCAGATGTAGTTGCAGTTACTCAGCTGCTATGGTTTGAATGTGTGAGTTTCTCCAAAATTCCTGTTGAAACTTAATTATCTCCTAAAGCCCCACCTCTTAATCCTGTTGCATTGGAGTTTCAACCCACAAGAGGTGGGGCTTTAGGAGATGATTATGTCTTGAGGATTCTGTCCTCATGAATGAGATTAGTGCCTTTCTGAAGGGGCTTGAGGGAGCGTATTTGGCCTTCTTTTGCGCTCCTGCCATGTGAGAACACAACGTTCATCCTTTTCACTATGTGAGGAGGCAGCAACAAGGCGTCTTCTATGAAGCAGAGAGCAGCCCTTGCCAGTCACTCAATCTGCCAGCACCTTGATCTTGGACTTTCCAGCCTCCAGAACTGTGAGAAACAAATTTATAAATCACTCGATCTAAGGTATTTTGTTAGAGCAGCAGGAATGTACTGACACTGTCTTGGTTCATTTCTTGTTGCTGTAGAGAAACACCTAAGGCCAGGTAATTTATAAAGAGGTTTATTTAGCTCACATTTCTATAGGCTGTACCATCTGCTGGGCTTCTGATGAGGGCTTTTCTGCTGCATCAAAACATGGCATAAAAGGTCAAAGGGGAAGTGGACACATGTGAAGAGGAACCAAACCTGAAGAGTGTCCTGGTTTTATAACAATCTACTCTTGTGGGAACTAATCCATTCCCCTAAGACCCAATCCAGTCTCATGAGAACAAGAACAGCACCAAGCCATCCATGAGGAATCCACCCCCATGACCCAAACACCTCCCAGTAGGCCCCACCTCCCAATACCACCACACTGGGATCTGATTTCAACATGAGATTTGGTGGGATAAACAAACCATACCCACACCACAGCAGACACCTAATGAGAGACAGTGGTATCTCAAACCACTGTTGGAGCAGTGATGAGGGTGGGAAGGCATCAGATATGGTTTTTATTTTAGAGGTAGAGGCAACAAAATGGCTGATAAATTGTACATTTAGTTTAGCTTAGTTAAAATTGTATTTGCCTATACCCAAAAGAATAAGATAGATAGAAGTTAATTTCTCTCTTAAATCAGCATCTATGTAGGAGGTCTGGGGCTAATAGGGCACACTGTACTATTATCAATTTTCCCTTTCTTCTTTCCAACTTCTTCATTTTGGAAAGGGAATGTCTATCCTATGCCTTTCCCACCATTGTGTTTGGGAGCACATAACCTACCATGTGAGTTAGAAGTGAAATCAAGGAATCAAGGATAATTGCCAGATTTTTGCATAAGCAAAAAGTAAATGATGGTGCCATTTACTATGATGAGTAAAATTGGGATTTGAGCAGGTTTTGGAATAGGGGTGGATGGAGAAAAATTGGGGGGGTTGTTTTGCCATATTGAAATTGATGTTCTCATTAGAAATTTGAGCTAAGCCATCAATCATAGAAAACTGGAACTCAGGGGAGTCATCAGCATACATGTTGCATTTAAAGTGCTATGATTGGATAAGGTCACCTATAGAAAGGGTATAAAAACAGAAAAAGGCCGGGCGCGGTGGTTCACGCCTGTAATCCCAGTACTTTGGGAGGCCAAGGCAGGCGGATCACAAGGTCAGGAGATCAAGACCATCCTGGCTAACACGGTGAAACCCCGTCTCTACTAAGAAATAGAAAAATTAGCCGGGTGTGGTGGCAAGTGCCTGTAGTCCCAGCTACTCGGGAGGCTGAGGCAGGAGAATGGCATGAACCTGGGAGGTGGAGATTGCAATGAGCTAAGATCACGCCACTGCACTCCAGCCTAGGCAACAGAGCGAGACTCCGTCTCAAACAAAACAAACAAACAAACAAAAAAACAGAGGACACAGCCTGAGGCTCCAAAATTTAGAAGGCAGATAGAAGAGAGAGCCAGCAAAAAGGCTAAGAGGAAGTAGCCATTGGTATTTGATGATGATATTAAAGATTATTTTTTCAGATGTTATAATAGTGTGCTTACATCTCTTATAAAAGAATCCTTATTTAGAGATACATACTGAAATATTTATAGATGAAATATGTTTGGGACTTATAAATAATTTGGGAGGGAAAGTAGGTAAGGAATAGAGAAAACAAAATGGGTCATGAGCTGAAGCTAGGTCAAAGTATAATAGCTTCAGCTATTATACTTTTCTGAATGCTTTTATATACATTAAAAATGTTCCATGATATAAAAGTAAAATAGAAAAAGAAATGCGTAACCACTCAAGTAGGATGACCTCCAGGATATTGTGCTGTCATGAAACCTAGTGAAGAATGTGTTTCCCAGAGGAGACAGTGGTCAGTGTCTAGTGCTGCTGAGGGCAAGCAGGATTTGGACAGAGAATTGACCATTGGATTTGACAAAGCAGCTGTCATTGATGATCTTGCTAAGAGTCATTCAGTGGACTGAGGAGGACAAAGCCTGGTGGGAGGGAGTTGTATAAAGAATGGACAATGAGGGAGTAGAAAGGGAAAGATAGATGATTTTTCTGCTCTAGAGGAGAACAGAGAAATTGAGAGACAGCTAGAGAGGGGCATGGAGTCAAGGAATTTATTTAAATAGGTCCCATTAGGCATAGAGGTATGTTGATTGGAATGAGGCAGCAAGGAAGAAACTGATGCTGTGGCAGCAAGATCTTGAGTAGAGAGAGGTCATTGGATGGACAGCACTAGGACAGGGGCGGCCTTGCAGAGGATCAGGGTCTTTCTTCCTCTGTATCAGGTGAGAGGACAAAATATGTGGGTCTGGACACAGGTTTCTGGAGTTTGGTGGTGGGATGAGGTAGTTCTCATCTGATTGTATTTTCTCAGTGAAGTGTGAAATGTGGTCACAAGCTAAAAGCAAAGAAAGAAGGTTTTCAGGGGTTTGAGAAGGGAGGAGAAGGTGCCAAATAGTCTCCTCAAAGAGAGGGGACTGGATCTACCAGGGAAATGTAGCGTCCATTAGGAACTGTCATGAATTCAAAGAGAAAAACAAGCAGTAAGATTGTTTGATTGACATCATCCGGTTTCCTCCCCTGAAGTGGTGGCGTGAAGGAGGCAGACAGTTGCATTTAATCGGGGGTGGAGTTTTACCAGGTGAATCTAGTGGAGGGAGAGAAGAGGCAGATTGTAGGAAAGGGGCTAAAGGACCACGGGCTCTAAGCAAGGGAAGAGAGAAGTGAGTGTGCGGCTGTTTGTATAACGCGGTGTGTGTACAGGGGAGTAGAGGACATTGTGAGTTTGTTTGCAGTGTAGCTGGGTGGGGGAATTGAGTGAGTGAATCAGGAGGTGAGGAGATGGTGGCCAAGAATGAGAAGGACTGGCTAGGTAGAGTGGCTCACGCCTATAATCCCAGCACTTTAGGGGACCAAGGCAGAAGGATTGCTTGAGCTCAGGAGATTGAGACCAGCCTGAGCAACATAGGGAGACCCTGTCTCAAAAAAAAGAAAAAAAGAATAAGCAGGATGTTTGAAATAGAGACTTTAGAGATGCTGTGGTTTATTGGTGAAGACTGTCCATGGTTTATTTGTGAAGGCTGTGTCCATGGGGACAGATGGCTGAAGTGGGTGGAGAAAGTGACCACTACACTAAGAGGCCAAGAAACCAAGAAGCTGCAGTTCTGTTCCTTTTTTCCCCACCAGGTATCAAGCGCAGGGCTCTACCTCCAATTGGTTCTTGAGAATTGCTGACTAAATTTTGGGCATGAGGCCAGGCACAGAGAGAAGAACAGGGAGCAGAAATGAGATTTAGAAATGTGTGTGGAGGGGAGGGAGAAGAGAAGTAAGAGATAAGAGCTATCTCTAAATGGTCTCCCATCCCCTTGGGTCTGCCTAGAATGCTCCCATTTGTGGAGGTTGACATACTGTCATGGAGCAATCTGAGAATGACATGTTTGACTCAATTCAATTTGACCATTTATTGAGCATTACGTTTAGAATGTCAGGCTAGGTGCTAAGAGTCCCTAGGGAAGCTATAGTCTAGTTGGATAGAGGGCGTAAAGCATGCATAAAAATGTCAGGTAGCTTCTGCTACAAGCCAAATAGTAAATAATTCGCTTTGCCTCCTCTGGGTCAGTGAATCGAATTCCTTGAGAGGTTTGTTTGAAATTGTGGACTCTCAGGAAGGCCTGTTTTAATATAATGTGGAACTGAGACTGAGGAGGCCACAAATTAGAAACTTGCAAAGTGAGAGAGTTGGATATTTAGTTGGTAATTATCCTTTGTGCCCCTCTCCCTGCCAACGTTTTCCTGAAATGTTTCCCAAACCATACAGTATTAGTCAGTGTTTTCTGGAGAAACCAAACCAAAAGGACACACGCGCATGCACACACACACACGCACACACACACATGCACATGGGGCCTGATCTGTTTAATTTAATAAATTGCTCATGTGGTGGGGGCTGGCAAGTTAAAAAACCATAGGGCAGGCTGGTAAGCTGGAAATCCCAGGAAGAGTTTGTGAAAGGAAATTAAATTTGGGGACCCCAAACTCATTTAGCCAAAGGGAAAAGTCAAGCTGGGAACTGGATCATGCAAACCTGCCTCCACCTATTGGTTCCCAAATAAGATGTCTACAAGATGAAGAGCTACCCGCCTGCCCCATATTTTGCCCACAAGGAAATTGCTAGTGAGCTGTTAAAACTTCACCGTGGCAATGCAAATTGATAGCTTACAGGTGTAGTCACCCAGCCTGCCAGACACAGATACATATCTGATTGCTCCCCTACCCCGTTTTGTCTGTGTTATCTTATGTAAAATGCAGATTTCCCCCCATTTTTCCTCTGCCCCTTTTATGTGAAAACTGTGTGCTTCTCAATATCCCCACCCTTTGCCCTTTCCCCTTTAAATTTGGAGCCCTCAAAATCATCTTCAGAGAAAGGCATAGACCTGTCTCCCAGGCAATGTCCTTAACTTTGGCAAATAAATCTCCAACAATGATTGAGACTTGTCTCATCATTTTCTTCGATTGACAAGTTGATGTTGTAGTCTTGAGTCCAAATTCTGCAGGCAACAGATTTGAAACTCAGGCAGGGTTTCCATGTTGAAGTCTTGAGAATTTTTTCTACTTTTGGGGAACCTCAGTCTTTGCTCTTAATCAAGGATTACGAAGTCTAATCTGCTTTACTCAATGTTCTTAAATATTAATCTCATCTTAAAAATACCTTCATAGCAACATCTACACTGGTGATTGACCAAACAGTTGGGCCTAGACAAAGTGACACATATAATTAACCATCACACCTGCCTATAAGATAATCAACATTATAGGAGTCTAAACTCATCAGCTTCCTCTGTGAAATTTTCATCTATCTAGAGTCCAAATTTTGTGTTCATGCCTTTTCTGAAGTACTAGACTTTAGGCTCCTTTCTGGTAGGCTCCATTTCTTTAAAGCAGTTTACATTGCCTTTATATCCATTGCAGTGCCTTACGCCAGTCCCCAGGTGCCAGTAAGTGAGAAGGGGATGAGGATAAAAATAAGAGCACAGGCTCCGGAGTCAGATATTCTTGAAATCAAAGTAATTTTAAGCAGTTTATTAAGTGTTCCAACTCTGTGTCCTCAAATATAAAATGAGAACAATCATATATATATTTTTTAGGATTATAGATTTGTTGGAAGGAGAGGCTCTATTTATAATTCATTTTTTATCCTCCCCCAAAACAGCAGAATTTGCTGTGTGTTAGCAGGTTCTGTGCTAAGCACTTCATGCGCAGGAACTCACTCAGCCTTCAGAACAACCCCGCTGTGCACTCCACCACCATTTCATGGGGAGCAAAGGGGCTCAGAGCGTCTCTTAGTCCACTTGGGCTGCTGTAACAAAATACCATAGACTGGGTGGAATAGAAACAACAGAAATTTATTTCTCACAAATGTAGAGGCTAGAAGTCTGAAATCCTATGGAAGTTCTCTGGGGTCATTTTTATTAGAGCACTAATCCCATTCACGAGTGCTCTGCTCTCATAACCTGATCACCTCCCAAAGCCCTGCCTCCTAATACCATCACCTTGTGGGTGAGGATTTCAACAGATGAACTATTGGGGGACACAAACATTCAGTGTACAGCAGAGAGGGTAAGTCATGTACCTGTGGACACAGAGCTGGAAATGATGACATAGATTAGAGCCCAGGTTGGCCTGTGGCTCATGCCCATGTGGCCCTCTGCAGAATGCCTTGGCATTTTTTCCATGGTTCCCTCTGCCACAAAGGCCCTCCCTTCACCTGGGGCACCTGCTTCTCTTCCAGAGTCAGTTCCTGCCCCACTGCCCCGCAGAAGTGTTTTCTGATGTGCTCTTCCTTGGGAAGAGCTGACCAGGGCAAGCCAAGACAGCGGTGCTAGTTGTGCTCTGGACCAAGAAAGGGGTAGGATGGAAATTCAGCTACTGTTCCTGGCAACTGGTGAGTCTTTGCCCCAGGCCATGGCTAACAATGAAAGGAAAACCTTATGGTAATCCTAACACCCAGAAGGGTCAGCCTTCACACAGAGGCACTTGTAGGCAGTAGCTGGGCCCTGGGACTGGCCATTCCCTCCTCCATGCCCTGCCAGCACAAGTACTCAGGAACGTTCACCTCCTGCCTCTCTCTACCACTAGTGATCCTCTGAAGTGCAGGAGCCACGTCTTAGGTGTTGTTGCTTACTTCTTGTCCAGGGCAGGGACTGGCACACTTCTGCTTAGGGTTTGTTAGCAAATGGATAGAGGGAAGACTGAAGGAAAGGGGAAAATCAGGTATATTTCTTAAAGTTGGCAAGGTGATTCAATTCCTTTCTTCATCCATACAACAAATATTTATTGAGCACTTGCTATGTGGCAGTCACAGTTTAGACAATGGGGTTACTGATACTTAAGGTGTTCTGGTCTGGCACATGAGAAGCTGATTTATTATTTTCCTACCATGTCATACACAGAAGAAAGCAACAGTCTTGTATCAAGCTGGTTCTTTAAAATACCCTACTAGGTTTCCTGAGGTTTCATGCTTCTAGGCCCCTGATTACTTAACACATTCAAAACAGAAGAATCTTTTTATGTGCACCAGGAGAAGAAATGGAAAAACACTGACATCCCTGGAAAGTGGGAAATCCAAATTTCAGAATTTCTTCTCCACTGCCACGTTTCCCATTTGTTTGTTTTTCCAAAGCACCCATTGCACCTCACCAGCATGGAGCTCAGGCTGGCCTCCAGGCAGGGCTCTTTTCCACAGCATCTGCCCCTCCCCACCAGAGCAGAGGGCAATGCTAACTGCACCTGGGACCATCATCCAGAGGAGCATCTCTGAGAAGCAAAGTGAATTGTCTGGTCTGAGCAGTTCCTAAGTGGATTAATAACTAATAACCCTTGGTTCCTAACGACCTGGATGAAATAATACAATTTCCTGGGCTCTGTGGAATTCTGGAGTCTCCAGCTATTAAAACCACTACAAAGCACTCTTATTAGATACTAAATGCATGGTACATTTCACGATGTTGTTTTCTTGGTTCATGAGCTTGTGCATATTTGATTGCACATGCTCACTTTAAGAGGCACTTGCTGCCCCTATCTTCAGCTCTGTTAAATGGAGAAAAGCCAGATAAACTAAGGCAATAGTGGTGCCAAATTAACGTGAGCATCATGTAAATGCTCATCAATGCCAAGAGAAGCCCATAGTTTCTGCTAGTAAGTAGAAAGTCCCTAATATGAGGAAGATATATTTATAATGTCAATGGGATCTATTGTTGGTATCCCTAGTATTGGCTAATGGTAGAAAGGGCGCATAGTTATTTAGCATCTTGGAAATGCAAGTTTCTCATCATTTAGGTATTTTCAAAATGGGACAATAACAAATGCAAAGGGTCATTGCAATGGCTACATGAGATCTGTGTGAGGTGCCTAGCACAGAACTGGCACCTGGATGAATCCCAGGACCTGGCTGTTGGAGTATTTGGACATAGTGAACATGTGCTCCTCATAGAGCTAGAAGCTCACTAGAGTAACCCACCCTTCAGGTCACAGGGACTTGGGAATTCGTTCTGAATATTTAAAGCAGGGAAGGTATACTCAGGTGATGGAAGGGCTGAGAGACAAGCAGGGAACTGAGATAACACAGAGTTTAACACAGCAAGAAGCCATCACCATGCCTGGGCTGCAGAGATACAGGGAGGAGACAGCTTTCCCCAAGCCTGGGAGTCACTCAACAGAAGCTGGGGCCACACAGAACACACAGTTGCCATCAGAAATGCCACCTGCAGAACAGATGGGGAGTGATATCATTAGGCTTTTTGTCCGCACTCAAATCTCATCTTGAATTATAATCATCATAACCCCCACGTCAAGGGAGAGACCAGGTGGAGGTAATTGAATCATGGGGATGGTTCCCCCATGCTGTTCTCATGATGGTGAGTGAGTTTTCATGAGATCTGATGGTTTTATAAGGGGCTCTTTCCCTCACTTCTCTCTCCTGCAGCCTTGTGAAGAAGGTGTCTGCTTACCCTTCGCCTTCCACCATGATTGTAAGTTTCCTGAAACTTCCCCAACCATACGGAACTATAAGTTAGTTAAGCCTCTTTCCTTTATAAGTTACCCAGTCTCAGGAAGTTCTTTATAGCAGTGTGAGAATGGACTAATACAGGGAGAAATGCTCTGGCTTTTTTCTCCTTTTTTTCCACCTTCCCACCTCCCACCAGTGCCAAATCCAGCCAGAAGCTGGGCTGACATGGGAGTCTGAGCTTTAGGGGTGAGCCCTCACCGCACCCTATAGAGAGTAGAGCAGTGTAGAGGTGAGGAAGGGAACTGAGCCCACCCAGTGGGCCCACAAGCCTGGGCAGTAAAGGTACCAAATGAAATTATCTGGCTTGGAGGTCTTCATCTGGGGTGACATTTTGTTTCCAACCTGTCTCCTCTCCTGCTGTCCTTGACCCCAACCTTCCTCATGCCTATTTTCCAAATTCTCTTGAGTCTTCTGCTCCAGCTGGGTCATATCCTATCCACAGGTGGGAAAGCAGGAAAGACACCAGCCCCACTGCAGCTACCACCCGCACTGCTAGATGTCCGAGCATGTGCCTGCACTGAGCCACGCCTAGAGGGCAGCCAGGTGATGATGCTGCTCCTGCCTTGCATGTGCTCTGCCCAGTGCTCAGCAGACCTCCCTGGTAGGTGCTGTAGCTGTGCCACAGTGCTCTGGCCCTGAGCCTGGCCACCACATGTGTTATCAGGGAGGACCCTCCCCTTGAGTCACCTACATTAGTGCTTAAAGCTCTAGCTTCAAACTCAGTCTCAACCCAGGGTAGGTGGAAAATAGAACTTGCTTTAGGATTTTTTGATAGCTCAGTTGCCATTTTTTTCAAGAAGTCCTTCTTCCCTGACCTGCCATGTGAAACTTACTGTTTGCAAACTCCCTCTTACATTCTATTAGTGAAACTAACCTAGATCCTAGATTATGGAAAAGCTGCATGCATAAGGGGAAAAAATAACAAGAAGTGTAGTTTATTCCCCCCACTACGGCACATCCTGTTGATGGAGTATAGGAATATAATTCAATAATTAAAACATTCATGCCGATGTGGTAAAACGTTGTGTTGCAGTGTAAATGCGAAAAATGCAGGATGCAAATTTTTGTCAAATGAAGCAACAAATGAGCAAGCAACAGCTTAGAAAATTGTCTGGCAGAGAATGCACCAAAAGTTTGTCTTTTGGGAGATGGTACTATGAATGATTTTCATGTGAAGAAATTAAGTTTACTCCAGAGATCCCTTGAGTTCTAGAACTGGTCTTATTTATCTTTGTATCTTTCTTCTTTCCTCATCCCCAGAGCCTTGTATACACTCAATATGCAAGAAGCCCTGGAAGTTCTCAAGGTGTGTTTCCAAGACCCTACACCATCCTGGCTGAAACAGGACCAGATCGTCTCTCAAATCTCCATCTCATGGTCTTGGTGGCCACCTGCTGCCTGAAGCTAGGGCTACAGAGGCGGGAGTGAAGAAGGACTCACCTGCCCAGACTGAAGCCACAGAATCCAGGGAGCCAGCCTCAAGGTCCAGTCAAGCAGCGCTCAGACTCACTGCTAGGATTTAGAAGAAAACAGAAGGGGATGATAAGGAATTGCAGATTTGAAACTAAGCTGGCCGGTTTAGGGTCTCTTCTGTACCATGAGTTTTGTGGAGGCTCTAATTCTGTGGTCTTTTTCCAGAATGCTATGTTCTTAGTCACTGATTTGCCTTAACTGACTTGACTAATTAGTACCCTCAGGATGGGAAAGGCCTTACATGAGCAGCAGGAAATTTTTGGGGTCTGAGAAAAGGTGGCTGAAAGAAAGGGAAGGATCTGATAGGGGAGTGAAGAGTGTTAACGTAACTTTGGCTCCCTTCTCCATGTTTATGCTGTCAGCAGAAAAACCAAACTCTGCAAAACATTTCAAAGAGGTTTATTCTGGGCCAATATGAGTGACCACGGCCCAGGGAAAACACAAACCCAAGAAGCCATGAGAAAGGGGTCCCAAGGCAGTCAGACTGTAACTCTGTTTTAAGCATTTCAGGGCAGCAGAAACTACAGGCAAAGTTGTAAATTGATACATGGAGGTTTATACATTGGTTCAGCCCCAAGAGGTGGGATATTATGAATTGGGGGACTTACAGGTCATAGGTGGGATCAAAGATTCTTTAATTTGTCATTGGTTAAAGGAACAAAGCTCTGTGTAAAGTCAGCTTAAAGAAATGTTTACGTGAAAGGAAGGAAGTTTGCTAGTCATCATGTGATGCTATGCCAGAGTCAGGTTATGAGAGCAAGATACAATATATTGGGTCAAAATGACATGTTTAGCCAGATTGATGGTCTGTAGGTATGACTCTTTCCAGGCCTTTTTGGAAAGAATTTTTAGCAAAGAGAAAAAGGTCAGAGTTCAGTCCTCAATGATCTCCACAAAGACTGCTCTGCGTGAAACTTGTGATATAAATCATGCCATGGGACATGGGCCTGCTCCTCTCCAAGGGCCATTGGCTGGGGTCTCTCAGGGTTCAAACCAGAATCTCCTGATTCTCACTCTCATACAATATTATGCAAAGAAAAACTCCCTTTTGGAAAAACCCCCTTCTGGAATCCTTAATTTGGCAATCTTCCAATTTGCTCAACATACTAAAAAAAATTAAAGAGGTAAGTGTGTATGTATGTGTATATGGGGGGACGCCAGGAATGAGTGGGGAGAGGGTGTCATGTGACCCACGCACTGCACAGTTCTCTGGCTACTTTCTCTCCCAACTCTGATTGGACTGGAGCGGACATTAATGCTCACTCCAGCCTCATCACCTCTCCAGAGAGCTAACACTGCTTGGGAAGCTAAATTGTTGTATTTGAAGGGAGAATTACATATGAGAGACTGAAAATCGAAACAAACTAAAAAGGATGCAAGCTCACTATGAATTAGTTAAGTCTGTTGCATATCTTATGGCAAGTTTATAACTTTCTCCCTGAATTTTGGGTTCCCTTGGTTGGAGAAGGGAAATGTAGATGTGTTCCCTAGGACTACCATAACAAAGTACTGCAAACTTGATGGCTTAAATTAAAGCAACAGAAATTCATTCTCTCACAGTTCTGGAGGGCAGAAGTCAGAAATCAAGATGCCAGCAGGGCTGCACTCCCTCTGAAGGCTCTAAGGGGAGTCTTTCATTGATTTACCAGTTCTAGTGGCTCCAGGTGTTCCTTGGCTTATAGCTGCATCACTCTAATCATTTTACATGGCCTTCTACCCTGTGTGAGCTTGTTGACACTCCTTTGTCGTCTCTCTTACAAGGATACATGTAATTGTATTTTGGGCTCAGCTGGATAATGAAAAATAAACTCCTTGCCTTAAGATCCTTAATTAACCACCATTTGTGCCACATAAGGTCACATTTACAGAATCCAGGATTTGAATATGGGCATGTCTTTGGTGCCAATGTGTAGCCCACTACACTAGGTAATTCTTTTCTCTGTCTTATCACAGAACAGGCTCTCTTACACATAAAGTTGGTTGCTTTCTAAATTCCATGAGGTTTCAAGTTTGTTTCCATTGTTCCCCTTTCTTTCTTTCTTTCTTTCTTTTTTTTGTTTTTTTGAGATGGAGTTTCGCTCTTGTTGCCCAGGCTGAGGAGCTCAACGGTATAATCTCAGCTCACTGCAACTTCCACCTCCCAGGTTCAAACGATTCTCCTGCCTCAGCATCCCAAGTAGCTGGGATTACAGGCACCTGCCACCATGCCCAGCTAATTTTTGTATTTTTCGTAGAGATAGGGTTTCACCATGTTGGCCAGGCTGGTCTTGAACTCCTGACCTCATCATCTGCCCACTTCGGCCTCCCAAAGTGCTGGGATTACAGGCGGGCGTGAGCCACTGCGCCCAGCCTGTTCTTCTACTTTCTTAATGACCTAAATAGAAACATGATTCACGCTGACTTCTTCCTTTGTATTTAACCTTGCACTATGAAAACAAACTACTGTCTCTGATGCTTTAGTGACTTAATAGTGCTTCTGATCTTTTGAAAATCACAGGTTTGTGTTTATAAGAACATATCCTCTAGACTCAAGCTTATGTCTCTAAAAGTCTAACTAAAGGCCTTGTGGCTGGTACATTACTGTAATCAGCAAGAAACTGGCCCTGATTCTCTTAAACTCACTTTGTTCAACTGAGAACAAACTTGGAAGTCTCCTACAAAACTGGAGTTGATTCTCATCTCTTGATTACTTCTGCAGGCCTTTGAAAGTTCCGGAGAAGTTCTCTGTGTGCTATATACATTAAACACGCTTTCATGTTTTCCTTTAAATCATCAAGAGCAGCACATAGGATAATGTGTTTATTCCTTTCTCTGCTCCCTAGGATTATCTTCTTTTTAAAGTCATTGACCCTTTCCCTATCTACTCTAAATGAATGATTTCTTGCTCCATCCTGACAAATCTGGTTAAAATGACATTGCATCTCTTTATATCATCTGTCCAAATTGTACAAAGAAAGAGTGTCTAATGGGCACTCTCCAGCAAATTTACTGCCTATGGAGTGCTTAGAGATCCCAGGCTGTCCTAAAAATAAAAGAAAGTCTTGAATAGGTTTCTCCTTTCTCTGAGGTTTACAGATTCAGAAGCAGGGAGTAGGGAGAAAGCATTTCCCTCATTATCTTTCTAATACTCTTGAAACATATTCTGCTCCTTGAAAACCTAATATTCAAAAGTTAGCTCTCGGAGTGTAGGATCAATTTTTTTTCACTGTTTATTTTATTTTAAAGTTTTTAATTTTTTTATTTTATTTTTATTTTTATTTTTATTTTTTTTTGAGACGGAGTCTCACTCTGTCACACAGGCTGGAATGCAGTGGCACGATCTCAGTTCACTGCAACCTCTGCCTCCCGGGTTCAAGCAATTCCCTGCCTTAGCCTCCCAAGTAGCTGGGATTACAGGTGCCTGTCACCATGCCAGGCTAATTTTTGTATTTTTAGTAGAGACGGGGTTTCACCATCTTGGCCAGGCTGGTCTTGAACTCCTGACCTCGTGATCCACCCACCTCAGCCCACCAAAGTGCTGGGATTAGGCATGAGCCTTTTTTTTTTTTTTTTCTGAGGCAGTCTTGCTCTGTCACCCAGGCTGGAGTGCAGTGGTGTGATCCCAGCTCACTGCAGCCACAACATCCCCAGCTCAAGCAATCCTTCCACTTTAGCTTCCTGAGTAGCTGAGACTATAGGCACATGCCACCATGCCCAGCTAATTTTTGTATTTTTTTTTTTTTTAGAGATGGGGTCTCCCTGTGTCACTCAGACTGCTTTCAGTCTGTTCTGGACTCAAGAGATCTTCCTGCCTCAGCCTCCCAAAGTACTAGGGTTATAGGGGTGAGCCACTCCATCCAGCCCACTTTATTTATTTTAATGAGATGAACATTAGTCAATTAATTGGGATTTTTGGCTCACTGCAACCTCCACCTTCCGGGTTCAAATGATTTTCCTGCCTCAGCCTCCCAAGTAGCTGGGACTACTGGTGCGTGCCACCATGCCTGGCTAATTTTTGTATTTTTAGTAGAGACAGGGTTTCACCATATTGGCTAGGCTGGTCTCCAACTCCCGACCTCGTGATCTGCCCACTTTGGCCTCTCAAAGTGCTGGGATTACAGGCGTGAGGTCACTGCGCCTGGCCAATTGGGCTTTTATTGGAGGAGAATGAATATCTATAGTGACTGCTTGTAGAATTAAATGTTGTTTCAAGCTTTTTGCCCCCTAAAGATGAGAATGGTAATATAACATTTGTATACTGTGAGTTCTAATTGGGATAAATAAAATATTAGAGATAATATCCCAGACCCAGGAAAAACCTTATCTTCAGAGGAGTAACCTTGGTCCCAGCCCCTTCTCCACAGCTGCATGAAGAAGCTGCACAGAAAACCACTCACCCTCACCCCTAGAAAGTACCCTTCCCAGCCCCTAGTAACCACTATTCTACTCTCCACTTCTATAAGATCAAATTTTTTAGCTTCCACATATGAATGAGAACATGCAGTATTTATCTTTCTATGCCTGGCTTACTTCACTTAACATAATGTCTTCCAAGCTCATCCATGTTGCCACAAATGACAAATTTCGTTCTTTTTAAATCAATAAATAGTATTCAATTGTGAATATATACCACATTTTTCATCCATCTTTCTGTTGATGAGCATTTCGGGTGATCCATATTTTGGCTATTGTGAATAGTGCTACAGTAAACATGAGAGTGCAGAGATCTCAACAAGATTCAGTAACCTTACTACTGAGTATATATCCAAAGTATTTTATTCATTTTGATGCTATTGTAAATGGAATAGTTTCCTTAGTTTCCGTTTTTGGATTGTTTATTGTTAGTGTATATAAATGCAACTGATTTTTGTGTATTGATTTCCTATCCTGCAACTTTGCTCAATTTGCTTGCTTATTAGTTCTATTGGGGTTTTGTGGGTGTGTGTGTGCATGGTATCTTCAGGCTTTTCTACATATAAGATTTTATCATTTGCAAACAGACATAATTTTACTTATTTATTTCCAATTTGGATCCTTTTTACTTATTTTTGTTGCTTAATGTTACTGCAGCTTTCTATGCAGGAAACGAGGATTTGAACAGTGATGGAGAGGTGAGTAATGGTTCGATTTGGAACATATTTTATGGGCAGGACAAATGGAACTTGTTGGCTCAGAAGTGGGTGGTGGAAGAAAGAGGGAAGTTAGAAGTGACTTCTAGGTTTATGGATGGATTAACTGGCTAAATTATTGTGGTGCCATTTGCTTAGACAGGGTAGATGGGGGGATGCAGGACTAAGAGAGGACGAGAAAAGCTCCACCTGGGCCACATTAAATTTGGCCATGATTGTGGATCAGATAGATAAAAGCAAGAGGAGGGAAGAAGTCGGAACACAGACCTCTGGGGAAAGCTCACACGTAGAAAAGGGATGGAAGAAGAGGCATCAGAAAGAAAGGCAAAGAAGAGCAATCTGAGGGGTAGAAAAAGAACCAGGAAAGTCAGAGAAACAAGGGAAAAGTTTCAGGAAAGTGGCAATGGTCAACTATGCAAACAAGAGGGGAAGGAAGGTGAGGACTGAGAAAGGATTTTTTATGTGAGCAACAAGGAGGTTTTTGGTGACCTCTGACAGAACATTTTCAGCAGACTGGATAAGGTCTATGCCTGAGTGCAAGTGAGCTGAAAATACAAGTGAGTGAGGGAAGTGCTTTAAACAAGTTTAAAGTGCTATGTGTGTAAGGCAGTGTTGCTATTTCTGTTGCCATGGAAACAGAAACCATTTAGGAGAACTAAAAGCCACTTAAAATTCCTGACTCTAACCTAACCCATCATATCCGCTTGATCTCTTGAGAAAGATAATGACAAAAAACCAGTCATTAGAGGGGCAGGGCAATTTTAGGTTTCTTCTTTTTAGGCATAGCCCCTAACTGGAAATTTTCCCCCTTCTTGAGAAGGGAGCTTGCACTAACCTCTACACTGGCTTCTAAAAAGCACAGATGACCTGCTACACTTCCTGACTTGCTTGCTATTGGTTGGCACTGTTCATAAATATAATTTGCTCTTTCACTTTTCTTTGAAATGAGCAACCTGAATTACTCGGAGGAGAAAGGCAGGAGAGATAGAGGCAGCAGAAGCCAGGGCAGCTGAAAGACAGAGACCTTCAGGTGGGCATTTTAATCTTTGTTTTGTTAATTCAGTGTTGAGCATCATGACTTGATGATCACATAATAGAGGAGTAATTTTTTAAAAGTAAATTTGTTTTGCTCTACTATAAATGTTATTTTCCTATCATGTACATGGTAGTTTAAAAAATACTGTGGAAGTATAAAAATGTTGAAGGAAGCCAAATTCTCCACCAAAATAGCCTCTATTGATATTTTGGGGATCGTCCCTTTGTGTGTGTGTGTGAGTGTGTGTGTGTGTGTATGCACATATAACTTTAGTTTTCATGGTTGCATCCCTGCACCATGGACAAGTTTATATTCATTTCCTCCATATCAGTCTATGGTTTTTCCGTGTTGCTGTGAATTCTTTGTAATCATAAATTAAAGCTGCTGCATATTATTGCATTGAGGAACTTTACTATACTTCCTCCATTTTTGGCTGTTATCCTATTTTTCATAGTTTGGGTCCTTTTATTATATAAGATATATTTTTTCCATTCAGTGTCTTGTTTTAGGGGTAGAAGAAGTTAAATCTGAGCACATATATTTCAATGGTTTTGCTCAGAGGCACAATGAGAGTGAAAGAGTATGTGAGATCATGAGCATATAATCTGTTCCTTACCCCACTGGGACCCTAATCAGTGTTTCTCAACTCTGGCCGCACATCTAGCCAGAATCACCCGACTCTGAGGAGATTAGAAAATTACCCCTAGAATAACTGAGGCTTAACTTTTGGAGATCAGTGAGTCATCTGCAGTATTTTGTCTTGTTTTCCAGAAACTCCTCAGGTGGTTCTAATGGGTGGTCAGCATAAAAACAGATGACCTAGGTCATTCAAAATATTTTTCTGTCTCTGAAATATACCTGAGAGTAATATGTATTAGGAGAAAGGGAGGTATAATTTAAGGCAAGCCAACCAAATCTCCCTTTCAACACTACATAAATAATGCAAATTATAAAATAATTTGTGGGAAACATAAGACTTCTAGAAATTTCTATCATCTACTCAGCCACATAAACTCTTGAGATGAGAATCTACTTGTGTTTCGATTTACTAATGTTTTAAAGAGATGGATTTGTTTCCAGTGCTTCGGTGGTTAAAAGTTAGAGAAGTTGAGGCTCAAGTATGTTCTAAATGTATCTGAATCATGCCCATATCTGCTAGAATCTACCAAGGCAGCCAGGCTTCCTTTTAAAACTCTTCAAGATTAAACACAAGGTGGGCATTTAATAGCTGGCCAGTTCACTAACACACTGTGGGCACAGCGAAGATCGATGGGATTGGATTTGGAGGCAGAAGGTGGCTCACTCTGGCTTTCAGGAGCCCCATAGACATGGCATTTACCTTCTCTGGACCTCATATCCTCAGGAGGAAAGTGGACAGAGTTTATGCCAGGGCGCGTTCTGGTTTCTCCCATCAGGGACTGAAAACAGAGCCAGAGCCCCTAAACCACACTGAAGCATTTGCTGTTGCACTCAGCCTGCTGCAGGCCAGGAATCATCCCAATGAGACCAACAGCATGTTAATCTAATTTCTTCTTGTTTTGACTCAGTGGAGAACACCTGTTTAGTACCTTCTTTAATGAACGTAAACATTCACATAGTACTTTACTATTTACAAAACATGTTTACAGGCATCAGTTCATTTGATCCACATACTAGCCTTAAGAACTGGAGGACATAATTCTTATTTTAAAGTTGGTAAAGATGAGACCAAGAGAACATGGGATCTTTCCCAGGTGGAACCAGAACTGGTCCAATCTGGTTGAGCCCAGGGCACATGGTCCTTTCTTACAACTTAAATAATAGCTATTGTGGGAAATTGGTTAAACAAATTTCATAGTGTTTATATAACTGGCTATTCTGTATCCAGTTAAATGATGACATTGATGTTGTTAGTTGGCAAAGAAAGGTGATCATGACACGAAATAAGAAAAAAGCAAGATACAAAACAGCATTATAAGTGTGCTCATTTTTATTCAAAAATATTTGTATATATTTCAAGAAAGATAAAAAAACCATATATGCAAAATTTTAGCTATGTCTGGTTGGTGGTAAAGTTCATTATTTAAGTTTATTTCAGCTTGTATTACATTGTAATTTTTTTTTTTTTTTTACCATGAATGTGTACTACTTGTGTAAGAAAAATAAAGGAAAGTAAATAGAATTGTTCATGTGTTTCTGGTCGGCTCTTCTCCAGATGAAATGGCCCCATCTTCTTTCACTTGACCATAAAGAGGGCTATTTAATTATCTGAGTTTTGTACATTATTGTCACAAATCTTATTGTGATTGTTAGCTAGTACTGACTGAACTCTTCACATGTGTTGGGCACCAAGTTAATCACTTAACATCCATTTTTTTTTTCATCAATACTCACTCCAGTGCTCCTTTGGCAGATGAGAGTTTGAAGCTCAGACGGCTGCAGTAATAAAAGAGACTAAAAGGCAGAGTTGAAACTTAAACCCAGGACCCTTTTAACTCAAAAGCACATGCTTTCATTCATTATATCACTCTGCCTCCTATCCACCTGGGATCACATGAGCAGCCTCCATTTTGGAGGAAAGATGATATATTTTTTCAGTGTACTCATTGCTGTGTACATGAGTACATGATGGTTACCTTGGGCATCGTTAGCATTTCCTGCGTACTCCAGAATCAAGGATCCTTTCTGCTTTTCTATAGTTTGCTCTGTGCACCAGATATCTGAGGCACTCTAGTTCCCCAAGGGTAAGCCTTTAAGATAAAAGCCTCACAAGGGATTGTGCAATTACCCAATGAACTCTGGCTAATGCGGCAGCCAAATTGGATAATACAAAGAAAGGCAAGCATTTTGCTGTGGGTGCTCAGCGTTGCTAGAGAGCTTTTTGAAATCCATGTCAGAAACCCCTAGCACTGTATTTCTTTATTTCTCAGGGTATTGGCCACTGCCTCCTTTGTACTGCAGTTACTTATGTACAGTATGTTCTATTGGACCAAGACTCTGACATTGGAGTCATTGCATAGAACCTAGCACATAAACTCCATTGAGAATAAAGGCATTGTGTAAATAAATAAATTCACCCAATGAATGCAGACTTTATTAGTTACAGCTAATGTTTATCTCTGTTGAACTTTATTAACCTCTTTATATTAATTGACCCATGGAGAAAATATAATCTTGACAGAATTTAAAGGAAAACCTCTTCCAATGGATTGATGACTTTGTGGCAGTACAGTCAGTCTTTTGACAAAGAAATCTAGTTATTATTTGAGAGGCTCAGGATAAGGGTCTAAGCAGTGAGTTGGAGTCAAGAAATTCCAAAGTCGGAAGGGTCCTTAGGAAGAGCTGGGACCAGAGGCAGAGTTTTTTTTGCCTCTTTAGTGTAAAGTCCTTAAGGGAGAGGTTTCAAAAAAGTACAGGAAGCAGACTATAGAAAGAACAGAAGAAAGGAGAGAAAGGAGGGGAGTAGAGGAGAGGGGAGAGGACGGAAAGAGATTGAAAAGGAGAGAGGAAAAGAGGGGAAGGGAGCTGGTTTACTCTGGAGGTTTAAATATTAATTAAGCTGGGAGAAATTAAAATAATTTAGTCCACCATTATTACCTATATTGTACATTATATAAATAAGAATTTATTATAAAAAAGATAATTTCCCATGTAAGTCTCCTCCCATGAGGCTGTAGAAACAGCATCGTACCTTGTTTGTACCTCTAGTACAGAAAAACAATCATCTAAAGAGTATTTGAAGGCATCCTAGATTCTTTTTTCTCTTTTGTCAAATTATTATTTTTAAAGTATTTTAAATTTGTATAAATTTATGGATTACACATGCAATTTTATTAGACGTATAGATTGCATAAATTGTGTAGTGGTCAAGTCAAGGCTTTTAGGGTAACCATCACCTGAATAACATTGTATCCCAGATTCTTTTAAGTAAGTTGGTTTCTTTTTATTTTGAGTCTTACCTTAAAAATAAGGTAAATTCGCTGAGAGATAGGTAAATCTCTTGTAAATTCACTGAGAGATATGAAGGTGACTCCCTTTGTTAGTTGTAAGAGGCACAAATCCCTATTGGGAACTTGTTGGCACACAGTCAGAGAAAGAGTTTGCTACCCTCCAAGATATAAAGGGTGCTGCTTCCTACAGTGTTTAGAACAGAGCACCATTTGGGTACCCTCTGTGGCTGCCTTCTGCTCCCATGCCATGCCATTGACCATTGACCATATATTCCTGTTCCCAGACTTTAGATTTGAATTTCAGGAAAAGAAAATTTTCAAGGAAAAACACATTAACATCATTTCATTGTAAAAACCATGTGAGTTCTTTCCCGCCCCCTAAGAAGATATTAATTGTAAGGCATAAAATGAGGGTGTTGGATAACAGCTTCATTAGCTCATTTATTGATCTGAGCACATTCATGTGCTTCACGCTGTGCTAGGGCCCGGGGTACAGCAGTAGACACATGCTTGCCTTCCATGGGCAAACAGTCTGGTGGGTAGGGATAGACAGGGGACAACTGCTGCCCCTGGAGTAAATGCTGGATGGGAAACCCAAGGGTCTGCAAACAGCCAAGACGTGGAGGGATCAGAGAAGGCTTTTTCTGAAGAAAGTGATGTTTAGAAAGAAACCTGAGACTGGGTAAGCAAAGCCAGGAAATGAGCTGGAGCTCAGAAGAAATGGGCAAGAGAGAGCCTGCAGTGTTGGGGGTTTTGAAATAAGCTTCATGAGACTGAGTGTCCTTTACTGAGGGGATGGTGGGGAGAGAATATGCTGGATAACAAGATCGATACTATGAAAAGCCTGGAGATGAACTTGACTCTAAGATGATAATGGGTTTTAAGTGGAAGAGTAATGTGGTCAGATATGCATTTTGGAAAGGTCACTCTGGCCACTGTGTGAAAAATGAATTGAGAACAGCCAGAGTGGAGATAGGGAGCCATTGAGGAGGCTGTGCCCATTGTCCAGGTGAAAGATGACAGCCTGTACTAGGCCGGTCTTGAGCTGACCCCTGAGATGAAAGGAGGAAGTTGATGGAGGCTGCTGGGTAAACAGGCCAGGTCTGCCACAGAGGAGACACTGGGCAGCAGGACAAGCAGGAGAGGAGGAGAGCCCATGGTTTACTTTTGCTCCTGGCCCTCTCTTTAGGTTTCAGATACCCACTGCCCCCATGCCACTGGCAGCAGGTGGGGTGGCAACAGGAATGACAATGCATGGTGCCAGGCAAAGTGTAGCTGCATCCCTGGCTGTCACCTGTGCTGCCTCCTGGGGTCCTCTCAATAACTCTGAGAGGTTGAGTACTTGCTGATGGTCACACAGTTTGCACAAGGAAGAGCCAGTATTTGGGTTCAGTTGGGATTTATTCCAGAGGTTTTCCATGATATCACAATGTCTCTATGTCATTTTAGGAAATACACATGATGTTTAACAAACTACCTTTGTAAATAATTTCTTTTCTCTAAGAAGTGAATTTAATAATGGAATATGAAATGCTGTCTAGGGGAAATGAGAATGAGAGGAAGTTTTAATTTGAATAAATGGTCTTGTGAGGAGCCCCTGAGTCATGTCATTTAGTTACCTTGATTATGGACAGGGAGGACCCTAATGTTGATCAATCCGTAGGGATTTATTGGAATAAACAGGACAATGTTTCTATGATAACACTTGCTGTTCTTCTGTCTTGGAAATCAGAGACTCAGATAAAAAGCAATTCTGTGATTCTGTGGTCTTCCTTAGATCAGACATTTGGTGAATAACAGATACCGCCAACCTTTCTAAATACAAGGATGAAGTGCATTAGAAAATGAAAAACATATTGTTGAAGTTTTTACACAAAATTAAACTCATAATCAGCATCATAGACTCATGTGTTATATTAACCAAGGAGAGCTGAGGAAAGTTTTGAGAGCCAGAGAGAGGGCAACATTTAGTCAAAATAATGTTTTTAAACAAAATGAAGCCATATCTCTAAGGAGCTCAGAGCTCTTCATATATGATGTTTTTGTTGAGTTGAATTTTTGTTTGTTTATTTGGTGGCTGAATGTTAGTGGTAGGATGAATGTGCAAGAGAAGCTAGCTTTTGGAGTCTATTAAAGAAGGAAACAAGGAGAATTAGTAAAGACAGAGGTGGGAAGAAGGAGGTCTGAGGTAATGCTGTACATCTTGTTCTTGAGGGCAGAGGTGTCCCCTGGCATGTTTGGATGCCAAACTTCTGCTAGGTTTCAATCCCTGGTACATCCCTGGGGATAAGTTGTTCTTTGGGAGCATTATCTCTTCAAAATAAAACAAGAAAGAATGAAATTGTACAAGAACTCCCATTTTAAGGCAGTAATTATCTGCAAATGTGTTCATAATCAATAGGCACCTTTTCTGCATAGGGAAATTCTCAAGAAAGAAACTTCGGTGAGGATGGGTATGGTAGTTCATACCTGTAATATCAGCACTTTGGGAGGCCCAGGCAGCCGGGTGGCTGGAGCCCAGGAGTTTGATACCAACCTGGGCAAAATGGCAAAGCCCTGTCTCTACTAAAAAGTACAAAAAGTTTGCTGGGCATGGTGGCATGCACGTGTAGTCCCAGCTACTTGGGAGGCTGAGATGGGAGGATCGCTTAAGCCTGGGAGGTTGAGGCTGCAATGAGCCATGACTGCACCATTGCACTGTAGCCGGGTGATAGAGTGAGATCCTGTCAAAACAATAAAAAGAAAGAAAAAAACAGAGAAAGAGAGAGTAAAGAAAGAAAGAAAAGAAAAGAAAAGAAAGAAAGAAAGAAAGAAAGAAAGAAAGAAAGAAAGAAAGAAAGAAAGCAAGCAAGCAAGCTTCATTGGATAATGTACAAATTGACCAATCAAAATGACAGAGGGAAAAACCTTGTCAGCAAAAGATAGAGAAAAAAACATCTATTGCTAAACTGTCAAGACAATGCTGATGCTTACAGGATCTGACATTTTGGCCACACAGACACTTTCCAAGCTGTCATTTTTCAGCCATGCAAATCTTTGTCCTAATGGCACTCTGACAGTAGACATCTTTTTGAGGTGTCTCTTCCTCCACCTGTCTGTGTGCATTTGTGGCAGAGGATATAATTACCACACATTTGGTGGTCTGGGCAAAGTTCTCCTTTCAGTGGAAGAAGGCCACAGCCAGTTCACACTGCACGCCCACCCACTCCAAGCTAGGCCCAAGAGTCAGTGCTTCAACAAGACCAGCAGCCCCAGGGAGAGTTCAGGCAAGGAAGGTGGCTCCTATAAGATCTCAAGAGCCAAAGAACATTCTAGAAACAGTCAGAGGTAGACACAAGCTGAAGGGTGGATCAGCAGCTGGGAGAAATTACTGAAAAGTTGGCAACCCAACTAACATGATTTAAAAAAATGTTCTAATTAGAAAACTAAATATCACACAAGACGGTGTATCTGAACTTTAGAATTAAAATAAGAAACCAAGATTTTAAAATTCAGAAGTTATTTGAGGGGTTTCTAAACTTTCTCTGTGCATTCTGGGATTTAGTCAGAAGGTAGGTTGGAGAGATGAACCAATAGCCAACATTCCCAACATCCCTGATATCCTCCTCACCCACACACAAATCCTGGTGGATTCCTGAGAATCTGAGGAGAGATGGAGAAGGGAGGCTGGAACATTTGCTTATATAAGAAGCCAATTTGATAAGGCGACTACAAGAGAGAAACTGCTGAATGCATTTGCTTCCCCAGGGGGACCTTTCCCTGTTGTGGCAATTGCGTATTAAAGCCAACCCACTCTTGCCACAAGAGTTGACCCAGATCTACCCACAATGGAGAGTGGAACAGTTTCAGAGACTGCTCCTCAGGGGCTTCAAGCTGCTCTTAGGAATCTGTAGAATCCTATGACCAACTCACCAAATTTTCTGTCTGCTGAGCTTCAGGGCAAGTCAGGCTCTGTTTAGTTGGGATCCAAGGGGAGAAGACCCTGTGAGCTTTGAGACTTCCAAATGTGGCATCTTAACTAAAGGAGCTGCTAAGAGGAGGGTAAAAATGAGATGAGTAAAGCTGCACAGGCCCCAGAGGGGAAACTTTAGTCTCCCTGCAGGGTGAATTATCAGGCCCCTGGACTCCGGCTGAAAAGTCCTTCCCTGTCCCAGAGCTGTTGAAGAGAACCTCTGCAATACAGAGAAAGTGAATTGGAGAATTTCCTCCCCAGGGGACTTCCAGAGCCATAAATCCTAATTAACTGTACCAGTTTACAGTAGATCTGCCAGCAAACTCTTCACCAATGGCCCAAAGTGCTGACTTCATGGTTAAGTGGCATGTGGAAATAAATGGCATTCAGAAAGCAAAGGGTCACCAGCCTGGTGGCCAATGAAGTGACTCATACTTTGGGGGCTCCTTGAGGCACTTTGTGGGTGACCGGGTAGAGGAAAAATCAGTGCAGCAAAATTCTCCAAGGCACTGAGTCCATGAAAACAAGGCCCTGTGAGATTCATTCCCCTCCATCCCACTTCCTCTGGAAGCTCAGAGACCAGCTCCGTTTCACATTCAAAATATGTCACAATTTCAGTTCCTTTTATCTGTGTTTCTGTTTTGATCTCCAAGAACTTAATTCACCTTGACTTTTTGAAAAAAAAATTCTGAAAGCACAAGACCGTTCTTGGAAGGCCAGGAAGGTCTAGAAAGCTTGGCATTTCTGACATGACATTTGGAGCCTGTTACAAACAAACTCTGAGTTGTCAGCTTGGGTCTCAAGAGTAAACTCTCAGTGATACTTCCCTGTTCTGGAGGGCGGTGTTAATTCAGCACTCTGGGGCCTCTGGGATTTTGAGGAACAAATGTGTTGTAGAATCCTCTCTGCACAACTTCAGAGAGCTTATTCTGTCAGCCTTTGCAATAACAACAGCTAACACTTAATATGGCACTTTCTCTGGTCCAGGCCCTGACCTAAGTGCCATTCATGTATTATCTCACTTCATCCTTACAACCCTATGAAGTAGGAACTATTATTAGCATTACCCCTTTCTTTTATTTATTTATTTAAATTAATCTTTTTTTAATTTTTCTTTTTTATTGAGACAGTGTCTTGCTCTATTGCCCAGGCTGCTCTTGAACTCCTGGGCTCAAGCGATCTTCCTGCCTCAGCCTCCCAAAGTGCTAGGATTACAGACATGAGCCACTTTGCCTGGCCGCATTATCCCCTTTTACTGATAAGGAGCTGATGCCGAGGGAGATAAAGTCATTTTCCCATGGTCATAGAGGTAGTCCGTGAACAAATCAGGATTTAAATCCTGAGGTTGCTGCTCTGCTACTGCTTCCCTGCAGCTGAGAGCAACACCTGTCATGCTTCTCACCATTTTTTATCATTAAATCATTTCTCAGCCTTGCTTTTATATACTTATTAGTGCCCTGCGAAAATTTTGCCTCCTTAATGCTTGTTCTAGGTCCCAATTCTGAGGTTTAATAATAATAGTTAACATCACTGAGCGCTCACCCTGTATGAGACAACTCACATTTATTATGCCATTTATAGATGGCATAACTGAGGCTCAGAGAAGATAGGTCACTTCTGCAAAATCTCACAGCCAGTAAGTGGCAGATGTGGCCTGCTACCTTACACCAACTGTCTCCTGTGAACACTTCTATTTATTTTAATTTATTTGTCAAATTGACAAATAATAATTGCATATTCATGGGGTATATATTGATGTTTCTATACATGTAATGTATATTGATCAGATCAGGGTAATTAGCATATCCATCATCTCAAATATTTATCATTTCCTTTTGTTGGGATCATTCAATATCCTCCTTTGAACTAGTTGAAACTTTTAATACATTATTGTTAATTAGAGCCATCTTACAGTGGTATAGAACGTTAGAACTTATTCCTCTCATCTAGTGGTAATTTTGTATCCTTTACCAAATCTCTCCCTTTCCCCCACTCTTCCAGGCCTCTGGTTTCCTCTGTTCTACCTTTTACTTCTATGAGATCAACTTTTTTATTCCACGTATGAGTGAGAACATACGGTGTTTGACTTTCTGTTTCTGGTTTAGGAAATATAATGGACTTAACATAATGTCCTCCAGTTCCACCCTTGTTGCCACAGATGACAAGATTTCATTCCGTTTTATGGCTGAATAGTATTCCATTATGTATATATACCACATTTTCTTTATCCATTCATCTGTTGTTGAACACTTAGGTTGATTCCATAACTTGGCTATTGTGAATAGCGCTGCAGTAAACATGTGAGTGCAGACATCTCTTAGGCAAACTGGTTTCAAAGCTTTTGGGCAAGTACCCAGAAGTGAGACTGATGGATCATATGGGAATTCTATTTTTAGTTTCTTGAGGAACCTCCATATAGTTCTCCATGGTGGCTATACTAGTTTACAGTCCCACCAACAACACATGAGTTCCCTTTACTCCACATCCTTGCCAACATTTGTTTTTTCATCTTTTTGATAATAGCCATCCTAACTGGGGTGAGATGATACCTCATCGTGGTTTTGAGTTGCAAAATCATCACTGATGATTAGTGATGTTGAACATTTTTTCATATACCTGTTGACCATTTGAATGTCTTCTTCGTGAAATGTCTGTTTAAATCACTTGCCCATTTTTAAATTGAATATTTTGCTGTTGAGATGTTTGAGTACCTTGTATATTCTGAATATTAGTCACCTGTCAGATTAGTAGTTTGCAAATATTTTCTCAAATTCTGTAGGTTATCTTTTCACTCTGTTGATTGCTTCCTTTGCTGTGTAGAAACTTTCTAGTTTGATAATCCCATTTGTTTATTTTTCCTTTTGTTGCCTGTGCTTTTGAGGTTTTATTCATGAAATCATTTCCCAGACCAGTGTTCTGAAATGTGTGTCCCATGTTTTCTTCTAGTAGTTTTTATCATTTTGGGTCTTATATTTAAGTCTTTGATCCATTTTGAGTTAAATTTTGTAGAGTGAGAGGTTTGGGCCTAGTTTCATTCTTCTATAGACATCCAGTTTTCCCAGAACCATTTATTCAGGAGACTGTCTTTTCCCCAATGAGTATTCTTGGCACCTTTGTCAAAAATCAGTTTGCTGTAGATATTTGGATTAATTTCTGGATTCTCTATTCTGTTCCATTGGTCTATGTGTCTGCTTTTGTTAGTAACATGCTATTTTGGTTACTATAACTCTGTAGTATGTTTTGAGGTTTGGTGGTGTGATACTTCCAGCTTTGTTCTTTTTGCTCAGGTTTGCTTTAGCTATTTGGGTCCTTTTGTGGCTCCATACAAAGTTTAGAACTTTCTTCTGTTCTGTGAAGAATGTCATGGGTATTTTGATAGGAATTGCATTGAATCTGTAGGTTGCTTTGAGTAGTACTGTCATTTTGACAATATTAGTTCTCCTCCATGAGCATGGGTTGTCTTTCCATTTGTTTGTATCCTCTTCCATTTATTTCATCAGTGTCTTGTAGTTTTCCTTGTAGAGTTTTTTCACCTCCTTGGTTACATTTCTTCCTAAGGTTGTTTTTTGTTTGTTTGTAGCTGTTGTAATGGGATTGCCCTCTTGATTTTTTTTTCCAGCTAGTTCATTGTTTGTGTAGAAAACACTACTGATGTTTGTATATTAATTTTGTTTCCTGCAACTTTATTGAATGATTTATTAGTTCTAAGAGTTTTTGGTGGAGTCTTTCTATATATAAGATTATCATCTCTAAACAGGAACAATTTGACTTCTTTCTCTTGAGTATGAATGCCATTTATTTATTTCTCTTGCCTAATGACTCTGACTAGGATTTCCAGTGGTATATTGAATAAGAGTGGTGAGAGTAAGCATCATTGTCTGTCCCAGTTCTTGGAAGAAAAACTTCCAACTTTTTCTAATTTAGTAAGATGTTTGCTGTGAGTTTGTCACATGTGGCCTTTGTTATACTGAAGTACTTTCCTTCTATACCTAATTGTAAGAAGTTTCTATCATGAAGGGAGGTTGAATTTTATCAAAAGATTTTTCTGCATCTATTGAGGATCATATGGCTTTTGTCTTTCACTCTATTGATGTGATGTATGATGTTTATTTATTTGCATATGTTGAACCATCCTTGCATCCTGAGATAAATCCCACTTGATCATGGTGTATTGTGTTTTTGATATGTTGTTTGATTTGGTTTGCTAGTATTTTGTTTGGCATTTTTGCTTCTATACGTATCAGGGATATTAGCCTGTAGTTTTTTTTTTTTTTTTTTTTGTTATGTCCCTATTCAGTTTTGGTATCAGGGTTATGCTGGCTTCATAGAATGAATTAGGAAGAATTAATTCCTTCTGCTTCAATTTTTTGGAATAGTTTGAGATGAATCGATATGAATTCTTCTTTAAAGATTCAGTAAAATTCATCAGTGAAGCCATCTGGTGTTTCTTTTTGGGAGACTATTACTGATTCAGTCTTATTATATGTTTTTGGTTTATCCAGGTTCTGTTTTCTTCAGGGTTCAATCTTGGTAGGTTGTATGTATCTAGGAATTTACCCATTTCCTGTAGGTTTCAAATATATTGGTATATAATTGTTCATGGTAGTATGGTAGTCTCTAATGATCCTTTGTATTTCTGTGGGATCTGATGTGATGTTTCCTTTTTCATTTCTGATTTTATTTATTTGGTTCTTCTCTCTTTTTTTCTTAGTTTAGCTAGTGGTTTGTCCATTTTGTTTACCTTTTCAAAAAACCAGCTGTTCACCTTTTGTATTTTTTTAAGTATCAATTTTATATTTCTATTCTGCTCTTTATTACTTCTTCTACTAATTTTGGGCTTAGTTTGCTCTTGCTTTTCTAGTTCCTTGAGGGGCATTTTTAGGTTGCTTATTTGAAATCTTTTTAATTTCTAATGTAGGCATTTATTGCTATAAGCTTGCCTCTTAATACTGCTTTTGCTGTGTCCCATAGTTTTTGGTATACTGTGTTTCTATTTTAGTTTTTTTCAAGGAATTTTAAAATTATATTCTTAATTTCTTTCTTTACCCATTGGTTATTCAGAAGCATGTTGCTTAATTTCCGTGTATTTGTATAGTTTTGAATGTTCCCCTTGTTATTGCTATCTATTTTTGTTCCCTTGTGGTCAAATAAGTTACTCGGTATGATTTTGATTCTTAAAAAAATTTTTTTGAGACTTGTTTTGTGTCCTAATATATTGTAAATCATGGAGAATGTTTCACATGCTGATGAAAAATAAATATGTATTCTGCAGCCGTTGGGTGAAATGTTCTGTAAATGTCTGTTAGGTCCATCTGGTGTATGGGGCCATTTAAATCTGATGTTTCTTTGTTGATTTCCTGATTAGATGATCTGTCCAGTGCCAAGAATTGGCTGCTGAGTCCCCAGATATTGTTGTATTGGGGTCTATCTCTTCCTTTAGATTTAATATTTGCTTTATATATCCTGGTGGTCTAGTGTTGGGTGCATATATACTTACAACTGTTATTTTTTGGTGAATTCACCTTTTTATTATTATATAATGTCCTTCTTTTCTCTTTTTACAGCTTAACCCAAAGTCTGTTTTGTCTGATATAAGCATAGCTATTCCTGCTCACTTTTGATTTCCATTTGCATGGAATATCTTTTTTCATCCCTCCACATTTAGTCTATGTATATCTTTACAGGTTAGGTGATTTTCTTATAGGCAGCATATAGTTGGGTCTCGTGTTTTTAAAATCTATTAGACTAGTCTATATCTTTTAAATGGGGAATTTAATCCATTTACATTCAAGGTTCTTATTTCTTGGGAGGTGAGGACTTACTTCTATCATTGTATTGATTCTTCTCTGCTTGTTTTGTGTATCTTTTGTTCCTCACTTCTTCTCTTATTGTTTATCTTTGCAATTGAATGGTTTCCTGTGGTGATAAGGCTTGATTCCTTTCTGATTCTCCTTTGTGTATCAGCTCTACTAGTAAGTTTTATAGTTTCGCATGTTTTCATGAAAATGGTTATCATCTTTTCACTTCCAGATATGACTCCTTTGAGCATTTCTTTTAAGGCTGGTCTAGTGGTGATACATTCTCTTAATTTTTGCTTGTCTGGGAAAGATTTTATCTCCTCTTCATTTCAGAAGGATAGCTTTGCTTGGTATAATATTCTTCATGGACAGGTTTTTTTCTTTTGGTATGTTGAATTTATCATCCCAATTCTCTCTTGACCTCTAAGGTTTCTGGGAAATCCACCCTTAGGCCAATGAAGATTCCCTTATATGTGGCTTGATGCTCTTCTCTTGCTGCTTTTAAAATTTTTTCTTGTCTTTGACTTTTGACAGTGTAAGTATAATGTGACTTGGGGAGGATCTTTTTGCATTGAATCTATTTGGAATTTTTTTAGCTTCTTGGACCTGCATGCCCATCTCTCTCTCAAGACTTGGGAAGTTCTCTGCTATCATTTTATTAAATATGTTTTCCTACCCTTTCTCCTCTCTTTGCCTTCTGAAACACCCATAATATGAGCATTTCTTTCATGAACTGTGTCCCATAAATCCTGTAAGCTTTTTTCATTCTCTTTTATGCCTTTTTTGTTTGTCTGCCTGTGTTGTTTCAAAAGACCTGTCTTCGTGCTTAGAAATTCTTTCTTCTTGGCCAGTCTGTTGTTGAAGCTCTCTATTATATTTTTATTTCATTCAATGAATTCTTCGTCTCTAGGATTTCTTTTTGGTTCTTTTTTATGATAACTATCTTTTTTGTTGAATTTCTCATTCAAATTATGAATCATTTTCCTGATTTCATTGAATTGTCTATCTGTATTCTCTTATATCTCACTGAGTCACCTTCAGATTATTATTTTGAGTTCCTTTATTTGCATTTCATGTATTTCCCTATGATTTGGGTCTGTTACTAGAATTATTATTTTCCTTATGGGGTGTCATGTTTCCATGCTTTTAAATATTTGATGTGTTCCTATGTTGATTTCTACACATCTGGTGGAAAAGTTGTCTCTTTCAATTTTATGGAGTAGGTTTCACAGGGCAAAGCTTATTCATATAAATGTGTCCTGGAGTATCAGTTCAGTGAGGTGAGCAGACCTTGGTTCTATGTAGACATTTTAGTGTAGTCTTCATGTGGTTTCTTTGGCTGTAATCCATATTAGTGGCATTTGCAAGTCTCTCAGTGGCCTAGGCTGTAAGAATTTGTAGTGATAGCCAGATGTGGGCTTCCTGGGCTGTTTCTCAGGTAAAGGGCATGTGTGTACACATGATGGGTCAACGAACTATGGGTTAAGTTTGCTAGGGTTAAGGCCGTGGGGCTGTTACCCTGGCTGGGAGTATGTGAATGCGGTTGCTCAGTCAGCCTGGGGGGTGGAGGGCATGCCTGCCAGGAGTGGCTTGCAGGGATATTTCTCAGTCTCAGGATGCAGGTACATAGCTGCTTGGATGGCCTGAGGGAACATCTGCTGGGGCAACCCATTAGGCTGTTTCTCTGGCTCAGAATGTGGACACAAGTCTGCTTGGCTTGCCTGGGGACATGCCCTCCAGGGGTGCCCCACAGGGCTGTTTTTCAGGACTGTTATATGGGTGCACAGTTGCAAAGCTAGCCTAAGACTGGTTTGCTGGGCATGACCTATGGGGATGTTTCTCAGGGCCAAGACTCAACTGCACAGCTGCTCACTTGGCCTGGGAGCATGTTTCCTGTGAACATTTCTATGATCTATAAAAAGCGTCCTATTTGCCCTTGCACAGTATGTGCTAGCTCTTGGAGCTAACATTCAAGACAATCTCCAAAGTTATTAGATAAACATACAGTACTATTGTGGGAAGAGCAGATTGCAGGGTGGGGTATTAAAGTAGGAGCTTCTTAGTGTGGAGAATTAAAAACCACAACAGAGTGGTTAGATGAAAGTGAGGAGAAGAGGAAGCCTAATGTGGCTGCAAATTTGCCTAGACCATCAAATCCTATGGTTCCATGTCTAATATTTGTGCTTTAAGAGCACATTGCAGTAACACTTGTTTGCCTAGTGATGATGTTTGCCAAGTTCCCTCAAATATGTGCTTGTCAGAATAGGGTATGCAAAATCAGTAGAAGACTGTCCATTCCCCATGAAAATCTGATTATCTGGAGAGGCAGACATGATGTGTCTGCCTGACATATATCCCCCAAAGAGCAAGGAGAACTAATTTTAGGCTGCAGTAGTTTTTATACAAGTGCCATAGGGATAAAAAAAATAGAGAGACCCATGGGAAATGTCAGTTGCTAAGGTGATCTGCAGAAGGCAATGTAGATGTTGAAGAAGATTATTTGGATTGGCAAGAGTTAGGCACATTGCAGGTTGAGGAAGAGGGGGGATTAGGAAGAGGGGCAGGTTAGAGACCAGAGAGAGTGGCGTGAAAGGCACAGGAATAGGCATAAAGAAGTGCAAGCCCAGGTCTTGCCCGCCTGGTCTTGAAGAACAGTAAAATAATAACAATAATACCAGTTTCATAGTTTCAAAGTGTCTTTACATGCATTATTATATTTGCTTCTCTTGGAGCCCTCATCAGATATGGGGTTGGGGGACATCATTATCCTCATTTTATTTTATTTTTATTTACTTTTTTTTATTATACTTTAAGTTCTGGGATACATGTGCAGAATGTACAGGTTTGATACATAGGTATATATGTGCCATGGTGGTTTGCTGCACCCATCAACCTGTCATCTACATTAGGAATTTCTCCTAATGCTATCCCTCCCCTTGTCCCCCACCCCCCGACAGGCTCTGATGTGTGATGTTCCCACTCCCCTGTGTCCATGTGTTCCCATTGTTCAACTTCCACTTCTGAGTGAGAACATGTGGTGTTTGGTTTTCTGTTCCTGTATTAGTTTGCTGAGAATGATAGTTTCCAGCTTCATCTATCTCCCTGCAAAGGACATGAACTCATTCTTTTTTATGGCTGCGTAGTATTCCATAGTGTATACGTGTCACATTTTCTTTATCCAGTCTATCATTGATGGGCATTTGGGTTTGGTCCAAGTCTTTCCTATTGTGAAAACTGCTGCAATAAACATGTGTGTGAATGTGCCTTTATAGTAGAATAATTTATAATCCCTTGGGTATATACCCAGTAATGGGATTACTGGGTCAAATTGTATTTCTGGTTCTATATACTTGAGGAATCTTCCACAATGGTTAAACTAATTTACACTCCCACCAACAGTGTAAGAGCATTCCTATTTCTCCACATCCTCTCCAGCATCTGTTGTTTCCTGACTTTTTTTTTTTTTTAATTTAAGTTCAGGGATACATGTGCAGAATGTGCAGATTTTTTACAAAGGCATACACATGCCATGGTTGTTTGCTGCACTCATCAACCCATCCTCTACATTAGGTATTTCTCCTAATGCTATCCCTCCCCTAGCCTCCCACCCCCTGAAAGGCCCCAGTGTGTGATGTTCCCCTCCCTGTGTCCATGTGTTCTCATTGTTCAACTCCCACTTATGAGTGAGAACATATGGTGTTTGGTTTTCTGTTCCTGTGTTAGTCTGCTGAGAATGATGGTTTCCAGCTTCATCCATGTCCCTGCAAAGGACATGAACTCATTCTTTTTTTATGGCTGCATAGTATTCCATGGTGTATATGTACCACATTTTCTTTATCCAGTCTATCATTGATGGGCATTTCGGTTGGTTCCAAGTCTTTGCTATTGTGAATAGTGCTGCCATAAACACACGTGTGTATGTGTCTTTATAGTACAATGATTTATAATCCTTTGGGTATATACCCAGTAATGGGATTGCTGGATTGAATGGTATTTCTGGTTCTAGATCCTTGAGGAATTGCCACACTGTCTTCCACAATGGTTGAACTAATTTACACTCCCACCAACAGTGTAAAAGCATTCCTATTTCTCCACATCCTGTCCAGCATCTGTTGTTTCCTGACTTTTTAATGATCGCCATTCTAACTGGTGTGAGATAGTATCTCATTGTGGTTTTGATTTGCATTTCTCTAATGACCAGTGATGATGAGCTTTTCTTCATATGTTTGTTGGCTGCAAAAATGTCTTCTTTTGAGAAGTGTCTGTTCATATGCTTTGCCCACTTTTTGATGGGGTTGTTTGTTTTTTCTTGTAAACTTGTTTAAGTTCCTTGTAGATTCTGGATATTAGCCCTTTGTCAGATGGATAAATTGCAAAAATTTTCTCCCATTCTGTAGGTTGCCTGTTCACTCTGATGGTAGTTTCTTTTGCTGTGCAGAAGCTCTTTAGTTTAATTAGATCCCATTTATCAATTTTGTCTTTTGTTGCCATTGCTTTTGGTGTTTTAGTCATGAAGTCTTTGCCCATGCCTATGTCCTGAATAATATAGCCTAGGTTTTCCTTTAGGGTTTTTATGGTTTTAGGTCTTATGTTTAAGTTTTTAATCTATCTTGAGTTAATTTTTGTATAAGGTGTAAGGGAGGAGTTCAGTTTCAGTTTTCTGCATATGGCTAACCAGTTTTCTCAACACCATTTATTAAATAGGAAATCCCTTCCCCATTGCTTGTTTTTGTCAGGTTTGTCAAAGATCAGATGGGAGCAGATGTGTGGTGTTATTTCTGAGGCCTATGTTCTGTTCCATTGGTCTATACATCTGTCTTGGTACCCGTACCATGCTGTTTTGGTTACTGTAGCCTTGTAGTATAGTTTGAAGTCAGATAGTGTTATGCCTCCAGCTTTGTTCTTTTTGCTTAGGATTCTCTTGGCTACATAGGCTCTTTTATGGCTCCATCTGAAATTTAAAGTAGTTTTTTCTAATTATTTGAAAAAAGTCAGTGGTAGCTTGATGGGGATAGCATCGGATCTATAAATTACTTTGCACAGTATGGCCATTTTCATGATATTGATTCTTCCTATCCATGAGCATGGAATGTTCTTCCATTTGTTTGTGTCCTGTCTTATTTCCTTGAGCAGTGGTTTGTAGTTCTCCTTGAGGAGGTCTTTCACATCTCTTGTAAGTTGTATTCCTAGGTATCTTATTCTCTTTGTAGCAATTGTGAATGGGAGTTCACTCATGATTTGCTCTCTGTTTGTCTATTATTTGGCTATAGGAATGCTTGTGATTTTTGCACATTGATTTGTTTCCTGAGACTTTGCTGAAGTTGCTTATCAGCTTAAAGAGTTTTTGGCTGAGATTATAGGGTTTTGTAAATATACAATCATGTCATCTGCAAACAGAAACAATTGGACTTCCTCTCTTCCTATTTGAATACACTTTGTTTCTTTCTCTTGCCTGATTGCCCTGGCCAGAATTTCCAATACTATGTTGAATAGGAGTGGTGAGAGAGGGCATCCTTGTCTTGTGTGTATTTTCAAAGGGAATGCTTCCAGCTTTTGCCCATTCAGTATGGTATTGGCTGTGGGTTTGTCATAAATAGCTCTTATTATTTTGAGATATGTTCCTTCAACATCTAGTTTATTGAGTGCTTTTAGCATGAAAGGGTGTTGAATTTTATCAAAGGCCTTTTCCGCATCTAGTGAGATATTCATGTGGTTTTTGTCATTGGTTCTGTTTATGTGATGAATTATGTTTATTGATTTGTGTATGTTGAACCAGCCTTGCATTCCAGGGATGAAGCCAACTTGATCGTGGTGGATAAGCTTTTTAATGTGCTGCTGAAGTTGGTTTGCCAGTGCTTTATTGAGGATTTTCACACCAATGTTCACCAGGGATATTGGCCTGAAATTTTCTTTTTTTGTTGTGTCTCTGCCAGGTTTTAGCATCAGGATGATGCTGGACTCATAAAACGCGTTAGGGAGAGTCCTTCTTTTTCTATTTTTTGGAATAGTTTCAGAAGGAATGGTACCAGCTCCTCTTTGTACCTCTGGTAGAATTCGGCTGTGAATCCATCTGGTCCTGGGTTTTTTTTTTGGTTCGTAGGCTATTAATTATACTGACTCAATTTCACAACTTGTTATTGGTCTATTCAGGGATTCCACTTCTTCCTGGTTTAGCCTTGGGAGGGTGTATGTGTCCAGGAATTTATCCATTTCTTCTAGATTTTCTAGTTTATTTGCATAGAGGTGTTTATAGTATTCTCTGATGATAGTTTGTATTTCTATGGGATCAGTGGTGATATCCTCTTTATCATTTTTTATTGTATCTATTTGATTCTTCTCTCTTTTCTTTTTTATTTGTCTGGCTAGCAGTCTATCTATTTTGTTAATCTTTTCAAAAAAACAGCTTTTGAATTCATTTTTTGAAGGGTTTTTTATGTCTCTATCACTTTCAGTTCTGCTCTGATCTTAGTTATTTCTTGTCTTCTGCTGGCTTTTGAATTTGTTTGCTCTTGCTTCTCTAGTTCTTATAATTGTGATGTTAGGATTTCTATTTTAGACCTTTCCTGCTTTCTCCTGTGGGCATTTAGTGCTATAAATTTCCTTCTAAACAGTGCTTTAACTGTGTCCCAGAGGTTCTGATACATTGTGTCTTTGTTCTCATTGGTTTCAAAGAATTTATTTATTTCTGCCTTAATTTCATTATTTACCCAGTAGTCATTCAGGAGCAGGTTTTTCAGTTTCCATGTAGTTGTGTGGTTTTGAGTGAGTTTCTTTTCTTTTCTTTTTTTTTTTTTTTTTTTTTTTGAGACAGAATCTTGCTCTGTCACTCAGGTTGGACTGCAGTGGCACAATTTCAGCTCACTGCAACCTCCGCCTCCTGGGTTCATGTCATTCTCCTGCCTCAGCCTCCTAAGTATTTGGGACTACAGATGCCTGCCACCACGCCCTGCTAATTTTCTTATTTTTAGTAGAGGCGGGGTTTCACTGTGTTAGCCAGGATGGTCTTGATCTCCTGACCTTGTGACCCACCTGCCTCGGCCTCCCAAAGTGCTGGGATTACAGGCATGAGCCACTGCACCTGGCCTGGAGTGAGTTTCTCAATCCTGAGTTCTAGTAGATTGCACTGTGGTCTGAGAGACAGTTTGTTATGATTTCTGTTCTTTTGCATTGGCTGAGGAGTGTTTTACTTCCAATTATGTGGTCAATTTTAGAATAAGTGCAATGTGGTGCTGAGAAGAATGTCTATTCTGTTGATTTGGGGTGGAGAGTTCTGTAGATGTCTATTAGGTCCACTTGGTCCAGAGCTGAGTTCAAGTCCTGAATATCCTTGTTAATTTTCTGTCTCATTTATCTTTCTAATATTGACAGTGGGGTGTTAAAGTCTCCCACTATTATTGTGTGGGAGTCTAAGTCTCTTTGTAGGCCTCTAAGAACTTGCTTTATGAATCCGGGTGCTCCTGTATTGGGTGCATATATATTTAGGATAGTTAGCTATTCTTGTTGCATTGATTGCTTTGTCATTATGTGATTCCCTTCTTTGCCTTTTTTGATCTTTATTAGTTTAAAGTCTGTCTTATCAGAGACTAGGATTGTAACCCCTGCTTTTTTTTTTTCCCCCCATTTGCTTGGTAAATATTCCTTCATCCCTTTAGTTTGAGCCTATGTGTGTCTTTGCATGTGGGATTGGTTTCCTGAATACAGCACCCCGATGGGTCTTGACTCTTTATCCAATTTGCCAGTCTTTGTCTTTTAATTGGGGCATTTAGCCCATTTACATTTAAGGTTAATATTGTTATGTGTGAATTTGATCCTGTTATTATGATGCCAGCTGGTTATTTTGCACATTAGTTGATGCAGCTTCTTTATAGTGTCAATGGTCTTTACATTTTGGTATGTTTTTGCACTAGCTGGTACCGGTTTTTCTTTTCCATATTTAGTGCTTCCTTTGGCGCTCTTGTAAGGCAGGCCTGGTGGTGACAAAATCCCTCACCATTTGCTTGTCTGTAAAGGATTTTATTTCTCCTTCACCTACGAAGCTTATTTTAGCAGGATGTGAAATTCCGGGTTGAAAATCTTTTCTTTAAGAATGTTGAATATTGGCCCCCACTCTTTTCTGGCTTGTAGAGTTTCTGCAGAGAGATCTGCTGTTAGTCTGATGGGCTTCCTTTTGTGGGTAACCCAACCTTTCTGTCTGACTGCCCTTAACATTTTTTCCTTCATTTCAACCCTGGTGAATCTGATGATTATGTGTCTTGGGGTTTCTCTTATTGAGGAGTATCTTAGTGGTGTTCTCTGTATTTCCTGAATTTGAATGTTGGCCTGTCTTGCTAGGGTAGGGAAGTTCTCTTGGATAATATCTGGAAGTGTGTTTTCCAACTTAGATCCATTCTCCCTGTCACTTTCAGGTACACCAATCAGATGTAGGTTTGGTCTTTTCATATAGTCACATATTTGGAGGCTTTGTTTGTTCCTTTTCATTGTTTTTTCTTTAATCTTGTCTTCATGCTTTATTTCATTAAGTAGATCTTCAATCTCTGATATCCTTTCTTCCATTTGATCAATTCTGCTATTGATACTTGTGTATGCTTCATAAAGTTCTCGTGCTGTGTTCTTCAGCTCCATCAGGTCTTTTATGTTCTTCTCTAAACTGGTTATTCTAGTTAGCAGTTTCTTTAACCTGTTATCAATGTTCTTAGCTTTCTTGCATTGGGCTAGAACATGATCCTTTAGCTAGGAGGAGTTTGTTGTTACCCACCTTCTGAAGCCTACTTCTGTCAATTCGTCAAACCCATTCACCATTCAGTTTTGTTCCCTTGTTGATGAGGAGCTGTGATCCTTTGGAGGTGAAGAGTCATTCTGGTTTTTGGAATTTGGGGCATTTTTGCACTGGTTTTTCCTCATCTTTGTGGATTTATGTACCTTTGATCTTTGATGCTGGTGACCTTTGGATGGGATTTTTGCACGAGCATCCTTTTCATTAATATTGATGTTATTACTTTCTGTTTGTTAGTTTTCCTTCTAACAGTCAGGCCTGTCTTCTGCAGGTGTGCTGGAGTTTGCTGGAGGTCTACTCCATACCCTGTTTGCCTGGGTATCACCAGCAGAGGCTGCAGAACAGCAAAGATTGCTGCCTGCTCCTTCCTCTGGAAGCTTTGTCCCAGAGGGACACCTGCCAGATGCCAGCCAGAGCTCTCCTGTATGAGGTGTCTGTTGACCCCTGCTGCGAGGTATCTCCCAGTCAGGGGGCATGGGGTTTAAGGACCCACGGGGTTCAGGGATCCACTTGAGGAGGCAGTCTGTCCCTTAGCAGAGGTCAAGTGCTGTGCTGAAAGATCCGCTGCTCTCTTCAGAGCTGGCAGGCAGGAACGTTTAAGTCTGCTGAAGTTGTGCCCACAGCCACCCCTTCCCCCAGGTGCTCTGTCCCAGAGACATGGGAGCTTTATCTATAAGCCCCTAACTGGGGCTTCTGCCTTTCTTTCAGAGATGCCCTGCCCAGAGATGAGGAATCTAGACAGGCAGTCTGGCTATAGCAACTTTGCTGTGCTATGGTGGGCTCTGCCAGTTCGAACTTCCTGGCAGCTTTGTTTACACTGTGAGGGGAAAACCACCTACCCAAGCCTCAGTAATGGTGGACACCCCTCCCCCACCAAGCTCACACATCTCAGGTTGACTTCAGATTGCTGCTGTGCGGGCAGCAAGAATTTCAAGCCAGTGGATCTTAGCTTGCTGGGCTTTGTGGGGATGCATCTACAAGTGACCTGCAAGATCACTTGGCTCCCTGGCTTCAGCCCCCTTTCCAGAAAAGTGAATGGTTCTGTCTTGCTGGCATTCCAGGCTCCACTGAGGCATAGAAAAAAATTCCTGCAGCTAGCTCAGTATCTGCCCAAACAGCAGCCAAGTTTTGTGGTTGAAACCCAGGGCCCTGGTGGTATAGGAACCTGAGGGATTCTCCTAGTCCGCAGGTTGCAAAAACCATGGAAAAAGCATAGTATCTGGGCCAGATAGCATCATCCCCCATGGCACAGTCCCTCAAGGCTTCCCTTGGCTAGGGGAGGGAGTTCCCCAACCCCGTGCACTTCCCAGGTGAGGCGATACCCCACTCTGCTTCTGCTCACCCTCCATGGGCTGTGCCCACTGTCTAACCAGTCCCAATGAGATGAGCTGGGTACCTCAGTTGGAAATGCAGAAATCACCCACTTTCTGCATTGGTCTTACTGGGAGCTGCAGACCGGAGCTGTTCCTGTTCAGCCATCTTGCCAGTCACCCTATCCTCATTTTATAGATAAGCTTCCCTCAAAGAAGCTAAGTAATTTGTCTATCCAAGGTCACCTACTTAGAAAAGGCAGACCAGAACCCAGGCCTCTGTGCTCTTTCTGCCATCTGTTCCCTGATTGTACAGCTCCACTAGTTGGTGCTGACTCTCATATATGAGAATACAGATACGATTGGGACCAAGTGGTGGAAAGTCATATTTGTGGTTGAGGAATTTCCATTTGGTCTGATAGGCAATTACACTCTCTGAGTGAAATGAAAATTGCATTTTAATTGGTTACATCTAGCAATGGTGTATAGATTTTACTGGTTAAATCTCTAAAAACAGATGATGCTATGGTTTCTAGGCATCAGCTAACAAAGTCTGAGGTTAGGAAAGTGATATTGTACATATAGAGTAGGGACAAAGTATAAGAAATGTGATATAAAAACAAGGGAGATAACTCAGCCAATTGATTGAATGTGAAGTATAGAAGAGAAAAGAATTAAAGAAAACATCCCAATAGTGGTTACCAACTGAGTGAGATCAGTTTGAGGAGATGGATAAATTCAGACAGAGTTTGAGGTAGAGGCAGAATCTCCAAATAAGACTATCCGGTAGGCAACTAAAAATGTTGGAACTATAGCTCAGGTTAGAATTTAGGAAAAGCCATTTGAGCTCTCCTAGTCCCAGATTTGTTTCTTTATTTGTAAAATAGAGATAACAATGCCAATTTAGCCTGTCTCAAGGATAGCTAGTAGAGCAAATGAGATATCTGAAAAGAAAATTCTTTGCAAACTATAAGACGAAAATATGAGCTGTCAAAAGGCATATCTGGGAGGCAGAGGCAAAGGAACAGTGCAAAGTTTCCATGGTGGGTAAATCCTTTGAGGAAATATAGGCAGAGGTGAGCCGAGGACAAAGATGGGGCTCCAGTGGGTGTCCACAATAGGGTAAAGGTGAAGTGACTGGTGGTCAGAAGGGTGAGCAGTCAGGAAATGGAAAACCATGAGGCCTCAGGGCTACAGAAGTCAGATGAGTGGAGGTTTCAAAGACATGAGAATTGAAGTCTACAGAGTGACTGAAAAGGAAGTTTGAGAAAAGAACAGTAGAACAGGCTGCTGAGCAGGAATGAATGATCTTAATCTCAGTCATGTAAAATTCTAAGGAGGGTCTCCTCTGAGGTGGAGGGCGTGGGGCAGGGAAGGCATATTGCTGTAGATTAGGAAGAAGATAATGACCAAAAAACAACACCGGAGTCCTCTGCTTCAGGGTGTCTAGGTGCAAAAGAACAAGAAGAAATGGTACAGAATTTCAGTTGGTCACAGAGTTTGGTAGGAGGAATCACTAGCATTTGATGCTCAGAGAGCAAAGGATACACAGCTACAGAGTGGGAAGGTTGAGAGTCAAGCCTGGTCTCCTGGATTTCTGGTAGACTGTAAATTCTACCATACTATGGCTCAAGTGTATGACGTTCAGAGAGGAGGAGAGATGAACAGAGGAAGAAACTAAAGTTACATGAGAAAGATGCACTGAGAGTAAGAGTCAAGGTGACCCAGAGAGAAGTACACATCCTCTCTCCCTGACTCAAATTCTTTCTCCAGCAACAAACATTTTGCAGTAGCTGCAGAAATCAAAAGCATCCTCTCTCCTTCCTGAGGTCACTGTCTCAACTGCTGCTTTTTTTTTTTTAATTAGCTTCCAGGAAGCCTTCAGCTTTCTACACCACCCCTCTACTGATAACCTTCCTGTTACTGAATCGCCTGGTACTATTTTTTTTTTTTTTTTTTTTTGAGACAGAGTCTCACTCTATCACCCAGGCTGGAGTGCAGTGGCGCAATCTTGGCTCACTGCTGCAACCTCCGCCTTCAGGGTTCAAGCTCTTCTTGTGCCTCAGCCTCCTGAGTATCTGGGATTACAGGCAAGCACCACCACATTTCTCCATACCAAGGAATTGGGGTTTTATCCTGAGGGCAGAGAGAGCCTCTGAAATGTGGAGAGGAGATCTGCATTTTAGAGAGGTGACACTGGCAGTAGATGAGGACAGTTTGGTGGAGGCAAGCCCAAGTACAGAGAGGCTAATTTTTGTATTTTTAGTAGAGATGAGGTTTCACCATGTTGGCAAGGCTGGTCTCAAACTCCTGGCCTCAAGTGATCTGCCCACCTCAGCCTCCCAAAGTGCTGGGATTACAGGCATGAGCCACCGGACTGGGTCCACCTGTTACTTTTTATTCCCATTGAACACTCACTTCTCCTTAAAGCAATCTTTTTCTCCTTAAAGCAAGTCTTGGCATTGTGTTCTTTACTCTCCTCGTATCATTTGGCCAGCCTTTCTCAATCATCATTCCAGCCTCTTCTGTCTGCCTGTCCCTTAATTGTTGGTGTTCCCCAGGGTTCTATCCTCCTTTGTTCTCACACCCCCGCTGTGCGACCCTCTCCACTCCTCTGGCTTCAGTTACCATCACGTGCTGACAGCCTTACATTTATCAGGTTCACCTAGTTCCTCCTCCCCAGCTATACAGAGCAACAGGACAGCTCCATTTGCCTATTTCTTGAATGCCTCAAATCCAAAATGCCCCAAATTAAACTTCCCATTTCTTCAGCCCAACCAGCATCTTCTTCATAGGTTCCTTTTATTAATGAAAGGCACCACTTCCTTCCCCTACTACCTGAGAGGAACCTTGACTTCCCTTTTCCCTGACCCTCTATATTTAGTCCATCCACAGTCTGGTCAGTTCTCACTCCTTTATAGCTCTCAGTCCCATCCAGGTCTGTGCAGCCTCTCTGTTCTGCGCAATCACAAGAGCACCCCTACTCACCTCTCTGTACTTGAGCTTGCCTCCACCAAACTGTCCTCATCTGCTGCCAGCATCACCTCTCTAAAATGCAGATCTGCTCTCCACCTTTCAGAGGCTCTCACTGCCCTCAGGATGAAATCCCAATTCCTTGGTATGGAGAAAGGCCCCTCTGGAACCACTCTCTGACCACCCATCCTCCTTGCATGCTTCACCTAGGCTCTACTATATTACTTACACTTCCCCAAACGTGCCATGTGCTCTCAACTTGGGGCCTTTGTAAATCGTTTTCCACTGCCCAGAGTCCCTGTCCCTCTCTCCTTAGTCAATCTGTCTCCCCCAAAACCTTAAAAAACTCCCCTCATTCCCCAAGGCTGGTGTGGCCCCTCCCCTGCATTCTCATAGCACTCTTGAGGTTTCTTTCTGTGGGCCCTTCTTCCTATAGAGCTTTGTCCTGTTGACTTGCTTGACCCATTCATCACCCCAGAGGTTCCTTTTGGTCTGAGATTATGTTTTCTTCACTGTCATATACACAGGGCTGAGTATATGTGGCGCAGAGAAGCAGGACAGTGTTTTGATTGAGCAGACAACTGGGTTCAAGCCACATCCTACCACTAACTTGCAAGGGAATTTGGGCACACAAGCTATTCCATGCCTGTGCACTTTGGTCTTCTCATCTATAAAATGATCAAATCAGAGTACCTAGAGCTGTTATCAAGTAAGAGTAGCAAGGATTGTTTGAGGACTAATTGAGTTAATAGCATAAGGAGCATGGCAGAGTGCCCGGCACAGAGTAACTGCAGTACAACTCACTGTTGCTGCCCCTTGTTGGATGAAGGAGCATCTGTGGCTTGAGGTGGGGGGAGCTGATAAAGGAAATGCCTTTCCCCGGAGCCCTTGGGCAGGTTTGGCCAAGACAGATGGCTTGAAGTGAGGAGCCATGAGGGTAGCAATCAGAAAGTCAAGAACCCTGATGCCAATTTACCAGAAGGGTTTCCAATGTGGGAGTTACAGGTGGCAGAGACAGTGAGCAAATAGTATACTCAGAAGGTCACTGAGTAGCAACTAGGGAGGCTTCCGCATGGCAGGTCTACCAGTTTTCCGCCTCTGTCTCAGGGCTGCTCTACACAGAAGCCTATCATTATTTCCTTGTAAAGATGATGCAAAGTGCACCAACCTCTGTTCTCCAGGTTATTTGCACTGTAGCAATTTGCCACAAGGTCAGGGCAGCTCATTGTCTAATTGCACACTGCTTGCGGCTATTCTGGATTTGTTTGAATCAATGTGTCTTCAGACTCTGCGGGCAGGACACAGATTCAAATCTGGGAACCAAAGTTGGGCAAACCCATCTGACCATAGTCAGTGTTGACGGAGAGGGGTTAGTGGGGGAGGAGTCTGTGCCAATGTCTAATGATCCCATGAGAATCTATCAAAAGATGTATTTTTCTAAGTATAAATAAAAATAGCATCTGTGAAATCAGGAACAGTTGCAGCTTTGCTATCACTGTGACAACATTCTAAGCATTGACGTAAGCTATCCACCCTCATCAGACTTTAACTGGTCACGCAGCATGTTTCGTTTTCTTCCTAACTCAAATATGGAATCTCCATCTGCTGCTGCTGCTCCCTGTCCCTTCTTCGTTGTTTAATTACCAGCAAAGCTGCAGGAGATGAAGTCTTCATTCTGTCTTTGTTCTGAATACCCTTTCAGTACAGTAAGCTGTGCACATGCTCACTCCTCTCCCATTAAGGCCGTGGAAATTATGCTGCCAAATAATTTCCCAGTTTCCCTTGAATTTGCGTCTTCATATATTTCTCAGCTTCCTGTTGCATACTTCATTGGTCTGGCTAATTTTTACAGTCACATCTAGCGACAATTTTCTTTTCTTTCTTTCTTTTCTTTTCTTTTTTTTTTGCAGTCTAGTGAAATGTTGCAGTGTGGTGTAGTCAAATGTATTTTATATTGGCAGGAAAGCACATCAAAATATTTTAAAGGTTTCTCAAGAGAAAGTGTTGAACTAAATGGAATTTTGAACGTGGGCTGGCCCTGCTTTTTGCTGGTAGCCTTTAGCTATATGAGGTTTCTAGGAAGGATGTTTGTATATATATTTTTTTCCTTTAGCTTTCTGGGGAATAAGATGCTCTCAGTATCAATGCCTCTGGCTTCTGTGATTATACTCTCCCTACAACTGCGGCTGCTTGACAACCATCTATCACTCCCATTTCCCATTCCCATGTAGCCCCCTGTGGGGCCTAAAACCAACCCCAACCTCAAGCAGAGGAACTGAAACAATTCTAGAACTCAGTGTTGCCCTTGGCGTTGCTCTGATCTTGATCTTGTGCCTCAATTCTAACATTAAACTTCTCTTTTGTTCCTGAGATGTTGTTCCCAGTTCATTAGGGGAAACGGACCCTTGTCTTGGCGTTCTTGGTCTGAGTCTCTGCGCTCAAGGCTTTGTCTAATTCAGAATTCGGGACTCACAGCCCACCTGCACTAGTCACGCCTCCTCCTAAGTCTAAAGTTTTCTCCTTGCACTGTGGCCTGGTAGTAAGTGCCTTGCTTCTTACAGATGGACTTCCCCAATGAGGTCTGCCTTCCTCCCCAGTTGCTTAAGAGGTCCTTATTGCTGGGGTCTGTTTTTGGTCTACCTGCTCCCCTCAAATCCGTGGTGGATCACCTATTACTATTGTTTTTGGTGATCTCTTGTCTGTGGTCATGCCTGCTGGATTTCATGCCCTGCCTTTGACAAGGAACTTACCCCAGCATCTGTAACTGACAGTGTCCCTGAGGGCCTGCTACATCCCAGCAAGGGAGGAGTCCAGGGCTTGGTCCTGCCTCTCTCGAGCTGCCCTTTCCCTGCAATTCACAGCCCTGTTGATCTTGAGATGGAACAAGCGGTGGTCTTCATGGTCAAAGAGTTAAGGACTTGATTGCTCTCAAATCTATATCTACTTTTTCGGCCCCTTCTCTAACTTCTTAAACTGTAAGCTTTCCCTAAGATTCTAACAGAATCTTGGCTCTAAAGTTAGGTTCTTTAAGACTAAAGTAGGTTCTATATGGCCATGTGAAAAGGGCAAGACTGTCCTTTTCAATAAAAGGCCATTTGTAATGAAACCTTTATGTAAAAATTCCTCTGACTGATTCCATATCAGTCTTAGTTCTCATGCCTTGTCTCCTTGTGCCCTAGGCTCTGTGTGTTAACGCTGGTTCTAGTGCCCTACCCATCCAGAGCTGACACATAATTGTGACATTAATCCCTCTCCACATTCGCTTTATTGACCTGGCTTGTGCAAGTTGCCTGTACCACCTCTAGTATTCCATCGGAGTACCTTCTGATTGTGCATTTAGTCCTGCTGTCCTGGCCCTGCCAACTGATAGAAAGTATAATTCACTGTAAGATTGAGTTAAGACACTATCTCCAAGCTTCTAGTTTTGTTGTATTCGCTTTCCTGAGTCAGGCTCACAGAGTTCCAGCCTCTATGTGACTATTTCCCTGAATTATATCTGCCACCCTGACCTGTCTCCTTAGCTCTACAGTATGTGCTCCCCATTCCAGCTAATGGCCTCACAATTCACCTTACAATCTAAGCTAGGAACCTCAGATTTGCTGTTGAGATCCATCAAAACGAGAGAGCCATTATCCATGTAATCAGAACTAAGGCCCCAGCAGTCAACTCAGAAATAGGTTTGGATGCTTAGCTCTGCACATGAGAAATTTCATCATATCAGTTCTTAAGAAATCAACTTACACCCATAGAACTCATAGGGAACTACACCCACAAAACTAATAGGGAACTAATTTTTTTTACCTTTTATTGTAGATTCAGGGGTACATGTGCAGGTTTGTTATATAGGTAAATTCGTGTCACAGGGATTTCTTGTATAGATTATTTTGTCACTCAAATACTAAGCTCAGTACCCAATAACTATTTTTTCTGATTCTCTCCCTTCTCCCACCATCCGCCCTCAGGTAGATGCCAGTGTCTATTGTTCTTCTCTTTGTGTCCATCTGTTCTCATAATTTAGCTCCCATATAAGTGAGAACTTGTGGTATTTGGTTTTCTCTTCCTATGTAAGTTTGCTAAGGATAATGGCCCCCAGCTCCATCCGTGTTCCTGCAAAGGACATGATCTCATTCTTTTTTATGGTTACATAATATTCCATGGTGTATATGTACCACATTTTCTTTATCCAGTCTACCATTGATGGGCATTTAGGTTGATTACATGTCTTTGCTATTGTGAATAGTGCTGCAATGAACATATGCATGCATGTGTCTTTATGATAAAATGATTTATATTCCTTTGGGTATATACCCAGTAGTGGAATTGCTGGGTCAAATGGTAGTTCTGTTCTTAGCTCTCTGAAGAATCCTCAGACAGCTTTCCACAATGTCTGAACAAATTTACACTCTCACAAATAGTGTATAAGCATTTTCTTTTCTCTGCAACCTCGCCAGAATCTGTTTTTCTTTGACTTTTTAATAATAGCCATTCTGACTGGTGTGAAATGTTATCTCATTGTGTTTTTGATTTGCATTTATCTAATGATCAGTGATATTGAGGTTTTTTTCATATGCTTATTGGCCACATGAATAATATGTCTTCTTTTGAAAAGTTTCTGTTCGTGTCCTTTGTCTACTTTTTAACAAAGTTTTTTTTCTTGTAGGTTGGTTTAAGTTCTTTATAGATGCTGGATATTAGACCTTTGTCAGATGAATAGCTTGCAAAAATTTTCTCCTATTCTGTAGGTTGTCTGTTTACTCTGTTGATAGTTTCTTTTGCTGTGCAGAAGCTTTTAAGTTTAATTACATCCTATTTATCAATTTTTGCTTTTGTTGCAATTGCTTTTGGCATTTTCATCATGAAATCTTTGCCAGAAAGGGAACTAATTTTTAACCCAGAATTCTGTTCTGTAAATTTAGAGGATTATAATGGGGTATTCAAGTTTCCTTTTATTGCATTCTTCTAGTTCATAATCCATAGTCACTTTTAAAAAAATTATTTTACAGACAGTCTCACTCTGTCATCCAGACTGAAGTATAGTGGCATGAGCATACCTCATTGCAACCTCAAACTCCTGGGCTCAAGCAATCCTCTTGCCTCAGCCTCCTGAGTAGCCAGGACTATAGGTGCACACCACCATACCTGGCTAATTTTTTTAAATTACTTTTTGTAGAGATGGGGGGTCTCACTATGTTGGCCAGGCTGATCTTGAACTCTGAGCCTCAAGTGATCCTCCCACCTTGGCCTCCCAAAATGCTGGGATGACAGGTCCATAGTCCCTCTTCCAGAGAAACTTCACTGAGTGGATGAGTTATCAGGGGTTCCATGGAAGAAATAGGCTTTGAGTAAAGGAGTGGGGTAATCTTGAGAGATTCTCATTATGAACATGTCAGAATAATCAGAGTAATCTGTGTTTCTCTAGAGAGATGGCATCAACTCTCACATTCACATAAGGTATAAAAAGTAAACTCCTCTTGATGCTTGCTAGAAAGACATCAAGAGGAGTTTACTTTTTATACCTTATGTGAGTGTGAGAGTTTATGTCATCAGCTCATCCTTGGTAGCTAATGGGATGACAGGTGTTGAAGTTAGATCATCCATACATTCATTCACAAAGATGGAACAATGAGGGAGCACTTAGTGCCAAGTACCCTGTGAAGCACACACAGTGTCTCAACCTCTCATACAATACAACAACTCTATGAAATAGATGTTACGTATCCTTGCTGTGGTTCAGTTATGTACCCCCAAACAATATGTCCAAGTCCTAACCCCAGGTACCTGTGAAAGTGGCCTTATTTGGAAATAAGTTCTTTGCAGATGTAATGTTAAGAAGAAGTCATACTGAATATGGTGGACCCTAAGCCCAATATGACTAGTGTCCTTATAAGAAAAGGAGAAGACACAGAAACACAGAGAAAAAATGATGTGAAGAGACAGAAGGAAAATGCCAATAATGACAGAGTCAAGAGATTGGAGTCACATTCTGTAAGGCAAGAAATGCCAAGGATTGCTGGTAAATACCCGAAGCTAGAAGAGAAAAGGAGGGATTCTTCCCCAGAGCCTTCGAAGGAAGCACAGCCCTGCTGTATTAGTCCATTCTCACACTGCTATAAAGAAATACCTGAGACTGGGTGATTTATAAAGAAAAGAGGTTTAATTGGCTCATGGTTCCATAGGCTGTACAGGAAGCATGGTGGCATCTGCTTCTGGGGAGGCCTCAGGGAGCTTTTACTCATGGCGGAAGGTGAAGCAGGAGCAGTTCTCTTACATGGCAGGAGCAGGAGGAAGAGAGAAGGGGAGGTGCTATACACTTTTAAACACTCATGAGAACTCACTCACAAGAACTCACTCACTATCATGAGAACAGCACCGAGGGGATGGTGCTAAACCAATCATGTGAAATTGTTCCCATGATTCAATCACCTCCCACCAGGCCCCACCTCCAACACTGGAGATTACAATTGAACATAAGATGTGGGTGAACACAGATCCAAACCATATCCCCTGCTGACACCTTGATTACAGACTTCTGGCCTCCAGAACTGTCAGAGAATAAATTTCTGTTGTTTTAAGCTACCGTGTTTGTGATACTTTGTTAAGATAGCCCTAGGAAACTAGTACAACCTCCATTTTCCAAATGAAGTAAGGTATGCTTGGAAATGCTGATTTACCCAATTGCAATTTCTTAGAGCTCCCTGACTGCAAACTCTTGAACTCATGCTCCCTTACTCCCTTGCTGGTTGATCTAGCCTATTAGGTGATAGTTCCCTTTCTCTTCTGTTAACATTATATTGTAGATAAATGACATCTTCTAGATAAATTACATAACAACATCATCATTCCCCCAAGTCTGATTGTGCAGAACATTAGTTCTGTGAGATGTTAGACTGTGTTAGCATGCAAAAAAAGTTTTCAAGGTTAAAAAAAGAGAGGGAAATTCTGTGTAAATCAGGCTTTTTGTTTGTTTGTTTTCTGTAGGACCTCATAGAAACTTCAAAATGTACTGGGACTCTCCAAGAGGGGCATATTAGAGCTTGCCATGTTTCTCAGGTTAATTTGACCAAGAAAACTTTTCTTTTACAGAACATCTCATGGATTGGTGTTTAGTGGAACATACTGTGGGAAGTGCTAACTTGAAGGATTAATAGCTCTTTTCTTTTTTTTTGACATCATTTACATGCCAACCATGTTTTTTGAGTATTATCTTCACATAGATGTCTAAAGAAGAATTGAAAAATATTCTTGCTGCATCAGAAATATGTTGACAAACCACCTTTTGGGGTGGGTTAAATTAACTACTGCTTTACCATACCTCTTTTATTCTTTAGATCATTATATGGATTCTCAGGGTCAAGGTCTTCTAGTCAAAGGCCATTAGAGACATGGCTGTAGTTGACAAAATTGGGTTCATGGACTTCTTGCACACCATTGGAAATTGCAGTGTCTCAGGAAAGGGTGTTAGTCAGGAATTACATATATTATAATATTTGTGCTCATGTTAGGTAATTTGAGGATAAGATTCCAGGAAGCAGGACTTTGCAGAAGCAAAAGTGGTTTCTAGTTCTTCTAATAGACTCTGAAAACAGGGACCCAGATTATCATACCCAAGCAATGAAAATATGTCCCCCAAAATCTGTGTGTTCTTTTCTAGATGTCCAATGGGCTTTCCTCCCACAGTCATGGGCTGCTCCGTAGTATTTATACAGGTGCAGCAAGAAGTGGTTAGCACAAATTTCTCTTTGGCTAGCTAAGAAGAGATTTAAGGCTATGTGATTATCCGCGACAACTTTGCCTTACAAATTTAAGTGTAAACCTAGGCTTCCAGAGCAGAAGTAGTATAATTTATGACTTTTTTCAGGCTCAGAGACAAGTTTTAGATGATACTTTCCAGCTGTAGTAGTCATTGCTTGCATAGTCAAGTCAACTTGACTGGATTAAGGAATACCTGGAGAACTTGTACAGCATGACTTCTGCATATGTCTGTGAGGGTGTTTCCAGAGGAGATTATTGTGTAAATCAGTGGACTGTGTGGGGAACTTCTGCTCTCAATGGATGGGCACTGTCTGATTGGCTTGGGGCCAGAATAGAGCAAAAAATAAGAAAAAGGGATTTGCTCTCTTGCTCCTGGAGCTGGGACACTCTTCTCCTTCTGCCCTTTTTCATTAGAACTCCAGGTTCTTTGGCCTTAGGACTCTAGGGCTTTCACCAGTGGGCCCCCGGGTTCTCAGGCCTTCAAACTCAGCCTGAGAATTACACCTGGTTCTGAGGCCATCGAACTGGGACTGAGCCACACTGTTAGCATTCCAGGGTCTCTATCTTGCCGACGGCCTGTTGTGGGACTTCTCAGCCTCCATAATTGTGTGAGCCAATTCCCCTAATAAATCTCCTCTCATCTATCTATCTATCTATCTATCTATCTATCTATCTATCTATCTACCTATTATCATCTATCTACTTATTATGTAGATGATTGATAGATGATAATTGGTAGATTATCATCTATCAATCATCTATGTATTATCTATCGATTATCATCTATCAATTATCCATCATCTATCAAATATCTATCATCTATCAATTATCTATAATCTATCATCTATCAATCATCTATTATCTATCAATTATCATCTATCAATTATCTATCATCTATCTATCATGTATAATTCTATAATATCCTATTGGTTCTGTCTGTCTGGAGAACCCTAACTAAAACACATAGTATGCAACACAAGAATGCAGCCCTCCATCTGAAGAGTTCTCTCAAGTAGCCTGTGCTTGAGTTTTTTGGAGGTTTCTTTGCATTCTTTTTAGGGAAACATGATCCACTGGAGGGGTGGTAGTTTTAAACAACTGAAATTCTCTAACAATTTTCCTGAATACACAGTAAAGTTAGTGTGTGGCAGGTGGCCATAAGCCTTATGCCCACATAAGAAGGACTGTCCTGATGAAGCAGAAACTGTATTAATATTGGCAATTTAAAAATTGTTAATTACAACAGGAATTCGCCTTTTTCTTTATTTGGTCGTGGTTGTGGGGGTGTGTCACTAGAGGTGGGAAAATCCCTTCAGTGAAGTCAAACAAGTCCTGCTAAGCAGGCTGGAATGTCTCTGAAGTAACTGTTCTTACCCAGGATAGGCCCAATTTTTGTTCTCACTCCTCAAGGATCAGAGTTTGTTGATAGGCTTGTGAGGACCTCAGCAGACGTATTTTTCTGGAGTGCAATGGTGCAATCATGGCTGAGAGTAGCCTCAACTTCCTGGGTTCAAGCAATCCTCCTGCCTCAGCTTCCCAAGTATCTGAGATTTCGTCTTTTTTATAGGGGTTCTTGTAGTGTCAAGATACCTCTTCTTCTTTTTTTTTAATCATACTTTTAAGTTATGGGATACATGTGCATGTTTGTTACATAGGTATGAAAAGGCCATGGTGGTTTGCTGCACCCATCAACCTGTCATCTACATTAGGTATTTCTCCTAAGGTTATCTGTCCTCTAGCCACCCACCAGCCAATAGGCCCTGGTGTGTGATGTTCCCCTCCCTGTGTCCATGTGTTCTCATTATTCAACTCCCACTTATAAGTGAGAAGATGTGGTGTTTGCTTTTCTGTTCCTGTGTTAGTTTGCTCAGAATGATGGTTTCCAGCTTCATCCACATCCCTGCAAAGGTCATGAACTCATCCTTTCTTATGGCTGCATAGTATTCCATGGCATATATGTGCCACATTTTCTTTATCCAGTCTATCATTGATGGACATTTGGGTTGGTTCCAAGTCTTTGCTATTTTGAGTAGTGCTGCAATAAACATACTTGTGAATGTGTCTTTATAGTACAATGATTTATAATCCTTTGGGTATATATCCAGTAATGGGATTGCTGGGTCAAAAGGTATTTCTGGTTCTAAATCCTTGAGGAATTGCCACACTGCCTTCCACAATGGCTAAACTAATTTACACTCCCACCAACAGTGTAAAAGCATTCCTATTTCTCCACATCCTCTCCAGCATCTGTTGCTTCCTGACTTTTTAATGATCACCATTCTAACTGGCATGAGATGGTACCTCAATGTGGTTTTGATTTGCATTTTTCTAATGACCAGTGATGATGAGCTTTTCTTCATATGTTTGTTGGCCGCATAAATGTCTTCTTTTGAGAAGTGTCTGTTCATATCCTTTGCCCACTTTTGATGGGGTTGTTTGTTTATTCTCATAAATTTGTTTAAGTTCCTTGTATCTGGATATTAGCCCTTTGTCAGATGGATAAATTGCAAAAATTTTCTCCCATTCTGTAGGTTGCCTGTTCACTCTGATGATAGTTGCTTTTGCTGTGCAGAAGCTCTTTAGTTTAATTAGATCCCATTTGTCAATTTTGGCTTTCGTTGCCCTTGCTTTGGTGTTTCAGTCATGAAGTCTTTGTCCATGCCTGTGTCCTGAATGTATTGCCTAGGTTTTCTTTTAGGGTTTTTATGATTTTAGATTTTACGTTTAAGTCTTTAATCTATCTTGAGTTAATTTTTGTTTAATGTGTAAGGAAGGAGTCCAGGTTCAGTTTTCTGTATATGGCTAGCCAGTTTTTCCAACACCATTTATTAAATAGGGAATTCTTTCCCCATTGCTTGTTTTTGTCAAGTTGTCAAAGATCAGATGGTTGTAGATGTGTGGTGTTATTTCTGAGGCCTGTGTTCTGTTCCATTGGTCTATATATCTGTTTTTGTGCCAGTACCACTCTGTTTTGGTTACTGTAGCCTTGTAGTATAGTTTGAAGTTAGGTAGCATGATGCCTCCAACTTTGTTCTTTTTGCTTAGGATTGTCTTGGCTATATGGGCTCTTTTTTGGTTCCATATGAAATTTAAAGTAGTTTTTTTTCTAATTCTGTGAAGAAACTCAATAGTAGCTTGATGGGCATAGCACTGAATGTGTAAATTACTTTGGGCAGTATGGCCATTTTCATGATATTGATTCTTCCTATCCATGAGCATGGGATGTTTTTCCATTTGTTTGTGTCCTCTCTTATTTCCTTGAGCAGTGGTTTGTAGTTCTCCTTGAGGAGGTCCTTCACATCCCTTATAAGTTGTATTCCTAGGTATTTTATTCCTTTGTAGCAATTGTGACTGGGAGTTCACTCATGATTTAGCTCTCTGCTTGTTTATTATTGGTGTATGGGAATGCTTGTAATTTTTGCACATTGATTTTGTATCCTGATACTTTGCTGAATTTGCTTTGCTGAAGGAGTTTTTGGGCTGAGATGATGGGGTTTTGTAAATATACAGTCATGTCACCTGCAAACACAGACAATTTAACTTCCTCTCTTCCTATTTGGATACCCTTTATTTCCTTCTCTTGCCTGATTGCCCTGGCCAGAACATCCAATACTATGTTGAATAGGAGTGGTGAGAGAGGGCATCCTTGTCTTATGTGTATTTTCAAAGGGAGTGCTCCCAGCTTTTGCCCATTTAGTATGATATTGGCTGTGGGTTTGTCATAAATAGCTCTTATTATTTTGAGATTATGTTTCATCAATATCTAGTTTATTGAGAGTTTTTAGCATAAAGAGGTGTTGAATTATATCAAAGGCCTTTTCTGCGTCTATTAAGATATTCATGTGGTTTTTGTCATTGGTTCTGTTTCTGTGATGGATTACGTTTATTGATTTGCATACGTTGAACCAGTCTTGCATGCCAGGGCTGAAGCCAACTGGATCGTAATGTATAAGCTTTTTGATGTGCTGCTGGATTCAGTTTGCCACTATTTTACTGAGGATTTTTACATTGATGTTCATCAGGGAAATTGGCCTGAAATTTTCTTTTTTCGTTGTGTCTCTGTCAGGTTTTGGTATCAGGATGATACTGGCCTCATAAAATGAGTCAGGGAGGAGTCCCTCTTTTTCTATTGTTTGGAATAGATTCAGAAGGAATGGTACCAGCTCCTCTTTGTACCTCTGGTAGAAATCGGCTATGAATCCATCTGCTCCTGGGCTTTTTTTGGTTGGTAGGCTATTAATTACTGCCTCAATTTCAGAACTTGTTATTGGAGACCTCCTCTTTTTCAATGCATTTGGAATTCAGCACTAATCCCAAATCAAATGCCTATATCAGTGCATAAGTATTCTTTTTTTCTTTTGTCAGCTTGCAGGTCTGGATGAGGGCAATTTATTTTGCCATCTGAACTTATTTTATGTCTAGGTAAAGCTTATATTACTTTTGAAATATAAGCTTTACCTAGACTTGCTATCACAAGTCAGTGATAGCATATCCTACTAGGCAAATTTTACTTTTTGTTCGTTTGTTTGTTTTTTCAGTCTGAACCAACAACAAGCAAAGTTAAATTATGGATATCCAAGGGAGTCTATAGAAGGTCCATGCAAGGTATGGAGAGTTCCTCAACAGAGGTAATCAATCATCAGCTTCTTTTTCTACAGATGAAGGAAAGAGGGTCACTGGGTTTAGAGTGTTATAGTAATGAATGGTGATATTTGAAGGGAAACCAACAATATTAATAACAATAATATTAACAATAATATTATTAACAATAATATTATTAATATTATTAACAATAATAATAACAATAATATTAATTAATCCTAGGAGATTAAGTGACTAGCTGAAAAATTTTGAGTTATGTCTATCAATAAAACATCAGGGGAATTATTAGGTTTAGTGTAGACCCCAGAACTAGTTTGACAAAGTCACTCCAGCTTCCACAAGCTTTGCTGCAGCTGCTAGAACTCTTAGACAACTATGCTGTGACTACTAGAGCTAATGAAAGACTGAAATAAACAATAGATTTTTGATGAGTCCCATGTCATTGAGTCAAAGCCCCTAGTGTTTGTTCAGACTTCTTATGACAAAAAAGAAAAGTGGGGTTGCTAATCAAGAATCTTGGAAAAAGATATTTTGATACACAGTTATTACAGTAATCTTTGTGCTTAAACATGAGCATTCTTTTTTTAACTCAAAAAATGGTTTAATCCTTGAAAGATATTTATATTAGCATATTTTACTTAAATATAATTAACAGAAAAATAAAAATATTTTTATCAGCTTTTTATTAGTACGTTTGGTAAATAAAAGAGCTCTCATAATAATTTTAAATTAATTTAAATTCAAAGGATATTGGAAAATCTAATTATTCCCATTGTCTTTCCTTTCATAGATGACAAAACAAATCTTGTGTTACCTAATAGCCATTACAGTAAACCCAAAGATAGTTTAAACACAAAAGACATATTAATAGCTTGATTATTCTGAATTTGGGTCCTGAATTTTGGAAAGAATCAAGAATAGTTGTTCCAGGAGACAAGATGTAAGTCATAAGTATCTAGGGTCCAGAAATAATTATAGATGACATTGTAAAAAAATTGCTATGTGTTAGCAATTAACAATAGTCACTAGAAACAACATTTTATTAAAGCAAGGAGTCTTTTAAAAAATGATTTAAAAGTGTCAAAAGCACTGAAAGTTAACAGAATATTTTATTGACAAAAGAAATATTCACTAATATGGGCATAGCATAACTTAATTTTTGTAAATTAAAAAGACTCCAATTCTAATTTTACTCTTTTTGTACATCATTCATGTAACATTCTACAGTACAGAATTTATTAATATGGCTTTACATGTATGCATTTAGGCATACACAGATATGTAAATATACAAATAGATAATACATTTCAAGTTTTACATTTTAACTATAGCTTTAAAATTAAATCTATTAGATAAAATAATATGTATGTCAAAATAAAATTTACCCTCTGAATAAATGGTTTCAACTTTCCTAATAAACAGAAAATCAACAGGATATTTATTCTGTATACATATTTGTGTTTCTCTGTATTAAACATTTATGTTAATTATCATCTTTAACCAAAGTAATCAACCTTCCTTTTCTTTAGGCACGAAAGAAAAAGGAGAGAAAACATGATTTACTTAGATATTTTTTGGTCTACTAGCATTTATTTCATACAATTTAAACAGTTTCAATATATAAATATATGATGTCATTCAAAGGAATTTGCATGTTTTGTTAATCTATTGTCATTTTAAGAAATAAACATAATTGTATTTAATGACCAGTGTTTTTATGTTTATTTAGAAATTGTGTAGGCATCCAAAGGATTATTATCAATTAACCATTTGTCTAAGTCCTTAAAGTTAGTTAAGTATCAGGAAATTACAATTTTAGTTAACAAATGAAACTTATGATTTGTAGCATTGTAAGAATTTTATAAAAATTATAAAGGCGTTTATTATTATCATTCACTTTAGTTTAATACAATTTTATGTATATTAAAATAAAATTCTAAATTTAGACAAGTTATAGAACTAGTGGAATCTTGTTGAACTCATACAACTAATGTAGAAAATTCAGTTTAATAAAAAAAAATTTAACTTTGGCCTTGTAGAAAACAAAAGATTGGGCTGACACTAGTTTTTGTATTAAAGTAATTTTTTGAAGACTCTGAATCATGCCAAACATGTAATCTTTTAACTTATATATAATGCCTTTTCTTCTTTTCTCTTAATTATAATAAAGGCTACTATGTAAATCTAGTGTTTGTGCCCACAGAAAGAAACACAGTTTAATAACATTTTTTCCCCTTTTTTTTCAGACATTTTGACTACTTGTCTGAACTAGATATCCCTTGAATGTGCACACAAAAAGTGAACGGGTCATTTGATAAGGTAACGATTAATTTCTGAAGACAGGGGAAAAGAGAGAAAGAGAGGAGGGGGAATAGAGGGAAAAAAAGAAAGAAAAGGGAGCCCGCTGCAGATGAATAAGAAATCAACACCAAAAAAAAAAAAAAAAAAGGCTAATGATGTTCCCTCTGAAAAGAGAGGGAGGAAGGTTTATATGTAAAAGAATAGATTTTGGAATACAAAAAGAGTGACATTAAAATTGGTTTAAGCCCCTGGCGATTTTATCAATTAACTAGCACTTACTAATTCCTAAAGTATGGAAATAAAAGGAGGGGCTATCACCAACTTTAAACAAAAGAATCACTGTTAGACAAACAGAACAATCTCCTCTTGAAGGTTTCTTCACTTTTATAAAGTGCCTCTAAAATAAACCATCGTGTTTATATTAAAAGTTCCTCAAGGTGGCCATTGCAATTCCAGATTGTCCTTGGTGAAACTGTGCCCGCTGTAGAGATAAACATGCACGTTTGTGTTACATTGCGGAAATCTCAAAGAAACAGGTATCTGGCCTGGAAGAAGTGCCGTTTTAGGTTGAGTGGAGCCCATCAGAGATGCAGTGGTCTGTAAGGGTGGCACTTGTCTGACCTTGATTCTCCGATCTTGAGTCTCCAGAATTTGGGCAAAGGTCAATTGTCTACAATGAGGGCTGAGAAACGAAAGAAACAGTAGTTCTCAAACTCACAAAGATAAGACAGAGGAAGTCCTTACAAGTATTGAAATGGTGACCTGACGCAAAGTTTATCCAAAGGCCAAAGTTTGTCTGAAGCATGTCAGTCCTGAATTCTCAGTCCCTGGAGCCAGAGGACAGACTTATGGGGACTTGGCTTGTCCTTTCCTTATGGACTTTTCCTTGTATAGACAAACAACACTTAGGACAATAGACAGATCATAGAACAGATGTTAGAGGCTAGAAAACAATATTTCCAACTGACTAGATTTGCAACAAGTTTTACAGACTAGAAAGACTCCAAGGATCTATTCCTAGGAAAACAAAATAAACACATTGCTAACAGTTCTCAACAAAATATCAGAGCCTAGCCATGAACAGGGTCCCACATGTATGCATCATTACTGAGTCAAGGGTACTTGCTTAAGGCAGCAAGGACTTTTGAAGAATCTTGTGAAACTCCATTTTTGTCAATCCTTCAGAGCCCAAGACCACCAGAAACCCTCCTGTAATGGAACAAGTTGGCTTTATTACTAATTGCAACAAGGCTTTTGAAAGCCTTCTCTCATCTTCCTGGGGATCACCTCTCCAGGTGTACAGAGACAGCATAGGTAGGTTGTGGGGGAATGGAGAGGAAGGGGAGCTTCCCTAAGTGAAAACCTAAGTGTTTTCCTAAACACAAGCACCATTGAGCAGTTTGTAGATGGAATTTTGCAATCAAAATTGCAGGGTATTCTGTTCAAGCCACACCTTTTTTTCCCCTCCATTTGGAGATAATTAAAAATTCCCATGCACATGTAAAAAAAAAAAATAGAAAAATCTCTTGTACCCCTTCCCACAATGGTAACATCTTGCAAGACCATTGTATATCAGAACCTGGCATTTTTTTTTTTTTTTTTTTTTTTTTTTTGTCAGAGTCTCACTCCATCACCCAGGCTGGAGTGCAACTGTGTGATCACAGTTCACTTCAGCCTTGATCTCCTGGGTTCAAATGATCGTCTCATCTCAGCCTCCTGAGGAGCTGGGACTACAGGCATGCACCACCATGCCCAGCTAATCTTTTTCATTTTCTATTTTTTTCTTTTCTTTTCTTTTTTTCCTTCTTTCCTTCTTCTCTTTCTTCTTTCTTTCTCTCTTTCTCTTTTTCTTTTCTTTCTCTTTTTTCTTTCTTTCCCTTTCTTTTTCCTTTCTTTCTCTTTCTTTATTCTTTCTTTCTTTCTTTCTTTCTTTCTTTCTTTCTTTCTTTCTTTCTTTCTTTCTTTCTTTCTTTCTTTCTTTCTTTCTTTCTTTCTTTTTCTCTCTCTCTCTCTCTCATAGAGATAGGGTCTCAGGTCTCACTATGTTCCCTAGGCTCATCTCAAACTCCTGCACAGCCCAAATATTGACATTAATACAGTTATGATGTAGAACATTTCTGTCACCATAAGGATGCCTCAAACTCCACTCTTTAGCTACCTCTACTTCCCTCCCACCCCCACCACCTTCTTAATCCCTGGCAATTACAAATCTGTGTTCTCCATTTCTATAATTTTGTCATTCAGGGATGTTATATAAATGGGATCACACTGTATGATTAGTTTTTATTTTCACATAGCATAGCTCCCTAGAGATTTATTCAAGTTACCAAATGTATTAATGGTTCACTCCTTTCTTGCTGAGCAGAATTCCATGGTGTGCATGTACCACTGTTTAACTATTGAAGGCTATCTGAGTTATTTCCAGTTTGGGGCTATTACAAATAAAACTGCAGTTATCACTGACTTATAGGTTTTTATATAACCATATGTTTTCATTTCCCTGGGATAAATGCCCAGGAGTATAATTACTGGAATGCATGGTAGTTGCATGTATAGTTTTTTAGGAAACAGCCAAATTGTTTTCCAGAATGACCGTATCATTTTACACTCTCACCAGCAATGTCTGAGTGATCCAGTTTCTCTGTATTTGATGTAGTCACTATGTTTTATTTAGCCATTCTAATAAGTATGTAGTAATACCTCACTGTGGTTTTAATTTGCATTTCCCTAATGGCCAACAATGTTGAACAATTTTTTATGTGCTTATATGCTATCTGTATATCCCCTGAAATGTTTGTTTCTATCTTTTGCACATTTTCTAATTGGAGTTTTTTATTTGTTTGCTTGTTTTACTGTTGATATTCAAGAGTTCTTTATATATTCTAAATAACCCTGTTTTGATAAGTGATTTGCAAATATTCTCTCCCAGTCTGTAGCTTGTATTTTCATCCTCTTAGCAGAGTATTTTGTGGAGCAAAAATTTATCATCTTGACAAGCTCCAATTTATCAATTTTTTCTTTTATGGATCATGTTTTTGGTGTCAAGTCTAAGAACTCTTTGCCAGTCCTAGATCCCAAAAATTTTTTTCCTAAAAATTTTATAATTTTACATTCTAGGGAAAACTAGGTTCCAAGATGGCTGAATAGGAAGAGCTCCAGTCTGCAGATCCCAGTGTGAGCAACACGGAAGATGGGTGATTTCTGCATTTCCAACTGAGGTACTGGGTTCATCTCACTGGGGCTTGTCAGACAGTGGGTGCAGCCCATGGAGCAGGGCGGAGCATTGCCTCACCCAGGAAGCACAAGGGGTCAGGGAATTCCCTTTCCTAGGAAAGGGAAGCCATGACAGATGGTACCTGGAAAATTGGGACACTCCCACCCTAATACTGTGCTTTTCCAACTGCCTTAGCAAACGGTACACCAGGAGATTATATCCCGTGCATGGCTCGGAGGGTCCCACGCCCACGGAGCCTCGCTCACTGCTAGCATAACAGTCTGAGATCGAACTGCAAGGTGGCAGCCAGGCTTGGGGAGGGGCATCCACCATTGCTGAGGCTTGAGTAGGTAAACAAAGCAGTTGGGAAGCTCTAACTGGGTGGAGCCCACCACAGCTCAAGGAGGCCTGTCTGCCTTTGTAGACTCCACCTCTGGGGGCAGGGCATAGCTGAACAAAAGGCAGCAGAAACTTCTGCAGACCTAAACGTCCCTGTCTGACAGCTTTGAAGAGAGTAGTACTTCTCCCAGCACGGAGTTTGAGATCTGAGAATGGACAGACTGCCTCCTCAAGTGGGTCCCTGACCCCTGAGTAGCCTAACTGGGAAAAACCTCCCAGTAGGGGCTGACTGACACCTCATACAGCTGGGTGCCCCTCTGAGATGAAGCTTCTAGAGGAAGGATCATGCAGCAACATTTGCCGTTCTTCTATATTTGCTGTTCTGCCGCTTCCACTGGTGATACTCAGGCAAACAGGGTCTGGAGTGGACCTCCAGCAAATTCCAACAGACCTGCAGCTGAGGGTCCTGACTGTTAGAAGGAAAACTAACAAACAGAAAGGACATCCACACCAATACCCCATCTGTACGTCACCATCATCAAAGACCAAAGGTAGATAAAACCACAAAGATGGGGAGAAACCAGAGCAGAAAAGCTAAAAATTCTAAAAATCAGAGCACCTTTTCTCCTCCAAAGGAATGCAGCTCCTTGCCAGCAACGGAACAAAGCTGGATGGAGAATGACTTTGAAGAGTTGAGAGAAGAAGGCTTTAGACCATTGGTAATAACAAACTTCTCCGAGTTAAAGGAGGATGTTCTAACCCATTGCAAAGAAACTAAAAACCTTGAAAAAAGATTAGACAAATAGCTAACTAGAATAAACTGTGTAGAGAAGTCCTTAAATGACCTGATGGAGCTGAAAACCACAGCACAAGAACTATGTGATGCATGCACAAGCTTCAGTAGCTGATTTGATCAAGTGGAAGAAAGGTTATCAGTGATTTAAGATCAAATGAATGAAATGAAGCAAGAAGAGAAGCATAGAGAGAAAAAAGTAAAAAGAAATGAACAAAGCCTCCAAGAAATATGGGAGGACTATGTGAAAAGACCAAAACTACGTCTGATTGGTGTACCTGCAAGTGACGGGGAGAATGGAACCAAGTTGGAAAACACTCTTCAGGATATTATCCAGGAGAACTTCCCCAACCTAGTGAGGCAGGCCAACATTCAAATTCAGGAAATACAGAGAACACCACTAAGATACTCCTCGAGAAGAGCAACTCCAAGACACATAATTGTCAGATTCACCAAAGTTGAAATGAAGGAAAAAATGTTAAAGGCACCCAGAGAGAAAGGTAGGGTTACCCACAAAGGGAAGCCCATCAGACTAACAGTGGATCCCTTGGCAGAAACTCTACAAGCCAGAAGAGAGTGGGGGCCAATTTTCAACATTCTTAAAGAAAAGAATTTTCAACCCAGAATTTCATATCCAGCCAAACTAAGCTTCATAAGTGAAGGAGAAATAAAATCCTTTACAGACAAGCAAATGCTGAGAGATTTTGTCACCACCAGGACTGCCTTACAAGAGCTCCTGAAGGAAGCACTAAACATGGAAAGGAACAACCAGTACCAGCCACTGCAAAAACATGCCAAATTGTAAAGACCATCAATGCTAGGAAGAAACTGCATCAATTAACGAGCAAAATAACCAGCTAACATCTTAATAACAAGATCAAATTCACACATAACAATATTAACCTCAAATGTAAATGGGCTAAGTGCTCTAATTAAAAGACACAGACTGGCAAATCGGATAAAGAGTCAAGACCCATCAGTGTGCTGTATTCAGGAGACCCACCTCACATGCAGAGACACACATAGGCTCAAAATAAAGGGATGGAGGAAGATCTACCAAGCAAATGGAAAACAAAAAAAAGCAGGGGTTGCAATCCTAGTCTCTGATAAAGCAGACTTTAAAACAGCAAAGATCAAAAGAGACAAAGAAGGCTGCTACATAATGGTAAAGGGATCGACTCAACAAGAAGAGCTAACTATCCTAAATATATATGCACCCAATACAGGAGCACCCAGATTCATAAAGCAAGTCCTTAGAGACCTACAAAGAGACTTAGAGTCCCACACAATAATAATGGGAGACTTTAACACCCCACTGTCAACATTAGACAGATCAACAAGACAGAAAGTTAACCAGGATATCCAGGAATTGAACTCAGCTCTGCGCAAAGTGAACCTAATAGACATCTACAGAACTCTCCACCCCAAGTCAACAGAATATACATTCTTCTCAGCACCACATCACACTTATTCCAAAGTTTACCACATAGTTGGAAGTAAAGCACTCCTCAGCAAATATAAAAGAACAGAAATTATAACAAATTGTCTCTCAGACCACAGTGCAATCAAACTAGAATTCAGAGTTAAACTTACTCAAAACTTCTCAACTACGTGGAAACTGAACAATCTGTTCCTGAATGATTACTGGGTACATAACAAAATGAAGGGAGAAATAAAGATGTTCTTTGAAACCAATGAGAGCAAAGACACAACACACCAGAATCTCTGGGACAATTTAAAGCAGTGTGTAGAGGGAAATTTATAGCACTAAATGCACACAAGAGAAGGCAGGAAAGATCTAAAATTTACACCCTAACATCACAATTAAAAGAACTAGAGATGCGAGAGCAAACACATTCAAAAGCTAGCAGAAGGCAAGAAATAACTAAGATCAAAGCAAAACGGAAGGAAATAAAGACACAAAAACCCTTAAAAAAACAATGAATCCAGGAGCTGGCTTTTTGAAAAGATCAACAAAATTGATAGACTGCTAGCAAGACTAATAAAGAAGAAAAGAGAGAAGAATCAAATAGACGCAATAAAAAATAATAAAGCGGATATCACCACTGATCCCACAGAAATACAAACTACCATCAGAGAATACTATACACACCTCTAAGCAAATAAACTAGAAAATCCAGAAGAAATGGATAAATTCCTGGACACATATACCCTCCCAAGACTAAATCAGAAAGAAGTTGAATCCCTGAATAGACCAATAACAGGTTCTGAAATTGAGGGAATAATTAATATCCTACCAACCAAAAAAAGTCCAGGACCAGATGGATTCATAGCCAAATTCTACCAGAGGTACAAAGAGGAGCTGGTACCATTCCTTCTGAAACTATTCCAATCAATAGAAAAAGAGGGAATCCTCCCTAATTCATTTTATGAGGCCAACATCATCCTGATACCAAAGCCTGGCAGAGACACAACAACAAAAGATAATTTTAGATTGATGTCCCTGATGAACATTGATGCAAAAATCCTAAATAAAATACTGGCAAACCAAATCAAGCAACACATCAAAAAGCTTATCCACCACGATCAAGTTGGCTTCATCCCTGGGATGCAAGGCTGGTTCAACATATGCAAATCAATAAACGTAATCCATCATGTAAACAGAACCAAAGACAAAAACCACATGATTATCTCCATAGATGCAGAAAAGGCCTTCAACAAAATTCAACAACCCTTCATGCTAAAAATTGTCAATAAACTAGGTATTTGGACGTATCTCAAAATAATAAGAGCTATTTATGACAAACCCACAGTCAATATCATACTGAATGGGCAAAAATTGGAAGCATTCCCTTTGAAAACTGGCACAAGACAGGGATGCCCTCTCTCACCACTCCTATTCAACATAGTGTTGGACATTCTGGCCAGGGCAATCAGGCAAGAGAAAGAAATAAAGGGTATTAAATTAGGAAAAGAGGAAGTCAAATTGTCACTGTTTGCAGATGACATTTAGAAAACCCCATCGTCTCAGCCCAAAATCTCCATAAGCTGATAAGCAACTTCAGCAAAGTCTCAGGACACAAAATCAAGTGCAAAAATCACAAGCATTCCTATATGCTAATAACAGACAAACAAAGAGCCAAATCATGAGTGAACTCCCATTCACAGTTGCTTCAAAGAGAATAAAATACCTAGGAATCCAACTTACAAGGGATGTGAAGGACCTCTTCAAGGAGAACTACAAACCACTGCTCAATGAAATAGAAGAGGACACAAACAAATGGAAGAACATTCAATATTGTGAAAATGGCCATACTGCCCAAGGTAATTTATAGATTCAATGCCATCCCCATCAAGCTACCAATGACTTTCTTCACAGAATTGGAAAAAACTACTTTAAAGTTCAAATGGAACCAAAAAAGAGCCCGCATTGCCAAGACAATCCTAAGCCAAAAGAACAAGTCTGGAGGCATCATGCTACCTGACTTCAAACTATACTACAAGGCTACAGTAACCAAAACATCATGGTACTGGTACCAAAACAGAGATATAGACCAATGGAACAGAATAGAGCCTCCGGAAGTAATACCACACATCTACAAGCATCTCAACTTTGACAAACCTGACAAAAACAAGAAATAGGGAAAGGATTCCCTATTTAATAAATGGTGCTGGGAAAACTGGCTAGCCATATGTAGAAAGCTGAAACTGGATCTCTTCCTTACACCTTACACAAAAATTAATTCAAGAAAGATCAAAGACTTAAATGTAAAACCTAAAATCTGGCTAATATCCAGAATCTACAAAGAACTTAAACAAATTTACAAGAAAAAATCAAACAACCCCATCAAAAAGTGGGCAAAGGATATGAACAGACACTTCTCAAAAGAAGACATTTATGCAACCAACAGACACATGAAAAAATGCTCATCATCACTGGCCATCAGAGGAATGCAAATCAAAACCACAATGAGATACCATCTCACACCAGTTAGAATGGCAATCATTAAAAAGTCAGGAAACAACAGGTGCTGGAGAGGATGTGGAGAAATAGGAACGCTTTTACACTGTTGGTGGGACTGTAAACTAGTTCAACCATTGTGGAAGAGAGTGTGGTGATTCCTCAAGGATCTAGAACTAGAAATACCATTTGACCCAGCCATCCCATTACTGGGCGTATACCCAAAGGACTATAAATCATGCTACTTACTATAAAGACAAATGCACATATATGTTTATTGTGGCACTATTCACAATAGCAAAGACTTGGAACCAACCCAAAAGTCCATCAATGATAGACTGGATTAAGAAAATGTGACACATATACACCATGGAATACTATGCAGCCATCAAAAAGGATGAGTTCATGTCCTTTGTAGAGACATGAATGACCTGGAAACCATCATTCTGAGCAAACTATCACAAGGACAGAAAACCAAACACTGCATGTTCTCACTCATAGGTGGGAACTGAACAATGAGAACACTTGGACACAGGGTGGGGAACATCACACACCGGCGTCTGTCATGGGGTGGGGGGTGGAGGGATAGCATTAGGAGATATACCTAATGTAAATGAGTAGTTAATGAGTGCAGCACACCAACATGGCACATGTATACATATGTAACAAAACTGCACGTTGTGCACATGTACCCTAGAACTTAAAGTATAATAATAATAATAAAAATTTTACATTCTACATGAAGTCCATGCTGCATTTTAGTTAATTTTTGTATAAGGTGTGAGATTTAGTTCAAGGTTTGTTTTTTTGCCTATGGCTATCCAATTGCTCCAGTGCCTCTGAAAAGCCTATCTTTCCTCCACTGTATTGTTTTTGCACTTCTGTAAACAATTAAGTTGGGCATAGTTATGTGGGTCTGTTTCTGGGTTTCTATTCTTTTCTGTTGATCTATCTGTTTGTCCTTCAGCCATTACCATACATTCTTAATTACTTTAGCTATAAAATAAGTCTTGAAATTAGATGGATTGATTCTTCCCACTTCAATCTTCTTTTTCAAAGTGTTTTTGCTATTCTAGTTCCTCTGCCTTTTCATTTAAGATTTAGAATAATCCTATCTATATCTACAAAAAAACTTACAAGGATTTTACTGGGAATTTCATAATTTTGTATATAAATCTGGGGAGAATTGACATCTTTATTCCATTGTCTTCTAATCTATGACATGGCATGTTTCTCCATTTCTTTAAAACTTTGATTTCTTTCACCAATAATTTGTAGTTTTCAGCATGCAAGTCCTGTACATGTCTTGTGAGATTTACACCTGTCTTTCATTTTAATTTTTATTGAATATAAATAGTATTGCATTTTAACTTCAGTGTGCTCATATGTGTATTACTAGTTTATAAAATATAATATATTTTCTATGTTTATTTTGTATTCTGCCACTTTGCTAAATTCACTTATTAGCTCTATGAGATTTTTGTTTTCTTTGTGTGTGTGCACGTATGTGTATGTTTGTAGGTCTCTTGGGGTTTTCTATGTAACTATGTCATCTACAGATAGGAAGCATTTTATCTCTTCCTTTCTAATCTATATGATATTTATTTCCTTTTTGTGTTTTTGCCTCATTTCACTGGTTAGAACTTCTAGCACTATGTTGAATAAGACAGTGAGAATGGGCATCCTTGCATTGCTCCTGATCTTATGGGGGAGACACTCAGTCTTTTACTATGAAGTATAATGTTATCTGTAGGTTTTTTGTATATGCTCTTTATCAAGTTGAGGAAGTTCCTCTTTACTCCTATATTTCTGGGAGTTTTGATTGTGAATGGATATTGAATTTTGTCATGCACTTTAAAAAATATTAATTGATATGATTACTTGGTCATGGTGTATAATTCTTTTCATATATTGCTAAATTTTATTTGATGGTATTTTGCTAAGAGTATTTTGCACCTACATTCACAGGGGATATTCATCCATAGTCTTTTGTTTTGTTCTGTATTAACTTTGCCTCGTTTTGGTATCAGGGTAATACTTAGCTTCAATAAAATAAATTGGGAAATACCTTTCTCTTCTATTTTCTGGAAGACACTGTATGGAATTGGTGTTAATTCTTATTTAAATAGTTGGCAGAATTCTCCAGTGAAGCCATCTGGATCTGGAGGTTTCTTTTTTGAGAGTTTTTCAATTAAGAATTTAATTTCCTTAATACTTATGGGGATATTCAAATTATCTATTTAATGTTCGGTGAGTTGAGATATTTTTCATTTTATGAGGAATTAGTCTAGTTCCTCTAAGTTGTGAAATTTATGTTTGTAGGGTTATTCAAAGTATTTTCTCATTATCCTTTTGATGCCTCAGGTATCTATCAATAGTGTTATCTCCTGTTTTATTCCTGACAATGGAAATTTATGTCTGTTCTACTTTTTTTTTGTACCTCTTGCTAGAGATTTGTCAATTGTATCAGGAGATGTAACATTTTATTTAATATATGCAAATTTTAATTCATTATTGTCTTTGTCTGTTCTGCTACTATAAGAAAGTTACCTGGCCAGGCATGGTGGCCCACGCCTATAATCTCACGGTTTGAAGGCCAAGGTGGGAGGATCACTTGAGCTCAGGAGTTCAAGACCAGCCTGTGCAACATGGAGATACAGCATCTCTACAAAAAAGAAAAAATAGCTGGGCATGGTGGCATGCACCTGCAATCGATTGTATTGACTTTTTTCAAATAACCAGTTTTTCATTTCATTTTTTTCTCTATTTTTTTCTGTTTTCAATTTCTTGATTTCTGCTCTTTACTATCTCCTTCCTTTTGCTTGCTTTTTTTTTTCTTGAGGATGGAGCTTATATTCTTATTTCGTGACTTTTCCTTTTTGTAATGTATGAATTTAGTGTTATACAGTTTTGTCCTAATACTGCATTTGCTACATCTCACAAATTTATATTTTCACTTTTATTCAGTTTGATATATTTTTTGTTTCCCTTGAGATTTCCTTTTTGACCCATGGATTATTCAGAAGTGTGTTGTTTAGTTTTCAAGTGTTTTGAGGGTTTCCTGTTATCTTGCTGCTGTTGATTTCTAGTTTGATTCCCTTGTAGTTAGAGAACACATTCTATATTATTTCAATTATTTGAAATCTATCAAGGTTTGTTTTATGTCCCAGGATGTGGTTTATCTTGGTATAAGTTTTGTGAACACTTAAAAGCATAAGTATTCTGCTTTTGTTGGGTGAAGTGTTTTATACATGTCAATTTGATCCTGTTGGTTGATGGTGTTTTTAGTTTTTCTATACCTTTGCTGAGTTTTTGTCTATTTGCTTCATCGATTGCTGAGAGAGGTCCTTGAAGTCACTAAATATCTCTCCTTTCAGTTTTATCAGTTTTGCTTCAGTTTTGCAACTCTGTTGTTTGGTGCCTACCCATTTAGAATTGGTACGTCTTCTTAGTGGTTAAACCCTGTTATTATTGTATAGTGTCCCTCACTGTCTCTGGCAATGTCATTTGCTTTGAAGTCCATTTTAGTTAATACTGAAAGAGCCATTCCTTATTTCCTTTGATTTGAATAACATGCATTTTTCCATCCTTTTACTTTCAACCAGCCAATACTGCTATTTGAAGTGTTTGTTATAGGCAGTACATAATTCGGTCATTTAAAAAATATATTCCATTCCTCTATCTTTTAATTGGTATATTTAGACTACTTATATTTAATGTAATTATTGATGAATCAGGGATGTCTGCCATTTTATTTTTTTCTGTTTTTATTATCTGTTTTCTTTTTCCTGCCTTGTTGTTGGTTATCTGAACACTTTTTAGAATTCCATTTTTATTTATCTGTAATGTTTTTGAGTGTATCCCTTTGTATATCATTTTAGTGGAAGCTCTAGGTATTTCTCTCTATATATATATGTATATAAAGATATACATATATATATATCTTATGATAGTCTATTAGCATCATCATTCTACCAGTTCAAGTGAAGTATAGAAAACTTCTTATTTCCTCTTATGTCTCTTTGCCTTCCCTCATTTATAATATAATTATCTCAATAATTCCTCTACATCCATTTAAAACCACATCAGGCAGCATTAATGTTTTTGTTTCAAAACATTAAATGTAACTTAGACTCTAAAAGAGAAGGACAGCCTATTGTATTTACATATATTTTGGCTTACCATGTTCTTTCTTATTTTCTAATATTCTAAGTTTCCTTCTTTTATAAATTCCTTTCTGTTTAGAGAACTTCCTTTAGTCATTCTTTGTTGTTTGTTTGTTTTTTGTTTTGTTTTGTTGTTTTTTTTTTTTTTTGAGATGGAGTTTCGCTCTTGTTGCCCCAGCTGGAGTGCAATGGCATGATCTCGGCTCATTGCAACTTCTGCCTCCCAGGTTCAGGCAATTCTCCTGCCTCAGCCTCCCGGGTAGCAGAGATGACAGGTGCCTGCCACTGGGCCCAGCTAATTTTTGTATTTTTAGTAGAGACGGAGTTTCACCATGTTGGCGAGACAGGTCTTGAACTCCTGACCTCAGGTGATCCGCCGGCCTCAGCTTCCCAAACTGCTGGGATTACGGGCGTGAGCCACCACAGCCAGCCTAGTCATTCTTTTAAGATAGGTCTGCTGGCAGCAAAGTCTTAGTTTTCCGTCTGAAAAAGTCTTGATTTTTCTCTTTGTACTTGAAGGATATTTTTGCTGGACATAGAATACTAGCTTGGCAGGTCTTTTCTTTCAGCATTTGAGAAATGTGCCATTTCTTTCTGTCCTCCATAGTTTCTGATGAGAAATCTGCTATTCAGTAGTTTTAGGCTGCAATATCATAGTAAGGTATTCATGTCAACAGGGGCACTAGGTCACAAGTTCTCTAAGTTTGAAGCATCAGCTTCAACCAAACAAATTAATGGCTATTCTACATTCAAAAATCAGGAAATTTAAATTTATTATGAAATGTAATGCAGCATGTAGTAAAGACTTAACCAGTGTTTTAAAACTCAACTTTTAAAGAAAAGATAGTATTGCTCCCTGTTTCATCAAAACCTAGAGAGATGTAATCAGTAAGCAAGAAGGAAAAAGGGAAATTCACAAAGTAACTTTTTGTGTCTGTTTCTTTTTAACCCAGCATGGAGAGAAAATTTATGTCCTTGTATCCATCCATCTCCGTATCAGAAATGGAACCAAATGGCACCTTCAGCAATAACAACAGCAGGAATTGCACAATTGAAAACTTCAAGAGAGAATTTTTCCCAATTGTATATCTGATAATATTTGTCTGGGGAGTCTTGGGAAATGGGTTGTCCATATATGTTTTCCTGCAGCCTTATAAGAGGTCCACATCCGTGAACGTTTTCATGCTAAATCTGGCCATTTCAGATCTCCTGTTCATAAGTACGCTTCCCTTCAGGGCTGACTATTATCTTAGAGGCTCCAGTTGGATATTTGGAGACCTGGCCTGCAGGATTATGTCTTATTCCTTGTATGTCAACATGTACAGCAGTATTTATTTCCTGACCGTGCTGAGTGTTGTGCGTTTCCTGGCAACGGTTCACCCCTTTCGGCTTCTGCATGTCACCAGCATCAGGAGTGCCTGGATCCTCTGTGGGATCATATGGATCCTTATCATGGCTTCCTCAGTAATGCTCCTGGACAGTGGCTCTGAGCAGAAGGGCAGTGTCACATCATGCTTAGAGCTGAATCTCTATAAAATTGCTAAGCTGCAGACCATGAACTATATTGCCTTGGTGGTGGGCTGCCTGCTGCCATTTTTCACACTCAGCATCTGTTATCTGCTGATCATTCGGGTTCTGTTAAAAGTGGAGGTCCCAGAATCGGGGCTGCGGGTTTCTCACAGGAAGGCACTGACCACCATCATCATCACCTTGATCATCTTCTTCTTGTGTTTCCTGCCCTATCACACACTGAGGACCATCCACTTGGTGACATGGAAAGTGGGTACATGCAAAGACAGACTGCATAAAGCTGTGGTTATCACACTGGCCTTGGCGGCAGCCAATGCCTGCTTCAATCCTCTGCTCTATTACTTTGCTGGGGAGAATTTTAAGGACAGACTAAGGTCTGCACTCAGAAAAGGCCATCCACAGAAGGCAAAGACAAAGTGTGTTTTCCCTGTTAGTGTGTGGTTGAGAAAGGAAACAAGAGTATAAGGAGCTCTTAGATGAGACCTGTTCTTGTATCCTTGTGTCCATCTTCATTCACTCATAGTCTCCAAATGACTTTGTATTTACATCATTCCCAACAAATGTTGATTCTTAATATTTAGTTGAACATTACTTTTGTTAATAAGACCTACTTCAAAAATTTTATTCAGTGTATTTTCAGTTGTTGAGTCTTAATGAGGGATACAGGAGGAAAAATCCCTACTAGAGTCCTGTGGGCTGAAATATCAGACTGGGAAAAAATGCAAAGCACATTGGATCCTACTTTTCTTCAGATATTGAACCAGATCTGTGGCCCATCAGGCTTTCTAAATTCTTCAAAAGAGCCACAACTTCCCCAGCTTCTCCAGCTCCCCTGTCCTCTTCAATCCCTTGAGATATAGCCAACTAACGACGCTACTGGAAGCCCCAGAGCAGAAAAGAAGCGCATCCTAAGATTCAGGGAAAGACTAACTGTGAAGAGGAAGGCTGTCCTATAACAAAGCAGCATCAAGTCCCAAGTAAGGACAGTGAGAGAAAAAGGGGAGAAGGATTGGAGCAAAAGGGAATTGGTGATAAGTAGGGGAAGGAAGAATTTCATTTTGCATTGGGAGAGAGGTTCTAACACACTGAAGGCAACACTATTTCTACTGTGTCTCTCTTGCCAGGGTATTAGGAGGGACAGGAAAAGTAGGAGGAGGATCTGGGGCATTGCCCTACGAAATGAAAGAATTGTGTACAGAATGGAAGGGGGATCATCAAGGACATGTATCTCAAATTTTCTTTGAGATGCAGGTTAGTTGACCTTGCTGCAGTTCTCCTTCCCATTAATTCATTGGGATGGAAGCCAAAAATAAAAGAGGTGCCTCTGAGGATTAGGGTTGGGCACTCAAGGGAAAGATGGAGTAGAGGGCAAATAGCAAAGGTTGTTGCACTCCTGAAATTCTATTAACATTTCGGCAGAAGATGAGTAGGAGATGCTGCCTTCCCTTTTGAGATAGTGTAGAAAAACACTAGATAGTGTGAGAGGTTCCTTTCTGTCCACTGAAACAAGGCTAAGGATACTACCAACTACTACCACCATGACCATTGTACTGACAACAATTGAATGCAGTCTCCCTGCAGGGCAGATTATTCCAGGCACTTTACATTCATTGATCCCATTTGACATTCACACCAAAGCTCTGAGTTCCATTTTACAGCTGAAGAAATTGAAGCTTAGAGAAATTAAGAAGCTTGTTTAAGTTTACACAGCTAGTAAGAGTTTTAAAAATCTCTGTGCAGCAGTGTTGGCTGGGTGCTCTCCCCACCACTACCCTTGTAAACTTCCAGGAAGATTGGTTGAAAGTCTGAATAAAAGCTGTCCTTTCCTACCAATTTCCTCCCCCTCCTCACTCTCACAAGAAAACCAAAAGTTTCTCTTCAGAGTTGTTGACTCGTAGTACGGTAAAGGGTGGAGGTGATATGGCATTCTGAAAGTAGGGAGGGACTAAGTCAGTCGTCATACTAAACACAAATCCCAGTACCCTTTCCTTATTTAGCTACCAGAATGATGACAGACAGACTCAAACCCCGTCAAGACAGGACCCTGGAGGATCCTCCTGTGGGGAAACTGCATAATCTGAAAAAAAGGCTGACAGATACAAATAGTTGAGGATCCTTCAACACAAAAGCTGCGTATCTGCCCTATTACTCACCTGACGATGAAGCCCACAATGCAACAAATCCCTTCCACTCACAGCATTTGGTCAACCTGTCAGAGCCTCATTCTTAATTATGAACAGTAGTCAATGAACACAATACATTTCAGGGAAAGGCTGTAACATGAAAGGCACCAACAAATAAATGTGAGAGTAGATAGAGACCTTTTGAGTATAAAAGATCCTCCAAAATAAGAGATTAAACCAAGATAGAAGAAAACACAGTAGCTGGGAAACAAGGAATCCAACGCAGGAGAAAGTGAAGAGAATTCCCAGGATGTTGGTGTGTAGCAGGCTTAGAAAGCAACTCATTCATGTTGGAGCAGGACTCTTAAAGGACTGTAGGAGAGATGTCTCCCAGAAACAGAAGAAATTAATTGATTCATACACATTGAGAGGGATTTAGATTTCTCTTGCAGAGATTGAGATAAACTAGTCATAAATACATAGAAAAATAAGCAAGTAAAAATGCAATACAGTTTTTAAGTGCTAGAGGAAAAGAAACTTTTGTATTAGAGAGGAAATATAACCACAGTACACTACATGGCTCAGCTGTGAATAATATTTACATAGAGGATAATGTGAATATAATAGTCTCCCATTATCTGTGGTTTTGCTTTCTGCAGTTCAGTTACAGCCAGCCAGTCTGAAAATATTAAATGGAAAATTCCAGAAATAATTCTTAAGTTTTAAAACATGTGCTGTTTGGAGTAGCATGTTGAAATCTCGCACTATCACCCTCCACCCATGTTCTGGGCAGGGCAAAGTGGGATGGTGTGAGATTTCTCCAGTGGATCCACAATGTATATCCTACCCACCCATGAGTCACTTAGTCATCATCCAGTTGCTCAGATCAACTGTTGTGGTATAACAGTGCTTGTGTTAAAGTCACTCTTATTTTACTTACTAATGTCCCCAAAGCATGAGAGTAGTGATGCTGGCAAATAAGATACACCAAAGAGAAGCTGTAAAGTGCTTCCTCTAACAGAAAAGGTGAAAGTTCTTGACTTAATAAGGAAAGAAAAAAAACACATGCTGAAGTTGCTAAGATCTACAGTAAGAACAAATCCATCTGTAAAATTGTGAAGAAGGCAAAAGAAATTTGTGCTAGTTTTGCTGTTGCACCACAAGCTGCAAAAATTATTTATTACACCCCATGGTGTGTGATAAACACTTAGTTAAGATGAAAAGGTATTAAATTTGTGGGTGGAAGACATGAACAGAAATGTGTTCCAATTGACAGCAATCGGGTTTGGTACTATTTGGGTTTGGTGCTATTCGTATTCAGGGTCTTGGAATGCAACTCCCACAGATAAGGGGGTGCTGCTGGAGTGAAATACTGTGATATAACCTTTTTTTCAGGAAATGAAGGGAGAAGATGTGTACGTGTGTGGGAGAGGTATAAGAGACCTAGGTTGCCATATTCCATCACAGAAAATGCATAATAACTAAATCTGGAAAATGATGAATAGCTGTACAACCATATTATTTAGCAATAGGAGGTAAATACAGGTAGAAGCAGAAGAAAGAATGGGCAGGGGTTACCTCTATGGAGAAGCTGGGGTGGGAGGATAGGGTGGGGACTTATTTTAAGAACTGTGTAATTGCCTAACTTGTGAATATGTATTTCTGAAGTAAAATAAAAATTAAGTTAAAATTAAATTTTAAAATTCAAACTAATTCTGAGTTGTTTTTTAAAACAAAAACAAAAAAAGACAAGAAAGCCCATCAGAAATGGAAACTGAACATTGACAGAAGAAAGGAAAGCAGGAAAGGACCAGAGTTGTATTTTGGTTCTTGAGAGAAGCCCATCTAGTCCTGCCATGGGAGGCAAGTCCTTTCTTGGGGTGAGGAAAGTCACTTTCTGGGGTTAGAGAGATTTGATATGTTACTTGGGATATTTTTAGTTGCAAGTAACAGAAAACTCAACCCCAAGTGGCTTACATAATAAACGGATTTGATTATCTCATATAACTGAAATATACCAAGGGAAGTTGGACTTCAGGCCTTGTTCAACCAGGACATCTGTGGGCTTTCCTCCCCAGATGTTGGCTCTGCCACATGGGTGAATCCTCTCATGGAAACAAGCTGACTGCAAGCAGCCTGAGACTACATACTTCCTTATTTGTTTCTAAAGCAAACTAATGAAGAATGGATTACTCTGAATGAGGATGATGACAGTACACACCTAAAGTAGTTGAGGTGAAACCCGCTGAAATCTCATCTGGGAAAGGGGTGAAATGGGGCTTGCAGAGGCCACATATGTACTGCAAATGAGGTGGAGAGAGAGCTGCCAACCAGCTAGGCATCCATGCTGGGTGTGGCCTGTACCTGAGCAGGCAGCCGGGCAGCTTTGGAGGGTGGGGGGAAATGCGGGCTCTAGGAAGAAGGGCAAAAGTTAAATTTTGAATTTCGGTTGTGAAGTCATAGGGATTTTCAATTGTCAATGAGAAACCTTAACAACTTTCCAAGGGCAAAATGGCCCAAATAAAGCTGGGAGTAACAGAGCAACCAAGGTCCTTAGGATGAGCATAAGAGAGGGGTTGTGAATTATTAATGTCTATGGTGTGTGTATGTGAGAGACAGACAGAGATGTAATGGCTTACTTTTCCTTTTTCCAGCCAGAGTGAAGCCTCCTATTTGTTGAAACATGTCCTTGGAGAGGAAACAAAATGGAACTCTTTATTTACCATAGCAAAAGCCAAAAGTGTCCTGGGGTTTTGGACACAGCTCTTTTTGTTTGAGAGAGTGGGTATTTCCTCAAGCAAATACATACATTGTTCAACTGGGAGAAAGGATTTTTGTTGTGTAAACTTTGGTGGAATTATGAGACTGGAACTGTGCTTTCTCACTGGGGACCTAAGAAGCAAATGCCATTATATTTTGTAACTGTGTTAAATTCTTTATTTTGGATTTGATTAAGCTGACTTTCAGTTTTTTCTGAAGTAGAGATTATGTCAAACTGGCCAAAGATGGGTTAGGAGAGGACATGGCTTTCTGTAGAGAATTTATTTTTCTGTTTGGAAAATAATTTGAAAATAGAAACCCAATCAGGGAAAATGAGAGTGGGGAGTGGGCACAGGGGTAACTCTAGGGATGTGGTGATGGAAGATCCTTACTCTGAAGACATCTCATCCCCAAGCAGATGAAGGCAGCTGCTTGGGGCTAATAAAAGCCACCAAGAGAAATATAATGAGAAAAAACTTGTTAGAATGTTAATATATATTTTAAAGCTTTAATAAGTTTCCTTAAAGTATAGCATTGGCATAAGAATCTACAGAGAGATTAAATAAATAGCTTGGACACAGATGCTAATTTATCTGGGGAGTTTGAAAAGCCTCAGAAGGGGTAGCTGCATGATGTGCTGAGGAGGCTAAATTCTAAACCCAAGAACCTCCATCCCCAATCCCTGAAGACCCCTACATCCCGAGTGTGGGGTGACAGCAGGGATAACCTGACACTTAGGTCAGTGGACCAGTGGTTGACTATCAGAGGAGTCTCCCTAATGAGCTGGCTCATGTATGGCTTCAGGATCTTTGCATAACCTTCAAGTTAGGGGAAAACAAACCACCATGTTACTCTCAAATTGGAGAGTCATTATAACAACGAAGACTGAATTTCCCATTAGCTTAATGGGACAGGTGCTTAAAGTTTGATATAAATTAATGTAAACTAATGTTCTTAATATTAAGTATGATGCCTTGGAGCCATCTGGGTGAGAAGTTTCTATTTATTCTGGGCCTATGACCCTGGAGAAGTTTTTCAGAGAGATTCTGTCTGACTGCTCCAGCACAGTGTTTCAGCTCACAGTTTATATATGGACTATGGAGATTTAGTATATAGAAGATCACATCAAACTTGCTCAGGAGTTATATTGAAGCAGAATCACATGAATGTTTAGGTGTAAGAGCACCTGGTTATAGATTACAGAGTCATAAATTATTAACCCTGTGTATTAGTCCATTTTCTTTTATTTTTTTTTTATTTTTTGAGATGGAGTTTTGCTGTTGTCACCCAGGCTGGAGTGCAATGGCATGATCTCGGCTCACTGCAACCTCCACCTCACAGGTTCAAGCGATTCTCCTGCCTCAGCCTCCTGAGTAGCTGGGATTACAGGTGCCTGCCACTACACCCAGCTAGTTTTTGTATTTTTAGTAGAGACAGGGTTTCACCACATTGGCCAGGCTGGTCTTAAACTCCTGACCTTAGGTGATCTACCCAGCTCGGGCTTCCAAAGTGCTGGGATTACAGGCATGAGCCACCATGCCTGGCCAGTCCATTTTCACACTGCTAATAAAGACATACCCAAGACTTGGCAATTTACAAAAGAAAAAGGTTTATGGGACTTACAGTTCCACATGACTGGGGAGGCCTCACAATCATGGTGAAAGGTGAAAGGCACATCTCACATGGCAGCAGACAAGAGAAGAGAGCTTGTGCAGGGAAACTTCCATTTTTAAAACCATCAGATCTCCTGAGACTTATTCACTATCATGAGAACAGCACTGGAAAGACCCACCCCATGATTCAATTACTTCCCACCAGATTCCTCCCACAACACGTGGGAATTGTGCGAGTTTCAAATCAAGATGAGATTTTGGTGGGGACACAGCCAAACCATATTACCTTGTTAGACATTATCTTATGTGTAGGAAAAGGCAAGGACTAGGGTCATTTATCTCTTAAGGAATGTAGTGACTCAGGCAGGAGACATGGGAGGTTGTGTCCTCTAAGCTGTTTTGTCTTCAAAGCAACCCATCCAGAGACCTGCATGTTGTCACAGAGCCATGGACTTTATGAAAACATGCTAGCAAGCAGAAATGAGCAAACATGGCTTCTTACATTTGCTACTTGATCCCGCAAGTTTCTCCTTTTGTTCATAAATCAACTATTTGGTTACATTTACAGGACCAACATCAATCGTCCCACATAGCTAGAAAGCCTCTTTCCTGAGAAGGTCACTAATTTCTCAGTTGCAGTTGTAAGGAATGAGCATCAGGCCCAATATGCATACTTGCCTATTTATTGGAAAACACTTTGGGTTGCATCTATTTTTCTAATGAGTATGATCCTTTTTTTTTCTGGCATTGCCTTTCCTGTGCCTAACACAACACCTCAATAGGACTATTACAAGAATACTACAGATTATGCATAGCAGTGTATACTTAATAGCATTAAAGTGAGTTACAGACAGAAAAAAATATGATAAGCATTTAACAAAACTACAACATATATTTGAATTCTTTAAATTAATTGTACTATTTTCTCTCTTTTTGCACCCATATTTATTAAAGCCTTTTTTTCACAAAAACAATTTTGGACTAGAGTTTATCACATTAACAATATATTCATACAAATATAACTTTAGAAAAGATTTAACAAGATAACCAAACTTACTACTGAAAACAGACTTTTATGAATTTATATAATTGTTGGAACATTTATTTCAATAACACACTCATAAATGTAACTGAAAGAAAATCTAGTACCATCATTTGACAATGCCTCTCATACAATTTACCAAATAATTCTTATCCTTTCATCCAAAAAAGACTTAATTTATGATTTTAATCTTGGGGAACTTGACTCAGATGTCAAAAGATTTAAAACATTTAATCAAAACAGAATCATGAGGCATTATAAAATAAGTTATTCTTTTAACCAGAGTAATAATCAAAAGGCTTCAAAAGTAATACATAAAGTTTCATGGATGTAAAAACCTTAATCCTGTTAAAGCTGTGTTTTCTTATGTAACCAAACACCTAATAAAAACAATGTAGGAATTATCTTGATAGAATATAAAATCTTTGTTTTTTAGGCCAGTTCCCAAAAAGGTAAAGAAAAACCTCCTACAGTGTGATTGCTTCCCCTTATGGGAAACCCATTTAGAAAACCTGGAAGTCAAATCTGATGAAAAGAGTATTTGAATTTAATCAGACACAGGAAGAGTGTGTCCAGGGTCATGAGTAAACACTATATTTTAGAAGAATGTAAACAAGTAAACTATTACCTTGAGCAAGGGAATACATGCTCTTAGTAACAGCATGGAAAGTTCCCCGGTTACATGGAACAATTTAGACGTATCAAAAAAAGTCAAAAGCCCAAAATCAAGTTATACTGGAGGAAAACCTTGTTTTTCTAGACCTTTAAGATAAACATTTCAGCATCAGGCCACAGCGGCAAAGGTAGAACAGGAGAAAAAAGTGTTACAGGAGTTGATGAGAAGGTTAAAAGAAATGGTTATTATTCCAGCCAAGCAAAAAGACATACCTTCTCAAGGGGGGACAAAAATAGAAGGCAATTATATATGACCTGCAAATCATGTGCAGTGAGGTACAATAAAAGTTAAAACTTCTGAGGTACAAGTTTGAGAAGTTTCAAAAAGAAACAAATTTCAGGATTAAAAACCAAAACCTCTTGTAATTTTACAAAGAGCAAATTAATACTTTAAGAAAACCTTGTTCTAACATACGAGATCAAAATTTTTAGTTTTGTATTATTTTTAATATTAAAGCTCAATATTTAGAAACACTTATTTTTTTAATTATAGCCAACTTAATCACATACAAAATTCATTTTATAAATTCTCTTTTCACAAACTTTATTATGACTTACACAAACCATGTATAACATGCTTGGACTTTCTGCTTTGTCTAATCCTTTCTCTTTCTTAAATAACCAGTCATTTTGTTTAAGAAGAAAAATTTACCATACAAGATCCTTTCTCATAAAATATTATTCTCTTATTTTCTACCTTCCTTACCAAAATTACATCTTCATATCCATAACTTTCTTCCCATATCTCTCCCCTAGTGACTGCTTCCTTTTTATCTTGTTTCATAAATAATCTACAAATTAGACAAAATTTTTATTTTTCTCAATAAAGAGCACATTTTTATGCCTTTCTTATAACTTTTCTTCTTAAAAACACATCATATTTTGGGGGTACATTTTATGCATAGAATTATATCTATTAATTAGAATTTTTATTCTTAGTAACCTTAAAGTTTAGTATAAAACTAGAAACCAAGCAATCTTGAATTGTCTGGCACATGTCAGTATTTTATAGATGAGAAACATTTTATAATTTCTTAAAAACACCTTTCCTTTTAAGTTTTTCTTAATTGGAAATGACCCAAACATTTAATGAGTATCTATTATTTAATTTAACATAACATTAAGATTTTAAACTACATGAAAAGGTCATTATAAGCATTTATCTCATTTACATTTATTTAATTTACTTAGTTTTTAATAGTTACCTAGATTACTTATAAAAACTGAAATATTAGACAAAGCTAGTCATCATTACAAGATATTCCCCCGTTAATCATTTTATAGTCTGTGAATATCAGGTGTTTACCTAAGTAAGAACCTTAAAGTGAAATATATGGGTATTTTCCTGGTAACTCAGAAGACTTGGCTGTTTTCACTAAGCTAATATTATTATTATTATTAATTTTTATACATTTATGGGGTACATGTGTAATTTTGTTACATGCATAGATTGCATAGTGATCAAGTCAGGGCTTTTAGGTTATCCATTACCCAAATAACATGCATTGTACTTATTAAGTAATTTCTAATCATCCATCCCCCCTCCACCCTCTCACCCTTCTGAGTCTCCATTGTCAATCTCCACTCTCTTCTGTCCATGTGTACACATTTTTAGCACCTACTTATGACTGAGAACATGCAATATTTGACTTCCTGTGTCTACCTTGTTTCACTTAAGAGAGTGAAATCTAGTTCCATCCATGTTGCTGCAAAATACATGATTTCATTCTTTTTATGACTGAATAGGATTCCATTGTATACATATACCACATCTTCTTTATCCAATCAACCATTGGTGGACACAGGTTGATTCCATATTTTTGCTATTGTGAATAGCACTGTGATAAACACATGAATGTGGATATGTTTTTTATATACTGATTTATTTTCCTTTTGGTAGATACCCAGTAGTGGGATTGTTAGATTGAATGATAATCCTATTTTAGTTCTTTGCAGAACCTTCATACTGTTTTCCATAGACGTTGTACTAATTTAAATTCCCACCAACAGTGTATAAGAGTTTTCTTTTCTCCACATCCTCGCCAACATTTGTTATTTTTTGCTTTTTTAATAATAGTAATTCTGACTGGGATAAGATGATATCTTTGTTGTGTGTGCTTTTTTTTAAGGGGCAGGTAGTAATGAGGGAAGCTCAAATTTCTATTTTTCTTTTTTGTGGCCATGAGGTATTGCTGTGTTGCCCAAGCTGGTCTTGAACTCCTGCGCCCAAGCAATCTTTATCCATCAGCCTCCCAAAGTGCTGGGATTACAGGTGTCAGCCTCCACACTGGCCTAATTGTGGTTTTAATTTGCATTTGATGATGATTAGTGATATTGAGTATTTTTTCATATACTTGGCTATTTCTATGTCTTCTTTGGAAAAATGTCTATTCATGATCTTTGACCACTTTTTAGTAAAATTATTTGATCTTTTGTTGTTGTTGAGTTGAATTCTTGTACAGTTTGGATATTAGTCCCCTGTTGGATGCATAGTTTGCAAATATTTTCTCCCATTCTACAGGTTGTCTGTTCACTCTGCTGATTATTTCTTTTGCTCTACAGAAACTTTTTAGTTTAATTAAGTCTCATTTGTCTATTTTTGTTTTTCTTGCCTGTATTTTTGAGGTCTTAGTCATATTTTTGAGGTCTTTTGCCTAGACCAATGTCCAGAAGAGTTTTCCCTAGTTTTTTTTTCTGGTATTTGTATAGTTTGGCGTTTTATGTTTAAGCCTTTACTCCATCTTGAGTTTATTTTTGTATATGATGAGAGATATGAATCCAGTTTCATTCTTCTGTATATGACAATTCAATTACCCCAGAACCATATATTGAAAAAGGTGTCCTTTTCCCAAAGTATGTTCTTGCTGTCTTTGTCAAAGATCCATTGGCTGCAAATATGTGGCTTTATTTCTGGGTTCTCTTTTCTGTTCCATTGATCTATGTGTCTATTTTCATACCAGTACCATGCTGTTTTGATTATTGTAGCCTTATAATTTAAAATCAGGTAATATGATGCCTCCAACTTTGTCCTTTTGCTTACGGTTGCTTCAGCTATTCGAACGCTTTTTTGGTTCCACAAAACCAACAATATTATATTAGTTTCTTATTTATAAAAAATTACACAAACAAATGTCATTCTGGTTTTGGCTGGGTTTATAAACTTCATGCCAAACCGTGGCACTTTAAAATATATAGAAGAACAAACATAAAACTGTCTGATCAGGAAACCCAGGCAAAAAAGTATGCTGACAATTTTGAAGACATTTCTATTTTACTTTTCTCAATATTTTTAAAACCAGCTTATTTATTAAAGTTGTACTTAAATCAATGAACTTTGAAAATATTTGGGCTTACTAATTTATTAGCTCATTTATTTACAAATCAATTTGGTACCATGTAGACACAACCTATAAGATAATACATATATGCATGCATAAACACATCCAAACATACACACACACAAATAAAGATCATTGCTTACATTTTAGAATTTGAGCCATGAGGTAGTAATACAAACTCACTGGATTATAAAAGATGGTTGGGTCCAAATTATATTTGGGACCTTTTCATATGGCTGAACTTTATTTGCCCCAATGGGTAATCTGATGAGGGCTGTGGACAAAATTTTGGGTAAAGCAGTTTTCACGGTAGTTCGATTTTTAAAACCTCTTTGCACCTTTTTTTTTTCAGTGTCAAATGAGTTTATGGTTAAATTTTCAACGTTTACATGGCTGAATTGTATAAGAAAAAATCTCCAAGTAACTTTGAATTAGTAATACCATAAACAGTGTGTTTTATCTCAACATCAGTAGAAAAGTCAGCAGATTCAAAGTAGGCAGGAAAAAAATAGAGAGATAGAGAATTTAGAAGGCTTTACATGTTAACTCTATAGTTGCAGGGATAATTAACATTTGAGTTCTGAATTTTTCTTGATGTAATTTGCCCACCCATTTAAAATGTGCATAAGAATGGGCCATAATATGTAGCTAGTTGGAGTCCCAGAAAACCTACTATACTATACCTTTGTGTGTAAAAGTCTCATTTTTTGCCATTTCAATGTTAAGTTCCCTTTAGTAAAGCCTCCCATCTAGGGAGATGCTTGCAAATATAGGCTCCGTATGTATTAGACATGAAGCCTGCTGGATCTTGGGTGCTTAGTTCCCCTGTTCTTTCAGTCTGGGATTATTTGTCTCCCATTGTGAGAGCTCAGCAAAGCAGAAACACTAGTGATAAGTGTAATGAGTCAAATGTGCTGCTTCAAGCATTGCCAATGCTGTTACTCATCTTATGTGTCTTGGTTGTTTCTTCTGGTTGCCTAAAGCAATTATGGGGGCTAGGAGCAGTGGGTGACAGACTCTTATGTCTGTGTCCCTGAATGAGCCAATTTTTAATTACTTGTGATGAAGAATTTCCTATGGGACCACTGCATGTCATGAAGACTGTACTCTGACATTTCCAAGAGATCTCCAGTCACCCAGGATGCCAAATCAGAACCCGGCTAGAAGAAGCAAGTGTTCCTTGTCTTTGGAGTCAACTCAGGTCAAACCTTCAAGATTTTTAGTAGTTTCTCCCCTGCTGAGCCTTGTTTATAGAATCAAATTGAAAGGGAAAACACTGGCTTAACCTAGCCAATCAGACAGCCTCACATATCCAATTCTTCCTAGTATTTTTTAACTGGAAGAATTCCCCTTCTTGAGAAATAAAAAGTCTCAAGGAAGAATTTGCCCCTTCCTCAAGGGGTAAAAGCAACTTGCTGAATAAAACTTAGAACCACCCATCAAATCGAAGTTCTGAGACTCAGAAGAGGCTCACTCAGTTGTTTGCAAACATGGAGGACCTGGAGGGGTTCAGAGGGTTCATGCCGGTACTGAGGTGCCAGGTCCTTTCAATGGACCCTGGAAAATCTACTTTCTGAGTCCCTTCATGGTTGCCATGATAGTTGACTTTAAAAAAATCAAGCTTTTAAGGAATTAAAGTTTGTTTCATTCAGAAATCTTGCTGAGAACTATAGCCTGAGAATTACAGCCTGGAAGAAGTCTTTCAGAAAGGTTCTGACAGAGTGCTCCAGAACAGTGTTTTAGCTCACAGTTTACACATAGATTGTGGAGGTTTAGTGCATGCAAAATCACATCAACTTGCCCAGATGTTACATTAAAGCAGAATCACATCGAAGTTTGAGTGTAAGAGTACATCTAGTTATAGATTACAGTCATAATCGCTAACCCTGTCAGATGTTATCTGATGTGTAGGAAAAGGCAAGGATTAGGGTCATTTATCCTTTAAGGAATATAGTGACTAAGGCAAGAGACATGCGGGGCGGCATGTGCTCTATCCTATTTTGTCTTCAAAAGATCCCTCTGGGGAGCTGCATGTCATCACAGAGTCAGAGGCTTCGTGAAATTCTGCTGGCAAGCAGAAATGAGCAAACATGGCTTCTTGTGCTTGTTACTTTGTCTCACATGCCACAATCATTTATGTGTTCTTGATCTTAGAGGTAGGTGTTATTCTGAATTTTGTGTTAATTATTCTTTTGTTTTTATTTATAATTTTGCTGCATAAATGTATTTGCAAGCAAAATATTATTCAGCTTTGCCTGCTTTTGCACTTTCCATAAATGGAATAATATAACTATTTCTATTCAGCTTTAACTTTTTGAGATTTCATCATGATACTGCAGCCTGTGTGATGGTAACAGTTTATCCATATGTCTGCTCATGATGACTTAGGTTATTTTCCCTTTTTGCTATTAGGAACAATACTGCTATGAATATTTTCACACATGTCTCTCAATACTCACATGTAAAAGCTTTTCCATATTATACAGTTAGGAATGTGTTCACGATCAACATTTCTAGGTCTTTCTCACATTGGTTTCACCAATTCATACTTCTGCCAGCAATGTATGTAAAATCCTAAGGATCTACCTTTTTGGAAACATTTGAGATCGCCAGACATTTAGCTTGTTGAAACCTGGTGGGTTTCAAGTGACTTTCACTGTGGTCTTTATATAAATAAAATGTAGGGAATTAAACACAAATAAACCCTCACAAAAGAAAATAACAAAGGTTGTATTTTCGGCAAAAGAAAAATGTTAATAGATTAACAGTCTGAAATGCAAGAAGAAACAGTGAACAAAGATATGCATAACTACGTGTGTAAATGTAGGATTTGGGTTGATAGCTAGATTAACCATCTTCTCTTTTTGTTGTTGCTGATAAGATGTCAGCTATTCAAGTACCATTACTTCCATAATAGTAGCTAATGCTAGACACTCTTCCAAAAATATGTGTTCATTTTTCGTTAAGAGAAATTGAAAATATAATTAACCATATTTTGCGTATGAGGAAACTGAGTCATATAGAGGTGAAGCAACTTGCCAAGATGTACTTGTAAATAATTGAACCAGTATGGAAACCCAGTCAGTACAGTTCCAGAGCTCACATTCTCACCAACCACACCTAACACTAAACTCCCTTATCCTCTTACCTACTACGCTAAACTTCAGTGCGACACTGCCTCATAGATGAGATGCTTCTTGTTCTGATTGGTCTTAAGATTTTCTCTTTGTCTTTTGTGTTCTAAAAGATTTCTGTGATGTGTGGAGGTATAGATTTCTTTTCCATTAACCTGAGTTAGATTTAGCTGTGTCTAATCCAATGTTAAACCCATGTTTTGCATTTTAAATTTCAATAATTTTACTTTTCATTTCTAGAAATAAATTTTTTTCCAAATGGCATAGTTGTAATTCATCATTTCTTGTACTTGTTAATCTTTTCATGCCTCATCTTCATTTATTGAAATATGCTTACTTTATGATCATGTCTAATAATTTCATCTTAAAGTCTTTGTCAATCTGATCTGCTGTATATCATTTTTGCTGTCTGTCGCCCATGCTGACTTGGTATATTTTGCCATTTTAAACAATGAATCCCTGTTCTTTGGAACTCTATCAGTGGAATTTTTAAGGCTTATCTTTTTTTTTTTTTTTTGAAGGAAATTTTATTTTCTTTTTTTTTTTCTTTTTTTTTTTCTTTTATTATACTTTAAGTTTTAGGGTGCATGTGCACATTGTGCAGGTTAGTTACATATGCATACATGTGCCATGCTGGTGCGCTGCACCCACTAACTCGTCATCTAGCTTTAGGTATATCTCCCAATGCTATCCCTCCCCCCTCCCCCCACCCCACAACAGTCCCCAGAGTGTGATATTCCCCTTCCTGTGTCCATGTGATCTCATTGTTCAATTCCCACCTATGAGTGAGAATATGCGGTGTTTGGTTTTTTGTTCTTGCGATAGTTTACTGAGAATGATGGTTTCCAATTTCATCCATGTCCCTACAAAGGACATGAACTCATCATTTTTTATGGCTGCATAGTATTCCATGGTGTATATGTGCCACATTTTCTTAATCCAGTCTATCATTGTTGGACATTTGGGTTGGTTCCAAGTCTTTGCTATTGTGAATAATGCCGCAATAAACATACGTGTGCATGTGTCTTTATAGCAGCATGATTTATAGTCCTTTGTAAGGCTTATCTTGACTTTCCTCCAGAGATGTTTTGCATTTATTTCTGCCAAGTTTTGGGATACATTAAAATCCTGGGGTTACATTAAATTAAATTCACCACTTGATTTTTTAATATCACATAGGCCTTGTAAATTCTGGCCATAACTTCTCCAATAATCAGATTGTGATTCAAAATTTTCAAGATAGATATTTTTCTCCCCTTACCTAATGAAGGGGTCCAGACAGGCAAGATGCATTGTTGCTTTCTTCTGTATAATAGGTTTGTTTCTCATATGCCCTTATACTAAGAGTGAAGCCTATAGTATTCTAGCTTTACTTAGGGGGTATAGTAGATCTTGTCCAAAAATGACTACCATCGATTCCCCCTCTACCTGTAAGTGCATGCTATTTATCACATCAATAAGTGGAATCTAATTTCCCTCCTCTTGAATGTGGGCTGGGCTTAATGGTATGTTAAGCCAATGGGATACAGCAGAAGTGACATTCTCGGACTTCTATGGCTAGGTCATATCAAGCCTTGTGGTTTCTGCCCGGGCCTCTTCAAAGTAACTCTTGAGATGTTTCTTCTTGAAATTCAACAATCATTCTGCAAGAAGATCAAGCTATCTGGATAACTAATGTGAAGATGATTAGGTTGGCAGCCCCTGCTGAGCTCCCAGCCAACAGCCACCATCAACCGCTCAACTGTAAATGAGCCCTCCTGGGTAGACAGTCAAGTCTTCAGATGACTCTTGCCTCAGCCTCCACTGGTTGTAACCCCATGATACTCCCCAAGTGAGAACTTACCAGCTGAGCCTAGTGAACCAATAGAATGTAACAATACATTGTTGATTTAGGTTACTAAGTATTGGGGTGGTTTGTTACACAACAAGAGCTTTTCTGTTAGCCTTTCCATTTGGGGTGGGATCTAAACTTTATCTCCAGTTTCCCTCATCCTATGAGGTCATCAAAAATAACAACACATAAATTCACGGGTTTAGAAAGTAATTTCATAGTGAAAGCATTTGGTGGCCCTCCACTATTTCTCAGGGTTCAAACTTTTACTTGGTTTTTCCACCTCTCTATATTTTTTCCTTTATTTTGTACTCTGTAGTGCACTTAAAAATTAAGATTACATAGCTTTTATAAGGTCAGAATTTTAGAGAATATTGTCCTCCATATGATCATAAATTAAAGCTTTTTAGCTTCTTTGTAGAAAAGGAAGTAAGGTTCTGAGTTATCTGGGATTTTATTATAAATTTGGTATGAATCTGTGGCATGCTTTCCTAGTGAGAATGCCTAGCTCCATTCACTCTTCAATCCCCTCTAATCCAGACTTTTGTTTCTAACACTGTGCTCAAACTGGCCTTGCTAAAGTCATCAATGATCACCATGTTGTCAAATCTAATGGTTTTTTTCCCTAGTCTCAATTTACACAATCTGTATTGCATTAGACACAGTTGACCACTAATTATTCTTATAACACTTTCTTTTCTTGGGCTTTGTGACACAACAATCTCTTGGTTTTTCTCCTATATCCTCATCTACTCCTTCAAACAGGCTCTGACATATACATCTGTGTGTGTGTGTGTGTGTGTGTGTGTGTGTGTGTGTGTGTGTGTGTGTGTTTTCAGCCCATTTATCAGTGAGGACCATAGGCTGGTTTAGAGTCTATTCTTTGAGATCCCATACCTTGCTTACTTTTTGCTAACTCCCATTTTGGCAGCTCAATTCTGCCTAATTTTACTCATCAAGTAACCAAGGATCCTAGTGATAGGAACATATTTTCTTAGAATTTCACCACCACTGGTTTGTCCTCTCTGCAAACTTGAATATCTAGGTATCAACTGATCTGTAGTTACGACAAAGATTGTGTCTCCCCTGCTGCCTCTTTCTTTGCCAACCTTAGCATCTCAGTCAGTTTCCCAAGTCACCCACAGTACTTTTCACATTTGCCTGTTTAGACACAGCCTTCTTTTGACTACAAAATAGAGAAATTGAAAAGAATTTTGTCTTCTCCCAAGTCATACTTCTAGGGAAAGCCTTCATAATTTTATTTGAAATGAACTTCCAAAATACAAGAACTACCATTCAATTCAATTCCACAAGTTATTTTACTGTGTGTACCTGCCATTTATGTGTCAGGCACTGTGCTGGCCACCTTAGGGGTATAAGGATAGCTAACATATGGCCTAGAAAAGACTTAAACTATGTACATAAAACACCAAGATGTAACTCAGGAAGTGAAGACGAAGTACCAGCAGAGCACAGAAAAGGAAGAATTCTCATTCAAGTGATGGCTTCGTGAAAAAATGGACTACTTGGCTTAACCCCTAAAGAATAGGTAGAAGTCAGCAGATAGAGATTGAGGAATGAGGAAAAAAAAGAGAGAAAGGTATTTCAGTTGACAGACATACATAAAGACACAAATAAAATCTAGTACTTTTTGGAAGTTGTAAGCACACTGATGTGGACTGGCAGACATGCAGGACCCTAGAAGGACAGTCACAGCACAAAGATGCTGTAAGAGTAGGTTGGGTGGGGTCATGGAGGATGTGAATGCCATGCTAAGGAACACACTGTAATTCAGAGGGCAATGGGGAGCCATGGGAGACTTCCTAGGGGAATAGTATAATGACTAGAGTTGTGTATAAGGAACATGACTCTGGAAGGAACATATGGACCATATTTTCAATAAAAATATACAACCATGCCCTGAAGTTAAACAGAATTTATTCTTGATTATCTTCAATTGCATATAATTCATTCTTTCTTCTCTGTTAGAGGAGATAAGCACACATTAATTTTATAAGGTATGCCTGCAAGGAAATGGAACATCTTTGAGCACAGAAGACATTCACTTTGAAAATCTATGACTCTGTCAACATGCCTTAGTCTGGCCACATTTGGGTTCATGCTTTTCAGTTTGGGCTGTCAACTCGCTAGTTTTGAAAAAAGCAAACAACACAAAATCATGGAACCAACCCAAATGCCCATCAATCAACAAGTGGATAAAGAAACTGTGGTATATATATACATGGAATACACTCAGCCATAAAAAGGAATGAATTAATAGCATTTGCAGTGACCTGGATGAGATTGGAGACTATTATTCAAAGTGAAGTAACACAGGAATGGAAAATCAAACACCATATGTTCTCACTGATATGTGGGAGCTAAGCTATGAGGATGCAAAGGCATAAGAATGATACAATGAACTTTGAGGACTTGAGGGTAAGGGTGGGGGAGCAAGAGATAAAAGGCTACAAATAGGGTGCAATGTATACTGCCTGGGTGATGGGTGCACCAAAATCTCACAAATCACCACTAAAGAACTTACTCATGTAACTAAATACCACCTGTACCCCAATAACCTATGGAAAAATAAAAAATTTAAAAAAATTTTTTTAAAGCAAACAACAAAAGCTACACCTGGAAATTCTTATTGAATATATTTGTAGTCTGGCTTGGCCATCTGTTTTGGGGTTTTTTGTTTTGTTTTGTTTTGTTTTTCTTAAGTGTTATGGTTGATTTTGTGTGTGTCAACTTGACTGGGCCCTGGGCCACAGGATGCCCAGATATCTGGTTAAATATTATTTCTGAGTGTATCTGTGAGGTTGTTTCTGGAAGAGACTAACATTTGTATCAGTGGACTGAGTAAAACCCATGGTCCACTTCAAAGTAATTGGCCTTTATCCAATCTGTTGGCAGCCTGAACAGAACCAAAAAGACAGAGGAAGGGAGAATTCCTTCTCTCTTTATCTGACTACTTGAGCTGGAACACTGGTCTCCTCCTGCTGTCAGACTGAAACTTATACCATCATTTCTCCTGGTTCTCAGGCCATCAGACTCACTAAAACTATCCTACTGGCTTTTCTGTATCTCTAGCTTGCAAACAGCGTACTGTGGGACTTCTCAGCCCCCACAATTGCATGAACCAATTCCTCATAATAAATCTCTTTATATGCATAGATAAATATAGATATAACTACTGAAACAGATATATATCCTATTGATTCTGCTTTTCTAGAGAATCCTGACTAATACAAAAGACTTCACTGGTGATTCTGATGAAGACTATTTTTATATCCTCTTCTTAGAACATTATAGATCTCCAACTACTCTCTTTGGAAGTCAAATTATTTTTATACACAGTTTTTCATTTCAAATTTGCATATATTCCAAATAGTTTTTAAATATCTGACTTCTGTTTCAAGCCAAAACATACATTTGAAAAAGAAGTATGCATCTAGAGGAAAGTGTGATTTGACAAAGAGTCAAGGGACTGAAGTCTAGCCTTGCCTCTGACGCTTTCCAGCTGTGTGACCTTGGGCAAAGAACTTGTCTTCGTTGCTCAACCATGTCACATGGGAATAACACTACAGGCCCCATCTTGCAAAGTGTCATGAGGACAAAATAAATTATGAAACACATCAACAAAACTCTACATAAATGCAAACTATCATATGCTACTTGACATGTTATACAAATAAGATTTTTATTATTCAAACTATATTTTAAATGCCCTTGGGGAGTTTGCCACACAAATGAAGTAATCAGTGAATCATTATTTTAAGCAAATTATTATTTTGTGTTTAAGGTAGTTCTCTAATTTGTCTGTTCTTTGTGTTTGAATTTTGCTATTTTGAGTGTTCTGAAAATAGGGCATACTCATGTTCCTATTTAAAAGATTTGCACTAATTATGCTCAGCATAATGCAGCCCTGGACAGAAGGAAGCTCAGAAGTCAGTCCTGCCCTTGTGATGAGGGAGAAGCGGGCCTCCTGAAACTCCTCCAGATGGCCCCTTGGGGCTCATGCAACAAACGACTTTAATCCTCTCTGCGTAAAAAGTGATGTCATGGAAACCAAACTTGTTATGACTCAAAGCAGGTTAAGGAGACCCAGAGTTGCTTTGACATTTATATGTAGACATTTATAAACAATGCAGACATTTATAAACAACTTCTTCCATAAATATGTCACTTTTAGAAATATGGAAATAATGTCATAATCTCAAAAGAGAATGATTAGACTATCAAAACTGTGTGCTAGAAATAATGAGTAACTCAAACTTGATTGAATTCTGTCCTGACCTCCCACTGTTTATGGATGGTTGAAATCCGCTTACCTTAAATGAAAGGTTTGGAATTTTATTTTATGTTGGTTTGTTTCCATTTCGCCACAAAGATGCAGGAAAGAGAAAGCCACAGAATTGTGAGGACAAGTCTATGGCTTACATAAAGTATGTAAGGCTAAGGGTTCTGGGAAGCAGGTAATATTATTTTTAAAACTCCTCATTTAAAAATGGCACATTCCTAAATGCTTTCACAACTATTTTACACACATAGGTTATTATTGAGAAAAACTTATCTTGAGGGATAAATTGTATTGCATCCTTCCCAGTACAATATTTTGTGCATAGATGATGTCAGCAATTATTTATTGAATATAATTGCATATTTAGAAATTTCTTCAAAAGCACTGATATTATCTTTCCTGTATTGCAGATGAAAAGCTCAGGCATAAACAATTTAAGGCATCTTGGATTCCAAACCAACCCCTACCCAGTACTGCTGCAGACAAGACTACCCCTCTTAGAAGTCAGAGGGAATCCCCTCTCCAATTTGATGGTGAGGTAGGCCAAGGCCCGGCTTGCTAGAGGCTCAAGGGTGCAATAAGAAATGGACCTCAGAAGGGACTCACTGGAGCATATGTCACTCTCATCAGGTTGGTACAACATCATAACACAACTAGGTGGCTTAAATAGCAGACATTTATTTTCTCACAGTTTCGGTGGCTAGAAGTCCAAGATCAAGGTGCTGACAGGGTTGGTTTCCAGTGAGGCCTCAGCCTGACTCTTAGATGGCAGCTTCTAACTGTGTCCTTGCATGACCTTTTCTCTGTGGGCACACCTGGCAACAGAGAGCGTTCTCTGGTATCTCTTCCTCTTCTTATAAGGACATCAGTCCTATCACTTTAGGGTCTCACCCCTGTGACTTCATTTCACCTTAATTACCTCCCTAAAGGCTCTATCTCCAAATACAGTCACACTGGGAATTAGGTTTTCAACGTGAATTGGGGGAACACAACTCAGCCCAAAAGAGAGTGCACCAATACCTGAGAGGCTGAGCCCCGGGGGGCAACAGGGCCCTCCTCTGCCTCATGGTTGGGGGCTCCTCTTGATGGCAGATCCCTCACTCCCCATGGGTTACACTGACTCAAACTTGGCTGTGTCTCTGTTCTTGATCTTATGAATAATTTTGGCTCTGCTTGTTGGTTGCAAATAAACGGAAGTGAACATAAACATCGAGAGTCCAAGCCACCATTTTTGCCCACCTTCAAAACTGGACTCTCTTGTATGATAACCTTTTGAAGAGACAGCATAGTGCAATGAAAAGAGCACTATACATGGCCTCAGAAGTCCTGGATTCAAACCCTAACTGTTTTCCATGGCGCATACATTGCCATGTGACTAGGACTCTGTTCCCCAACCCCATGATGTCTCTTACTCCCTCCAGCAATGCTGGCTTCCTGCCTCTACTCGAAACCAGCAAGCATGCTCCCATCCCAGGGACTTGGCAAAGGCTATTACCTTTGCCCGGAATGCTTTCCTTTAAATATCCACTAGGACTACTTCCTTATTGCATTTAATATTTTAATTAAATGCCACCCTTCTAGAAAGTTCTTCTCTGACCATGCTATCTACAACAGTGCTCACCCTCTACCTCCATCAGACACCTCAATATCCCAGACAGTACTTTATTTTTCCTTACAGTATTTATCACTATCTGACATTACTGCATACAGATGCTCCTCAATTTATGATGGGGTTACATCCCAATAAACCTATTGTAAGTTGAAAATATTGTAAGTCAAAAATACATTGAATACAGTTAACCCCCTGAACCTCAAAGCTCAGCCTGGCCTATCTTAAATGTGATCAGAAACTTACCATACAGTTGGGCACAATCACAATCATCTAACACAAAGCCTATTCCACAGTAACATGTTGAATATCTCGTATATATTTGTTCAACACTTTACTGAAAGTGAAAAGCAGAATGGCTGTATGGGTACTTGAAGTATAGTTTCTACTGAACGCTAATTGCTTTCACACCATTGTAAAGTGAAAAAGTCGTAAGCTGAGCTATCTTAACTTGGGGACCATTTATATATTTATTTGTTTATAGTTTGTCTTTCCCAATATATTGCAGGCTTCATTAGGGCAGGTTTATTAGTTTCATTTATTGCTGCATCCCATGCGAATAGTCCCTGAAGCAAAGAAAGCACTCAATAAATATTTTGAATGAACTGAAGGAATGACTATGAATTAATGGGGCACTTGGCCTCAGTTTCCCCTTCTATAACCTGGCTCTCCCTTGCTCAGGTCCATCCCTCAGGTGCCCCTGGCCTGCTCTTGGCCTCACTGGGCCCTGGTATCTCAGGCAGAGCCCTGAGGTGCCACCACCCTGCTGTTTGCACACTCTTGCCAGTTCTCTGCGTTCAGCAGATAGTGAGGGGCGAGGCTGTGTGGGTATGTGAGCAATGCCAGAGAGGTCAGCTTCTCTAAAGAGATGTGGCTTCCTCATGTAATAGCATGGAGAGTATAGATGACGAAAAACAGAGTGGCTCATGGCCAGCTCACTTCTTAAAGGCTGGGAACACAATGGGGAATGGCAGGCAACGTGGCCTTGAAGGGGAACAGGGTAGGAAGGGGTTGCCAAAGACAAAATACTAAGTGAAACTCTGTCCAGGCCATATCTGCCCAAGATGAAACTGTTTCTGGGAAAAAGGCAGATGCCTACAGACAAAGCAGCAGAGCCCAAACCAGCCCAAATATCAATGCAGAAACGACAAGATGGAAAGCCCCATGAAGCAAGGCTTGCTCACTGCTCTCGCCCAGCACCCAGGGCAGGTGCTCAGGCTATGGGGAGGCACATTGTAGGGGGATGTGGGGTTGAGACCAGCAAAGGAGGCACACTGGAAAGCAAGTGAACTGGGAAGTGACAAGTAAAGAGGGTGCTTAAGGATACTTAAAAGAGACATCAGGGATGAGGTGGAAAGTCAGGCAACAATGGGGTCACACCTTGGTTGCATCTATCACTTGCTAGGGGAACCTGGGCAAGTAACTTAACTCTTTTGTGCCTTATTTTTCTCACCAGAAAAATGTGTGTAATGGTACCTACTTTATAGATTATATCTTAATTATATACCAATTTAGCATCATGGCCCTGACACATGACAAACCATATAGAGGAGAAAGACGGAAGAAAGAAGGACCTAAGTGGAGAGGTGGGTTTAGACCGGGATTAAGCACTGAATCAGTGGAGAGGAGGATGCAGGGTGAGTGGACAGAGGAAACTAGTGGAGAAAAAAAAGGATTAAAAAGAGGTCTGAGAGAGTTCAAAGAATCAAGGAGAGGAGCTTTGTAAAGAATCAAGGATGGGCAGTATAGGAAGAGGAAGAAGAAGAATCTAGCAACTGACATAATGCAGACCCTTAACAGAGATGCAGGGCTACAACCCATCTTGTGCTGCTGCTGAGGCCCAGGGAGGAGCCACCTGGGTGCCCAGAGCTGCTGTGCTGGGCAGACACAGGGCAATTCAGCCCTGTGGGAGACACACAGGTCTCCACAGGAGGCAGCAGTTTGTTAGCACGGGAATTCATCAGGCTTGGGCACCTGCTGGGGAGGAGATGGAAACACAGTCAATACATCTCATCATCAAAAACAGGAAGGAAATGAAACATTTTGGAAGTCATTGAAAGGCAGGTTTTATGTTAATTTGAAGTAAAATGTTTGCTTAACCGACTGCTCTCTGAAGACTTCTTGATTTGGTATTTGGAGACAGACATCACCCTGACGTACATTAGGAGGCCTGTGATCTTAGGCTTGTTCCAGCTGTGATTCACTTCACGTCTGATTCACTTCATCATTTATGCAATTTGTCATCAGGTTATTTGAAAGCTGAGTAAAACCTCTCATATCCTCACGAGTTCCTCTCATATCCTTATGAGTTCTATCTATTGTTAGATAGAACTACATGAACAGAAGCTCTTTGAGTCCTCAATCATTTTTAAGAGTGCAAAGAGGTCTTAAGACCAAAATGATAGCAATCTGCTGACCTACTTTGGGCAAGATGACATACTCTCACCTTTCCTGTTCATTCTCTTTAGCCTTCAGATCAGACCTGTAAGAGCCTAGATTTCCAGCGTACGGAAAGCAAAAAGAAGGCTCAGAGTAAAGCCGCACCTCTAATAAGGGATAAAGCTGGGATTGGACATCACTTTCTCTGCTCTACCCATTTTGCTGCACTTAGCATCCATTGTGGCAAAAGGAAGTTTTATGGAAGAGAAAGCAAGCCGCAAACATTAGAGATTTTGCAAGAGGCAAGCTTCACTCTCCAATAGTTGCTGAAAAATATTCTCTGTGCTCCTCGGTCTCCAAAGAAGGAGACTAATTTAGTTCAAAAAGAGAGATCTCTGTCCGCGGCTCAGCCCTGGGTGCCGGGGTTCCAGGCGTCGCTGGGGCTGGGCGCGCCACGTCTGCACAGCGCCCTCTGCTGGCCCCTCTCTGCTCCAGCCGGCACTTGGTCTAGCTTGGCCACCTTAGATGCTCCCTTTAGATGCTTTCTGGTGAACGTCTCTAGGGACCACAGCATCTTACTAGGGCTTGGGCATTCCTCTGGGGGCAACTGGGCTTTTATACAAATATACAAGGTTGCCCTCAACAGCTAACCCTCCCTGCGGGCCACCCCTAGTTTGCAGCTCCATCTTTTCTGCGTTATTTTTCACATCCAGAACTCAGAACACACACAGAGAACCGCCCTCTCCACTCTTGTCATTGAGAAGGAAGCCTGGTGTGAACTTCATACTTACACAAACCTAGATTTGAATCCAGGCCCTCTGCCCTGCAAATGACTTAACCTTTCTGAGCCCCACTCTTCTCAGTTTTAGAATGGAAATGCTAGTATTTACCTTGTAGGGTTATTGGGCGCCTAAAGCACTTGGCACAGGAATGAACGGTGTTGGTTTCCAGTTTCCCATGTCTGCTGTGGGCTACGGGAGGAACAGTCGTTCCACTTCAAATAGAGTCACTGTCACTGAGGGCCACTTAAGCTGCACGAATTCTCACCACAAGCCTGGTTTCCTTCCGGTCGTCAGCCATTCAGCTCCCGCTACAGGGCAGGCGCTTGTGAGACTCTCAGGACATAACGTTAAAGGATGTTATGGTGTTTTCTCTCAAGGGGCTTACAGTTTAACATGGTGATACCCAAACTTTGCTAGAACATTTCTCAGATCACTCTTCCCTTAAGAGACTTTTTAAACAATATTATTTTTAGAGCAGTTTTAGGTTCACAGCAAAATTGAATGGAAAGTACAGAGATTTCCCATTTACCCCCTCCCTCCACACAGTCATTCTCAACATCCCCAAGCAGACGGGGATATTGACCCCAAGACACCTCCTTATCATCCAGAGTCCATAGTTTACATTCAGGCTCAGTCTTGGTGGTGTTCATTCTATGGGTTTGGACAAATGTATGACATGTGTCCACCATTAAAAGACTATTGAACATGCTAAATTGTATGTCTTTCCTTGGAGGTGCACCCACTAGTCTGGCCCAGATAAATGCCCATGGGGACAGGTGGTGGGTAATCTCACTTCAGCCTGATGGCACCATCTGGGTGGTGATTCATCCCAGGGACTCCCTGGCAGAAAACCTGCTTTTGGTGGGCCTTATGGTGGCTCCCGCTTCTTAGCCACATGTATTTCTAGTACAGGAAGTGGGTTACATGGAGCTCTTTCATAGAAGAGACTCTGCCATAAGCAAAATAATCCAGCCTCCAAAAAGGACGTCCATGTTCTAATCTCCAGAACCTTACATGGCAAGAGAAACTTCGCAGATGTAATGAAGTTAAGAAGTTTGAGATGCAGAGATTATCTTGGATTATCCAGGTGGGGGGGCGGGCAATGTCATCACCAGGGTCCTTACAAGTGACACTAGGATAGAGGCGAGTATGAGAAGGGTCTATGATGACAGAAGCAAAGGTCAGAGTCAAAGACAAATCTGAAGCTGTCAGGCTGCTGGCTTTGAAAATGGAGAAGGGGACCATGAGCCAGGAATGCAGGTGGCCTCTAGGAGCTGGGAAAGGCAGAGAAATTGGATTCCCCTTGAGAGCCTCCCAAAGGAACACAGTCTGGCCAGCATGTTGATTTTAGCCCAGTGAGATACAGGTTGGACTTCTGCCCTCCAGAAATGTAAGAGAATGAATTTGCTTTATTTTAAGCTACTGATTGGTGGTGATTTGTTATAGCAGCAATAAGAAGCTAATACAGGCTCAGAGAGGCATGTACCTCTGGAGCTCACAGCATTCCTGGTTGGCTGGAATGTGAGAGCAAACCCAGAAGAGAGAAGCTGGGGCCTTCAGGGCAGCAGCAGCAGACGTTGGCTGAGCACTGTGAGGGTCGTTGGGAGCCTTAGCATGGTCACTTGGGCTGTGAGGTGACTCATGGCTACTGCCAGTTTGATTAGCTGTGATGACCACAAGTGAGGAACCACGCTGTCAGCAACTTTGGGCCACACAAAGACTCCCAGATGAGGAACGGTGCAATGAATGCTGCAGCGATGTGGCGATAAAGCCAGAGGAACGGCTTTGGCTGTTCTGAGACCCTGGAGTTCTCAGAGGTGACAGAGAGGGTCAGGGTGAAGATTCAGGAGAAGACAGGCCATTACCAAAGGCATGCAATGGAGGCCACACAGGGTACTGATAGGAATGGTGGCTGACATTTGCTGAGCTCTGTGTGCTGCAAGCTGTGCTAGCAGTGCCCGCCCTGTCCCATAGAATCTTCACAATGATTCTAAGAGGTAGACACTATTATTATTCCCGTCTTACTGGTGAAGACACTGAGACTTTCCATGGTTAATTTTGACCAAGAGCAAAAACTAGCAAATAAAAGATCCTGACTTCTGTCTGCTCAATGCCTCCTCCTCCCCCATTTTTTTTAATCAACTGTTGTAGAAAGAACATAAAGTTTGACGAGAGCAAGACTTGTGTTCAGATCCAGTCCTACTACTCTGTACCCTCAGCCTGGTAACTTAACCCCTGTAAGCCTTTGTTTCTCATGTGTCCTATCGGGAAAATAATATTTCTCTTTAGAAGAAGTAGAGTGGTAGTTAAAAGTGAGGGTTTGGGAGGATAACTACTCTGTATTTGAATCCTGGCTCAGCCTCTTATAAGCTATATGACATGAAGCTACATATTTAATCTCTCTATACTTCAGTTTATTCATCTGTATGATGAGGATCGTGTTTTATTATCTGAGTGGGGTTGCTATAAGGGTCAAATGGCATAGTATCTAAAGCTCTTTGCACAGTACCTGGTTCACAGGGAGTTCCCAATGGGTACTACTTAGAGTAGGGCTGAGCAGACAGGGTTGGGGATAGAAATGGCCTGGAGTAATCCCGGGACATGGGAGGCATTCAGTCTGTGCTTGCTGCTGTTTTTATCTGTGGTAGGCAGGAAGCAGCCCCAGCAAGAGGCCATACTGAAGTCCTGGCCGTTGGGGTGGGAAAATCTCTGTGTGTTTTAGGGGTAAGAGGGTGCAGTTAGATGGCTGGGAAGGGCTGGGACTGCAGGGTCTCTGAGGGTCACAAAGAGAATCCGAAGCCATTGCTCCTAAAGGGCTGAGGCTGGGATGAGGTGCCAGAAGCCAACAGTACGGGGAGCTGTGTGGGAACCCCAGGCTTCACCTTCTCATCCATTTTTAGATCCAGTAATTTTGGGCAGAGGTGCTGAGACAAACTGAAGATCTTGCCCCCTGTCCCTCACAAGAGTGCATCAGAGCCAGAAGCCAGCTTTTCATTATCATTAGCACTGTTTGCTTCATAAACTTGGAATTTTGCATTTTAGCAGTCCTCAAAATGAAGCACCTGTGGCATTGAAATTATTGTTTTCCTTATGGAAGGGGCTATTTATCACATTATCCTATTTGAAGTGATTATTCTCATTCATCAAATTGAATTTAATTAATTTTCATAATTCAAGAGCTTCATAGCTGCAAACTATATACACTTGGCCAATAGTTCTGTGAAACAATCTGTGTTTTTCCCTCTTGCATTTATTTGCATCCTAAAAGGCTCTAGAGTAAAACTGCTCTGTGTGCCAGGTCATATTGGCAAATTCGCTGGAGAGAAGAGAACCCACTAGTAAAGCACAGCTCAAGAATTAGTGGCAAACAGATGCACACTCAGAACGTTGTTTTAGCTGATGGGAGAGAATGGAAGGGAGAAGGCATCTGTGAAGGAGACAGCGCCTTTCCCTTAAGATCCTGAAAAGCGTTCTGGGCTGCCAGACCCCAGAGCAGAAACAGTTGCACACAGCATCTGCCCTCAAACAACTTTAAAGGTGCCCTTCACTCTGCAGAGCCTATGTCTGGTCTTATTTGTGTGCGGAACCTTGCACATAGCTTTCCATATTTCTTTCCCCATTGCCCTAGAGGAAGCCCATGTCTGAGGATGCTTTTGTGCCAACCCTGACCATTTCAGATCTCCTGAATGCTGCCTTCAGGGTTAACTTCCTTAGACCCCCATCAGGGTGTTTGGGGGCCTGACATTTTATTTTTATGCATGACATGGACAGCAGCATGTATGCCCAGATTGGCCCAAGGTTGTTCTAGAAAGTGCTTCAAAATAAAAGGACAAGCCTATTGTTGGGTTTATGTGATACGTAATTAGAGTGATATCTATAATACAACATATGATCATAAGTGTCTATAAAATTTATGTGTCTATTTACATATATACACACCCATAGAGACATAGCATTAAGGTGCAATTTCTTTACAGCTTCAGCAAGATTGTACTGTCAACACTTTATAACCTGTAATCAGTACTCTGGCCAATAAGGTTATAATTGGAGACTAATACCTTTGTATTCACCCTATATTTTTCAACATCCACCATAACTGGATATTGATATATAACTTCACAGATTACAAAGCACTTTCACATGCATTATTTCACTTGATCCTCGCAACAGCCTGGTTTTAAAGTGAAAAGTCTAAGGCTAAGAGTGTAATGTGTCCAAGATTAGGGAGTTCCCAACTGGGTGGAGCTGGCATCAGCCAGGTCTTCCAAATCGACATTTGCTATTTCTTGCAAATCAAAACCACAATAAGATACCATCTCACGGCAGTCAGAATGGTGATTATTAAAAATTTTTTTAAAAACAGATACTGGCAAGGTTGCAGAGTAAAAAGAATGCTTTTACAGTGTTGGTGGGAGTGTAAATTAGTTCAACCATTGTGGAAGACAGTGTGGTGATTCCTCAAAGATCTAGAGGCAGAAATACCATTTGACCCAGCAATCCCATTACTGGGTATATATCCAAAGGAGCATAAATCATTCTATTATAAAGATACACGCATGTGTATGTTCATTGTAGCACTATTTGCAGTAGCAAAGACATGGAATCGACCTAAATACCCATCAGTGATAGACTGGATAAAGAAAATGTGGTGCATATACACCATGGAATACTTTGAGGCCATAAAAAAATCACAAGGTCTTGTCCTTTGTGGGGACATGGATGGAGCTGGAAGCTATTATCCTCAGCAAACTAACACAGGAACAGAAAACCAAACACTGCATGTTCTCACTTATAAGTGGGAGCTAAATGATGAGAACTACATGGACACATGGTGGGTGGTACAACACACACTGGGGCCTGTTGGGGGAGAGAGAGCATCAGGAAGAATAGCTAATGGAAGCTGGGCTTAATACCAAGGTGATGGGTTGATCTGTGCAGCAAACCACCATGGCACACATTTACCTATGTAACGAACCTGCACATCCTGCACATGTACCCCGGAACTTAAAATAACGGTTGAAAACCCCACATTTGCTGTTTCTTTTGTATGATTACATCTCTTGGTAGCTCAAAACTATGGAGAAATCGTAATAGTTATGAAAAGAATAATTATCATTTTTTCAGCATATACCTTATGCCAAACACTGTTTGGAGCGCTTATGTGCACTTCTGTGTAATCTTTATGCTTACTCTTAGAGGTAAGTAGCTTAATTCTCATTTTATAGATGAGGAGTCTGAGGCTCAGCAAGGTGAAACAAGCCCAGGCCACAAAGCCTCACATCTGGTGAAGCCAATTGTGGACTCAGCTCTTTCTGAATCCTAAACACATGTTCTTTTCATTTGGCTAGGCTACCTATAAGTCATTTTCACTTTAGTGAAAATTTAAGTCAATGCTGCTACCTTTTGTACAGTATTTGCATTTTACTACATCTCTAATTATAGAATTAAAGGACTTGTTCCCTGGTCTTAAAATAGTTTCAAGCATCAAGAAATAAGTAGGAGAGAGAGTCTAGAGAGCAATGGGTAGCCCCGCTAGTGTCTCTGAAAATCAGCCTATAGAGCTGCTGGTAGCACAACTTCAACCCTCTGGGGAACTGAACAGGTTCATCGTGAGAGTGCTGCATTAGCAACACAGCAGGGAAACCATGAGTTCTGGAGGCAGAACACCTGAGTCTGAGGAACTCTGCTCTTTAGGAGCTGTGTGACCTTGACAACTTCCTGACCCTCTTAGGGACTCTGCTATCTTCCTTGAAAGACAGGGATTAAATGAGGTAATGTGTGTGTAGACTGCAAGGCCAGGAAAAAGAAGGTACACTTTTGTGTTCTCTTCCAGAGAGTCAAGGCTCCTCTGCTTCCCCTTTCTCAGCCCCATAGCTCCGAGGAACACAGTAATGACTGCCGGGGCACGCACACAGCAAGCAGCTTTGCCGTGCTGCCCTGCTGTTCTGAAGGCCTTTTGCTGCAAGAGAGATGCACCTGTCATTTCCTGCAGACGCTTCCAAGGCTCTTCATGGAGAAGCTGCCTTAAATGAAAAGGCCATTGTTTGTGTTAAGAAACAACTTTGCTAATCACAAAAACAGCTCCTGCTCTACAGGCCCCGATGGCACCAGTGGAAGGAAGCCAGCATGTCACTGCAGATTCTGGGGCTCCTTGTGTAGGATTTACAGGGGGCTACCTGATGTGGATGGAGTCCAGCTTCATACTTTCCTGGCTGTGATATTGGCAAGGTTGGCCTCACCTCTCTAAGCCTCCATGTCCTTATTTGTATAATGCAGTTACCAATGTCCATATTTCAGGGCTCCTGTAAAGATTGCAGATAATGTTAATGAAATGCCTAACGAAGGACCTGGTCTAAAGTGGAGATTCAGTGAGTGGTAGTTCTCCTGTTTCTCTTCTGCCCTCTCTCCCTCAGGCCCACATTTAGAGGTGTTCATTTGTAACAGACACTCAGGCAGAGGTGCATTCTGTCAAAAAGGCTCTGTTAAGAACAAGCGGCTCTGCCTGCTCTGGAAGAGTCCCCTGGGTCCGCCCAGTTCCGAAATCTCACCCGCACATGTTCTTCAGCTCAGGAACTGATGAAGACGACAAAGCGACTTGATAAAAATGGCTGAACCTGCATGCATAAAAGAGAACAACGTTCAGACACTTCTGTCTGGTGACCCCTGCAAGATTCTGGTATCAAACTCCTGTCTCTCCTCACTAAGGACCACGGGTTGCCCTGGTGTGGCGGAAGCTATATAGAGGCCCACACCATAATGTCTGCCAAGTCCTCCAGGCCCTCTTACATCTTATGTTCAATTTTCCCTCATTGCTTATTCTGGAATGTCCACTCCCTCTTTCAGAGCTGAGAATGCTGACTTCTTAGTCTTTTCTTATGCAATTGCTGAAAGTGCAGCTTTTAAGTCCTGCATCATTATCAAATTGATTTCTGCCAAAAGCTTTTCTTCTCTTGCCAATGCTCTGGGAACACGGGTTGCTGCCTTCTCAGTCTGGATAGATACAGGCCCTATTTGGCCAAACCACAGCACTTCCTGTTTAAATAATTCCCTGAAAGCACCAGCTCATCAGCGTGAGTGTTCATCACTTTATCTCCAACTTTCTGTGGTGTTGTTACAGTCTCTATGGACCCAAAGTTAGAGAAAGAAGGAAACATGATAAAGCAATTGGCCCCTAGATAATGTCTACCATTCAAGCACATAAGTGAGCCCGAGCCAAATCCTGAGTTCTGGCTACATGCAGAAGCCCAGGCTAAGTAAGGTAGCAAATACATGCAGTGTATATATGGCATGCACCCTGCCTGCAGGAGTGCCACACACAATGACGTAATGCCCTGAAATGGAGACAGTAAACCTGGTCAGTGTTTGCAACGTGGCAAATGAGAGGTCAGTCAGCATGTGTGCAGTCTGTGGAAGGTTTCTCAGAGCTGAGAATGAAGTGAGGGGTGTTCAAGAATCTATAGGGATTAAGAAATCAGGGTAACACGGGGAAGCATTCTTGGCGAAAGAAACAGCTCGAGCAAAGACAGAGGTGGAAATTGGCCTGGCGTCTTTAAGGCACTGAAAGGCTACCAGCCTACTTGGTCTGTTTATTTTAGGAGAATAGTAGGAGTCAAGTTTGTAAAGACAACTGGAGAGGTCGACTTCTAAGCTAAAGGGCTTGATCTTACTCCTTTAGGTAGTGAAGTCACTGAAAGTTTTTGAGAAGACAAATGGCACACTGAAAGTGGTGTTTCAGAAAAATTTTATCAGCAGTGGTGTTTGGAGGGGGTGACATTAAGGAGTAAAAGAAGAGACTTCAGGTAGTGAGAATCATTAGAGGGCTTGCAAAGAACTGATATGAAATCATTAGGACTCTAACTAGGATGACAATAGAGGAGAAGGGAAATAAAGGATGGGTTCAACACAAATTGGAGAACAAGCAGATATGAACTTGAAGGAATGACAGGAGAAGCAACGACATCATAGGTCAAAGGCAGAAAATCTGGAGCTTGTTGGCAAGACAATGTATTGTCTGCTTCAACAAGTCAAAGCTGAGGTCTGTGGAGACAGTCAGCAAGTGAAAGGTCAAAATGGCTGGTAAATTGCTTGAGATTTGAGGCAGAGCACTGGACTGAATTCCAGGCTGCAAACGTGATCTGGGCGTGATTTGATTGGAAAGGATAGCTGCAGGTGTGATGGGTTTTCTCCAGTTGTGTGTGCCTGTGTGAGATTTAAAACAAAGGGGAAGACTGAAGGAGATACTGCACTCCTAAGAGAGATTAAGGAGAATGGAAAGAGCAAGGATGAAAAGCCAGGAGCAATGGGATGAAGAGAATAGGCTGGGGTTTTAATCTTGGAAAGGAGGGCTCTATAACAAGGTACACTGGGCTCTTGGTAGCAGGATGAGGTGGGGGTGAGGGAGAAAGGGCAGTAAGCCAGGAAAGGACGGGCTAGGTACCTATTTTGGCTTAAGGCTGGCCTCCTAGAGTTGTAGCAAATGTAAGACTGGTTCAGATTGATACTGACATGGAGGTGTCTAAGCAGGTGGGCTGGGGCAGAACTCATGTAGTCAGAAGGCTGGACTTCAAGGATCTTGGCTTCTGAGGGTCTGTCCATCTAAAACAGGATCCCAGAAAGAATTAGAGGGAGCAGACAGGATCAGAGTTCAGGCCAGGAGAAGAGCAGGCATCAGAAGGTGGAGGTCAGTGGTTTTGTTGTCGTTCTCTAAACCCTAATGGTTCGCCAAGATGCATCTGGGGCTGCTGAAGGGGCAGAGGAGCTCCAAGCTCCTTCATTCCCATTCAACCTAACAGGTTTTTTACTTATTGAACTTTGTGATGTGATAGGATTGAGTTTGAAGAAAGTGTTCCACTACTAAAGTAAAGTTTGAAAATGAATGGCAGATTTGGCCTACCGGAAATAAAAGCAGAGGCATTATTACTGGCAACAGTCCATCTATAAAGGAACATGTGAGTAAACCACAGCATGGCTGCTGTGAACAGTGCAGCTGGTAAACATAATCAGCAAGATCTATGCATGTAAGCTGAGTTAACATCAGAGGATGTCTGTGTCATACTGGGAAAGGGCAGAAGCAAGTTTCAGGATAATGTAGATGATACATGTGAAACAAAAAAAAGGAAAAAGAATCCTATGAATTTTCTTATGTGTTGATATGAAAGATAAGACAAGAAGGGCTCCACACCAGACTTTGGCTTCTTCAGGCACAGGAATTAAAAGAGGGTAGATAATTACCAGATTTTTAAAGAGAGACTTTTGTATTGTATAAGTAGCTACTATGAGCCTGTATTTTTCTTTTATACTTTTTAGTTAGGAGTAAGTATAGATTCATCAGAAGTTGCAAAAATAGTACAGAGAATCCTGTGTTCCATTCATCCACTTTCCCCAGTGGTAACATCTTACATGATGATAAAAGCTAGGAAATTAACATTGTTATAATTCATATACATTGTTCAGATCTCACTTGTTTTATATCCACTCGTGTGTGTGCCTGAGTGCGTATATAGTTCAATGCAAAACTATCACAGGTGTAGATTTATGTAACTGCCACCACTATCAAGATACACAATGGTTCTATCACCACAAAGATCCCTCATGCTACCCCTTTATATTCACACCCCTCCCCACTCCTACTTCCTGTTCCCTGGCAACCAGTAATCTGTTCTTCATTTCTAGAATTTTGTATTTCAAGAATGTTACATAAATGAAAGTATATAGTATGTAAGCTCTTGGAATTGGCTTTCTTTTCATTTAGCATAACTTCCTTGAGATCCATTCAAGTTCTTGCATGTATCAATAGTTCATTTCTTTTTATTGCTGAGTAGTATTTCGTGGCACAGAGGTAGCACTGTTTGTTTAACCATTTACCCATTGAAGGACATGTGGGTTGTTTCCAGTTCTGGGCCATTAAAAGTAAAGCTGCTGTGAACATTTGTGTACACATTTTTGTGTAGCCATAGCCTTTCATTTCTCTGGTACAAATGTCCAGGAGTTCAACTGCTGGCTTATAAGGTAAGTGTAAGTATGTTTAATTTTTTTAAGAAACTGCCGGACTATTTTCCAGGAAGACAGTACCATTTTACATTCCTATCAGCAATGTATGGATGTGCCAGTTCTTCAGTTCTTGTCAACATTTGATATTATTCCTATTTTTTAAATGGTAGCTATTTTAATAGGTGTATAGTGATATTTAATTTGCATTTCCCTGATGGCTAATGATGTTGAACAAATTTTCATGTTCCTTTTTTGCCATCTGTATACCCTTTGGTGACATGTCTATTTATATCTTTTGCCCATTTTCTAATTTGATCTTTGATATTTTTTATTGTTGAGCTTTGTGAGTCCTTTATATAGTTTAGATATAACTCTTTTGTCAGATATTTGGTTTGAAAATACTTTCTTCCAGTCCAGATATTGTCTTTTCATCTTTTTAATAAAGTTCATTGTAGAGCAAAAGTTTTTCATTTTGATGATGTCCAACTTGTTGATTTTCTTCCATAAATCATGGTTTTTCATATCACATTTAAGAACTTTTCACTAACCCTAGATCCTGAAGATTTTCTCCTATGTTTTCTTTTGAATTTTTTATAACTTTGTGTTTTATATTTAAGTATATAAATTCATTCTGAGTTATTTTTCATTTAAAAACGTGAGGTTTATTTTAAAGTTCTTTTTATTGGCCTATGAGTGTAACTACTTCAGTACCATTTGCTGAAAAGATTATTCTTCCTCCATTGAATTGCTTTTGGATCTGTCAAAAATCAGTTAATTTGTGCATCAAAAGACACTACTAACAGAATAAATAGGCAGCCTACATGATACGGTTTTGATGTTGTCCCCTCTAAATCTCATGTCTAATTATAATCCCCTGTTGGAAATGGGGATGGGTGTTTGGGTCATGGGGACAGATCCTTTATGGTTTGGAGGTGTCATCAAGATAGCAAGCAATTATGAGATCTGGTTGTTTAAGTGTGCGGCACCTCCCCCCTCCCCACCTCTTGCTTCCACTCTCACCATGTGACTGTCTGCTCCCCCGTCATCTTCTGCCATGACTGTAAGCTTCCTGAAACCTCCCCAGAAGCTGACCGGTTGCCAATGTCATGCTTCCTGTACAGCCTGCAGAACCATGAGCCAATTAAACCTCTTTACCTTATAAATTACACAGCCTCAGGTATTTCTTTATAGCAATACAAGAACAGCTTAATACACCACAGAATGGGAGAAAGCATTTGGAAATCACATAGCTTACAAGAGATAAAAATCCAGAATATATAGAGAACTCCTAAAACTCAGCAACAATAACACAGACTGATTCAAAACTGGGCAAAGGACTTGAATAGACATTTCACCAAAGTACATGTACAAATGGTCAATATGAGATGCAAATCAAACTACAATAAGATACCACCTCACACAAATTAGGATGACTCCTATCAAAAATATCAAAAATAGCAAGGATTGGTGAAGATGTGGAAAAATACGAACACTTGTGCACTGTTTGTGGGAATATAAAATGGCACAGCCTATGTGAAAAACAGTATAGTATTTCCTCAAAAAGTGAAAAATAGGATTGCCGTATGATCTAGCAATTCCACTTCCTGGTATATAACAAAAAGAACTGAAAGCACGGTCTCAAAGAGGTATTTGTACACCCATGCTCATAGCAGCATTATTTACAATAGCTAAAATGTTGAAGTAACCCAAATGTACATCAATGAATGAATGGAAAAGCAAAATGTGGTATACCCATATGCTATGGTTTGACTGTGTCCCCCAAAGTTCATGTGTTGGGAATTTAATCCCCAATGCAACAGTGTTGAAAGGTGGGACTTTTAAAGAGATGATTAGGCCATGAAGACTCTGCCAGCCATCATAAATAGATTTATGCTGTTATAATAAGGATTGGCGTATTGCAGGATTATCCAATAACCAATTGAGTAATCGCATGATCATCCAATTAGGGTTCCCAGGTAAAGTATGAGCCCTCTTTCCCTCACTCTCACTCTCTCTTGTTCTTCTGCCTTCTGTGATGGAATGACACAACACAAAGGCCTTCACCAAATGCCAGTACCATGTTCTGGGACTTCCCAGCCTCCATAACTGTAAGTCAAATAAATTTCAGTTCATTATAATTTACCTAGTCTGTGATATTTTGTGATAGTAGCATAAATTTGACTAAAACACTATCCAATGGAATATTGCCCTTTAAAAGGAAAGAAATTCTTCAATATGCTATAACATGGATGAACCTTATGTTCAGTGAAATAAGTCAGTCACAAAAATACAAGTACTATATGATTCAACTTATATGAAGGAATATGAGTAGTCAAAATCATAGAGACAGAAAGTAAAAGGGTGGAAGCTACAGACTGAGGGGAGGGAGTTATTATTTAATAACTAATTATTATTAAATAATTATTAATTATTTAATGGGTATAGGGTTCCAGTTTTATACTATGAAAATAGTTATGGCGATGAATGGTGGTGATATTTGCACAACATTATGAATGTATTTAATACTGCTAAACTGTACATTTAAAAATGGTTTATATAGTAAATTTTATGTTATATGTACTTTACTGAGAACAATAAAAAATAAGTTGAGCATATTTATGCGAGTTTATTTCTTGAAGCTTTATTCTGTTCCATTGATCTATGTTTGTTTCTATTCCTTCACCTACACCACACTGTCAAGATTACTGTAGTGTACATGGTCTTAAAATAAAGTAGTGATTCCTTCCAATTTATTCTTTTTCAAAATTGTTTTAGCTATGCTAATTCATTTGTCTTTCCATACGAATTTTAGAATAAACTAGTCTATAACTATATAAAAATTCTCACTGGGATTTTGATAGAAACTGCATTAAATCTATAAATCTGTACGGGGAAAACTGACATCTTTATTATGTTGAGTCTTCCAATCTGTGAATATATAAGTCTTTCCATTTATTTAGAGCTTCTTTGATTTCTTTCATCAGCATTTTGCAGTTTTCAGTGTACAAATCTTGTACACGTTTTACTTGAAAAATCGAATAAAGTAATTTTAAGTCATTGATATAGGTGATAAGTATAGAGACATATCTGTAACTTTTTAAATGGGACCAGGTACAAAAAACAAATGATTTGAAATGGATCTAGGTACCGAAAGCAATGCTGCACATTTTATCTTTCCCCCTGCCCCAGGGCAACAAGAAGGGAAACAAGTGAGAGCTGCCAAGGGTGAGGTTTGACAGCACAGGGCTCTGGGCAGCCAGATACTCCAGAGAAGGGAGCCCAGAAGTGGGTGAAGGGTCCGTGAAAGGGATGTAGGGGGGATATCCCAGATGGTCTTCCCCTACTTCACAGTATTGCCAAGGAACACCCAGGGCCAGTAACAGCTCAGGGGAGGAATAGAGGCTTGTGATCTCCTAAGCAGGAAACCCACAAATCCTTTAACCAAAAAGACCCTATATGAGATCCCAGTTTCCCACTCAACTATGGAAAGGTGATGCACATAAATTTAAAATTATCCAACAACTAGAAAGAAATTCAATCATAGAAAGTGTGCTCATCCCAATCTGTTCAGCTATCACACCCACTGTGTTAATATGTTCTTCTTAACCATCTCAGAGTACTTCTCCTTGCTGCCAGAAAATCATGATGGTGAACAAAGACAAAGAGAGAATTTGATTATTTACCATTTTTCCAACTGCAAAGTCAGTAGGGCAAGTCTCCCAGTTAAATATATTGTGGTCCCTTCCATGGGGCATTGAGCCATAGCAGCCAGTATCAGCAAAGGTCATTTTATGTCTTGTAATGTTTGCGAAGATAAAACTGAACTCAAATAGTAAGAATTTTTGTTTTAAGTTCTCACCTTTCCCATGATGCAACAGAGACAACTATGTCAGAATTCAGAGAAACAAAGATGAAAATGTAATATCCATGAAGAATAAGACAAATCAAATTATATTATACCTGAAAGAAACGGAATTTTGTTTTTAAGGCAAACAAGATCCAGCAGATATAATTTTTGGCTCTTTTGCCACAAACAAATCACTAAGAAGCAATAGCATTTTATTATTGCACAAAACAATTCCTGAAGAGAAGAAAATGATGAGTGGGCATTGTCATGTCAGGCTTTTGTTCAGGCTTAAGGAATATATTAAGAAACACCAAGGCAAACATCTATCCAAACCTCATTCAAATAGATGGAGCAGACTCCAAGACTAAAAAGTATAAAATAGCACGCAATAGAACATTGGTCTCCATGAGCATACATTACAAATTTTAATGGAAAGTTATTGAAAATAAATTTACTATACCTATTACTTGAGCCTACTCGAGAGAATTCAGAACTAATATTAGAGGAAGAAATGGGCACAGCAGCCAGAACATTCCACAGCTGGGCTTTTGGAATGAGGAAGTAGGAAAAAGCTGTGATTTTGTTGAGTAAAAGGAATGAGCTGGGATCTGGTGTATCCAGAGTCTTTCCTACTCCATATGAGCTTTCTCAAGTCTTGGGGAAGTCACTGTGAAGAAATGCCACTTCCCAAATGAACATTGTGAATGTCTTGGCAATTCATTTCTGAAGGAAATCTTATCTAAATAAGACATGGGAGAAACGAATAGTGATTTGATCATGGTTGGGGGGACCACAGGAAGTGGTCTGCAAAGAGAACAGCTGCTGACCAAAGAAAGCAAATGCTCGATAGTACTTGCTCTGGGCCAGTCACAGGTCTCAGTGCTGTACAGGTGCCAACTCATTAACCCTGAGGACAATCCCATGAACTAATTATTATCATGATGCCGTTTTATACATGAAGAAAATGAGGCACAAGGAGGTGAGATAAATTATCTAATATTATTCAGATTAGCCAGTGGTAGGACTGGAGTCCAGGTTCTTACATTTTTTTTTGAGATGGAGTCTAGCTCTGTTGCCAGGCTGGACTGCAGTGGTGCAATCTCGTCTCACTGCAAGCTCCGCCTCCCGGGTTCAAGCAATTCTTCTTCCTCAGCCTCCTGAGTAGCTGGGATTACAGGCACGTGCCACCACGCCCAGCTAATTTTTGTATTTTTAGTAGAGACGGGGTTTCATCATGTTGGTCAGGCTGGTCTGGAACTCCTGACTTCGTTATCCACCTGCCTTGGCCTCCCAAGGTGCTGGGATTACAGGTGGTAACTACCACACTATGAAAGAGGTTTAATAGAATGCTACACATCAGACAGGGAATAGAAAAATTGGTGCTAAGTCCTTCCACTTTCCATAGCAAGTGCCACAACAATGTCCCATGTATTAGACTTGCAAGATGGTCCTCATCACTGCCATCAAGACTAGAAGACTCCCGTGGTATTAACTTGTCACAAAGACCTAAAGAAAGGCATGCAATCACTGAGGGAGAATTTTTCTGAGGAAAGAAAGAGCCTGGGAGTGGAGACTTGATTAAGGGGCACAACAAAATACTGAAGAAACAACAGGCTGAGATTCAGGAAGCTCTGGAACAATCATTTCAACCTGAACCAAAGGGTTAGGTCTGAAAAGTCTAACAAGAATGTCCAAAGTGTCGCCAAGGGCCCAGGTGAAGTGACCCTATTAGGCTGGTAATGAACAGAAGAAACAAAAATGATCAGGCCGTAGACCAATCATGGTATGAAGCCAAAGCCAAGTCCAGTTAACAAAAATATGCTGCATCCCTGTGAGTTACCTTCTTCATGGTTTACTCCTTTGGTAAAATGGCTTTGCCCATTAAGCACCCAACTAACAGAGTTGTACTGAAGACCATTAGAGGGGCAATGTCTCAGAGAAGCAAAGGGAAAGGAGGCCCTCCCAAGGTCATAGAGGTTAGAGAAGAGCCCCTAATTCCTTCATACCGCCTGTGGAAGGTACTAGCAAGCACACAACTGGTAGCCTTCTCTTCAGTCTGTTCCATTACAGTGGTTTCCTTCTTCTCTGCTGTTATGTTTAATAGGAAAATGCAATGTATCCTCTGAAATTTTAGCTTTGAGATTGCACCAGGATCTAACATGTGGTGCTGCGATGTCCTCACCAGGCCAGGCAGGGCTGAGCCTGGAGCTAAAACAGATTGCATTCCAAGGCTTCCCCCCAGGGCCCAGGACAGCTGTCATATGCCCATTTCAGGCCACAGAAAGGATGATAAAAAAAAATCTGTCTTCTCTCCTCCTTCTCAGAGCCTTTTCTCTGCAAAGCAGTGTTTTTTTCAAAATGGGATAGCCAGTGCCCTGCCAGGGATAGAGGGCAAAAGTCAGCAGCCAAATGAGTCAACTCCATGGTCCCTTCGTGACACCATTCAGTCATGAGAGTGTTTTCCCAGAACTCAGCACCCATCTGGGACCTCTGGCCCCTCACACCTGCTGCTTGTTCTGTGGGACATGTCCTGCTCTCTGCTCTAACCCCCTCCTTCCTTGGACCTGCCTGATTCCCATTCATCCAATAGGAATTACCTTGGTGACCTTCCTTGGGAAGTCTGTCTGCCTGCCTCAAGGTTACAGGATAGGCCATTTATACATATGCGGTCCCTCAGCACCTCCTGTTCACTTAACTGTAGGATTTATCAAGCTCTATTGCAATTGCTTGTTTACTTTTATTTTCTCTCCTACTAGACTGTACACTCCGGAGGAAAGGGACTGTGTCTAGGTCATGGCTGATAACCAGTGCCCAATTCTGGGCCTCAACAAATGCCTTGTGGGATGAGCTCACGCTGGAACCTAGCGGGTGTGCAGACTCGTGCATCATTCAGGAGCAGTGTGCTCAAGAACAGTTACTGATGTCAGACAGGCCTGGGCTACAATTCTAGTTCTGCCACTTAGTAGCTAAGTGTTCTTAGACCAGCCCAAAGCTGAATTCTCTCATTCGTAAAATAACAACCACAACAATGATAATACTTACTAATTTTGTTATGATTGCACTACCTACCTCAGGATTTAAATAAGGATTAAGTGAGATATTCTAAGTGCTTAAAATAGACCTTAGCACATTCCAAAGGCTGGGCGACTATTAGCAATACACCTCTCCTCCCCCGATGCCAGGTTCTTCTGCTAGAGTCCACTTTGAAGAGAAAAAATTATTAGATTTGATGAAAATAAAATGGAATTGTTTTTCAAAGGCAGATTCCCATTCAGCAGAAGCACTTAAGACAATCATCTTTCACAACGATGAGTAATATCTCTCACGCTGTCATCCAGAATGACTCACAGCATCAGAGGGTCTCATGTCCAAGGGCGCATTCGAACTGTTTAAGAGTCATTTCTTACTCATCGCAAAACTCACCATTAGGTGGCAGCCGAGCCGGGGGCCCTCAGAGAAAAGAGCGAACTGACCTTTGAAGGCAGAGCCGCTACCAGAGGCCACACCGCTGAGAAGCGAACATCTGACTCATCTGGGGAGTGTTAGCCCAGAAATGACAAGGGCTTAATTCAACAACGTGTAAAATATCACATCCCCATGCCCAGAGGAGTACAATAGACCCAGTAAGCCCAAGAGTAATCTCCCCAGAAATAAAAGAATTAGGGCTGTTGACAAATGAAGACAAAAGCTTCTAAACCATTTTAGGTGCTTGTAATAAATTTGATCCCAAGATAATTAAGTGATATTGTGAGCAGCCTCATCTAGTCGTGTGTCTCTCCTGCTTAAAAGCCTTCACTGCCCCACCGGGTTTCTCAATCACTGCCTGTGTGGGTTGCACGGGGGGTAAGACCGGTGTCAGACTCTACAGGGGAGCATAAAAAAAGAAACATTCAATGCACCTCCTATTTTCATAATACAAACTGCAGAGAGTAAAGCTTGATGGACTCTATCTGGTGCTAATATGCAGATGATAGAGTGAAAAGGCATGGAAAGGACATGGATTTTCAAAAAGGCATCAGAAACATGGGCATACTAATAACAATAATGTTAATTAACATGTATTAAGTACCTGATATGCACTGTGCTATCTACCTTACGGGCTTTATCTCATTTAGTCCTTAAAATCAGCCCATGAGGTAGGAATTGTTAATATTCCCACTTGACAACTAGGGAAACTGAGGCTCAGAGAGATTAAATGATTTGTCTAAAGGCACATAGCTAGAATCCAGAGACAGGATTCAGACCTCAGCAGTCTGACATTGGAGCGATCACAAGGACATCCAAGGAGCTTGGCAGGACTCCTGAGTGCTCTGGTATGTTCCTTCCTTTTTACCTTCACTCCTCCCAACTGAACGCTTGGTGAGCTAAAGAGCTGCAGAAAAGCAGCTTTCTGGGTTGAGCTGAACATTCCTGAAGCTGAGAGGTTCCACTGAACCAAGAAGAGACCAAAGGATAAACAGCACCATCAAACAGGCATTCGTCCCTGGGCCCTCCATGGCTGAGTACCAGCCAAGACTTTCACTATTCCAAGATAGAAGCCTCCACAGATTTAGAAATTTCCAGCCTAAACAGGCTTCAGCCCATGGTTATTATTAATAAAATGCAGTCCTCCTTGCCTTGAAAGCTTTGGGAATCTCTCTTCTCCAGCTTTCTTCTTTCAAGGGCAGGGCCCTGCGTTCCCCACACTCTCTCTTACTCTGAGGCCTGGCACGTGCCTTCTTGGCAGTGTTATCATGGCAGATATTCCTTTTAAACTTAGCTCAGACATTGCTTCCTTTGTAGAACCACACCGGCCACACTCAGAGTTCCATGTGCTCTCTTCTCCCTCAGAGGACTCTGTAAAAGCCAGCACGGAGCACTCCTCTTACTGTTGTTCACCTATTTGTCAGACTTCAGCACTAGACTATGAGCTCCCTGAGGGTCGGACTCACTCTTGTTCACCTTTAGCTGCTCAGTCCAGCCCAGCGCCTGGAATGAAAGAGAGGTCCATTTCATGTTTACCAAATGAATCGATTCTGAAATACCCTGTCTGCTCTCTGGTTACGCAGTGCAACACCTTAGGCCATAAAATTAGTTCCTACTTAAAAGCAGGAGCAGGCTCTATGCACTCCCAGTTAGAGTCAGAATCTGAGCAGCTATGTTCCAAGGCTAGACAAGAGCCTGGGACACACTACTACTGAGGCTATTAAAAGGAAGTCTGCGGCCCTGGCCCGGCGTGGTGACTCTTGCCCGTGATCCCAGTGCTTTGGGAGGCTGAGGCAGGAGGATCGCTTGAGGCCAGGAGTTTGAGACCAGCCTAGGCAACAAAGCGAGACACGGTCTCTGAAAATTTTTTTTAATTAGGCAGGCCTGTAGTTCTAGTTGCTCGAGAGGCCAAGGCAGGAGGATCACTTGAGCCCAGGAGTTTGGGGTTGTAGTGAGCCATGATTGCAGCACTGCACTCCAGCCTGGATAATAGAGTGAGACCCTGTCTCTTAAAAAATAAATAAATAGAAAATAAAAGGAAGTCTTCAAACATCACCCATGGGGTTTCCTCAAGAGCCTGTGGGTGCCTGACTCAAGATCCCTGTTTATAGCAAGGAACCAGGGGAGCAGTCCCTCCAGCCCCTGCCTTGGTGCTTCCTCTGGTTCTAAGTAATTGTGGGTTTTGCCATTACTTTTAATAGCAAAACCCACAATTACTTTTGCAGCAACCTAATAGCAAGGCGTTCTTCCCAAGAGGACACCAGGCCACAGCACATTTTATTTTTTTTCACAATGAACTTCTGGGCTGTTTTCCTTTAGCTGTGCAGCTACAAGGCTAGAGCTTGCATTCACTGTCTTAAGTCCCTTGCAGATACAGGTGCACACATTTTTCAAACTATAGAGCTGTAGCATTTTCGTGTCAACTCAATGTTCACAGTGTCAATTTAGTGCCCTCCCTGGGCACAAAACCACAGCAGTGCTCTTGCTGTTTTGCAAGAAATACCTTCTGCAGTCAGCCTCCGCTGAGAGCTGCAGCCTCTGACTGTAGAGCATGCTTCTTGTAAAACTAAAGTGAAATGCATATTTCCAGGTCTTGTCTTGCCAAAAATTTCGAATATATATTGTCAATATTTTATGCTTACAGTGAAGCAGAGAGAATAATATCACAAACATCTGTTCTTCTCCACCCAGATTTGTCACATGTGAAAATTTTGCTATATTGTTCCCAGATTCTTTTTTAAAGGGGTAAATCATAGGCACAGTTGATGCCTGCAGTTGGGGGTAGGGAGGGGCCCACAATCACATTTCTGTCTCTCTCTCTCTCCACTCTATTGAATTTTGATGTTTACCATCCCCAATTTTTTTTTTTTTTTTTTTTTGAGACAGAGTCTTGCTCTGTCAGCCAGGCTGGAGTGCAGTGGCATGATCTCAGCTCACTGCAACCTCCGTCTCCCGGGCTCAAGCAATTCTCCTGCTTCAGCCTCCGGAGTAGCTGGGACTACAGTGTGTGCCACCATGCCCGGCTAATTTTTGTATTTTTAGTAGAGATGAGGTTTCACCATGTTTGCCAGGCTGGTCTCGAACTCCTGACCTCAGGTAATCCACCTGCCTCGGCCTCCCAAAGTGCTGGGATTACAGGTGTGAGCCACCGCACCCAGCCTATCATCACCAATATTTTAAAATACTCACTACATATGTATACATTCCTAAACAGATATGGTATTGCTTTGAACTATTTTAATAGTATAGAGATGATATCCTACTATACTGATCCTTCCGTTAATTGTTTTTCCTCACTCAACAGTATTATTGTTGAGATTTTAAAATATTGATACACATAGATCTAGTTCATTCACTTTATGGTAGTAAATGTTTTCTTTATCTATTTTGTAGTTGGTAGACATTTAGTTATTCTCCATTTTTTCTCTGTAGAAACAATGCCACAGAGAATTATACATGTCCACTTGTGCACTTTTGAGAACTGTCTCAAGAGTAGACCTGGTGGGTTACAGGATTAGACACCTTTGAAATTTACTAGACGCTGTCAGATTGTTCTCTAACATGGTTGTATCAATTTATACCATCAGTAACAATGGTAAAGTTTTAATTTTTCCATGCTCTTGCCTCCTCTTTATGAGAAACATTTCAAATTTACAGAAAAGTTGCCAGAAAGGTACAATGAACACATGTATATACTTCATCTAGATTCAATGTTATTAACATTTTGCTACATTTGTTTTTTTATTCTCTCCAAAATTTTCTTGGCCTTTGGTATCCCATATTTCAACATGTATACATATAATAAAATATATAATTAAATATATATCCTAAAACAAGGACATTCTCCTACATAAAATAATGCAGTCATCACACTCAGAAATTGAACATTGATACAATTCTACTATTATGCAGGCCAGTTTCAAATTTTTCCACTGACCTAATAATGCCTTTTATAGATTTTTCCCCAGTCCAGAATTCAATCAGGGATCAAATACTGTGTTGCATTTAATTGTCATGTATCTTTAGTCTCCTTTAATCTTCTTTAATCTAGAAAATTCCCCAGTCTTTTAAAAGAATGTTTCATAACATTGACATTTGTTATCCTTGCCAACTCTTGATAATGTCAGACATTTTAATCTTTGCCAAATTGATCAGGGTGAAATAACATCTCGTCGTGGCTTTAATTTGTTTTCCTTTGATTACTAGTGAAGTTAAGATGTTTTTCATATGCATATTGCAATTAAAATTTCCTTCTTAAAAATTTTCTCTTTAATATCTTTTGCCTGCTTTATTATTATATTGTTTACAATTTTTATAGGTATATAAAAGTTCTAGATATATTCTGGATACTAAACAATTGCCAGTTAAAGGCAATTTTAGCTGTAATGTTTGGCTACACAGCAGAGGTGTTTAATTTGATATTCAAATATATCTAATTTTCCCTTAATAATTTGTAATCTTTGTAAGAAATCCTTCTCCACCCTAAGGTCATAAGATATTCTCATAAAGATAAATATAATTTAAATATTGAATATACTTGAAATCTATTTTTGTGATAGTGTGTGATAAGGATCTAGTTAAGCTTTTTCCATATGTAATATCCTAGTGCCATTTATCCAAGAGTTTGTTCTTTCCCCACTGATTCATAATGCCATCTCTGTCATATATTGAGTTTCTATATTTATTCTAGCATTCTGCTCATTCGACTCAAGAGTGGAATTGGTGGATCATAGCTTACAGACATCTTTAACTTCACTAAATATTGCCAAATTGCTCTCAAAAGTGTTCATATTTATTTATACTGCCAATAACAATAACAAAGTTTCCATTTCTTCATACCTTCACTGATATGGTTTGGCTGTGTCCCCATTCAAATCTCACCTTGAATTGTAGCTCCCACAATTCCCATGTGTTGTGGGAGGGACCCAGTGGGAGATAATTTAATCATGGGGGCGGGTCTTTCCCATGCTATTCTCATGATAGTGAATAAGTCTCATGAGATCTGATGGTTTATAAAGGGGAGTTTCCCTGCACAAGTTTTCTTCTCTTGTCTGTCACCATGTAAGATGTGCCTTTCACCTTCCACCATGTTTGTGAGGCCTCCCTAGCCATGTGGAACTGTGAGTCCATTAAACCTCTTTTTCCTTATAAATTATCCAGTCTTGAGTATGTCTTTATCAGCAGCATGAAAATGGACTAATACAGTAAATTGGTACCAGTAGAGTGGGGCGCTGCTGAAAAGATATCTGAAAATGCAGAAGTGACTTTAGAACTGGGTAACAGGCACAGGTTGGAACAGTTCGGAGGGCTCAGAAGGAGACAGGAAAATGTGGGAAAGTTTGGAACTCCCTAGAGACTTGTTGAATGGCTTTGACCAAAATGCTGATAATGGTATGGACAATAAAATCCAGGCTGAGGTGGTCTCAGATGGAAATGAGGAACTTGTTGGGAACTGGAGCAAAGGTGACTCTTGTTATGTTTTAGCAAAGAGACTGGTGGCATTTTGCCCCTGCTCTAGAGATTTGTGAAACTTTGAACTTGAAAGAGATGATTTAGGATATCTGGCAGAAGAAATTTCTCAGCAGCAAAGCATTCAAGAGGTGACTTGGGTGCTGTTAAAGGCATTCAGTTTTATAAGGGAAGCAGAGCATAAAAGTTCAGAAAATTTGCAGCCTGACAATGGATAGAAAGGAAAATCCCATTTTCTGAGGAGAAATTCAAGCCGGCTACAGAAGTTTGCATAAGTAATGAAGAGCCAAATGTTAATCCCCAAGACAATGTGGAAAATGTCCCCAGGTCTTCACAGCAGCCCCTCCCATCACAGATCCTGGGGCCTAGGAGGAAAAAATGGTTTTGTGGGCCAGACCCAGGGTCCCTCTGCTGTGTGCAGTCTAGGGACTTGGTACCTTGTGTCCCAGTTGCTCCAGCTGCGACTGAAAGGGGCCAAGGTACAACTCAGGCTGTGGCTTCAGAGGGTGCAAGCCCCAAGCCTTGGAAGCTTCCACATTGTGTTGAGCTTGCAGGTGCATGGAAGTCCAGAATTGAGGTTTGGGAACCTCCACGTAGATTTCAGAGGATTTATGGAAATGCTTTGATGTTCAGGCAGAAGTGTGCTTCAGGGGTGGGGTGCTCATGGAGAGCCCCTGTTAAGGCAGTGTGGAATGGCAATGTGGGATTGAAGCTCCCACACAGATTCCCCACTGGGGCACTGCCTTAGTGGAGCTGTGAGAAGAGGGCCACTGTCCTCCAGACCCCAGAATGGTAGCTCCACCAACCGCTTGCACCATGCACCTCGAAAAGCCACAGACACTCAATGCCAGCCCATGATAGCAGCCAGGAGGGAGGCTGTACCCTGCAAACCCACAGGAATGGAGCTGCCCAAGACCATAGGAACCCACCTCTTGCATCAGTGTGACCTGGAAGTGAGATATGGAGTCAAAGGAGATCATTTTGGAGCTTTAAGATTTGACTGCCCTTCTGTATTTTGGACTTGCATGGGACCAGTAACCCCATTGTTTTGGCCAATTTTTCCCATTTGGAATGGCTATATTTACCCAATGTCTGCACCCCCATTGTATCTAGGAAGTAGCTAACTTGCTTTTGATTTTACAGGCTTATAGGCAGAAAGGACTTGCCTTGTCTAAGATGAGACTTTGGACTGTGGATTTTTGAGTTAATGATGAAATGAGTTAAGACTTTGGGGGACTGTTGAGAAGGCATGATTTGTTTTGAAATGTAAGGACATGAGATTTGGGAGAGGCCAGGAGCAGAATGATATAGTTTGGCTGTGTCCCCACCCAAATCTCAACTTGAATTATAACTCCCATAATTCCCACGTGTTGTGGGAGGTACCCAGTGGGAGGTAATCGAATCATAGGGGCAGATCTTTCCCATGCTGTTCTCATGATAGTGAATAAATCTCATGAGATCTGATGGTTTTATAAAGGGGAGTTTCCCTGCACACGTTCTCTTCTCTTGTTTGCCACCATGTGAGATGTGCCTTTCACCTTCCACCATGATTGTGATGACTTCCCAGCCATGTGGAACTGTGAGTCCATTAAACCTCTTTTTCGTTGTAAATTATCCAGTCTTGAGTATGTCCTTCTCAGCAGCATGAAAATGAACTAATACACTCACCAACACTTTTGGGGGAAAAATTCCACTGATTTATTTATCTATCCCTCAGCCAATATCACATTTTCTTAGATTAGATGCATCTTTGCAAGAAGTGTTGTTATCTGGCAAGGCAGGTCTCTTTTTCCTGCTGGTTTCAAGAGGAGTATGAGAGATGTGTGGGACAGAGCCAGCCCTCCTCAGCTGACTTCTGCCTCCCAGTTGCACATGTACACTAGCTAAATAAATCCTTATTGATGAGTACTACTGAGATTTTTGTAGTTGTTTCCTATGTAGCATTATAAAGATATCGTGCAGATTAAATGACCATGTCCCTGTGAAGTGCTTGGTAGAAAGCAAGTACTCTACAAATGCAAGCTATTATTGCAATTTTAGTTAATGGCAGTTAATTAGCTGAGTCATTCAAGTGGGATACCTGGGGCTCATCATTGATTTCTATATTATCCTTCCATATGCAGTCACCAAGCCCACTGATTCTGCTTCCTTGATATTTCTTACTCCTGTTATTTCTCCCCGTCCCTGCTGCCCATGCCTGGGCTCGGGTCCTCTTCAGTGCCCATCTGGATTACTGGCCTCCCGGCAGTACTCCTGTTCTCTTCTGATTCTTTCTCCATGGTATTGCCAGAATAAAATTTCTAAAATAAATGTGATTGTGACAGTCCTCATTGCCCTTAGAAAAATACAGTGATTTGTTAATATATTTGTCTTTCTTGTCCCCCTTCCCCCACCACAGCTCACCTCTCCAGCCTTGAGCTTGGTTTCTCAGCATCCTCTTTGTTCTAATCACACTGAACTATCCACTATTTCCATGAACCATGTTTCTACTTTCCTCACTCCTTCTCCCCAAACACTGCTGCCCCCTCCATCAGACACACACACACGTCAGTATAGTCTTAGGAGTACAAAAACATTGTTTAAATTAAATCCCAGGTATCCCACTTACTAGCTGTGTGTCTTTGGTAAACTATTTAACATCTTGTGCCTCTGTTTCCTGATCTGTAAAATGGGATAATCGCAGTATCACTTATAGCTGCTGCAAACATGTAAGATAATTCATGCATAGCACAAGGTGCATGATGGACAGTCTCTGTTAATATTACTTCTAGTATTGGTTTCTCATTTTCATTATTTGATGATAGCTGTAGTGGTTCTCTCATGTTGGTTGTGTCTGTAGCATACTTATCACTTTGTTTCTTAATAGTATCTTAAATCCTAGGCATGTGGTTTGGGTTGGATTGACTCCACGCCAGCTCTGAGAATGAGTCCCAATTGACTTAAACCCACCATAGTATCCCATCCCCATAGCCAAGTCAGACCAATGAGAGACAATAGTTTTGATTTCATTGGTTCAGTTTGCATCATTGGCAAGTAGACTCTTTCCCTGAAGGTCATGATCAAGAATATTTGCAGCCCACAGATTGCCAGTGTAGGACCATAAGTGAAACAATTCTATGGAGGTCACAGTGGAGGCTGGAGTGGATCTGATCCTTGGTGACATGCTTGAGCTGATGGCTCAAGCCTTACCTAAAGCTAGATCAGTATCTTAACTTCTTATGAACCTATCCATTTCCTCTATTATTTAGAGTTTAGGTTTTCTGTTATTTGTAACATACAGTCTAACACATAGGATCTGAAAGTGGATTCTTCAGCACCCCCTCTTCTTCAGGTCATATTGTTCTAAGTGAAGCTGGCTCTAAGATTGTTACCTATTATAGTGGGTTGAATATTGTTCACCAAAAGATATGTCCACCCAAAACCTGTGAATATGACCTTTGGAAAAAAGGGTCTTTGCAGAGGTAATTAAGTAATTAAGATGAGATCATATGGAATTAACCAGATGAACCCTAAATCCAATGATGAATGTCCTATAAGAGACAGAAGAGGTTAAGACATGGATGAGAAGAGATGAATTCTGTATGAAAATGGAGACAGATGTTATAGTTATGCAGCCATGTCCCAAGGAACGCCTGCAGCCTCCAAAAGATGCAAGAGATGGAAGGAAAGTTTCTCCACCAGGGCCTCTGGAGAGAGTGTGGCCTGAAGGACACTTTGATTTTTGGACTTCTAGCTTCCAGAACTGTGATAGAATAAATTTCTGTTGTTTTAAGCCACTAAGTTTGTGGTAATTTTTTATAGAAACCCTAGGAAACAAATACACTTGTCTTAGGCTGGCAATTTGCATATGTAGAACTGCCAGGACAAGGGGACTCTCGTCTCCACGGACTTCTATCCTCTGTAGGAGAAGTTGCCTGAGTGCATTTCTTCAAAGCCACCTTCACTATGGTTCTTCTCTCCATATCTATAACATGTGATTAATTTTCATGTCATCAGGTTTTGAAATTCACCTAGGCCCTTTTCTCTCTTTTTCTATCAAAATTTGCTGGTCCAGGGTGGCCATATGTGCCGCTTGGCCTGGGACTCTTCCAGTTTGCACCTACTGTCCTAATGCTCTTATTAATAGCCCACTTCTCACTATCATAAATGTCCTGATTTGGACAATTAATTCTATGATCACTTCTGTTAATGAATTTGGTCAGCCTCTTGCCAAACTCACTGTGTTTAAGATGTCAGTCATCACCTTCTGTATCAGTTTGTTCTTGTACTGCTATAAAGAAATACCTGAGACTGGATAATTTTTAAAGAAAAGAGGTTTAATTGGCTGACAGTTTTGCAGGGTGTACAGGAGGCATGACTGGGGAGGACTCAGGAAGCTTACAATCATGGCAGAAGGCAAAGAGGAGGCAGGCACTTCTTACAAGGCTAGAGCAGGAGGAAAAGAGAGTGAGTTGGGGTAGGGGTCATACACTTTTATACAACCACATCTCATGAGAACTCACTCACTATCATGAAAACAGCAAGGGGGATGTCTGCCCCTATGATCCAATCACCTTCTACCAGGCCCTTCCCCCAACACTGGGGATTACAATTCAACATGAGATTTGGGCAGGGACACAAATCCAAACCATATCACCTTCCTACTCACACTTCCTGAGGGGATATACCATGCTGAGAGCTCTTATCCCTCCATGGTCAAGACCATCAGTGCCCCCACCAGTGGCCACCAACCTCAGGTATACCCATTCATAATCAACTACAGATGATTTTTTTCATATCTCTCAAAAAGATGAGCTAGATCTATTAAATTCTTCTCTCAAGAATTTGAACTTGGGAACTCAAGACACTTGGATGGTTAGGAACGTAGCTATAATGAAAGGGTACAAGGCAGCATTTAAAATTTAAGTAACAATCTGTGAGTTCCCCCAATGGAAGGAGTTGGAGAAAATAGCAGTCATCGACAGCGCCACAGGATTGCATATCTGGAGTTGTGCTGCAGGGGGGCGCCATTCACATAGGACACCTGTGACCGGCGCGTCGTGAAGCAGTGCAATGCAGCAGCCCTGATCGTCTTGCTTCCTGGCATCTTTCTGTTCCAGTTCTAATTGCTATATATCTCTATCAGTGGCTAAACTTTGCTGGGCATTAGAATGTTTTCAAAAGTCTTGATTTCCAAGTCACATTCCAGACTGATTAATTCAGAATCTCTGGGGTGACAACTGGATCTCAGTAGTTTTTTAAGAAACTCCTCAGGTGAGGTCAATGTGTCACCAAGTTTGAAAATCACTGATAGTCCTTTCCCCGTTTTTGGAAGTCATTTGAGCAGGTCTCTGTTGCAACCGGTAGATCCTTATGCATCACCCTTCCCAAAGGGACTTTGACACTTCTGTGTGTAAGATTTTCCCCCGAGCCTGAAAGCTTAAAGAGATAAATAACTCCTCCTTTCTCAGGCCCAGTCCCAAGCCGCAAGGCTACTTTTGCCAGTAGCGTGCCCCAGCAAGATAGCAGAAGCAGGAAAAGAGCCACTGGAAGACACTTACCCAGGCGGAAAGACACGTACACCTGAAGATCGAAAAAGAGGCCATCCGGGTACAATGTAGCAGTTACTTCAGACTAGGACACTTCCTGTTTACAGGAGACTCTAAAGCCTTTGCCCTGTCCTCACTTGGGGCTGAGGCCTAGTCAGCCCCCCTGCACCCAGGCGCTCATTAAAACAGCATGTTACTCCACACCGCCTCGTGTTATCTTTTGGCGCGCTCTTGGGGTTCAAACCGATACAAGAACCTTACACTGTGGTGTTCTGGATGGTAGGATATCATCTATGACAGTCTTTTAATTGACCAGCTGTCATAATTCTTATCTAGCAAACTCTCCTGCATTTTGTCTGACATTGTAAATAGTGAGGTAAATAGTGAGGTACATTGCTGGCCAATTTCATGTGCTATTTGAATACCTTTTTGCATGAAAATAAGAATTATGTAAAACAGAATCTTGTTTCTGTTCATCCTTCCTGCCCCATTCCCTTTGGTGCTTCTGTGGATGGGATAAGTCATTCTCGGCTACAACTGGACCGGAGAGTTTCTTTTAAAATACACAACAAAAGTTGATTGTGCATTTTTTCTTCTGGCATTTCTTCATATTGGTTTCAGCCTGCTCATTTTCTACCATGTTTTTTCCCCTCTGCCTGGATATAAACTTTCCTGTTCCAGCAGCTGCTGGCAGATGCCTGTAGTTTATAAAATAGTACAAAAGATGTAAGAACTATATCTGAGAATGGCTACTTTTAATGACAAATTGATTTGTGCTCTGGATAATTTTTTTTATTAAATGGGCACAGAGGAACAGGCTTTTCTGCCCACTAGGTGACTTACTCCTCTGTTTGCTGGAAGAATCATTGATCATCTGCTGTTATTAGCAGTATCCACCTAACCCAGCACCTGAGTGCAACTTTTAGAGATGAGGTTAAATAATCTGATTCCGGAGAGACAAATCGTTTAGGGTCAATAGTGACAGATAGGACCTATTTTAATCTGATTCCAGAGAGACAAATTGTTTAGGATCAATAGTGACAGATAGGACCTGTTTCCAGCCAGAAACCACCATTGTGATTTCCTCAGTCCTCCCTTGAAAAAGTAACAAAGAGCAAACATGAACTAAGCATTTTCCAGTCAGATTTGTAGAGCTGGGCTTATTTACAGCGTTCCAAGTTCCAGTCTGCAATGAACATTAATAATTCTTGATTTCTTTAGTGAGTCCAGTGCCCTTCTTTAGTGAGTCCAATGTCCATTTGAACCACAGGAGATGTCAGCCACAGGAGAGACTGTAAGAAGGTCGGGCCAAACATTTTAGAGATGAAAGAGAAATGCTCACCAGTGTTAGAACACTCCCAGCTCTTTCTATCTTTGCTTTTCCACCTGCTCTTCTTCCCTGCCTGGTGAACTCATCCTCATCCTTCAAGGTCCAGCTCAAGAGATACTTCTGTGAAGGTTCCTCTGACTTCTCATATCGGGAGATGTGAGCCCTGGACATAATGTTATTGTGTTTATTGTTCTCTTGAGGTCACTTAGCCATGGCCTAGCTTTCTCACTAGACTAAAAACCCCTTAAGGTGAGACTGTCTCTCTTATTTGCCCCTCTCTCACAGCCTATAGAAGTTCCTGATGGCACATAGCTTGTACTCAATCAATAGATGGTGAATTCAGAAGCCTATGTAAATAACACTGGGGGGATAGACAGGAATCAGCATTTCTTAAGGATGCCCCATGTGTCCAGCACTTGCGCATATTATCTCATTAAATCTTCTCAACGACCTTCCAAGATAAATATAAATATGAGTATTGGGACTCAGAAGTAGTAAGGATCTTAATAAGACCCTTAGGTAATAAGAGACAGGGCTGAAAGTCAAACCTGGATCTCTTTGACTCCCAATCACATTCTCTCTCCACTCCACGATAAGCTGAGTTACCTTAAAAGCTTCCTGTAAAAGAGAACAATATATTCATTTGCCTTAAATAGAACATGCTAACGAGCACAAATCACTTCATTTGGAAATTGCCATTCTGAAGATATTAACTTAATTTTAGTCTCTCATATGCAAAACTTTTGAAGAGTGTAAGTATCCTTAAGTGCACAGGGAAGTGGTTCTTTCAGGAAAAATTTGAGTATGGCCCATGCACATATTCAGTGTCATCATTAAATTAAAAGTATTAAGTGGTTTCATTAGATAGGAATCCATGTCATGGTAAGTTTCTTTCAGAGGACCAGTTTAGAAATGCAGCCCAGAATGTGTCAGCACCTCTCAAAAGGAGAAACATCCTACAGTAATAATAACAAAGTGATCTCAACCTAGCAAAGATTATAATAGAATAGCCCCATTTATAGATAAACTTAGATTTTAGAGAAGGAAGGTGAGGAGGAGTAGGAGTCACCTTTCATCAGCACTTACTATGTGCCAGGGACTGTGCTAAGTATTACTGGCCTCAGCTTGATTCCCTGCAAGAACTCCATGACATAGACACTTATCCTCATTTTGAGTATAAAGAAGCAGGGGTTTAGGGAGGTTAAATGACTTCTCTTAGTCCCACTGCTTGTAAATGACTCTTGCAGTCTTAGACTGACACCAAAATTTAAGCTTCTCTACTAACACCAAAAGACAGTAAAAATAGTGGGGGTGTTAACTGTGACAGCCCTTTTAAAAGACATTGTCAGCATCTATGAAAATTTAAATGTGCATACCCTACAACTCAAAAATTCTACTTCTTAGTGTTAGCTCAAGAAAAATTCTTGCACATGTGTACAAAATTGTTTGTGATAGCAGAAAACTGGAAACAATTTTTAGGTTTATGTCCTTCCAAAGGAAAATCACTTTAAAAAGTGATACTGTATCCATGCTATGGAATAGTGCATACCTGTCAAGTTCTCAAAGACATAATGTTGCTGTAGAGGTAGCAGATGGTAGTATGATACAATAAAATGCTACACAAAATCCACACCTTAAAACATTAGCATATATGCATATATGTATATTTGCAAAATTGATGGAAAGAGAATGGAAGGATACAGACCAATCTAATAGCAGTGGTTACCTTCATCGTTGGGGTGGGAAATGGACCAGGATTGCAGGGAGTGGGCAAAGGGAAGTTGAGCCTTATTTGTAATGCAAAATGAATGCTTACCTCCTCCTTTTCTCCCTCTCTTCCTCCTGGTTCAGTTTCAAACCTCATTCTACCATGAGCATATCTGATTGGCAGACTCTAACCCATATCCAGAAGCCTAACTACAAGGAAGTCTGGAAATGTCAGTTTTAGCTTTCTACCCTCCCCTTGCTATCATAGAAATGGGTTGGGCTGCATGCTGAGCTCTCAATACACACAATAATAATTCAGGCAATAAATACTTTGGCCAAATTTCCAAATAAAATCAGGTTAAAGGAAAATGATAGAATTGTGAATCACATGGATTTTTATATAACTTCTTTCTCTATGAAGTCAACTATAATCTGAAACTGCAATGGTATAAGCACACAGGAGAAAGAAGCCATGCAAAAGATCTTGAACTTTTATGAACTCTGACATTTCTGTTATCCTCCCCAGGGTGCTACTCCTCTATCTAACCTGTTGAAAGACAGCCCCATGAAAGAAGCATCTATTTGGTGCTATTATAAGTGAATTGTTTTCATACTTCATTTAAGTTATTTAAAAATGTATCTAGAAATGCAACTGATTTTTGTGCATCAGCTTTGTATCCTGCCACTTTCTTGAAATTGTTTATTAGCCCTAGCAGTTTTTTGGTGGAATCTTTTGGGATTTCTACAGATAAAATTATATCATCTGTGAATAGAGATCACGTGACTTCTTCCTTTCCAATTTGTATGCCTTCAGTTTAATTTAATTTTTGTCTAATTGCTCTGACTAGAACTCCCAGTATTATGTTGAATAGTAATGGTGAGAGTGGGTATCCTTGTCTTATTCTTTATCTTAGATGAAAAGCCTTCAGTCTTTTCCTATTGAGTATGATGGTCTACAGCCATACCACCCTGAACACGCCCAATCTCATCTGATCTCAGAAGCTAAGAAGGGTCAGGCCTGGTTAGTACTTGGATGGGAGTATGATGTTAGCTGTGGGCTTTTCATATATGGATTTTATTATATTGTTTATTATATATATTGAAGGTAGTTTTCTTCTCTTCCTAGTTTATTCAGTGTTATTATCATAAAAGGGCATTGAATTTTGTCAAATGCTTTTTCTGAATTGATTGAGATGATAATGTGATTTTGTCCTTCAATTTGTTAATGTGGTATATTTCATTGATTGATTTTTATATGGTGAACCATCCTTGCATTCCAGGTATAAGTGCCACTTAGTCATGGTGCATGACCCTTTTAATGTGCTGTTGAATTCAGTTTACTGGTATTTTGTTGAGGATTTTTGCACTGATATTCATCAAGAATGTTAGTCTGTAATTTTCTTTTCTTGTTTTTAATATCTTTGTCCACAGTGTCACAGTAATACTAGTCTAATATAATGAGTTTGGAAGTGTTACCTCCTCTTCAGTTCTTTAGAAGAGTTTGAGAAGGATTGATAAGTTTTAAAGAATGTATGGTAGAATTCTTCAGTGAAGCCATTAGTCCTGGGTTTGTTTGTTTGTTTGGAGGTTTGGAGGTTTTTGACTAGTGCTTCAATCTCCTTACTAGTTATAAGCCTGTCCAGATATTTTATTTCTTCAGGATTCAGTCTTGGTAGGTTGTGTCTAGCAATTTATCCATTTCTGCTAGGTTATACAACTTATTGGGTGTAATTGTTCATAGTAGTCTTGTAATCCTTTTAACTTTTGTGATATCAGTTGTAATGCTTTCTCTTTCGTTTCTAGTTGTATCTATTTGAGTCTTTTCTTTTTTCTTAGTCAACTAATCATTTGTCAATTTTGTTGATCTTAAAAAAACTCAGTTTCATTGGTTTTTCTACTGTTTTGCTATTTTCTATCTCATTTATCTCTACTTTAATCTAATTATCTCCTTTCTTCTAACTTAGGTTTAGTTTGTTCTTTTTCTAGTTTCATGAGGTGGAAGTTTAGGTTATTAACTTGAACCCTTTTTTTAATGTAAACATTTATCACTATAAACTCCCTTCTTAGTAGAGCTTTTCCTGCATCCTATAAGTTTTGGCATGTTGTATTTTCATTTTTATTTGGCTCCAGATATTTTCTAAATTCTCTTCTGATTTCTTCTTTGATCTATTGGTTGTTTGACAGTGTATTGCCAAATTTCCACATTTATAGATTTTTCTGTTTTCCTTCTGCTATTGATTAATTTTATTTCATTGTGGTAAGAGAAAAATACTTTGTATAATTTTATGTCTTTATTTCTGCGGATGTTTGCTTCATATGGGTTCTCTGCTGCTAGGTGGCTATACATTAATAATTGTTATATCTTACTGGTGAGTCGGCCCTTTAATCTTTATATAATGTCCTTCTTCATCTCTTGTGAGTTTTTTCTTAAAGTCTATTTTGTCTAGTGTAAGTATGGCCACCTCTGCTCTCTCTAGGTTCTCATTATATGGAATATATTTTCCCACTCTTTTAGCCTATGTGTGTTCTTAGATCTAAAGTGAGTCTCTTGAAGACAGCATATGGTGGGATCTTGTTTTTTATCCATTAAGCCTATCAATGTCTTTTAATTGGTGCATTTAATCTGCTTACATTTAAAGTAATTACTGATAGGGAAGGATATACTATTACCATTTTGTTAAATCATTTTCTGTCTGTCTTATAGCTTTTTTGTACTTCTTTTCATCTCTTGCTTATTTCCTTTGCATTTTGTTGATTTGTTGTTATTGTTAACCCAAAATATCTGAGACAGGTCTCAGTCAATTTAGAAAGTTTATTTTGCCAAGGTTAAGGATGTGCCTGTGACACAGCCTCAGGAGGTCCTAACGACATGTGCCCAAGGCGTTCAGTGTACAGCTTGCTTTTATACATTTCAGGGAGACATGAGACATCAATCAATATGTATAAGATGTACATTGGTTCATTCCACTAGGGCAGAACAACTAGAAGTGGGAGCTTCTAGGTCACATGTAGATAAGAGACAAAAGGTTGCATTCTTTTGAGTCCTTGATCAGCCTTCCACTGAATATCCAATTTAGTCTGGCTCAGTGAATCTGCATTTTTACATAAACAATAGGGCAGAAGAAGCAATCGGATATGCATTTGCCTCAGGGATGCAGCCTTGGAGGGATGACTTTGAGTTCTGTCCTTTGTCCATAAGGAATTTCCTTATGGGCAAATTGTGAGAGAGGTATGTAGCTTCTTACCTTTGTAGCTATCTTATTTAGAAATAAAATAGGAGGCAGGTTTGCCTGACATAATTCCCAGCTTGACTTTTCCCTTGGCTTGGTGATTTTTGGGGTCTTAAGATTTATTTTCCTTTCACACTGTAGTGTCATGTTTGAGTCCCTTCTCATTACCTTTTGTGTATACTCTATAAATATTTTCTTTGTGGTTACAAATGCAATTACATAAACCATCTTAAAGTTATAACAATCTATTTTACATTGATAAACTCATTTGCATATATGATCATGTAAAAAAAATTACTGCATTACATTTCTGTCCCCTTTTATGTTGTGGATGACACAAAATACCTTTTTATATTATATATCCATTAACATATTTATAATTATATTTTTGCTTGCTAAAAATTATTCTATACCAGTGATAAAAACTTCAGCCAAATTAAATTTGAAGGAGTTTAATTGAGCAATGAACAATTCATGAATTGGGCAGCTTTCAGAATCATAGCAGATTCACAGAGACTCCAGTGCAGCCATGTGGTGGAAGAAGATTTATAGACAAAAAAAAAAAAGGAAATGATGTACAGAAATCGGCAGTGAGGTACAGAGTGGCTGGATTTGTTACAGCTCAGCGTATGCCTTATTTGAACACAGTTTGAACACTCAGTAGTATATGAATGGCTGAAGTATGGCCACTGGGATTGGCCAAGACTTAACTATCATTACAACTGCATACCACTAACTTAGGTTTACAATTGTGTCTGTCTATTAAGCTAGGTTATAGTTCATCCACAAGGACTCAAATGTAAAAGTACAGAGTCCTTCTCAGGCTATATTTAGTTTGCTTTCACACCAGATTTATAAGTGATTTACTCAACTGTATAATAATACTATGGGATTCTATATATCTCTATATATTTACCATTACCAGGGAATTTAACATTTTCATAGGGCTTTTTGCAGCTGTTTATCACTCTTTTGTATCAATTTGTAGGACTTCCTTTTGCATTTTTTATAGGGTAAGGCAAGTGGTTACGGATTCCCTCAGCTTTTGTTTATCTGAGAAGGTCTTTATTTCTCCTTCAGTTTTGAAGGACAGCTTTGTCAGACACAGTATTTTTAGTTGGCAGGGTTTTTTTCTTTTGGTACGTTGAATATATTACCCCACTCTCTTCTAGTTTGCAAGGTTTCCGCTTGGAAATCTGCTGATAATATTGGTGCTCCCTCGTACATCATGAGTACTTTTCTCCTGATGCTTTCAAAATTCTGTCTTTATCTGTGACTTTTGAAAATTTGATTGTGATGAATGTCAGTGTAGATTTATTCTGTTTGGAGTTCTTTGAGCTTCTTGAATTTGCACATTCATTTCTCTAATAGATTTGGAAAACAGGGGGCCACCATTTTTTCAAATAGATTCTCTACCCCTTTTTCTTTTTCTTATCCTTTTGGAACTCCCGTAATGCACATGTTATTCTACCTGATGGTGTCTCAGAAATCTCTTAGACTCTCTTCATTGTTCTTTTGTTGTTGTTGTTGTTGTTCTGCCTTTTAAAAGTTTTCTATCTTCAAGTTTGTTGATTGTTTCTTCTGCCTAGTCAAGCCTGCTGTTGAGACCATCTAGTAAATTTTTCAATTCAATTATTGTATTCCAGGATTTCTGTTTTATTCTTCTTCATAAATTCTCTTTATTGATATTTTCACATTGTTCATGCATTTCTTTTCTAAGTTTGTTTAGTTGTCAGTCCGTGCTCTCTTTTTATTCATTGAGCATCCTGAAGATAGTAATTTTGAATTGTCTGGCAATTTACATATCTCTGTTTCTTTAAAGTCAGTTTCTGGAGATTTAACTTGTTCCTTTAAAAGTGTCATGGTTCTCTGTCTTTGCATGTTTTGTTGTTTTGTTGCTGCGGTTTCAGCATTTTAAGAATCAGCCAACTCTCCTATGATCTGGTTTTATACATACAGGAATTTCTCCAGTCAGCCAGGCTAGAAATTCTGGAAACTTCTCAAGCATTTTCTGGGTATAAGTCTTTCCTCGGCTTGTGGGTGTAATCTGTTTGAAGAGGTTTCCCAACATCTATTCAGGAACTCTCCCTGGTGTTTGTCTGTGATACTGCAGCCTCTCTGGTGCTATAGTAAATAGTGGTACTGGAGCTCCACCCAGTGTCTATCTTTGGTACTACTGACTCTGGTGCATAGTTGATCATTGTTCTTGGCGATCATTAGGTGCCCTATTCCAGTCAGTGCAGTCTCAGGCACACAAGAGTCCCTTGGGCAGCATCTCTAAAAATCAGGAGGTCTGATACCCCTTCCACTCCTTTCTCACCTCAAGGAGAAGACAAGAGTTGAGGGTTTCCTCCCAATCACATGTTGGAGTGGGAGGGATGTTCTGGTGAGAAAGAATGGAGAATGTCACAGGTTTTTCTACTGGGCTTCAATGTGGTTGGCTTCATGATCAGTATAAGAACCTTTTAACTGACTTTTGGTTTTCTTACAGAGGCATTTGGTCTGATTGTTGTTGCTAATTTTGTGTCCCATGGGAGAAGAAGAGACTAAGGCTTTCTGTCCTGCCCTTTTCGTGATGTTTCTCCTCTGATTTTTATAATCAGAAGCACAGAAAAAAAAAAAAAAAAGAAACACGCACACTTTTTCTTTCTTATGATCTTCATCTTCCACTACTTTTGACGCCAATGGTTTGAGTTCGATTTCTTTTTTAAGACAAAAATTTATGTTACCAACTACCTGTTTCCATCTTGTTCTTCACATCTGAAGTCATTTTGCTTCTGTTGAGGGTAGCTTGATTCTTCCCTCCCACTCCTCACCCCTGCACCAGGGAACGATCAGGCTGTTAGAACTTCGAGATGGAAGGTTTTCAGGTGCTCAACGTTAACCCCACTGCCAAAGGCCATGGATGGGTGGTGGGAGGGCATATTTGGAGCAGAGCTCTATGCAGAAGCATGGTCTGAACCCCACAGATACCTATGTCACCTTCCCTGTCAGGAGATATCCAGTGCTATCCAGCTGAGTTCCCAATTACTAGCTTCAAACGCCACCCAAGAATCATTAAGTAGATCAACTAGTGAGATGGTATGAGCTGGGATCACTATGAGACTGCCTCCCCTCAAGGATACTCATGGATCCCCCCATTACCCACAGGTCTACTCTGCTACTATCATTTAAGGTCACTAGGACAGATCCACTGCAATCTGGGAATTCACGCCTACTTGGTCATTGTGAATTTGACCTTTCTGAATCAAAATCCCAGTTCATAGTTAGACATTTTGTGTTCCTATTTTGAGTTTACATAGTTTGACGATTAATTTTAGGTATTAACTTGACTGAGCCAAAGGATGCCCAGAGAGCTGGTAAACATTATTTCTGGGTATATGTGTGAGGGTATTTCCAGAAGAGTTTCATATTTGAACTGATGAACCAAGTAAAGCAGATCCAAACCACTGAGGGCCTGAATCATCAGAAAGGTGGAAGGAGGAAAAAATCACCCTCTGCTTGAGCTGAGACATCCATCTTCTCCTGTCAGTGCTCCTGGTTCTCGAGTTTTTGGATTCAGGTTAGGACTTACGTCATCACCCCACTTCCCACTGGTTCTCAGGCCTTTGAACCCAGACTGAATTACACACTGGCTTTCCTTGTTCTCTAGCTTGCAGACAATAGATTGTAGGAATTCTCTGCCTCCATAACTTTGTGAGCCTATTCCTATGATAAATCTCCTCTTATATTTATGTCTATTTATCTATCTGTATATCTATAGATATATATCTTATTGGTTCTGTTTTTCTGGAGAACCCTGATGAATACAAATATTATAGTATCCTAGTACCAGAGCAGTGAGCTCCTTGCAAATTAGAGTCAGAAGGATGTGTTGTCACTGGCAGACATTTCCAGGGGTATCAAGAATACCCCTGTTAGAGACCAGAGATCTAGCAACTGAAGCAGCACGGCCAAGCCATGTAGGGTGCGCCTGAGCGGGGAAGCCCGCAAACAGGTGGAGGTCTTCCTTCCTTTTCCAGGAGGCTGAGGAATTCCTCTACAGATTCTTGCCACAGAAAATCACATACCTGAATCAGCTCTTGCGAGAGGGCTCCCTCAATGTGGCTAACCTGACTTCCCTCCGGGCCCCACTGGATATCCTCAACCCAGACCCTCCACCCAAGGATAATGAGATGGAAACAGATAAGTAGGAGAAGAAAGAAGTCCCTAAGTGTGTGGATTTCTCCCTGGGAATGAGAAAGTCTTGTCCCTGCTTGCCCTGGTTAAGCCAGAAGTCTGGACTTTCAAAGAGAAATTCATTCTGGTGATTACATGGATCCAGCACCTAATCCCCAAGATTGAAGATGGAAATGATTTTGGGGTAGCAATCCAGGAGAAGGTGCTGGAGAGGGTGAATGCTGTCAAGACCAAAGTGGAAGCTTTCCAGACAACCATTTCCAAGTAATTCTCAGAATGTGGGGATGCTGCGGCCAAGGCCTCCGAGGAGACTCATATAATGGATTACCGGGCCTTGGTGCGTGAGCGAGATGAGGCAGCCTATGGGGAGCTCAGGGCCATGGTGCTGGACCTGATGGCCTTCTATGCTGAGCTTTATCATATCATCAACAGCAACCTGGAGAAAATTGTCAACCCAAAGGGTGAAGAGAAGCCATCTATGTACTGAACTCAGGACTAGAAGGAAAATAAATGATCTATATGTTGTGTAGGAAAAAAAAAAAAAAAGAATACCCCTGTTAGTGACAAGGAATTGTTGATTGGGCAGCTACAGAATGTAGCACCCTCTGGAAGCCTAGGCCCAGATGGAAAGAGCAGGAGGACAAGCACACTAAGGAACAAGACATATTGAGTTTACAAATGAGAACACATGAGGCATTGAGCCCTGACAGGGAGGCACTTGTAAGGTAAAAACTGCCACATGCATTCAGGTGGGCGCCCAGTGTGAATAGTAAGCCTATCGGCTGCCTGTGGTGCTTCTAGTCCCTGTCTGAGCTTAGCACCTTAATTAGATGCATATTAGCCCTGGAGGTTGCCAAGACCACAGAGAGGAAGCTGTGTTGAAGACGGGGAGAATTAACACAGACTTTCTGAGGAGCTTCTGTCTGTTGCCTGGAACAGTCAGGACATCTGAAGGTTGTCAGCTTAATGTCCCCTGCCAGCAAGGAAGGGCTACTATCCAGCAGCTAGTGAGGCACGCTAACTGCAGGACCTGGGCAAGAATAACTGAGCCCGACATGTTTGTGCTCAACCAGAAGAAAACACATCAGCTCAAGAAGGGGCGGCTGCAGAGGTAGAGTCACTGTGGCAGGTACCCCTTCTGTCCATGAAACAATGGAGAGGAAAGGCTCACTTGTGGTACAGACTAGACTAAAAGCTCTACTGCCTACTATTAAGTTCCCAGAAAGCAGAGACTGTGTGTGTGTGTGTGTGTGTGTGTGTGTGTGTGTGTGTGTGTATAACCACTGTGTCTGCAGTCCCAAGACAGTATCTGAAACATTACAGATACTCAGAAAATATTAGTTGTCCTGCGGGAGAAACAAATGGAGTGGAAAACTACAGGGTAGAAAATCTGCAAGTGAGCATGGACCATGTCTTACTTACCTCTATTCTGTGTGATCCAGATTCCAGGCCTTTCTGAGTATGTGACTTTGGATAATTTACAACTTCTCAGAACTTTTTTTTTTTTTTTGGTTTTCATTTTATTTAGTTTTGTTTTCATCTGAAAGGTGAAGATTATACTTATCTGGTTCTTGAAAAGATTAAATGAGATAATATATATTGAAGTGATTTGTAAACTGTGGAGTGCTATAATAAATGTTAGCCTTTGCTGTTTTTTTGATGATGGTGATGACAAAGATAACAATGATAATGAAGGGTTTCTTTTAGAAAAAATGGTTTGAAATGGTGAGTGAACTTTACAGATGTTCAGCTGTGGAACAGGGGTATCTGTGCTGACAGGAAAAAAAAGAGTGCACAGAAGAGAGGCCCCAAAGCAGGATTTTGTTCACGTGGCTTGTGTAATTAGTTATCCTTTATGTGTGTTAGTTTTGAACTGCAGATCAGAGAAATCCATCTAAGGCAAGGACTGTCTTTTGCTTTTTTTTTCCCCACACACACACTACATGGTATACTGTTTATAGCAAGCAGTAAACATTTGTCGGGGGAAAAAATGAATGAATGATTTGATGAAGGGTGACAGAGCTACAGCAGCTAGAGAGAAACAAGAATATTAGTTGAGCAGAGATTGTTCTCTGGAAGTAATTTGTTCAGGCAGAATCAAAACTCATCTTGACACTTCCTGATTTTAAAACTCTGAGGCTCTTTATCACTCAAAAATAAAACCCAAGCACATTAGTAGGGCATAGAAAGTCCTTCATAAGCTGGATCCAACCTTTCTCTCTGGTCTCATCTCCCATTACACCATCTCCCCAAACCCCAGTTCTTCCACAGTTGTCTTAACTCATCCTATCTTCTAATGGTGCTGAACTTCTTAGAGTCCCTGAGATATGCTAGGTCTTTTCACTAGCTGTTTCCTCTCCCTGGAAAAGTTCTATGCATCTTTCAGGCTATAGCATCAATGCTTCCTGCTGTGAAAGTGTTCCCTGATGTCCCCAGGCATTTATCATAGAACAAGTATTTCCTTTGCACCCACTATGAATTAGACCCTGTTCTAGGTCCTAGACATAGCAGTGAACAAATCAGGCTAAGTCTCTTCCCTCATGGAGTATTTATTCTAATGGAGGGGACTAAAAATGAAAGAAAGACAATATATACGATGTTAGGGAATGGCATAAATGAAGAGGATGGAAATCTGGGGAAGAGGATGAGGGAGCCATCTTATTTATGTAAACTATGTTGTATTAGCAGAACAGACTAGGTTATGTTGCAATAGCAAACAATTCTCTAAAATCTAAGTAGTTTATAACAACAAAGATTTGCCTCTAGCTCATGCTTCATGACCACTGAAGGTCAGCTGAGGCTTAGCCCCACTCCAGAAATAAGCCTGAGCAAACATTTCTAGTTGCCCCAGCAGAGACTAAAGAAAATGAAGCAAAGCATGCACCAGCTGTTAAAGGTTTTACCTGAAAATGGCACATCACATCTGCTCACATTTCTTTAGCCAAAATGAGTCACATGGCCACACCTGCATTCAACAGGACATGGAAGAGCAATTCTACTATTTGCCCGAGAGGCAAGAGAACCAAACGTGTATGAATAGCCCTAATGATTGCTATACACATAATCAAGGAAGTCCTTTCTGATAAAGAGACATTTGAACAGAAACCTCGAGAGAGTGAGGAGTTAGCTGGTAGATAGAAGATGGGACTCATTTCTCTGGCTTCCCATCCCAAACAGCTTAGGGTCATCCTTGATGCTTTCTCTGCCTTTCACAACCCACGCACAACCCATCAGCAAATCCCATTGGCTAGACCTTTATAATGGTCCCGATTTGACCACTGCTCACTGCCTCCTCCTCCACCTCTGGTCCAAGCCTCATCATCTCCCTCTGGGTGATTGCAGTAGCCTCCTAACTTCTGGCTGCTTCTGCCTGTACCCCCTGCTGGCTCTCTCCTCACCACAGCCAGGGGATCCTTTTCAAATTTCAGTCAGATCATGACGCTTCCCTGCCCAAACTTTCCTATGGCTTCCCATCTTTCTCAGAGTAAAAGCCACAGTCCTCACTGGGCCTCACACAGTCCATACCCCACCTGCCCAGCCCCAACTCTGAAATCTCGTTGACCTCATCCACTGCTCTCTCTCTCACTCACTCTGCTTCAGCCACGCTGGTCTCTGTGGTTTATTCGTTCAGTTTGGTCAATAAGTATTTGAGTGCCTGTTCTGTGCTAGGCACCACTCTCAGGACTAGAAATATAATGGTGAAGATATAACCAAAAACATACACCTATGCCATATTGTAATTAGTCTACTTAAACCACTGTCTCCCACATGACACTATTATGTCTGTTTTCGTCTATGTATCTTTGTGCCTAGCACTATGCTTGGCAAGTAAGTGAGCGGAGAATGAAAAGATGGAGATGGATGGATGGATGGATAGATAGACAGACAGACAGACAGACAGACTTCACCTTTGCTGGAACTGAGGCATGTGCTGTGAGGTTCTCCCAGGTAGTATATAACAGCCTCTAACAGCTGCATGGAAAATCTGGTAGCAGAGGCCCAGGATTTCTGGCTTCGATCATCATTTTTAGGGAGACTATAAAAATGAACAGAAGACTTTCTTACTTGAAAAACATAGATTCCAAGTCTAAAACAATTTAATCTTCCTACATGAGTCAACCCTTGGAAAGAAACAGACTCAGGTGGTAAACCGCAGGCCATTTACATACCCCATGGTTTGACTTTTACTTTAAGGAGAGGAAAGATGGGTTGATGAGGTCATAAATAAAAGTAATATATTACCCATAATATTAGAGAAGAATATACTAGGGTTCTTTAAGGCTCTGTTTAAGCTAGTAAATTTTCTGCCTAAAGTGTGTGGTATAAAATCCTCAGATGTGAATACACAGTTTTTCCACTTCCACCCATGTCGATTTCAGAGATTTCAAATTAATAGAGTGTGTTCCTCAATCAAGTTCATCTAAAACGCAGGTTGTAACTTTTGCTGCTAAGAGAAATGCTAATATTTAATGTAAATGAGAAAAACAGTTCATCCAGAAGATATCAAAAAGATCTTTAGTACATTCCTTCACAAAGATGATTCCTTTCCTTTTTGGAAAAATAAAATTACTCCCCTCTGATTGGAAACAAGACAGCCATGTGGTTCTGCTGCATTTCATGGGGATGAGGTTCTGTGGTTTTCTCTCCTGTCATCTGCAGCCACATCATTGGGAAGTTTGCCCAACTAATTCGAGTTGAAGAGAAAAGAGACAGAGTAGTTAGCAGGAATGTGAAGAGATCACCGGCTGAGTAAGGAAGTCTTGGATCCCCAGGCATGTAGACAGAGAATTCACGGCCATAATAACTACAAGTGTTGTCAGTGATCAGCATGCAGCTCAGAGAATTGAGCCTATTCTAGACTTTCAAGAATTCTGCTAAGTAAGGAAATTCTACATTTTTCTAAAAAAAGTGTGTACCTAATAAATAATAAAACAGCATCCACAGACAATTTGTATTTCTCTGGACACATACGGACATGTTTCTATAATTACATTATATTGTGTATAAACTCTAGCTGTCTCTCACAACCCAAGCTCCTGATTAGAAGGGGTCATGTTGTCTACTTTTTAAACATAATTAATGCCATTTATATCAGATTGAGTACTTGACGGTAGATTAATATATGCTTATTCAATGAATGAATGAATGAATGAGTGAATACATAGCATTGCCATTGTGAGGGTAGTGACAAGGGTTAAAAGTTACTACAATTCCTTGATTTGTCCTCTTTAGTGGATGACTAACAGTTCAGGCATTGTAGAAGCCTATTTATTTTGGTTTTGAAGTATCAACAATATACAAAACCCTGGAAATGATTTTTACTTGCTGTGAAAAGAGCAAAATAAGAAAAGAAATATTTTGGATTTCTAAGTTTCTGAAAGGGCACCATCAGCAGTAGGGTCTGTCAGTAAATTCCAGATGAGGTGGAAAGGTCAAGTAAGTGATAATTTCAGGTTAGAAGACCAAATTGGGTCCCAGAACAAAGTCATAGAGTAGGAATTAAAAAGCAGACTTCAAAGAGATGAAACCACATATGTGCACAGCATACAAATGAACAGCCTAAAAGGTTGAGGCCCCTTTTCTGTGTACCTCTCAGAAAATGAGCCTTTCAATAAAATGTTTATTTTCATGAGAATTTTGTCCCTGTAGTGATCTGCAAAACTTGCTAATATCTACTTGGCAATATACATTATATATGTGAACAAATAAAATTTTCTCACCAGCTGACACAGACCCCATTGAACCAGCTGGCTGTATGCCTCACTACCCCATGTTCTGGAAAGAGTTAAATCGCCCATATTACACATAGGCTCAGTGTGAACACTGCATTCACATATGTCTGAATCTGGCTAAGAGGAGGACAGCCCTGAAGTTACATGAGAACGAGAATTAAAGATACCAGACACCAGAGTAAACACAATGTTCACAAACACGAACAAGCAGAAGACACAAAGCGTAGAAACCCTCAACCCTCAATTCTAAAAACGAATTTCGCCTACTTGGGTCTCTCCCAGGATTTCCACAGGTGTTTGCTGATGGGCGCAATTGCACCAGGCTTCACACACAGGCATCCCCGGTGTAAGTGGTTCCTCTGGATTAGGTAATGAGGCAGAGAACTCTGAAGCTAGCTAGTCTAGGAGTCCACAGACCTGGGTTTTGGTTTCTCATTCACTTCTTACTAGCTGGTTGACTGTATCTTCTCTCTTTAGTTCTTTTATTTTTGGGTTGAAGACAAAAATGCCTGCCTACCTCATTTTTTGTAGGAAAATAAATGAGGAAATGCATGTGAATATACTGTAGACATATGAAGTCCTTGAGGTGGACAATGGCAGGATTTTTGAGATGAGGAGGGAAGAGATGGAGGATCAATGATAACCACTAAGCCAGAACCTCGTAGGTAGCTGTTAAAAAGTTACTGAATTGTATTAGTGTAACCAGGGGGCACTAGTCTTGGCAGGGATGGGTTCATGCTAACAAAACTTACAAGAGATCGATGCTTGAATCAGAATGTCAATTTATTAATATATAGTGGAAGATATCTCTTTACAGTGATAGGAATTCTTCTATCTACTACCCAAGGAATCCTCTTCCTTTATGAGGATGGCCAGAAGGTAATAGTTTTAATGAGATGATTGGCTAGGATTCTTTGTTATGTAGAGCAGAAAACAACTATGGTGGATTTAAGTAGAAAATGACTTCATTAAAATTATATTTACAATATTTGGAATCATGAATGGCTACAGAATCAAGTTCGAGAACTTAGCCAAGAGCAAGTCCCCACATCATGCCTCAGGACTGGTGTGGTGAAGACGCTGTGCTTCAGCCACTGGACATTAGGTACCGCAAGTGCTCCAAAATGTGTGAGGAATCTGCAATACTGTCTGGTCAGTACAGATGGTGAATGCCCACCACAGTCCACCCCCTTTTATGTCCAGCATTAACACTTTTCTTCACACTTTAAATGCTCCTGCCTAACAAAATGCAATCAACTCTCCTAAAATTAGACAATTTCTCACCCCCTTCTCAAAAAGACAACAACCCCAAATCTCATCAGATACTGCACCCAGCTTCATGTCCTAGATCTCTCAATGAGCCCCTTTTCTCTTCCTATAAGAGTATTAATATTCTTTTTTTTAATTTTTAAAATTATGAACTAAAAAACAAAAACATAAAATTATATACTGACAAATTATAGTTGCATATATTTATGAGATGCAAAGTGATATGATTTATGAATACAATGTGTAATAGTTAAACCAAGCTAATTGACACATTCATTACCTCAAATACTTATCATTTTTGTGGTGAGACCATTGGGCATTTACTCTGAGTGATTTTGAAATGCACGATATATTTATTATTTACGATGGTCACCATGCTATGCAATAGAGCTCAAAGAAAAACCTTATTCCTCCTGTCTAAATGAGGCTTTGTATCCTTTGGCTCTCATCTCATTCTCCCACCACCACCACCCCCGCCCTTCCCTCTGTAATCATCACTCTACTCTTTGGCTTATTTGAGTTTGACTATTTTAGATTCCACATAGAAGTGATAACATGTGGTGTTTGTCTTTCTGTGCCTGGCTTATTTCACTTAGCATAATGTTCTCCAATCTATGTTGCCACATGTTGTTACAAATAACAAAATATATTTCTTTTTTAAAAGACTGAATAGTATTCCATTGTGTACACATACCACATTTTCTTTACTCATTCATCTGTTCATGGACTCATAGATTGATTCCGTGTCTTGGCTATTGTGAACAGTGCTGCAATAAACATTGGAGTGCAGACCTCTCTTCAAGAAACTGATTTCAAATCTTTGGGGCGAATACCCAGAAGTGGGATGGCCAAATCATATAAAATTCTACTTTTAGTTTTTTGAGGACCCTCCATACAGATTTCCATAGGGGCTGTTATAATGTACATTCCTACCAACAGCATACAAGTGTTCCCTTTTCTCCACATCCTCACCAACACTTAGCAAGTCAATAAAAGTAAGTGTTTCATAAAAAGATAACATCTTTCATCTTTTTTATAATAGCCATTCCAACAAATGTGAAATTATATCTCACTGTGCTTTTAATTTGCATTTTCCTAATGATTAGTGATGTTTAGCATTTTTTCCTATATTTGTTATCCATTTGTATGTCTTCTTGTTTTCACGTTCTACAATTTCTATAACATTCTATGTTTAAACTTGAAACTACCATTAACTCATTCTGTGTATGACAATGGGAGAAAAAGAAAAGAGGAAAAATTATTAAAATATAAACATGACACTATAAGAAAACATAATTAGAGGTTGTTGCCCTTTTTTTCGTACAATTTGTCCCAAAGTATAATAGGTATTTATGGCTTTTCTCTACTATCCACTCCACCTTCTCTTTGCCATGGTGTTATGCAAACCTGCTTTCCTGAAAGATCTGATTCCTTGGTGGTCCTGTATATATGGCATTGATAAACTCTTTCTTTACCTTTTACCATTGAACATGGCAGTTCTAAGAGATGTTCATTGGGTTGATGCATCCTAGTAATATTGATCCTTGCCCCATTGTGTAGTAGCAACAGATTTCCTCTTTATAGTCAGGATCAATCACCCCAGCTAACATATTAATCCTCCTTTTTTACTTACTCTTCCAGTGATATGAGACAGCTGCAATGACCATGTGGCAATCTCAGTTTTCAGTTCAAAGGAGCTATTGTGTTATTCTGTGTAAGCATTCCTGCCTTGGAGGTCAATACTTCTAAACCAGAAAAGCCCAGACTTGTTGGGACAAGAAGCAAAAAATCTGTTAGTTGGTCAGTGGGCATAGTAGTGAGATTTATGAACACACATATTGTTCCATATTTATTTCTGCCTGGGATAAATGGCCAGAACATATATTGCATCCTGTAAGAAAGTACTACATCCTTGCAAAATGTTGCTTCCCTGCTGCCAAAATAACTGAGTCTTTGATAGATCTTTCTGCCTTTCTCTAAATCTGGCTACTTCTAAGCAATTAGATACATGGTAAAAATAAGTAAAACAAAACCACATGGAATTCAACCACTTAATCTTCTTTCTTTTGTTGTAAAATGAGTTCCTTGCTCCAAATCAAGGTTGTATGGGATATCATGATGGACAAAAAGACATTCAGTAAGACCATGGATGGGGTGACGGAGAAACAATGGCAGATATGGAAAAAAAATCCAAATTTATTTAAACAGTAGCTATTTAGTTTTTGATTTTTTTAATCCATTCTGCCAATCTGCATCTTTTAAGTGGAACATTTAAACCATTTACAGTCAACATTAGTATTGAGATGTGAGGTACTGTTCCAGTCATTATGTTGATTGTTACCTAGTGAATTTGTTATCTTCATTGTGTTATTTTTTATAATACATGTGAATTTTGTGCTTTCAGGAGTTTCTATTCTGGTTTGTATTAACTTTTTGTTTCAAGATTTAGAGGTCCTTTTAGCATTTCTTATACAGCTGGTCCACTATTGATAAATTCCCTCAGCATTTGCTTGTCTGAGAAAGACTTTATTTCTCCTTCATTTCTGAAACTTAGTTTTTCTGGATACAGAATTCTTGGCTGAAAGTAATTCTGTTTAAGGAGACTAAAGATAGGACCCCAATCCCTTCGGGCTTATAAGATTTCTGCTGAGAAGCCTGCTGTTAGTCTGATAGGTTTTCCTTTATAGGTTACCTGATGTTTTTGTGTAACTTCTCTTAGAATTATTTCCTTTATGTTGATTTTAGGTAGCCTGATGACCATATGCCTTGATAATGTCCTTTTTGCAAGGAATCCCAGGAGTTCTTTGAGCTTCTTATATTTGATTGTCTAAATCTCTAGCAGGGCCAGGAAATTTTCCTCTGTTATTCCCTCAAATAGGTTTCCCAAACTGTTTGCTTTTCCAAACTGTTTAAATAAATCCAAATTTGTTTAAACAGTAGCTATTTACTTTGTACCAAAGAACAAAGAACACTTATAATTATTAGATTTGGCTGTTTTATGCAATCCCATATTTCTTGGATTTTTTTTCATTCTTTTTCTTTATTTTTGTCTGATTGAGTTAAATCAAAAGCCTTGTCTTTAAGCTCTGAAATTCTTTCTTCTATTTGGTCTAGTCTATTGTTAAAAACTTTCCACTGCATTTTGTAGTTCCCTAAATGTATATTTCATTTCCAGATGTTCTGATTGGTTTTTCTTTAAAATATCTATCTTTTTAGAAAAATTTTCATTCATATCCTGAATCTTTTTTTAATTTCTTTATATTAGTTTTCACCTTTCTCTTGTATCTCCTTGAGTAACTTAATAATCTTTTGAATGTTTTATCTAGTATTTCAAGCATTTCATCTTGTTTTGGATCCACCGCTGGAGAGTTAGTGTGATCTTTTGGAGGTTTTATAGAATCTCGTTTTTTCATAGTTCCAGAATTATTTTTCTGGCTCTTTCTCATTTGGTGGACTCTTTCTTCTAATGTTTTTAATTTATTTTTTATTAGACTTTAATTTCTTTTTTTCCCCCTTGAAGATGTGACTTTAATGTTTATAGTTTATTGTCACCTAGCTTCAGCTCTGAGTGCTTTCAGTGATGAAGACTCTGGATGAGTTCCTTGGTTATAAAGAATCTTGGCTCATACCTGTAATCCCAACACTTTGGGAGACCAAGGCAGGTGGGTTACCTGAGGTCAGAAGTTCAAGACGAACCTGGCTAACATGGTGAAACACTGTGTCTACTAAAAATACAAAAATTAGCTGAGCGTGGTAGCACATACCTGTAATCCTAGCTACTTGGAAGGCTGAGGCAGGAGAATCACTTGAATCCAGAAGGCAGAGGTTGCAGTGAGCTGAGATTATGCCACTGCACTCTAGCCTGGGTGACAGAGTGAGACTCTGTTTAAAAAAAAAAAAAAAATCTTTATGTGACAGCTTTCTCACATGCTGGTTGCAGCAGTGATGTGCTGGGTGTGTGAGCAGTTTCACATCTCCTGTGAGGCTGGAAAGGCAGAAATCTCAAGAAGCTTATTTCATACCCCAGTGGTGTGCACTTTAAAAAATTTTTTCCCTCTGTGTTTTATTAACTGGGTTGAACAACTCAGGCTTCAGGACAGTAGAAAGTGCCCATGGGTAAAAACTAGCTGTGGCTAAAGTAAATAGGTAAATGCAATACTCCAGTGGTTGGCAGAGGTCCCAGCCTTGACAGAGGTGGTTGGGGGAGCTCTCAGTGAAATGCACTAAGGTCTTTTCTGAGGGAAGGGAGGAAGCCACCACAGTTCTCCCTCCAGGCTAGCAGGAAAACAATCTGCTTCCCAGTCACACTCCTGACACAGTGTCCTGGCTATTTTGATTGGACAGTCACCTCTTTTCCTCTCCAAGAATTGTGATGTTCTGCGTAGAGAGGGGTTGTGACTCTACCTCTTATGCAAGCCTGAACCTGGAGGGCACCCATCCTGTGGGGATGCAGTGTTCCAGAAAGGCTGTCTACAGATGCACCCAGGCAGAATTCCCATGGGAGAAGTCAGCTTTGTCTGCAGTGGTGGGTGAGGGGGAGAAGTCCCCTTCTCCAATACCCTTTACAAGCACCAGGGCTGCCTGACTGTTGGGTTAAAGCTACACACTTTCCTCACTGATCCCAACACTGTACCTGTGTCTCTGCTGAAAGAAACTTCCCATGAGTGGAAAGTTCAGGGACTCAAGGCCTGTACTTTGGTTTCTTTTTTCCCACATGGTGCTCCCTTAATGTGGTACCCTCCCCCTTCCCCTAGGAATGGCAGTCCCTCAGGGCCAGACTACTGTGAATCCTGCTGCTTTTCTGGATCTAGTTACCCAGTGGAGCTGCCAGACTCCAGGCTGGTGCTGGAGAATGTTTGCAAGGGATCTAGTGATGTGACCTGTCCTCTAGTCTTCCAGCGGTGGGTACCAGCAGCAGCTGATGAGAGTGATAGGTGAGTGACGCAGACTCTGATATTTCCTTGGTTATAAATAGCTTTGGTGTGTTAGCTTTCTCAAATGCCAGCTGCAGTAGTAATGTGCTGGACACGTGAACCAACTCAAGACCTCCTGGTTAGCCAGGGTGATGCAGGCAATGACGATAGCTGAAGTTACGCAAAAGTTTTCTCCTTCCTGAGTGCTATGTTATTGTGCCTGCAGATGTTGTAATGGGCTGTACCAGTTGGCCTCCAGCCAGGAAGTAGTGTTTGCGAAAGAGCACCATCTGCAGTGGTAGTGGTGGAATTTGTGTTTGTTTTATGTTAGCCAGTGAAGGTACTCTGGTGTCTCAGGCAAGGTGTGGGTCCATGGAGCTCCCAAATGTGCCTGTCCATGGGGTTACATTATTGGGGGGCTGCGGGGAGGGGTGGAGGGGCAAAGGTGGCTTGAGGCTGGGTTAGATAAGTCAACACTCTGGCTCTCCATGTGCAGGCACAAGCTGCAGCCCCAAAGGGGGTCAGGTAGCAGTTCTCTAGCCACTAGGGTAATGTTCCAGGGAGGAGCGCAGCTGCCTCTGTTCCACAAAAAATATCCACAAAAGGAGCAAGGGGTAGCAGGGTACAGTAAGCCCCACTCAGCTCCCATGCCCTTGGCAAGGCAGGTTTCACACACAGTGTTCTGCTTACAGCAGCTAGCTGGGTTCCAGGCAGCCTGCACTCAGAACTCAAAATTACCCCAGGCCATAAGCCTTCCCCATAAAGACAGAAACTGCAGCTGTCAAGCCATGCCCTCCTGGTCCACCCATGAAGTGGGGCATCCAGCTTTTACACCCATGATGATAGCACACTTCCCACTCGCCCCTTGGTTCTGGCCAACAGGGTTAGTACTCACCCAAGATTATTTCACAAATATTATTTGGGAGCATCTCTCAACCTGAGACTGTAGCTCAAGTTAGCTGGCAGACTTCCATGAGGTCACCTATGAGGTAGGATCAGGAATGGCTTCCCTTTATCCTTACTGGAATATGGGAGTGCACCCCCACCCCCAACCACTATGTTTATGAGCCCACTGAACAAAATTTAGGATGGCTGAAAAAGGGGCTGATGACACTCACAAGTTAGGTCAGCTTCCTGTTCTTTGTTTCACAGCTAGAATGAGCAGATAATGCATAATTACCCCAAAAACTCAGTCCAGATGCTTACTTGGGGGTCCCACCGTCAGTCTCTAAGAGGGCCTACTAGCAAGCCAAGAGATATTTTTCAAAGGTGAATTGCTCCTTTACTTGCTTCAAAACCTTAGGGGAATCCCCTGTAAAAACACCACTGCAACTTTCTACAGGCCTCAATGGCCATCATAATCTGTCACACTTTGGGCACTGTTACTCTGCCATTACATCCTTGACCAGTGACAATTCTCTTGTTCCAGGTTCCACTCAAAGTGCTTATCTTTCAACTAGTAATAGGTAGAAGCAGAATACCCAAACATGGTATATGTTTACTATAAAATTCAAACATTTTCACCAAGTAGTTTCTTTTGTACCATTGGTAGTAGTTACAAGATGTAACAACTAGTCTTTGACTTTGAAGGTTATCCCAATGTGCCTCAGACTACTTAGCCTCAAAAAACTTCTCTGAGGTATCAAGCCTAATGTTTTATAGGTTTTATCTCCCAACAGCTGGCATCCTCCGTCATAGCAACACATATTGGGTTACAGCAACTTTTTGCTCCCCCGACGTCTATCTCATCCATGTCATGGGACACCATGCTTTTCCATGAGATGATGAGATAATCAAGTTCCCTGCAAACTAACTTGTGGCACAAGGTCAGAAAATTGATGTAACCCAGAGGCAATACCCTGAAGGTATGCTGTCTTCCCACTAAGTAAAAGCAGATTACCTCTGGTGTTTTCTGCTTTTGGGGGTAGAGATCAATAGCTACATACCACCACATGCCATGAGATGTCTATACGTGTCTCAGTAAAGAGACCATATCTACAAGAGTAGTTGCAATTGGAATCACTCCCTGATTGAGGTTACAATAACTTTCTGTCATTATCCAAAGCCTGTTCATTTTTAATACTGGCCAAAATGTCAAAAAGGCATGTGAAAGTACAGTCATCCCTTGGTATCTGTGAGGGATTGGTTCCAGAACCTCCTGCAGATACCAAAATCCATGAACGTTCAAGTCCCTGATATAGGCAAATGGCATAGTATTTGCATATAACATATACACATCCTCCCATATACTTTAAATCATCTCTAGATTACTTATGATACCTAATACAATATAAGTGCCATGTAAATAGTTGTTATACTGCATTGTTTAGAGAATAATGACAAGAAAAAACATCTGTACATGTTTGGTACAGATGCAATTTTTTTCTCAAATATTTTTGATTTGTGGCCAGTTGAATCCATGGATACAGAATCCACAGATATAGAGGGCTGACTGTATATCTTTTCAGGTCCATAATGATGGAATTTATGTCGTTAATTTTACCAAATACTATGGATTGAATTGTGTTCCCCCAAAATTCATATGTTAAAACCCTAACCCCCAATGTGATTTCATTTGGAGATAGAGTCTTTAGCAGATTATTAAGGTTAAGTGAGTTCCTAAAAATAGAGTCCTAATGTTGTAGAACTGTGGCCTTATAAGAAAAGGAAGATTCTCTCTCTCTCTCTCTCTCTCTCTCTCTGTCTCTCCCTCTCTCTCTCTCTCTGTCTTTCTCTCTCCTCTTTCCTCTGTCTGGCTTTTTGTGGCTGTGTGTTTGTTTTTTAACTGGTAGATTGAATCCAGTGTTTCTGCCAAATGAAATGTATGGATCAATTCAGCTTGATCTAAAGTTATATTCTTTACTCTTTGGTTTAGTACCTCCACATCTATTTCCACAAGTATTCAAAATATTTGCTGATATAAACTGGTAACCTTTTGCAATTGTTTAGTTATGAAGTCTTTTCCTTCTGGGTTTGACTTTGTAATTGGATTCCCGGTCACGCTGGGTTCTGACCCTGGTTTGAAGTGTAAAAATAATGAGAACGAGGGAAGATGGGGTTTGAGGAGAATTGGTCAACCCTTTCCAGGTAATTAGCTTAGATAAGGTCATTTTAAAGTTTCAAGCAAAATAGTCATAGCCTCATAAGAGTGTAAAGACAGCCTGCTTCCACGGACAAGAGAGTGTCAGTGGGGTTTTGCTGTGGAGTGTACTCTAAATATGGGGGAACATATTCACTTTTTTACAGTGTGCTCCAACATTCCTTCATTCCAGATTTCAGGGTTCCAATCTTTCCCAAACAATGCCTGAATTCTCATACAAGAAACCTGGCAAAACTGTGACTTCAACTCATGTTATAATTCAAAAACCCTTTGGTGTCAAATTTTGAGGGCTTTTGTTTGTTCATTGATTTGGTTTGTTGGTTTATTCTTTTTGTTTTTATTCTTTTTTTGGTTCTAAATTACTGACTTAAAGCATGGACTGAAGATCAGGAATCGGAACTTGTTAGTTTCTCTTTGTAAGTGTCCAGACCATGGGAAACAAGCCTCCCATTCCTAGCGCTGATTTTCATACCATTCAGAGTTCTTGATTGAAAGCAGCATAATCCAACTCTAGCTAATTGGAGCAAAGAAATAATTTATTAAAAAGTTATTTGGCGGCCGGGCACGGTGGCTCACGCCTGTAATCCCAACACCTTGGGAGGCCGAGGAAGGTGGATCACGAGGTCAGGAGATTGAGACCATCCTGACTAACACGGTGAAACCCCGCCTCTACTACTAAAAAAAAAAGAAAAAAGAAAAAAAGTTATTTGGCAACTCTCCAACTTATCATGAGGGCTGGAAAACAAGGTTCAGGACTACTCAGGCAAGAACAATACCCCAAATCACACTTCAGAGGGGGCCCTGTGAGTTCACATGGGCAACACTGCTGAGCACTAGATGCTGGCACTTGTACCCTCCACACTGCTGTCCCTCTCTATGACATGCTGTCATTCTTGCCATGCCACTGCTGCCTGAAAAACTTGATTTTTCTGAAAATGCTACTGCTGCTCTGTCCCCAAAGAGAGTCTCCTGTGATGCTCATGAGTCTTAGATGCGTCTGGTCTGCTGAGCCTAGGTCATATACCTGGTCCCTAGCTGTAAGGGAGGCTGGAAAAGTGGGTGTCTGGTATTTTCAGCTCTTCAGGGAAAGATACCTTCATCAAATAGATGAATTTCTCCAACTCACCCCTAGAAAGGGGTTTCAGATCCTAGACAGCCAAAATGAATGTAAATGTCCACTACAGTAAGCAGCAAGGATAACAATAGCCAATAACAAAAGAGCAAGAGGAGGCCGGGCGCGGTGGCTCACGCCTGTAATCCCAGCACTTTGGAAGGCCGAGGCGGGCGGATCACGAGGTCAGGAGATGGAGACCATCCTGGCTAACACGGTGAAACCCCGACTCTGCTAAAAAAAAAAAAAAAAATACAAAAAAATTAGCCGGGCGTGGTGGCGGGCGCCTGCAGTCCCAGCTACTCAGGAGGCTGAGGCAGGAGAATGGCGTGAGCCCAGGAGGCGGAGCTTGCAGTGAGCAGAGATCGCGCCACTGCACTCCAGCCTGGGCGAGAGAGCGAGACTCTGTCTCAAATAAAAAAAGAAAAAAAGCAAGAGGATAACAATAGCCAATGACAGTGGTCTGTGATGTCTGAAGCATCCATCTCTACTCTCAGATTACTATAGTGAGGATCAGGGCATCTCCTGATGCCCTGGGAGGCCTTTCTCAAAGCACACTCTAGTTACTCCATTCTTGTTGCATCATGCAGCCTGGTGGCAGGGCTTTCTTGTTTAGGCACAGCAGCTGGGCACTGCACAACTCCAGGGGCGCCATTTCAGTTGTGCAGTGCAACGGCTTCATCTAGTGGAAAGAGCACTGGATGTGGAGGGATACAGACTGAGGTTTGAGCCCAAGCACTGGTGCATGCAACCTGGGTGGATTTAGACACATCCTTTCATTACTTTATGCCTCAGGGGATCTCCTGCCCTGATCCTCACTGTAGTAATCTGAGAGTAGAGATGGATGAACTTTGCAAGTTCATTCTGCCCGATGCTGGATGAAAACTACCCAATGCTGTTCTTTGGACTTTCCATTTCCAGGCTTTATGCTATTCATCTGTCTTTAATGAAGCATCAATTAGACTGGATTGCTTCTTACCTGAGAGCAACTATGCTGCCCTGGGGATATTTGGCAATGTTTTTGGTTGTCATAAGTGGCAGGGGTAAGTGCTACTGGCATCTAGTGAATAGAGGCCAGGGATACTGCTTCATATCCTGCAATGAATAGGAGAGCACCTTACAATACAGAATTATCCAGCCCCAAATGTCAGTGATGCTAAAGTTGAGAAATTCTGGGCTAGAAAGAAGCCCTTCTCTTCCTGTTTTGGGCTTTGGAATGCAATCGATTCTTGTAGATGACTTCTACAGACAAGCAGTCTTACCTATGAAGTATTGATTTTATTTCTTTGGCCTGCCAGGTTGCCTCAAGCTCAACCCTGTGTCTTCCCTGCAATGATGTCTACTACATTCGGCCTTGGGGATGTCCTCTAGTTTCCTTGAATAGGATGTCAGCACAGATTAGTTCAACAGAGTAGGAAGTTGTCATCTTAAAAGTCCAGGAGGATTATCTGATCCAGCAGTTCTCAACTGGGTACAATATTGCTGCCAAGGGGAAAATTGTCAATGTCTGAAGACAATTTTAGTTGTCTTAAATTGGCAGGGGGCTGGGGTATGGTGCAGACCCTACTGAGTAGAGGCCATGGATGCTGTTGAGCATACTATAATGCACAGGGCAACCCCACAATAAAGAATTATCTAGCCCAAAATGTCAGTGGTGTCAAGGTTGAGAAGCGCTAGTCTAGTCTTGCTGAGGTGCAACTTGGGAGAGATTCTGCATGTTAAGGGGGAATGGTAAACAGAGAACCAGGCGCCCAAAGTGCAGTACATGTACCAGATGGAAAAAGCAGACCTGGGCCTGCAGAGAGTATCCTCAGAAGGTCCCAGAGCCCTATAAGCTGAGGGGATTGAAGGGGAGGAGAAGGCAGCAATACAAAAACTGAAAGAGTCCTAAAGGGGGCAGGAGAGCAGAAGTCAATCCTCATGAACCCAGTCATTTTCCCCAGTATGGAGAGCAGTGGGCTGGATGGAAGCATGGGAGAGGTAGGGTTCAGTAGAAGCCCAGCTCTTTCCCTGGCAGGGCAGGAACCTCAGTTGCTGTCACCTGCCTCTCAGTGATGAGGGTCAGGCTGAAGTGATATCTGTGCTATGGGTTCCACATCCCTGTTCAGGTCAACTCACACTGATTGAATGAGCACCTGCTATGGGGATTGCACAGACTGTGGGGGATTCAGAGATGAATGAGATGCATCCCCAAAAAGTTGGGATCCAGGAGAGAGATGGCGAGCATGCAGATGTCTCTCAGATACAACAGAAAGCATCATCCCAAAGGCACAAATCACCATGGAGCACCAGGGAGGGCAGGAAGAAGGAGGAAGGAATACATTTCCATCTAGGATAGGCTGAAAGGCAGAATTCTGCTAGGAAGGGAAGGTGTTGCCTAAATTCCTGCCTGCATGCTAAGCGCTCGGGTTAAAGAACCAGTGACCAAGCTTGTCTTCTGAAACACATATTCTCCTGCTCTGAAAATAAGATGAAGTGTTATGCCGTTCTTGCGTCGCTATAAAGCAGGGGTGTCCAACCTTTCAGCTTCCCTAGCCCACGTTGGAAGAAGAAGTATGTCTTGGGCCATACATAAAATACACTAACACTAACAATAGCTGATGTACTAAAGAAAAAAACGGCAAAAAACAAAAAGTCTCATAATGTTGTAAGAAAGTTTAAGGATTTGTGTCAGGCTGCATTCAAATCTGTCCTGGGCCGCATGCAGCATGTGAGCTGTAGGTTGGAAAGGCTTGCTGTAAAGAAGTACCAGAGGCTGGGTAATTTATAAAGAAGAGAGGTTTAGTTGGCTTATGGTTCTGCAGGCTTTACAGGAAGCATGGTGCTGGCATCTGCTCGGCTTCTGCTGAAACGTCAGGGAGCTCTCAGTCATGGCAGAAGGTGAAGGGAGAAGCCAGTGTCTCACATGGTGTGAGGACACCAAGCTGTGAAGAATCTGCCCCCACGACCCAAACACCTCCCACCAGGCCCCACCTCCAACACTGAGTGTTACATTTCAACATAAGATTTGGCAGGGACAAATATCGAAAATGTATCAGATGAGGTGTTATGTCGTAGCCAGGAAACTGATACAAGCCAGAAGGAATCACTGATTTTCCTACTTCAATAAATGTGAATTCTAACATGAAAAGATAAAGGGCTTCAACCTACATTCACAAAGTCCATATCAGTGGGAGGCCTTTCTCAAAGCACACTCTAGTTATTCCATTCTTGTTGCATCATGCGGCCTGATGGCAGGGCTTTCTTGTTTAGGCACAGCAGCTGGGCACTGCACAACTCCAGGGGCGCCATTTCAGTTGTGCAGTGCAACGGCTTCACCTAGTGGAAAGAGCACTGGATGTGGAGGGATACAGACTGAGGTTTGAGCCCAAGCACTGGTGCATGCAACCTGGGTGGATTTAGACACATCCTTTCATTACTTTATGCCTCAGTTTCTTCATCTGCAAAATGGAAATCTCGTCTACCTCTTGTAAGAGGCTCTAATAAGAGTAAGAATGTGCAAGTTCATTCTAAAATATATAGTGCTACAGAAATATAGGGTCTTACTATTATTTTTATTTACCAGAATAGCTCCAGTGTTCACTGAAGGGCTCATAAATATTCTGAAGCCCTCCTCTCCATATTGATGCCACCCAGTGTTTCCAGATCTCACTAGCTTATGCCTTCAAATGGAATTACATTAACATCCATTGCATAACTGTAGGCTCTCTTTCCCCACACTGCGTCCCACACAGTCTTGCCATCTATTTGGGATTCTTCCAGTGTATCTTACATGTGCTCAATGACAGCCTTTATGCTGTTCCATCCAGCCTCCTCATCAGAATCTGCTGCCTGCAATGGGGCCTCCTTCCCCCATCACAGCTGCTGGGTCTTCAGGAGAATAGGACTCAGTGCCCTGGCATCTCCCTCTGCCTCCCTGGGCACTGCACCTCTCCATGGAGGCTGCACAGAGCCTCAGGATAACTGAGTTTGTGGCATTGGTGCCCCTCTCCCCAGCTGTGCATTGTTCTTTATCATCTGGACCCTGAAGGAGAACGGTAAGTGCTCCAAGTTACACAAAGTGCCTTTGATCAAGCTTCCTTGGTTTCTGCCTGGAGACCCTCTTTAGGAGGATGAAACATGGTCCCTGGTGTGGGCTGGTCTGGGACTCGAGCACCAACTACCTTTTGTGGTCCCTTCTGTCCATTTCTTTCCCCATAGAAAGAAATGGAGAACTTGCCAATCTCCAGCCTTTCCTTTTCCTCCTCAGCCAGGAAGGAATTCTTCATCCTATCATCCTATGGCTGGGTGGGCATCCAGGGAGGCACTCTCTGTTGCCACAGGTTCAATTACCATGCAGGTTTGGCCAAGACCACCTGCCACATTTGATTTAGTGAAGTTATAAATAAAGGAACTGGAGAGGTTTAAATTTTGGAACCAATGTGGTCAACAATGACTTTGAGGATGGGAAGGTATTTCAATATATCTTGTTACAGTGGTTTGTCATCATGACTCACACTTAGCAAGCCTCCATTTAGCACCGCATCAGCATAATATTTTAATATAGCAAGGAAGTGGACTTTAGTCATTGTTCCAATGCTACGTAAATAGATGCATCCTCGCTAGCTCAGAGATCAGTTTTTCCTGCTCTCATCAATCCTTGGGAGCTCATCGCAAAAGATGACATACACATTCTTCTTCCACACCTCCCCCACACACCAAAAGTTCTATTCAGGGGCCTGGCTCTAAAGGTTCATATTCAGTCTGACATGAGGACATATCCCCAAGCTCTCCCAATAATGAGTCCCGGGCCTGAATGCCCTTAACAACACTGCGACCCACTTCTCCATAGTGAACATGGACTTTCTTTAGGGGTCCTGGTGGTCTTTTTAAAGGTTACTCACTGGCACTTCTCTTAATGAAGAGTTATGTACTGACAAAACACTTTGTGATCAGGAATTTTTCCACCAGTATTAGAGATAAACTGGACACACAGGGATGCACCCCCTCGAAATCTGCATGGTTCACAATAACCTCCTAAGAGACAAATTCAGGGGATACTTCTTAATTATCCCACTCGATCTCTCTTCCACCTCTGGCAGGGTTGAATCAGGGAAGCAGGAGAGAGTAGTAGAAATATACAAATTGAGTTGAAACCTTTGTTCACATCTTACTTGCCATGGGACCCTGGGCAAGTTATTAAACTTCGCTGAGCCTAACTTTTCCTCTTCAGTAAACTATGTAAAATGATGCATAAGATCTCTTATGCATTTCTGAGGATTATAACGTATACAAAGCTATTGGAATATAGTGGGTCTTCAATAACTAATAGTTATTCTTATTTACCAGTTTTCTTTCTTTTCTTTTTTTTTTTTTTTGAGATGGAGTCTTGCTGTATTGCCCAGGCTGGAGTGAAGTGGCATGATCTCAGCTCACTGCAACCTTGCCTTCTGGGTTCAAGTGATTTTCCTGCCTCAGCTTCCCAACTAGCTGGGATTACAGGCACCTGCAACCACACTCGGCTAATTGTTTTGTATTTTTAGTAGAGGCGGGGTTTCACCATGTTGGCCAGGCTGGTTTCAAACACCTGACCTCAGGTGATCTGCCCGCCTCGGCCTCCCAAAGTGCTAGAATTACAGGCATGAGCCACCACTCCTGCCAGACCTCCCTATCTTAAGAGACACAAAAATATTAAAGTTAGGCCAGTTAATAACTCTACAATGGCCTCTAAGTGTTCAAGTGAAAAGAAGAGTTGCAAGCCTTTCACTTCAAATCAAGAGCTAGAAATGATTAAGCTTAGTGAGGAAGGCATGTTGAAAGCTGACATAGGCCAAGAGCTAGGCCTCTTGCACCAGTCAGCCAAGTAGAGAGGAGGTTTCACCATGTTGGCCAGGCTGGTTTTGAACTCCTGAGCTCAAATCACTCGCCCACCTTGACCTCCCAAAGTGCCGGGATTACAGGCGTGAGCCACTCTTCCTGGCCAGTTTTCATTCTTAAACTATTTTTTTGGCATATTGTGACACATCTACGCCATACTAATCTTTCTACCTCACTTTCCATCCCTCATTCATCCACTCAACAGTATTTATGAAGTGTTGGCTATATGCCAAGCATTTTACTAGGCACTGGGCTTACAAAAATTAATAATTGCAGCATCTACTTACAGGAGCTCATAGTCTAGTAGGGAGACAGACATACAAATCTCAATAACTGCTGCAGTAGAGACCTGTACAACTGTGGTTTGGACACAATGGCCTAATGTGCCAGCGAGAATCTGGGAAGTCTTCAGGTTTGAGCTCAGCATTGAAGGAGGGGCCTACATTTGCCAGGCAAACAGAAGGAAAGGTGTCCTGATCAGAGAGAGCACCATGTGCAGTATCAGTGAAAACCATTTAATTAATAGCAACACCACAAGCCTCAACAGAAAAAAATTTGGGCAATATCATTTGATGCTATCTCAGACCAAACTTGATGTGGTCATTTTTCTCCACAAACTTTTGGATAGGAAGGCAATCTCACACATGACCGAAATCATCCTCGAACATCACTTATAAATGCAGATATAACAGCTCTCATAATGGCCCACAGTATCAGTGTTGTCTTGGGTCTAAGAGACATGAGGTATGAAAATCATGCTAAAACAAGCCAGTTGCTGTGGCACACACCTGTAATCCCAGCACTTTGGGAGGCCGAGGAGGACGGATCACCTGAGGTTGGGAGTTCAAGACCAGCCTGGCCAACATGGTGAAATCCCATCTCTACTAAAAATACAAAAATTAGCTGGGTGTGGTGGCACAAGCCTGTAATCCCAGCTACTCAAGAAGCTAAGGCTGGAGAATCGCTTGAACCTGGGAGGCAGAGGTTGCAGTGAGCCGAGATTATGCCTCTGCACTCCAGCCTGGGCAACAGAGCAAGACTCTGTCTCAAAAGAAAAAAAAAAGAAAGAAAATCATGCTAAAACCTAGCACCACAATCAGCATGAGACATTCACACCAGAAAAGTCACACTAAAAGTCAGACCAGCTAAGGAAAAGCAGTTCAACTTTCCATCTCCAACAAGCATACATTCATTGAGTGGGATGGTGAGGAAAAAAAACACTGTAGATTAAGATATAGCTATTTTTTTTCTCTCTCATTTTCCCCCTTCCCACCTTCCAAAGGGTATGATTGATTTTGCTCAAGTTGAATACATGTATGATGTGACTCTCACATTTGGAGCTCTTATATCATAATTTGCCAATAATCTTCTAAGATTTTCTTTGCATAGGCTGGAACATTAACAATGGAGTCCTGTAGTCCATATTTTTATTGCAAAAACTACAGCAACATTCAATGGAGTATTGTTTAAGAGCCTTTTAAAACAAGTGGCTGGGTTTGATTGGCAAAGCGGTGTTTACATGGGCACCCTCATGAGTTGCTGATGGCGTTGAACTTGAGCCCCTTTTAAAAAGCAACTTGGCAATCATGATAGTGATTATGATAATGAAAATATTTATTGACTGCTAATTTATTGTGCTTCAGTCACTGTGCATGTATTAATCCACACTCCTCCGTTCTGTAACACTACTATTAGTAACTCTATTTGACAGGTGAGGAAACTGGAACACAGAGAGCTTAAGAAAACTTCTTTAAGTTTTCTTAAACAACTAGGAAATGGCAGAGCAGGGATCCAAACAAAAGCTCTCTGCCTCCGATGCCAAAGACTACACTCTGAACCATATGCTACACTGCCTTTTATTGTACCAAATGCTAATACTTTTCAACATAGTTACTGCATTTCTGGACTTCCACAACAGCAACAACAACAACAAAATCCTAATCATGGACAATGTTATATGCAAGAAAATTTATATCATAATATTATATGTCATTGGAACCAACCCAAACGTCCAAACATTGAGGAGCAGTTAGAAAAATGCTCTACATTCAAGCAGTTGAACATTTTGTGCCATTAAAAATGATGGTCATGGCTTCCGGGTAAAGGAAGTGGATTGAATACTTGCATCTATGATTACTCCCTCTCTAAATGACAGTGAGATGATTGTTTTCTTTTAAGGCTTAAAGCCACAAAGACTGGAATAAGAAGAGACAACAGCAGTTTTAATTTCAAAGCTTGAAAAATGTATAGATTCTCAAATAATATGTGACTTAACAGATATGACAAGGCTGACTCCTAACCTGGCAGTGGGAAAAGGCATGAATCAATCTAATTTATATCTTACGATTCTTTAAAGGCTCAGAAATTGGTGGTGTCAAAGCAGAATGAAGGGAGGGGGACAAAAATAAGGGGAAGAGGCTGAAAGTCTAAGAAGCAATTGGATACTCCATTGTCTCCTCTCCTATTCTGTACAATCAGGAGACTATCTTTTGCCCAATCTTAACAAAAGACAGAGAGTTTACTCCCGGAGAGGTTAAGACAGATACTCTCCAGACTCACGAATTCACACTCTTTGTGCTGCATGAATGGAAGGGTCTCAATTAGAGTACTCTTTCAGCAACACTTGATGTACTTGATCACTCTGTCTTCCTTGAAATATTTTTCTGGTTGGTTTCCACATAGTTCTCCCTCTTGATTCTGTGCCTTCCTCACCGAGGCCTCCTTTGCAGTCCCGTTTGCTGTTTCTTCCTCATCTCCTCAACCTCTAGATGTTGGAGTACCACAGGATTCCATCCTTGAGTCACTTCTCCATCTACATTATTCCCTAGGCAATCTCTCTCAACCTTATGACTATAAATAGTATCTCCTGCATTTACATCTCCAGCCTCTTCCCTAAATACCACTCTCATATATCCACCCACCACTTTACACATACATTCCATGGGTGTCTCACACTGAATGTGTGCAAAACCAAACCTGCTTCCGCCACAATCTTCTCCATCTTGTAAAATGGCAATTCTATTCTTCCAAAGCCTTGGAGTCATCCTTGATTCCTCTCTGTCTCTGTCATCCCATAATCAATGTGTTAGCAAATCCAAAAAATATATCCAGAATGTAACCATATATCAGTACCAATTTGGCTCCACCCTGGTCCAAGACATCACCATGACTTGAATGGATTGTTTCAATCACCTCCTAAATGTTCACTCAGCTTTCTTCCTTCCCCTTCAGTCTTTTCTCCACAAAGCAATTTGAATGGCTCTTCTCTCCTGTCCTTCCTAGATCACTAAGCTACATCCATACCCTTCTTGATCGTCTTCAAAACTATCAGGCACATTCTTGCCTCAGGGACTTTGCCTATTCCCTTTGCTTTGGAGGATTTCCCCTCTCACTAGCTCTCCTATGTCCATCAGGTCTTTGTCCAATTCCACCTTGTCAGTAAGGTCTTCTTGGACCACTCTATGTAAAATATTTTGCATGTTTGTTCGTTCGTTTGTTTTTTTGAGATGGAGTTTTGCTCTTGTCACACAGGCTGGAGTGCAATGGTGCGATCTTGGCTCACTGCAACCTCCGCCTCCTGAGTTCTCTAGCCTCAGCCTCCCAAGTAGCTGGGATTATAGATGCCTGGCACCACACCTGGCTAATCTTTGTATATTTAGTAGAGATGGGATTTCACCATGTTGGCCAGACTGGTCTCAAACTCCTGACCTCACGTGATCCCGCCACCTCAGCCTCCCAAAGTGCTGGGATTACAGGTGTGAGCCACCACGCCTGGCCTAAAATATTTTTTGTAGGCCTTCCTACGTGCTTCACCAAGGCAGAATTGTTTATGTTTCATTCACTCCTGCCTCGAAAGTATTTAAAACAGTGCTTGACACATGACAGGCACTCAGTAAATAATGAGTGAATGAGGAAAACCAGTCATGATTAAAGCAGGATTACAGGATGAGAATTCTGCCATTCCTAATCCTAGCCCAGGAATGTTCACAAGCAAGGCTTTGACTTCCATGCAGGAAAATGGAATTGCATTCTCTAGGGAATCTGTCAGCTCAAGGGAAAAGAATTAAAGTCACTCATATAGGGCTCCCAATGAAAACTTCCAGGCAGTTTGCCCTATAAAGATGATCACAACTAGGGTGACCTCAATCCAGGACTACAGGGTTTCCTGGTGCATGGGACTTTCAGTGCTAAAACTGGGATAGTCTCAGGCAAACCAGGGTTGTTGGTCACCCTTCCATAATCAATAAGCCCCACCCACATGCTCAGAGTTCCCAATCACTCAGCAATGATGAAACTTAGTCTGGTATGACCAAGATTACCAGACATCTGAGCAAAGTTATTAGCCTGAAAGGCTGAGACTGAAAGAAATACCCAGTAAAAAGCAACTTGCAGAAAACAAAGACTATGTATGGAGAGGGAGAAAAATCACTGATATTCTCAGAGAGATAAGAGAATATTATAAACATGAAAAGGAACAGGAAATTGGAGATTAAAGGTAAAACAGTTAGGGAATTAATCTAGGAGATTTTGTGGTAGGAGTTCTAGTAAGAGAGAACAGAGAACACAGAAGAGATGATTCATTAGTGAAATAATTCAAGAACATTTTTTAGAGCTGAAAGAGTTGCATTTTGAGACTGAAAGAACCCACTCAGTGACGAGTATAATAGGTGAAATTAGATATACACATAACAAAACACAGCAATATGAAATTTCAGATCATTAGGTACATAGAAAAGCTCCTACAAGAAAGAAAGAAAAATCAAGTCACATACACACAAAAAAAGAAATAAGAATGGCTAAAGATTTCCAGATATTTATTCAGAAAGTTCTATAACAACAGAGAAATGCTTTCAAAATTCTGAAGGAAAATTATATTAGAGACAGAATTATTTACCAGCCAAAGCATTAATCAAGTGTAGAATTAAAAGATTTTTATGTATGAAAGGCTCCAACATTTTCACTTCTCCTGTATACTTTTCTCAAAAAGTTACTGAAGGATGTTCTCTACTAAAACCAGGGAAATAAACTAAGAAAAGAAAGATAACATGAAATACAGAAAACGGAAAGCAAACACAGAAGGTGACGTGAATCCTCAGTGTAATTTTGAAAGGAGGTCTCAGGATAAGAGCTATGAATCAGATCTAGACAGCAACTGTCCCAGACTACAGTGGATCACAAGATTCTGGAGTATATTTCTTCAAGATGAAATTGATAGTTTAACAAGTAAGTCTGATTGTCTTGAAAGAAGATTTAAGCAACCAGCAGATCGTTTGGGATTGAAATTCTCTGAAAAGCAAAGAAACAAAAGATAAAAGGGAAAATAAAAAGTTGTCCAGAAAAACAGTATTGATCATGAAGTATTTCCTGGCTCAGCTGTAAATAGCTCTGATATAGAAAATATCTTATACACATTGAACACAAATAAAACCAAAATCACGAATAATTTACATAGGGAGGATATGGAGGTAGGGAGGACGTTTCTGTGCACAGTGAGTGGGCAAAGGAGAAAGAGCTACGTTTCCAACTTCCATATTGGAAGTCAATAAAGAATTCTTAAAACTGAAAAATTAAGACATGAAAATAAGCATGTTATTCAGAGATATAAGGGTCAAAAGCAAAAGAACTGACTTTTTAGAAGTTGAAAGAGATTATCTCTGGAGAGATAGATATTATGGGGTGAGAGGGTGAAGGAATGGAAAGCAGAGAAATGCTGTTTTAAACCTTGTAGAACTATTTGACTCTTTAAAACATCTGCAAATACTGATTTTTTTATTTTTAAGTAAACTTTTGATTGATGTATTATGTAAATAGACAAAAGTGTACAAATCATAAGTACAAGGTGAACACTTCATATAACAGCACCCAAATCAAGAAATAAAACTTTTTTTTTTTTTTGAGATGGGGTCTCACTCTGTCACCCAGGCTGGAGTTCAGTGGCGCGATCTCGGCTCACTGCAATATCTGCCTCCCAGGTTCAAGCAATCCTCCTGCCTCAACCTCCTGAGTAGCTGGGATTACAGGCACGTGCCACGAAGCCTGGCTAATTTTTGTATTTTTAGTAGAGATGGGGTTTCGCCATGTTGGCTAGGCTGGCCTCGAACACCTGGCCTCAAGAGATCCACCTGTCTCAGCCTCCCAAAGTGTTGGGATTACAGGCGTGAGCCACAGCACCCAGCCAAGAAATAAAACTTTACCCATACCCAGAAAGACTCCTTTGTGGCCTCTCCCAGTCACCAACGTCCCACTAAGGATTACCAGTATCTAACTTGTGACATAAATTTTGGAATATGCATAAATGGAATTATATGTAAATAATATTCATAATTATATACAATAGTAATTACAACAGTAATATAATAAATACAATACAAAATATATTAAGTCAGTGAAAAATTAATTTTTAAAAGTAATGGCATTAAAAGTAATGGCAAAAAACACAATTACTTTTTCACTGACCTAATAATATACTAATATATATTATATCATTTATACATATACACACATGCATGCATGCAAACACTTTTGTTACTGGCTTCATTTACTCACACGTTTGTGAGATTCATTCATGCTGTTGTATGTAGCAAGATTTACAGTATTACTCTGCAGTGCTCCATTTAATGAAAACACTGCAATTTATTCATTCTCCCAATGATAGACCTTTAGTTTATTTCTAATTTGAACATTCTTATACATGTATGCATGTATAATTGTGATGAAATTAAAAATTACAGTGCAACAACATGGAGATAGGCATTTGTTATGAAGAAGCAGGATATGAAATTGTATATATGCCGTGACTGCAACTATTAATAAATTCATCCAACAACAAAAACTTGCAGCATCTCCTATGTGCCAGGCACTGTTCTAAGTACTGAGTTTCAATGGTGAAGACAATTATGGCCTCTGCACTCAAGGGACTTACAGAAAAGGAGGGAGGGAGGAATAGAGAGAAAGAGCTAGTTGTTACATGCCTGATGAGTATTTTAGAGCAGAGCTGCAGTAATCTAATGCAACTTTGCCTGTGACATTTGTATTAAGACTTAAAAGAAGAGAAGGAGTTAACTGGGGGAAGGAGCAGGGAGGGAACTGGGAGGAAGGGCATGCCAAGGAGGAGGTACAGAACATATGAAAGGCCCGAGGAGGGAAATAACACAGTGTGCACAAAAAATAAGTCAAACCCAGTGTGCCTGGAACATGAAGAATGAAGAGGGGGACGCCACAGGCCTCAGCTGTGTCCATGCCTGTGGTAGCGGAGCAAACAGACAAAACACCTGAGGTCATTGGTGGCCTTAACATGAGCAATTTCAGTGGCAAGAGTAGAATGCAGACTAGGGTGGGTTAGGAAAGAGTAGAAGGTAAGGGCATCAATATAAAAACTCATGAAGGAAATATACAAAAATATAAAGTTGTATACTAAGTTAGATGAGATTATGTATGTAAGTATATGTATACATAAACATCTTATATGTAAATTACACGTATAAAATAGACATATCATATGTACAGATGTTTAAAGAAAATTGAACTAGCATGTCTACATTTTTAAAAGATTTACATGAAAGCTAAATGTTATTTTTAAGGTGGGATATACATACCAATTTTATTCTTAGCCTTTTCTAGATTATATTAATATCCTACATTTTAAAAATGTGGTACTTTTAATATATCAGAGACACATTGTATTCTCAATATTGCAAAATGCTGTGAAATGTAGGTGTAGGGACAATAAAGAATGGAGGACCCGAGGAGTCCTCATTACTAAACACACACACACACTCATTTAATACAAAACACATGGTTTGGTGAGGTCAGTCACTCTGATGATTCAACTTTGGCCCCGAATCAGAGACAGTTAAGCATCTTCCAGTGTCCTCATGCTCCAGGATGAAAACAAAGTGGAGCTGACTGCCACAAACAAATGAGGGGAAGCTCATGTTTATGGGAATGGTTTCCTTCTTCAGGGAATGCGTACTTTTGCCAGAAATGCTCTCTACATATGTATGTATACTAAAGGCTGTATTATTTGAAAAGCCAAGGCAGAAGTAATTCAAGTAATGAGCAATATTTTGGGAAAGATTATTCTCTTCCTCATGAATTCTCGTATCACTTGAACACTAGTTTTCTTGTGGTCCTTAATACTTTTTTTGTTCTTTGTATATGTCCCATCTCCATTGGTTTGGTAACTCATTTCTAATTTCCTTCAGCACCAGACCTTTAAAACCAACTCGATAAGTTCTATTGAATGTATTTACACTCACATTCATCCAGCATGGCAATGGATGAGGGTATAAACCTTTATTTCTTACAATTGTGTTTGCTTTTCCTCTTCAAACTTGCCTTGGTTTTCAATGTCTCCTTTGGCTACTAAGTCATTGCTGTTACTGGATTTGAAGAAATCTAACACAGCCAATATTGCATCAAACTTTGGTCCAAAGTCCTCTGAGTAATGAATAATAATTTTGTCTACCCAGAATATTGGCCCAAGATTTGAACCAGCAACTCATATTAAATTCCTTTTCTGGACTAGTTTCATCTACAGCAGCAATGACTTATAATTAACACTATAATTATAATCACATAAGACTTTGTAATTAATTTCACTCTTGCATCCTCTATTCCCAAGAAACAGTGACTCATTATTTTTAATCTGCAAAACACACTTTATTTTTTAATTTTATATTTAATATAATGAGATACAAAATTAATTTATTCAGGGTCTTACAAAACAGAATTACTGAAACAAGACTAGAACACAATTACTAAGTGCCAGGTCTTAGTGGTGTGTGACAGTCACTCTTCTAATAGTTAAAGTCATCCATCCATCCATTTATTCATTCAGTATCATTCTAGGCACTGTGCTAAACACAATAAAGACACAATTAATGTTACTGCTTTCAGAGAGGTCACAGTTTGGTTGACAAATACAATAAAAATGGCAGATTTTTTTAAAAAGAATAATACATCCAATGATTAGAAATGTGTTGCTTTTTGCAAACGTATCTGTAGCTTCTTGATATTTGAACTGATAAAGGTTTTAGTACTTTCTATGAGATGAAACTGTTGTTTCCCAAAGACAACTATCATGCCATCACCAATCTCAGTCTGTCAAAGGAAATCTTACAGATATTTAAATAAAATAATTATAAATGAAAGCAGATGTAATAAATTAGAGCCCCATCTGATTGGCTTGCTGGGGCTTCCACAAAACTTCTAAGGCTCCTTGTAACACTGTTGAAAACCAATAAAGAAGAGTCACCATTCTTTCAAGTTCAGGCATCAATGTGTCAAACTAGTCAAATTTTTGTTAACTGTGAACATTAACTTACAGTCTAATAACTGAATCAAATCTGACTGATCTAAAAGTGATCTGCTTGTGGGTAAGTAAGAATACTCTATCAATATACGCCTCAGCAAGGCTTCCACAGCTCTGCAGGTTTATCACCAGTGTTATTTTGTTATTGTTGTTTCCTCATCTGTATAATATGCAGAATGCTTTCAGAAACTTTGAGTAATTTTACCCTCCTCTTCTCAAAAATCAGACAAATATTTTGAAACTTCACCATGTATCAAGACTGGAGATGCAGTGAGGAAGACAGAGGAGAAGCAGGTTTGTAAGTTAAATCCAAGTGAAATGTCTGAGTGAAATTATCATAAATTGACCTCTCTCTCTCTCTCTCTCTCTCTCTCTCTTCTCTTTCTTCCACACACCCCCCAACAAAGAAAAGAAAATATCTGAAAGTCCTTTGGGTTCCCCAAAAGATAATTATCATCTTACAGAGCTGCACAGCCAGCCTTCTCCACAGCTGATTGTGATGAACATTCTAATCTCACCCCCTTTAGGAGCTGTGGAGATGATCCACTTTGACACTGAAGTGCTTTGACATCGACACTGACATTGGTGAGACAAACATAGCCCCTTCCCTAAAAGGAGTCACAGATGGAAATAAACACTGCTACGGAAGAGCATGTGAAGACTAGGCAAGTGCGAAAAAGCACAAGTTCATGATAGCCAGCATTCATACAATTGTCTTACAATTTGATTCAACAAATAATGGCTGTTATCTATTATATGCCATAAACTGTAGTAGACTTAGAGAGACAAGAAATGAATACAAAACTACTCTCACTCTCAGGAAGCTCACAGTATAAGATATAATAAGGAAAAGACAAGCATGCAGATAGCATGCACTTCAGTGTCAAAGTGGATCACCTCCACAGCTCCTAAAGGGGGTAAGATTAGAATGCTCATCACAGTCAGGTATGGAGAAGCCTGGCTGCACAGCTCAGTAGGATGATAATTATCTTTTGGGGAGCCCAGAGGACTTTCAGATATTTCCTTTTCTTTGGCGGGGTGGGAGAAAGAGAAAAAGAGAGGTCAATTTATAGTAATTTTACTCAGACATTTCACTTGGATTTAACTTACAAACTTATTCCTCCTCCATCTTCCCCAACCAGATAGATTACTATCCATCCACCTGTCCCTTGTCCTTGACTCCTCACTCATCCCCACTACCATCCCATATCTAATAAATCACTTGATTCAATTTGCTTTAATAGCTCCTATTGTAAATGTATTTTGAATATATCTACTTCTCTCTGTCTTTCATGCCCAAGCACCTTATTTTTCTACACATCACTTATAAACATTATAATTAACTGTTTCCATAATTAGTTGTTTATACTACCTGTCTCTCAAATTATCCCATCCACCACAATCCCCTCATCTCAACTGTAATCTCCATGAGGCCAAGGACCATGCCTGCCTTGTTCACTACTGTATACTCAATACCTAGAGCAGGTTCTGACACAGAGTACAGCATGTGCTCAGTGAGGGAGGGAGGGAGGGAAGGAAGGAAGGAAGAAAGGAGTCAGTCAGTCCATCAAAACTCAGTAATAATCAGCTTTTCTATTTAACTCCTTTATGATTAAGTAAAAAAATATAGATCGAAGTGTATACACATTTTTCCAATTCACTGTAAGACAATATCATTATTTCACTGAAATAGTCCATTTAAACAATCAAATCAAAATAAATTCAAACGTTTGGGTTTACTGCATATTATAATGGTCTGTTTAAAGATTAAAAACAGAACCACATATCCCTTCCAGAGTTGATACAATGCAGCAATAGAACCCAGTTGCTCACATTTTGAGTCTCCTAATTAATCTGCTGGTCTGTAAACACGTATAGCTTGTGCAATTGAATTTGCTATGCTCATATGGTGGCCCTGCCAAGCACCCAGCACATGACAGAGTACCTTCTGGGCATGTGTACAAATGAATCCAATCTTAGCATCTGTGATATGCATTATTTAAGTCATCAGTTTATCCCTATGTTTATTTCATTTACAAGGAAATACAATAACCTCTTGTGTCCACTTTTGGTTTGGAAGCATGGCCTCTGCTTGTCAAGACTGCCTCATAACATGGTCACATGGCATATTTGACTGGTGCCAACACTTCCCAGTTCTACCCACTTTGAAACAGAACTCAATTTCAACAATCCTTCTAAGGCGGGAGGGGCCTCCTGCTCACCTTTGAAAGAGTAGAACATCTGCTATGATTTGGTAAACAGTAATGCTTCATACCCTGCCTGCCTGCTGCAGGAGGCTGCATATCACAAAACCCTAAATGCCACTTGAGGATTCGGCCTCCAGGCTGGATGCTCTTTATCCTGTCCAACTCTGCAATTCCCACCAAGCAAAGTCAACCTCATTATGGTTCATTCCATCTGCCTCTAGTCTTGGAAAAGGTTAAAATTTTGCAGAAGCTTAATGAACCATGTCCTGCCCTGAGAAATACAGATCTGTTATTGCTTTGCACAGAAACGAAACAAGTGGAATAAAAACAGGAGTGGATCATATGAGTCACAGGATGTGGGTGAAGATCTTAAATCAAATTAAGAACCTAAGTACTAATTCACTGACCTGAAAACCAGGAAATTTGAGGTCAAGATCCTGCTCTTCACCAATGACCTGCATGAACTTGAGCAGATCATGAAATCGGGGCCTCGTTTTCTCACCTCTAAAATGGGAATAATAATTTCTGTCCTACTGTCCCTTCAGGACTGATACAAGGATGAGATGATAAGTGTAAAAGCCCTCCAAAACTCTAAAGAAAACAGTAAACTGAAAGATATTCTAAGACAGAGAAAAACCCCAATATCACTCCTACCAGGAACTAGAAGGGAGTAGGTGGGTTCCTTTGCAACAAATCTGTTCTTTTAGGCGAACATTAAAATTAGCATTTCTTGAGTATGCTTCTGTGTTTTAAGAACAAGTTTTTAGAATGAGGAAGGACAAAAGAGGAAAGAGCTTATGATTCCAAGTTTCCTACAGAAACTTGGATTCATTCATTCACATGTTTCTGCACTCATTCAAGCAGCAGTCGTTCAATTTCACAACTGTTTCTTGAGCACTTACTGTGCTCTAACCCCTGTGCTAGCCACCATGGATACTATACAGATAAAGGCAGTCCTCAATTCCTGCCCTATGGATCTTACATCAGACCATTTTTTGCAATCAAAGAACAAACTAGATGTATTTTCCACCCTGAAGTAGTTATAAACTAGCAGAAAAGGAAGTGGCCCTAAAATAAAATAGAATCATTTTCAGAGGACTCTGCTTTTAGGAGCAAGGGGAAGAGATAAATGAATCCATCAGTCTTTCTTTTGGATCAGCACACAGAATCAACATTAGCACACAGACATGCTTTAATAGCTCCCACCGTAAACCCTCTCTTGAGCCTATTCCCTTTTGCAGCTAAACTTCTTACAACACTTGCCTGTGGTCGCTGCCTCCATTTCCTTATCACACTTGCCCCTCCTCAAACAGAATTGGTTGGGAATCTCTCCCCACCATCTTCTTGAGGCAGCTCTTGGCCAGGCCCCCAGTGTCCTTCGCTTTCTCAAATCAATTGGTGACATCTCTGGTCTTATCGCATCATCATTTGAAATAATTAACTACTTTCTCCTTCTAGAAAGGAGGTTGGTTTATTTTTGTTAACTTCCCTAACACCATGATCTCTTACTTTTCTGTCTGTCCTACTGGTCACTGCAGTCTTATTTGCTGGTTTCTCATCCTCTTGTAAACCTTTAATGCAGGCATAGCCCTGGCATCTGTCTTGGGCTTCCTTCTCTACCTAAACACTCTTCTTGAGTGACTTCATCCTGTATCATGGCTGTAATTATCTGGTTACACTATATTTGGTTCTGTCTCTCTCTCTCGATCTATGGATTCATAACTATATCTAGTGATTACATATCACCAACACTGACTTTCTTCTGTACTCCAGAACTATGTATCCAACTACTATTGACATTTCTACTTATTTTTCTTTTTTCTTTCTTACTTCTTCTTCTTTTTTTTTTTTTTTTTTTTGAGACAGGGTCTTACTTTGTCACTCAGGCTGGAGTGCAGTGACTCGATCGCGGTTCATGGCAGTCTTGACCTCCAGCTTCAAGTGATCCTCCCACCTCAGCCTCTTGAGTAGCTGGGACTACAGTCACATGCCACCAAGCCCAGCTAATTTTTTATTTTATTTTTATTTTTATTGAGACAGAGCGTCTCACTACGTTACCAGGCTGGTCTAGAACTCTTGGGCTGAAGTGACACTTCTGCCTCGGCCTCCCAAAATATTGGGATTACTGGCATGACCCAATGCACTCAGCCTCTACTTACTTCATTTACAAGCATATCAGATTTAACATGGCCAAAACAGACCTCCTGTTCCACCCCCCACTGAAGCCTGCACCTGCCGTAAGTTCCCTGTCTTGATACTCAAGCCAGAAACTAGGATTTTCCTTGCTTCTCCTCTTGTGCTTTCTCCCCATCCCCAGCCCATCAGCAAGTCTTATTGACTCTATCCCCAAAACCCATCCTGAGTCTGCCCCAAGTGCTCCATCCTCATTGACCTCATCTCTCTCTCCCGCTTCTCTCCAGCCACACCAGCCTTTGTTCTGTTCTCAAATGTACAGATTTGTCTCTGCCTCTGCACAAGCAGCTTCCTCTGTGTGTAATGTCCATCCCTCTTCTTTTTGCATGGCTGGCTCCTTTTCACTCAGATCTCAAATTAAATGTCACCTCTTTAGAGGTGTCTTCATGAACACCCTATCAAAAGTTGTCACCCAGGTATTTCTTGTCTGTTGCTCTATTTTAACATTATAAAATATTTATCTACTTACTATTACAAAATATTAAATATCTTATATAATATAAAATTAATAAATATTAGGTCAGGTGAGGTGGCTCATGCCTGTAATCCCAGGACTTTGGGAGGCCAAGGGGGTGGATCACCTGAGGTCAGGAGTTCCAGACCAGGCTGGCCAACATGGTGAAACCCCGTCTCTACTAAAAATACAAAAATTAGCTGGGCGTGGTAGCACACGCCTATAATCCCAGCTACTTGGGAGGCTGAGGCAGGAGAATTGCTTGAACCCGGGAGGCGGAGGTTGCAGTGAGCCAAGATTGTGCCATTGCACTCCAGCCTGGGCAAAAAGTGAGACTCTGTCTCAAAAAAATTAATAAATATTTAATAGTCACCCTTCTACTTCTTATATCAGCTATTTGTCTATCACCTGTCCCCTTCCACTAGAATTTAAGCTCCAAAAGAAGGGACGTTGCTGGCTTTGTTCACAGCTGTATCCCTGGTGCCTAGAAGAGGACATAGAACAAGCTGATATACATTTATTGAACATATAAAAAAATGTGGAAGACAGACCCACATTAAGAGAGTTGAGTCCTCCAGGTTCTGGTTACATGAGTTTACTTCCTGTTGCTGCCTCTCAAACCTGATATACTTTGACACTATTTTGTTATTTAACTCATTCATCTCTGCTTGCAGAACTTGTATGTCCTATTTTAAATATTCAATAATGCTGGTAGATAATGAGGTGGAAATAAAACATGAAGGGAGTAAAAATGTCCAATATTTTGTTTCTAGACTGTGAGTCTCTGGGGAGAGTCACAAAAAAAAAACTCTTAAAGATAAAATACACAGATATTTGAATGAATCCTAATATAATAGCATTCTGGTTTCATGTACTGATATTTTGTTCCATTTACTTCAAGATTTTGAGTTCTATGGCTGTATCTTAAAAAGATCTCTTTTCTCATGGAGAGTCCATTTTATTCAATATATTGAGCAATGACTCAGACACTGTGCAGAGCAGAAGGGCACATTCCTGTGTCCTGCTCACCCAATCCTGTGGCTATGAGATACACTGCTCTTCTTTATCGCACTTTGTCAGTAAAGTCCAGATAAGGCCTCAGGATCTTTCTCAGCACAGTGTCCTGGAGAGCCATTACCAATGATCATCACTTGCAAGCAAGATGATACCTAATTGCTATCCCTGGTTTAGATGAAATGAAGACTGGATTTAATGAATCTATATTTAATGAAGTGAATATTATATGTAAGACTAGTTTTGCTCTGGAGTCTTGAGGTCTTGCAGAGGCTTGATAAATAACCTGTGTTGATTTATCAGAAACTTCCAACCAACAGGAAACTAGCCTGGCAGCCTTGCTGACCAGCAGACTGTGCCCTGGCCTACTCCTCACCGGGAAGACATGGTTATGCTGCTGATATCCCTGTCTTAGCTGGTTCACCTTGGAGGGTCCACTCACATCTGCATGTTTCACAATACTTTTGTCATCCTCAAACTACATGCAAGATGGTTTTGTGGAAAGAGAGTGGGCACGTGGGTGGGAGTCATGGCTTACAGGTGATGGGCCTTGCTTCACCTCTTGGAGACATTTTTCATCTTCAGCAAGGGAAAAAGAGCACCTACCTTGCAGGGCTATTGTGAGGATTAGAGGTAACATTTAGAAAGTGTCTGTCATATAGTAGGTATTCAATGAATGCTATAAATGTATAAGCTGAGAATGAATTTGGAATATGCAGCTATAAAAAGAAGCAGAGGCACTAAATTGCCTTGTTCATGATCATTGTCGTGTGGTCAATTCAGCCTCTGGGGGCCACAAATGTCCACAGACTTTGTGAGAACATCTGTGATTAAAAAAAGGTGGGGAGAGGGGGGAAGAATGTCATTGGGACATGGGGCTGGAGTGGATGGTGGCAGAAAAATCAGAGGTGAAACCAAACCCTGAAATGCCACCCTCCATTTAAGTAATTGATGTGTCTGTGCTGTTCTCAGTCCATTCTAAGTAAAATAATGCAATGAATCAGATGCGGTGATGAGAGTGTAGGTGCTGATTTTAGTTTCCATTTTGTTATTGTCTATTAAGAGCCACAGGAAATGGTAAGCCCCAGTCTCTCTTCCAAGTTGGAGCATGTGGAAGCAGCAGAGGATGCTGATCCCAATTCTACCTCCTAGACATCCCCCTCAGCCACCACGACAAAATGTAAAGATAGATCTTGCTTCCCAAGGAGCCCATGGGAAAGCACTCTGATTAGAGGCAAAGTAGCATTGTAATCAGCCTTCCATCATAGTCAGGGGATGCTGTTTTGGCAGGAGAGGAGATCTCAGTGCAGCATATAAAAGTCAGGCTGTGTCATGTATAGCCACAAGCCCCTGACAGTCCAACACCCCCGTTATGTAAACACACATCCGCTCTTACCCAGAGTTCTCCAGTCCTGTCGAGGGCTTTTTCCATCCATAGGAACCAAGGCTATTGCACATTCTCAGCAGAAACGTGTTTTTAACAGAAAATTAAGTCACGATAATGAGAGAATTTTATCCACCTTTCTTGAAAATCTACCAGGGGAATAAGCTCCCAGGACAGTTCTTGATTTATGATTAATACAAATCATCACAGAGGCTGTGATTTAGAAATGATGCCCTTCATCATGGAAAGGAAGTTCATGAGATTCAGCAAATGACCTGAGTTTCAAGTGGAAACTTCTCTACCCTTCTGCCTAAGAGCCTGCTCTTGCTCTTTGTAACAGGCTGCACACTGCTGAGAGTGACTACGACAAAGAACACATTCAGATTTAGAATCATTGGACTCCGATGGCATTGGCAGATGGTGAGGCTGTTACAGGTTAGCAAGAGTATTGCAGGTCAAGCCCAAGCCCAAGGGGTCAGCCAAGAAAGAGAACATGCACCATATTTCTCTTTTACCTCCCTATGGCTCTGAGAAGGGCAGTCTATCGTTTTTCTGAATGTTATACTCACTAGCTTGACCTAAGAATGTACAAATAAAAAGCTAAATGAGAGAGTCCTATACGGTCATTGATTTTTTTAGAAGCAGCCATGACCTCAGGCTTAAAAAATGTTTTTCAAATCATAGAGCCGTAGATCTGTTAGAAACCTGGAGTAGAGTGTTATCCTACAGAGAATGCATGCCAACCCTCCTGCCTGGTTTTATAGTCTGTTTATTGGAAGAAATTCTGCAACTGCCTTCATGGAATATTCTAAGCCTTAATGGCTTCTCAGTAAAAAGGCACTGCATCATGTCTAATTTAAGCCTTCCTTGCCATAACCAAATAAGAAAAAGAACAATGCAATAACAGCTGCAGTAACAAGAAAAAGAACAATTGACTAGGGTATAATGTGCAGAAGTTTTAGAAGTGTTTTTTTTTCTGCTGATCAAATCCGTATGTTACGGACTGCATGCAGCATGTTCCCTTAGTATCTTCTTATTAAGACACTTAGAAACTAAGAAACTTCTGGTGAGAGTTTCTCAGCTTTTCTTTGTTTTTTCATCACCTTGGCCTTGACAATTGTGAGGAGTATTAGTCAAGTATTTTGTACTATGTCCCCTAACCTGGGTTGACCTGTTCCTTTTCTTATGAGACTGAGGTTACAGGTCTTAGGAAAGAATATCACAAAGGTGAAGTACCCTTCCCATCACATCATATCCGGAGCACACAGCAGCCACATGGTATCACCTATTACCTTAACCTTGCCTTAAGCTTGGTCACCTGGTTAAGGTCATATTCACCCTGTTTCTCCATTGTAAAGTTTCTATTTTTCCCTTTCCATACTCTGTTCTCTGAAAGCAAGTCACTGTGCCTACCCCACACTCACATACACTCCCTACCCCCACAACACACATACTTCTTTTTAACCATCTAATTAGTTTGGCTGCAATTTTGGGGGGACCTTCCTGAATTCCCCATATCTCTTCCCAAAGTTTGTCTGTAAAAGGAATATAATACTTTCATATGGTGTCTTAGTCAGTTCAGGTTGCTATAACAAAGTGCTACAAACAGATGGTTTATAAACAACAGAAATGTATTTCTTAGAGTTCTGGAGGCTAGAAGTCTGAGATCAGGGTGTCAGCAGGGTTGGGTTCTACTGAGGCCCCTCTTCCGGGTTGCAGACTATTGTCTTCTCATAGTATTCTCACATGATGGAAAGAGAGCAAGAGAGCTCCTAGGGTCTCTTTTATAAGGGCACTAATTCCTTTCATGAGGGCTCCACCCTGATGACCCACTCACCTCCCAAAGGCCCCACCTCCTAATACCATCACACTGTGGATTAGGACTTCAACATATGAATTTTGGTGGGGACACACACATTCAGTCCATAATACATGGATTTGATCAACGGAATAAATATATTATTATTTTTAAATGTTTAATTGCTATATTTAATTGCTATATTATAATATTTAATTGCTATATTGTACATACTTTGGGGTACATGTGATATTGTGATACATGTATACAATGTGTAATGATCAAATCAGGGTAACTGGGATATCCATCACCTCAAACATTTTTTTCTTTGTGTTGGAATGATTACAATTCTCCTAGCTATTTTGAAATAGACAATAAATTATTGTCAACTGTAATTTTCCTACTATACCACTGAACACTAGAACTTATTCCTTCTATCTAAACGTATTTTCATGCCCTTTAACCAAGTTTTCTTCTTCCCCTCACCTCTTTCCTTTCCCAGCCTCTGGTAATCACCACTGTACTCTCCACTGCCACAAGATCCACTTTTTTAGCTCCCACATATGAGTGAGAGCAATATTTATCTTTCTGTGCCTAGCTTATTTCATTTAACATACAACCTCCAGTTCCATCCATTTTGCTGGAAATGACAGGATTCCATTCTTTTAATGGCTGAATAATATTCCATTGTGTGTATATACCACATTTTCTTTATCCATTCACCACTGATGGACACTTAGGTTGACTCTACGTATTGGCTATTGCAAATAGTGCTGCAATAAACATGGGAGTGTAGCTATCTCTTCAATATATTGATTTCTTTTCTTTTGGATATATGCCCAGCAGTGGGATTGCTGGATCATACGGTAGTTCTGTTTTTAGTGTTTTCAGGAATCTTCATACTATTTTCCATAGTGGCTGCACTAATTTACATTCCCACCAACAGTGAAGGAGCGTTTCCCTTTCTCCATCTCCTCACCAATATTTGTTACTTTTTGACTTTTTTCTAATAGCCATTCTGACTGGGGTGAGATAATATCTCATTGTGATTTTGATATGCATTTCTCTGATGGTTAGTGATACTGAGCATTTTTTCATATACTTATTGGCCATTTGTATGTCTTTTGCTTGAGAAATGTCTAGTCAGGTCTTTTGCCCATTTTTTAAATTGAATTATTTGGTTTTTTGCTATTGAATTGTTTGAGTTTCTTATATATTCTGTTACTAATCCCTTATAGGACAGAAAGTTCACAAATAATTTCTCCCATTCTGTAGGATGCCTCTTCACTTTGTTCATTGTTTGCTGTGCAGAAGCTTTTTCAGAATACACAGTTTTTAAACTTCTGCATATTATACCCTGGTCAATTGTTCTTTTTCTTCTTAGGCTACTCCACTCCATAATTCTTTTCAGCTATTAGAAATTCACATCGTAAATATTTTCTGATCTCTTTTTCTCAAAGTATATTTTAAAACATAGGAAAAGAAAATGATCTTAGATCTTTTAAGAAACATCAGAAAAAAATAATAATAATAAGAGACCCAGGCTGTGAAACATAAGACGCATTAATGAAGTATTTTTAGCAACACTGACGCAATGGAAAAATTAAAATGGAATTTAAAGTTCCGAATGAGTGGGTTGAAGCAGGGGCACAAACATACTGAAGTGTAGGTGGCAAAACAGTCACAGGGAGAGAAATGCAAAATGCGGAGCTCTGTTTTCAAAGGAGTTTCCCTTCTACGGTTGTGTAAGTGAAAAGAAACATCAGACATTGTCATGACTGGATTGGCATTGAGTAGAAGGTTGGAACAGACTGGCCACTAAGATCAACTAACCTAACTTTAATAATTTCGTGATTCTACAGCTTTCAAATTAACTGGAAATTTACCAGATTAATGCTTTTGTTAATACTGTGTCCATCTTGCCCAGACTAATTTTTCCTGGTGTTTACCTTGCAGAACACAAAGATTGGCCAGGCACGGAGGCTCACCCTGTAATCCCAGCACTTTGGGAGGCCGAGGAGGGTGGATCACCTGAGGTGAGGAGCTTGAGACCAGCCTGGCCAACATGGCAAAACCCAATCTCTACTAAAAATACAAAAATTAGCCAGGTGTGGTGGTGCGTGCCTGTAATCCCAGCTACTTGGGAGGCTGAGGCAGGAGGATTGCTTAGGAGATGGAGGTTGCAGTGAGCTGAGATTGTGCCACTGCACTCCAGCCTGGGTGACAGAGTGTGACTCCATCAAAAAAAAAAAAAAAAAGGAAAGGAAAGAAAAAAGAAAGAAAGAAAGAAAAAAAGAAAGAAAGAAAGAAGGAAGGAAAAAAAGAAAGCTGAAGAACATGAGAACTTCTTCTACCAAAGGATTCTGGGATAAATATATTTTTGGCCATTTGGCATACTATAGATTAGGGATCAGCAAATTTGTCCCGTGAAGGACCAGATAGTAAATATTTTAGGCTTTGTGGGTTATATAGGGTCTTCTTCTCCTCTTCCTCTTCTCCCTTCCCCTTCTCTCCCTCCTCCTCCTTCCACTTCTTCACAACCCTTTAAAAATATAATAAATATTCTTAGCTTGGAAGTTGTACAAAAACAGGCTGTGGGCCATGTTTGGCCCATGGACTGGTAGTTTGCCCACTCCTTAATATTCGAAATATATATTAGCACAGTAAAGACTCTGAAAAGATCTGTAAGATAAAAATCTGTTTAACCAGATTTATCCCAAACTTACTGGACCAGAAAACTCTTTTTCTCTTAACCATTTCATATCTCACATAATTAGTTTTCCATGGAAAATACTTTGGAAAATTCTGACCTTTTTTATATAGAGAGAATAATAAAATTTATCCCTACTATATAAAGAAACACTCCAAATGGCTTAAAGACATAAATAGAAAAAGTACCAGAGACTATCTCTGTGGCCTTGGAGTATGACTATATTCCCAAGCAAGATTCCAAAAAAATTAAGCATGAGGCAAAAATTATGAATTTGACTACATCAATATTAAGGATTTCTGTTCAACAAATAGCATGACAGAAAAACTTAACCATTGCATAAAAGATTGGGAGAAAATATTTGCAACATTAAAAACCATAAAAGATTGATATTTCAAGGAAATTTTGTCAATTAATAAGAAAAAGATTGGGACTCTAAAAGAAATGCAGGTAAATGATGTCAATAAGCAATGTATAAAAGGGGAAATCAGAATGGCTAACAAATATATGTTTAGCTGCATTAGCAATTGTAGGAATGCAAATTGAAAAAAGAATGAAATACTCCTTTATACTATGCATAAGTTGGCAAATATTTTTAAAATTAGATAATAGTCAATATTAGCAAGCGTGTAGGAAAATGGCTTTTCTCATGCACTGCTTGTGAAAGCATAAGACCAGTGCAACCATTTTGGAGAAGAAAATTGGCAAAACTTAGTGAAATTTAGTACATCTAGTTTCACTCTTGAGTCTAAACCCAGAGGAAAGTATCCATAGATCCAAAGATGACAGGTACAAAGAAGTTCATCACAGCATTTTATTTCATGGTAGGGAAGGGATACTGGGAGGCAAAATAGCTGCTCATCAGCAACCAAGGGGATGGATAAATAAAATACAGCTGAAGCTCATATGGAATACTATACAGCAGCCAGAAACAATAAACTGGAGGTACATAAAGCAACATGAATAGAGCTCCTGAAACTAGTGTTAAGTAAAAAAAGTAAAATCCTGGGCCAGGCTCAGTGGCTCACACCTGTAATCCCAGCACTTTGGGAGGCCGAGGCAGGCGGATCACATGAGGTCAGAGGTTCAAGACCAGCTTGGCCAACATGGAGAAATCCTACCTCTACTAAAAATACAAAATTAGCCAGGTGTGGTGGCACATGCCTGTAACCCCAGCTACTTGGACGCTGAGGCAGGAGAATTGCATGAACACGGGAGGTGGAGGTTGCAGTGAGCCGAGATCATGCCGTTGAACTCCAGCCTGGGCAACAAGAGCAAAACTCCATCTCAACAACAACAACAAAAAAGTAAAATTCTGATCGCACTATGGACAGTGAGATCTATAGCATAATGTCAATTATAAAACTAAAAACATATATACATATTTATATATAGCATGTACATACTAAACATAATGGTGGGGTATCATAAATAAAGGGGAAAAATAATATAAGTAGAGATGAGGTTTCACCATGTTGGCCAGGCTGGTCTTGAATTCCCGACCTCAGGTGATTCACCTGCCTCGGCCTCCCAAAGTGCTGGGATTACAGGTGTGAGCCACTGTGCCTGGCCAATTTTTTTTTAATACAGATTACCACTGTCAAGATTGTAAATAATTTACTGGTTATAATTCTTAAATTTTATACCAAAATTATGTGATTTTCCCGAAGAATACATTATCCTAAGTCCTTGGAGTATAACTTTATTAGTATGGCTTTTGAACTATTCATGTCCCCTATGTAAACAAAAGCTCTCAGTGAAAAGGCAGTTCATTTTGAGAGGTACTGTAATATATGTAAGAGTATCTTGAGCGTGTGGAAATAACATGGATTGATTTTCCCTAGGTGGAGAAGCAGGATGAAGCAAATACATCTAATGCTTCCTCATTCACTCTACATTTGCATATTTGTATCAATTTCAAATGAAATTGCAACTATAATCTGCCTATGTTACAAGATCAGAGTAAATTCCCTATAGCAAAATAATCAAAGCAAAAAAACAAAAAACAAATGCACACATGAGGAACTCAACAAAAAGAGCTGACTTAGAGCTTTTCAGCACTCACTCCGAAAAACATAAACACAAAGCAACCACAGGCAGGCTATAAATTGTCCTGAGTTACACAATGGAGTGATAAGACAGAGATGAACTGGAAGATGTGAGCTGGCGGGACTGTCTGAGATTGATTAGTTGGCTGCCTTAATGCACAGGTAATAGGATGCCTTTCAGCTCCAGTCTGCCAATTTTAGTCCAAATTTGTTTTCCCTCCTGCCTTAAAAATTAGAAGAGTCCCTGTCACTTCAGTTCTGCAATTATATGGAAGCTCATTCATCTCACAATACTCCAAAATACACAAATGCCATCCTTTTTTTCCTATGCAACACAAAATGCAGTGCTCTTTTACCTAATGCCATCAACACGCAATCTCACAAAGTACTTCTGAAGAAATTGATTCCAAAATTTAGCAAAATGTCAAGGTTTGGAGAGGAGATGAGAAAAAGAGACAACACTGTAACAGATGCTAAGAAGAGAGCCAGGAGCAAGCTGCAAAATTGAAGATACAGATGTGAAAGTGAAACCATCTCCATTTCATAGCAAACCTGAGCAGCAAACAATGATTCCAAACCTGCAAAGTGGAGCGCATGTGTGGTGAAAGGAATGACAGGCTATGTCATTGGGAAAGTGGAGAATTTCAGAGCCTAATTTTGGGAGTAGCCAGAAAACCAACCAAACAAATTGATTTGGAAGAGGGAGGTATGGAACTTGATGCAGAGGTGACAATCGTCAGGATAAAGGCCAGCTTAGGAGTAGATGCACAACTTTCAGCATGCCAGATGTCTCCTACATGAAAAGTTGTGTTTTGGGCAGCCTTCTCCGAGCCTCCATCTATGTGATCCTAAACTGATGTCTCTTGGGGAGAACTCTAGCCTAATCCAGTCCAGAGCTTTCACATGTAGGTTTGTGAGCTGTCAACATGAGTATTCTGATATCAGAGGGGACTTGTACACAGAAAACACTATCGTTATCAGATAGAAATCAAATTAGTTGATTAAATAACAAATTTAAAACCTTGTTTACTTTAAGGACTTGAGGTTTAACTTAAAAATGTTATTGGGCTATTATATCTGATCCATTCACATCGAACATTCTAAGCATCTGTAACAAGGAACTCCCCTTTCAAAATTAGTTAATCAAATACCTTTTAACACTTTAAGCCTCATTAATAAAAATAATGCATTTCATTTTTTAAGCCCTTCAAATGCCTAAATGGGTAGCTTACAACCAGAAGAAGCAATAGCTTCTTCAAATACTTAGAAGGTTTTGTAAAATGAATGAATTAAAATGTTAAGCTCTTTTAAACAGTCTAATCCTGGTTATAGGCCAAGTCCATTTTTCTTATGCTGTTTTTGCTTATATGAGAAGCCTAAATTCAAACACACATTTTAAATCAAATGCATAAGACTTATATGTCAGTTTCTCCAATGTAACAAATTCTCTGTGACATGACATGAGCTTTTACTAGCAAGCATTTATTAAATATCATTACACTTGACACACAAGTATCAATACTATGTGTTGGTTATATTTTATCATCTCTATCTTCAGTTCTTCCTATCTTATATTTCATATCTTAGGTGAGTTGAAGTTACCACCTTAATGGTGACCACAATAGGATCATTACCTCAGGCAGCCAGAGATTGCTTATTGGGCAGAGATCTGAGGTCAGAATGCAGGGCTGAGGCATGAACAAATCCAAAGGGATTATTTCTGAGTCATTGAAGGACAAAGTTTTTATTTTCTTACCACTTTAACAGCCTCCTTTATGGGAATTTATCATCTGTATATTAGTCACCAACTCTAGCTGTCTTAAGCCAAAGGAATTTGTTGGAGAAACATAAGGGCTCAGAAAATCAACAGGAGGCTGGAGTAACAGGCATTAAGCAACTAAAACCAGCTGGAGCTAATGGCACTGGAGGACCAGGCAGTAAGAACACAGCTACAGCCACACAGCAGAGTGGACTGGACAAACACTGCCCCATCCCTGATACAAATGGCCTGTTTCTTCCATCCTTTCAGCACTTGCTCAAGACTCAAGTTCCTGAGATGGTGAATCCAATTGGTTGAGCCCAGATCATGTGCCCATCCCCCAGGGCAAAAGAGCATGGATTCTTTTCCATTTCCTTAGAGGCAGGGATGTACTCTCTCTGCCATTAAGAAGACACATGTGGGAGAAAGCTAATCCCCTTAAATGAAATCAGGATGCTATGGAAAGGAGATTGATGTAGGGCTGCCAAACACAATAGATGACCACCATTTCCTACCCATTATCTTGTGTTTCAAAATCCATGACTAATCCTTTTGATATCACCATTCTCGTAACCCCACATTTTTATTGTATCTCATAACCCCCCAGCTTACCTTTATTCACCTTTAATCCACATCTTTTGAAAGGATATTAATTTGGGGCTGAATCACCAATGGTTTGGGATTTTTAAAACTATTTTTCAAATCAATTTCATAACCTGCAAAATATTTCACGGTTGTGAAGTGTGAAGACAGTCTATCACCATCCCCTGCAGAAGAAGTCCAAATGAGACATTACCTTCCCAGGCACCGAGTTGGTTCCTCAGGTTAGGACATTGGGTTTCTAGTACACATCTGGGACAAATAAAGGTTTTGTTTTTTTCTTAAGCTTCTAATTTATAGGTCAACAAAACAGCATGTTCTCCACAAAAATGCTCTTAAGATGCATGGTATTTCTCTAGTGAGACAAACATGCCATTTAATAGTCATCAGATATTTATAAGGTGACAATTCATTCACTTCACTGTTGCCCCATTGCTGTTCAGGAAAGGCTTCAAAGTCCAGCCTTCATTCCTGGCTCTTCCGTGCCAGGCAAACCTCCTTGCCAGGAGTCTTCACTGAGGTTACTCTTCACAGTGCCTGCTGTGGCAAACGAAGCCACATCGTGGCACATGGCACCTATCAGTGACTTGGTATTAAGACCAAAGTTGACATTTGGTAAACAAGTCTGCTGCCTTCAATTCCCCTCGAATCACTTTTCCTTTTACACAATCATTTGGTCATGGTAATGGAGTCCACACAGAAGAGTGGTAAAAACAGTGGCATTTCTCTGAGCCAGCATCAACCTGCAGAATAGGAATAGGACTCTCACTTCTTTTGTGCCACAGGCCTACAAACGCTGACCCTCCCTCTCCAGAGCCCTGCTTCAGAATAGGCACAGCCTTTCTGTCTCCTGGAGACAAAAACTTACACCAGCTCCTGCGACGATCTGGGATGTATTATGTAATGCTTACTCTGTATTACCTGTGGTGAGTCACCATGTCATTTTGCACTTGTCTATACCAAATAAATCCTTAACAAAAATGCACAAAGTTGCTGATGGAAGAGGAAGCTGTTGATAACTTTCTTTCCATCATTCGGAGCCACATCACATAACTTGTCCTGTGTTATTTTTTGGAAGTAGTTTTATTCCTGGCTTGTTGGTCTCTGGCTACTTATCTTACTGTAGTATATCTCATTAGGAGATAAAAGAGATCAGATTCTATTTGTTATGCCTTATTTGTCATCCTTAGAAACACAACACAGCATTCACATATCACATACCATGGGACTGTTAAAAAATATAAAAACAAAGTCTATTCTGCCTCATACAAGCTCAATAAATACTTGTTGACAGACTGCCAAACTCTATCCAAAAACAGAAGAAATGCCAATTATGCAATGATTCCTCTTTATAACAAATACAAGGGCATTCATTAATTCACTCACTAAATTTATTGAGTGCCACCATGCCAAGCACTGGGCTAGACACAGGGGAAATAATAATACACAAATCATTCCCCTGCTCTCCTGGAACAACAAATATTAACAAGAACTACACAGATAAGACAAACTGCAGTGATGACCAATGTTAGGAGGAGATGCAAAAGGCCACACAAGACTACGAATGGGAGCTGATTAGTTTGGCAGGTCAGGAGAGTCTCCCTGAAGAAATGGTACTTGAACTGAGATCAGAAAAGTGAAGGGAGGATATTAAGCTGAACAGAGAAGAGCACCCAAGGCTAAGAAAATAGCCTTGGGGTAGGAGGAAGCTTTGATGGCAAGCACAAAGAACTGGAAGGTCTTTGTGCCTGCACAGAGAGAGTGAGGGGAAGTGGGCTGGACAGGAGCCTGAAAACCTAGCTACATATCTTGCCAAGGATTGTCTTCTCCTAAGAACTACGGATTGAAAGATCTCTTAGATTGAAACAAGAAGGCCAGGACTGGGTTTGAGAATGGGAAGCGTGAAAACTGTGGGCACCAGTCATTTTCCCTCACAAGCTTTTTGGAGCCTTAGAGTAGACATGGGAATAGCATGGATGAAAGACACCATTGGGGGTGCAAGGCCTTCCAGGTGTCCCTTCTGTTTCTCCTGTGTCTTGGGGTGTCAGCCATGGCCAGCACTTGTCAGAGTGACCAAGTCTTTAAATGTGAAAGTCACTGTACCATGGGGTTTCCAGGATTTCTTCTCCCACCCCACATGAGGTCAGCAGTTCTGCCAATCAGCAGCCCTCATGGCCCAGGCCTGACGTCCAATATCTGAATGGTGAAATTGTTGCTGGATTATGTTGAGGATTCTCTGAGTCTCTGTTGCAGAACCTAGGATTTCTCTGTTACGTCCTTTTAGGGGCTTTCCATCAGCAGGCCTGGCTGTTGCTGGCAGGCAGGCTGGCTGATTGCAGAAGCACAAGGATTTAGAAAAAGGGTTAGTAATATAAAAAGATTTTTGTATTGAAAGCACCACTCTGGCTCCAGTGTGTAGGACAGATTAGAGGGGGCTCACAATGGGGATGATGAAACCAATTAGGAGGTGATTGTGGCTTAAACCAGTGTGGAAGTGAAAGAGACAAAGTGCACAGAGTCAAGGGACATTTAGGAGTATAAATGTAAACGGAGCTTGGTAGCTGATATAGAAATGAGATTCTAGGCTTATGATTCACACAACTAGATGAAGTCCCCAAACTCATTAAAAACTTATAACAGTGTTATTCTCAAGAATAGGGGACATGGGAAGAGGACAAGATTTGGTCCTGGGTACATGCATCATCAAAAGAAAAATCTTTTAAAGGTGAAATATTTTTCATGCTGATAAATAATCATGGCAGTTGTGTCAACAGTAGAGAGAAGTATGTAGAAACTGAATGGGGAAACTGAGTGGGAAGAGGCTGAGCCGGTGAGGAAAGACAAAGCTGCAATAGAAGCCACAGGTAGTTATTTTAAATAACTGTTTACTTAATAATTTAATGATATTGAATAAATTGGATTAAAACACAATTTTATAACAACTACAGAGTAATGCACATAAAGAAGCTATGTAGGCTGGTCATGGTGCCTTACACCTGTAATCCCAGCACTTTTGGAGGCTGAAGCAGGTGCATCACTGGAGCCCAGGAGCTCAAGACCAGCCTGAGCAAACCCCATCTCTACAAAAATATAAAAATTAGCCAGGTATGGTGGGGCATGCCTGTAGTCCCAGCTACTCAGGAGGCTGAGGTGGGAGGATCAGCTGAGCCTGGGGAAGTCAAAGCTGCAGTGAGCTGTGATTGCACCACTGCACTCCAGCCTGGGTAACAGAGTGAGACTCTGTCTCAAAAAAAAGAAAGAAGCTATACAGATAAACATGGAAGAGGTGCTAAATGGAATTCTCATGTATTCATCATTGATCAATTTATTTATTTATCTATTTATTTCAATTTATTTTAATAAAAAACAAAGGCAGGGTCCCACTGTATTGCTCAGGCTGGTCTCAAATTCCTGAGCTCAAGCAATCCTCCCGCCTCAGCCTCCCAAAGTACTGAGATTATGGTGAGCCACTATACCCGGCCATTGATCAATTTTTAACATTTTTGCTCTGAAGCCAAGTAAGGCAGAGAAACTAGGGGACCCTAACAGATGACAACAACTGGTGTTCAGAGGTCAGGCTCCACAGAACACCAGCATTGCTCCAGGGATGGTTAATTCTTATTTTGTGGGTATGCACCAAACCCCCTCCAGCGTCTCTGAGGTCTGTTCCACTCCTGAAATTTGATGACACTGAATTTACTCCAAACAGGACTCAAAACACCGGGCGTCGGAACATCTCTGATGGCTCAGTACATTTTTGGTCTAGCAAGTGTGTATCACATCTTCCTTCTTAAGGCCACTTGCTTAAGTTGGTGTAAAATTGGAGTCCTGGGCATATCCAGCTGGAAATTTCCTAGTAAAACTGAGGAATTCGAGAGGTGATGGTGTAACAAAAGGGAAGAGAAGGAAGGGATGCTGCAGCAATACAGCACACAGCTGGAGCTGCACCACAGGTCCCAGCCTAAGGCTCTGCCCTCCCACTCCAGTTGTTCAGTCAGCACTGTATGTCCGGCAGCAGAAACATTCAGAAATTTAAGGTAATTTGGGGGGCATCAATTCCAACTATTTCTAGCAAGTATTATATTATTAGCCCCTTCACTTTTACTAAAATTAATCAGAGTTGAGTTATTTTTATTGAGTGATTATACTCTGATTTCAAATAGTTACTAGAAGGTAAAACTTGGCTTTTGCCTTCAAAGTGATGCTGCATTGTTAATTTTTTTTTTTTTAATGGAGCCTCACTCTGTCACCAGGCTGGAGTGCAGTTGTGCGATCTCTGCTCACTGCAACCTCCACTTCCTGGGTTCAAGCAATCCTCCTGCCTCAGCCTCCTAAGTAGCTAGGACTACAGGCACACGCCACCATGCCCAGCTAATTTTTTTGCATTTTTAGTACAGACGGGATTTCTCCATGTTGGCCAGGACGGTCTCAATCTCTTGACCTCATGATCCGCCCACCTCAGCCTCCCAAAGCGCTAGGATTATATGCATGAGCCACCGCACCCAGCCGCATTGTTAATTTTTAATTGGTTTGCAACATTAGTGTGCCTGTTTACAGATGACAGATCATTGAAAGAGTAACACATTTGTTTATATGTTTGTGTTTGCATATATATATCTGCAAATGAGAAGGAATAAAATCAACTCATTCGCTGAGAAGCAGAAGGACTGTTCTTTTTTTCTTTAGTGACAAGCAGTACAATCTTGTAAGTGGACAAGGTTTTGACATGGGCTGCAGGCTAGAGAAGACAGGCATTGGACTAAATATGGTTCCTGGTATGTTAGTGCTAACTCTGCCCTTTTCACACTGTTCCTCCTACTGCATCAATGTGAGGGGCAACCCTATAACTCCTGCCTGCACTACAGGGGCCATGATGTTGTTCAGCTGTAGACTGATGTTAAATTAAACTACATTTGGCATGAGGATGCCTCCATACTTGAGTCCTTATGTAATGAACTGCAGCCTAACTAAGTGCATAACTAACTGAATGTTTAACTTAGTAGTTACTGAATGTTTAACTTAGTAGTATACTTTGGTTTAACTGAATGTCTAACTTAGTAGTATACTTTTGTAACCGTATGCTTTTGTAAAAAGTATACTGACTTAGTAGTATGCTTTTGAAAAAAGTATACTGACTTAGTAGTATGCTTTTGTAAAAAGTATACTGACTTAGTAGTATGCTTTTGTAAAAAGTATACTTAGTAGTATGCTTTTGTAAAAAGTATACTTAGTAGTATGCTTTTGTAAAAAGTATACTTAGTAGTATGCTTTTGTAAAAAGTATACTTAGTAGTATGCTTTTGTAAAAAGTATACTTAGTAGTATGCTTTTGTAAAAAGTATACTTAGTAGTATGCTTTTGTAAAAAGTATACTTAGTAGTATGCTTTTGTAAAAAGTACACTTACTTAGTAGTATGCTTTTGTAAAAAGTACACTTACTTAGTAGTATGCTTTTGTAAAAAGTATACTTAGTAGTATGCTTTTGTAAAAAGTATACTTAGTAGTATGCTTTTGTAAAAAGTATACTTAGTAGTATGCTTTTGTAAAAAGTATACTTAGTAGTATGCTTTTGTAAAAAGTATACTTAGTAGTATGCTTTTGTAAAAAGTATACTTAGTAGTATGCTTTTGTAAAAAGTATACTTAGTAGTATGCTTTTGTAAAAAGTATACTTAGTAGTATGCTTTTGTAAAAAGTACACTTACTTAGTAGTATGCTTTTGTAAAAAGTACACTTACTTAGTAGTATGCTTTTGTAAAAAGTACACTTACTTAGTAGTATGCTTTTGTAAAAAGTACACTTACTTAGTAGTATGCTTTTGTAAAAAGTATACTTACTTAGTAGTATACTTAGTAGTATATTTACTTAGTAGTATATTTTTGTAACGGTATACTTTTGTAAAAGTAGTATACTTTCGTATACTTTTATACTAAGTTAAACTGAATGTTTAACTTAGTAGTATATTTTGTAACAGGTAGCTGAGTCTCAGCCAATCACAGCAGCTAAGCTGTCATCAATTGCAGATAGCCAATTGATCAGATCATGTACAAATGAGGCAAACACTAAGCTGTAACCAATCAAGCTGCTTCTATACCTCACTTCTGTTTTCTGTCCATAAATGCTGCCTGCCCACATTGTGCAGCAGAGCTCTGAACCTCTTCTGATTTTGAGGGCTGCCTGACTGGCAAATCATTCTTTGCTCAATTAAACACTACTACATTTAATTTTTCTAAAGTTTTTCCTTTAACACTGAGAACTCTAGGATCATTTTAGAAAAAAAATATATATATAGTATTTTATTTCTTAATGCAAGCATTAAAGGGTGACATTAAGCTAAATTTAAGTGATATCTGGCATGATACTGAAAACTATGGATCACTGGAGGTCAGGAGGAGTGCCAAGAGAGTGGATGACAGATTTAACAAACAAAACGATCTTGGCAAACTAGAATGATTGATTAAATCTATCAAGTTGATGTTTAATAAAGATAAATATAAGAAATTTCCTTTACATGGAGAAACAAATTCCACAAGCAGAGGTTGGAAGATATATGGTTTAGCAACAACACAGAAAAAAAGTTTCAGGATTTTAGATTATTTGAAATTCAATATGATACAGCTACATAAGAATAATTAGTCTTGAATTCCATTTATAAAATATGATAGTGTCTAGCAAAAGGTAAGTGTTCAGCTCCAGTGAAACCACAACACAATTTTATCATTGTACCCATTTCTGAGGAACACCTTAGGAGGACCTGTTTTAGTTAGCGTATCAGTTCATTTTCTCACTGCTATAGAGAACTACCTGAAACGGGGTAATTTATGAAGAAAAGAGGTTCAATTGGCTCACAGTTCCACAGGCTGTACAGGAAGCATGGCTGAGAGGCCTCAGAAAACTTACAATCCTGGTGGAGATGAAGGGGAAGCAAGCGTGTCTTAGCATGGTGGAGCAGGAGACAGAGAGTGAAGGGGGAAGTGCTACACACTTTTAAATAACCAGATCTTGTGAGAACTCACTCACTATCATGAGAACAGCTAGGGAGAAATTCGACCCATTATCCAATCACCTCCCACCAGGTCCCTCCCCCAACACTGGGAATTACAATTCAACATGAGATTTGGGTGAAGACACAGAGACAAACTATATCATTCTGCCCCTTGGCCCTCCTAAATCTCATGTCCTCACATTTCAAAACACAATAATGCCTTCCAAGCAGTCCCCCAAAGTCTGAACTCATTCCAGCATTAAAAGTACAAATCCAAAGTCTTTGGATTTTACCAGTCTGTAAAATCAAAAACAAGTTAGCTACATCCAAGATATAATGAGGGTAAATGCTCCCATTCCAAACTGGAGAAACTAGCCAAAACAAAGGGGCTTACAGGTACGTTGTAAGTCCAAAACCCAGCAGGGCAGTCATTAAATCTTTAAGCTCCAAAATAATCTCCTTAGGCTCCATGTCTCGCATCCAGGGCATGCTGATACCATGGGGTAGGTGCCAAGGACTTGGGCAGTTCCACCTGCCCCTGTGGCTCTGCAGGGTACAACCCCCACAGATGCTTTCTTGGGCCAGTTTTGAGTGCCTGCAGCCTTTCCAGACACATAGTGCAAGCTGTTGGGGAATCTACCATTCTGGGGTCTGGAGAACAGTGGCCCTCTTCTCACAGCTCCACTAGGTGGTGCCCCAGTAAGGATTCTGTGTGGGGGCTCTAACCCCATATTTTCCCACCACACTGCCCTAGTAAAGATTCTCCACAGTGGCTCTGCCCCTGCAGCAGATCTGCCTGGACATCCAAGCATTTCCATACATCATCTGAAATCTAGGTTGAGGCTTGCAAACCACAGCTCTTGCCTTCTGCACACCTGCAGGCCAAACACCACATGGAAGCCACCAAGGGTTGGAAGCTTGGGGCTTGCACTATCTGAAGTAATGGCCTGAGATCTACCTTGGTCCCTTTTAACCACAGCTGGAGCTGAGGTGGCTGGGATGCAGGATGCCATGTTCCAAGGCGGCACAGAGTAGCAGGGGCCCTGTGCCTGGTCCATAAAACCATTTTTCTCTACTAGGCCTCCAGGCCTGTGATGGTAGGGGCTGCCACTAGAGTCTCTGAAATGCCTTGGAGGCATTTTCCCCATTGTGTTGGCTATTAACATTTGGCTCTTCTTATGCAAGTTTCTGTAGCCTTGAATTCCTCCCAAGAAAACGGGTTGTTCCTCTCCACCACATGGTTGGGCTGCAAATTTTCTAAACTTTTATGCTCTGCTTCCCTTTTAAATATAAGTTCTAATTTCAGGTCATTTTTTGTTTATGCAAATGAGAATAGGCTTTTAGAAGCAGCCAGGCCACTGCTTGAATGCTTTGTTGCTTAGAAATTTATTCTGCCAGATACCCTAAATCATCTCTCTCAAGTTCAAAGTTCCATAGATCCCTAGAGCAGAGCTGCTAATCTCTTTTCTAAAGTATAGCAAGAGTGACCTTTACTCCAGTTCCCAACAAGTTCCTCATCTCCATCTGAGACAACCTCAGCCTGGACTTCACTATCCATATCACAATCAGCATTTTGGTCACAACCATTCAACAGGTGTCTAGGAAGTTCCAGACTTTGCTGTATCTTCCTGTCTTCTTCTGAGCTCTCCAAACTGTTCCAATCTCTGCCTATTATCCAGTTCCAAAGTCGTTTCCACATTTTCAGGTATCTTTATAGCAATACCACACTTCTGGTACCAATTTTCTAAATGAGTCCGTTCTCACACTGCTATAAAGAACTACCTGAGACTGGATAATTTATGAAGAAAAGAGGTTTAACTGACTCACAGTTCCACAGGCTATACAGGAAGCACGGCTGGGAGGCCTCAGAAAACTTACAGTCATGGTGGAAGGAGAAAGGGAAGCAAGTACATCTTACCATGGTGGAGCAGGAGAGAGAGGGCAAAGGGGGAAGTGCTACACACTTTTAAACAACCAGATTTCATGAGAACTCATTCACTATCACAAGAATAGCAAGCGGGAAATCTGCCCCATGATTCAATCACTGCCCACCAGGTCCCTACCGCAACACTGGGTATTAGAATTCAACATGAGATTTGGGAGGGGACACAGAGCCAAACCATATTAGTTAGGGTAAGTCTAGGCTGCTGATATAATGAGAGACATTGATACAATGGCTTAAGGAACAAAGAAGTTGCTTTCTCTTTTATATAATAGTCCCAGGTGATGTCCTAGGCTGACAGGCAGCTCTGTTTGATGAAGTCCTTCAGGGAACCAGGTTCTTTCCATTACCATTGCCTCATCATTCAACAGAGCGTTGTCATCTACCATGGGGGTGAAACAGGGGCACCACTGTGACCAGGTTACTACAGACAGAATGAAGGAAGGGCATGTAGAATACGTGTCTACTGCTTTAGATGCTGGCCAGGAATTGACAATCATAATTTCCGCTCACATTCCACTGTAACCCACAATATACTCATATCTAACTGCATGGGAGGCTGGGAAAGGTATTTCAGCTATCTTTACTAAAGATGAGTCTACCCAACTATAAGAACAAAAAAAAAAAAAAAGAAGAATGAATGATTTGGGTGGCTAGAGCACAGTCTTTGGCATAACCTCTTGGAGAAACAGCAATCAGAATGATGTAAGAAAGTTCTATATCATGTAAGGAAGAAATGACATCAGAAGAAAATAAGTATTGTGTTTGCCATGGAAGTGATTAGACTAGTTCTGTGTGGCTCTAGGGGATTGAATTAAGAAAAATAGGAAAAGGGCTTTCTAAAATATTAATATCATAATATAAAAGGACCTCCTTCTGGAGTGGAAATTCCCCTTGCTAGAGGATTTCTAGCAGAAACTGGAAGACCTTTGTACTTCCTTTAGGGGTTTTAGTATTTCTTCAAGCATTCTGAATGGCCAAGTTAGATCACTAATGCTGTCTTTCAGCACAGAGATTCTGTGATTCTATCTAAACTTGTGTTTATGGGTCATAGGGTAAGAAAAGGAAATCCCAAAATTTCTTAGGTGCCTACTGTATACAAGTCCTCACAATAATCTTGTGAGGAGGCACTATTCACATATTGCTGATGCTCTGAAGGGTCCACAGTCATTGTCTAAGACTTCAGAGCTATTAAGTGGCATTGCTGGTATAATCACCATCAGTCTGATTGCTAAATCCATGTTTCTACCATGTTGTTGCCTCCCAGAAAGAAGGTCAAGAAAAAATTAAACATTCCCTCTTGTTTTATCATTCCCCTTCATGCTCCCCAAGTCCTTTATCTTATCAGGGCTGACTGCCTGGATGGGACTGGCTGTTCTGCAGAATTTAGCACAACAAGAGAGGATCACTTCAGCATTCAGTCCCTTTTCTAGCTCTTTCTACTGGAGCAAATGACTGATTTGTCACCCACGCTTTTCTTGGTCCAGAGGCAGAGTTGCCTATTCATTTGGAAGAAGCTTCTGCTTCTCTCATTCCTTCCCTAAGAAGAATGCAGGGATTCTCCTGTAACACCAGCCCACATAATAAGGCAGTGAATCATTTTCTGCTGTTACCTGACAGTCTGCTGCCTAAATCTCTTCCATCCTAGTTCTGAGTGTTGTGGGGGGAGAAAAGGTTTAATTTGAAATTAATTCTTAAGCCCTTTTGCATTGAAATGTGGATGTCCAAAGTGAATTAATCATCACCAAAGCTTCCATCATAGAAAATTTGCCCGATTCCCTCCATAGAGAGGATGACTCACATAAGCACCTGTTTTGTCTCCTTAGCAACTGGTCTCTTAGATTTCCCTCTTGTATTTGCATGCAGGCGAGCATAGCAAATTGACTGGGGGAAGGGAAGAGGTTCACAGCATACAGAATGTGCTCTGGGCAGAATGTCACCTGTAACACTGTTTTCCAACCATCTTGTGCTTTATGTACTCACTTTGTGTCTCTGTTATAACCCCAGCATTGATTCAGTCGCAAACTCAGAGTGCAGAGATAAGTCTGGAAAATTACTAATGGCCTCAGGGAAGGTTTGGTGACATACAATAGAAATGAATACTGGTGATATTCTGTATTCATCTGTATATTAAAAATGTGTCTTTCTTGGCTTAAACCTTTGCTGCAATAGGAAGCAGGCACACAACTCTATCAAGAGAGAGGAGAAAAGGGTAGAAGAAGAGAGGTTCAATTAAACCACTTATCTGGCTTTAGCACAGGAAGTAGTAATATTTCAAAAGTTGGTTTTATGTGGTTCTATGTGGTTTTAGTTCTCTTTTTCACAAGAGAGATAAAATGCCCTCTCTTATTGTCATTGTGGTAAAATTTTTAAAAGATATTTGGATCAAGAGCTGGAGACCCATGTCTCAGTACGTTCTCAGCCATAAATGAGCCAGTATCTGTGAATAAATCACTTAGATTCTCTGTGTTTCCTCCCGGAAACTGAGGGATCCAACTACATGACAATATTATCCCTTCCAATTATGAAATTGGAACTCTGTTTTCTGAGTAGCTTAAGGTAGCTTAACACTTAAACTTATTGGGTCAGAGATCATCCAAAATGAAAAGTTACTATTCTTCTCTTTATTTTACAAACGACGTCCAGAGAGATGAAGTTACTTGCCTAAGATCACATAAAATTCAAGTATTTTCACATGCTTATTTATTTGGTTTCTGTTTTTATTATAATGCAACGTGCTATTGTTGCAGTCAAATAGTTCTACCAGACTTGTTATGAAAAATAGTGGTTCCCAATCTGCTCTTATGTCCCAAAGGCAGCTACTTTAAAGCAGGTTTTAGCTGATTCTTTTGGTTATTTACCTCAATATCTCTAAACATTATATTGTTTCAACTTTAGGAATGACCTCAACCACAAAACATAAAGTTTTTATTCCCCCCTTCTCCCTGTGTAGCTGTATCATAATTTTATTTAGTTCAGTTACTGGTATTTATTTGATGACATAAATATTATTCACAGTTGAGCTATGCAGAATATTATGATTAATTTCCCTTTCTGTTTTCTTTTCCCTGGAGTTAATAATTATCACGTTTTCATTCTGCTTAATTTTCTATGAATAATCACAAATTCAACCCAAACTCCCTATAGTTGTGTCTTATAAAGGCTTAACTCATTTTATTGCTTTTCATTTTTGTTGTGCTTCACAGATATTGTGCTTTCTGCAAATTGAAATTTTGTGGCAACCTGCATTGAACAAGTCTATTGGTGCCATTTTTCTAACAGCATGTGCTCATTTTGTGTCTCTGTGGCACATTTTGGTAATTCTCACAATATTTCAAAGTTTTTCATTATTATTGTGTCTGTTGTGGTGATTGGTGATCAGTGATCTTAGGTGTTACTATTGTAATTGTTTTGGGGACCCACAAACCATGCCCGCAAATGACAGTGAGTTTAATCAATAGATGTTGCATGTGTACTGACTGCTCCACTCACTGGCCACTCCCCTGTCTCTCTCCCTCTCCTCCGTGGGCCTCCTTACCCTTTTATTTATTTATTTATTTTAGATGGAGTCTCGCTCTGTCATCCAGGCTAGAGTGCAGTGGTGTGATCTTGGCATATTGCAACCTCCATCTCCCGAGTTCAAGCAATTCTCCTGCCTCAGCCTCCTGAGTAGCTGGGATTACAGGTGCCCACCACCACAGCAGGCTAATTTTTTTTTGTATTTTTAGTAGAGATGGGGTTTCACCATATTGGTCAGGCTGGTTTCGAACTCCTACCTCAAGTGATATGCCCACCTCGGCCTCCCAAAGTGCTAGGATTACAGGCATGAGCCACCGAGCTCGCCGGGCCTCCCTATCTTAAGAGACACGACAATACTGAAATTAGGCCAGTTAATAATCCTACAATGACCTCTAAGTGTTCAAGTGAAAGGAAGAGTTGCATGCCTTTCACTTTAAGTCAAGAGCTAGAAATGACTAAGCTTAGTGAGGAAGGCATGTTGAAAGCTGACACAAGGCCGAAAGCTAGGCCTCTTGTGCCAGTCAGCCAAGCTACAAATGCAAAGGAAAAATTTTTGAAGGAAATTAAAAGTGCCATTCCAGTGACCACACAAATAATAAGAAAGAAAATCAGCCTTATTGCTGATATGGAGAAAGTTTGAGTGGTCTGGATAGAAGAGCAAACCAGCCACAACATTCCCTTAAGCCAAAGTCTAATCCAGCATAAAGTCTAACTCTTTTCAATTCTGTGAAGGCTGAGACAGGTGAGAAAGCTGCTGAAGAAAAGTTTGAAGCTAGAAGAGGTTGATTCATGAGGTTTAAGGAAAGAAGCTGTCCCTATAACATGAACGTGAGAGGAGAAGCAACAGGTGCTGATTGAGAAGCTGTGGCAAGTTTTCCAGAAGATCTAGCTAAGATAATTAATCAAGGTGGCTACACTAAACAACGGATTTTCAATGTAGCTGAAATAGTCTTCTACTGGAAGGAGATGCAATCTAGGATTTTCATAGCTAGAGAGGAGAAGTCAATGCCTAGCTTCAAAGCTTGAAAGGACAGGCTAACTCTCTCATTGGGGGCCAATGCAGCTGGTGATTTTAAGTTGAAGTCAAGGCTCATATACTATTCTGAAAATCCTAGGGCCTTAAGAATTATGCTAAATTGACTCTGCCCATGCTCTATAAATAGAACAAGAAAGCCTGAATGACAGCACATCTGCTTACAGGCTGAGAGAGGCGAGGAAGCTCACTGTTTCAAGCCCACTATTGAGATCTACTCTTCAGAAAAAAAGATTCCTTTGACAACGCACCTGATTACCAAAGAGCTCTGATGGAGATGTACAAAAAGAGTAATGTTTTTTTCATGCCTGTTAACACAATATTTATTCTACAGCCCATGGATCAAGGAGTAATTTTGTCATTCAAGTCTTATTATCGAAGGAATACATTTCATAAGGCTGCGGCTGCCATAAACAGTGATTCCTCTAATGGATCTGAGCAAAGCAAACTGAAAACCTTCTGGAAAGGATTCACCATTCTAGATACCATTATGAACACTTTTAATTCATAAGAGGACGTCAAAATATCAACATGAACAGAAGTCCAGAAAAAGTTGATTCCAACTCTTATGGATGACTCTGAGTAGTTCAAGACTTCAGTGAAGGAAGTAACTGCAGATGTGATAGAAATAACAAGAGAATTAGAATTAGAAGTGGAGCCTGAAGATTTGACTGTATTGCTGCAATCTCAGGATAAAACTTGAACAGATGAGGAATTGCTTCTTACGGATGAGCAAAGAAAGTTGTTTCTTTGCTGGGTGTGGTGTCTCATGCCTGTAATCCCAGAACTTTGGGAGGCCGAGGTGGGTGGATCACGAGGTCAGGAGATTGAGACCATCCTGGCTAACACGGTGAAACCCCGTCTGTACTAAAAATACAAAAAATTAGCCGGGCATGGTGGCGGGTGCCTGTAGTCCCAGCTACTCAGGAGGCCGAGGCAGGAGAATGGCGTGAACCCAGGAGGTAGACCTTGCAGTGAGCTGAGACCCTACCACTGCACTCCAGCCTGGGCAACAGAGAGAGATTCCATCTCAAAAAAAAAAAAAGAAAAGAAAAGAAAGTGGTTTCTTGAGATGGCATCTACTTCTGGTAGAGATACTGTGAACATTGTTGAAATGATAACAAAGAATTTAGAATATTACATAAACTTAGCTGATGAAGCAGTGGCAAGGTTTGAGAAGATTTGACTCCAATTTTGAAAAAAGTTCCACTGTGGGTAAAATGCTTTCAAACAGCATTGCATGCTAGAGAGATAATTTTATGAAAGGAAGAGTCAATTGATACAGCAAACATAATTATTGTTGTACTTTAAGAAATTGCCATAGTCACCCCAACCTTCAGTAACCACCACCTTGGTCAGTCAGTATCCATCAACACCAAGGCAAGGCCCTCCATCAGCAAAATTGTGACTCACTGAAGGCTCAGATTGTTGTTAGCACTTTTTTAGCAATAAAATATTTTTAATTAGACATAATGCTATTGCACACTTTAAAGACTACAATATGGTATAAGGGTATGAACTGGGAAACCAAAAACTTATGTGACTCATATTATTGCAATATTTGCTTTATTGCAGTGGTCTGGAACCAAACCCACAATATCTTCGAGGTATGCCTGTATGTTTAAACACATATAGGTGTGGTACAAGCTTTATCTTCTTGAAGGTGTATTTCCCAGAACCTTCTGATCTGTTACAGGCTGGACCAGTGTTCTCAAAGTCTGTTCTACAGTGGTCAACGTGAGCTCTCTGTTGATTATTCTCCTGGGAGTACCTTTCACCTCCCTCTTATGTTGAGTGTTCAGTTTGTTGGATCCTACACCTTCTTCTTTCTTGGTTTAATCCTTAATTTTGGCAAAACACTTCCTCCAGTGAGTTCCTAAGAAAACGTACATGGGGGAGAAATTTTTCAAGGTCTTGCATGTCTGAAATGTTTTTATTCTATCCTCACAGAAGGTTGATAGTTTTTCTGGGTATGGAATTCTAGATATAAAATTGTTTTTTGCCCACAGAATTGTGAAAGCACTTGTGCCTGTTAATATGATCCGGTGGTGCTGTTGAGATGGCTACTACTCTTTAATTATTTGTAAAGAAATACTCTCTGACTTGATGCAGAGGTTCACAGGGTCTTTTAGAGATCACGAGAATATTTTGCATGTGTCACCTTGACTCATTTGCAACTTTTCCTATAACTGCCATTGACTGCTTATTTGTCATAGGGCTCTTGGTTTCTATTTTTCTTCAGATTCATCTACAATAAAATTATGACTACCACATAGACTTACTACTTTCACGGTGATATGAATTTGAATGAAATAACAAGCATGCCCTGAGGCATTTGCTTGATAAATAATATTTGCTTGATAAATAGTATTTGGACTCTCACAGAAATATGACAGAATATTTTTCCCTAATTCCCACTGACTTCCTTCACAAGAACTTTAATAAAAAGTAACAAATAGCCAATGATAACAATTTTCCAATAAGAGTTTTCATTGAGGATATATTAATAGCACTAAAATACTATCTATTGGTTAGAGTCTTTTACATTGTTTTAATATATGTAAATACCACATACCCAAAAATGATGCTGGTTGAGAGAATTGAAGAAAAAGGCAAATACATATTTTCCTCTTTCCCAAAATCCCTTGAAATAACAAAAAAAAAAAAAACTTTTAAGAGGACAAAAAAGGAATAAATTATAATGTCACTGGAGGACAGAAGGAGGCTACCAACAGTGGCCCAGAGTATAAAAGAATTCTTGGAGGTGAGAAATCAGGTGAAAACTGCAACTACAATACAACCGTAAAACCCTTAAGAGATGATTGTAGTTAACTTTATGCTAATAAACTTGAAATTAATAAAATTCACATAAGAAGAAATAGAAAGTGAGTGAATCCTCAATAAGAAATTGAATAAGTAATCCAATAACTCCCCCATCCACTACCCCCTTTTATTTCTGGCTTCTTTGCTTAACATTATGTTTGTAAGATTTATCTATATTGCCTGTAGCAGTAAGTTGTTATTTTTATTGCTGCATAGTATCCACTTTGTGAATAAAAGTTCTTTGTCTGTTGTACTACTGAGGATGTTGGGCTGTTCCCAGTGTGGGATTATTATAAATATTCCTAAAATGAACATTTATGTACCAATATCCAACATTTTAAAGGACGTATGTATGCATTCCTGCATATACCCAGTAGTAAAACTGCTAATTCCAGTAATGAAATTGGAGTATATACATATGTTCAATTTTAGTAGATACTGCTTAACAATTTTCTAAAGGACTATACAAATTTATATTTTTACCAGCAGTGTTTGTGATTCCAGTTTCTCCACATCCTTATCAACACTTGGTATTGTCAATTTTTAAAATCTTAGGCATTCTGGTAAGCATGTCATGTGATCTTTTATTTTTTTGAGACAGAGTCTCGCTCTGTTGCCAGGGTGGAGTGCGGTGGCACGATCTTGGCTCACGGAAACCTCTGCTTCCCGGATTCAAGTGATTCTCCTGACTCAGCCTCTTGAGTAGCATGCCACCACGCCCAGTTGGGTGTTTTTGTTTTTTTGTTTTTTTTTTTTTTGAGATGAAGTCTCCAGGCTGGAGTGTGATGGCACAAGCTTGGCTCACTGCAACCTCTGCCTCCCAGGTTCAAGTGATTCTCCTGCCTCAGCCTCCCAAGTAGCTGGAATTACAGGCGCCTGCCACCACGCCTGGCTAGTTTTTGTATTTTTAGTAGAGACAGGATTTCACCATGTTGGCCAGGCTGGTCTTGAACTCCTGACCTCAGGTGATCCACCCGCCTTGGCCTCCCAAAGTGCTGGGATTACAGGCATGAGCCACCATGCCCAGCCTAATTTTTATATTTTTAGTAGAGATGGAGTTTCACCATGTTGCCCAAGATGATCTCGATCTCTTGACCTCCTGATCTGCCTGCCTCGGCCTCCCAAAGTGCTGGGATTAGAGGTGTGAGCCACTGTGCCCAGCCATAGTGTGATCTTATCATGGTTCTAATTTGTGTTTATCTGAGACTAATTTTATTGAGCACATTTTCATGTATCTTTTGGCCATTTGTATATCCTCTCTTGTGAAATACCTGCTCAAAATTTTTGTCCATTTTCTGGGGAAAAAGACAAGTAATACGGCAAGTAATACCCATCTTTTCTTACTGATTTATAGGAATTATTATATATATACATATATGTATGTGTGTATATACACGTATGTATATGTGTGTGTATATATGTATACATAAGAACGCATATCTCCTGGATGTCTCAAATACATGTATTAGAAATATCCCTCTCTGAGGCTTGCTTTTTTTACTGTCATCATTTTTGGTGAAGAAAAGTTCTCAATTTTAATAAAGTCCTATATAATTTTCCTTTATGCCTAATGTTTTTGATGTCCCATAGTAGATATATTTGCATATTCCAACTTTACATTCTGATGCTATCTTCACATTTACATCCACAGTCAATTTGGAATTGGTCTTAATGAATGGTGCAATGTAGAAATCAACATTTATCTTTTCCATGTGGCTAGCCAATTGACTCAGCATCGTTTATCGAAAAGACTAAACTTTCCACACTGCTTTGCAGTAACAATCTTTGTCATAAATCAAATGACAGGCTAGGCACAGTGACTCATGCTTGTAATCTCAGCACTTTGGGAGGCCGAGGCGGGCGGATCACCTGAGGTCAAGAGTTCGAGACTAGCCTGGCCAACATGGCGAACCCTGTCTCTACTAAAAATACAAAAATTAGCCTGGCACGGGGCACACATCTGTAGTCCCAGCTACTTGGGAGCCTGAGGCAAAAGAATCGCTAGAACCGGGAGGCAGAGGTGGCAGTAAGCCAGAATCACACCACTGCACTACAGCCTGGGTGACAGAACGAGACTCCATCTCAAAATAAATAAATAAAATGACATAATATGTGGTCTATTTCTGAACTCTGTGATCTTTTTTTTTCTGCCATTGATCTATTTGTCCCTCTTTGCACCTTTACTGTTAATTACTGCAGCATTGTATAAATCTTGGTATCTGTCATTGTAAGTTTCCAATTTTGTTCTTCAAGATTTTCTTGAGTACTCTTGACCCTTAGTTGTTCCACATAAAATTTAGAAGCAACCTGTCATTTTACACACACACACTGTGTGGTTTTGATTGGAATCGCATTAAATTGATGAATCAATTTAGGAGAGTTGACAACTTTTCTTTTTTTTTGTTTTTTTGAGACAGAGTCTCGCTGTTATCAGCCTGGGCTGGAATGCAACGGTGCGATCTCGGCTCACTACAACCTCTGCCTCCCGGGTTCCAGCAATTCTCCGGCCTCAGCCTCCCAAGTAGCTGAGATTACAGGCTCCCACCACAACGCCCAGATAATTTTTGTATTTTTTAGTAGAGACGGGGTTTCACCACGTTGGCCAGGCTGGTCTCGAACTCCTGACCTCAGGTGATCCACCCACCCCGGCCTCCCAAAGTGCTGAGATTACAGGCATAAGCCACCGTGCCTGGCGACAACTTTTCAATATTGAGTCTCCCAATCCATGAATGTGATATATTTCTCTGTTATTTAGTTTTTTTTAATTTCTTTCTATAATGTTTTGTGGTTTTTCAGTGTAGAAGCCTTACACATATTTTATGTGTAAGATAAATAATGTTTTATGTTCATATAAATGGTGTTATCAAATTCTATTTCTAGTTGTTTGTTTCTATTATATAGATGTACAGTTGATTTTTGTACGTTCACCTTGTGACCAGAGACCTTGTAGAATTACTATTTCAATTACAATAATTTCTCTTTAAGGCTTTTCCGTGTTCTCAACCACATCATGTGCAAATTATAATGACTTTGGTTTTTTTTACAATCTTTATCATATTTCTTTTATTTTCTGTCTTATTTTATTGGCTGGCATGTCTAGGACAATGTTGATTAGTCCTGGTGATAGCAGACGTTGCTGTCTCATTGCTCATCTCAGGAGAAAAACTTTTAATATTTTTAAATTAAGTATAATGTCTGCTCTAGGTTTTTGCAGAAAATTTTTTAAATTTCAGATTAAAGAAATCCTCTTCTATTTCTGGATTCTTACAATTCCTTAAAGTGCTGAATGTTACCAAGTAATTATTCTGCATCTTTTGAGAGGACTATATAATTTTTCCATTTTATTCTGTTAAGGTAGAAAATTGCACTGATAATTTTTCTAATATTAAGCAACCTTGCATTCCTAGAATAAATTCAACTTGATCATGATGTATTTTATATATAATGCCTAATTCTGTTTGTAAATACTTTGCATATTGTTTTTGCATCTGTGACAATGAATGTGAATAAACTGTAATATTTCTTTCTTATCCTAATTTTATCAGATTTTTATATCAAGGGATATCTCTGGAAGCTTGGCCCTTAAAATCCTGACCGCTTTGGTTGCTCTCTGATGTCTTCTGATAGCTAGATTTTTTTTAATGCTATCGAGTTTTATAATTATTCTCAGGGTAGTGTTTGTGTGATACAACTAGTCATGCATAGCCAGAAACAAAACTTTTGCCTTTTGCAAACCTGATAAGCAAATGAAACTTCAAACAAATATATAACTTTTAGTTAATCTTCTGACCTGGTTCAGTTCCTGAAAAATTCTTGGGTTGCCAAAAGTATAGTTTTGACTTTCAGTGCCATTTAGTGCCCTAATCTGTTAAAACAGTTGTAGGAAAATAAATACAATTTAATTACAATCATAATATTTTATCCCTTTAAAGTGAAGAAAAAAAGGAATTTAGTTGGAAAATGTTAATGTGGCGAAGTCTGTGATCTTTTTCAAGTATTAATTAATTACTATATTAATTAGTTAGTAATATATTAAGTAATTGCTGTATAATTACAGTAAGGAACACTGTAGCATTCTCAATGATGGGACTCAAAAATTTCACTGGATGAAAAGAAGGAGGATTCAACTATTCATATCTGACAATTCTCAGTAAGAGAAAGATTATGTGGCAGAAGGATGGTCAAATTACACCCATTAATTTTAAGTGGTTGCTAAATACATTTCTTGCATTTGGCTAAGAAATAGGACATGCATCCTATAGTAATGAAATATATGGTAAGGTCAACCTGAAATTGGTATAAACAGTAAAAACTAGGAGAGAGGTGAGGTGAGAGCAGAGAAGTTGAGATAACACTGTCATTTGTTAAACTTCTATGTGCTAAGTGCTGTGCTTGGGGCTTTGCGGGCATTACCTTACTTAATCCCTGCAAACACAATAAGGTATTTTTATCTCCAATTTTACAAGAGGAAATTGAGGCTCAGTAAAAAATAATGACTTCCCAAACATCGTACAGATAGTAAGTGGGATTCAAATTTACCTCTGTTTGACTCTAGAACCTGTGTTCTTTCTAGTAAACCAGGCTGAGATTAAACAGAAGAGAAACCCGGTATTCTTATCAGTGAAGACTAGATGCTCTATTAGGAAGCCCTGCAAAAGAGGTGCTGAAGAAAGAAGCAAGAGTTTAGTTACACGTTTATGATTTGTTGGGTAAGGATTTTATTTTGGGTGTGTGTTTCCTTTGTCTCTGGAATTCCTGGTATATTCTCAAATAAAAACATTTCCTGTTTACTACTGACTGGGCTAACATCCAATAACCAAGCAATGTAAACAAATTCCAACATTTTTCTATCTCATGTAGGGTTAGAGCCCGTATATCTCTGGTTGACTTGCTCAGTGGTTTACAAAATAGTACAGTTAAGTCTACGTCATTGGTTAGGTCTTCATTTCCTAAATGTGTTTTCCAGAACATACTAGTTCTACATATTAATAGCTATTATTCAGGAAAAAAAGTAGGTATCTGGGGTTGGTTCATAGTAAAATATGTTTAATAAACTGTGGATTATACCGAGTGAAACAAATGTCTAGTTTTAAACTTTTCTAACCTTAAAATATTTAGTACGTAGTGTGAATCTTCAAGAGGAGGTATAAGTATTTTCCAAACTTATTTGGCTTCAGAACACTAAGGATTATCTTCTGGAATGGGTGTTATTTAGGCCATGTTTTGGGAAAGAATGAATTAGATGCTTTATAGGCCAATTCGTTTTATAGAAAAATGCTACATCATTGGTCATAAGGGGAAAGGTATAAAAATGTAATCAAAGCAGCCCCATGGACCAACCCTCCTAGTGATGCAGTATAGATCCCATCACAAAAGATTTGGCACAGAGCGTGATTGACTTCCTGAAGAGATACTGTAGAGGAGATTGCTACATGGGAAAGAAGTTGGACAAGATGAACTTTAACTTTTTTCACATGCTAAGATTCTTTGTTTCTATGAAAACCATAATCCCTTTTAGAAAAGCAAATAAACAAAAAGTGGTGTGAAACTGCTATTTATAATAAGAAATGTATATTTAGTCTTTGTCCTGTTGCCTGACACACAGCTCCTAGAACCCTTAGAATCTCCAAACTAATGTGTCTTCTTGTAGGCTAACAAGAGATGACTGGTGGCTAGGGGCTCCTGGATAGCCTCAGGAAGTGGGGGCTGGTTCCCAGGGAAACCAACCATGTCATTAGAATGTTGGAAATTTAAGTCCCATCCCCAGACCTCCTGGAAAAGGAGAGGAGCTAAGGGTTGAATCAATCACCAATGGCCATTGATTTAATTAATCACTCCTATAAAACAAAGCTTCCACACAAACCCAAAGGGATGGGAGTTGAGAGACCTTCCAGGTTGCTAAACATGCAGAGGTGCTAGGAGGGTGGCACACCTGGGGAGGGCATGGAAGCTCCACAACCCCTTCCCCCATACCTTGCCCTATGCACCTTTTCCATCTGGCTATTAATCTGTATCCTTTATAATAATGCCAGTAAATGTAAGTGTTTCCCTGAGTTCTGTGAGTCATTCTAGCAAATGATTGAACCCAAAGACAGGGTAGTGGGAATCTCCAATTTATAGCTGCTTGGTCAGAAGCACAGGTGGCAACCAGTGGCTTTCGATTGGCGTCTGAAGTGGGACAGGTGACCAGGGTGGGAGGGGGGCAGTTTCATGGGACTGAGCCCTTAACCTATGGAGTCTGCTCCATAGGTTAATATCAGAATTGAGTTAAATTGTAGGACACTCTGTCAGTGTCCACTGGAGAATTACTTGGTATCTGGGGAAACAACCCCACACATCTGCTGTGCTGAGACTGTAGTAGAAGAAGAGAGCCAGTTTATTTAGTTGTTTTTGCCCTATTTCATACAAGTGGCATCTTGTAACTATGTGTATTAATTAGGTAAAGTCTCAGCAGTTATAACAAAGAGACACACAATACAATGGTTTAAATAAAATGGAAGTTTATTTCTTATGTAAAACTCCCCAGGGGAGCATTTCAGGTCAGCAGGTTGGCTCCACTCCCCTCCGTGAGCTCCATCAGGGTCCCAGGTTCCCTCCACCTCCTTGGTCTGCTCCCCAGAGCATTGTCTTCCTCTACGCAGCTTAGCCAGCTCACTAGTGTGCCTGCTTTTCACTTCACAGTAAAAGGGAGTCCCAGGCAAGTAATTTTTTTCTTTTAATTAAGTAAGGCTGAAGTTACTTACTTCAATTTGCTCACATTTCATTGGGGACAATTTAATCACATGGCCAAACCTAGGTACAGAGTTGGTTGGGAAGTCCATTCTTAAGCCAGGCAGTTATGTGCACAAGAAAAAGTGGAAAAGAGATTTTGGAAGAACAACTAAGACTCTGCCACACTGTTATTGGGACAAACACCAGTTGATAATCATTACTTGGTCATTACTAACATTTACTAATGAACAGCCAGTTCCGACTGACCAAATCCTTTCAAGAAAAATATTGACTTCCTGTCAGTGTGATACTCAAGTACTCCAACTTTTATGAAGCATGGAAGTTCTCAGAAGAACTCTGGTTATCTGTCAGGGCTGGAGGATCAGTGCAGCAAATCAGGGGAGGTGCAGGGGTCAGTAAACAATTAATAGTCAGTATCCTTTGCAGCTCACTTACTGTCATTCATGTTCCTTCACTAATTTTTTTTAAAAAAATGGTTAAATAGGGGAAGAAAACTGGCAGATCTTAATTTTATGCAACTTCAACTGCATCAGTGTGTGCTATGAGGACAAGTCCATGGGGTACAGTTAAAAAAAAAAAAGGCTTAATAGGAAATCAATCTTTACATAGGAAATACGCAACTCAAAATCTTCTCTTTCTAATGTTCAGGTAGGAACTCAATCAAAAGCAGATGATATATATACAACCGAACAGAGGGCCCTGAAAGCAGATGTGTTGGTTACCAGCCCTGCATTTCACTTCATCCTTTCCTAAGGATGCTGCCACAGGTCCTAGGTATTTGGGGTTCTGCTCCTTTCCTTAGAGTCATTCCCATGCAATGGCAACACTTCCCTTTGCAAAGTCAATGACACTGTCAAGTCTGCCATGTAGCTGAAGTCCATATGGAACATCCTGGGGGGTAAAACCCCCAAAATTATTTATCTGACCACCTGCTTCAGAAATTTCACCATCTCAGATGCAGTATCTGGGGATTTCAAAGTTTCCAAAGTCTTCAAGATGTCCCCGTTAAGATGAAAATAACTCTGGGAGAGAAAAATATCAGAAGCTAATTATCCTCAAACCTGGGCCTTTGGAATCACCTGGAGAGATTTTTCAAAAACACAAATGCTTGGGCCTCATTCTCTCCATGTACTAAGTCAGAATATCTGAAATGGGACCTGGGATTTTCTATTTTATTTTCAGCTTTCTAAATAATTCCATGCCTGGGTTTGGGAACCAGGGACTTAGGACATTCTCAGTTAGTTCAGAGATTCTTCAGCAACTCAGAGTTGTTTTGAGGGATGATGATTTGGGAGAGAGAAAAGGAGAGAGCAGGAATGGGAAAGTTCTGGAAACTTTATGGAAAGGCTCAAAAGGACAAGCATGGTTTCTTCTCAGTCTTGTTTTGCCTTGACTAAAAAATGGCCATTTGTAAAACAATATACAATATTTCATTACCCTTGCCTTATGGAAATGTCTGATCTCATTCTCTTTCTAATCATCAGGAAATATTGTGTCACATTTCATTTATATCCTTTTGTTTTCCCCTAATTTATAAGATCAATGGAACATGGGTATGGGGGTTGGAATAATCTTCTGAATTCCTGGGAGAAATCCTCAAAGGGCCTTGGACTCCATCCTCATTTCCTGGAGGAGAGATGGAACTTCTGGGAGAGTGACTAGTTCCTTAGGACCAGGCATGAGTGAGAAAGGCAACCTAAAGCACTCTGCAGCTTCCATCATCTCTGTGATCAGACCTTCAGATCAGAGACCTTTTCCTTACATCTGACTTCATCTTTTCCTCTTAATATTCAAGTCTGTTTCCCCAGCTTTCTACTCTCTGGAGAGATGGAGAACAGCTGCTTGGGGACCTCTTGATCCCTGAAGCTAAAGAATTCTCCCATTAACATTTTTTTTCCAGACAAAATAACTCTGATTTCCAAAACCTTTTTTATGGTCTCATTTCTTAGTCCTTTATTTTCATAGCTCTCCTTTGGATGTAGTTCTTCCAGTAAGAAATGAATCAATGCCAAATATAACCAAAGAATCCTTTCCTGTTTTCTCTATGTCTTCAATTAAAATGACGAATCTAGTTTTTTAAAAACAGCTTTGCTGGCCATTGCTAATATATTTTCAATAAGTGGTCCCCATGTTCTTGGATTATTGGGGAAAATTACTCTTATAGAGAAAATAGCTTCAGGCTAGAAATCCAGAGACCTGTGTTTTAGACCCAATTTTGTCACAATCAAACTACATAACTTCTTGTTTATTTTTTAAAACGTATTTGGGTCTGTTTGTTTCATCTGTAAAGTGAATCAGATGGACTAGTTGACCTTTAAATTCACTCCTACTCTAAAATTCTTATTTCTGCTTATTTTATTTTGATTCATGTCTGATTTCTCAATAGCAAAACAATCTGAACTCCCACAGCACTTTATTTGTACATCTCTTATAGCTGTGTCACTCTTGTGCCTATAATACAATCATTTCTATTGTATCATGCATGCCATAGCTTTCCTACTAGTTCAAAAAGTACTTAAAGGCAGGACCCAAGTAACTCTATAACTTGCTTTAGCACAGTGCTTTGCCAATAACCATTTGTTGAATGAGTCTATGCATGAATATTTAATGTTCCTCTGCCAAGTAAAGAGTAACATTTTTTGGAGTAGGAAAAATGATGACTGACAATTTTGTCCTCTGTGCCCCTATAGCTCTGTCTGCCCTCTGTGGTGAGATGCCTTCACTATTTGCACTGGCCTCTTGTGGATAATCCATTGCATGTAGAAATGTCAATGACGGGACAGGTAATTGTATATAAACAAGGTTGTTTTCCCCAGGAGAAATTAAGAAACTTCAAAAGATTTGCAGTACAAAAAGAACAAAGACTGCAGACTGCAGGTTAGAAAGAAGGAAAGGCTAGACAATCAGAGAAGAGTTTGAGCTGAGAAAGAAGTATCTGAAAGTAGAAAAGTACAGAGTTTTTTTCTGAGCAGCCTAAAACCAAGAGATTAAACTCTACCCTGAAGGTTGGGGATAGAAGTGCAATATGTGGGCTCAGGGAAATTGGTGAGAATAGTCTCCGAAGCTGGACCCTTATCAGCTCTGGACACCTGTGATTTCCTAACTTGTAAATACTTTGAACTTCTATTGATTCGCTGCTGGAGAAAACCCATATTACTACAAACCAGAGACCCAAAAGGCCATGGGGTGTCACCATGGTGACAATTTAACCATGAAAGTGACACAAATTATAGTTGGGGGTTGAGTGAGAGATTGAAGGGCTTCTAAGCTGAAAGCCCAACCAAGAGGCCTAAGCTCTGGGGAGGAGATTAATGATGAGTCAACTGCTGCTGCTACCCCCAGCCCAGAAGGCTGGCTTTTGGCACAGCTAACACAGTTGACCATTCTCATGTTCCTATTGACCTAGAAGAAATCTGGTAGGCATAATAAAAGACAGTTTGCAGCTTGTTTTCTCTTTCTAGGTCTCTGACTCAGTGGAATAGAGGCTGATATGGACCAAGACACCATAGATACCGCTGCACACTGCCTTCTATGAGCCAGGGATCCAGGATTGACCTCCAGACCAACCCAGTAAAATTTTGTATATAGAATGACAATGTGTTCTGAGCACCAGTCACACTCCACATCCCATTCCCCTTGTTTTTACTCATATTGAAACAATTTGATGCCACTTCTAGATGAGTTAGAGGCCAAGGACCCTGGACAACAGAACAATAAGCACTTTCTTATCTGAAGATGGTATGATTGTATTCTTACAGGCTGAAAGTGGCCTTCCAAGAAAATGGTCTTTGTGATCTGCTTAGGAAAGAGTGGTCAAAAATTAACTATTCTATGACCAAGGGCACCATTTCTGGCAGCCACCTTCCAACTTTGTCCAGGTTTATACCCACGTAAGGAATCAGTGGAGCTTCTTGTCATGAGTATGGTCTCTCGGGCGGCTCTGCCATGACATGAGGTTTGTTTCCAACTCTTAGCAGTTGGGTAACATTTATTTAACAATTCCTGGCCTCAGTTTTTCATTTGTAAAATGGGTTAATAATAATAATAGTTCTTACCTCGTAAGGTTGTTATGAAGAACAAATGTGTTTACATGTAAAAGGCTTAGAACAGTGTCCAATAAATGTTAACTATTGATACATGGCTTCTAATCCTGTCCACCAGATGATGTCATCTATTCCCGAGATGTAGTTGTTAATCTTTCAAGAAATCCAAGACAGTTCAATTACTCAGTGTTAAGCATTCTGTAGGCATTATTACTGTATTGTTTCTGTTTGGAGTTTTTGACTATTGTTGTTGTTTAATGTTCAAAATGAACACTTAATTATAGCTGTTTAAAATGCTTCCAGGTAAGAATTATTGTGGCAGTGCTTAATAGTGTAAAACTTGGGAATCTCTCATCCATTTGTCTGTGAGTTAGTGGACATACAAAATAGTGGAATCTCTCGTCCATTTGTCTGTGAGTTAGTGGACATGCAAAACCGTTCCTGAGGACGGTCCTATCTTCCCTTGGCTCAACTCAGAGGGACCGTGGGGTGACTTCTATGTCCATATTGTCCTTGTCTTGTTGCTAAATTTTTATAACAATATATCAATTCTACCCAAGACTCACTGATTTTTAAAAATAGATGGTTTTGTATTAAATTTGTAACACAAAAGAGCTGCACTTCAGATATTTGTTCAAAGAGTATAATCTCTAGCATATTGCTGCAGGTTCTAAAGATATCAAAAGTCCTGCTGAGAAAAATAATATTCATGGAAGATTTTGTGTGTGTTTTCATTCTCCTAGGTCAGTGATTTTCCAAATTTTTATATTTCACAGGCCAGTTTTTAAAAAGTATTTTTTTTAATGATGGTTACTGATATAGGCTGCTAACTTCTTTTACCAATAAGGATGTAACAAAAAGAGAGTCTTTTAAATTGATGTTTTATGGAAATTTAATGTTACGGAAAATTCACTACTCACTGATTGTTTTTTTTCTTTTTACCATGAACCCATGAAAATTTTATCTCTGACTACCAGACTGGCACTTGAGAACATGGAGATAATTTATAACTTATCCCCAGATGAAACCCAATCACTAGTGACTTCGCACCTGGGATGCATCATTGTGAGTACCTGCAGAAGGATTTCTACCAAATCACACACTTCGATGGGACCTTGATTAATGAAGAGTGTTACAGAAATGTCCTTTGAAGCTTGTCACTTCATTTAGTCCAAAGCTGTCACAAAGATATTATTTTTTGCATTACCTGGCCTTCTCTCTTAGAAGACCTACTGGAGAAATCCCACTCTGGTCTCAGTAGCAGAAGCATTTGGACTTGTCTAAGCAGTGGATTTGTATTTTATCTTCTTTATGATGGGAATAATTTTACCCTTCCTCTTCATAAATCTCCTTGAAATTTTTAACTCAGCTCATCTCTAATATGCACATAAAATTTTAAGAAATGTGATTTGTGTATTCACCATGCTCCTGGCTCCATCCTGTGCTTCTACCGTTTTCCCTTTGCCTTATTTTATTTATTTTTTTACCTGTTTGACCTTGTTGTACTACATACTCCTTCGTAAGCTATCTTAAATCCTTTCCAGTGCCAGCAGGGATGTACTTAAGTATATAAATTAGTCAATGGAGGACCACCTGTGACCTACATATAGCTTCACGAGGACCCCTCGCTGCCCAGGGGACCCACTCACATATCTAGGACTCATCTGCACAGATTTCCCGGTGCTGACTGGAAAGAAAATCGGCATCATGTATCCCATTAATATGCTAGCTGCTGGTACGGCCTGAGTGTTGTCCTGCTCTGTACTTTAACAGGAGCCACCAACGCCTCACTTTATACGAATAAGGTGAGAATTTCAAGTGCCATAGCAAAGCCAGGAGAAAGGTATGTAGGGGAGAAGGGCCACTAAATTAGGGTTTGTCCAACTGCAGATCCCAATCTATTACAGGATTGTAGAATTAGGGTTATAGCTAACATTTTTTTCTTGAAAAATTTCAAGGTTTTATGGAAGTGTAGTCTTGTGGAAAATAAGTATAACATAAACAACAGAGTGCATTGCATGGAGTGAGGGTAAGGATTTATTCATAAAACTTTGGTATGTGTGTCTGCTGGGTCACAATAAAAACATATTTCCTACTATGGATTATGAAAACTTCCTTAAATAATATCACATAAGGGTGTGCCTATTCTATCTATACATAAAACAGGCCTTGGGCCTTGATATGGTTTGGCTCTGTGTCCCCATCCAAATCTCACCTTGAATTGTAACAGTCCCCACATGTCAAGGGCAGGACTGGGTAGAGGTAATTGGATCATGGGGGCAGTTTCTGCCATGCCGTTCTTGTGATAGCGAGTGAGTCTCAAGAGATCTGATGGTTTTATAAGCATGTGGCATTTCCCCTGCTTGCACTCATTCTCTTTCCTGCTGCCCTGTGAAGAGGTATCTTCTGCCATGATTGGAAGTTTCTTGAGGACTCCCCAGCCATGCAAACTGTGAGTCAATTAAATCTCTTTTCTTTATAAATTATCCAGTGTCAGGTATTTCTTTGTAGCAATGTGAGAATGGACTAATATAGTAAATGGTCAGACTCAATCCTCACTCAGAAACTGTACCACACAAACAAAATTCCACATAGCAAATAATCACTTTCCCAACAGAATGTTTTCTCATTGATGACTTCTCATTAATAAGTTTTTGTGCACCATATTAGTCAGGGTTTTCTAGAGAAACCGAACCAATAGGATTTGTGTGGGTGTATATATATATACACACACACACACACACACATATCTCCAGAGAGAGAGGGAGAGAGATTGTATATATACAATCTATGTGTGTCTGTCTATACGTGTGTGTATACACAAACACACACAAATCTTATTGGTTCTGTTTCTCTAGAAAACCCTGACTACTATGGTGCACAAAAACCTGTTAATGTTTTTGTCTCAAGGAGACAAATGTCAATTAATGTCTCAAGGCAAGAAAGGTAGAGAGATTGAGATTCCTTTAAGGAATTGGCTCTCAGTTGTGGAGACTTGGCAAGTCCAAAATCTTCAGGATAGGCTGGAGACCCAGGGAAGACCTGCAGTTCCAGGCCAAAGGCAAACTACAGGCAGAATCCTTTCTCCCTCATCAGAGTCAGTCTAAGGCCTTCAACTGACTGTTTGAGGCCCACTCCCACTATGATGGGTATCTGCTTTACTCACAGTCAAGTGATTTAAATGGTAATATTTCCTATTTGAGCAGCACTGCAGAGAAGGGACAGGCTGGACAATTCCTCCCGGCCTTGGAAATGGCTGGCAAATAAATAAATAAATAAGGAATGTTAATCTCATCCAAAAAACACCTGCACAGACACATCCAGAATAATGTTTGATCAAATCTGTCCCCATGGCCCAGCCAAGTTGACACATAACATTAACCATCACATGCCCCTCAGTTTAGATTCACAGAACCAGAGAAAAATAGTGGGCTTTGCCTACACTACTGAAGTTATTGTGGCCATTAAGACCAGATTCTAAACAGGCTGTGTCAGTGTTGTGCTGGTGCTGGCTCCTTCTAGCTGCTGATTGCAAATTATGCCCGATTCTTCCCAAGTCTGCATTCAAATGGCATCATGTTTATGCCCGGAAATTGGCCATGGGGCAGTCCTTACACCACAAAGATGCTATAAATCAGGGGTGAGGTCCCTTGAATTTCTGGCTTACCATCACACCACCAGACCTGTCAGCTTTTCAACAAAGTGTTAAAAAGTCTATAATTCCATTTAGTAGGCATGATGTCAAGTCGGAAAATGGAATATTTCTAATTTTAGTAACAAAAATAAAATTTCAAAAGTTTTAAAACATACATTAGCTTCTCTTTTTTTAAATTTCAATAGCTTTAGGGGTACAAGTGGTTTTTGGTTACATGGATGAACTGTATTGTGGTGAAGTCAGAGATTTTAGTGCACCCATCACCCAAGTAGTGTACATTGTACCCAATATGTAGCAAAACATACATAAGTTTCTTAATCACATTTTCAGAAGAACAGAACAAACAGTAACCAATACCGTCAATTGATGGTAGTCCATCATACTGACTTTTCAATATCTAATTGGTCTACATGGAGTGAGCATATGTACTATTTATTTTCTTTTATAAATAATTGTCATATTATTATAGGAATAAGGTTGGGCATGGTAACTCACACCCGTAATCCCAGCACTTTGGGAGGCTGAGGCGGGCAGATCACTTGAGGTCAGGAGTTCGAGACCAGCCTGGCCAACATGGTGAAACCCCACCTTTACTAAAAATACAAAAATTAGCCAGGCATGATGGTGCATGCCTGTAATCCCAGCTACTCAGTAGGCTGAGGCAGGAGAATCGCTAGAACCCAGGAGGTGGAGGTTTCAGTGAGCCGAGGTTATGCCACTGTACTCCAGCCTGGGTGACAGAGAAAGACTCCATCTCAAAAATAAAAAAAATAAAAAAAACATTATTATAGGATTGCAATCAGCAAGATCCAGACTATAGTAAACTGTACAGGACATACGATCTATTTCTTCAAGAAATACATTTCCAGGGTGACAGAGAAAGAGAGAGGTGGAAGGAGGAGGTGAACCTAAAGCAGTGCTTTCCAAACTTTATTACACATCAGAATCACCCGGGGAGCTGCATGTGGAGTCCCACCCCCAGATTTTTTTAATCAGTTGGTTGCGCTACTGCCAGATAATCTGCATTTAGGAATAAGTTCCCAGGTGATACAGCTGCTCATGATAATTGTATTCTAGTTGTGTTTTTGTTGAAAGGCATTTACATTTCCAATATGGGTTGGATCTGTGTCCCAGCCCAAATCTCATGTGAAATTGTTATCCCCAGTGTTGGAGGTGGGGCCTGGTGGGAGGTGATTTGATCGTGGGGGTGGTTTCTCATGGTTTAGCATCATCCACCTAGTGCTGTTCTTGTGACAGAGTTCTCAGGAGATCTGGTTGTTTGAAAATGTGTGGCACATCCCCCCTTGCTGGCTTCCTCCTGCTCTGGCCATATAAGACGTGCCTGCTTCCCCTTCACCTCCCACTGCGATTCTAAATTCCTGAGGCCTCCCCAGAAGCAGAAGCCAACATGCTTCCTATACAGCCTGTGAACCATGAGCCAATTAAACCTCTTTTCTTTGTAAATTACCCAGTCTCAGGTATTTCTTTATAGCAATGTCAGAATGTACTAATACAATTTTAAAGATGTATTCTAAGACATTACAGATGAAACGATACAATGTCTGTAATTTACTGCAAAATCATCTGTGGTGTGGTGGTAAGTAGTGGGGATACTACAAATGAAACTAGATTGGGCAGAGTGATAATTGTTAAATATGGGTGAGGGGTACAAGGGGCCTTCTTATGTTATTCTGCTTTTGTGTATTCCATATTTAAAAGTGTTAAAAAGGAAGAATTAAACCCAAATTATTTTAAATATCCACTTCACACCTCTAGAAACAAGTCATCTTTCTTTTTTAATCACTTCTCATTATAAAAAGAAAGGCAGAGGCATCATTCATAAAAAGGGCAAAGCTTTCATTAGTTATTTTTTTAACCAGGAAAGGCTGTAAATTCAATCAATCCCTTTGTAACTCAGATGTCAAGGATAACAAATGGTTCCAGCACTTCCATCTGCCAGTATGCATGTGGGAGCATCACCTGCCCAGTGCAGACACTGCCCTTTCTCTTTCTCACCATTTTTCTTTCCTCCACAGCAAACCTGTCCTATTCAATGATAACACCTAGACCCAGAAGGTGATAATAACACCTAGACCCAGAAACACCCAGAAGGTGGTTTCCCATCAATTTTCAAAGACTGGCAGGGGGGACCCAAATTCTGATGTTCCCTTCTACAAAATCATCAAGGCTGGGGGCAGTGGCTCATGCCTGTAGTCCCAGCACTTTGGGAGGCCAAGGCCAGCAGATCACTTGAGGTCAGGAGTTCAAGACCAACCAACATGGTGAAACCCCGTCTCTACTGAAAATACAAAAATTAGCAGGGCATGGTGGCAGATGCCTGTGATCCCAGCTACTCGGGAGGCTGAGGCAGGAAAATCACTTGAACCCGAGAAGTGGAAGTTGCAGTGAGCCGAGATCAAGCCACTGCACTCCAGCCTGGGCAAAAGAGCAAGAAGACTCTGTCTCAATAATAATAATAATAATAAATCAAAATCATCAAAGTTGGGATTTAGTCAGAGTTACAAATACCTACCCATTTATTATGAGGACTAAACTCTGATTTTTTTATCTTGCCCAAATTCCTATCTAAGGGGTCTGGGGAGTCATGCCCTACAAACCATAAAATCTCATCAGATGTGTTTTATTTAACCCTATATATCGTGACTTACTTTCCAATCTGACTCTGGCATAATATTACATGACAGAGAAGAAAATCAAAATATTTTACCCCAAAATATGTTTCTTTGCCATCATATATTGAAATGTCCCTGCAAAGCCATCCTTTGTGGGGGAAAATTTGCACCTGTAAAGAATCTCTATTAACATAGCTAGATCTTTTTCTTCCAGGCCCTCCCAATCCTGAAGAAATTAACTGAGAGTTAGCACCTTTTATAGATCTGAATAGGAAACATTTGTCATCTATTGACTCTAGGGGCAGCCACAATGAGACTTCAAAAGAACCTCAATCTCCACAACTTTTTATCTTAACCTGAACATTTCCTTGCTATTGATCCCAGGTCTTTAGACAAACTCAACCAATTGTAAACCAAAATATGGGAAGCCCCCCAGCCCCACTCCACTTAAAATTGTCCTGCCTTACTGGACCAAGCCAAAGTATTTCTCAAATATATTTGATTGATGTCTCATGCCTCCCTAAAATGTAGAAAATCAAGCCGCACCCCAATCACTTTGGACACATGTTCTCAGGACCTCCTGAGGGCTGTGTCATGGGCCATGGTCACTCATATTTGGCTCAGAATATATCTCTTCAAATATTTTACAGAGTTTGACTCTGTCCACTAACAATTACAGATACTCAAAAAGGGAAAAGAAAGGTGTAATGAGAATAAATTTTATCTAAATAGTGACTTTTCTTTGTATGAAGGTGTTTCCTCCTCCCCATGAGGTAACCATTGATACCTTCTCCCCATGAGGTAACCACCGAGGTAACCACTGCATTTTGGAACCAGAAAAAATCCTCAGAATCTCTATGATCTCTCCCATCCACTTACCAAATGAGGAAACCGATACCCAGATAAGTCAGATGACATGGCCACAGTGAAAAAACTAGCTACTGCCAGAAACTTACCTGCACTTTCAAAACTTTCTAGTAAAATAAAAGTGAAAAAGGAAAGAAGGGAGGGAGAGAGGACTGACTAACAGAAGAGCTGCTTTCAGGAAAGTTGCCCATACAGTGAAATTTTTAAATAAAATTCTATGTACCAGTTGATTTTTGTTCTAAAATTGGAAATACAGATAGGGGTGTAGTCTATCGATGGACTCAGTTGAAAACATTTGCTAATTTAAGAGTTAAAGAGGGAGCCAAACACCCATGGAATGTTGCTGCTGTTGAGCTACAGTGTTGGAAGCAATAGTACTTGGGGCGCTTTTCAGTCAATAACAATTACCAACATTTGTGAGCACTAGGCACTGGAGACTAAATGCTGTTTTCTTTATTCCACACTTAGTCCCCGTGACAACTCTGCAAGGTAAATTCTACAGATCTCCTCATTGTATAGATGTGGAAACAGGGCCGGACGCAGTGGCTCACGCCTCTAATCCCAGCACTTTGGGAGCCCGAGGTGGGTGGATCACCTGAGGTCTGGAGTTCAAGACCAGCCTGACCAACACGGAGAAACCCCGTCTCTACTAAAAATGAAAAATTAGCCGGGTGTGGTGGCGCATGCCTGTAGTCCCATCTACTCTGGAGGCTGAGGCAGGAGAATGGCTTGAACCCAGGAGGCGGAGGTTGCTGTAAGCTAAGATCGCACCATTGCACTCCAGCCTGGGCAACAAGATCAAAACTCTGTCTCAAAAAAAAAAAAAAATAGATGTTGAAACAGAGACAGAGAGATTAATAAGTTGCCCAGGTTCATATGTGGGATGGATCTAGGATATCCTCCTCAGCTCTTATTACTAATACTTCTCCCAAGATCACTGGGTACATTTCTGTGGGTTGTATCTGCAAAGGAGCCCCAGGCTGGGGGTAGAGAGGGTGAGGAAATGTGAAGGGTGAAATGTAGCCCATAGTTTCCTTACCAAGCTATGGGGCTGCCTTTTTCTGGAGGAGGCAACCTTTTAAAATCCACACAGACACTTTTATGAGCCAGTGGTGGCCCAACTCCTTTCCCAACTAGTTTCCGTGCCTTGAGAATTTTAACTACAAGGAGCCGATATTCTTGGAATTTTGTCCTGTGTCTGAATGGCCAGTTGCCTAATAGAACAAGAAATATTATAGCTCATGCGTTTTGTCCATAGGGGTTGCTGCAGAATGTGTCATGGTCTACAGCGTTGCCTGGGCTGGGATCGAGTGGGAAGTAACTGCAAGTGGGCATGAAGTAAGTTACTGAGGTTCTGTGAAAGTGTCTAAAACTGGAATGCAGTGAAACTTAATAAAAATCCAACTATCCACTTACAGTGAGTGAATTGTATGTAAACTATACTTCAATAAAGCTGATTTTTTAAATACCATGATCAGATCAGCAACTCCTTAAGTTGGAGTCATTCTGTAAAGTCACTCTATAAAGATAAAACATGTCCAAGAATGAATAATGTCGTGATAAGATTAGATAAGTGTATGGGATCTAAAGACTCAAAGACCAGGGCTTCATGGGCTTCGGAGACCTACACAGTCACACAGAGCCCTAAGCTCAGAAAGACTCTGCCCTAGGCTTTATGACATGTGGTTTCTGTCCGTCTTGATATTCTTAATGATTTCATTTTTAATGTGTGCTTTATAAGTGAAGACCAACAGGACAATGAGGCCCGTGGATGTGCAGAGGAGATACCTGCAACATGTGTCCACACCTTGCCACCCCTTTAGCTTATGAAATATAGCACTCAACGTGTCCCATGAACACAGAATTCTAGTGAGCCACAATGTGTGGGAATTCTGTGACATTTAAAACCAGTCAAAACAAGCATATTACTTCCATGACTAAGTATGAGCAAAGAGGGGAATGACAGCCCCCAAGAGGCCACACTTTCTGTTTGAAGCAGAACATGCTTCAAATGCAGACAGAAAGCTTTCTAAGAAAGGCGAATGACCCAGAAACCATAACATTTCCTTCCTGACTCTTGTTAATTCCCTGCATGAGTGAACCATTCACCCTGAAAATGATGACATCAGAGGAAAGGAAAGATAGGGCAACCCATAATTCCTTTTCCTTCCAGCCTTTCCTTATTTATCAATACACTGAAGGTGGAGAGCGTTGGTAGAATGTGCCCATATCAAAAAGTGAATGAAAACAGTTGAGTCCGTTTTGTGCAGCATTTCCACTGTTCTAAGAATGAGATACATACGTGAGAGCTACAAAACACAAATCTTATGTCAGTAATTCCACGGGAATTAAATGCTCTTACATTAGCATTAAGGCTGTCATCACACAGTATAAAGATGAATGCTAAAACTCATGCTAATTTAAAATTTTATTTTTTCTTCACTTAGAATGGCATTAAATAGCACATTTTTTAAAAATGCTATGACAAGCCAAGAGACTAAGGAAGAAAGGAAAAGGTGTTATAGTACCTGTAATAGCACTTCTTTCCTGCATTTTGAACAGCGGGTCCCACGCTCTCATTTTGCACCAGGCTTCACAAATTCTGAAGCAGCCCTTTTAAAGATAAGCGTTCAGCTGGGCACGGTGGCTCATGCCTGTAATCCCAACAGTTTGGGAGGCCGAGGCAGGTTTTCACCTGAAGTCAGGAGTTCAAGACCAGCTTAACCAATATGGTAAAACCCTGTCTCTACTAAAAATACAAAAATTAGCTGGGCGTGGTGGCAGGTGCCTGTAGTCCCATCTACTTGGGAGGCTGAGACAGGAGAACTGCTTGAGCCCAGGAGGCAGAGGTTGCAGTGAGCCGAGATCGTGCCACTGCACGTGAGCTGTGATCACACCACTGCACTCCAGCCTGGGCAACAGAGAGAGACCCCTGTCTCAGAAAAAAAAAAAAAAAATGTAAGTGTTCAACCTCCTAACTGAGGTTGGAAGAGATTGCATGACTTGCCCAAGATCACAGTTAGAAGCAGACCCGGCTCTATAGCCCAGGACCTACTCCCAGGCCACTGGTCCTTCTACGATTCTTGTAGTCCAAAACAACAAGTTGGTTTAAAACTAGAGATTCCTATAAGAATAATATTTCAAGGCCGGGCACGGTGGCTCACGCCTGTAATCTCAACACTTTGGGAGACCAAGGTGGGCAGATCACATGAAGTCAGGAGTTCAAGACCAGCCTGGCCAAGATGGTGAAACCCTGTCTCTACTAAATATAAAAAAATTGGCCGGGCATGGTGGTGGGTGCCTGTAATTCCAGCTGCTCGGGAGGCTGAGGCAGGAGAATCACCTGAACCTGGGAGGCAGAGGTTGCAGTGAGCTATCACACCACTGTACTCCAGCCTGGGTGACAGAGTGAGACTCTGTTTCAAAAAAAAAAAAAAATCAGTTCAGCAAGTTCAAAGAATGACCAAATTAGACACATTTGCTGCAAATGGCTCTCAGAGGCTTTGAAAAATGGCATTGTGGCATTTTGTTTTAAGCAAGTAAACATATTTTCTGAGCCTAGAATTTTCTCCAATCACTAGAGAGCTTAAATAGATTATAAATACAGCATAGAGTATTCATGCAAAACCATTGCAGCTAAATGTCTATTTGTAAAGTCAGCTGGTTTCCAGTTAAAAGTTTGTAAAACAGGGAAAAATAATATGCTTTATTTAAGTATGAACAGAAGAAGGCCTAGGTCCTGCCTCTTTCCTGAGTATTTAAAGTTCTGTGCCCATAATGGATACAGGAATCAGATGATCACACTGGACAGAAGTCAAAAGTCTTGCTCCTCCTTTGATGTGAACAACAATCTTGGTAATTGTTGACAGAGAAGTAAATACAACCTGCCCTCTAGTTTTTGAATTCACAAGTAGTAATTATTGTAAGCAAGCTCTAAACCACCTTCAGAAAAATCTGTCTTTGAAAACACAAGATGTGATAGGCAAAAGAAATAAAATAAAAACCTAAGTCAATCTGGTTTGGGTTAGAAAGAATCTTTTTGGTAAAATTAAATCTTTGTATCGCCCTTAATACTTTGAGTCCCATCCCAATGTGGCTTATTCATTACCCACTCTGTAGTTTTCCTTCCTCTAAACCCTCTCCTCCTGCAGTGCCATGGAACTCATCAACAGCTCCTACAATGTAGCAGGTAAGTAAACACTAAGGATTAGGGCCAAGGGTTGAGACAGGGGAGTGACAAACATAATAATTATAGCTAACATTTTTTAAGCCCTTCCTATTTGCTGGGCACTTTGCCAAGTGCTTTATGTTCATTATCTTAATGATTCTTCACTATGAGGTAGCATTATCCCATTTCAACATGAGAATACAAAATCACAAAGAGGTAAAAACTTGCCCTCTAGGTCACACCAAATCTGGAATTCAAAGCCAATCTGACATCAGATAATGAGATGTCTGTTTTTCTCTTTACCTCCGCCCCATATCTTCTTATTTCCCCATATTGCCCATCCTTACAGCATCCTGATGCAGAGACATTGTTCATTCAGGTGGTCGAGTGTGGATGGTGATATATGGAAAGCATTTTATCCAAGGCCACCATTGACCAGGGTCTTTATGGGAATTATTATAACAAAAGGCACTCTCCTTTGAGCTGTTGCAGAACAGGAAGGTTTTGCTCCCACTCTTTGCTGGACACCCTTTGGCTGGGCACAACCTCTGCAGTATACGCCAAAGTCCTGAGCTCGTCCTAGTCATTTTGAATAATGGTCATTTGAATGTCCAGTAATTTTAAATGACAGTGATATGATGACACTTCACATGATTACATGTGGACTATCATGTGTTCTAGAGAGGACAAATATGTCCTTAAAAATATACAAAAGGGGGCCAGACGCGGTGGCTCACGCCTGTAATCCCAGCACTTTGGGAGGCCAAGGCCAGTGAATCACGAGGTCAGGGGTTCAAGACCAGCCTGGCCAACAATGTGAAACCCTGTGTCTACTAAAAATACAAAAATTACCCGGGCGTGGTGGCAGGCACCTGTAATCCCAGCTACTCAGGAGGCTGAGGCAGGAGAATCACTCAGACCCAGGAGGTGGAGGTTGCAGTGAGCTGAGATCACGTGATTGCACCATTGCACTCCAGCCTGGTGGACAAGAGTGAGACGAAGTCTCAAAAAAAAAAAAAAAAAAAAAATATATATATATATATATATATATATACATATATATATATATATATACATATATATACATATATATATATATATATATATACATATATATATATACACACACACACACACACAAAAGGGGCTGGGTGTGGTGGCTCACACCTGTAATCCCAGCACTTTGAGAGGCTAAGGTGGGCAGATCACGAGGTCAGGAGTTCAAGACCAGCCTGGCCAACACAGTGAAACCCCGTCTTTATTAAGAATACAAAACATTAGCTGGGCCTGGTGGTGGGCGCCTGTAATCCCACCTACTCAGCAGGCTGAGGTAGGAGAATCACTTGAACCTGGAAGGCAGAGGTTGCAGCGAGCCGAGTGTGCACCATTGCACACTAGCCTGGGTGACAGTTGGAGACTCCTTCTCAAAAAAATAATTATTATTATTATAAATATATGTGTGTGTGTATATATATATATATATATATATATATATATATATACACACAACAGGTTATTCAACAAATTTGTAGGCTTGTTTCTGTACTCCTCTCTCTGAGCCTCAACTCCCAGGAGATTGAATAAAGACTAGAGAGTTGGGTGCTGTTGAATAGACTCATTAAACTCAATAGCCCTTAATTGGCAGACACACAGGAGGAAGCTCCATGTGTCTTATACATGAGCGTTCCTGAGAGGAAGCAGAACGCAACCATTATGGAAATAAATTGAATCAATAACAGTTTCCCCAAACATAGTCCAAGCCAGTGGGTAAGATAAGAACTAAGTCTGCTTTCAAAACAATGGTCTGATTCTAACCCTGTTGATAACTTTCTTCCTATCCAATCAAGAGCTATGCTGTGTTCAACTTGTCTGAATCTTCAGATAGCCATTAATGTTGGAAAACGAGTGGTTTCCTTTGTTCTAAGGGAAGCCCACAGAACACGTCACTGTGGTAGTCTCTAGAATTTACAGCAGGGAATCAAATCTTTCACTGAGAAAACAACAACAACAAAAAGCTAATCATTTGGTATGGTTCAAAATGCCAACATTTCCAGGTGGGTACAATACATATTCTCATTTCTAAAGCAGATTGTCAATATTCATGTATTACATTAGAGTCTTGATTTTTTTGAAGAAGTAGTAAGTCAAGCTATCTTATTACACCACCAAAATTTGACTAATTGCAAAATCACTGCATTATATCTACGATAAACCATAGCAAGTTTCCTGCCAGCATGATCACTGTGAAATCAGCTCTTTGAGGCCAAACCTCAAAGGCCCACATAATAACAATGGCTGCCATTTTAGGTGACATAGACTTGGAGTGTATAAATCTCAAATCAGAAAAGACTCCAGTGAACCATCACAGTCTTGCTAGTCTTCAATAACTGGAGAATAGAGCTATAATTTAGTTTGAAGTGCATATGGGGAGAATTCATGGTGGGAATCTGAGCCTCAGAGAATGCAAAGTCAACTCACTACTAATAGGAAGTGACATCGGTGGCAGCAAATCCTCTGAAGTGGCAAGTTTCTTTCAGGATATACTGTGCTAAGATTAAAGAAAAAAGTTTGTAAGGAAGGGAAGCAAGTGTCAAACAGATAGCAGACTTATTTTCAGGATTATGTAAAGCACAAAAATGAAAGGACTTCCACCGTGCAGTGTTGTCATGGTTACCTGATCTCTTATCAAAAAGGAAAATCAAGCAGGGAAGGGAAACCTGGGAAAGGCAGTAACCAGGGAGGCCTGGACCTCCACATGGGCTTTTCATCCAATTGAGGTTGTTTATGAGGGTATAAAATAAAAGATGACATTTTGCTGCTGTAGATAATTTTTAAAGGAGCATATTTTGCTATGCAGAATAAGTACTTCATTCTGCTGTGCTTTCTAAAACATGAAAACACGATGGCTAACCCATCATTGTTCATGAGAGTCTCTAAGTGAACAGGAAAAAAAAATGTACCTTTAAAGTTTCCTCCCAATGCAATAAAAATAAAAATTATTTTCCCAAACTACAAACTTAGTGTATAGGTTGAGTTGCTTTCTTAAGAAAGCTGCATTTATCTCCTCCAAAAAATGTTAGAGGATTTTATTTGGAGGTTACCAGTTTAAAAGAAAAACTGGTAAATTCTTTTTAGAGACTAAAAAGAAAAATCAGGACAGGAGGGGGCGGGGAAAAGAAAAAAGAAAAATCTGCTTGGTTTCCACTTCACAATCAGCATAGAATGAAGGACAATTTACCACTCTGTCCTTCCCCCTAAGCTCCACCTACCTCTACAAATGCGTCACCTTTCTGCCCATCACCTCCCCAGCCCTCATAAACCATTGTCCCTGATAAACATTGCCAGGCACAAGCTCTTGCTTTTCCAAATCACAATCTCATCCTCAGCACACCTAACAACAGCTTGCAAAGTGCCCTTTTCTCCAGTGACAGGTCATCAGAATAACTACAAGGGCACTAACATGAAAAGACTCAGCCTAGGAGAAGAAATGGAAATTTGACCCTATTTATTTTATCTGCTTGGGAAGGGGGAGGAGGAAGAAAGCAATAAAGATCAGTCATTTCTTTAACAGCTCAGTCTCTGAATTACTCCCACTTCTCATTTCCCCTGGTAGAAAGACACTACGCCTAACTGGGTAAACCTTGCAAAGGGGACAAATAAGCCTTAGACTCACAGTAACTTTGACTTCTCTCATAGAGAAAATGTTGAGAATTAGCATTCGCTGAAACCCTACTATGAACTAGACATTGTACTAGGTTCTTTAGTGATAATATTCCATTTATACAAATCGCATCCCTGTGAAACCATGTCCTCTTTAAATATGAGGAAGCTAAGGCCCAGAAAAGAGAAGTAACTTGCCGTAATTCACAAAGAGCTTAGTTCTAAACTCACTTACTGTACCACCTAACACTGGAGAAGGCAGGGTGCTAAGTGGGTTCTCATCCAGATTAGTTCCACTCCCTGTGAAATATTTTGGAAAGTTGTAGAATTTATCTTCAGTTTTGTCATTTACCTATTGAAACATTATTTTCAGTTACATTTTTAAAATTTCTATTTTATATTGCAATGTATATTTTATATTTTTTGTGTGATTATGTGGCTAGTTAGGTTATATTACCTGCAAATTTCATTTTAGAATGGTAAAGGGGTATCTCAAAATATGTGTTACATAAAGGGAGGCTTTGGGCCTGAGAAGGCAGAGAACTGCTGCACTAAATCGTTATTCCCAGAATAATTGAGAATTGACACTGATTTTTCTTTAAAATGTGGGACACAAGCATTTCTCAAGTCTGAAAAGAGAAGTCATTGTTAGTGGCATATAACAGTATTAGTTTCTTAAAATAAATTAAACATATTTCTAAACAGTTAATGATGGGGCGGGGGGTAGGCACCAGGGAGAAGAAAGGAAATGCAAATTCATTTGTAAGGAGATATCCCTGCCTTTTCACTGGAAAGTCAATTACCTTGATACGTTAACTCCTCAGTCTCAAACATTTATTTAGGGGGAGGTACCAAGTCTAGGGCCCTAGCTTCAGGGAGTGAGAGGGCAAACTACAAAGTGAAGCTACCACTTCAATGCTAGTGCTATGCACAGAGCTAGAAATAAGAAATAATTAAGGCTTCACTTAGCCACTAGGAAAATGGGATAAAAGGTGGCTTCTCATTCTCTTGTTTCTGAATCTCATGCGGCCAAAGCCATTAGAAGGACATCCCCAGGTTATTTTATCTGAAGAGTCTCTGGAATCCTAGTATATTCTCTGGAATACGCACTCACTTGGGAATTGCCCCAGGGAAACCTGGACTTTAGGGCTACTTTAATGTAGCAAGTAGGTGCAACTAACTCACCTATTTGGTTTTCTGTGCAATACAGAGGTACTGCTTCTTTCTCCAACTCTTTTGGAAAGAAGAGCTAAAGATAATATCAGAGATAATAAATTATCTTCCATTTTTCTTTTGTTATTTTAGGTCTAATACCTTTCAATAAGTGCCCTTATTCAACATGTATACAATATAAGAGGAAACCACAGGATATCTTTAGAGCTAAATTGACTTCTCAAAGTTTATTTCTTTTGATCAGAAACCATGTTTTAATGGAGGGAGGAAACTTTATGGTGGGGAGCTGAGGTTTCAAATTTTATTCAGGCTGTATTTTTACTAGAAACAATATTGTTTTTTCTTTGTAGAATACTAAAAGATTAAATTTCGTATTTCAATTTTTGTGAAGACTCCCAAGATCCAAATCCAACATTAAATGTGTATGTTTGACCCCATATCCTCCTTACATTAACAATACAGCTTACACATAAGTATGAAGCAATGCACAGCCACCCACAACCAGCACAAATGATACTTGGGTCTTACAGCTACATGCTGTAGAATATTTTCAGCACATCTAAATAAGAGAGGCTATTAGAAATAAAATACGGGTCACAAGAAGTAATGAAAATGAGATTAGTCTTTAATACGTCTCTATTTTATGCAATTACGGATTTTAGACCATTGTTCTGGGTTCCATCTTTACAGGTTAAAATCCAGTGTTCAAAACTGAAATATAGAAACTATAATTGCTTATACATAGGAGATGTTTAGATAAATTTATTTTTCATAAAAGAAGCAGCATGGAGTAATAAATTGTCAGTTACATAAAAATCCTATCTGGGATGTTTTCAAGGGATTTTATTAGGATGGCCACATCAAAGAACACTTATTTATTATAGGTATACAATCTTTTTAGGTCCACTGGGCAGATTTTAGATAAGCAATAGCAATCACAGGGTGTCCCAGTGACATCCATAGAAAGCTTTGTGGAGCCTAAGTTATCTGAATGACCTCTTCAAGGGCACCTCTTCTTATCCTAAGAATTCTCTTCTCTGAAATGGATACTCCTCGAGGCCAAAATCTACTTGGCATCAAAAGCTACTAGAGTAGATGTATTAGTCAGTTTTCGAACTGCTATAAAGAGCTTCCCTGAGACTGGGTAATTTGTAAAGAAAAGCTATTTAATTGACTCACAGTTCCATGTCGTTGGGGAGGCCTCAGGAAACTTATAATCATGGCAGAAGGTGAAGGGGAAGCAGGCACCTTCTTCACAAGGCGGCAGGAGAGAGAAGTGAGCAAAAGCAGGAAAAACTGCCTTATAAAACATCAGATCTCGTGAAAACTATCACAAGAACATCATGGGGGAAACTGCCCCCACCTCCCTCCGTTGACACGTGGGGATTACAATCTGAGATGAGATTTGGGTAGGGACACAGAGCCAAACCGTATCAGCGGACTCCAAACCAGGTCCATTAAAAAGTCCTTTAATTTAGATCCCTATGGTGCATCAACAAAATACAATGAAAACATCAGAACTTTGTTGTTGCATTATCTCAATCCTCTCTAACCTCATCCTGGGTGCCTATTAATATCTCTTGTTTTATTCTACCACCATTACTTCACACATCTAGATTATTCTTGTTTGTCACCCCTGTATTCAAACAAACTGAAGCATGAAGTTGTCCAGAAGATTTACCTTGTGTCACTTATGTGACAAAGCAAGTCAGACACTGCAGAAACCTGCTAAATATCCAGTAACCTATTGATGAATTCAGAATGGCGTCTAAAAGCCCCTGGAGCTTCTTGAATTGACCTTATCCATGGCAGACACAGGCTTACTTCTTTTTGGTTTCCTGCAAATGTTTCCTGTTTATTTTCAAGTTGCGAAAGCCATGCAGACTCGAGTATGTGAAAGATGACCACAAAATAATGAAACCAACTGTCATGTGTGGCTCACATGTACTTAGTTCCTATAAAGGTTCATGGCTACACTTATATAAAACTTCAAACAAAATTAATCTGACAAATAGTATTTGAAACATTAGTATATTTATATCTAATCCTGTTCTAGAAAATATTTGTAATATTTGAATATATATTCAAAAACATATATTATTATAAACTATATAAATATATGTGTATGTGTGTGTGTGTGTTTATATATATATATATATATATATATGATCGAGGAAGATTGGTACACATGTGGAAGCAATAGGGACCTACACAGTTACTAAAATTTGTTCAGAAATTGGCCCTGAGTCTCCTGGAAACCAAAGCTGAAAGAGAAACATGACCACTTACAAAATTCATGTTTGCCATAAGGAAAGGGCATACCAGATCTTCCAATATCTAATAATTTACATAATTACTCATGTACAGTATGGTAATAAGCCATAATTGGTGAGTAATATACAGAAATTGCTACGAATTATTCATTTTTTCATTCCATAAACATAATGTGTCAGGCTTCAGGGATAGTAAGAAAAAGTCCCTGACCTTGAGGAGTTTTCAGTCTAATGAATGAAGAGAGAGACATTCAAATAAACAGTTAAATCACAATATATTGACTATTAAAGAGTACCATGAATAAGATGCAGTGCCTTCATAAATGTTTCCACATAACCAAGTCAAAGTTTGATTTCTTCCTCCTACTATTTTGTGTATTTTCCAGAATTCAGGATCGATATGCAGCAATGCAGTCCTGACCTTTTCACCATGGAATCAGTAACACCATTGAGACCAGTAAGTGCACTTGTCTGAAGCATAGCCAAACTTCCTGTGTTCCTGCCTATACCCCAAGGCATCCAGCCCTCTTCCTGATCCTCTCTTCTTCCATCTTTGCCACCCTTCTTCCCTGTACTTGTCCTTGAGCAGTTATGTAATTGCTCCCTTCCCTTGGTTTAAGTGTTAAAGACCCAAGGCCAAGGAGAATCTGTGATTGGGGTTTGGAATTATTTATTGGGATTCTCAGCAGGATTCTCATGTTGAAGGGGGATAAAGGTACACTCAGGGAGGAAAAAGGACTCAACAATTTTGGCTCTGGATCCTTAGGATATGAAGTCTTGAATCTAAGGGATGGAAGAGGATTCAATGAGACCAGTGCTTCTAGTCCAGCCTCACAGCCAGGCATGCCAGTAGTAATTATAATAATACTAACAACAACAATAATAATATCTGTTTGATGCTTCAGAAATGATATGTATTCAAGAGTAAATCAGGTGTGCCTCAGGTGTAAGATGATTTCAAAGTCAACAAGAAGGCTTTCTGGGCTTTCTGAATAAATCTCCACTGAGCTCCTTGACAGTGCATGCAATTCTTTTAACACAGGGACAAAGATTTTCCCCAACACAATTAGAGATAAAAAGGCTTAAAAATGTAAATGTATAGGAAAGGTGACACACTGGTATTGATTTGCTTCAGTCAATGTGCAAATGATGGTATCAGAAACTTTCTCAACTCCCTCCTCTACTCAGACTCTTAAAACAAGAATTTAGTAGTTTTTGCATCTGTCCTTGCTCATGTTCCCTGGATTCCACCCTCCTCTGAACCTTGATCCATCAATGATCCCTCTGCCTTCCAATATTACTAATCTCATTCATTCAGAATCCTCATTGCTAAGCATATCCTAGACACTGGGGATGGACAAAACAGACAAAAATCCTTGCCCTAAGAGAAAAGATAAAGCAGTCAAGAGATAATTAGGGGTCAAGGGGAGAATGCTGAAATTTTAAATAGGGTGGTCAGGGAAATCTTCTATAAGAAGGTGATATTTAAACAAAAACTTGAAGGAGGTGAAGGAGCATGCATTCCAGGCAGGAGACACAAGTGCAATGGCCCTGAGGTCTGATATCCCTGGGACAGGATGTGCATGCAAGAGAGGGTCACCAAGGAAGCCAGTAAAATGAAGTCGCTGAGATCTTAAAGCTCATGGCAATTGGCTTTTGCTCTGAGTGAGATGGGAAACTACTGGCGTATTTTGAGCAGAGGAGTGATATGATCTGAATTACATTTTAATAGGATCGTTCAGCCGCTGCATTGAGAACAAACTGGAGGGCACAAGGATGGAAGCAGAGAGTCCTTTTAGGAGGCTGATGCAACAAATCCGGGTAAGTAAGAAGAAAGTGGCCTGAACGAGGCCTTAGTCATTAGGGAGTTAGCAGTGGAGGTGGTATGAAGTGATCAGATTCTGAACATATTTTGAAGTTGGGGCCAACAGCATTTGCCAAAAAATCAGATGTAAGGTATGAGAATAAAATAAGAGTGAAGGATAACTCGGAGGCTTTGGGCCTGAGCAACAGGAAAAATGGAGCTGCTGTTTCCTGGGATGGGGAAGATTTTGGAAGGATTAGGCACAGGGGTAGAATATCAGGAGCTCAATTTTAAATGCTAAGTAGACATCCAAGTGAGATGTTAAAATAGGCAGTGGATATATAGTCTATAGTTTTGGGGAGAGGTTCAGCCTGGTATTTAAAGTCATGACACTAGGGAAAAACCACCATGGGAGGAAATATAGAGTTAAAAAGGCAAGAGGATGAACTGGTCTCTGGCACAGTCCAATTTTTAGAGGTTGTGGACGTGGAGAGGAACCTGCAAAAGAGGAGAAGGAGCAGCCAAAGAAGTAGAAAAACTAGGCAAATGTGATGTCCTAGAGGCCAAGGGAAGAGAATATGTCATGAGAAGGGACTGATGGGTCAAATGCCACAGATGGGTCATGGAAAATGAGGACTTTTCATTGACCATTGAATTTAGCCATCAGAAAGTCTCTGATGACTTTGACAGGGAAGTTACAATAGAATGGTGGGCACATTCCTACACTCCACCACTGCTCATGGAAGTTAATTCAGAAGAAGAAGAAAGATGAAAACTTGGAGACAACTAATAAAGAAACTTCTGTTGAGGTGTTTTGCTGAGAATGGAAGGGGAGAAACAGACAATGGCTTGAGAGTGAAATGGGAGTTCAAGACTTTTTGTTTTTAAAATGAAAGAAATCTTAGTGGGTTTGCATGCTGATGCAAAAGGGAAAAAAAACGGTTAAGTCAAGAGAAAAGAGAATTCTGAAGCAGTGGCCTTGAGCAGAAAGAAGTGATGGGATCAAATGAGAGGGAAGAGAAACCCTGTCTTAAAAAAAAAAAAAAAAAAAGGTTGGGGAAGGGATTGGCTTTGTTTAGGAATATGGACAATGATCTATCTTTTCCACTCATCCTTCCTCTCAGCCTCTTTTAGCATCTTTTGGCTTCCCTGTTGCAAAACTAAGAGCAATAGGCTGTTTGCATCCCTCAAAATTCATATGTTGAAATCTAATCCTAATTTGATGGTACTTGGAGGTGTGGCTTTAGGGAGGTAATTAGGGTGATGCCTTCATGAATGGAATTAGTACCTTTACAAAAGAGAGCCCAGAGAGATTCCCTTGCCCCCTCAACCATGTGAGAACACAGCAAAAAGTGGCCATGTATGAACCAGGAAGTGAGCCTTCACCAGACACCAAATCTGCAGCCACCCTAATCTTGGACTTCCTAGCCTGCGGAACTGTGAGAGATCAGCGTCTGTTGTTTTACAAGCCAATGGTATCCTATTAGAGCAGTGTGAACAGACTAGGGCAGTAAGCAATCTTCAGTTGCGTCTAACTATGCTCTATAGTTCTGCTTCCTTCTCTTTATAGTCTGTTGTCTTCAAAACATTGCCCACATTTGCTCTGCTCCTGTGGTTCCCTTTCGTTTGTTGGCTTGAGATAGCCCGGCTTCTGCGCGCCAGTGGCTCTGGAATTGCCTATTTCCAGGAACTGTTTTTTGGTTTTTTTTGTTTTGTTTTTTTTTTTACTGAACCCTTTCTCAAGTGTCTGTGCGAAGAGACCACCAAACAGGCTTTGTGTGAGCAACAAGGCTGTTTAGCAAAGGGTGGTGGGATTATCATTAGTTCTTACAGGTTTTGGGATAGGTGGTGGAGTTAGGAGCAATGTTTTGTGGGCAGGGGGTGGATCTCACAAAGTACATTCTCAAGGGTGAGGAGAATTACAAAGAACCTTCTTAAAAGTGGGGGAGATTACAAAGTACATTGATCAGTTAGGGTGGGGCAGAAACAAATCACAATAGTGGAATATCATCAGTTAAGGCTATTTTCACTTCTTTTGTGGATCTTCAGTTGCTTCAGGCCATCTGGATGTATATGTGCAGGTCACAGGGGATATGATGGCTTAGCTTGGGCTCAGAGGCCTGACATTCTTATCTTCTTATATTAATAAGAAAAGCAAAACAAAATAGTGAAGTGTTGGAGCAGCAAAAAATTTTGGGGGTGGTATGGAGAGATAACGGGTGATGTTTCTCAGGGCTGCTTCAAGCAGAATTAGGGGCAGTGTGGGAACCTGCAGTGGGAGAGATTCAACTGAAGAAAGATTTTGGGGTGAGGGGTGATATTGTGGGGTTGTTAGAGAAACATTGGTCTTATAGAATGATTGGTGATGGCCTGGTTACAGTTTTGTATGAATTGAGAAACTAAATGGAATACACAAGGTCTGAATAAAAGAAGGAGAAAAATGGGTATTAAAGGACTAAGAATTGGGAGGACCCAGGACATCCAAGTAGAGAGTGCCCAAAGGGGTTCCGCGTAATTACTTGCTTGGTTGGTGAGTTTTTGAGCTCTATCCTTGACAGAGTCCTCCTTTTTAAGTTGGAGGCTGAGCTTGGTGAGGTTTGTTTTTAAAAGACCATTAGTCCGTTCTATCTTTCCTGAAGATTGAGGACAGTAAGGGGTATGAAGGTTTCACTGAATACCAAGAGCCTGAGAAACTTCCTGGGTGATTTGACTGGTAAAGGCTGGTCCGTTATCAGACTATATAGAGGTGGGAAGGCCAAACCGTGGAATTATGTCTGACAGAAGGGAAGAAATGACTGCAGTGGCCTTCTCAGACCCTGTGGGAAAGGCCTTTACCCACCCAGTGAAAGTGTCTACCCAGACCAAGAGATATTTTAGTTTCCTGACTCTAGGCATGTGAGTAAAGTCAATTTGCCAGTCCTGGGCAGGGGCAAATCCCTGAGCTTGATGTGTAGGGAAGGGAGGAGGCCTGAATAATCCCTGAGGAGTAGTAGAATAGCAGATGGAACACTGAGAAGTGATTTCCTTGAGGATAGATTTCCACGATGGAAAGGAAATGAGAGGTTGTAAGAGGTGGGCTAGCGGCTTGTAACCTACATGGAAGAGGTTATGAAATGACGACAGAATTAGAATGGGCCTGTGAGACTGGAAGGAGATATTTTCCTTGGTCCAGGAACCATTTGCCTTGTGTGGGAAGAGACCGATATGTGGAAGTTTCAGTTGGGGAGTAGGTGGGAGTGACCAGATGAGAAGGAGAAAAACTGCCATGAGGGATAGAAGTTGGAATGCTAGCTGCTTTTTTAGCTACTTTATCAGCATAAGCATTGCCCTAAGCGATGGGAGCTGATGCCTTTTGATGGCCCTTGTAGTGTATGACTCCAGCTTCCTTTGGAAGTAAAGTGGCCTTGAGAAGAGTTTTTATTAAAGAGGCATTAATGATGGAGGAGGACCCTTGCACAGTGAGGAAACCTCTTTTAGCCCATATAACATCATGGTGGTGCAGGATATGGAAGGCATATTTACACTCAGCATAAATATTGACATGTAATTCCTTTGCAAGAGTGAGGGCTCGAGTTAAGTCAATGAGTTTGGCTTGCTGAGAGGTAGTAGAGGGGGGACAGAGCAGTAGCCTCAATGATAGATGTGGAAGGTACTATAGCATAGCCTGCCTTTACTTGTGAGTGGCGATTAGGCCTGGTTGAACTGCCATCAATAATCCAAGTGTGATCACGGTGAGGAACAGGAAAGGAGGAAATATGGGGAAATGGAGTGAATGTCAGGTGTATCAGAGAGATACAGTCATGGGGGTCAGGTGTGGTATCAGGAATAATGTGGGAGTACAGATTGAAGTCCAGGAAAGGAACAATGGTAACTGTGGGAAACTCAACAAAGAGTGAGTACAGCTGGAGGAGCCGGGGAGCAGAAATTATGTGTGTCAGGTGTGAGTAAGAAAATAGATTTTGGAAGTTATGAGAACTGTAGAGAGTGAGTTGAGCACAGTTTGTGATTTGGGGGGCCTCTAAAACTATTAGGGCAGCAGCAGGTGCTGCACGGAGACACAAGAGCTATGCTAAAACATTAAGGTCAAGTTGTTTGGACAGAAAGGCTACAGGGCGCAGTCCCGGTCTTTGTGTAGCAATTCCAACTGCATAGCCCTGCACTTCAGCTATGCGTAATGAAAATGGTTAGGATGAGTTAGGGAGAACTAGTGTGGGGGCAGCTTCTAGGGCTGTTTTTAAGGAATGGAAAGAGGAGTGGCAAAAGGATTTAGGATCTATGGGGTCAATTAGGTTTGCTTTTGTGAGTTTATACAATGGACTAGTCAGGATGGTAAAACTAGGTATCCAAAGGCAGAAGTACCTAACCATGCTTAGGAAGGAAAGGAGTTGTTGTTTTGTAGAAGAGGTTGGGGTTTGGGAGATTAGCCGGACACGATCAGCGGGGAGAGAATGTGTGTTTTCATGAAGAATTATGCCGAGATAGGTAACAGATGAGGAAGAAATTTGGGCTTGACTGAAGTAATGGGGGCTGTCCGCAAAGTCTTGTGGCAGTACGGCCCAGGTAATTTGCTGAGCTTGATGGGTGTCAGGGCCAGTCCAAGTGAAAGCGAAGAGAGGCTGGGATAAAAGGTGCAAAGGAATAGTAAAGAAAGCATGTTTGAGATCCAGAACAGAATTATGGGTTATGGAGGGTTGTGGAGGGAAGGTATTGAGGATGGAAGAGTATATGGCTTTGGCACCACAGGGTGGATAGGCAAGACAATTTGGTTGATAAAGCACAGATCCTGAACTAGCCTGTAAGACTTGTCTGGTTTTTGGACAGGTAAAATGGGGGAATTGTAAGGAGAGTTTACAGGCTTTAAAAGGCCATGCTGTAACAGGCAAGTGATAACAGGCTTTAATCCTTTTAAAGCATGCTGTGGGATGGGATATTGGCACTGACTGGGGTAAGGGTGATTAGGTTTTAATGGGATGGTAAGGGGTGCATCATCCATCACCAAGGAGGGAGTAGAGGTGTCCTATACTTGTGGATTAAGGTGGGGAGATACAAGGAGAGGATGTGAAGGAGGCTTTGAACTGGGGGAAAAGGCAGCAATGAGGTGTGGCTGTAGCCCAGGATAGTCAGGGAAGCAGATAATTTAGTTAAAATGTCTAGACCTAATAAGGGAGATGGGCAGGTGGGGATAACTAAAAAGGAGTGCATAAAAGAATATTGTCCAAGTTGGCATCATTTGGGGAGTTTTAAGGGGTCTGGAAGCCTGGCCATCAGTACCCACAACAGTTATGGAGGCAAGGGAAACAGGTCCTTGAAAAGAAGGTAATGTGGAGTAGCCTCCGTATTGATTAAGAAGGGGATGGACTTACCCTCCCCTGTGAGAGTTACCTGAAGCTCAGTGTCTGTGATGGTCTAGGGGGCTTCCAAGGCAATTGGGCTGTGTCAGTCTTCAGCCGCTAAGATGAGAAGATCTGGGAAGGAGTCAGTCAGAGAGCCTTGGGCCAGAGTTCCAGGGACCCTGGGAGTGGCTGCCAGGTGAGATGAACAGTCTGATTTCCAGTGGGGTGCCACACAGATGAGACATGGCTTAAGAGGAATCCTGGGCTGCAGGCATTCCTTGGCCCAGTGGCCAGATTTCTGGCACTTGGAGCAAGATCCTGGGGCAGGCGGTCCTGGAGGAATCCCTGGCCGCTGCGGTTCAGGTGTTTGGAGTTCTTGTGTGCTGGAGATGTGGCTGGGGTTTGTCTCACAGAGGAGGCAAGGAATTGCAACTCAGAAATACGTTGCTACTTGGCTGCCTCTACTCTATTATTGTACACCTTGAAGGTGAGGTGAATTAGGTCCTGTTGTGGGGTTTGAGGGCCAGAATCTAATTTTTGGAGCTTTTTCTAATATCGGGAGTGGACTGGGTAATAAAATGCATATTGAGAATAAGACGGCCTTCTGGCCTCTCTGGGTCCAGGACAGTAAAGCGTCTAAGGGCTGTTGCCAAACAGGCCATAAACTGGGCTGGGTTTTTATATTTGATGAAAAAGAGCCTAAATGCTAGCTGACTGGGGAGAGGTTGGATAAAGAAAAAAGGAGCATTAACTTTGACTATGCCTTTAGCTCCAGCCACCTCTTTAAGAGGAAATTGTTGGGTAGGTTGGGGAGGGCTAGTCACGGAACGAAACTGTAAGCCAGATCGGGTGTGAGGAGGGGAGGTGATAGAAAGATTATAGGGTCGGGGAGCAGAGGCTGAGGAAGAATTGAGACCTGGCTCGGCCTGGCGAGGAGCAGCCTGGGGTGAAGGGGAGATGTCAGATGAGTCTGTAGAAAAGGATTCAAGGACTCAGAGCTTGGGGTGAAGACTGAAGGAACAGACAGGAGAGAAAGAAAGATTTGGGACGAGTCACATTGGGAGCAGAAACTAGGGAGGGACCAGTGTGTAAAAGAATGCCTGGACGTCAGGCACCTCAGACCATTTGTCCATTTTTCAACAAAAATTATCTAGATCTTGTAGGATAGACAAATCGAAAGTGCCATTCTCTTGTCACTTGGAACTACTGTCAAGTTGGTATTGGGGCCAAGCGGTATTGCAGAAGAAAACAAGGCATTTAAATTTTAGGGCAGGTGTGAGTTGAAGAGGTTTTAAGTTCTTGAGAACACAGGCTAAGGGAGAAGAAGGAGGAATGGAGGGTGGAAGTTTGCCCATAGTGAAGGAGGCAAGTTTAAAGAGAAGGGTAGAGACATGGAGAAGGGGGGTGGGGAGCAGCCCTGGACTGCAATGTGGGTGAGCAGCCAAAGCAGGCATCCCTGTAATTGACTTGCCACCAAGGGAACATGGGTGAATGACCAAGGCAGGCATCCCCGTGGAGATCAGACACCAATCGAATGTGGGTGAATAATCAGACAGGCATCCCCACAATGATTAAACACCAAGGGAAGGCTGTCTTCCCGAGTCCGTGACTGGCACCAGAGTTTTGGGTCCACGGATAAAATGTGTTTCCTTTGTCTCTACTAGAGAGGAAAAAGAACTGGAATTGGAAGGACAGGGAGATTGAAGGGTAGCGAGAGAGGCTGGAGAAGAGAGTGAAAAGACCGCTTACGTGATTTGAAATTGGTGAGATGTTCCTTGGGCTGTTTGGTCTGAGGACCCGAGGTCATAGGTGGATCTCTTCACAGAGTGAGGGTGAGGACAGGGGACTGGTCTCCCAAAGGAGTCCCTCTGACCCGGGTCTTTGGCACCAAATGTCTCACACATCCGTGTGAAGAGACAGCAAAACAGGCTTTATGTGAGCAACAAGGCTGTTTATTTCACCTGGGTGCAGGCAGGCTGAGTCTAAAAAAGGAGTCAGCAAAGGGTGATGGGATTATCATTAGTTCTTACAGGTTTTGGGATAGGCGGTGGAGTTAGGAGCAATGTTTTGTGCACAGGGGGTAGATTTCACAAAGTACATTCTCAAGGGTGGGGAGAATTGCAAAGAATCTTCTTAAAAGTGGGGGAGATTACAAAGTACATTGATCAGTTAGGGTGGGGAAGAAACAAATCACAATGGTGAAATGTCATCAGTTAAGGCTATTTTCACTTCTTTTGTGGATCTTTAGTTGTTTCAGGCCATCTGGATGTACACGTGCAGGTCACAGGGGATATGATGGCTTAGCTTGGGCTCAGAGGCCTGACAAACCCCTCTGACTATTGACTGCTTTCCTTTCTAGAAACCCTTCACCCTTTACTATATCGTGTACCTCTATCCCTGGGCTGGACTTCTGGTCCATTCCCTGGACTCCTGTTCCTCTGCCTGACACTTCAAATGTTGGTGCTTGTTGGGTTTTCTCAGCCTTTTTTTCATTTGACAAAGGAATATCACTTATCCAATGCCAGCAGGGACTCCAGAATTTTCATACAGGAAGAGATAGGTGATTTGTCTTGATGCTGAGTTTGCCGAGTAGGCTAACTTCTTCTACCTACATTCTCTATGTTTGGAGCAGCTTGTTAAGTGGTGACGTAGATTACAGGGGGACTTAATCCTCCCCCATCTCATCACCCCTTGTTTCTCTGCTGCCAGAGCTTCAACTGCCACCTACATGTGGGGTTGTTTTACCCAATAAGTACTAAAGGCACAGTATCTTTTCAAAGTAAAAGAAAATATTTAAGAAAAGAAAGAAAGGAAGGAGGAATAGAAAGACAAAAGCAAGGAAGGAGGAAAGGAGAGAGAAGAGAAAGAGGAAAACTGCAAAATGAAATTAATAGATGTTTAATCAACTGCCTACAATTCATATCAAATGTCAACTTAACTCGTGTATGATTATCTGATATATTGTACATAACATATTTCAGTATATTTTTATATGATGTATGGAAGAGCTTCCAAAAGTAACCGTGATTAGAGCCTATCAAACAGTTATTTACTGAAAATCCAAGCTAAAACTTCTTCCTGAGCTCTGTACTCTTCTTTACAATTGCCTACTGCACACAGTCACCTCAATGACCACAGGAATCTCAAACACAACACATCCCTAAATAAAATCATCTTTCTTCTCAAATGTCCTCTAGAGTTTATGCAGTAAAAATGGCATAAGCTTGAGCATCAGCCAGTTTTTTAGGTTCAAATTTCAACTCTTTGAGTTAGCCATCTTGTGGGAAATAAGAATTTTAAATGGGACTTTGTCATTTACTAATAATTACATTTTGGGAAGGCAAGGGAAAGAGTCCTTACCAGCCAGAGATGTAAGCACTCAAAGACAGTAAACTCTGGTAGGGGCTGTGACAGAAGCTTGTCAGGATATAGTGAGGAACAAAAAAAGGAGGAGTCAAGAATGTATTCGGTGAGGTGGAGAGACTTCTCACAGACAGTAATAATAGAGCTTTATCTAGAATAAGAATGACTTAAGTAGCCCAGGGCATGGCTAGGAGTGGAGGAGAGAGGAGCATTAGCAAGAATTAGCATGGTCACCTGAGACCACCAACAGATTTCAGAGCACGACAGAGGAGTTTGGGAGAGGAGCTTGCATCTGATCAGGGATAATGCAGGACCTCGCTTACCCAGAGCCAGAATTTATCCTGAGGCTACAAGTGAGTCACAGAGAACTTAAGCAGGGGACTTATATGATTGGATTTGCATTTGAGAAACATAACTTTGGTAGCCACAAGGGGGATAAATTAAGACCAGACTGGAGGTGGAGAGAATCCTAATAGACAACTGTGAACATTCTAAGCAGAAGCAATGAGTTAATTAAGACAGAGCAGTGAGAAGGAAAGAAAGGGAAAGTTTTAGGAGGGTGCTAAAGGGTAATTCTGACAGTTGTGACTGATGAAGGACTAGAGGAAGTTGGAGAACAGGACTTCTGGGTCCCTGGCTCAGAGGCTCATCCGATTATTAAGAGGACAAAATGAAATACTATATGCCTGGTATATGGTAGAAGCTCAAATTACATTATTTCCCTTCCCTGTTCTCTCTTATTACTGGCACCGTCACTTACTCAGTAACTGAGGCCAGAAATGTGGCAGTAATTCTTATCTCTAGTGCCCTTTATCCTCCACACCCAGAGCTGATGACACTGAGTGAGGTGAGGGGAATCCAGAACCAGAAAAGGGAAACAGTCCTCAAGGAGTTCACAGTTTCCCTCTGGCCTGAGTGTTTGTTGTTGTTTGTTTGTTGAAGGAGTGGGCAGACAGGAGCCCAGGTTTAAGGTATTTTGTGGCTTGCCCACCTTGGGGGCTTGCATAGGGATGAATGCTAGGTAAACTCCGGCCCCACCCACTGCAATGCCAGCTTCTTCCCCATCCAGCTGATTCTCTTCCCAATTTCCCAGCTCCAGTCTGGCTTCTAAATTATCAGGTGCTTGGCTAGTGGCTGAATCTGAAAACATGTCTGAAAAGACCATCCCCTCCCCAAGGGAAATGGTTAACCAGATTTTAAACCAAGCTAAATAAAGTTTGGGGTCATTTTTTGAGGAGGAAGCGTTTTATTTGTATAAGTAGTAAGGGCTGGAAAAGGCAAAACTATGGGGACAGAAAAGAGATTCACTGTTGCTAGGGACTGAAGGTGGAGGGAAGACAACCCAAGAGAACTTTGCAGGGGTGTGATAGAAATGTTCTAGAACTTGATTGTGGGGGTGGTTACTAGACTGCCATTTTTTTTTCAAAAGGCATGAAACTACACTAAAAAGCATAAATTTGACTCCATGTAAATTGCACCTCAATAAGCCTGACTTTAAATTTTAGAAAAATGAAGGAACAAATAAATAAATTCCTAAGCAGATAGTAAGGGCTCAGTAAATATTTGCTAAAGTGATAGTGATGGGTAGTGATAAGGTATCCGGCTGTCAAAGCTGCAGATTTTACTCCTTCCCTGAATATTTGCATTTTAGTAGAGGATTCTTAAAGCTGGAAAAAGCCTTTAAGGCTCAAAGAAGTTTGTCTCTAATAGGATGCATTTTTCTTTTTTCAAATGCAAAGTATTTTATTGCAAGCCAGAGGGGGAGTTCTAGATGAAAGGAAAGGCTAGCAGGAAAGCTGGGAGGCCGGGAGTAAGGAGACTTTACCTGTCTCCAAATTCGCAAACCTCTGAAAGGAGGGTATACATTTTAAGTAGAGGCACTCTCCTCTGCCTTTTATCCACCATTTCCATCACAAGCTTTTCCTGGATTATTATCCTGGCCCACGATATTGGATTCTTATTGGAAAAACAATTGGTGTTGATGGACAGAGACAGAAGAGTACTACATCTATATTCAGCTTGGAAAATGAGAATGAGTGAATTAGTGCTCGGCAGCTATAACAGGGGCTATTTAAAGTCAGCCCATGCTAAAATCTGTTTCTACCCCACCCCATATGGACCAAGCCAAATGCCGGCCTTGACCTACCAACCTTTTCCTCTCCTGTTCATTTGCCAGTCAGGTACCAGAGGATTAGAAGTGATTTTAGCTTCGTTTTGGCAGTCACATCTTGCGGATAACCAGGGAACTGCCTGGATCTTTGAAACGGATATTCTCTCCTGTGTTTCTTTAAAAATCGCGCTCCGATCTTGTAATACCAAAGCACCTCGATTTTCTTTTTAATTCAAACTCCCCCATCTGACAGGACAAGGATTCTCTTTTACAGGACACTCAGGGAACTAATTTCTTTCTAAGCCATTCAAAGCCCAAAATGTCGAATTCTTGATTTTTCTTCTGTCACCCTGGACAGGTTTTCCTGTTTCATTTCACCAGAGTGCATGTGAGCACCTGTTTGAACCTATGTGATAGCATCTGTCATCCTTGGCAGCAAGAAGTGGAGGAGTCGGGAGTGTGGGAAGAGTCTCTTTCCACCGCTTGCCCCTGGCACCCCACCCTGGGGGAGGAGTGGCGGGGGTCCTGCTTTTTCCTTAGGTTAAGTTCATCAGTATTGCCAGAACTGTCCATTCCTCACCCTTCCCTGGGTGGTAGTTCAGGAGAAGGGGGCATTTGACTGCTGGGCTGGAGAGGAGGTGCCCGGTGACAGGAACAGCGGTGGCCTCCTCTCCTTGTCTGTCAATAGCAGCTCCCACAACCCCCAATCAACTGCCCCAAGACAGTTATCACCTGGCTCTGTCCACCTCTGTGCTCAAACTGCTGCTCCATCACTGAACTCTCCCTGTCTCACAACCCTTGATCTGGTGCCTCCAGCTTTGTTTCCCTGGCACAGCCCTCTGGGGCTTTCTGAGCCCCTACCCCCTCCCTACCCTCACCAATAACAAAACACAAGACTCAGCCTGTTAATTGCTTCCTTCCTAACAAGAAGGTAGCTAGTTGGCTACACCTGCTGACATTGTTCTAACTTATGCCTGCAGAGTTGATGAAAGGGCTCTACTCCTTTTGAAGTTCAGTAAGAGCTAACTTTTATTGAGTGCTGACTATGGGGTCAGCCAGGGTGCTAACCTTGGTTATGTCAGTTAATCCACATAGGGAAACTAAGGAGCAGAAAGGTAGCAGCTGTGATTGACACCTGTGCTTGACCCATAACCATAACTACATTAAATTTTGCCCTAAACAGGTCACTAGTCCTCCCCGCCCTCCCTGCCCCAAATCCCAGGCTATTCCATTTGGAATTAAGCAGGATCCAATGATGAGGGACATCAAAGGCATTTTACTAGTCTGAAGGATTTAGGGAACTCTTCTAGAAAGTTCTGTCATCTGCCTAATCAAGTGATTGTATGGACCTACAAAATCAAAGAAATAAAAATGCCTAGGAAGAGGTCCAGGGCAGGTTACAGACTGTGGAGCACCACTGCTCGATTCCTTTATTTTTATTCTTTAAATTTAGTAGAGACCAGGCACGGTGACTCATGCCTGTAATCCTGACACTTTGAGAGGCTGAGGCAGGAGGATTGCTTAAGCTCAGGAGTTTGAGACCAGCCTGGATAGCATAGTGAGACACTGTATCTACAAAAAAATACAAAAATTAGCTGAGTATTTTAGCACATGCCTGTAGTCCCAGTTACTCTGGAGGCTGAGGTGGGAGGATTACCTGAGCCCAAAAGTACAGGGCTGCAGTGAGCAGAGATACCACCACTGCACTTCAGCTTGGGCAACAGAGTGACACCCTGTCTCAAGTATTTATTTATTTATATTTTGAGATGGAGTTTTGCTCTTATTGCCCAGGCTGGAGTGCAATGGTGCAATCTCGGCTCACTGCAACCTCCGCCTCCCGGGTTCAAGCGATTCTCCTGTCTCAGCCTCCCAAGTCGCTGGGATTACAGGCATGCGCCACCACATCCAGCTAATTTTGTATTTTTAGTAGAGACAGGGTTTCAACATGTTGGTCAGGCTGGCCTTGAATTCCTGAACTTGTGATCAGCCCACCTTGGCCTCTCAAAGTGCTGGGATTACAGGCATGAGCCACCGTGTCCGGCCTCAAATATTTTTAAAAATTAAGTTAGTAAAAATATAATGCTTTCAATATGCCATCATAAGGTAAACAATTGCCAGTATAATAACTCTAAATGTTGTGCTAGGCATTTCTAAGGTTGTAATTTTTTCTTGTAAAATTCACATATCCTTACTGCAGCAAATTTTTAAAATACAAAATAATTATAACAAAAATATGTCTTACTATTCCCATCACCCATAGGTAGCCTCAATTAACATATTGGTGGATTTCCTTCCAGCCTCCTTTCTATATAAATATGTACCTATTTTCTTAGTAGGGATGTCCATGATATAAAAATATTTATACCTGGGTTTTCACTAAATGTTATGTTAGCCAGCATGTTTCCATGTAATTAAATTTTTTGAAAATATCATTTTTAATAGCAGTAAATTATTTAATAAGCAAGAATTTATTTAACCATCTCTCCAATGTTAGACCTTTGCGTTTTCCCCAAGTTTTCACTATTACAAGAAATGCCATCTCTCTCATTATTTCCTCAAGATTGTTTACTAGAAATGGAATCACTGTATCAAAAAGAACCTTTAAAAATTGCAGCCGGGCACGGTGGCTCACGCCTGTAATCGCAGCACTTTGGGAGGCTAAGAAGGGCAGATCACTTGAGGTCAGGAGTCTGAGACCAGCCTGGCCAACATGGTGAAACCCCACCTTTACTAAAAATACAAAAATTAGCCGGGTGTGGTGGCGTGCACCAGTCATCCCAGCTACTCAGGAGGCTGAGGCAGAAGAATCACTTGAACCTGGGAGGCAGAGGTTGCAGTGAGACGAGATCGTGCCACTGCACTCCAGCCTGGGCAACAGAGTGAGACTCCGTCTCAAAAAAAAAAAAAAAAAAAAAAAAACCCAAACCTTTAAAAATTGTAAAAGCAGCTGGGCGTGGTGCCTCACGCCTGTAATCTCTGCACTTTGGGAGGCTGAGGTGGGCAGATCATAAGGTCAGGAGTTCGAGACCAGCCTGACCAACATGGTGAGACCCCGTCTCTACTAAAAATACAAAAATTGGCCGGGCGCGGTTGCTCACGCCTGTAATCCCAGCACTTTGGGAGGCCGAGGCGGGCAAATCACGAGGTCAGGAGATGGAGACCATCCTGGCTAACACGGTGAAACTTCGTCTCTACTAAAAATACAAAAAATTAGCCGGGCATGGTGGCGGGCCCCTGTAGCCCCGCTACTCCGGAGGCTGAGGTAGGAGAATGGCGTGAACCCGGGAGGCGGAGCTTTCAGTGAGCCAAGATCGCGCCACCGCAGTCCAGCCTGGGCAACAGAGTGAGGGACTCCGTCTCAAAAAAAAAAAAAAATACAAAAATACAAAAATTAGCCGGGCGTGGTGGCGTGCACCTGTAATCCCAGCTACTCTGGAGGCTGAGGCAGGAGAATTGCTTGAACCCAGGAGGCAGATGTTGCAGTGAGCTGAGATTGCGCCATTACACTCCAGCCTGGGCAACAGAGTGAGACTCTGTCTCAAAAAAAAAAAAAAAAAAAAAAATTGTAAAAGCGTTTTTTCCCTGTATACAATACAATGGTTCTAAGTATGAGTATAGTTCTTTATATGACTGGCCAAAGAAAATGTTGAGCTTATGCCAAATATCTCCTTGTTACCTTCTTATAGCTAAAGGCCTCTTGGTAAAATTATCACATTGACTCTGATGAACAAATCTTAAAAAAAAAAAGAAAAGAAAAGAAAAAAGAAAACAGCTGGAAATCATTTCCACCTTTACATGGTATTAGGTGTTTGAAGGCTTCAGAAAACCTTGAGAAAATTTGTTATGATTGAAGACAAGGTCTTCAGGAATAGAAAAAGAAAGATTTTTCCCTAAAATGAGGAATTTCATAATAAGAAAAAATGAAAGCAAGAGAATGTTGAATTTGAAGTGAATGTGAAACTTGAAGAGATTCTTGAATGCTTGATTCATTGCTTTCTAAAAGCCTTTAAAGATGTCAGCTTCCTGAGGTTTTTATGTTCTCTGCTGCGTTTAGCAGACCAGGTTAATTGTGGGTGGTACAGACTGTCAGGAAGAACACAGTGCTTTGATGAGTCACTACACTTAAGCTTCAATGGTGTGGGAGCCAATTATCTGCTCCCTAACCTGTGTAGACACTTACTTTCTTTCCTTTTCCTAATAGTTACCCAGATTTATGATCATTTAACATCTCCTTAGGACCTAGTGCAAATGTGGGCAGATGACATGAAAGAACATCAACCTCAGATCTATCGATTTTGTTACAGTCAACCCTAAATGGAGCAGATTATCCGTACGACATGGGCAATACTGATGAGTAGCACCTACTCCCCTGAAGGAACACAGCTGGATGCTGCAGAGACCAATCAACTGAGACAGCTGCCAGCCGGCCCCAGGATGCTGTGAGAAGACTGCATAAGAGAAGGTGCTGTATCAGCCGCTGACATGGGAAGCAGTGGCTATACTCACAATATACCTCACACTTAGGTCGTGTATTCTACAAATTTCAAAGAGCCTTTACATCCATACGATCATTTAAACCACCGAACACTATAAAGATATAATCACCCATGTCCCACAGACAGAGGCACAGACCCTAGAGAGGTTAAATGCTTTGCCCAGTATTGCGAAGCCTGTGAGCAGCAAGATGAACTATCAAAGCCAGGTATTCTAATTGCAATACTTGTGTTAAAGCAAACTAAATATGGCCTGAGAAGGACTCTGTACTTCTATATTTGAGTCCTTGTGGATGAACTGCAACCTAAGTTAACAGGTAGACAAGATTGAGACCCTAACTTAGAGGTATGCTCCTGTAACAATCGCTGAGTCTTGGCCAATCCCAGCAGCCATACTTCAACCACTCCTACACTGCTGAGTGTTCAAACTGTGTTCAAATAAGGCAAATGCATAGCTGTAACCAATCCAGCTGTTTCTGCACCTCACCTCTGATTTCTGTACGTCACTTTCCTTTTTTTGTCTATAAATTTGTTCTGACCACGAGTCATCCCTGGATCTCTCTGAATCTGCTGTGATTCTGGGGGCTACCCGATTCACAAATCGTTCATTGCTCAGTTTAACTCCTTTAAATTTAATTTGCCTGACGTTTTTCTTTTAACACTTGTGAACTTTCACATTGCTAGCTTACAACAAAATTTTACTCAGTATTACTGTGGGCCAGATCTTTCACTAGATAAAAGAGGATTGAAAAAAAAAGGCATAGATCTTTTTTTTTTCAAGGAGCTCAAGACCTATCAAGGGGGACAGAGAGAAACTGAGGCTATAATCCTAAATGATGAAGCCATAACTGAGGCAAATGGTAGGAAGGCACTCTGTACTTCAAGTGTGGACAAACTGTTTTCTAAGGAAGCAGCCACCTGTATAGTGGTAAGAAAAGACTTTAGACTTATCATGTCTTCTCCTTTTCAACTCTTGCCTCAAACTCTTTACAGACTAATTCTTTTGACAATACAAGATATGGGGTTAAGAACTTGGGCTTCAGCTCACACAGTTCTGGGTTTAAAACCTGTCTCTGCCTCTTACAAGCTCTTTGAGCTAGAGCAAGGTGACTTTGAGCAAGTGGCCACATTAAGATCCAGTACACTCCTTTGTCCAATGAGAATGGTAATAATAGTATTTGCCATTTAAGGTGGCTGTGAGGGCTAAATGAGAAGATGTGTTCAAAGTGCTTAATACCTCACCAGGTGTACAGTAAGGGCTCAATAAACATTGGCATGATGATGAGGAGGAGGATGATGATGATGATGATAATTAGATACCTTGATTACTGGAGAAGAGAAAGGAGAATGGAGAGGAGGAAGGGAAGAACTTGAGTGATAGGGGCTTAAGAGAATTTTTACTTAATTCATATCTTGCATTCCAGCTAGAAATCAAGGAATCCACGGCAAGCTGGGCAGCCACAGGTTAGGAAGATGAGGGTAGAGCATTGGGGTTCCTTAAAAGGCAGCAAAGCTGGATACCTGAAGTATAATGGTTTATGAGGCAAGTGCAAATTACCCTACCAGGAAATGATGTGTTACCAAACAGCCCAGTCACTCTGCCTCTGTCACCAGAAGAGTCCAGCACATTCTGAAGCTTCTACCAGACCCATCAGCCCTTCTCTGGCCCACTCACAGCCCCTCAGGGATTCCTGCTGTAGCCTGAAATCCCCACATGAGTCTTAGGCCATGTCTCCTTTTTCAGCATACCCAATCCAAGATCTGACTTCCCAGCTCTAGAATTCTGGTTTTCTACATATCACTCCACTGTGGCATAATTCAGTATTAAAGAGGATGGCCCTGGACTCCCTGATTTCAAATCCAGGCTCTGCTACTTACTAGATGTTTAACTATGGCCAAACTCCTGATCCTGTGTACCTCAGTTGCCCCCATCTATAAAATGGGGACAATATTATCGATGACCTAGGGTTTTGTGAAGTTTAGCTGAGTGCTTAGAATTGTGGCTGGCACCGAATTTAAGTGCTCAGTGAATGTTAACTGTTATGATTTTTTCCCCTCCTTGGAAAATTCCAGTTCTGGTAAATGATAAGTAGGGAAACATATGACAATAGTTATATAAAATATGGAATTATTTGTATATTTCAATTGTCAGTTTTAATTACATATTGTTTCACGCGTGGATGATTGAGAGTTCTATCTCGGGACTTTTTCATTTGAACTGGTTCACAAAGATGATATAAATGATGCTGGAATGTCCATGAATAAAGAAGGGACATAGTAACTATTAATGACACTGGAGTCTGGCTGTCAACTTTTCTGAACATTTCCAAAATCCTAAAAGTTAAAAATTTCCCAAAAAGGTTTTTGTGTGTCTATGTGCCCCTAACATCTTTCGGAATTCCACATGAAAGCATCTAGATGAGATAAACATAGACAAGGATTTACCCAGTAGGAGCAGAATTACAATCGCTGAGTCTCCAAGAAGTGCTGCTGTCTTTGCTCTTGCCCACACAGCCCCTTGGCTACTTATGTATAGTAGAAAGCTGATTCCATTTTCTTATAGTTATAAAACTTACATAAGATCATTGTAAAAAAAATTAAAATGAAGACAATAATAATCTGTAATTACAATTCTTGGGAATGTAGGTTTAGTGCATTTTTATATGATCAGCCAGTTCTTTCTCTGTGCATTAAACATACGACCAGAAAGGGCCAGAGTAGGAATGACATGCTTGTGACTTGATCAAAGGCAAATTTACTGGGAAGCTAAAAAACCTTAAGCTTTAGGGCCTCTCCTTTCCACAGGTGTTTTCCAAGGCCTTGGCGATCTGTTCATATGGTAATACATTTGTATAAATTGTATAAATCTTAGGCTTCATAAATCCTGGTTCCATCCCAGGTGCTGCTGGCTGCAGTCTTTCCTGCCCCATGCCATTCTGTCCCACTGAGCGAGCCCACACCCAGACTCTGTTCACTCTGAGCTCCTAGCAGCCACTACCAATCAAACAGAGTAGGCATCCACTGAAACCTACTTGTCATCTTTCCAATTCCTTTTGCCCTAAGTTGGGATTGATGCAGGGCCTGAGAACTGCCAGCAGGTATAGGTTATAAGGCTTGGAGAAAAGAGAACTGTGGCAGGTGAAAGGTGGAATACAGGGATGACTAAGACACTCCTTGACCAGCTTTGGTCAGGCTCCTCTGAGGCTACTTCTCAACATGCTCCAACCTTCAGACTCCTGTGTCCATCTTTACAATGCCAAGACTTAGCAAAAAAGAATTCTGTTAGGTGAGTTTAGCAAGAATCCCCATCTTTGATATCTAATCAAATTCCTTATCCTCACTCTTAGAATCTGATCTCCCCAGCCTGCCTTCAATAAGAATACTACCATCAGTTTAGCTAAAATCCCCCTTACCCCTGATATTTCCTCTTAGTAATTTTTCCATCCACTGGTCCCCACCCTTGTCCTTGGCTATAAATCCCTACTTGTCCACACTGTATTTGGAATTGAGCTCAGTTCAATAGTGAGTCTCTTTTCCTCTATTGCAATATTTGGTTTTTTAAAAATAAAATTTATCTTTAATTAGATCCCAGAGTTGATTCTCTTTAACAAAGGGCAGGCAGGACATGATACCCACCAGAATTCTAGAAATGTTTGGCTGTGACAAAACAGACTCATATGTGGGACTGAATACCACTTATACCCAATTATCATCCAGCACGATATGGTTTGGCTGTGTCTCTACCCAAATCTCATCTTGAATTGTAGCTCCCATAATTCCAATATGTTGCAGGAGGGACCTGGTAGGAGATACTTGAATCATGGGAGCAGTTTCCCCCACACTATTCTTGTGGTAGTGAATAAGTCTCATGAGATCTGATGGTTTTATAAGGGGAAACTCCTTTCACTTGGCTCTCATTTTCTCTGTTGTCTGCTGCCATGTAAGATGTGCCTTTCACCTTCTGCCATGATTGTGAGGCCTCCTCAGCCATGTGGAACTGTGAGTCCATTAAACCTCTTTTTCTTTATAAATTACCCAGTCTCAGGTACGTCTTTATCAGCAATGTGAAAATGGACTAATACACAGCACAGTGACAATTACATATATTACTATTAAATGTGTTCAATTAACTTTGAGGACAACCCTAAACTCAGTTGAGGTGAGAGCCCTCTTCAGAGTCTTGCTCACCCACTTTGGTAATCCAATTGTAACTTTAAAAATAGAGAATGCTGCTTTCAAGCCACTTGTTTGAAAGTAAGCTGTGTTACTACAGTGTCACAGTTCCCACATAGTACTGGAAGTGATTCATTTTCTTGTTAACTTGTGCTATATATACTCCAGAAAAATGAGTTGGCATTTCTAAGAATACTTGATAGAAAAGAACAGAAGTTTTTCTTTCTCTTCCTGTCATCTGAAACTCTTAAATCATAGACAGTGCAATGTGTAGGAAGCTAAAATATGTACTCAAGCTCAGAAGCACCTGCCATAGCAGGGTTTGTCTTTTTTTTTTTTTTTTCTTCGTGGTATCAGATAGTTTCTCTAACTCTGAAGAAATTTTCTCTAGAAAAATATAACAGTGTTAGGGCCGGGTGCAGTGTCTCACGCCTGTAATCCCAGTACTTTAGGAGACCGAGGAGGGCAGATCACCTGAGGTCAGGAGTGCGAGATTAGCCTGGGTAACATGGTAAAACCCCGTCTCTACTAAAAATACAAAAATTAGCCAGGAGTGGTGGTGCACACCTGTAATCCCAGTTCCACAGGAGGCTGAGGCAGGAGAATCACTTGAACCTGGGAGGTGGAGGTTGCAGTGAGTTGAGATCACGCTATTGTACTCCAGCTTGGGCAACAGGAATGAATCTCTGTCACACACACACACACACACACACACACTCTCTCTCTCTCTCTCTCTCTATATATATATATATATATAGAGAGAGAGAGTGTTAGATATCCTGCAGAATGCAAACCAACAAAGAACTATTAAATACCTAAAACAAACACAGGTTCTTCTTTCCCTTGAAGCTTGTTTTTTGATCCTTTGATTGAAAACTTGGGCCAGATAAAAAGGAAGCACAGAACTACAACTCCTCACCCACAAAATGTTTTATTCTCTGACTTCACAGCTATAAAGGCACCTGGGAAAGATGAAGAGAAATATGTAGAAGAGTGACAGTTTAAAAAAAAAATCCATCCATTTAAGTAATCTGAAATGAATTAAAAGAGTCACATATGTTAAAATGCAATTAACATCCAAAAATGTTCCCTTTGTGGAAACTGTAATTATGGCGTTCTGACCACAAGACTTTTGTCTTGTTTAGTTTTGTTTTGGGAGCACCTCACAGGATTAGGTTAACTAGGAACACATACTGGGAAACAACTGCCCTAAGTTTTCAAGAAAGGATTATGTTCTCTGCATCATTCAGGAGCAGTACTCATGCATTTCAGGAAGGTTTCCATCCCTATCAGACATACCTGGCTGTATATCAAAAGTCCGTGCTCCTTTTTCATACAGGATAGAGTTGCTGCTAAAAAGTGGATGAGCAGCTAGGGACTCTATTTCTGCCAGCCCCTCCCCCACCTTTGCAGCTTGATGCAGTCTTGCAATTAAATCTTAGCAAAGGAAGGGATGTTCACCAGCATGAGGTCCCCGCCACAATCCTTAGTGTTCTTTATTCCTCTGCTACGTGAATGTTGACATTCAGGGCAACCTTGGAAGCCTCTCATTGAAGACGGCAGAGCCTCCATCTGATTTCATCTCTGAATGATTGTGTCGAGCAGAGCACTTCCCCTGCTCCCACAGCAAACACACACACAGACACATACATATGCACTACCACCACCACCACCTCCACTTGACCTATAACTGTGCTGTACTCTTAAGTGAGCATAAAATAACTGTCTATTTTGTGAAGCCCTAAAAGGCTAAAGTAAAATGAGGTTGGTATTTGGAACGGTAACTTGTAGTTAGATCTACGCTTTGGGGAGGGCAGTGCCCTAGGCCCCATGGTGATATTGATGCTGCACCTTATACTTCTAATTTGGAGCATTATTAAAATTCAATTTTCAAATTTCTCTCTTGAATAAAGATAACCCAAGGGAGCCTATAAAGGATGCTGACAGGGTGATTCCTTTCAAGTGTGATTATCTTAGGAGTTTGCACTGATAGTGTTGCCCAAGACCCCTCATGCTTTAAAAGATCCAGACTTTAGTTATTTGAAAAACCCATCACACTCTCTGGATGTGCCAGATAAATTAACTTTTTGCTAGATATGTCTATTCATTTTGTAGTTGTGAAAACCTCTTGATCTCTGGAAATCTCATTTGAACAGTACTTGATTCAACAAATGTTAATTGAGTACCTACTACGTGTCCAGAGCAGCAATCATCAAACATCAAATACACAAGAGACTTGAAAGCCATGTTCCTAGGCTAAGCTGAGAAGCCCACCACATTCATCTGTAGTGCCAGCCATGAAGCATAGCACCTTTGTCCTGACATCTGGCTGTCCCTCTACCCACTTCCCTACATCGATGACCTGTAGTACAAGCGTAGCCTCTCTAAATTCTGGCTGCCACAATTAAATAGAGTGTAGAGTGGTGTATGAAAATATCAGCAGAGTGAACTTTAAAGCAAGCTCTTCAGACCTGGGTCCTCAGGTACAGTAGTCCAGGCTCCCTCCTAATGTTTGAAGAGCTTGAAGTTGTATATAGTACCAATAGAGGCCCACGTTTCATATATCTAAATATTTTAAAGTTATTGAGCAAACTAGCAAACTGTTAAAGTAACCTCCTACCTTGGTAAATACACCTTCATAACAACTTGGAAGTCCAAGTTCAAATGTAGGATTCTTAGGCTCCATAGCATTCTGCATTGGAACTTGATGGTGAAGGTGAAATTTTTCCCAGCCATTCCATTTCGCTGCCTATCCTCAGCTGCAGACTCCACCAAGAGAGCCTCATGTGTTGATGTGTGGATACAGCAGTCTACATCCAGCTCTGTCTCCAAACCCCTGCAAACAACTGGCCCTTGGTTACCCCCCAGGCCTGGATGAAAGGGGAGTCTACTCTTTGGAGGACAAACTAGAATAGAAACTCATGCAGACCCAGAGCATGATGTTTAAAGGGGCACTATGTTTCCGAGTGAGAATATCTCCATGGTCCTGTGGGAAGGGACATAGCCAGAGCAGGGCCCTACTGGGGCCTCTAAAGCATGGATCCCAAGGCAGGTGCCTTTCTTGCCTTACCTAAGGGTAGTTCTGCACCCACCCTCCCTCAGAATCACCGAGAAAAACAACTCCTATTCAAATAAGTTTGAGAAACACTGGATATTGCACAGCCTTCTTGGAAATTTATAGTTAACATTAGTATGATGTCTTAGCTCGGGCTGCCATAACAAAATATCATCAATTGGGTGGCTTAAAGAACAGACGTTTATTTCTCACCATTCTGGGGGCTAGGCAGGTGCTGGCTGATTTGGTTCCTGATGAGGGCTCTCCTCCTGGCTTGTAGATGGCCACCTTTTCACTATGTCTTCACATGGCAAAGAGAGAGCTCTGGTCTCTCTTTCTCTTCTTATAAGAACACTAAACTCATCATGGGGGCCCCACCCTCATGACTGCATCTAAACTGGATCACATCGCAAAGGCTCCACTTCCAAATACCATCATATAGGCAGTAAGAACTTCAACATATAAATTTTAGAAGGACACAAACATTTAGTCCACAACACATAGGAAAGAGAGAGGTCTGATGCAAAGAAATCAGTTTGACTTTAACTCAGTATCATCCACACATATTTCTTTATGAAATTTTTTTGAAGTTTGGCGGATTTTTCCATAAAAAACACTAGTATTCGTGCTAAACCACTAGAATCTTAAATCAGTCATCACCTTTGGCTCTATCCTCTCGGCCACTGGCTATTTCACCAATGTGGTACCTCGCTTTAGTCTCTGCTGATGGTGATAAATACCATCAATAAACCTTGTTTCTAGATTTCCTTTTCTGTCATCCTCAGACCTATCCTCCTATTAATAAAAGTCCTAACAATTTGCACAGTTTCCAGAGTACCAGTCAAGGATGTTTTATTCACATTACCAGTCAAGCATGTTTTATTCACATTTACCAAAGTAATAACTGCAATATCACCCCATCTTAACAACCAAGCAGGTGAAGCTGTGATTTACTTTTAAATGCAATCACTAAGCAAGTGGCCAAAACTCTGACTTCATAGGATAGACTCAAAACAACTCTCTGAGTTCACTTTTCTTCTCTCATTATCATTTTACTTTGCTTTTCTTTTAATTTGGACATAAGTGCAGCCTGGTGAGTAAGATTATAAATGAAAAATTCAGGAATGCAAAATTGAAAATTAGATAAAAGCTATGATTTTCTGTAGCCTAAAACGAATTCTCCAATTCCTTTTTTTTCCATTTCTCCCACCCTTTAAATTGCAGGCTGTTATGAAGATTTACTTAGCATTTATAAAATCTAGAAGAGCAATAAGAGTAGAAGTATTGCATAAAAGCCAAGAGAAGGGTTTCATGTTGAAGAACAATCATAGTGCGTACTTTTGTTTACTAGGAAAAATATAAAGGATTCCCAGAAGGCTAGTACTAAAAGTTAGTTGCTATTAATTCCAGTTGAAGCCATCCTCACAGCTGCCCTTATTACTCTGCTGAAAGCTCCCAAGGGTTCCAGCCACACCGTTGCTGTGGTGACTGCTGCAACCACTCGCTCATTTCAGCTAAAAAACATATTCAGGTTGTCAGCCTGTGCCACCAGCTGATTTTGGCTCAGAACATTAAGGTCACTGACATTGCCTTCTCAATGCATGTTATCAATTGAACCTGCTGCAGTAAGAGAAAGTTGAGACAGGATTGTTGTCTAGGCCAGGAGCCAGTCAGGGTCTCAGGGGATGACAACGTCCTTGGTCATCTCATTTAGAGTCTAATCCTCAACTTCACAGCCAGAAGGTCAGTTCTGTGGGTATATGTAGGGAGAGTTGGGCTCCAGGGTGCTGATTAACATTAATCAAATTAATGCAAGAATAATACATAAACTAGAATGTTCATCATTTTCCGTTATAAAACATATTTATATATAAAATATAATCAAGAATCACAAAATATAATCAAGAGTACCAGAATTCCCATGCCCATACATCAGCAAATTCTCTGCATGATACTTACAAAGCCAAATTTGAATGAGAAGGTTGCTTAGTTATCTGGAAACCAAAGCCAGGGTGAAAAACAAAACTATTTTGGTGGCTGTCATCATGAAACCCAACAACTCTGCCTCACCATTTTCCAAGTTCACTGTAGTTCATTTCCTTGTGTAAACCATCTTGCATTAGGACAAAAACCAACTAAGTCAGCTGTATCTTTAGACTAATATATAGCCATACTCCTCCGAGTTTATAGCTCGAATACTTTAATTTAGTTTTAGATATTCCTCAAACTCTCCAGGCTCCCATTTATAAATCATTGCTTAAAATGCGTTGGTTCTGCAGATGGCTGGTGTCAGATTGACTTTTTCTAATACAGCCTTATGTTCAATTTTGGGGAAGCCTATATCATATACAGAAAACAGTTCAATGTTTCAAATTGTAGAAAGAAAATCAGGAAGACATCATAGAGAAAAGACTTAGTACCAGTTTGATATTGGATCTCTGGTGAGGCATTTGATTTTTAATATTTATTATCATATCCTAATATGTTCTGAAAGATGAAAGACAGTCACCATTTATGGTAGGCAGGATTCTAAGATGGCCTCCAAGATTCCCACCTCCTAATAAATAGGCTCTGCCGTAGTTCCATCCTCTTGAATGTGGGCAGGACCAGTGACTATGATGAGATATCACTCCCACGATCAGGTTCCTATTCAGTTGACTTTGAGTTAATCAAAAGGGAAACTAACCTGGGTGGGCCTACCTAATCTGGTGAGCCCTTTAAAAGGTGAAGCAGCAGAAAGATGCTCTATTGCTGGCCCAGAAGGAAGAAATAAGCAGCCATGCTGTGAACTGAACTGCCTATTGAAAGGGCCATGAAACATACCATTACTCCAACATTTGTGCCTCCTCATATTTCAACTCTGTCCATTCTTCCAAAGAACTTAAACTCTATATGACACCAGAAAAATAGTAAAATTTTTATACGTCATTGGAAAGAGAGCGTTGAATATATGGTTGTCCTGAAAACATTTTTTAAAATGCTATACTTTGTCATATTTCCTTCCGAAAACCAGCTGTCTGGTATGAAGTCCAGAGCTGAGTTTTGAGACAGAGGCAAAAAAGAACCAAATTCCCTACAGTAATACAGTGAGAGGGAAGTTGAGCTTTAGGAATAAGAAGAGAGTTCAATAAGATAGTGAAAAAGAGGTCTGTGAAGGACACAGCCAGTGAGAAATTTACTTGAGCAGCAATGGCCAAAGAATTTGTAAGATCAGGAGCACTCAACATCTGTTTTAAGTTGTTTGCTGTGATGTAACCCCCCTCCACTGACTCAGATCAGTGGGGCTTCAGAGGATGAAGGAATCGGGCAGTTCCTAATAGGGTATAATGCTAGGGGAAGAGGTGGACAACATATGTAGGGGATAATAAGAAGAGAGGTGAAAAAGAATTCAGATGAAGCAGAAGTTTTGATTCAGAAATGACTTGAAATATAAACTCCCTAAACCATGAGAGATATTTCAAGGCTTCTGGGACACCCATCATAAGTAGAAGAGGATTTTGAACCATTTTAATTTGAAAATTATAATGAAACAGATGAGCCACTAATGCTGGAGGGCTTAGCAACTCCCAGACAGTTGACATCAGCTGAAGCAGATGGACCCACTGTGTGATGGTGCAGCTCTCTTCCCACCTTCCTAATCTCGGCACCTGTGGCTGCATTCCTCAGTGGAGAGCAACCCTCACAGTGGCAAGAGGAGGGGCATTTTAAACTTCCTTTTGTGGGAAGAACCACTTTTGTGCTGAGACCAAAAACGTGGTGCAAGACGAAGGATGCCATGTCACCATCATTGGGTGCGCCCCTGACCACAGAAGGTCAGGATCAGTTCTCCCGTTTAGAACCCATCATTCAACTGCTGCAGACCAATCAACCACCATCCAAGTTGGACTACATTAGATTGATAAGAAGAAGCTTCACCGCAGGCAGTGGAGATGAGGGGTATTAACTCTGATGTGAAAGTCCATGCAAGACATTTAAAAAGCTCTCCCCACATTCTCATCTCAGGTAATGGTGTCATTACCTGATGTCAAGATGAACCTATTGCTCCCATTAAGACTAGTGAGTCAAACTTTGGAATAACACCATCAGACATTGCACTTCTCTTCATGCCCATCTTATCAACACTTCATAAAATATCAAACCCCTCTCCCACAAGACTCCTAGGGTTGTATTTTTTGGGCAGTGATTCTGAATAATCTTGTGCTTAAAAAAAGACTCAGATCCAGATAATAAAATGATAGAAGCTCTTGCTGAATAACCTCAAACATGTAAAAAGCAAACTAGGCAGTAAACTTCATGAGGACAGAGACCCTGGGTGTGTCTGGTTGGCCATCATCTCTCAGGTCTTAGCACAGTGCCTGACAAACAGCAGGCCCATGATGACTCGGCCTCTTTATGCTTCCTGAATGTCAGGATTCATTTGCGTGGTCTGGTCTCCAGTCTTCTGGCTGTCTCTGTCTCCCTGAAGATGCCCAGGACAAAAGGCTACACAGCTGCCCTGGGCCGCTGAGTCATCTTCCTATCAGGAAATTGTTTCTGCCTTAGCTAAATAGGTAGGCAATTTTCTGCCTATTTCAGACAGAAAACCTAAGTTTAAAAAAGATTAAGTGAATAGCTCAAGGTTATATGCAAACTCTGGCCCAGTTAGGAATAGAACCCAAGTGGTTCCTAACATTCAATCCTATGGTTACTTTTGCAGAGGTGCCTCTCTTTGTAATTTACAGATATTGTTCCCAAATTGCTCACTGAAAATTCTGCCTAAATATTGAAGGTAAAACAGCTTTATGTGTCCAATAGAGAGAGAAAGAGTATATATAAAATGAAATTTTTCCCACATGAGGAATGAATCACTGTAAGGAACATTTGTTCAGTTGTTTCATTATAAAATAAGAGCATTCCTCCTGGCTGCCACAAAATCCAAATGCTCCATTTTGTTACTAAACACTCCTTTTAACACCAAGCCAAAAATAAGTCACAATGTTAATGCAAACATCTTGCAAGCAAATAAAAGGACTTGTGCCAAATTTATCAGAGTTAGAGGGAAATTGTGTCAGACCTGTCTATGAGAAACTTTCTATTAGATCACCAGTCAATAGGATACCAGCATCTGCTGATCCTGACTGAAAGACATGAGTAATAACAGACAACTTTAGAAAATACATTTTTCTTCCATAGTTAGCAATGCATGACTCACTAGAACTCTCCAGACACTATACTGCATGAATGACTCAAAATTCTACCAAGGACAGAGCACAATCAGTTCTCTCTTCCTGTGCCAGGATTTCTCGTTCCAATTATACTGATTCGTTAGCTTACTTCAAAGACAGAAAATCTTGGTCCATTATCTTTCCTCTTTCAAAAACAGTCATGTATATTTTAATATAAAGACAATTATTAGGGTGCTACAGGAAAATAGAGACTAAACATAATAGCGAATGCTGAAAGCAATCTTCAATTGGTTCAACTCTCATCATTTGGGAGAATGGGTTGGGCAATGACCATGGTTAAGTTTCTTCTGGAAGATTGACCAATGAGAAGAGGTTGTTGCAATACAAGAAATATCGTATTGTGTCACACCAAGAGCCTGCTCATCCAAATCTTCAGTAGCTGATAGTGGTATCAAGGATATTTTGAGAAATATTTCAGTAGTTACTCTCCACGACAGAGGCCTTGTTTCTTTCAAATAACTGTTTTCCTCAATAATTGCAAAAGCTTCCCAGTGAAAGTGCGCACCTCTAGGCTCTTTCCTTTTCATTCTATTCTTGGCATTCCATCTCCAGTTTAATATTATTGAAGGATAATTCTGATAATGACATCAACATAGCATAGTGACTAAGAGAATAGGTCTTGGAATTAGGCCACCCGACCACCAATTAATTTTTTTTTCTTTTTTTCTTTTTTTTTTTTTGAGATGGAGTCTCTCTCTGTTGCCCAGGCTAGAGTGCAGTGGTGCAATCTCGGCTCACTGCAACCTCTGCCTCCCCGGGTTCAAGCGATTCTCCTGCCTCAGCTTCCCGAGTAGCTGGGACTACAGGCACCTGCCCCTACACCTGGCTGATTTTTGTAGTTTTAGTAGAGATGGAGTTTCACCATGTTGGCCAGGCTGGTCTCAAACTCCTGACCTCAGGTGATCCATCTGCCTCAGCCTCCCAAAATGCTGGGATTACAGGAGTGAGCCACCACACTTGGTCATCACCAATTATGTTTTTAACCTCTTCATGCCTCAGTTTTCTTATCTGTGACATGGAGTTTGTGAGATGCTTGAATAACTTTTAACTTTGTGTTAAAAATGAGTGTGTAAGCAAACAGAGCATTCATGGTTAAGAGAATAGGTTCTAGAATGACATTTGGGGTTAAATATGTTGGTTTTGCCATTTAACTGTCTGCAAGGCTGAACCAGTTATCTTATTCTGTATAGCAAATCACCCCCAAAACTTTCTGGCTTATGACAGCAATAATCATTTTTTTTGTCTCCCACAGTTTCTGTAGGTCAGATTTGGGGAGCAGCTTGGCTGGGTGGTCTTGGACACAAGGTCTCTCATGAGGTTGCAGTCAGATGTTGGCTAGGGCTACAGTCATCTGAAAATTAGACCGGGGTTGGAAGATCTACATTTAAGGCAGCTTACTCACATGACAAGTTGGTGGAGGTTATGGGCAGGGAGATTAATTTCCTTTCACATGGGCCTCTCCACTGGTTACTTGAATGTTCTTATGACATGGCAACTGGCATACCCCACAGTGACCCAGGAAAGCAAAGCAGCTCCAATGCCTTTATGGCTTCACCTTGCAATTTATATCCCATCAACTCTGCCATGTTCTACTGGTCACACTGTCCACCCCAGATTTAATGTGAAAGGGGACTACTCAAGGCACTGACACCAGAATGTGAAAATCACTGGCAGCTATCTTGGAAAATGACTACCACAAACATATTGAGCGAGCTATTTTTAGCTCTTTAAACCTTAGTCTCCTTATTTGCCAAATACAGACAATAACAATATACTTATGTCATAGGGTTGTTATGAGAATTGACAAGATGATACATGTAAAGTACTTGGTACCTACTAATTACTCAAAAATATTACTTATTATTATTATTATAATCCAGTAATAATCAAACTATTCCAGGGGCTGCCATGAGGAAAAGGGTTTTACTTCCGGGGAGTAGATAAAACTGTAAATCTTCCCCATCTTCTGCCTCATTCTTATTTCTTTCAGTTGACTTCATTTTGTCTCATATGTATTAGGCTTCCTCATAAGATTTTCATTTGAAGAAAGGATTATTCAGCTTTTTAAAAAAGAAAACTACATTTAAAAAATAAAAGTGTTATTGATCATTATTTATTTCAAGCAGTAAGAATTTTAGTAAAGATAAATGTGTGAATGTATCTTTATAATTTCCATATAGATAGCATTACCTAGCTAATTAGTGATATAGTATGGCTGGAAAGCAGAGAATATCAGATTGTATAAAAGACCACCTAGTCCAGTGTAAAACCCTTAAGGCTATTAACCCATTTCCACAGCAGTCAGATGGAAGACCTGACATTTGAGGTTGTTGGGTGAATGTATTAGGTAAACTCTTGCACATTCCAAAAGTTGATTTATTCACCATGGTATGTACTCAAGCACCTACTTTGTGTGTGCCCTTGTCTAACTGCTGGCTATATATTAGTGAACAAGATGAATAAACTTCCAGTTTCCATTGAGCTTTCATTTTGTGAGGGAAAAGACAAGGAATAAACAAATAAATGAACACTGTAATTTCAGGCAGTGATAAATGCTATAATAATGAAAAGCAATGATGTGGTAAAGTGACCAAGCAGTTGGAAGATTGGTTTAACTGGGATGGTCAAGGCAGTGTTCTACAGGAAGATGACATTTGAGCTGAATTTTGAACAATGACAACGAATCAGCCATATCAGCAATTGACAGAGGAATTCCTAGATATGTACTAACATGGCACCTTGGGAAGCCTGAGCCATCAGGTGACCTCATTCCAATGGAAATCTTACTATTTACTAAAGTTACTGAAACTTGGTTTGAAAGATATTCTGAATAGACTTCTTTCCCTTTGATGATGCATCTTCATAGAGACATTTGGCTAAAGTTGCTGATTAGAGACAATATTTCTGACAAAAAACAATGGAATTGCCGATAGATGGTGTGACTGAGACCAATGCCTCCAAGCTAAAAACCAGTTCAATCTGGGCCACTTTGAAAATATCCTAGAATATCTGAAGGATCAACTTAAGCCTATTTTTCATGGGCTTAAGTTGAAAACAGAAGTCAATACATAGAGGACCCAAGTATAGAACAGATAACACATGCATTCTTGTCTAGTTTCCCTAAGATTTTTCAACCTTCTTTTCACCACCAACCTATACACTTAGAAAGGAGGGGAAGGGGTGTCAAGAGAGAGAAATAAATGAAACATAAAAGACTTAAGGAGGAAAGGAGTAACTACAAAGTAAAATCAAATCTGGAAGGCTGAGGCGGGCAGATTGCTTGAGCCCAAGAGTTAGAAACAAGCTTGGGCAACGTAGGGAAAGCCCATCTGTACAAAAAACACAAAAAATTAGCCAGGTATGGTGGCATGCATCTGGAGACACAGCTACTGGGGAGGCTGAGGTGGGAGGACCCCTTGAGCCTGGGAAGTAGAGGTTGTAGTGAGCTGTGATGGTGCCACTGAACTCCACCTTGGGCAACAGCGTGAGACTCCGTCTCAATTAAAAAAAAAAAAATCAAATCACATCAGAGTTGGAAGAGCCCTTAGAGATGGTCCTGTCCGACCCCCTCAGGTTATACATGCACAAACCAAGGCGCACAGAAATTAGGCAACTTCTCAAAAGTACACAGTCAATAGCTAAGCGGCACCCTCACACACCAATGGGAAGAAGAGGTGATAGCGGTGTTCCCTTACTTCCCGTACAGCCTCGGCTTCATATAAGGTGAACAAGGGCCTCTCCATCCTGAATTCAGGGAATGCCCCACCCCTACTTCCCACTCTCAGCAGGTAAAATGCCCTGATCTGTAGAAGAATTGAGTTTGAGTTGCCTGTGAAACATCTACATAGAGATTGCCCAGGAAGCTATTGGACATAAGGGTAAATAACTTAGGAGCAAGATCTCAGCAAAGATGTGGATTGATGAGTCATCAGTGTACAGCTGAAGATAGGTCCAGTTACAATACTTCCTGTTTTTACATTATGAATCTGAGACCCAGAAATGTGATGTAACTTGACTGGAGCCATATTAGTAGGTACAGAGCAGGGATTTAGACCCTAGTCTTCCTGACTCCCATGTCTGTGCCCCTTCCAAGAGGGCTTGCTGATATGACTATGTGCTCTGATGAGGAGTGGTAGGAAGGTGTTACAGCAGAGCAATGCTCTTTTAATTTCAATTGCATATTTCTATTTCTAATATATAGCTAAATATAAATATGTCTAATGTGGGTGGCTATACACATTTTGCAGCTTATGCAGCCAACGAATTGCCTACTGACAGGCAACCAGCCATTCACCCTTGTCCTTTGGATATGATTCCAACAAGAAGCTCTGTAAAGCTGAGAGAAATCTCATAATGCCTTCCAGATAGTCCCTTCTGGGTCCTGTAATCTAACCAAAAGAGTGCAGGATGCCTGCCAGGTACTGTAATTGGGCCTATCTTTAGCTATCAACTGATGATTTCTTTTATAGGAACCTGGTGACTCCTGACTGTGCTACCCAAGAAGACTGTGTGGAAGGAAGCAGCAGACATCAGCATGTCCATTGCACCAAAACTGGAAGCCCAACCAGTGATTTCTGTAGCAATTTCTGAAGTTGCTGAGCAAGTGGATTGAGAGCTTTTAAGATAACTCTATACTGAGTATCAAACAAAGACCAGAAAACACCTAAGAGTGAATTACTCATCTCAGCTGCATTATTTTATGGTTTTTAGGACACAATGGAAAACAATGGAAGCTCCACAGCTATTAATTAAAAACTTTGGGGGTACCACCAAGAACTTCCCAGGCATGTAATGGTTGGTCCACTGTTCACCCTTCCTTGTTCAAGAAGGATTTCCTGAGCACCTTCTCTGATGCTTGCCTTCCCTCCCTATAGTCTTTTGGTCCTCTCTTTTCTGTTTCTTTGCTTCAAGCCTAAGGAGCTTTTCCCCAGACCTTTATTTTATTTTATGTTATTTTATGTTATTTTAGATGGAGTCTTGCTCTGTCGCTCAGGCTGGAATGCAGTGGCATGATCTCGGCTCACTGCAGTCTCCAGCTCCTGGGTTCAAGTGAGTCTCCTGCCTCAGCCTCCCGAGTAGTTGGGATTACAGGTGCCCACCATCACACCCAGCTAATTTTTGTATTTTTAGTAAAGATAGGGTTTCACCATGTTAGCCAGGATGGTCTCGATCTCCTGACCTCATGATCCCCCCGCCTCCCAAAGTGCTGGGATTATAGGCATGAGCCACAGCACCCAGCTCCCCAGACCTTTCAATATTAACCTAAGACCCAAAGGGTGAGAAATTTATCATTGTTAATACCTTTATTTCTCCTGCAACTCTCAACCACCCCGCTTTCTCTGATACTACATTCCTCTTGCTCATTTCCTGCCTTTCTGATGGCTCTTCTCTGCTCCTGTCATCAACAACCCTTCTTTATGCCCTTTCTATAGGACATTTCCCAAGGCTGTTGCATTGGGTCTATTTTCTAAAATTCTTACACTTAATTCCTTGGTGATCTCATCAATTTCACCCTTGCCCCAACCCAGCTTTAACTATTTGAGGATGACTTCCAAATCCACATCTTCAGTCCTGAACTTCAAGTCATATACATTTTCTAATGCCTGATAAATAATTCTACTGAAAAGTCCTACCAGCACCTCTAACTTAAAAACAAGACTTTTTTATTGTTGACAATAGACCATCCATGATTCTACCCATCCAAACTTGAAAGCTTAGAGCCATGGCACCATTCGTTTTAATTTTAATCTCCTGAGTTCACTGTGTGGAGAATAGTATCAACTTCTTAGATGAATTCACAGCTCTACATCTATCTTTCCTACCCCTACCTTTACACTTAATCCAGTCCCAACCTCTCTTTCTTGCCTCACCACTCACATTTCTGTCTTCCCTCCTACCCTAATCCTTTCACCCTACTCTTCCACTTGTGTTGTACCTTGGATTATATTACTCTTTTCTCTTTCATTCCAATATCTTTCCCTTCCCCTTAAAGAGCATTTCTCATCTCTAACTGATAAGATAGGACCCATTCTCAGACCCATCTCAAGTAACATATGCCCAGAAATGGTAAGTTTCCTCCAGTGTGCAGCCACCTGTGAGAGAAGATGTAATTTCATGTCCAAATGCCTTCTCTCTCACTCTCCAAGTTAGTCTACCTCCTGCCCCGGAAATTCTACTTCCTTAATGCTTCTTAAATCTATACATTTTCCTTTATTTCCTTTACAATACTTTTGTCCAAGTCACTACTGTTTTCACCTAGGCTACTAACATGGCCTTCTGGCTGACCTCCTGGGTCCTCTTTTGCCTGTCTCCAGTTTGTGCCACACAATACATGTTTTTAGAACATGACTCAAGTCGGGCCACCCCTTCAGTGCCTCCCCATAGTGCCCAAACCCTCAAGCCCTTGGTACACTGGATTCTGCCTGCATCTTCAGCCTCTTCAGCATTTTTTTTTTAAGACAGCATCTTTCTCTGTCTGAAGTATGGTGGTGGGATCATAGCTTATTGCAGCCTCAAACTTCTGGGCTCAAGTGATCATCTCACCTCAGCCTCCTGAGTAGCTAAGACTTCAGGCAATGCCATGCCCAGCTATTTTTTATTATTTTCAGTAGCGATGGGGTCTCACTATGTTGTGCAGGCTGGTTTCGAACTCCTGGTCTCAGGTGATCCTCCTGCCTAGGCCTCCCAAAGCACTGGGATTACGGACGTGAGCCACTATGCCCAGCCTCAGCTTTTTCTCAGTCAGCACCATGCCCATTCCTACTGTGGGACACTTATACCTTCTGTTCTCTCTGCCTAAAATTCTCTCCTTCCACTCTGCTCTCCTAGCCTTCAGAACACATCTCAAATATTCCTCCTTTTGAAAAGCCTTCCATGCCTATATTCCCCCAGCTGTCAATGATACTGTGTGTGTACTTTCCCTTCATGGCAATTCTCTCAGTTAATTACAGATGATAGCCACAGACTTACAATGGGGTTATGTCCCAATAAACCCATCCTAAATTGAAAATGCCATAAGTTGAAAATGCACTTAATACATCTAACTCATTGAACATCATAGCTTTGCCTAGCCTACCTTAAAGGTACTCAGAAAATGTATATTATGTTACAAAATATTCTAACAGAAAGCCAATTTTAAAATAAAGTGTTGAATATTTCATGTAAGTTGTTGAATACTGTACTGATACTGAAAAAGAAAATTATTATATGGGTACTCTGAGTACAGTTTCTACTGAATGGCTATCACTTTAGCACCATCCTAAAGTAAAAAAAATTCATAAGTTTAATCATCATAAATTGGGGACCATCTGTATTTTACTATATATTTCTATTACTTGATTCATGTCTGTCTCCCCCACTAGATTAAATGTTCCATGAAGAAAAAGGCTGTATCTGATATGCTCATCATTTTGTCTAAGCTTTTGTTCCAAATTTCCAGCAATGTCTGGACATAGTAAAAGCTACCCAATAGATATCTGTTCATTCAGTGGGTGAATTGTTATTCTCTGCCCTCAGATTTCCTAAGTAAAAAGGAACTCCTTCCTTATACCTATTTCTTTCTGGTAATATTGACTATGGTTTTCTGAAAATAAAAGTGAGAAGTTTTAACCCACTTTGTTGAACAAGTCCTATGGGTATAACAACAGCCATAATTCCAGGCTTCAGCTTCTCTTTCAAAAAAGTATTAATGGGTACAAAAACTGGCAAAGAGAGGGAAAATATAGGTGGGTGTAAATGAGGTTAAGGAAAGTACATGTTTTGACTCCACAGCAGAAAAAAGTCATTTATATGTCTTTCCTTCATCCCACCCAACACTAGGTTTCAGAAATTGGAACCAAACTAAGAACTAATAAATGTGATGGTCATAGGTCACAATGACAATGTTTTTAAAGTGCTGCTTTCTCCACTCAACCAATTTATTTTAAAGCTCTTCCTGAAAATGATTTATACTAGGTTTTGAACTAAAAAGTTTCAAAATATTTTTACCTCTGACATTTCCATGAAAACCAAAGATAAAAGTGACATTGAGTTAGGGAAAATATTCAATGCAAATACAAATGCATTGTCCTTCCTTACATCTGACTCTAATGAGCATAGGTACATGCTCAAAATTCTGCTTGTAAACATTTCTGTTCAGCTGTATTGAATTCCACTGATAAAACTGAGAGGACATGAGGTGATGAAGAAGTGGGGACAAACGGTAAGACCACTAGACTAGAAAGCAGAAAACCAGTATTCTAGTTCCACCACTTAATAGTCATTTGACAAAGCATTTAATTTCTCTGTGCCCAAATTTCAGGAATTATAAAATGGCAGTGATAGAGCTTTGGTTCAGGAAACCCGACTAACATCACATGGGTTAACAATAAAGGTGTATGACAGGGGACACATCCATAAGAGTAGTGAGCACTGAAGTTGTTAAAGTGACTTCTTGTTGAGGCAGAAAGTCATAACCCAGGATGCTTACAGAAGATGACAATAGAGATAGGAGTTGGAATTTTTCTTCCCTCTGGGACCCAGGATTGATCCAAGCCCAGAGATCGCATATTCCGAGAGCAGTAGTGGGCTGAGGATGACAGTAAGCACAATTAATTAAACATCCTCTCTTGAAATATACCAGATTTTCTCCCTCTTTATGAACCCCACATGCCCAAAGAACCTGGCAAAAATGGAGTTGGCAGAGGAAAGTCATACTAGCTCCCCATGATAATGATCTAGCACTGTATTCATAAATATAAATGGAAAGCCAAGGATTCCTTCCATTTGTGTAAAAATACTTCAATGGCTCAAAAGAGAGGGACCAAAATAGAGGTAAAATTGTAAAAACCTTCCAGAAAGCAGAGTATAATTTTTAAAAAATGTTTAAAGAAAACCAAGAGAACAAAAAGTTAAGGAATATGGAAGATAAATCTAGGAGAGATGTTGTATATCTAATAGGAATTCTGGAAGGAGAACACAGGAGCTTTAACAATTAAAGATATAATTGAAGAAAACATCCTAGAGCTGAAGAAAACATGGAATTGTCAGATTGAAAGAGGTTACTGAGTGCCCCTATGGATGAAATTTCAAAACACCCCAAAGTAAAAAAAGCTAAAAGCTTCTAGGGAAAAATAATAGATTCCCTACTTACCTCACTGCTCAAAAGAATCTGATTATTTCACCTCTCAAAAGCATCAGACTGACATTGGATTTGCCGTCAGCAATCTTAGAAACTAAAATACAATAGGGAATTGCTTTTGAGGAATGAGGGTAAATTATTTTGAGGCTACAATTATATGTTTGGCCAAGTTATATCATAAAGTTACTGTAAACAGATTTTCAGACTCATTATGACTCAAAAAATCTGCCCCAATTTCACAATTTTTGTGAAAATTGCTTGAAATTTCACTTACATGTTGTTAACACAAAAAGGAACCCAAGAAAGAGGAAGATATATAATATGTTTGTCAATCTAACCCAAGAGTGAGGTAATCAAGGAAATCTCAATATTTTAGATGCATAGTATACCTAAGGAGAAATTGATACAAAATTCATCAGGAAATCAGAGGATTCTAAAAACAATAAAAAATGCATTCAAGAAGATAGAACATTCCTTTTAAAAACACAGAAAGGTTAATATATATATCTATATACATACATACTAATATGTATGTACTAATATGTACTAATACTAATAACACTTTATTAAATATATCTCTGTATATGATTAAATGTAATACACAAATATTTAATATAATCATTAGTGTTTTGATGAAGACATGATATTCTATTTGTCAACAAGTATCTTATGTTGGGTTCCCTAGCAGAGTTCAAGAAGAGGATTCTTTTACAAGTGATTTATTGAGGAAGTGCTCTTTGAAAAAAGGGGGATGATGGAAACAATAAAGAACAGGGAAAATGCTAAGCAGGAACGTGGCTCAACTGAATATTAGCTGTACTCTGACTCCACAGGGCACTAGGGATCACAAATTGCACCAGAGAAAAGGTCCCATCTTGAGGCAAGCTGCTCTATTGCACCACATGTCAGTCAGTCAGCCAGCAGCAGGCTTGTATGGGAGGGAGTAACTTCCCTAGTGAGGCAGTTTCCATTAGCCCAAAGGTAATTCTTTGGAAAACTGGTCGGCTGTAAGCTATCAGATGCCAACACTTAACTGCAGTGAGGCGTGCCTGCAAGGTGAAACAACAGCATTCATTACAACAACAAAGAAAAGCCAGGCAATTTAAAATACCAGGTAAAACAAAAAGCTATATCAGAAATCCAGAGGTCCAAATGTGAGGCAAATTGTAGCATAATTTTGAACAATCAATATTACATGAGAAAGTTTATCTCATTTGATTTTGATGATTAAAATATTCTCCTTTGAATTTCATAGGTTCAGTTATAACATACATTTCCTCCATGAATCACTAATTAGACTTATAGTAAATAATAATTTCATAATCACATTAACATAAGCATGTTTTAAGTTTGTAAAATCAACTTGTAAAAAGAGCATGTAAGACTTAATCATAGCTATAGGACAGAAGGCAAAATTTAAAAACCTTAACAATATCAAAGTAATGGTAGAGTTGAAAGAAGTTGGAAATAAAAAGGGGAGATATGAGATGGAGGAAAGTATAAGAATAAAAATTATTCATCTTCCATAAATGGAGTTAATATATATATTTTCTAAAGTTGAGACATCAAGAAATACAGATTTAAGTTCTATGTTACTTAATATTATAAAGATTTCTAATGAAAGAACTATAAAATAAATATATAGAAACAAAAATTAGAAGGAAAGAGAAAGATAATATAAATAAGCTACATTTCTCATCTTTCATGGAAAGGAATCAATAGATTCTACCTGAGGCTGATAAATCAAGAAATGGACACATAATGATATTATTTGATGTTATGGAGATAAATGCCAAAAGAGGTAAAGTTAGAAACAGTTGAAAATGACTACCTCTGAAGGGTGGTGTAGAGAGGAGTGAGGAAACAGTAAACTTTTCTTTTTAATTTTGTAAACTTCTTATTATGGGATTTTTTGTCTGTCCACATGTATTACTTCAGTAGAACTAATAAAAATGACAATAAGAATACTTTCTGACCTATCTTATCAGGTAATTAAGAGAATTAATTAAATAATGTATAGGAAGGCACTCTGAAAACTCTTAAGTGCTAAGATAAATGTGAAGTATTATTAAGAGGGCAGTCAAAGACATTTCAAAATAGGAGAAAGGAATGTAGCACTTTTCTTGATCAAGCCACTCTTTCCAAGGTGCCAAGATCCAAGCTGAAAAGGAAGCTGTCTCCAAAACGCTGACTGTAAGATATCTGAAGGAATAAATGTGCTGAGAGAAAGTATTTGGAAGGGAATGACAACAAGAAATTTTAAATAGTAAGTGTCGAGGTAGAATATTGGGTTCCCATAAAATTCTTTCTCCAAACCAAAAACATTGTGAGGAACTAAACAGCAACAGTGATACCATCATCTTAGGAAATGCTATAGCAAAAACATTTCTTGTTAAAATATAAACTTATCACCTCCTTACATCTGAAACCATTTTTAAAGACTTTTGTAAACAGTCTCATAATTAGCATCCCACATGTTTTAGGAGTACTGTGTCCTCATAACTTCTTAATTAGACAGTACTAATCAATAGTCTTGTTAGGGCTTTGAAATAAAATTGTTGATTCATGCCTCTGTCTCCTTTGCAAGAAAGGAAATTTCTCAATTTCTCAGAACAAAAAACCATGTCTAACATTTTGTTCTCGCTCTAGTGCCTACCTCAGAGCCTCCTAGCACATATTAGGTGCCCAGTGAATTTTGCTAAATGGATGGATAGACGGACAGATGGATTGATGGATGGATGGATGGATGGATGGATGGATGGATGGATGGATGAAATAACATAGAAAAAAGTTTTTTTATTCTGTAAAGCAAGCCCTTGGTTTGTCCATAATGTGCAATAAATGTCTGGGGACTGTCTCAGCCATTGTTCTTCTGTTAGCATGTAGCAATAGGGGAGGAAACTGACCCTTCGATAGCATTGTCCACTTGAGCACTTTGGATAGAACAACTGCATGGTCTGTCCTTTCTTGAGACCTTTCATGAACATGGACTTTAGCCTCCAGTGCAGGTGGGTTCAAATCCCATTCTCCTGGTTAGAGTCTGTATGACCTTGGGCAAGTTTCTTAACATTTACACAATAATCACAACCAGCAACTAACAGGTATTTATGGAGAACATACTATTCATATACTCTGTTGTGTGCCTGCCTCCTCAGAGACTCATCTGAAAAATGAAAGTAAGGGTATCCACCTCAGATAGTTGTGAAAGTAACTTACTGAAACAATGTATGCAAAGCTCTCAACACATAGTAAATTTTCATTAAATGGCTATCATTATTATTATCATCCTCATCATCATCAATGTGCAACTCTTGTTTTTTTGTTTTTTTTTTTTTGAGACGGAGTCTCGCTCTGTCGCCCAGGCTGGAGTGCAGTGGTGCAATCTCGGCTCACTGCAAGCTCCGCCTCCCGGGTTCACGCCATTCTCCTGCCTCAGCCTCCCGAGTAGCTGGGACTACAGGCGCCCGCCACTGCGCCCGGCTAATTTTTTGTATTTTTAGTAGAGATGGGGTTTCACCGTGGTCTCGATCTCCTGACCTCGTGATCCGCCCACCTCGGCCTCCCAAAGTGCTGGGACAACTCTTGTTACTGAGTGACCATTATACGCAGTCACTGTCTGCAGAGCTGGGTCAAAAAAGATAAGCAAAACAAGGAGCTCACAGTCCAGCAGGGGACATAAACAAGCTGCTGGGCCACCTTACTCTGTGTCACTCTCCATGTGCTTCATGCACAAGCTCATTTAACAAAGTATCCCTCTTGGGCCAAATTTTCCCTCCTGGATACCTACTAAGGTACTGGCCAGCAAGAGAAGATACATATGGTAGGAAGGTGAGTTACAGAGGTCCTTGTACTGAATTATTTGTGAACATTCTTCTCTCCCTCCTCAACATATCCAGGGGCCATGATTGACCTCTGTTCCTCCATAGTCCCTAGCTCCCTAGCATGTGTGTCCCATAGAGTGCTAGATGAATATTGCTTGATGGCCCTAAATTAGTCAAGGCAAGAGACCGAACCATGGGGAACAATCCAGAAAGAGGTGATAAAGCAGGCTCTGGACTCAGTAATTCACAATGAAAGTGGCATGGGAATCCTGTAAGCCTGAAGGAGTCATGGGCACAGAGGTTCTGGGTATTCGAGCACCCCCAGACTGTCCATAAACAAAAAAGCCAGAAGCAGCTTCTTATTTAAACCATCAGGTTTTGGGTCATGCAGTGTTGGCTCAGACATACCAGACCAGACCTGGGAATTCATGACCAAGCCTGAGGATATACAAATGAGCAGGGAAGTGAGCCTTTCGTTGGAGCCTCCACTAAAGGCACCACTTTTAAGGTGTGTAGAGGGGAAGAAAAGACCCATTTCCACCCTACAATTGTTGAATTCCCTTCTTTCTGGTTGCCACAGTCTTAACATTTTTTGGAATATGTGATATGGCAAGGAGAATAGCAACATCTTCCCACTGGAGTCGCCTCTGTTCTGCGCTTTTTCTAATTGCATGACAAATATTTTCTCTGTCATCATTTTCTTGAACTCAGACTTTTTTTTTTCAAGAAAGGAGGATGGCACAAAAAACTTGGCAATAGATTAACATCATTTTATACCCAGAATTCAGTTTCTTATATCATAAATGTTTTATCTTTAGAATGTTCATTTTGGAAGAAAGATTGAAAAGACTCTGTGAGAAATTGAATGTGCAAAAATTTTGTGAGTCTGTGAATTATAGAGAGTGCATACAATTCTGTGAATTATAGACAGCATCCTTTCCCTTGAGTTTATTTCTGAGCCAGGCTGGAATTGAACATGATCATGTTCTCCACATCTCCGGCGTACTTCATTCAAACCCTTATCACAGAAGCTCAGTATCAATGTCCCCTGATTTTCCAGCACCCCCACTGGTTAAACAACAAGGATCATTTTCCCTGGCCCTGTAATGATTTTGCAGTAAAGGACAGAATTGATTTCAGGGCTATGACTCAGGGCTTGGTAAAATATTGGCCAAGAAGTGGGTGTAAGCAGCCACTAGCACTCTGGAGATTTCTGTACCTTGTTAGCGGCTAAAAATACTCATGTAACCAATTACGCTAATTTCAAGAAAACATCTAAGTATTTGAGTACTTAGCGCTTTCTTCTTAGGAATCTTTAAAGGATTAAGTAGCTTGCTGTATTAATATTCTTCCTTCAGCCATTTTGTGGAGAAGAAAGTAGGCTGGTATAATTAACAAGGAAGGCTTTTTCTTTGCAAGCTTACTGTGTGTCTATCACTGTACAGGAGAGTAAACAATAGGAGAGTAAGAACTGATTCATGCCTTCTAGATATCTATAGCCTAGGTCAGGGGGCTGGAAACATTCATTCATTAAGCAAAATACCCCAAAGGAGTGGTTCAGGTGGCCAGTGCCACCAAGGCTCAAGAATGAAGGTAACATGTCCCATGGAGCAGGAGGGAAGATTGTGATAGAGAAGGGGCATCATGGCAGCCGAGCACAGGCCATGCTGGGTCACTGAGACCACCAGGGCCTACAGCCGCAGGTCCTGGCCTGCCACCTCCAGAGACAGGAGGGAATTTGCTGCAGGGCCTCTGACTCCTGGCTCTCCTCTCTTCTTCCACGTGGAAAGAATTACCAGATGCTTTTCTGCTTTAGGCTGCAACACAGGATCTAATTCAGGAGTGACAAGTTGGTTATCCCTCAGACCTCACTGCCCACACTTGAAGCCCTAAACACAGTGCTAAAGAGCCTCAGTGGCCTTGCCCCCATCTGCCTGTCCAGATGTTCTTCTCAACGACATGCCTCTCAATGCTTGTGTACTTCAAAACCAGATCCTTAAAACCTACCCTGTGCTTTCTCCACCCTATGCTTTCACTGTCACTGTCCTCTCTACCCAGAAGAGCCTTCCTTGCCGTCTTTCCCTGTGGAGACCACACTTATTCTCAAATCCCACCTTCGATATTCTATCTTTACAAAATCTTCCCTGACCCAACTCCTAAACCACTGGCTGCCTGGTTGAAAATAATCTCACTCCACCAATTATCCCAATAGCATTTTGTCTGTAGCTTATATCACTCTTCATATTATACTCTATACTGAATTCTCATGAATGCCCCTTTCTCCCCACCAAATTCTTTGAGGGACAAGAAAATGCCTTTCACATCCCTGCCCTCAATTTCCTAGCATGTTTCTACCAAAAAGTACTAAGTAAATATTTGTTATGTGGCCCTAAATTAGTCAAGGTAAGACACTGAGCAATGGAGGACCACCAAGAAAGAGGTGACAAAGGTGTAATCAACAATGAAAATGGCAGGGAAATCCCATAGGCCTGAGGGTGGAAGTCACCGGCTAGAGTCAGCTGTACTGCTTCCTAGCTCTGTTATTTTGACCAAATTGTTTAAACTTTTTGGATCTCAGTTTCTTCCTTGTGAAATAGACATAGAAGCACCTCTTTGAGTGCTGGAGAGCCAAGATGAAGCATAGAGTCTAGGTGAACTAGCCCAAGTGTGAACTTTTGTCATCTATGACTCTAGGTGGGGTGGGGGCGGGGTTCATGTGCCCTTTGAGTTGCCTGCAACTTGGGGGATGTTTGTTAAATGAGCATTCTTCAGACCTTTGTTATACGGGGCAAGGGGGTGTTGTTCTAGACTGTAGGGGCAGAGGTGTTGACCTCATCACATTTCTTAGTCCATGGCATGCTATTATCATTGGTTGCTGCCAGGCCATTCTCATATTTATTAATTATGCATTAATTCTCATGTATCCCCATTTCCTATTCTTCCTCCTCTCTTTGCCCCCGTATTTTGTGTACCTCCTTAAAAAATCTGTATTTGTTTTGTATTCATGTATTTTTAATTTACTCAAGTGGTAGTGTGCTAAATATTGCATTCTATTTCCTACTTTTTCTCACTTAGCACCCTGTTTTAACATCAATCCATATTTTTTTGTATGTATTTGATTCATCTTACCCATCATTAAGTGCTAGGTGCCTTGCAATTTATCAAAAATATTGCCACAGAGAATATTCCTATTCATGTTTCTTGATGAACTTATGTAAAAATTTCTCTGAGATACACCTGGAAACATAGCATCTGCATTTTAGGTAGGGGGCTCATACACCCCAGCTTACCCAGGATGATCCATGAATAGTTAATAACACTCATTGCTGAGTCATCCTAGGCAAAGGACATGCTACCTAATTGGAGTAAGTACTGCCAGCTTCCCTTCAGCAATAGTTATCAACTTTGCATGTTGGAATCATTTGGGGAACTTTAAAAAAATACTGCTGCCTGGGGTCAACTCCCAGGGATTCTGATGTAATTGGTCTGAGTGTGGCTTGAGCAACAGGATCTTAAAAGCTCCGGAAAATCCTAATAGGCACCCACTGTTGAGAACCTCTGCTCCACCAGAACAGTCTTTACCAATCTATTCTCCCATCAGCAAGGTTTTCATACACCCACTTGGCATTACCCAACTGAAAGCATTTTGTAAAATGTAACTCTGTAAAAAGCAGGTTTTACTACGACTTGTTCAGTTGGCCATGCCAAGGCTTCAGTGACTCACTCTGATTTAAGATGCTGCTTGCCAGTGTGATATTTCACATTAGCAATGATTTTTTTATATAAGCAAATGGTAGTTGGGGGCAGAGTAAACAGGGCTTTGAAAATGCTTTAAATTTTTATTTGAAGTTAAATGTAGAACTGTCTGGTTTAATGGGATCCGTCCCCTTGAACAATGTCCAACTCCTAGGCAGCATACCTAGCTCACCGCTATGTTCACAACTGCCCCAGGCTTGGCAATGGCTCAGATGGGCAGGAACAAGGTTTGAGTGTCTGTATCTTTTCCTGGTCCTGCCAGCTAACTGCTTGTGTTAAGAAGTAAAGGCAGTTAAAAGAGTGTTGGATTTTTTTTTTTTAAGTTTTAAAAAAGACCAAAATGTAAGTAGTAATTTTTAAAGTGACATTTAGTAAAACCATAAAACCTTGCAAGGAATTAACAGAGCTGGATAGCAGACTATTTTGGGTTATAGTAGTACCTTCCAAAAGAAAATTGCAACTACTTTAGGTGGCAATCTTTCTAAAATTAATTATAAACTGCCCTCTAAGACAGAACACACGGAACTGAATTTAATCTCCTTTGCAAATGACCCATTCTCATCATTGTGGACATCAGTGCAATTAGTTTACTCTGTGGAGACGACCAAAATGTACCAACCTCTTTGCCTTTTCTCTCAATGTTCCCAGGCTGCTATGACTGGAGCTTCTAAGCCCACTTGTAGTTTTTCTGATTCCTTCCACACCCTTAGGATTCTAGCCATTACTTCTTAACTACCCCAAGCAAGCCTGTCTGAAATAGCTCCAAATTCTAAAGTCTTCCCTACTGCTGTGCTCCATGGTTGCCTTCAATTTGCTTTGCTAGAATGATGTCTATAGTACACATAAAGAGGCTCTGACTGAGAGGCTGAATGGGTCTTCAATAAGCAAAGGAACTTTGCAACAAAACTTTTTACTCAGAGACCTTTGATAGATTATTACCTGGTGCTCGGCTATGTTCTCAAACAATGGGAATTTTAGCTAACTGGATTCTGGCTAGAAAAAGCGTATGTTGATATCTTAGTCAGTTTAGCGTATCTCATGATACGTAAGGAAGAAGAAACATTCTCATTGATAATTCATGTTCATTTAGTATCAAGAAGTCTTTGTTTTTTAAAGAAAAAAATAAGTTTACATGCTGTTTCCTCTGCCCAAAAGCCTCTTTCCTCCTTCTCTACATGCAAATCCTACTTACCTTTGAAGACTCAAGCCCAGGGCTCCCTTCTTGGGATATCATCCCTGACTCTCCCTAGCAAAATTATCTTTTCTACCTTTCATACTCCCAAAGAGTGGAAGTGTCTCACCAAATAGACTATGAGCCTCTTGTTCATCCTTACATACCCAGGACCTAACACTGGGACTGGCATTTGGTGCTTAAAATATTTGTGAATAAACGTATATATTTTAGAATATGTGGCCATCTCATGGAGTGGGAAAGGTATATAAATAGTTAAGGGTGGTACAAGAAAAAAAAACAGATGATAAAGAAGAACAGATAGGAAAGTGAAAATCAGAGAAGGGGGAAGGAAAGTAGGGGAAGAGAAAGAGAATATGTGAATAACAGACATGTTAAGGACAGTGAGATTTGATAGGCTCTGGAATGTTGGATTACCCACCCTTGCCAACTTTTCTGTTTAAGCTATACATTTCAGACTCTGGTTTCCTTTCTTACCTCGTTCCTCTGAGATGCTAATTAGCTTTCAAAACTGGCTCATAATCTTTCATTTTTCTTAACCTTAAACCTTAAAACTTCAAAGTTATTCACCCATCACTCCTACTCTCTTGATTTAGAACTTCAAGTTTCTTAGCCCGCTCCCCCTATGTTATCAGAATAATATAGTCAGAATGCAGGAAACACTTCCGTCATCAGAATATTTCACATTGAATGGTAGGGAGCTGTTGTTTAAGGACTTGTGATGAGAAGACATGTGTTGTCACCATCACCAGAGGAAACAAGTATCACATAATTCTTTGGACTGTACCCACTATTTAACAAGTTACTCCTTTAGTTAACAAAAGATAGAAAGAAAAAGGGTGAAGAAGAGGATGCAAAGAGCTTATTTCATATGATCTATAAAATCAAAAGGCAAACAGCAGGGAGTCACAGGTAGCAATCTGGGATTTAAAGAAAGAAAATACCAACTTCTGAATTCCATGGTTTCAAAACTAATTTATTCACCGTGAACCAGTCTTGCAATTCATTACCTTCACCCAGAGACAAGATTGAATGTTAACTCTTTTCCTGACCTAAAAATAATAGGTGCCACTTGCTTAGAAATGAAACTTAGTTAGAGCATAATAACAAAGTGAATCAATATGATTGTTACAAAGCTAAAAAAAAAAAAACAAACAACAACAGCAAAAACAGGCTAAGTCCTGGATCTTTGGGGAAAGGAAATTTTCAATTCCCTGCTCTTTATGGAGAAAAAATGCTTGACAGGAAAGCTGATAGACTTCCCTTAGAAGCGCCAAGAGTGAACTAAAAAATAGTCTAAGAATTAAAAATAAAATATATATTTCAATCATTTGTTTAGCCTGAATGAATAGCTGGGAACAATGGTATTACTCCATAGGTTAATAATGATGATGTGCCATTAACTGTGGCAATATTGAGTTCTTGCCAGTGAAGTATGAGTTGTATGCACCGCTTCCAGGCCTGAATCTAAAATACCTGCCATGCATGTTATTCTATGATCTTTCTTCATTTCTGCTAGTGGGAATGAAGATTACCATGGTGACTTGGGAGCTACTTGTTCAATACGGCAAGTCCTTTGTTAGCCTAGGTCCCTGAATGACTGCATGGAATAGAGCCAGTACCAACCAACCTGGAACCTACACTGTTTTCTGTTAAGTGAGTAAGAACTAAATCTCTGGTTCTTTACACCACTACACTCTGGAGTTTTAGTTGTTTGAGCAGCCTATAATAACTACCTATTTCACTTTTATTTTTGAAAAGTTTTAATAAAGTAAATACATATTAATTGGAGAAAATATTATAAATGAAGAGAAACAACAAAAAAGAGGAAATAAAAATCTGTAATTACTCAATATAATAAGATGTACAATCCTAAGACAGGGACCACACATTATCATTTTGTAAGGCATTTTTTTCACTTAAAAATATCATGAACATTTTTCCTTCCATGTCATTAAATACTATTCTGCCACATAATTTTTAGTGATGCATTATTAAAGTTACACAGATCATTGGGAAACCACAGTTGAATGAATAGCAATATTTCTGTTCATAAACTAATGAACCAAAATATTGCTAGGCAACAGTTGTTCTCAGAATGATTAGATCCTGGACTAATAGCACAGGTGACCACTCGGAAAATTATAATTGGTTCTGATGCATGAACCAGTTGGTATTATGGTAGATGAAGAGCTGCTATAATTTTCTGAAAAATCTTTGTCAGAATGTAGGAAACATTCCTATCATCAGACTACTTCAGATGGGGGAGAAGAGAGCAGTTGTTTATAGACTGTGACTTCTTGATCAGAAGAAAATTGGTGTCACAATTTAGAGCCTAGGCCAGATTGGCAGTTCTGCTTTAGTTCACAGAAAGGAGTCCAGGGTAAGCAAAATTTTTGGTAAAAGTTGCAGACTTTTCTTATTCCCTTAGAGACTTGTCATCTGGCCAAACCTAGCTTCAGGAGCATCTGGGAAATGAAATCCAAACAAGGTAGCCTTGTATTCACCAAAAATTCCATGATATGGAGAAAAGAGAGAACCGATTTGGAGAGAAAATAACAGTCTGCCTCATCTTCCCAAGTTAGCACAGAATGCAATGCAGAAGAACAGGCACTCCACCTTAATGGCTCTCTAATATCAACTCCCGCCTTGGCCAAGTATTAGCTCTCTGACCTAGGACCATGACTTAGCCTCAGCTTGCAAAATGGAGACATTAAAATTTACACAGTTGTTATGGAAATTAACTTAATTTATGTAATTTATGAATGTAAATTGTTTACTGTAATTACTATATATTCAGAACCAACAAAAAATTAATGGCATGTGGCCAGCAGAGAAAAGTGCATATAATACACCAAGGAGCAAATCTTAAGTGACACAAAATACAGGCTGCTGGTTAGAAGCATAACCCTGGAGCCAGATTGCTCAGATTTGGATTCTGACTCTACCACTTATGAACCACTTTGGCACGTTAGGTTACCTCTGTGCCTCAGTTTCCTCATCTGGAAAGTGGGGATTATAATTAATATCTACCTCTAGAGTTGCTGTGGTGATTGCATGACTTAATGTAGAAAGTGTGTAGCACAGAGCCTAGCACATAGCAAGCACTATCTAAGTGTTAATTTCTACCCGTCTTAAAGGTGTGTTGCCAAAGAAAATTAACCAGTATTTCTACGAAATCAATACATTGGCCTGAGTCTTTGCAAGTGACATTACACCTGCACATGCATTGACAATCACCCTAAATATCACACCATTTTTGTTCCTATTCCCCGGTACTAAGGCTTCTGTGCTTTCCAACATCAATAGATTAGTATTCTTTAACATGGGAGGTGGGACTACATTCATCACTCAAATTGGACAGGAATTACATCTGCGCCCAATTTCATTTCCTTTTGGAGTGCCATGCATGTTCTCATACATCTTCCCTGGTTCTGTAATACAGGCTTCTGAGTGAACAAAAGTGTCCTTCCAGGTAATGAATTTGCCCAAAGAGTATCCCCGTTGATTCTCAGACTTTAGGATTGAAAGCTATTCTCAGAATCTAGAATTGAATTAGGCCATGTCTTTCTTTTCTATTATTTTTAATCAATGTATTCTTGAATAATGATATACGCCAAAAAGCCCTTCATTATGATGGCTACATTTTAGCAACAATTAAATGTATCCATTTAAATCAATGGCAGCTTATAATCAGGAAAAAAAGCAAAATAGTAAGAACACCTACCTGAATGTCAGATTCTATCAATCTATTCAGTCTCTCTGGTAAGTGTGATTCGTTTGTGGTCCATTCTCACTTCTGTGGAGAATTGCTTTTCTAGAAAAGTTACCATATATCAAAATTATGTAAGTTAAAAATTATTTTTCCACAGATTTAAAGTCCTATTAGGGCATTAAATTCCTGATCAAATGTTCAATGTCCAACTTTTTATTAAAATGTACCTAAAGACTATATTTAGTTGATTAAGAATTATATACCTAATATATACTACAAATATTTAATGCCATATGCCACGTTTTTATCTTCTGCATAATTTCTGCCTTAGCTCATTACAGAAATCTGAAGATGAAGGAATACCTTCATGGAATTCAGAAGGGCTCTTCTTTTCTTTCCTAACATTTTATTCAGAAGCCATTTGAGACTTACAAAAAAGTTGCAGAAATACTATCTGGAGTTCCATATGCCCTCACCTGGTTTCCTCTAATGTTAACATCTTACATCACCATAGTGCAATTATTAAAACCAGAAAATTTAATTTCATACTATGAAATTAACTAATTTTTAGACCTTATTTGAATTTCATCACTTGTTTCTTTTCTGGTCCAGGATTCAATCCAGGATCCTACATTGCATTGAATTGCCACATCTCCTAGTCTTTCCAATTTGGAACAGTTATTCAGTCTTTTAAGAAGACTATAAGCCAATATCTTATAAAATGTCCTTCAGTCTGGATTTTCTAACTATTAGGTTGAGGTTATGCTTTCTGGTGAGAACACTACAGAAGTAAAACCTTCAGGCATCACACCAGGAGACAGATAATTCCAATATGTCTTACTATGGTGATGTAAACTTTGGTCACTTGATTGATTAAGAAGATACCTGCTGGATTTCTCGCTAAAAAATGACTGTTTTCCCTTTGTAATTATGAATATCTTGAAAGGGTATATATTTAAAAATTATACTAATAACTGTTTCTCATGATACCTTCACCTACTGTTAGCATCCATTGATAATACCCACCTAAAACAATTATTACAGTGGTATTTGCCAAAGAGTAACTTTTCTGTTTCCATCATTCTTTCTACATGTTTTATTGATATTCTACTGTAAGGCCGAATGGCACCTTCTCTCCCATTTATTCTTTATTCAGTTATTTATTTACACCAATGTGGACTCTTGGATAATTATTTTATTTTATAGGCTAAAATTCATTACTATTATTATTTATTTTTTTGCTCAGATTCTTCCAGATTTGGCGGGGGTGGGCAGAAAAGCTTGAGGGTTTCACAGCTGCCTCTGAGGAAACCTACAGGGGACACCTAAGGCTACTTAAGGGCTTTAAGAAAGCTGATCAAACAATGTGTCTGGTCATTCTCTTACTCACTTTAAAAATTTCCTGTAGCAAGCACAGGTATTAGACATGAAGTTCTTGGGTTCCATTCAAAGGTGCCTGGAAGACAAGACATTCATCTGTGTGTTTACTGCTATAAAGCCATAATGTATTAACATGGCTTAATATCCTTTGGAGTTCCTCCATTCAAATATACAAAAATCACTTTCTTCCCTTTGGGGAAGGCAAATTCTCCCATAGTTGAAGAAGTGTCCAATCACATTTCTTATTCTTCTCTTTAGTATATTATAAGCTCCTCCCCAAAGGGAAGGAGTATTGTTAATCTGATTAGAGACTAAATACTGACTGGGCTGTGTTTTGCTACTGGGCAGGCTTACTGTGCCCTATCAAAGACATAGGGCCATGCCCTGCTTCCTTCTGCCCTTGCTGTCCCTTGGTATGAACTAGCCTGTATGGCTTGCCTCTGGGGCATGCAGGACAAGGTCTCACTCAGATCTGTTCTTTTCTATTCCAAATAGTCAAAGATTTCTCCATTCTATTTTCCAGCAGAAATGAATCAAACGCCTTGCTGGGCCCTCCCACATTTGAAAATACAGCTTTTTACTGAAGAACTCTGCTTTGGAGGGTGTTGAGTACTTACCCCACGGTTAATAAGCAATATTTTGGGAAATTGCTTGGGAAATGCATGCTCCTGGGGAAGAAATGTGTGGAAGGGGGAAATCAGGTTCCAAATGTCAACATCCTTGAGAAGACACATAATCACTCCTTTGCCACCTTTTTTCTCATCATTCACAGTCATGTGCTCATCCTCCCCTGTGGTTCAGACGGATCAGCCAACCCTGACAGAGAGGGAAAATTCATTGTATAACCTGTGGATCAGCCACATCAGAACCATTTAAAAGTGCAGATTTCCTTTTTTCTGAAACAGATGGTCCAGTCAGAGTTCTGTGGGACCTCAGGTCTCCTCAGCCTATCCTCCTTTCTGTTAACCGGTCTGAGATATTCCATGTTATTTACATAGCTGCCCAACTTGCAGGATTCTCTACCACCAGGGAAAGTTTACTTAAAAGACTTACTTTTTTTTTTTTTTTTTGATGGAGTCTTGCTCTGTCGCCCAGGCTGGAGTGCAGTGGCGTGATCTCAGTTCACTGCCACCTCCGTCTCCCAGGTTCAAGCAATTCTCCTGCCTCAGCCTCCCAAGTAGCTAGGATTACAGGTGCCTACCACCATGCCCAGCTAATTTTTTGTATTTTTAGTAGAGGTGGGTTTTCACCATGTTGGCCAGGCTGGTCTCGAACTCCTGACCTCAAGTGATGTACCCACCTTGGCCTCCCAAAGTGCTGGGATTACAGGCGTGAGCCACTGAGCCTGGCCAAGCCTGGACTTCTTAACCAAACTCCTCTCCTCTTCGTGCCCCTTCTTGCTCTGTCTCATACTCCACTCCATTCTAGCGTGGGGGCATAACTCTGAATCCCAACTCTCTTGGGCATCAGATCCTGCTCCCTATGTGGCATGCTGGATCCGATAAACAGATCTCTCAGAACCATACCATACAGTCTGCCTGATGCCCAAACGTTACATCATTTCATGAATTTCTCCTGGGCTGACACATACCTGTTACTCAAGATTCCAGGACACCATCTTTAGATCTGAGACTAAATCCCCCAAACTCTCCTTAATGTGCTCCCCGACTTCCCCAAAAAAAACTTCTCTGTCAGATCTGTAGCCCCCATCCTCTTCCGCTCCTGCTTCAAGCTCCTCCCTGCCAGCGCCATTTCACTGAGATCCCAATATGTCTGGAGTGTTAGTCTACCATTTGCCCGCTCCAACATATACAGAGGAAACAAAATCAAATCCTGATGTGCGGGGATCATCCTGACCTCTCATACTTTCTACCAAGCTTATTTAAGGCAAAGACCAAATCACATTTTTTTCACAGTAATTAGCTTCCTTCCTTGAAATTTATAATATTTAAACACATTGAGAGGTTCCAGTTCCAGGTAAGATGGAGTAAGCACACTTCTCCTATCTCTCCCAATGAATGCAGCTACAGAACGCATGGGCAGCTGTTTGAGGACTACATTCAGAGTACCCTCATACCTTCAGTGAGTTTGTCAGTCTTTCCCCCATAAGGAGGAAGAGTTTTCCCTGTCCTGGACCCAATCCAGAAGTGGGCATTGGTATAAGCAGAGAGGCTCCAGGGGAAGATCTGCAGTTTAGGCTCAATGAGAGGCCAGGGGTCTCCTAGAAGTGACAGCAGAGGTAATGGGGCCCACAGTGCCTGGTATATAGTTGGTGATTAATTGACTAATCGTAATGATAATAACAAATTACATACTAATGATGACAATAATAACTAACATTTATTAAGTCCCTGCTATGTGCCAATCTCACATCTGAGCACTTTGCTTATATTCATAAAAATGCCATGAAGCTGGGCATGGTAGCGTACACTTGTAGTCCCAGCTACTGGTGAAGCTGAGGCTGGAGGATCGCTTAATCCTGAGAGCTCAAATTTAGCCTGGAAAACATAGCAAGACCCTGTCTCTTAAAAAAAATTTTAGGCCGGGCACAGTGGCTCACGCCTGTAATCCCAGCACTTTGGGAGGCCAAGGCAGGTGGATCATGAGGTCAGGAGTTCAAGACCAGCCTGACCAACATGGTGAAACCCCGTCTTTACTAAAAATACAAAAATTAGCCAGGCATGGTGGCTCATGCCTGTAATCCCAGCTACTTGGGAGGCTGAGGCAGGAGAATTGCTTGAACCCGGGAGATGAAGGTTGCAGTGAGCCGAGATCACGCCACTGCACTCCAACCTGGGTGACAGAGCGAGACTCCGTCTCAAAAAAAAAAAAAGACCAAATTTAGTGCCATGAAGTAGGTTATTATCCTATTTCAGGGGTCTACAGACTACTTGTGTAAAGGGAAAGATAGTGAATATTTTAGACTTTGAGGACCAAAGTCTGTGTCACAACTACATAACTCTGCTCTTATAGTGCAAAAGCATCCATAGATAACATGCAAATAAATGACATGGCTGTGTTCCAATTAAACTTTATTTGCAAAAACAGGCAGCAGAATATGTTTGACTTAAAGCCCATAGTTTGCTGACTGCTATTTTATTTTGAAGATGGGAAAACTGAAACCCAGGTAGCTTGCCCAAGACCACAGAGCTGGTGAATGGCAGAGCCAGGGTTCCAATACAGATCTTAAGTCTGACTCCTCATCACCACGCTACATTGATATTTTTGAGTAAATGAATGAAATGATGACATAGAGACAGACCCAAGTGATATCTTTGGTACGATTTTTTTCAAAGCCCATCGGCAGATGCTAAGTGTCAGAATGTGCCAAGAAAAAACAATTACAATCCTGAACAAGACTGTATTAGTTTCCTATTGCTGCTGTAACACAGTGCCACAAACTTAGTGGTTTAAAACAACATAAATTTATTCTCTTAAAGTTCTGGAGGTCAGAAGTTCAAAATCACTCTGACTGTGCTAAAATCAAGGTGTTGGCAGAACTGCTTTCCTTCACGAGGCTCTCTGGGAAAATTCATTTCCTTGCCTTTTCTACTTCTGAAGGCCACCTGCACTCCTTGGCTGTGGCCGCTTCCTCCATCTCCAAATTCAACAGCATAGCACCTTCTAATCTCTCTTCCGACTGATCCTTCTTCCTCCCCTGACAAGGACCCTAGGGATTACGTTAGGCCCACCCGAATCATCCAGGACCGTCTCCACATCACAAGAGCCTTAACCTAGTTGCATCTGCAAAATCCCTTTTACCAGGTAAGTAATATTCACAGATTTCTGGAATTAGTACATGGGCATCTTTGAGAGGCTCTTTTTCCTATCTACCACAGAGACATTCAGGGCAAAAAGTACTTACCTGGCAAGCTTTCTCCTCTAATGCCTCCTCATAACTTAACCTTTTGCAATCTGAGCAAAAGCAGAACTGAACCCATGCCTAAGGGCTCTATGCATACAAGGGTACAACACAAGCTGCAGTTGGAGGAAAAAATCAACAAAACCCTCTGGGACCTGAGATCAACCAAAAATAAAAGAACGGGTCACCTTATCCAGTTTCAGGTGCCCCCTGCTTCCCTGCCCAAAAAATGAAAACTTAAGCCTTTCTTTTTAACAAAACAATGTTGTTAACGTTTTATTTTTCCCGGCGAAAAGTTCAGCCTTGACATTTTCCATGCTGGTATCTGAAGATATCAGGGTCAGTTTGTATATTCTGGGAAGCGGGTGTGAAGACAGAATTAGGGGTGAAAATACTTATTGAGGAAAAGGCCTATGAAGGATTAACTGGCAAGGGAACAAGAGGAGGCTGGGAGAGCCTTCAGACCAAGGCACAGGTCTGATATCTGTGGAAGGTTGTCTAGAAAGAGGCTCTGGCTTCAGTACAGCTTTGGGAAAGTCGCAGCCAGGCTAGTGGGGAGCTCCAGAGAAAAGCGTGCTCTTTCAAGGAGGGCCAAGCTCTATTTCCCTGCGACGCTCGATCTTTGGCCTGGAGCAACCCAAGGGAACATGGCCGTGGTGTGAATGCCGATTCAAAGGTGTGGCAAAGCTGGACACCATCCACTACCTTTTGTATAACAGGTTCTTTCTGAAAAAGAGATCTGAGCAGCACACCTCCATGATGGCCGGAATAGGTCACCACCTTTATGGATATGATAATTATGAGAGAAATTTTCTTATCCACAACCCTTCAGAGACCGACTATAATGTGTAAAATCTTAGTAATAATGAGGCTTTTTTCCCTTAAACGCTTCTGTTGTTTTTTTTTGTTGTTGTTGTTAATTGATGAGCCATTCTTCTAGAATCTTCTTTGTGAGATTCTTTGAAAGTAAGTTTATATCCTTCTCAGATGGTTTTGTCTCAGAATCTTCCCTCGACGTTGTGTGGTAATGAAGAGCAGTGGCGGGAAGGAGAAGAAACCAAGAAGAAACTGAAAATATTGCAACAGATGAAGGAATTTTTTACTTGGTCAAATGTACTTATTATATTTGAGCTGGGCTTGTTATAGTGCTTGTTCCCATAATGCCATCAGCATCATGAGGGAAAAGTGCTCCCCTGAAGATCTCTGAGCTGCACAAACTGTCTTCTTCACTCCATCCCAAGACTCAGGAGGCTGCAGGGCTGAAGGGGCTCCTGGTAAGTATGTGTTTATGCCCAGCTTATTCTAAAGAGGATTTGAGGAGGGGATGAAATATTCAGAATATGAATAAACTATAAACTAAAAATGGTCTGCCAGTGTAAGATTTTATGGGCAATCAGTTTAAAATAGTGCCCTTACAGAATGGCAAATTCAGAAAGGAGGCTAGATAGAAGTGCCACCTGGGGGAAAGAGAGGGAGGGAGTGGTCTGTCCCACCTCTAGCACATTCTCTACAGGTAAGACATATCCCTTCTTTTACAACCTCACTGTACTTTGAAGATGGCCTTGTAGCTTAGGTGCTCAGTATATACATTTACCCAGTTGAGCTCTGTAGACAAGCTCCTCTTTTAAAATGCTAACCTTAAAATCATGGAGAGACTTCAGAGGAAATAGTAAAGTACACAGTGATACATCAGAAGACAGATCAGGAAACAAATAGAAAAGAGGTTAAAGGGCTGGGTTTTACTGGTGATTTCCCCATCAACTAGCAGCACAGCCTTTTCCCCTTCCCCTGCGTTTCAGGATCCAGGGGTAACTGGAGAATGAGATAAGCCAAGGTGGGGTTGGGGGACAGTGGGGGAAGCAGCAAGAGAGGTGAATGGAGAGATAATAGCCAAGGTATTCAAAGTCATTGGGATGGGAGATGATGAAAAAGGATATAGAAAAAGGGGAAAAACTGAGGGGGATGGAGAGAAAAAAAGAAATGCTGACTTGACTGTTTTACCTTTGTTCTTATTTGCTACAACCTCTTCTCACATCTTAAAATGTTCCTTTGCATGTCACTCCTGTCCTACTTGGGCAGCACCACCTGGGCACTTAATCTTTATTGGTAAAACAGACAAAATAGAAAAGAATACAACAATATGTCAGTCAGGGTCCAACCAGGAAACATAGAATTAAAAATAGAGGGAATTTAATGCATCAAACTTGTTAACAAGTAATGAAGGTGGCTGAGAATCAAATGAGAGAACAGTGAAACTACAACCAGAGATGAGTAACAACAGTAAGTTGCTACCACCCCTAGGTTGGAAAGACAAAGGGAAGAGAAAGTATTCCCAGAGCTTGGAGCCTAGTGCAACTAGGGCCGTTCAAAACCTGTCCTGTGAAGCTGGACAGCTACGAACACTGGTAGAAACACAGTCAAGACTAAGAGGCAAGGGAGAAATATCATTGCTTCTCTCTCTTGCTCTTCTATCTTCCTCCAAAGCCTCCCACTGGCCAGACCTAGCTAGAAACTAGCTGACAAGAAGGCTCAGGAAATGCAGACTTCTGGAGTCAGCCCCCTGCACTACAGAGAAGGACTGAGAAAGGGCAGGACAAACAAGTCTAGGACACACTCAAGCCACTTGTTCTGCCCAACTCCCAAGAGCCATCTGTGATGGTTAATTTTATATGTCAACCTGACTGGGCTAAAGGATGCCCAGATAGCTGTTCAAACATTATTTCTGGGTGTCTGTGAAGTTGTTTCCAGAAGAGGTTAGCAGTTGCATCAGGAGACTAAATGAGAAGAACTGCCCTCATCAATGTGAGTGGGCACCATCCAGTCCACTGATGGCATAAATAGAACAAAAATACAGAGGAAGGATAAATTCACTCTCTCTTCTTGAGCTCAGACATTCATCTTCTCCTGCCCTCAGACATCATAGCTCCTGGTTCTCCAGCTCCCCTGAATCTCAGGCCTTCAAACTCAGACTGAATTGCATCATCAACTTCCCGGGTTCTCCAACTTGAAGAATGATCATGGAACTTCTCAGCCACCATAGTTGACCGAGGCAATTCCCATAATAAATCTCCTCTTATGTATTTACATATATTGTATCCTGTTTCTCAGGAGGACCCCAAAGAATATACCATCTAATTAGCTTGTAAGGGAAGGAAATGATTTGTGAACAAAGGGATTGTCCAGTAGACAGAAAGGACACACAGGTGGGAACTTTCTTCCTCATGAGTCAAAGCTGCATTTTCAATAAGCTGGGTTCAGATAAAGTTATGTAGCCATAAAAGGACATATATAAACAGCTCATCTGCTCTATGTGAACAGATTGTATATATTTTTTGAGGCAGGATCTCGTTCTATTGCCTAGGCTGGAGCATAGTAGCGTGATCATGGCTCACTGTAACTTCTAACTCCTGCAATCAAGTAATCCTCCTGCCTCATCCTCCCAAGTAGCTAGAACTACAAGTGCACACCACCACACCCTGATCTTTTTAAAAATTTTTTCTTGAGATGAGGTCTTACTATGTTGCCCAGGCTGGTCTCAAACTGTTGGCCTCAAGTGATCCTCCCATCTTGGCCTCCCAAAGTGCTGGGATTACAGGCACAAGCCACAAGGCCTAGCCTGAACAGATTGTCTTTACAATGCTTCTTCAAAAGTCAGTAGCTCAAGACTTTGTAATTATTCTTTCCAAGAAACAATATTATGTAATTGTTCATTGCCAAGTAAACATTCAGAAGCCATTTTGAATCATATTATATGCTAACTATATTTTCCAAAGCATGGGATCTTTCAAAGGAATTTCATACCTCTTCAGGATTTAAAACAAGATGGAATACTAAAAATATTAGAACTCTCAAGGACAATGAGACTAAATATTTGAAATTATACAGTTCTTAATTTTTTTAATTTTTTTGAATTTGCCCATAAGGATGCAGTCCTTAAAATTTTTAAATTTCAGATCCTTGCACCAATGTTACACTTGTTCCTGATGTCTAAGTACAGCATGTGTCTATAAGTAGAGCATGTCCTATAGACATTACAGTCCAACTCAAAACACCAATAAAACACATCTCTAGCCCGTAGGAAATTCACCATGGATTTCTTCATCAGGTGTAGAGTTTCCCTTTGGAACCAAGGATCAGGACAGATAAAAGAACACTTGCCTTAGATAAACACTACCTTCATCTATGTCTGAGAAAACGAGTTAAAACTAATACAGTCCTGACTTATGTTGTAGAGCCTTAGGAGGCTGCTCAGAAACCATGTCAGCGGACTGACAATATCTATCTTCAAGTCAAGTCACAACTTGAGACACTGTTAGGAGGATTCACTTTTGTGTCACCATCCTTGGATCACTATTCCTGGGCTTCTTTATCTGGATTTCATCCTGCTTCTTTTTCCATGGGCCTAGATCAACTCCAGATATTCAGGCTCCTCTTGGTCACAGAATGCTTTGAACTCCTTTCTGGCTTTCCTTCTCTGATTCTCTGTTTCCTCTGGTTTTTGTCCTGATCATGGTGTCACACTCCTGATTCATATGACTGACTTCATCTCCTCCTGCTCATCCCAATGGACTTCCTTATCCCTGAGCAGGCTCCCAGCTCCGACCCCTCCTGGCTTGCCCACCCCTATCCCATTGTCCCTACAACATGTCTCATATTTGCATAACTGCAGATAACTCTCCAAGCCAAGGATGACAATGGGAGCACTGTCATGTGACAATGCCATCCACTTAGTAGTGGCTGCTTGAAACCCAGTTTGGGAAAGTATTCTGAGGGAAGGGTGCAATGCATACCATGACTGATAGACAAGACCTGCTATGGGCAAGGTACTTTTAGATTGGTTTAAAAGTAATTGCAATTTTTGTCACTGAAAGTAACAGCAAAACCCACAGTTACTTTTGCACCAACCTAATAATGATAATGCCAGTAAGAGCTTCTAACGTTTGGATGCCTGCTATGCACAAAGCCCTGGGCTAAGCATTTGTCTGCATTTTTATTTAAACTTCAGGATAAAGAAAGTGATGTTCCAGTAGTTAAGCAACTTCCTAAGGTGATACAGTTAGTAAGGAGAAAACCCAAGACTTGAACTCCGGTCTGTCTCATGAAGAACTCAGGCTCCTGGGTCAAACAGTTCTTAATATTCTGCATAAGACACCCAAGGACACCTATTTTTGTGGATTGGATTGGGAAAAGCCTCCTCATTCAGTATGTGAGCAATCATCAGTAAACCACGTGTTTGTCAATTGAGATCTACCTGTTCAGTCATATAAGGAAACTGGAAAAATGCACAAACAATGTGGTAGGGCATTAAATGAAAGAGTTTAATGGAAAGACATGGTAAGAAAGATCAAGAGGAGACAGTAGCTGAAATCCTTTTTTAAATCTCTTGAGTTAGACACACTGATATGCCGAAACTTGAAGTCTACCCACTCCAGGTATAGTATTCCTAGGAGAGAAATGCTGCAAGGGAGCTTCAACTTCAGTATCTGCTCACTATCAGGGATTTCTCTAGGTCTACTCAAACTTTCAGTATCTACTCACTACCAGGGATTTCTCTAGGTCTACTCAAACTTTCAGCTTCATGTGATGGCACCCAGCCAGGAGAATCTCAAGGGAACCCAGAGAGGGTAGGAAGTGATACAAAATCTGGATCTGGCTCTACTCATCAAGCTATGTGCTCTGGTCTGGGCTCCATCAGCCTGGAGGATAGTGCCTTTTTTCTAAGTGGCTCACACAGGGCACACTTTTTAAAATTCAGGTGCTAGCTACTGCCCTGCTGGAAGTCTCCCATTTTTGCATTCGTGGCTTAACCAACCTCCTTTCTTTGCCTCTGTCTCCCTTCACTAGACCAGATTTTGTCTATTCTACAGTTCTTTAAATATTTCTCTGGGAGCTGAATGGGCTAGAGATGTGGTTTGTTTATGTTGTTTCTTTTTCATTATTTATTATTTTTATTATTTACTACTTATGAACAGCCTCAATAAAGAATTTGGTAGAATCTCTGGAAATTGTATTGATGTTTCTGAAAAATATTTTTCAGAAATACATTGAATGGTTATAGTAGATCAAAATGGCATGTTGCTAGATTTCTGAAAGAATCACAGAGAAATGGAAGGAAAGTTTTGTGTAATGATTTGTCTTTTCAAGATTACAAAATTCCAGAGAGATAGCCATTATCCACTGCACAGATCTGCTTCAGTGTTTAATAGACTCCTTACCAGCAGGGGAGACCAGAAAAACAATCCCACAATTATAGAGCTTCTGCTATATTTAAGGCTCTGTACTTAGCATAAGAAACACAAAAATGCAATAGCCTGCCTTTCAAAGATCCTCACAATGGACTCCCAATGGCTAAGTGCTGTGTGAATCAATGACCCAGGTTCTGTTTTAGTTTTTGTTTTTGTTTTTTTTTTTTAGACGGAGTCTTGCTCTGTTGCCCAGGCTGGAGTGCAGTGGCACTATCTCAGCTCACTGAAAGCTCCGCCTCCCAGGTTCACGCCATTCTCCCACCTCAGCGTCTCTCCCGAGTAGCTGGGACTACAGGCGCCCACCACCACGCCCAGCTAATTTTTTGTATTTTTAGTAGAGACAGGGTTTCACCATTCACAGGATGTTCTCGATCTCCTGACCTTGTGATCCGCCCGACTCGGCCTCCCAAAGTGCTGGGATTACAGGCATGAGCCACTGCGCCCGGCCCTGTTTTAGTTTTTTAAGACACCATATTGCTTTGTTCAAGACAATATTTATTGATTTTGATTGATTGGATCCCTACTCCCATAATATCCAAATATATGGTTAATTATTCTGCTCCATAAATATTAATTGCTTAAGCTATTGAATTACAACAACATTTCATCATTCTAAATGGCACCCAGATATGGCACTGAATGGTTTAAAAACGAGGACAGATGGCTCAACATCTTTATTCGATAAGAAGGAACTACCTTTTTCACTTTCCCTGCTGGTCCTTCCTTTATCTCATCACCAGAGGAATATGGAAGAGTCTATTATTGGGAACAATTCAACTCTACCCACTGTGCTGCACTCCCAAGTTCTCCACAAAAAGTTACCGGCAATCAAACACTCCTGGGTCACAGTTCCAGCAACATGGTTGTGCAGGGAAGAATCTCAGAAGTCACACCAAATACGCAGAACACAGACAGGCAGGCTGGCATGAGGCTCATCTGGTTTAGTTTTAACCTATTTAACCATCACTTGTCCAGCCCACTACTTTTTGGCCCCATGCCCTTATTTCTTCTTGCTAGATTCTAAGTCCTTGGCCACAGTTGAAAAAGCTCTCACCACAGAGGTTTCCATGGATAGTGAATCCAGAGGAACCTCAACACTCTTTGCAATGTTGATTTCCTCATAAATTAGGGAATCATTTATGTATTCAGCAACGACTTTTAGAGCCTTCTTAGGCTTTGAAGACACAACAATGAATAAGAAAAACTCATAGCAGAAAGGGGAGTCAGATAACTTGCAATGGTAGTGCTACAAACAAATATGGAGCAATGTATGATAATGAAGGAGGAGATGCTACTTCAGAAAGGGTTAGGACTAAAGATATCTCTGACAATGTGATATTATCGCAGACAGCTGAATGTGTGAGGTAGTAAGCCATAAGGCTATCGGGGGCAATAAACTTTCCTAGGCAGAGAACAGCAAATGCAAAGGTTCTGAGGCAAAAGCTGGCTTGGCTAGGTCAAGGAACAACCAAGAGACGGGGGGCTGGGAGGAGGTGACAAGGCTAATAGCAGGAAAACTAGTTAGGGGACACTTGCAATAACCCAGGAAAGAGATCATGGTGGCTTGGACCACAGCGACAGCAGTGAGGTGATGTGAAGTGGTTAGATTCTGGATTTGTTTGGAATGTGGCACCAATTGGATTTGCTGGTGAATTGATTGGATGTGGGGTGTGAGATGAAGAAAAACTCAAGAATGACTTCATATTTGGGGCATGAGCAGCAGGAAGGGTGGAGAAAGGATCAAATTTGGGAATGGAGAATTTAGAAGTTAAGTTTGGTAAATGTTAAGTGTGAAATGCCCAGTTAGCCATTCAAGGGGAGATATTGAGTAGAAGCAGCAAGACAGCAGCCTGCCGGAAGTCGTTAAAAACTGAAGAAAGAAGAGGTGCTGTTTTCAAATGTTGTTGAAAGAGTCAGTCAAATAAGAAATGAAAGTGAGCTTTAGATTGGCAATTTATGGGTCATTATAAGAACTTTAAATGTTCATTGTAAGGTCATGAGAACCATTGATTAGAATTATTCCAATGGAGTGATAGGGTGAAAGGCTGATTGGAATGGATTCAAGAGAGAATGGGAAGAGTCAGAAGAAGAGATGATGGGATGGAATAAGAAACTCTGTCAAACAGTTTTGCTGAAAATGAAAGCAGGAAAGGTACTAGTAGTTGGAGGGGGAGCTGGAGGTTCTGGGAGGATCATTTCAGGATGGAAGACACTGTAATTTCCTTGAGCACTAATGAGAATGATCCAGTGGAGAGGAGAAAATTGATGATGCATGAGAGGAGAAGGAAAATTTCTGGACAATATTCCTGACTAGGATTGAGGGGAGGTCTCTGTGCAGGTGGTAGGTTGGCCTTAGACAGGAGTTCCAGTGGGGCTCTTATCTTCCCACCCTAAGAATAGATGGGAGTCTCTTACTGAAATTTGTTCACCCACCCATGTTTTTAATTTTTGCCAAAAGAGAAAATAAAAAGTGTTATCTTATTGTTTTAACTTGCATTTTTGTCATTACTGAGGAAATTGAGCCCTTCTTCATGTATTTGTCATCCATTTGCATTCCCACTTCTATCCATATCCTTTGTTCATTTTAAATTGTCTTTCCTTTTGACTAGCAAATAGTAACACATTCATGATTTTTGACACTGCAACTTCTTTCTCCTGGTTTGGCATGAGCCTGTTAAATCTATCAAAGTGTGCTGTGTTAAACAGAAATGTTTGATTTTACCTAGTCAAATCTATCTGATTTTTACTTCATGGTGTAGGTGTTTTTGAATCACAAGGGTATTCTCCTACAAGTACTTTTATTAGGTTAACAAATTTACCATTTGCCTCTTTAATCCATTTGAATAACACTATTAGTTTGTCTATTAGATAAACTAGGGGTTCAAGAAGGTGAAAATTGAGGTTGAAGAATACCTACACATGCACATTTCTAGCTGTGATGGTTAATATAAGGTGTCAACTTGCTTGGATTGAAGGATGTGAAGATGGCTGGTAAAGTATTGTTTCTGGGTGTGTCTGTGAAGGTGCTGCCAGGGGAGATTGGCATTTGAATCAGTGGACTGGGAGAGGAAAAGCCACCCTCAGTGTGGGTGGGCACCATCCAGTCGGCTGCTAGCATGGTTAGAACAAAGCAGAGGGAGGAAGGTGGGATAAACTGGCTTACTGGGTCTTCTGGCTTTCATCTTTCTCTGATTCTGGATGCTCCCTTCTGCTCCTCTTGCTCTTGGACATTAGACTCCAGGTTCTTCGGCCTTTTGGCTCTGGGACTTGCTGGGGGTCCTCAGGCCTTTGGCCACAGACTGAAGGCTGCACTGTCAGTTTCCCTGATGTGAGGCTTTTGAACTCAGACTGAGCCACTACCGGCTTCTCTCTTCCCCAGTTTTCAGAAGGCCTATAGTGGGACTTTGCCTTGTAATCATGTGAGCCAATTCTCCCTGATAAACTCATATATAAATATATGCATTTGTATATATACACACAATATAGCCTACGAGTTCTGTCCCTCTGGAGAACCCTAATACACTAGCTTTCCAATACTACCACATTTGTGTCACTGAAAATAACTGCCATCTTAGAATTCTACACCCAGCAAAATTATCCATCAAGAATGAAGTGAAAGTGAAGACATTCTCACACAAACAAAAACTGGGAGAGTTTGCCACCAGGGGCCTCATTAAAATAAATTCTAAAGGCTGTACTTCATGTCAAAGGAAAGTGATTGCCAATGGAAGAAATGAAGACCAAGGAAAATGGTAAATATGCGGTAAATTGAAAAGAACATCATAAAAAACTATAGTAATATTATCATATGATGTTTTAAACAAAACAAAAAAGGATTGAAATATTTGTCACCAGTAACATATTGGTTAGGAAAGTTAATGAACGCAGTTTAAAAATCTAAAGTCTTCATATAGTTAAGAAAGAAAGATGTTAACTTTATTTTTATTTATTTATTTTTGTTTTTTTGAGGCGGAGTCTTGCTCTGTCCTCCAGGCTGGAGTGCAGTGGCGCGATCTCCCCTCACTGCAAGCTCCACCTCCCTGGTTCACGCCATTCTCCTGCCTCAGCCGAGTAGCTGGGACTACAGGCGCCCGCCACCACGCATGGCTAATTTTTTGTATTTTTGGTAGAGACGGGGTTTCACCGTGTTAGCCAGGATGGTCTCGATCTCCTGACCTCGTGATCCGCCTGACTCGGCCTCCCAAAGTGCTGGGATTATAGGCGTGAGCCACCGTGCCCGGCCCCAAGGATGTTAACTTTAGATTTAAATACATTAGGATTCATGGTGTGCTTTCTGGAGTGAAAAACACAGAAATAGAAATGATTGTGTAACTGTTAGTTCAAGTCCACAGAGAAGAAGATGCCAAGACAGGACTAGAAATACAATCCTCCCTGTTAGGGAAAATGCCAAAGAAGGGTAAAAGGGAGGGAGTCCCAGAAAGTCAGGAGAACCTTGAGCCTATGATGCAGGCTGACACTTTGAAAAGGGGGAAGGATGGACTGAGTAGGATCCGAACTATTATTTAGGAAGAATGTTCCAGGACAAAGAGGAGCAAATACAAAGCCAGAGAGGAGAGAGGGCTTATGAAACATTTCATGACATGCAAAGGTTTCAGTATAGCAGGAGCATCATGCAGGGAGCTCTATATAGCGAGGTAGGAGGAGATTGAACAGGTCAGTAAGGGCACCGTTACAGAAGGCTTTACATGCCATCCAGGAAAGAGTTTGAATTTTAACCTGAAAGCAATGGGAAGTCATTGACTGATAGCTTCTGAGAAAACATTTACTCAACAAATATTGGAGTACATACAACATCCTAGCCACTCTGTGGCTACCTCAGAACAGGACAGACACAGACCCCGCCTTCCTGCTTCAATCAGGATTGGCAAGCAGGAAACATAGGTTTTGGAGTAGGGCCAATCAGTAGATACTAATGTGGAAAACTGCAGGTTACAAAAATGAAGCCAAGTGAGTAAATGAATCAAAAGACTCAACCAAAGGCAGAGCTCCACAGTGTATCAGCAGGGCCTGGACTAGGGTAAGGCAAGTAAGGTTCCCAGGGGTCAAAATGTAATGAGGTGCTCACTCTTAGGCTCATGCAAGTGCAGGATTGATGCCTGAGAATGAGTACCTCCTTATATTATTCTTTTTTTAATTTTAATTTTAGAGACAGCATCTCACTTTGTTGCCCAAGAGAGAGTACAGTGGCACCATCAAGGCTCACTGCAGCCTCAACTTCTCAGGCTCAAATGATCCTCCCATCTCAGCCTCCCGGGTAGCTGGAGGCATGTGCCACCATGCCTGGTTAATTTTTGTATTTTTTGTAGAGACAGGGTTTTGCCATTTTGGCCCAGCTTGTTTCAAACTCCTGGGCTCAAGCGATCTGCTTGTCTCAGTCTCCCAAAATGCTGGGATTACAGCTGAAAGCCACTGTGCCCAGCCTCAGTTTTCTTTTAAATAATAGTTTTATTAAGATGTAATTCATATGCCACATAATTCATCCTTTTAAAATGTGAATTTCAATTTTTGATAAATTCACATCCATCACCACTAGATAACTTCACAACATTTCCATTATCCCTCCCACACTCTCCCTATATCTCTGACAACCACTAATCTATTTTCTGTCTCTACGGATTTGCCTATCTGGACATTTCATATAAATGAATTCAGACAATATGTCTGGCTTCTTTCACTTAGCAAAATGTTTTCAAGGTTCATCCATGTTGAAGCATGTATCAATACTTCCTTCCTGTTCATGCTGAATAACGTTCCACTGTATAGATATATCTTTTGTTTATCCATTCATCAGTAAGTAGACGTTTGGGTTGTCTCTACTTGTGGCTATTATGAATACTGCTACATGAACATTCATGGACAAGTTTTCATATGGACATTAGTTTTTATTAGGTTGATGCAAAAGTAATTGCAGTTTCTGCCATTACTTTTAGTGGCAAAAAACAGCAGTTACTTTTGCACCAACCTAAATAGCTCTCTTGTGTATATACCTAGGAGTAGAACTGCTGGGTCATATAGTAATGCTAGGTTTAGCTTTTTGAAGAACTGCCAAAGTATTGCAAAGCAGCTGCACCATTTCACTTTACCACCAGGAATATATGAGGGTTCCAGTTTCTCCACTGCCTTATCAACACTTGCTATTTTCCATCTTTTTCACTATAGCCAACCTAGTTAGTGTGAAGTGTTCTCACATCATGGTTTTAATTTGCATTTTCCTAATTACTAATGATGCTGAGCATCTTTCCATGTGCCCTGAATTACTCACCACCACCCATCACCTTGGAATCTAAAGAAATGAGGGAGATAAAAGCATCTCCTCAATTATGTAGGAAACTCTGGGCATACAAAGTCCTGTGTCTCTTGTACACCAAGAAGGTGCTTAACTCCTAGCAGTTCAAAACTGATGCATTTACCAGTATGGAACAAACATTCTTAGGTTTTGGTCATAGGATCTGGCTTATATCAAAATCACCCCATAATTTCATTTACTTTACTAGTTAACAGAAGTCTCAGGATTTCTTTAAAAACAGCTTGCTTAGAAAACCCTTAGGATGCCTTTTAACCCTCCTAAATGGCACAGTCAAATCACCTTTTGCTTGCACAAAGCCTCTTCTCAGACACAGAAGAATAAACCTGGGCTTTTGTTTTTGTTTTTCTGAGTGGAGTTTAAATGTCAAATATTCTCCGTGTAGACAAAAACACTTGCCAGACTATCAGGCTAGCACAGTTAAACTTAAATATTCACGTGTGATTTATTTGGTAGCAGAGTAAATTACACAACTTGTTTATATCAGCCTTGTCAACAGCAAAATGAAGCCATTTACCAAAAAGCCATATTGATGCAGGATGCCTCTGTGGCACAGGACTGAAATCTGACTGAAAGATATCAAGACACACCATCTGTGTTATGATTTATGACAATGCTAAGGAAAGAGGCTGTTAGACTGCTTTGCAAATACTAAACATATTAAGGGCTAAATGCAGCATTTGGTATTGCATTTTATTATATGAATTCATTTTAAGTATATCTTCCTCTGAAATGCCTTGCAGTTTCAGAGGAAAAAATATTTTCCTTAAATCTGATTTGTTTTGAATGAGGATATTCATGGAAAAGTTAGACATCAGCTTATTAAAAAGTTCAGCCAACATTCAGAACATTTTAATTACAGAGAATCCTAGCAATTAGACCCTGTAGAAAACTTATCCCTGACTGAAGTGTTTCTATATTTTGTTCTTTATTTTTAAGGTCTACTTCGTCAGCTATGAATCTATTATGAATCACTGCATTGCAACAAATGTATCCTAAATAAAAAGAAAGACAGCCTCTTGTAATTAATGAGGTATCAATTAAATTTGAATTTTGCCTTTTAAAAGAGTTTTATCACAGTAAGATTTTATATGGAATCAGTAGCATGTCAAATGCCTGCAAAGTATAGAATAAGGACAAAAATAAATTCTACATTTAAATGAAATTCCAGCTTGCATTTTTGTCTATTATTTTCCCTTCTAATTAAATCATTTAATCCCATGTTTTTATATTTCATTATTTCTATCATTGGAACATGAATTCCAGTTCTCACAAGTAGTAAACACAATTCTTTAAAGACTTTTGTTTATTAACATTGAATTCCTGAATAAATGGCTACCCCTACCAAGGTAATACTTATTTCTAATGGTTTCCAAATAAATGTTTTTTTCATTTTCTCATTGTTTTCCTTTCTCATAGACTCAGAATAATAAGAAAATTGAAGGAAAGAGTCAAAGAGGGGTCTGTGTGATTGTTCCACGGCTCCAAACCCACCCTTCCATTCTCTGCATTGCGATGCTGATGCCGGGACCCTGCAAACCACATTTCTGCTTTTCCAGCTGCCTTTCTGTTAGACTTTGCCATATGATTTTGGACTCGAAGGAGATTGAAAGGCTAGAGATGAAGAAAGAATTCACACTTTCTGTTCGCTTCTTCTTTGCTTCTTGTCTACTTCCTGTTCCTGTGAGCATCACTCTAGCACCTTGGCAACATAGGTCCCTTCCTTTAGCAGCAGTTGAACCCAGTTTGCAATTCTTCCAAAATTTGCAGAACCATCCTGGTTATATCCTGTCAGAGACACAAGTGTCAGTGTCCCCTCCTCAGAGGTCTGGGTCTCAACCACACAGAGCTTCTCCTTCAAGTTCAGAGACATCATCATGAGTCAAGCTCTGGCCCCTTCCCAAAGAACTGAATTCCAGCTCTGGGGGTAAGAGGGCATGGGGGCTTTTCCTCCAAATTTATCTTTTAATAATTCCAGCTTCTTCCCTTTGATCTCCCAGCCATAGGGATGGTAGCTGTTCCTGCAGTTGGTACCTTCATGATGTATCAGTGTTTCCTTTTTGTCTCTTCAGTTACCTAATTAGCAATTTAAGACTTGGTTCATAATTCTTTATGTTAAATTGTATCTGTTAAAATAAGTAGGTGACTTCCATCTCGTGAGTGGACACCAACTATATGTGAATTTGTCCCAGGAATAGTTCTAGGAACAAAAAACATTTAAAAATGTGATTTGGAGATTGGTTTGGTTATGTCCTTGGGCTTGAATGCGGTGCTAAACTCCCTGACAATGGAGCATGGGTACTAGTGATCCATACACTGGCATTACAATTCATCAAATTACACCTGTGGTTGGTTATAATGACATTCTTAATGAATTAAGTACTTTGGGGGAAACAAGGGATTGCTTCCTTTAATTGTTTCTTTTTTCTTCAGTGTTTAGTTTTCTTTTATTATTTTGGCTTGTCCTGTAATCATTGTAGCTGGCTGTCTTTAAAGAAACATCTACCATTTCCCATTATTATTATTTTTTATTTTTCCATAAGTTATTGGGGCACAAGTGGTATTTGGTTACATGAGTAAGTTCTTTAGTGGTTATTTGTAATATTTTGGTGCACCCATCACCCAACAGTATACACTGCACCATATTTGTAGTCTTTTATCCCTCGCCCCCCTCCCCACAAGTCCCCAAAGTCCATTGTATCATTCTTATGCCTTTGTGTCCTCATAGCTTAGCTCCCACATATCAATGAGAACATACGATGTTTGGTTTTCTATTCCTGAGTTACTTCACTTAGAATAAGTCTCCAGTCTCATCCAGGTTGCTGCAAATGCCATTAATTCATTCCTTTTTATGGCTGAGTAGTATTCCATCACATAAATATACCACAGTTTATTTATCCACTCATTGATTGATGGGCATTTGGGTTAGTCCCATGATTTTGCTGCTGTAAACATACGTGTGCAAGTATCTTTTTCGAACAATGACTTCTTTTCCTCTGGGTAGATACCCAGTAGTGGGACTGCTGGATCAAATGGTAGTTCTACTTTATTTATTTAAGGAATCTCCACACTGTTTTCCATAGTGGTTGTACTAGTTTGCATTCCCACCAGCAGTGTAGAAGTGTCCCCTCTTCACTACATCTGTGCCAGCATCTACCGTTTTTGATTTTTTGATTATAGCCATTCTTGCAGGAGTAAGATGATATCACATTGTGGTTTTGATTTGCAATTCCCTGATCATTAGTGATGTTAAGCATTTTTTCATATGTTTGTTAGCCATTTGTATATCTTCGTTTGAGAATTGTCTATTCATGTCCTTAGCCCACTTTTTGATGGAATTGTTTGGTTTTTCCTACTGATTTGTTTGAGTTCATTGTAGATTCTGGATATTAGTCCTTTGTCAGATGTATAGGTTGTGAAGATTTTCTCTCACCCTGTGGGTTGTCTGTTTACTGTGCTGATGGTTCCTTTTGCCATGCAAAAGCTCTTTAGTTTAATTAAGTCCCAGCTATTTATTATCTTTGTTGTTATTGTATTTGCTTTTGGGTTCTTGGTTATGGAATCCTTGCCTAAGCCAATGTCTGGAAGGGTTTTTCAAATGTTATCTTCTAGAATTTTTATAGTTTCAGGTCTTAGATTTAAGTCCTTAATCCATCTTCAGTTGATTTTTATACAAGGTGAGCAATGAGGATCCAGTTTCATTCTTCCACATGTGGCTTGCCAATTATCCCAGCACCATTTGTTGAAAAGAGTGTCCTTTCCCCACTTCATGTTTTTGTTTGCTTTGTCAAAGATCAGTTGGCTGTAAGTATTTGGATTTATTTCTGGGTTCTCTATTCTGTTGCAGTGGTCTATGTGTCTATGTCTATTTTTATACCAGTACCATGCTGATTTGGTGACTATGGCCTTATAGCATAGTTTGAAATCAGGTAGTGTGATACCTCCAGATTTGTTCTTTTTGCTTAGTCTTTGTTTGGCTATGCGGGCTCTTTTTTGATTCCACACGAATTTTAGAATTGTTTTTCTAATTCTGTGAAGAATTATGGTGGTATTTTTATGGAGATTACATTGAATTTGTAGATTGCTTTTGGCAGTACGGTCATTTTCACAATATTGATTCTACCCATCCATGAGTATGGGATGTCTTTTCATTTGTTGGTGTTGTCTATGATTTCTTTCAGCAGGGTTTTGTAGTTTTCCTTGTAGAGGTCTTTTGCCACCTTGGTTAGGTATATTCCTAAGTATTTTACTTTTTCACAGCTACTGTAAAAAGGGGTTGAGTTCTTGATTTGATTTTCTGCTTGGCTGCTGTTTGCGTATAGAAGAACTACTGATTTGTGTATATTAATCTTGTGTCCAGAAACTTTGCTGAATTATTTTATCAGTTCTAGGAGCTTTCTGGAGGAGTCTTTAGGGTTTTCAAGGTAAGCAATCATATCATCAGCAAATAGTGACAGTTTGACTTCCTCTTTACTGATTTGGATGCCCTTTATTTCTTTCTCTTGTCTGATTGCTCTGGCTAGGACTTCCAGTACTATTTTGAAGAGGACTGGTGAGAGTGGGCATCCTTGTCTTGTTCCAGTTTTCAGAGGCTTCCCTTAACTGTTAATGAAATAATGTTAATTACAAGGACTATGGCATTGAATAGATTCTTCTGAGTGCACTGGACACTCATAGAATGAAAATTACAAGCTCAGGGCTTTACATGCTCAGCTTAAGCAACAGATTTCAAAGAATTTCTATCATAGCCCTAAGAAAATCTCTTATTTCTTGCAGCCACAGGACCAATATTGTTGAAAGCCAAACACGAAATGTAACTGTACAGGCTGCAGAAATACAATATAAATTGAATTCACAGCTTCTCTAAGTCTCTCAAGTGAGTTGGGGCATTGATTGGATAGGAGTGAGCCTTGAAACTTAGGATAGGAACAAGCCTTGAAACTTAGGATAGGAACAAGTCTTGAAACTTAGAATAGGAACATCTGCTTGGGTTCAGAAGACCTTGAGAATTTTACACCTTCCCTGCCACCCCGTCATCATTCTGAGATTCTCTTGCCAGTGGGAGGAGCTTACCTTTTGCAAGTCTAAGTAGACTACATGTTCCTTGCTTAAATACCCTGTAATAACCTCATCTGAGGCAGTGCCTTATAAGGGGACACTCATTGTCCTGGAGACTTACCTTAATACCCCTCGTTGCCACTGGGCTCATAATGAAGATCAGATATCATCATGCTCAAAGGGGTAAAGGACATAGTCTGACCTGAGAGAAAATGACTTATAAACCAAAAAGAAGGCAAGATTTGCTTTTCTTTTCTTTTCTTTTTTTTTTTTTTTTTGAGACAGGATCTCATTCTGTTACCCAGGCTAGGGTGCAGTAGCACAATCATGGCTCACCACAGCCTCGACCTCCTGGGGTCAGGTAATTCTCCCACCTCAGCCTCCTGAGTAGCTAGGACTATAGGCGCCTGCCACCACTCCTGGCTAATTTTTGTATTTTTTGTAGAGACGGGGTTTTACCATGTTGCCCAGGCTGGTCTTGAACTCCTGGGCTCAAGTGATCCACCCATCTCAGCCTCCCAAAGTGCTAGGATTACAGGCGTGACCCACTGTGCCCAGTAAAGACTTGCTAACTATATTAACATAAACCTGGAGCAAATATGCGAGAATGCAAACTAGGAAATGGAAGATAAGCCCTACAAAATTTCTGATCTAGAATATGTCGAGACAGTCCCTCTGAAGAGAAAAATGAGTTGTTGTATCTTGTACCACCTAACACTAAAAACGTGGCATAACACTCGATGGGCCTTTTTTTTAGATTTTAGAAGCAACTATTTCTCACTTTTCAGTGTGCTACTTCAACTCATTTACCAAGTACGTTAAGTCTGTCCGCTTTGAGTGGAGAGCAGAGGAGGAAAAGCTCTAAAGCAGATCTAGACTGGAGTGCAAGTTGCTCTTCCAGTTGGGTTTCATCACCCAGCATTTACAATAGTATTCCACCCTACAGACGGGGGAAATACAAGACAATGAAGTTATGGGCCAATTTTATTCAAGAGCCTGGATGCAGAAATTATAAACAAAATTGAGCAAACTGAACCCAGTAGTGCGTAAAGTGCTACATGTAAGCTCCATGAAGGTAGTGATTTCTAGGCTTATCATTACTGTATCCCAACACCCTAAACACTGCCTGAAACATCATAGGCATCCAGTATTATTATTTGAATGATGAATGACCAAATTAAGTATATCCAGGACTTCAAGGGTGGTTTAGCAATAGTAAATCCAGAAATTATTGCACCACATTGATTGATTAAATAATCCACATATGTATTATTTGTTAAGACATTAATAGATGCAGTAAAAGCATTTGATAAAATCCATTAACCATTCATTTAAAAAAATACTTCTTAGCAAACTAGAAAATAATTTGAAAATAGAAACAACCTACAATGACAAAGAATAAAATATTTAGGAATAAATCTAACAAAAATCTGTAAGAACTTTAAGGAGAAAATTGTAACTTATTAGTGACGATAATACAAAAGGCCTAAGTAAAGGAAGAAGTAGTTCCTCAAGCACAATCTTAAGACTAAATAGGTTGAGGTTTTTGTTTTTGTTTTTGTTTTCCTTTCCCAGTATATATTTTCACCCTGGAGGACTGTTGACATTCTCATAAATTTGGAGACGCAGAAATGACCCAGTTTGGTAAAAGTGCATTAGCATCTGTAAACATTTTACAAGTCCTTACTGCTCTAACCAAGTCTTTGGCAGCCCCTCGAGGAATGTATACCATGCTCTTGCCATAGGAGCAGAGATTCTGGGGCCCATGTGGTTTTTGTAATGAGACATATTGGAGGAGCAATTATTTAATTATGCCTGATGTCCCTTCTCTTTCGTTCTTCTTCCCTTTTAAATGTAAAAAGATCTCTGAAACAAACAAACAAAAAAGTCAGGGGAGGTAATTATTCAAGTAATTATAGTATTGATAAGTTAGAAATTCAACCTGACCCATAAGTACTGTACATACTACCTTAATAATAATTGCTAACATTTATTGAGCTCTTAGCACTTTACATGTATTATATCATCGAGTCTTCACAATAATTGTAAGTAATATTCATTCTCTTCATTTTACAGAGGGTGGAAACTGAGATAGAGAAAGAACTAGTTAATTTGAACAACACAGGAGTCAGCGAAAAACAAAATAAATAAAAATTTTAAAATGTAAAAAAGAGCCAGTTAACTCAAAGTCACACAGCTGGTGTATTAATCTTTCAGGGCCATCGTAACAAATTACCAAAACCTTGAGAGCTTAAAACAAGCAAACAAAAAATTTACTCTCTCACGGTCCTGGGGGTTAGAAATACAAAATCAAAATATTAGCAGAAATATTGGTTTTCTCCGGAGGGTATGAGGGCCAATCGGCTCCACACCTCTCTTCTAGCTTCTGACAGCTGTCTGCAGCCCTTGGCTTTCCTTGGCTTGAGGGTATGTAACTGCAGTCTCTGCCTCTATGTTCACATGAATATGTTCTACGTCTCCTTTCTGGCCCTTTTTCATCGCTTATAAAGACATTTGCCCTTGGATTTAGGACCCACCCTAATCCAAGATGGTCTTATCTCAAAAGCCTTACCTTAATTATGTCTAGAAACACTTATTCCAAGTAAGGTCACACATTCTGAGGTGTTGGGTGGACATTATCTTTTGGTGCCACAATTTAACCCACTATAGACAGTGAGTAGTAGGACCAGGGATTCAAACACAGGTCTGTTTGGCTTCCAGATCTCAATCTCATCCATTATTCTGGACTTCTCTTTTTACCAAATCTCATGAATAGTAAATACTCAATAAAAGATTAATGGCTGAATGAGAATTAAAGATTAAGTACAATAGTTGGACAGTCTCTTGGAGTGTGTTATACTGGAATTTATCTTATAGTCACTTCTCAGAAAACTACTTCTGAGTAATCACACTGTGTATACTTACTATTCCTTCTACAAAGATGTCACTAACTTGCCACTTCCTCCTTGTGATTATCCTCTTTGATCCCTCACAATCTGTTGTTTTAGCAGCAGAAATCAAAGGCAAATTACAAATTCACTCAGGAAAGAATTAAAGAGAGAGGTGTGGTCAGAGAGTCCCACTAATGATGTGAAATCGTTAGTACCAGGCTCACTCTCCTTGATCAAAAGGCAAAATTACCAGTCACAGGCCTCTCTCAATGTCTCTGTTCTTAACTCTTAAGTAAACCTTGGACTGTAATGCTAATCTGCTTCTCATGTTTTCCAAGAACTCTATTTGCAGAATTCCTAGAACAAGAAGATAGCAGGGTCATAGGTTGTTTTTAGTTTTAGTTGTTGCTGTTGTTGTTGTTGTTGTTGTTGTCATTTAACATGATTTGAGCCCCAGGATGTTTCTGAAGTGGCTTGTCTTTCAAGTCTGTGTCCCAGAAGTATAAGGGTATGGAAAAAGAATGGGAAGGAAAAAATGAGTTTTCCATCCCAAGTATTTTTTAATTGAAAAATGTAGTGATATGAATGGTAAATAAAATATTTGAGATAAGACTTTCAGTAAATGCTATCGGCTCTTTCTTTTAAAAATTATTTCTAAAATCGATGCTGAGAGATTTATATACAAAACCATTAATCATGTGAGATTATTTCAGTTTCTGTACTGGATGATGAACAGTGTATTCTCATAGTCAAAAAAGTAAGACAATTTAAAAGTAAATTCAGTGACTATTTGTTACAGTAAACTATCTAATTTTAATATGCCAAATATGATTGTGTTCTTAAATAATGACAACCGAAAAAGTTTTTTCCCATATATTGCATGGAATTAAATTCTTAAAAATTGTCTGATTACCCTCTTCATTCCCACAAAAGCAGGGCTGGGGAAGGAAGTGGAGGGCAGAGTTAGGTGTTGGTTGGTTGGTTTTATCTATTATGTCAAACTTTCCAGAAACTTTCTATTTCCAATTTTCTCACTGGAAGGTAAACAGTGATCTCTAACTTACAGAATGAGAATTAAAGAATAAATACAATATTTGAACAGTATTTTTATTGGGATTTATTTTATAATCACTTTTTTTGTTGTTGTTTTGAGGCAAGGTCTTACTCTGTCACCCAGGCTAAAGTGCAGTGGTGTGATCTTGGCTCACTGCAGCCTCAGTCTCCAGGGCTCAGTTGATCCTTCCACCTCAGCCTCCCAAGTAGCAAGGACTACAGGCAAAAGCCACCATGTCCAGCTAATTTTTAAAAAATATTTTTTGTAGAGATGGGTTTTCACTATGTTGCCCAGGCTGATCTTGAACTCCTGGGCTCAAGCAATCCTCCTACCTTGCCTCTGAAATGCTGAGATTAAAGGTGTTTGCCACTGTGCCCAGCCCATCACTTCTCAGAAGACTACTTCTGAGTAATCACACTGTTTATAGCTACTATTCCTTCTACGAAGATGTCACTAACTTGCCACTTCATCTCTGAAGCTGTCAAGACCTATAGAGAAGTCGAAGCCCATATGTTTTTTAGCACCGTATTCACATTTTTGGGTTAGAAAATAAGGTCACTAATTTCACAATCTCATCATCCCAGAACACAGAAAATTTGCTATCCAGTAATGGTGACACTTCATGCATCCTGAGCAAGCCCTAGTTCTTACTTAGCCTGAGACCTTCACTCTTCCTCTTCTGCCCCTAATTGTCTTTGAATGGCCTGGATCCTGGGATTGGGCTTCAGTTTAAGTTACCCTAGTTCCAGCTTCCTATTCATCCTCATCACAAGGTGCCATGATCTCAGGGTGGCTTATGTCCAAACTCACCCAAATTTCAGCTTATCCTACTTCATCTCTCTTTAATGTACATTGCTACTTTGACTTCTAGGAGAAATCTATACCCTAATTTTCTCCCAACCTCTTTGTCTACACATTCTCCTTCATTGAATTCTCTTCCCTAGACAACTCCTTTAATGCTGATTTTCCTCTGTGCCCCCTGGCTTTCTCAGGCTTCTGTCACAGGCAATCTCATTCAATGCAACGGCTTAAATCAGGCATTGGTAAAGGATAGCCCACTGGCCAAATCTGGTCTATTCACTGCCTGTTTTTGTAAAGTTTTATTGAAACACAGCTACACTCCTTTATTTAAATATTGTCTACAGCTGTTTCTACGACTCGCCAACAGTAGAGTTGAGTGGTTAGACAGACCATATGGTCTGCAAAGCCTAGACTATTTACTATCTGGCCCATTAGAGAAAACATTTGTTGACCCTTGGCTTAAACAATCACTTCTACATAGATGATTTCAACTTCAATAATTGCACCTAGCTGGATGGAAGACTGGGCAGAAACAAAAGGTAAGGTTGAGGTAAAAAATCAATAGCAGGCAGTGAGTTCAGTCCTTCACCTAAAAATCACGGCTGAGATTGAGCAACAAGTGTCTATAGCAAGATGCCACTGGAAGTCACTTGGACTATTCCCAGGTTTCTTTTTGGCCCTGAATGATGGATAATTGTTAAAACTGAGGAAAAGAATATAGGTGGGGAAACAATTTTAACAGGAATGAAGGGTAGAAAGATAATGCTTGACTTTGGGAATGTTTTCATTGTGGTACCAATAGGACAGCCAATTTATGTCCAGAAAAGAGTCAGATGTACGAGGCTGAAACTCAAGAGGAGGGTAAGGATAGAGATCTGGGAATCATCACTGTTCCTGTGTTGGCTGAGTCCTAGACTAGGAATGAGATCAACCAGCAAGCAGTCGTAAAGTATATTTTAGCAACTCCAGGTAAAGGGGGCCAGGGTAAATTAATATCTTCCTGGATGTAACACTAACTCACTAATTTGGTAAACGCTGATACTGCTTAAGAAAAGAGATAAGGTAATCCACAGAAGAAGACAAGAGAACTGTGCCCTAAGTGCTCAGTGCTGGGGATCAAATGCTAAAAACCTTCATTGCTGCAGTAGCGGCTGTTGCTTTAGCCAATCAATCTTGTAACTTTAGATGATTTGATAGAAAGATAGGAAATTCTTTGGTAAATTTAATCCATGTGGACCACCAGTTTAGAAAAATATCATCATTCATTGTCAATAACAAATTCTTTTATCTAAATTACCTGAATAACCACTCTTATCCTTACTACATTTTTTATTAAATAATTTTATTTTGGCAAATAGTGTTCAATTAAGATGTATTATTTACATTTATATGTAATTGGTTTATTTTTAAATAAAGTTTTTATTTTGGAATAATTTTAGATTTACAGTAAAATTGCAAAGATAGTACAGAGAGTGTCTGAATATCCCTCAGTTTGCACTAATGTTAACACCTTACATTACAGTAGTACATTTGTCAAAATTTAGAAATCAACACTGGTCCATTACTATTAAGTACACTCCAGATTTTATTTAGATTTAATAAGTTTTTCCACTAATATCCTTTTAATATTCCAGGATGCCTACCCAGGATGCCACAGTGCATTTAGTCAGAGTGTCCTTAGTCTTCTCAGTTTCTCAGTCTTTCCTTATTTTTCATAACCTTAACAGTTTTGAAGAATACTGGTGGGATATTTTGTAGAATATCCTTCAATTTGCATTTATATTTTCTCATTATTAAATTGGGATTATGGGTCTTGGGGAAGAACATCACATGGGTGAAGTGCCCTCCTCATCAAGTTATATCAAAGGATACACAATATTAACATGACATGTAACTGGTGATGTTAATCTTGACTATTTGGTTAAGGTAGCATTGCCAAGTTTCTCTATAAAGTTACTTTTTTTCCCTTTCCTTACTCTATTCTTTGGAAGTGAGTCATTAAGTCCAGCCCACGCTCAAGGAAATCAAGCTCCACCTCCTGGAGGAGGGAGTATCTGCGTGAGGAGGGAATTCTTTAAAGAAGATTTGTCTCTTCTTCTCCATGTGTTTGTTTATTCCACCATTTATCTAGATCACTATGGGCCAATATATATTTGTTTTATATTTTGGGTTGCAATCCATTACTAGGCTATTTCCTTTGCTGTTCAAATTATTATAGGTGTGGCCATCAGTCATTCTTTCAGTTGCCTCCTGTGTGCCTTTGACCTTTGACATGTTCCTTGCGTATGTGTATGTGTGTGCGTGTATGTGTGTATTAGCAATGTGAGAGATGGAGAAACACCTTAATTGAAGTCTAGGATAGAGGATACTAAGCTCTGATTTTAGCTCTGCCAAAAATCCACTCCAAGTTGGAAATGGGTAGTCCAATTCTCCCTCCCCCTTTTGAAAAGAAGTATACTTGTATATGGCTACTTTTCATGAAAATAATGGTAATAACTGCATGAAAACACATTAGTGCAAAACTGAGGGATGCTTTCTGGCAAGAAAGCACACGCACACACACACACACACACACACGGAACAAGCCTCAAGCACTTCTTACATTTTCTCCCAGGAATTACCCACTTTTTTTGCCATTTAGAATAAAGAAAATAGTTTAGCAGTTACTTAAAATGTTCAACATATAGTTATCTTATGGCCCAGAAATTCCATTCTCAAAAGAATTGAAAACATACATCTACACAAAAATTGGTATATGAATGTTCACAGAAGAATTATTACAATAGCCAAAAGTGGAAACAATCCGAATACCCATCAACTAACAAATAAACAAAATGTGGTATACTTATATAACGGAATATTATTTCTCCATAAAAAGGAACGAAATACCAATGCATGCTACAACATGTAGAAACCTTGAAAACATTATGCTAAGCGAAAGAAGTCTGTCACAAAGGTCACATATTGTCTAATTCCATTTACATTAAATGTCCAGAATAGGCAAATCCATAGACACAGAAAATAGATTAGTAATTTTCTGGAACTAGGAGGAGGAGGGAACAGGGAGTGACTGCTAATAGGTACAGGGTTTCTTTTGGAGTGATAAAAATATTATAAAATTAGATAGTAGCACAATTCTGTAAATATAGCATTGCATAGCATGCTTTACAAAATGTGAATTATATCTCAATAAAGCTGTTATTTAAAAAATAATAAAGTATGTTATATGATTGTTATTTGGATGTCTGAAGGTCTTCATCGATATATAAATGTTTTGGCTGGGTATGGTGGCTCAAGTCTGTAATCCCAGCACTTGGGAGACTGAGGTGGGTGGTTCACCTGAGGTCAGGAATTCTAGACAAGCCTGACCAACATGGTGAAACCCCATCTCTACTAAAAATACAAAATTGGCTGGGCATGGTGGTGCACACCTGTGATCCCAGCTACTCGGGAGGCTGAGGCAGGAGAATAGCTTGAACCTTGGAGGCAGAGGTTGCAGTGAGCCGAGATTGTTCATGCTTGTTATCCCAGTGCTTTGGGAGGCCAGGGTAGGAGGATTGCTTAAGGCCAGGATTTCAAGACCAGCCTAGGCAACAAAGTGAGACTCTATCTCTACAAAAACAAAAAGTTACCCAGACATGATGGTGCACAATTATAGTCCCCGCTAATTGCTACTTAGGAGGCTGAGGCAGGAGAATCACTTGAACCCAGGAATTTGAGGCTATAGTAAGCTATGATCTTACCACTCCACTCCAAACTGGGTGGCAGAACAAGACCCTGTCCCTAAAAAAATTTTTTTAAGTTAAAAAAGTTTTTGTACTTTCAAGTAAATAAATCTTTAAAATATTGAATGAAGATGGTGATAATGATGGCTACTATTAATTGAGCATCCATCATATACCAATCTGTACCACATGAAATTGCTGGTATTTGAAGATCTTTGAGCTACAAAATGGCAATTTCATATAGTTTAATCTAATTCAAGGTTAAGCCCTTGAATGTATATATTTTAAAGCAACTGAAATGTCCCACCAGCTAGGAGCCAGGCCCAAGGGGATTGAATTGCCTAAGGTTACACAATGAGTACCTCATAGAACTGGAATTCAAATCCAAATCTCTCTACTGAAAATGCTGAGCTCATTCTGTTTGTCCACATGGGCTCCCATAGAAAATGAGGCTCTTGAATTTCTCATGCAGCAATTACGACCATTATTTTCAGGAAAAGTAGCCATATACAAGTGTACTTGTTTTCAAAAGCGGAAGGGAGAATTGGAGCACCCATTTCCAAACTGGAGTGGATTCTTGGCAGAGCTAAAATCAGAGCTTAGTATCCTCTATTTTAGACTTCAGTTAAGGTGTTTCTCTATCTCTCACGTTGCTAATAGTATTGTCATCTCTAGGTAGGCAGGACTTCCCATTTATAAATCCTTGCCTGTTTTCCATGACAAGAGAATGAAAGAGGGAACCCAGGAACTTTATCCAAAACAGAAACAATCAATGATGCACAAGTTGGCTAAGACTGTTAACTTTGAAATAACAAACTGCTTTTAATCTTACTTGATTCATTTCTAATTTTATCTCAGGGTTTCTCTACCCTAATCCGGTCTTGCCAAAAATTCTCAGAGTTGGATGTATAAGTGCAAACATTTTAATAACTAGAATTTTTTCTCCTCTGTTCCTTGCCAGTTTCCTCTCTTATTTGATGCTTTATTATCATTCTATGCCTATTTCCTCCAATTTTCTCCATTTAAGAGTTAGCACAAGCCTCTTGCTAGTGTTACTTGCATTGAATGTCACATGAATGCAATGAAAAAACATAAAGTTCAGACCGTATCACCAAATATACATTTATGAGTTGGGGTTTTTATTTATTGGGTTTCGTTGAGGTTTTTTTGTTTTGTTTTGGTTTCGTTTTTACATTTTTTTCAGGGGAAAGAATGAATGGTCTTATAAAGTACAGAGTAAGGACATGTGTGTTTGGAAGAAGATAGAAAGAAAATTACAGCTTCCTCACCCAACCCCTACATTTCAACACTTACCCTGTTTTATTCTTCTCCTTAGAACCTGGTATCATCTGATATATTTATTTATTTATTTATTTACTTATTTCTTTATTTTCTCTCTCCCTATACTCAAAGAAAAACTCCATGAGATAAGGGTTGTTTGTTCCCTGATATATCCCCAGTGTTTAGAATACAGCCTGTTCTATAGGAGCCTCTCAATACTTATTAATATTTGTCAAATAAATAAATGAATGAATAACAATGAAATAAAAGAAACAATTACTTTAAGGAGAATTGTAGATCATTTTCCTCCAAATTTTTTATTTAAAGTTATTACAATATTGTACTTAACAGCAAATAAAAATCAAAGAAAAAATACTCCTTATTCCTCCTGAAAATGCTCAATTTGAATGTTGACAGCCTTTGTGAGAGTAGCTGACTGGTCTGAAACATGAGAGGAGGGCAGAGATTAAATGATTTACCAAGGTGAGAGGAGCGGCCATGGGGGCCCCTGGGCAGAATGACTGGTAAAGGGGAGACCAGAGAAAAAGAAGCTCACTTGCCAAAAGCATGGAATAAACTCTCTTTCTTTTTTTCCCCCACCTCTCTCTTTTCCTTTGAAGCATAGCTGATTTCTTTTTCTTCAAAGTAATTGTTATAGTTAGAAAAGACATTAATTAAGAACAAATTCTGTTTTAAACAGTGTGAGTAGATTGCAACCCTGTTTGAAGAAACCTGTGGCCTTTGGCTAGGGGAAGAAGTGATTCTGAATGGCTGAGGAAGTCAGGCCTCATGTTCAGAGCCAATTAGATTCACTCAATGTCCAAAATTTAGCAATCGCTAGTTAAATAACGCATTTTTTCCCCACTAAACAGCCTCACTGTCAGTTAAAGACAAGCTCCTCACTGTTATAAGAAATTTTTTTAGTAACTATAACCTGTCATTCACCAAAATGACATCTTAAAAAGTCAATTTCAAGAATCACCTTGGCTGTCACTCAATCTCATAAATCTTTCCAAATCCCTTTACAGCCAGCCTGAGAGCACAGCCTCACACAATCTAGGATATGTCAGCTACACCTGTTGCCTATAAAATGCAGTTTATTACAACAAACACAATTGTAAACCTGTATACCCCAATGCGGCTTTTATGGCAAAAAGCAAGCAACCCTGACTCTGGTATTTGATCACTAATGGTTGTCTTGAACAACACACAATGTTCAATAATTCCCAATTTGGCCACTCTTGATTCTAGTGGATCATAAACTGTGCACTATGAATTGTGGCTTCCCTAAGATAAGCCATATTACCCATGAAATGATTAAAAAGTAAACAAAGCTATGACAACATGATCTCTTTAGAAAGACGCATTTTTCTCAAATAAGAACATGGGATCTCTCCGACACAAGTTTCCTGACCAGATTACAAATCTACTAATTACATCTTGATTCCTTAAATCTATCCCCTTTAATTTCAAGTGAATGAATTATATTCATCTCATCTTAAATGTTATGGAGATTTGCACTGCACAGTTAAATTGCTGCCATCCTTCTCCCCAGATAGTCACAATAGTTTACATTTGCATAACTCACTACAGTTTGCAAATTCCTTGCACATAAATTTTTAAACTTTAACCTATGATGGAACACCTATAAGCTAGTTATTATTAATCCCAGTTTTACAGATGAAAAAATTGAGGTACAAAAGACTTTCTTTTACCCATTTTTGCTTCAGAAAGTGATGATCTTTTGCCAGTAGCTTCATCCCTGTCAGGTTTCTGACGAAGGTAGACAGTATATGTGCATTAGGAACCCCATGTAGACAGTATACATGCATTAGGGCCTTGGAGTTGGTCTTGCTGCAGACCAAAGTCATTTAGCCCTGGCATTCTGATGCCCTCTGATCTGCTTCTCTTCCTTAACCTCTGCCTCAGCCCTGTTCCAATAACCGGTTTATGTCTTAGTTCTCCCTCTGGCATGGGAGCTGTAGTGACAGCCCATTTCTGCCTATCTTGGCTTAAGACCTGACAATACACACAGCCCACGCCACCTTTATCTCTGTAGGAGCTGAACCTAGTACTCAAAGTGCTGGCTGGGAACTTGCCCCCAGCCCACAAAATTCCCTTACAACTATGATATGATGAGGCTGACACTCATCGGCTCAGAGCAAGGCGTTCTCTGGAGAATCCTTCCAAAGTGCTCCAGATACCAAATTAGACCTGGTCCAGATGAAACCTATGGAAAGAGGCCAACCACATAAATATCTGTTCCTACTGTACAAAGCTGAAGAAGTTTATCTTGTTTAAGAAGTTGATTATCAAAATCCAAACTCATTCTCACTCATTTGATAGGGAAAAAAAAAGCAAGTAAATAATAGAATGCCATGTTCTTGAGAGATCACCACCTCTTACTGGGATCCTTCAGACATAAAGCATTTTAGAGAAGAGGCCCCGCTCTGCTGCCCAGACAAGAGTGCAGTGGCACAATCACAGCGCACCACAGCCTCAAACTCCTGGCCTCAAGCAATCCTCCCACTTCAGCCTACCGAAGTGCTGGGATTACAAAAGTGAGCCACCACACCCAGCTCAGACATAAATATAGAGAAGAAAGAAATTGTCTGTATCAGTTAGGATTCAGTTCCATGGTAAAATTAGAAAAGTCAAATTAACGGTAGCCAAAACACAAAATATGTTATTCTGTTAAAAGTTCAGAATTGGTATTACAGAGGTGGTATGAAATCCCATAAGGAACCTAAACTCTAGTTCCTGGAGTCAGAACTTTCGCATGTGCTATTTGCCCTGGCTAGACTGCAGTTATTTTTAACATCGACTTTACTGAAGGAAGCATTCATTTATTCACCTACCAACAACTAAATCCAGGTGTAGAAAAGATAAGAAGGAAGGTGTGAGATAAAATATTATCCCATAATTTCAGTTTAAAAAGTCTAAATTTTGGCCTGGCTCAGTGGCTCACGCCTGTACTCCCAGAACTTTGGGAGGCCAAGGTGGGTGGATCACGAGGTCAGGAGATCGAGACCATCCTGGCTAACATGGTGAAACCCCATCTCTACTAGAAATACAAAAAATTAGCCTGGTGTGGTGGCACGCACCTGTAATCCTAGCTACTCGGGAGGCTGAGGCAGGAGAATTGCTTGAACCCAGGAGGCAGAGGTTGTAATGAGGTGAGATGGCGCCACTGCACTCCAGCCTGGGCGACAGAGTGAGACTCCATCTCAAAAAAAAAGTCTAAATTTCACCTGTAATCCCAGCACTTTGGGAGGCTGAGACCGGCAGATCACCAGAGCTTGGGAGTTGGAGACCAGTCTGACCAACATGGAGAAACTTCGTCTCTACTAAAAATACAAAATTAGCCGGGTGTGGTGGCACATGCCTGTAATCCCAGCTACTCGGGTGGCTGAGGCAGGATAATCGCTTGAACCCAGGAGGCAGAGGTCGCGGTGAGCTGAGATCATGCCATTGCACTCCAGCCTGGGTAACAAGAGTGAAACTCCGCCTCAAAAAAGTAAAAAATATATAAATTTATTCTACCATTTTCAGGATCTGAGAAGCATTCCAGGATATATTTTGTTTAAATTTTTCTCTTGGTTTCCATTTATTTCCCCCTCTGTCTACTGGCTTCTCCCCTTTGCCTGTCTGAGTCCACCTATTGCTGAGAAAGAAACTTATGGTTGCCATAAAGGTGATGGAAGTAGTGCAAAGATCAGATGGAGAGAAAAATTCCAGTCGTGGAAAAAGAGATCCTGTCCACCCAAGCCAGTGTAGTTGTGCATGTGAGGGAGATCAATGCAGTCCTTGTCGGTGTATGAACTGAAGGAAAGAGGCCTGGTGGGCCCAGTGGCTCACACCTGTAATCCCAGCACTTTGGGAGGCCGAGGCAGGCAGATTGCCTGAGCTCAGGAGTTCAAGACCAGCCTGGGCAATACAGTGAAACCCTGTCACAGCAGCATGCGTCTGTAATCCCAGCTACTAAGGAGGCTGAGAGAGTAGAATAGCTTGAACCTGGGAGGCAGAGGTTGCAGTGAGTCAAGATTGTGCCACTGCACTCCAGCCTGGGCGACAGAGCAAGACTTCATCTCCAAAAAAAAAAAAAACAAAAAGAAATGACAGGAAAGTACACCGGGGCAAAGCATTACATCAGGAATTTTGGGCTCTATTTCTACTTGAAGTGGCAAAGAAAGAAGGCATTCTAAGAATATACAGTACAACAGAGGGCTGTCTGGGAATGAAAAATATTAGAAAATCTCCTATAATACCTAGCATTCTGAGCACAGAAAAAATTAGCTTACATTCCACCAAGCCTTACTTTTCCCATTAAAAATTATGGGTGGAGATGTTTTGAAATACTTGCCTATCTTATCAATCCCAGATAAAACATTCTCTGCAATCATAACAATTTTTACCTTAGATCCATTTTGAAATGTTTGCTGATGGTGCAAACGTTCCCTCTTGGAAATGTGCTTGCTTTTAAAACAATGCCAAATGAAACAATTTTCTGTGCATATAGAACATTTTATTTTCAAAATACTTGCTGATGTATGCAGGGCCTGTGCAATGTCAAGAAACATATTTCATCAAACATCCCTGGGAGAACAGCTTAGTACCATTAGCCTCATTATACAGATAAGAACACTGAGATCTAAATAGGTTAAGTAGAGGTTGCAGCATGCTTCCTAACAACAGAGTGCTCGAAAAATATGTGTACAGAAGGAAAAAATGTAATCTTTTGTAGGAAAGAGACTAGGGAGAACAGCCCAGAGGCAAGGAGAATTTATATTTTTGTTTTGAAAGCTTTCATGGCTCATGTCAAAGAATACATTGTTCTCCTGAGCCATGTACAATTTTCTCATCCAGTATTTTGGGGAATTATACTACTTCATCTCCAGAATTCAAGCAAATCAGATGTATACCCATGGTTTTCCTCTGCGGAGTACAAAGCACTAAGAAAATTCTGGTTTTGTTGTTGCTGTCAATATTGTGCATAATCAGCACATTTCTGATGATGCCATATCCCATACAAACCTAATAAATACATTTCAGGAACATATCAACTCTGATTTCCTCATTCAGCAAACATCTATTGAGTGACAATTCTGGGTCAGTCAGTGTGCTAAGCCTGCAGATATAATGATAAATAAGATAGCCCCTACCTTCCATTAGTTTAGTTTGTAGAATAGAAAAACAAAATGTAACCAAATAATTAAAAGATAAAATTAATTAATTAAATTAGAAACACATACAAAGTACCTTGGTAGTACAGAGAAGAGTGCAATGTGCTCTGCCTGAAGAAAACAGCCAAATAATTAGATGATGTAAAATCTGAGCAACATCTTTAAGCAAAACAAGGTGAAAGGCATTCCACACAGATAGAGTCATACATCTAAGGGCAGAGAAGTACAAAGAGGATATTATGTGACCTGGGTACATTGAATGCAGATGGGAAATAAAAATGGAAAGACAGAATGAGATGCACTTGTGAAGGGCTACATTCTATCATCAATGAGGAATCAAGGAAGGATCTAAAACAGGGAAGGACACAGTCACATTTATGCTTTGAAAAGACAACTCTGCATGGAGAATGGGCGAAACTGGGGAGGGATTGGAGACAAATGGAGCCAGTTAGAAAATCCTGAGACTGTGCAGTAGTCCAGAAAAGAGATGGTGAAGACCCAAACCACTGCAATGGCAGTGAGGGTAGAAAGGAGCCAGCAGATTGCAAAAGATGTTTGGGTGGTGGACTCGACAAGACTTGAAGACCAATACTGGAGGTGGTGACTTGGGTACTACACATGCTGTTGTTATCTAAATTTGAATTATGGGAGAAAGGTCAGGTTTGAGAGAAGATAATGTCTTGATATTTTACATGTATATGATTTTCTGAGTAAATAGAGTACCAGACGTGTAATTGAATATTTTACTGATTGTCTTACAATACCTTACAATTATCATCTTGAGATGAAGAGCTTTCTAACTCCATCAGTAATTTGTAAGTTTATGAGTTCAGTGGTGCTTTCTTTGAGGTTTCCTTTTGCTTGCCTTAAGAGAGAGAGGCTTCCCTCTTCATCCCCAAACATCAGCCTTGCAGACCTATTACTTCATTTTATAAACCCTGCTGAAAGTCAGGTTAGCAACATGGCATGTAAAATGAGAACTGAAAGAGACAACTCATGACACACCTTACCATCTTTATGTTCCCTGCTTCTTGTATAGAATAGGCATATACACACTGCTCATGTTTAATAAGTGAATAAGGTTTAAATCTTATTATTATCTGCAAAGGTGATAATAAGATGTAGCAGGTCATTGTTGATGGTCCTGGTTCTGACCATCAGAAATAATAACACAGATTTGGAGATATTATAATTCAGAATATATCTTCAAAAAGAAAGGTTCTTGACAAACTAACCTTGTGAATAACATTGAACATGAAAGGGAATAACCATAGATGTCCCTGGGTAGCCACAGTTGTGTTTAATAATTTGTCCCAGAAGTTGATGTGGCACCCTTGTTTCTCCCTAATTTTCAATCGAGACCCCACTGGAGAAATTATTCCATCTATCCCCACAATGCTGTAGATTACAGCAGCTGGCCAGAGCAATTAGATTAAAGACAGAAAATGTAGAAAGCCACTCAAAGAAGGAAACTATTTCCAGGTAACAACTAATAAGTAGTGGAAAACATTTTATAGATCATAAATAAGGAAAGCAACTTCTTTTACTTACCATTAAAAAGACATACGTAAACTCTGAACAATCACATAAGCAAAAGTGGAGAATTTTGGCAAATAATAAGAATTAAGTTCTAGGATAGAGCCATCTTAATTGCTTATTTGATTAAAAATTTAAAATTAAGTGGCATACATACTGAAGACTTCTGTCACTCAGAACCATTCAAAGCCTGCTCTAATTAATGCACCGTCAATACTGACCTACCTATTTACTCCAATTATCTTCACAGGTATAATCTCATATCTAAGGATGCAAATGTGGTCTCTCCTTTCTTCAAAGGGGAAATTCTCTATTCCCTCAAAAATTTAAATCTATCAGTTTGTTAGTCATTCTGTCAAAATCTTAGATCAGCATCGCTTCTCAAACTGCAGACCTGGGCTTCTCAGTTCATTATCTTGTTCAAGGAGCAAAATCACTAAGGTACAATTAGACATTCACTGATTATTGTCATATTATTTGCCCTGTGGTGAAATCTGTCAAGAATAGCACAAATTGTAAACCTTTTGTTGACTTTACTTTGCATAAGCTTGAGAACAAAAGCTGGTTAGGAACAATGCAACATAAACACAATTCCAGTTATTGATCCCCATATTTAACATGCATTTTAATACTACCAGTCAAATTCCAAGTCCCCTTACAGTTTAGACAAAAGTATCCAATTTCTATTTCAATTATTTGGATGTATGGCATCTACTTTCTATCTCCCATGTTTTAAGACAAAATTATTCTCCAATACTAATGATATTTTTGTTTTGTTTCATTTTATTCTTGTTTACTTATTTATTTTACTTATATGTTATAGTATCTAATTATCTTCAGAGAAAAAAAGTCTTCAGATAATCTTTAAAACTAAAATTATCTTTACAGTGTCCTCCAAAAGACAATTGGCTATATTTTCTAATTCCAAACAAAACATTAATCCATTTAGTTACTTGAATTATATTGTGAGTTCATCAGAAAGCCATTTTGTCTTAAAAAATATATATTTCATGGAAGCATCATCAAGGTTTTTCTTGGCCAAATTATTTCAGTAACGTTTGATGGGGGAAAACTTAGGAAATTCAATAATTCAGCCATATTTGTTCATGGGCTAGAGAGGACTCACCCTTTCTTTTTTTTTTTTTTTTTTCTCAGACGGAGTCTTGCTCTGTAGCCCAGGCTGGAGTGCAGTGGCACGATCTCAGCTCACTGCAACCTCCACCTCCCAGGTCCCAGTTCAAGCAGTTCTCCTGCCTCACCCTCCTGAGTAGCTGGGATTACAGGAACGCACCACCATGCCCAGCTAATTTTTGTATTTTTAGTAGAGACAGGGTTTCACTATCTTGACCAGGCTGGTCTTGAACCCCTAACCTCTTGATCTGCCCTCCTCTGCCTCCCAAAGTGCTGGGATTACAGGCGTGAGCCACTGTGCCCGGCCAGGACTCACTCTTTCTTGAGGAAAAACCTTTTTCTCTAGAAGCTGCTTTTGCTAGTAAGTCATTGTCATCACCAGCTGTTTCTGTTTTTCCTAACTACAGACTGCAACAAATGCATTTCAGGTTAACTACTGTTTCTAAGTAATTAAGTTCTTTCTATTGTAAATTATTAATAACTTTCAGCATAGATTCCGTTTATTGAATGTGGTTTTAAATGTGTCACTTTAAGAATAGCTTGTCACATTTCAAATGAATAATGTCATAGCAGACCACCTTAAGGGTTATGGCAAGACCAAAGCAAGGAGAGAGCTTTGTTTATTTTGGTCTTATGAACATAAATGATTTAACCTTTTAGAAAGAGATCATTATTTGGTTCAATATTACACCCACTCACATTTACATCTGTTTTGGGTAATCTTATGCAAAGGATTACACTCACAGGTTTTACTTTATGAATACAGGCAGACTGATTTTTAATATTTTTAGTTAGATATTTGATTTGGAGGAAGGAGTAACTGCAGAGTGTTCTTAATAAGCATCAATTAAAAAAGAAATTATCTTTTCTGGAAAAATGGAGTGTGGTAAAAGGGAATGGTTATTATCCTCATTTCAAACTATTCCTAGAAATGTTTTACCTGAATATTTTGGTCAGTTGGATTAAGGGGAAGAAAGGAATGTACCGAGACTTTGTCCAAGAGAAATAGGAGCCTGGTTATTTCATCTGGAAATGGAGTCATTTTACAGCCATTTAGGCCTCTAGACACAAAAGTGTTCTGCAGTCTGCATCTTTGTTCTCGGTGACAGGGCAGAACCCTGTGTTCAGCAGAAGGAGTGGGGGCTTCTGTAACTTGGCTCCCCGGAACAAAAAGAAGCCATTCATGACTCAGAGTTTACATAATGCATGTAACTATCCAGTAGGTCTCTTCACTCTCACTGAGTCGTGATATGTACTGAAATTACATGAAGCCCATTATCTCTTATAACAAGATGTTTAGATCACCTGCAATTTAGGATCGTAAGTGCCATCTCAAAAATATCATTTGGATTCAGTCAACATCAAAATATATCTATGCATTGATTCTTACAAAAAAAATATTGTGTTAAATCCACATTTTAGGACCTTTGGACCACTAATGCTTTTTTCTTTTCTAACTTGGTATTCCTTCCATCTTACATTTATCCATTCATTCATTTATTCATTCATTCATTTAACAACTACTTATTGAACCCCTATTCCCTGCATAGTTTTATGTTAATATTATAAGGCATTCAAAAGAAGTATGAGAAAAAGTATACTCCTATATCCTATCAAATATTTAAATGACACTTGACAAAATAAGATTGAGCACCAAAATGAGTGGGAAAAGGAGTTCAGAAGAAAAATGTGTCTGTGTGGACAGTAATGGTCTAAAGTAGCTTCATTTTAGAGTCATCTTAAAGCAAAAATTGTCAATTAGCTCCCTTCCACAGCCTCTTTTTCAGCATCCCTGACTCCAGGTACCCACTGTCCTGATGTGATCTTTCTCCCATTCCTCCCTGAGTCACACATACATAAAGCACCAGGGAACCCCACTATGAACTTTTCCTCCCAATTAGGCCTCATAAAGCCTTTTTCTCTCCTCTCCTTTTTCTATAGCTCATCCAATCTTACCTAGACAGCAGAACAACTTCTATCCAGTTTTCTGCTAGGAAACTCATATCTTAATTAAAGATATAAATTTCCTACATATCATATGCTTTCAGGACTAATTCAAGGAGATGGTTTGGTGAAGATAATATTGAAAACCCCTTAGGCAGGGTGGCAGTATTAATATTTTTGACCAGAAGTTCAACCTATGAATCCACATGTTCTGCTAATACAATAGGCCAGTACATGATGACAGCCTCTGTCTTAAATTGGCTTCCCTGAAAATGGGAAGAGATGAGGTGTTGATTGGAATAGATCAGGTGTTGATCGCAAAACATTCACATGGAGAATGCTCTCAGAAGATAGACCTGTAAAAAAGTGAGGAATGCAGTTGGGAGCAGAGGAGCTAACCCTCAAAGCTGTTGCAATTGAGACCTCATCCAAACCTACAAGGAGCTCTAGTGCTGGGATGACATGACCCCTCAAGAGGCCTCTTATTCCCATATCAGCCAGTCATTGACCATAAGCTGCCTTACAGGGAGTGGTTCTTTGATTAAAGCGGCTCTCTGTGGCAGCAGGTTATTTCCAGTGAGAAACACTGTGAGCTGAAAGCAGCCAATATGCCCAGCAGCTGGGGGATGGTGGAGGTGTTATTCCAAGAGAAGAGAGAATCTGAAAGTGGACCAAAGTACAGGTGCAAGGTAAGGAGAGCACCTGTTAATAAGAAGTTGAACGTTGAACTCTCAAGTTTCTTTTTTTGTTTTTCTTTTTTTTTTGAGACAGAGTCTCACTCTGTCACCCAGGCTGGATGGAGTGCAGTGGTACAATCTCAGCTCACTGCAACCTCCACCTTCCAGGTTCAAGCGATTCTCCAGCCTCAGCCTCCCAAGTAGTTGGGATTACAGGTGTGCACCACCATGCCCGGCTAATTTTTGTAATTTTAGTAGAGACGGGATTTCACCATGTTGGCCAGGCCGGTCTCAAACTCCTGACCTCAAATGATCCACCCTCCTCAGCCTCCCAAAGGGCTCCCATTGAGCCACCATGCCCAGTTAAAGTTATTTTTAAGACTAGGCTTCCCACTCTTTTATACTTAGCTTACATTTATATTCCATGATTAATAAACTAAGCTCAATGACTCAAGATGATTGTCCCAAACCTCTTAACAGGGCTCCTAGCTGATATTAACATCATGCAATGAACTCTCTAGATAGCCCAAATGATGTCATCAGGTTCTGGATCATCCATTTTGAGGGACATAGTAAACATTTAATTTGAGGCTGCTATGTTATAACTGCAAGGATACCAGCATACAATAAGTTCAGGCTTTTAACTTAAATTCCTGCTTTGTCAGCTCTCATGCATTCAGAAGGAAATTATATTTTGAACTGAAATTCTACTCTTGTAATGAGGCAATAAGAAGTTTGGTTTTCTGAAATCTATACATTTACATAGATGGAGGCAAAATAGCCCTCTGAATAACCATGGCTTTGCAAGCACTTAATTCCTCAAGTAATTAAAGATGGAATTTCATACTTTCAATTTGGTACACAGTCTAAATTTTACTTTATCACACCATACTTCTAAATGGGAATCTCATGAAGAGAAAGAAGGCTTCATTTTAGAACAGGTAATTTAACATGGTGCTGCTTCATTTGAAATATTAGGACTCTATCTTCTACCAAAAATAACTGGTATTGAATTAAAAGCACATCCCACTGAGCCAAAAATTATATCCTCTAATTATCCAGTCTAAATTTATGGTCATCTCAGTTGAGTCTCTAATCTGCTTAGACATGCTCTTTTTTGAATCATTGTACTTTTGATAGTTATTCAAAGTTGTTATTTGGGACTTTAACATCATTTTGAAATTTAACTTGAACCCCTCAAAATATCAGTTATATCAAATCATGAGCTCTTTGGCCAACTTAATGCCTTTGGAATTGTAACTCAGGAGGTTGAAAAGCTATGGGGTCTGGCTGGATGCCCATAAGCATCACACATAACAGTCATAAAAATTGACTTCATGCAAACGGTCTGATCATTCAATTAATTTAACTGGCAATAGTATTAAGGCTGTTGCTCATTCCCTGAAAAAGAATAAAAAACTTCCCAGTAACTAACCTCTAAAGGTATCTTTGATGACTCTTCCAGGAATGACGATTATACTCAGACAAATCTACACTATCATATCACAGTTAAAGGACTTGGCAAAATGCTTTATAAGACACAAACTGAATGCCACATGTCCTTGTATTACTTATTTATTTTGGGGGGCAAGTAGAGCTGCTTATGAGAATATTGTTAAACCTCATTAGCAGAAACTGATTCCTACAAGGTTGTGCATACAAACAAACATTCAGGAAAAATCTGTAGTAAACGTTTTTATTAGTACTAAAAGGAAAATTAGAGGTTGGGTTTACATCTCTCTCCTACTGTAGATTGGACTGAAATCAAATCTATGATGGAGGTGGTGGGGGCATGTAGGAAAGATTAGATGGTATGAAAATAATTTATTCTTCCCAGTTTAATTTGAAATACTAATAAAGACAGGCCCTTTTGTCTTTCCCTTTGAGCTTTTATAAGGCAGGATGTTCATAACAATGCTTAATACTTAAATAACACCTTTCTTCTTCAAAGAGTTTTAAATACAGTAACTACCTATTAAGATCTGTTCCAAGCAGGGCAGGAGAGAGAGCCCCTTAACTTGAATCCAATTAAATTGTTGAATGTCCATGTTACAGTACAGTGACAGTGGAAAATAGGGAGAAAATAATTGCTCTACAATCACCCTGAACCATGGACAGTGAGTAACTGGTTAAAACCCTGAACCTTTTTATATCCTTTAAGATCTACTATATTTTTCAATAAAATTTAATGTTCCTTTCCCTTTATTATGAAACAAATATATGTTCATTGCAAAAAACCCCTCAAAAATGAAAACAAAGAAAACATTTACTGAATTACGAATCAATTTTGAAGGTTGTGATAGTGACCTCATAACTTCTACCAGTTCAACCTCATAACTTTAATCAGTTCTTTGTTTTTAAAGAGTAAATTGAGTCACAGTGAAATATTGGAGGTTTAAAGCCAAAAGCAGTTTTAGCATAACTAGAGAAATGCAGGGAATCTATCAAGAAATGAGAACTAGCAAGAGATATTTAAATTATGCAACTTGCTTTTTAAAAAGTTGAAGTAATCTATTCATAAACAAGGTAATTTGGTTTCAATTTTAGCAGCCTAAATATTTACTAGAATGTGCTAACCAGATTTTGCTATTTTCTTCCTCTGAATCTTCCTTGTTCTTTATTCATGTATTTCTTCATTCAGCAACTATGAGCTGAGAATATGATGTGCGAACAGCCTTGTGCTGTGAGCAGAAGAGGTACAATAAAATAAAAGCCTGAGAATCCTGCTCCTATTCCCTGAGTTGGATTTATCTAATTTCTAACATTATAAGAAACTAATACCAATATATGAAAGACTTAAATAAGTACTAAGAAAATAAAAACCTTTTAGGATCTCAGGTTTCTCTTGTTTCATTTATAAATGTAACATTTCACAACAGATTCCAGATAAAGTTAATTTAAGGATTTATTTTTCACACTAGTTGAGCCTTTCTACTCTCTTGAGAAGCTAGTTACAATATCTCGTATATAATACTTTGTATAATGTAAGTTTTTCCTCTAAGAGAAAGTATTTAAATGATGAGGTAGGAAAAAAAAAATTCTTCAAGGGCGTAATAGGTAAAGGTGTTCTAGTTCAATGAACTCCTTTGAAACAGGGAAGGCATTTTTCCCTCTTGTGTGCCTATAAGACTCCGTCTTTACCTGCAAGGATCAAACGGATATCACCCTTTCCAGGAACTTTCTAGGTCATCCTAGCCTACAATGAATCTCTTCCATTTTTTAAATCCCATGGCACTTGTACATGTATTGTGTATGAGACATGCATACAAGAAAGAAGTTTTAGGCTGGGTGCGGTGGCTCACATCTGTAATCCCAGCACTTTGGGAGGCTAAGGCAGGAGGATCACTTGAGGTCAGGAGTTCGAGACCAGCCTGGCCAACATGGTGAAACCCCGTCTCTACGAAAAACACAAAGATTACCTGGGTGTGGTGGTGTGTGCCTGTGATCCCAGCTACTAGGGAGGCTGAGGCAGAAGAATCGCTTGAACCCGGGAGGCAGAGGTTGCAGTAAGCCAAGACAGTGCCACTGCACTCCAACCTGGGGGACAGAGTGAGCCTCTGTCTCAAAAAAAAAAAAAGACAAAAGTTTTGTTGGTTATCTTCATCTTGCTCTCTGACTATATTTGCCCCCCCAAGCTAGATTATAAATACTTCGAGGGCTGTATCGCTTACATTTCATTGAATTTTCCCAAAGTGTCTCCCAATCCACTGTTGCTATGTAACTTCAGGGAGTTCCATTTCCCTAAAACCCAAAGACGTTGCATTGCAGTAGCCCTGCTGATCTTCACAGTGATTACTGTATATTTCAGTACGTGTTTTCTTTAGAACTACATTGTCATTGATTCTTTAATCAGTGTCCCTTTCTTCTTCTTCTTTTTTTTTTTTTTTTTCAGACGGAGTTTCGCTCTGTCGCCCAGGCTGGAGTGCAGTGGCGCGATCTCGGCTCACTGCAAGCTCCGCCTCCTGGGTTCACGCCATTCTCCTGCCTCAGCCTCCCGAGTAGCTGGGACTACAGGCGCCTGCCACCACGCCCGGCTAATTTTTTGTATTTTTAGTACAGACGGGGTTTCACTGTTTTATCCAGGATGGTCTCGATCTCCTGACCTCGTGATCCGTCCGCCTCGGCCTCCCAAAGTGCTGGGACCACAGGCGTGAGACACTGCGCCCGGCCTGTCCCTTTCTTCTTAAACATATTGATAATATTGTGGCTTTCTGTGTTTAACAGTAGAAAGGTTTAAAAATGGACACTTGTAAAATAGATGGAACAAGAGAGAGAAATTCTGCCAGGGATCCCTCAGTTTCAGACAGGCTCTAGATACCAAACAAGAGAGCTACCCTAAAGCTCCAGCCTTAGAAGAGGGTACCTGGGTAGGTAGAACCACTACACCAAGACAGGAGAATGATGAGAATTCAAGTCGTTTTACCCTAACAACAATCACTTTATTGTGTATCATGATGTTATATGTCAGGATTTAGGTGGGTCATTCATCTGTCCCATGTAGAGTTGACAGAGATCATTTGGTGGCAGTCTGCTGGCCAAGAGGCTGGTTTCGAGAGTCCAAGATGGCTTCCATTACTGACCTGTACATCGGTGGGGTGACTGGAAGGCTAGACGCAGGTTTGGTATGCACCTATATGTGGCCTTCACAGCATCATGGTCCAGTAAGACTTTACCATGGCAACTTAGAGCTCCCAGGGAGTAGTCCAAGAGCTCAGGTGCTTTCTGATGACTTAAAATCCTGTCCTTTGCTTTATCCTCTCAAATTGTTACTTGATTAAATAAAATTCTTAGGAAAAATGTTTTATGTTTAGTAAGAACATTCTTACTATTACTCTACTTTTAAAAAAAAAGTACTGTTTTTATTTTTGATATCGTAAAGGTCATACATTCACAGTCATTTGGAAATGCAAGCAATATATAAAATTACATGACACATAGTAAAAGTCATCTTAAATCCTACCACAGTTAGTTATTGGAGGCTATAGTAAACATTGTTTAGGCAGCTGTATATGTGTATAAATATATATATATACACATACACACATACATATATGAATGACTTTTATAAGTGAGACATTAATTTATATGCTATTTTATAACTGTTTTTCACTTAACGATATGTCATGGTGCTCTTTTGGTGCCAATCAACGTAGACAAACAGCATCCTTTTTAATATTCATATATTACTATGTAATATAAAATAATTTATCTAATCAATCTCCTATTTGCAGATATAAGACGTAATTTCTTTTAATGAAATATTTATGGGCATCAAGTATTTCAGAGAAAACCCAGTCAAAATACAGCCATTTATTTTATTTTATCAAATAAGTTACATGGCTAAAGTGTGATGAGGTTTTAAGTAAGTTTAGGGATGGAGAAGCCAGATAGAATAGTCTGTTTTAGTCAAATAGGCAACCAAATAATAGGCAGTTCTTTAGTTTGTTTTCTGCTATACTAACATAGGTTAACTAATACCCTAGACATTGATGAGGCAAAATAACTATCAGTCAACGTTTGCATTATACTGTGAAACCTGACAGAGGGAATGAGAGGGAGAAGAGGAGGAGGATAAAGAGAAGAAGAAGGAGGAAGAGGGGGAAAGCAGAGAAGAAAGGAAAGAAAGGAGGGAAGAAGGAAGAAAGGAAGGGGGGTCTGTCAGAATCTGTTTGAGTGCTAAATTTTTTTTTTAATTTAAAAAAAAGAAAGGAAGGAAGGGTTTCATTTGCATCTAATTACAAGAAATAGGGAAGTAAAAAATTCAGGGTTGGTCAGCAGCTCCACAATGGGGTCAGGACCCAGACTCCTTGTATCTTTTCACTCAACCATCCTACGGTGCACATCATCTTGTGGCCCCAATATGGCCACTTCACATCCCAACATTGTGTCCATGTTCCAGATAGGAAGGGGAAGGTGAAAGGGAAAAGGACAAAAATGTGCAAACCAGCTAAATCAGTACTCCTTCTAAGAGGTCTTCCTGGAAGGCCTATCCAATAATTTCTGTTCACAGCTCAGAGCTGGGTGACATGGTTGCCCTTATTTGCAAGAAGACTGGGAAATATAGGTTTTTGTTTTGTTTTGTTTTGTTTTGTTTTTATGGCTCGTATGTAAGAAGGGGAAAATGCATATAGGGGAGGCAACTATCTCTGCCACATTAATTAACGTAGGACATTTCTTATAATATGTAGGTGCATATACATGTTTATATTCCCAAGAAATTTGACCTAAGAGAAGAAAAGGTAAAATGAGTAACACTCTTATTTAACTAAGAAGTCTGAATCTACAAGAGATTCATTTTAAAATAAGTCTGTGAGAATTCTCAATGAAAAGAGAATTTCTTCATTTTCAGTTCAAGTTAACTACCTGAGATGTAGGTGGGAAGAAAACTACAATGAATAGAAATAGCCACCGTCCTTGAGGATTTCAGTGTAGTGATGTCAACATTTGAACAAATAATTATAATTTCATACAAAAAAATCTCTATTGCATTGAGAAATGTATAAAGGACTGTGGAAAGAGTGGGCAGGCTTTGGGAAGGCATAAATGTGGAGGAGTCTACTTGTGCTCTAGGCTTAACAGATAAGAAAAAATGTACCAAGGAAATGAAATAAGAGAAGGACTTTTCAGAGCAATGGAGCAGTAAAGTGCAATCACGTGCTGACTAGTGCCTTTAAAACGTTGTACAAGAGATACATGTGTAGCCCAGGTTTCTCAGAGTTTGGTCTATGAGTCATATACACTACAAGTATGATGCTCCACCTCCAGTGATTCCAATTCAGTTGAAGCAATAATACCCAACAAACTCTTCAGAATTGGTATGCACACCAAAGTTTGAGAACCCAGGGTTTAACCTGGTGAAAAGAGAAAATGGGTCAAAGAGACTCTGTCCAGCACTCTGTCAATACCTTCTTTCATTCCTGTCTTATGCTTGTCTAACTATATTGCTACAAATATGGTCTAACTATATTTCTGAGTTATGTTGATTTTTTTCCTTCATATGCTTCTCTTGGACACTCCCTCACTGAGGTCCTGGTTCTGATCCATAATCATACCCTTTAATTTAACCCTATCCTAAGGAGCTAACTTGGGCAGAACAATACCAAGATGTTGAGGCCCTAGTCCTAGAATTTTAGACTTCTTTTAGTATGATAGACCCCTTTAGCTATCTAGTAAAGCCTATGGACCCCACTTCTAAAAATAATGTTTTTATGTGCATAAAATGAAATACACAAAACAAAATAAAACAATTATATTGACATACAGTTAACATTTTTTAAAAAGAAATGTGCTTCTTTATTAATGCTCTAAATAGCAAGCAAATACATATAAATTATAGGCAAAGAAATATTAATGTGAGGGTTATTGTTGCTTAACTTGAATAAGAGTATTAAATAAGGCTGGGCATGGTGGCTCACACCTGTAATCTCAGCACTTTGGGAGGCCAAGGCGGATGAATCACGAGGCAAGAGACCAAGCCCATCCTGGCCAACATGGTGAAACTCCGTCTCTACTAAGAATACAAAAATTAGTCGGGCGTGTTGGCGCACGCCTGTAGTCCCAGCTACTTGGGAGGCTGAGGTAGGAGAATCACTTGAACCCGGGAGGCAGAGATTGCAGTGAGCCGAGATTGTGCCACTGCACTCCAGCCTGTGACAGAGCAAGACTCCGTCTCAAAAAAAAAAAAGTATTAAATAGTAGTATTTGACAAAGTAACAGGTATGCCATATTGAACATGAAGGCGCATGTTTTGTTTTTTCCTTCCAAGTTCATAGGCCTTCTGAAAGCATATGGGTCTCTGTGGACCCCACATTAAGAACCCCAACAAGGAGATCATCTAATAGAGAGGTCCGCAAGTGGGGCAATGCTGTCGCCTGTGGTGCATTTGAGAAATGTGAGGGGGTAATTTCGATAATCAAAATAACTGAGGAGATGCTATTGGCCATTAGAGGCCATGAGGTATAGAGTACCTCCCAAATCTATCAGCTCTGAATTTAATCAGCTTAACTAAATTCTTCAATAAAGTATGAGTTGATGGAAGAGAGAGATATTTCTTATTATGCTGAATCTACCTCAATTATTCTCTTGTTAAAGAGGAAACAAGAAGTTACTTAAAGCATAAAATTAACTGGAAATCCAATAAAGTATTTTATATCCTTTTCCTGATCAATAAGCATTTCATTATCTTGAAAATAGACCATTTTTAATACCAGGCATCACTTATAGGTCTTTGCCTGAAACTGTTCATGTATTGTCCAATGGAAAATTACTAAAACAATTTTTACAGTTCTATTCTAGAAAAATTTTACCTAAAATATCCAAATGTCATTACTATTATTATTTTTTGAGATGGAGTCTTGCTCTGTTGCCAGGGTGGAGTGTAATGGCGTGATCTCTGCTCACTGCAACCTCCACCTTTCGGGTTCAAGTGATTCTCCCGCCTCAGCTTTCAGAGCAGCTGGGATTACAGGTATGCGCCACCATGCTTGGCTAATTTTTGTATTTTTAGTAGAGGCGGGGTTTCACCATGTTGGCCAGGCTGGTCTTGAACTCCTGACCTCAGGTGATCCGCCCACCTCGTCCTCCCAAAGTGCTGGGATTACAGGCGTGCGCCACCGCGCCCTGCTCAAATGTCATTATTAAGAAGGGTACTAAACAGTCATTCTAAGGATAATTGATTCAAATGCTTACTTTTTGTTACTTTTGCATTGTAGAGACAAACTATATGCAAAAAGAGTGAAAACGAATCCTGTCTTCCATTACATAATTTTATAAATACTTAAATTTTTAAAATTCTTACAGACAAAATGTTTCTTCTTAGAAACAAAATGTTTTTTCCTTATAATTTTAATTAGCCCCTTATTGGAAAAAAGTTGTTGTATTTGCCTTTTCTTCACACCAGATAGGTTACTTTTAAAAATGCCCCTTTCCCAAATAAGGTATTGGATTTGGAAAGAAAAGTTTCAAACTAACTAGTTTGAAATCCTCTGAGATTCAGTGGAGTTAAAGCCCTGGTTATAATAGACAATCTACATTCAAAGCACAGGCAGTCCCCAAGTTGCAAATGGGTTATATTCCAAAAGTTAATTTGAAAGTCTGCTGTTTAGAACTTGTAGAGACATTTTGCCATGGAAACAAAGTTCTAAATGACAGTTGAATTTCTAGGCTAGCCCACAAAAGTCTATCTAACCCATAATGTGTCTGAATCCAATTGCTTCAAGGAGAGGTTTGTAACAGAACATGATAGTTTACTGACAGGCTGATTGGTGGCCCACTTTATCAGTATCTCTCAATTTAGCGTTGTTGGCTTGTCGTTTTAATATTTCTTCATTTTATTCCCTAAAGATATATTAGTCGAATAATAATACTTTTCTTTAAAAAGTACTTATTTCATTTCTCATAGTTGTGTAAATTATTTTGGGTCTTTATCTTAAAGCAAGGAATAAATAGATATCCTTTTTTTCCTGTGATAAAAATCAATTTCCTGACTAGGCACGGTGGCTCACACTGTAATCCCAGCACTTTGGGAGGCCAAGGTGTGCGGATCAGGAGGTCAGGAGTTCAAGACCACCCTGGCCAACATGGCGAAACCCTGTCTCTACTAAAAATACAAAAATTGGCCAGGCATGGTGGTGGGCACCTGTAATCCCAGCTACTCAGGAGGCTGAGGCAGGAGAATCGCTTGAACCCAGGAGGCAGAGGTTGCAGTAAGCTGAGATTCTGCCACTGCACTCCAGCCTGGACAACAGAGTGAGACTCCATCTCAAAAAAAAAAAAAAAAAAATTTTCTTATAAGGTTTTTGTTTGTTTGATGTCTGTTTTTTTTTTAATTTATACAAAGTTAAAATTCCTTTTCTAATGGCAGTAATCTATAAAGATTTTTTTTCCTGTTTGTTTTGTTTTAATGTGTTGCTTATTTAAAATGCCTTTGATAACAACTGTGGTTTGACAAGTAATAATGAAAAGGCACTGTAAACAACAATATCAAATCTTTCCCACTTTTGCCATTTTACTCCTCTGACTCCTGATTAAAAATAAGTGGTTCCAAAATTTCTCATGTGCCAATCAAAGTTCTCAATTTAGGTCAAACTTCTTTTTTTGCCCTGTATCTCCATGCCTTCCATCACAAACGTTTGTGCTGGCTCATTTCTTACCCCCAGGCATACTTGGCATTTTCTCACTTTCATACCTTTGTTAGCTATCTTTCCTGTAAGAGTGCTCTACTCTGATCATTCTATTTGAAGCCTATTCTTCAAGGTTCATTTTAAATTTCACCTCTTCTGAGCTAACATGAAATAACAGAATGAATGTGTTAAGAGTTGTTAAAGACAAAGTTATTGAATAATATTTGTCAAAGTATGATAAGGAGGATTTTATTCAGGATGATCATAATAGGTAGAGGGACCACTGCAATGGGGCCTTGCAGCCAGGGAGAGAGATTGGGCACAATTCCCAGTAGAGCATGGGCAAGTAAGAATTTGGAGCCACAGAGCAGTGTGGGGGTCAGCAGGTGTGACTTGACTTTTAAAAACTTTATAGATAACATCAGGGGTAAGAGTGATTCCGGCTAAACTGACCTAACAGGATTCTTGCTGAAGACAGGCCAGAGTGTTTAGACGTCACCCAAGAGATGAGAAACTTGATCAGATATCAAGGATGATCAGCTATCGAGAATAGGAGTTCTTGCTAAAGTCAATTAGCAGGGTTCTTTGCTAAAACAGAATTTTACAAGGAAGTGCACAGAGGGGCTTAGCAGAAGACCCAGAAGTCTGACTAAGGCTTGGCCCCAAAGAAGCTTTGTCAGAGTCATACAGGCCTAAGTATGAATCCCAGCTCTGTCACTTTCTTAGCTGTACATATGTGAATGTAAGTTTAACCACTCACAGCAATGTTTCTCGTCTAAAGAGTGAGACTAATAGTACTTTGATCACAATGTTGTTTTGAACATTAAATAAAATCAGTTAAAATTTAAAAGCACAATGGCTATCTTCGATCATCTCATAGCAACTGATTGCTTGTCTTTGAGCTCTATAGCAAATGTTAGCTGAGCTTTTCATGTCAAATGTTGTATCTCTGAATATATTTTTGCATGAATGTATTTTGTCTCCATAACCAGGTATTTTAAGTCTCTCTGGTTAAAATCTATTAGTCAAAGTCCTGGCTAGGACTTCAGAAATTAGAAACCATGCTACGTATTTCAGACAGAGGAATTTCATTTAAGAAATTAGTCACATAGATGTTGGAAGACTGAAAGAGCAAATGAGGGATGCTGGAAAAGGTGGCTATCACCTGCAGGGCAGCAGGGCCAGGGGACCAAATGGGAAAATCTAGGAGTATGAAGGAGAGGGGCCCTCATATAGTTAGCACTCAGGTCTTGAGGGAGATGTCCTGTGGTTGGTACTTATGCTGACAAGACGGCATGGCTGACTGGTCCTGGTAGCCTTGAAGAAATGTGGCACTGTTTTTTGTTTTTGTTTGTTTGTTTTTTGAGATGGATTCTCGCTCTGTCACCCAGGCTGGAGTGCAGCAGTGTGATCTCGGCTCACAACAACCTCTGCCTCCTGGGTTCAAGAAATTCTCTGCCTTAGCCTCCCCAGTAGCTGGGATTATAGGTGCCCCCAACCCCCACAACACCTGTCTACTTTTTTTGTATTTTTAGTAGAGACGGAGTTTCACCATCTTGGCCAAGATGGTCTTGAACTCCTAACCTCGTGATCCACCTGCCTTGGCCTCCCAGAGTGCTGGGATTACAGGCTGAGCCACTGCGCCCGGCCAGCACTGTTTTTTTGCCCTAGAATTTGAGCATGTTTCAGCACATCTGTAGAACTGGCAGAACAAAGGAAGAAAAAAATTCATCCTAAGTGAAGAAAGCTATGAAAAGTTTGCTTCAAGATCAATTGCCCAAGGTTAGAGGAAAAGACTTCATGGAACCATGTTATCTATCCCATGAACTCATGCCTGAGTCCTAGAGCAGCAAACAAATAATATAACTAAATGCTTCACTGTGATGTACACGGGACTTTTGGAACTGAAGACAATATCAACAGGAGATGATGCCTGTGAAAAACAGTGTCTTGGTACAGGCATTAATGCCATTAAAATTAGGAGTTGGCGGCCAGGCGTGGTGGCTCTTGCCTGTAATCTCAGCAGTTTGGGAGGCCAAGGTGGGCAGATCACCTGAGGTCAGGAGTTCGAGACCAGCCTGGCCAACATGGTGAAACCCCGTCTCTACTAAAAATACAAATATCAGCCGGGCGTGGTGGTGGTCGCCTGTAATCTCAGCTACTCAGGAGGCTGAGGCAGGAGAATTGCTGGATCCCGGTAGGCAGATGTTGCAGTGAGCCAAGATCATGCCATTGCACTCCAGCCTGGGCCAACAACAGGAAGGCTCTGTCTCAAAAAAAAAAAAAAAAAAAAAAAAAAAAAATCAGGGTTTGGTAGCCTCAGCACAAACAGCATTGCAGTTGGGGAGCTTTGTTGCCTTTGGAAGCAGTAAGAGAAAACAATTCAATGAGCCAGAGGAGGAAGACGGTGACTGGGGACTGTTTCTTAAAGTGTTCCTTCCCTAAAAGCAAAGGTAACAAGGCATAGAATACAAAGCAAATCCCTGGGAGTTCTTAGGATCTTCTGGAAGAAATCTGAATGTGGATAGGGAAAAGTATGAATACTCTTTAAGACTTTTACTACAACCCCCTTTTTTTTTTTTTTGAGATGGAGTCTCACTCTGTCGCCCAGGCTGGAGTGCAGTGGCATACAACCCTATTTTTACTCTTAGTCTCCTGTAGCTTGGGAAAATGGGCTATATTTGAATATCTTTTTTTGTTTGTTTTTGTTTTTCTTTTCGTTGTTTTTTTTCTTTTTTTCTTTTCTTCTTTATTTTTTTGTTTTTGTTTTTTTGGAAACAGGGTCTCGCTCTGTCACCCAGGCTGAAGTGCAGTGGCGGAATCTCGGCTCACTGCAACCTCTGCGTCCCGGGTTCAAGCGATTCTCGTGCCTCAGTTCCCTGAGTAGCTGAGATTACAGGCAGGCGCCACCAGGCTGGGATAATTTTTGTATTTTTAGTAGAGACAGGGTTTCACCACGTTGGCTGGACTGGTCTCAAACTCCTGGCCTAAAGTGATCCGCTCACCTTGGCCTCTCATAGTGCTGGGATTACAGGCATAAGCCACCAAGCCCGGCAAATTTCTTTTGTTTTAAGCTATTAGTTTCTTTAATTTGAAGCTGAATATTTATTTGGTAAAGTCATAGTTTATTATTTTTAAATGAAAATAAGCACTCCAAGAGACTCTGATGAGGGTAGTCCATGGGTCATAATTTGAGCATCTTAGAGCAACCAGCTCAAATAAGAGTCAACTTTCACAAATAAGAATGTTTTTCCTCTCTGTAACATAAACTAGAGTTGGCTCTTTATTTTACCTTCTTTTAGTAATGCTAAGTATTATTAGTAATTAATTTTAACTTTTGTTCTTTTTCGGTATAATAATTCTGGGTTTATGTCTTATATGTACAGTGTAAAGAAAAAATAAAAGCCAAGTTCAGATGTGCCTTGATTTTTAAAAACTTTATAGATAAAAATTTAAAATCAGTAAAATTGGTATTTTATTTCATTAAAAGTCTTCAATTTATAAATGATTTTCCTAGTGTTTCCCATTACTACATGTCATTGTCTTTATCTCAGAGATGCCTGCTTCAATTTTACATTATATTTTAAAATAATAAAGGCAACTTGATCTTTACTTTACCTACCATGAATAGATTGTTGATTTGTCTGATAGTTATAAAATGTGATTTGGTTTAAATATTTACCTCTGAAATTTGAGGACGATCTTTCTCAAGTTTGGTGAATTGTAGCTGGATTTAGAGTATCTGAATTTTCATTTCCTAACTTATTTAAATTTTATTTTTATTTTGTCCAGATTAAAGTCTTATTGTTATCTTGGTAAAGTAGTGCTCTGGTTTTGAAATTTGATTTTTTTGAGGGAAAATAAAAGCCAGGAAGTTGGGGAGTGTTTTTAGAATTCCAAGTCATCCTGTGCCTCATTATTCTTATAGATGCCTATCTCCTTCTTCTGTCTTTAAAATTGATTCATATGTCATCTGGTTATGCTGGATAATGATCGTGGTGTGTTCAACCCCAGGGCTATTATCAAAGCATCCCAAAGTGGTAAAAAAACATCAAAGAGCTGTTGACAGTCCAAAAGACAAATATAGAAACTTTATTTTTTCAACCTAGAGAAAATCCTTATAATCTGTCTATTATTGTATAGCCCCTTCAGATCCGGAAGCTATTCAAGAAGTCCTGGCCAGTAACCAGATAAGTCTTTTCCCTTTGGATTAACTGTCCCCAATGGCATTGCTTTGAAACTATATCATTAACACTGACAAATTTGGACTATTAGGATTATCATTTTGTGATTAGGGAATTCCTTGGTCTTTCCTAATTGCCTTCTCTATAGAGAATAAATAATATAAATGACATGGACCATAGATGAGCAGTTTTCCTGAACACTTGAGCCAACTCTAGTTTAACTCTATGTTACAGAGAGGAAAAACATTCTTATTTGTGAAAGTTGACTCTTGTTTGAGCTGGTTGCTCTAAGATGCTTAAAGTATGACCCGTGAACTACCCTCATCAGAGTCTCTTGGAGTGTTTATAAAATGCAGATTCTTGAATCCAAATCTTAGGGTGAGAAGGGAGTATGTAGTAGAACCACTAAAGCTTAAACAAGTGCCACAGGTGATTTTTATTCATGCCAAAGTTTAAGAACTACTTCTCAAGGACAGTTACTCTTTAGGAAAATAATGAAACATCTTAGTTTTGAAATAAAGCTAAGGTTCCAAGGCTATTCTGTATAAAAGTGAGGACAGAAAACAAACAGCCAAATTGCTTTGAGTAAGAATACATTAACAAGAATTTGGGAATTGCCGCCCTTGTGTGTTTTTTCTTCTTCTTCTTCTTTTTTTTTTTTAAGATGAAGTTTCGCTCTTGTTGCCCAGGCTGGAGTGCAATGGCATGATCTCGGCACACCACAACCTCCGCCTCCCAGGTTCAAACGATTCTCCTGCCTTAGCCTCCCGAGTAGCTGGCATTACAGGCATGCGCCACCACGCCTGGCTAATTTTTGTATTTTTAGTAGAGACAGAGTTTCTCCATGTTGGTCAGGCTGGTCTCAAACTCCTGACCTCATGATCTGCCCACCTTGGCCTCCCAAAGTGCTGGGATTACAGGTATGAGCCACTGCGCTTGGCCCACCCCTGGTGGTTTTAAAGAGAGGTGGCTTTAGGAGTCCCAGAAATTCAGAAAAATGTAGAGAAGGTTCTTGTTAGGGTGAGGGACCACAGCAATATAGTGGCAGGGTGTGGTCCGAAAAGAATGATGGCTATTGAGAAATTCCCTATGGTGGGAATGGCCAACATTAAATGTGAAGTCACTTCCTATTCTGTGTCTTGTTTCCTTTGCTTTTAGGGAAGGAGCTGTTCCATCCATAGGAAAGCACAGAGTGGGATGGAAACGGGAACAGGATCAGAGCAAGTGTGCACCCTGGCAAGTTCCTTTCCAAGAATCCTTGGAAATGTGGAGGAAGGTTCTGGATTTTCCCAACCTCACCAAATCACAATTAGCCAGGACATCCTAATCATGTAGCTCACATTTATTTATTGAGCATCAAGCATATACCAGGCATCTTCATACATTATGAAATTTAATCCTGCAAAGTAGGTATTTTATCCTTAGTTTATAGTTGAACTGAAGCCAGAAAGGTTGGATAACAAGCCTGAGATCGATCAATCAATCAGTTAGTAATAGAGCTGCGACTGAAGCCCAGATCTACCTGACTCCAAAGCCTGTCTTTCCTGCTCCACATTATACTACACCCCTTCTCAGAGATTAAAAAAAAAAAAGCTCTGGCTGCTTTAACTGGTGTACCTCCAGGTCAACCACTTCCATCTCCTTCTCCTCTTTCAGATTTGCACCTGTTCCCTAACCAAAGAGAGGAACAACAGCAATAGTGTTCTGTCGGGATCTGTTCAGAGTTAAGGCCACCAATATTGTTCAGAGAATTCAGTCAGCACACCCCTTCCACCTCAATCTGCTGTCCCATCTCTCCTCTTCATCACCAAACTTTTTTTTCCAAACTTTCTAAATAGTCTCCACTTGCTGTTTGACTTCTTCATCTTTGTCTTTCCCTTTAACCCACTGTACTTTGTCAAGAACTATGAAAGGTCTGAGATTTCATCCTCCTTGCAAGCTAATCACTTAACCTGCCATAGTTTCATGGAAGCTGGCAGAAGACGTGGGGCTTTGCAGTCAAAGGGCTGTATTACTCATGGCACAGCAAGCAGCGCCAGTGTCATGTTCAGTCAGTTCCCTTGCCCCCAGGTCTTACCTGGAGCTACATGGTGTGGTTCAGGTGAGTGATGCACCTGCAGTGGGTTTGCCTCACAGCTGAGAAACTCTAAGCTTAGGAAATCCCCAGTCTTTTTATAATAGGCTGCAAGAAAACCTGCTTGACCTTTACCTCCAAAGACATTATCTTCACTATATTGGATGGTAAACAAATGTGCCCCTGCTCTTGGCGGGGAGAGGGGGCAGGGCAGGGGACACTGTGCATATTTTCCAAGGCTGTTTGACCAAAAAAAAAAAAAAAATCCTTGAAAATATAGTCTAAAACAAAAGCTGTTAGTGCCTCTGCTCACAAGACATGCAGAAATACTAGAGTCCCACAGAGAATTGTCTTCCAGCACATTTCTGCATTTCTTCCCACTAGTCATACAGAAGATTGCTCTCTTGAAAATGATCAGTGATCTAATTTCCCGATCTAACAACCTTCTAGAATCCCAGAAATAAACTCATAGGACAATAATCATTCAATAAATATTTATTGGGTAGCTTCTATGTGCCAGGCACTGTGCAGGCCCAAATAGACATGGTCTTTATCCTAATGTGGGGAGCAACAGACATTAACCTAGTAGCTACACATACCAAAATGTAGTTACAAGCTGTGGTAAGTCATAAGAGGGGAGGTTATATGGTGGTAAGAGAGCTGACATAACAAGGGATCTTGAATGTATCTGGGAGATCAGAAATGTTTTTCCCAAGGATGTCCCTTTCAAGCTGAGACCTGAAGGATGAGTAAGAGATAGGATAACTAAAGGAGAGAATGGCATGTACATAGAGCCTTTGGCTGTTGGGATCACAGCATTTTTGAGAAACTAAAAGAAGACCAGGAAGTCTGCCCAGGAAACAAGGTAAAAATGGTGTGAGATGAGGCTGGAAAAGGCAGGTAAGGCCAGACCTCGTATGGTCTTTTAGGCTGCCTTAAGAATTCTAGACTTATCCTAAAGCAATGAGAAACTGTTTAAGGAGTTTTTTGGAGTAGTGACATAGTCTCATTTGCTTTCTTAGAGGATCATTTTGGCTGCAAAATGGAGACTGAATGGAGGATCCCAGATTGTATACAGTGAGATCGAATTAGATTGGTGGTGATTGGAAAGAAGTAGACCAATTAGATTTTAGAAATAAAATTGCCAGGAGTTAGTGCTGCAACAAATATGGAGAATAGAAGAATGGAGGTGAGGGAGACATCAGCGGTGACTGACTACTAGATATTTGATTTGAATAACTAGAAAGATGAGGGATAAGGAAAACAAGTGTTCATGAACTCAGTTGGACTAAACTTTGCAACTTTGAGATATTAAGTGGCCATGTCAGTGAAGCTTGGAATTTAGAGGAAGGGTCAAACTTTGACTAGTGGATCAGATTTGGAATTTAGAGGAAATGTCTGGGCTGGAGGCATATATGTGGAGATCACTGGCATATAGATGATAACTAAAGCCATTGGTGTGGGTGATGCTGCTTAGGCCAAGAGATTACAATGAAAACAGAAAAGAATCTAAAACTGAATTTTAAGGTACTGTTATATTTAATAGTTAGGGAGACGAGCAGGAATATGCAAAGGAATCAGAGAAGCAGTGCCTAGGAAACTAAGGAGGAAAACCAAGAAAATGCAGTGCCAAAGTAAGAAGAAATGTTTAAGAAAGAATAGTGGTCAAAGTGTTGAGTATTGTTGAGAGGCCAAGAAAGATGAGGATTGAAAATGGCTCCCATTTTATTGATTAAAAAAAAAGTGAAGCATTGAGAAGAGAACTTGTTCAAAGCCAACATAATTTCTTGACCCTCTCTCTGTTCCCAGAGAACTCATACTGGTGCACATGCTAGGGTCATTTATGTGTGGGTTTTCTTCTCTCCAAAGGCCACAAATTCCTTGGTCTTCACTTTACTTCACCTTACTGCATTGCATATTATTGACTACAATCTCTAGGTCTTCAATAACATTCTTAAATTATGTGTTAATCTCCTTCAAAAACAGCTGATCTTCTTTACTCTGCCTTTACATGTAGGCATGTCCCAAACATATTTTTTTAAATATAGTTTTTAAAAGTGCCATGTCTTGGCCTCTCCCTGAACAAAGGAATCAGAATCTTGAGGGGGTAGATTGCAGGATTCTGTATTTTCAAAAAGCTCCTGAGTAGGAAGCAGAGTAGGAAAGTATTAGCTTAGCGGTAAGTTTGGAAACCACTATCTTAGTCTCAGACCAAGCATAGTTGGGCAGTAAGATGGGGAAGCCACCCCATTCGCCCACACTCTGATAAAATCCTCATACTTTGAAACAATATACAGTTATACTTCAATTATTCCAAGATCAACTTGCCAGCTGTCTGGAAGAGGGCCAAATCCAAAAGTTAAGAAAAGGAAACATCTCTCACAGGGAAAGAACTTCTGTTAGTGAAGAGCAATGAAAATATCTCAAGATACCACTGCCCTATTTATAACCAGAAGAAAAGAAACCTCTCATTAGCTGGCTGTGGATATAAACATCCCATCAATCTTCACCTGGAGCCGCAGAGAAAACCAGCCGAGAAAGGAGAGAAGAGTGAAAAATAAACAGTAAAGCAGAAAGAATAAGAGGAAGGATCAGAGTGGATAGAGGCAGATGAGGAGATGAAAAGCAGTGAAAGATTTTAGAAGAGGTGATGAGAACATTCCAAAGAGGGAAAAAAGGAGAGCTCCAAAGTAGGGATTCTATACACCGCAGCAATCCTCTGGGACTTAAACGTATGGCCAGGATATCGGTTTGAGAGTCAGTTATCAACAAAGGATTTAATTAGCCATTGTATTCTTTAAGAATATAGAGAATAATCACATTTTAAAGAGATTTCTGTAAAACCGTTTTAAAAATATAGCTATTTTAAAAGATCGCACAATTAATACACTGAAATAAAGCCCACACATGCAACTTGTTACATCCATCACCATTTTTGAAAGGACAGTTCCTGAGGTTGGACTCACTGGCCCAAGTACTACCCCCTCCCCAGGTCTCCGGTGGCAACTGTAAGTCAAAAGCCCTCAGGCATTATTGCAGCGTCCCACATTGCTTGAGGTTCCAGGAAGTCGCTGCTGCGCTCACTTGTAAGTCTTCGTGCTGTTGTAAAAATTGAGGTCGTGGTTTTCCACGCGATTTGGCTGGCGAAGAGACCACGAAGCCACCCCCCACGTTTTCAGCTGAGTAAATATCTAAATATTTTTGCTTGCTATCCAGATCCTGGGTTCGAAGTCTTTGGGATTAGAAACTTCCAAGCCCATTTCAGAGGCTTCCTAGTCCTTGGGAGGAGTGTCTTTTAAAGCACCTGCCAGCCTTAAGTTCGCGTGCTTTCGGAAAGGGGCCGACAGGGTGCGTCTCAGGGGAGCCTTTTGAAATGTGGATTGAGAATTGTGTGAGTGTCTCTAGGAACCTCCATGAACTCCACTTTTCCTGAGTGTGGCTCCGAGCCTGGCCACAGCGGATGCTACCACGAGCCAGGCGCAGCCGGGCCTCGGGAGAAAGCCGGAAGCCCGAGAGGGTGTGGGCGCTCCGGGAGCCGAACGCGGCCGCTCAGCCGCCACGCGCCGGTGACCCCGCGGGAACTCGCGTTCCGGTGAGAGAGCCCCGGCGCGGCGGGCTCGAGGCGGGGGTTCGGCGTCCCGGCCGAGGGCGCCGTCGGCGGGGCCCGCGCAGCCGCACTCGGCGCACCGACTTCGGGCTCCTCCTCCCGGCTCCGTAGTAAGCATGGCGGCGGCGGCGTTCGTGGTCCCTCGGGTGAAACAGAAAGCGGGAGCTACGCGGAGAGGGAGCGAAGAGCGGGGCTGAGGCGGCGGCGTCACTGCCAGGAAACAACCCCAACAGTCAGCGCGCCGGCGGCCGCGGCGGCCCTGAGAGCTGACTCTGCAGCTGAGGTAGAGAGACAACGAGCAGGAACCCTAAGAAGAGGCGCCAGAGGAGCCGCCTTCTGCCTCAGAACGGCGTGACTCGGAGGTGAGAGCGCGGGCACTCCCTCCGCGAAAGGCGGGGGACACCGAGCCGTCCCAACCCCGTCCCGCCGTCCCAACCCCGTCCCGCCCCGGAGGAGGCGCCGCGGAAACCGTTAGGCTGGGACTGAGGGCCGGGGCACTCTCCAGGGCTCGGCCCCGTCGAGGGGCCCGGACCACCCCCTTCTGTGGGCGCGCTGTGGGCAGAGGTGCAGAGGGGCAGTGGGGCCGGGGACAGGACCGGTCTACTAGTCGGGCACCTGCCGGGGCCGAGCCTAGCCAGGACACGCTTGCGGGGGCGCGGCCGGGGGCGCCATCCAGCCCAAAAGGAGGCGGCATCTAGCCCGAGGGAGGTGGCGCTGGTGCGCGGGCGGCCCTTCTCTCTGTCCCCCGCCTCCTCCCCGCGGCGAGCCGCGTAGCTCCGGAGGGCTCTGGGGCGGGGGCGGGGGCTGGGGCGGAATCCTCCTGAGAGGAGCGCCCAGCACCCGCGGCGCCTTCGGCTTTGGCCGCCCGGCAGCCGCCGAACTTGAACGCTTTTCTGAAGAGAGTTTTCCCCGCTCATCTTGGGGTTAAAACCTCGAAAACCCGCCCTCTGTTTGATCCTGCGTGGCTGCTTACAGTACCTGGCAGTTCCTCTCCCCGGGCGAGTTAACCACCTGTTCAGTCGGGAGGTGGACTCGAGGCTGCAGTCCTCGCCCGGTTTTAACAACCTGGATCTTCGAACTTTTAGACACGGCTTTGGAAACGACGTCATGTGTTAGGTAAAGGAAAATGAACAGATAATTTCGCTGTCAGATTGCGAGCAGAAGAGGGACTGTTTTAATGGATGTGGTCGTTAATTGTTCTTTTATTCAACTGTTAGCGTTACAAGCCTTGGGATATTTTAGAGGGTGGAATGCGATGATTTGCTGGGGGTGCTAGAGATTGTGAATTCGAGATTTTCTTTTGTGAGATTTTACGTAAGTTCCTTTGGACACCTTTGTGTCTGACCATCTATTGAATAAGAGTCGCAGCCTGATGAGATTTTTTTTTTCTTTTTGCGGTATAATCATTATGTGTTCACTATGGGTTTTTAAAACCGAACAACGTAATTATTTTGCTTCTTACTGTGGTCTGTGTTTTTTAGTTCTTGAAACCAGTGTGTATGCTTCTGTATTGTAGGAATGAAATAACAGTTGAACTCTTACTATAATATTTTATCACCATGCTGTTACCAGCTCCAGTACTAAACATACGCCACTCAGGAGTTTGAGCCATATGTTAGGCAGAAACGAATTGAGTTTTGTGGTTCTGATCTTATGTTTGGATAAATATTTAGTTTTTGCGTATTTACTAACTCTTGTCGTCTTGTGTCACCCACAAATGTTCAAGTGAGTTGAATCCCCTGTCTTTTGGATATTTTCTTCGTTGAGTTAATTTTTCTTAAGTAATGAGATAAAGTACTCACTGAGACAGATGGTGGCCCAACAGAAAACAGTGATGAAGGATTTTTACCACATCTTTTATAAAATATAACCTGAAATGTTGCTTTTAGCTTTGTAGCCTACTAATCTTGCTTTCTAATCACACCAGTTAGTGGGAAGAAGGGATGATGACAGGAGAAACATCTTGTTAAAATTTTAATATTAAATCTTATATTTAAATTTTTTAGCACTACTACATTAAATGTTACTATATTGTCTTGTTTCATTTCATAGATCATCTGTTAGTTTTCTATGTGTAGGTTAACTGGAAAATTTTTTATCCCAGGCTGGCTACCGTTAGCCACCTGTATGCTTCTGAATTAACTCCCTCTTTTTCCCTTTTGTCTGAATCCTCCAAATCATTGAATGCTCCGGAAAAATAAAATCCTGGTTAACACTGTCAAGCATAGTTATAAGGGTAATTAATTTCTCCCAAATTAATAATAAGCGTTAAAAAAAAATTCTAGGATTATCTTATTTTGGTGACGTCTGTGTCTTCACTTCCTCTATCTGTGTGAGTAATTGAGACCTGATTTATTTTAACAGACATTTAATGATTACTCTTTACTAGTCACATTTCTACAATATAATAGTAAGCATATTTTATTACTGATTTAAAAATTTCTCCCTCTTCCCTGACCAGCCAGACATAGCTAAGGGCTGAGACATCCTTAACCCCCTGAAAAAAAGAGGGAATGCATGATTCATATTCTCATTGTCTTTTGTAGTTTTAGGCAAAGAGCATTTAATTTATACTTTATCAATTTTTAGTAATATTTGCGCTGTTTTAAAACATTTGCATTTTTTAAGATGTTCATGACATCCAAGGCTTGTGTATTTTATAATCTGCCAGTATTTTTTAAATACAATTTGATGAAGTAACCGAAAACTTTTTTTTTTTTTGAAATATTGTTGGTGCATTTTTGAATGAAAATGAATCTAGATCGTGTCTTTGAGAATGGTGTAGGGATATGCACATGATTTCCAATTTTATTAGCCAGATAACTAAGTGATTAGTGTTTCTGTTCTTTGTTTTGGTTTGCTTTTTTTGTTTTGTTTTGTTTTTAGCATTGCCTAGCGGACTTCAAATAAACTCACAATGTTGTAATTCCAAAGGTTTAGAATATGGTGCATATTTATTCCATTGAGCCTTTTACTGCTTCAGTTTATCACATTGCAAAACAAGAAATATGGCTCCCATATGTGTTAATGTCAAAAACTACTTGTTAAAACGAAATTAGTGGCCATTAATGTTGAAAGGCAAATTTTGTACTTTTACATGTATTGTGAGCTTTTATAATTTTCTTAATATTTTGGTCTTATTTCAGATAATTATTCAGTGGTCTCTTTTTATATCTTTATTCTTAACCTTTCTGTCTTCCCACTGTTGTGGTTTTGCTTGTCTTTAATATATACTTTCAAGTTTTCTGTGTAGCCTGTGGTCTTCCATCAAGTTCCTTTGTGGGTGTCATCTTTCAATGTTTCCAATCACTTATCACCTATTACCGACAGTCCTTGGGCTATTTTTTCCTCCAAGATTGAGAACTACACCTGGGAGATGTCATGTGCTTGCAGGGTGATGCAATGTTATTAAAGTGGGGATACAAACATAGTGTGATGTCTTCCTTCCTTCAAGTAGTTTACAAATTAGTTGGGGGTACTAGACTAATAGTATCATTAGCAAAAATTATAATATGGTATTATTAAGTTGTGTGACACCAACTGTAATTTAAAGGGAAGTGAAGCCAGTGAGAGCTAGAACAATCCTGGAAGGCATTTGGAGGGAGTCAGAGGAAACTTAGAAATGATTTAGATAACAAAAGGAAAGGCATTCCAAAAGAGATTCACAGGCAGAGTTGGAAGTAGTAGTAGAATAAGTAGTCCAAGAGCATCCAAGGACAGAAATTGGGACGAAGAAAGAAAGAAAGTTAGGTTGAGATGTTAGCTTAAGCACCAGGGCATCAGAAGAGGAAAATAGGCAGAGCTGGACAAGACAGTTTGTATCATTAGGAACCTATCACTGAAAGAACTATACCTCAGCTTTGACATATTAATAGCTTAAGCTTTATGTATAATGGATAGCTTATATGTGTTTGTTTATATGGCTTAGATCAGGGGTCGGCCACCTTTTTCTGTAGAGTGCTAGATAATTCAATATTTTAGGTTTTGCAGGCCATTTACAGTCTCGGTTGAATGTTCTTGTTTGTTTGTTAGTTTTTTATAATCTTTTAAAAACGTAAAAATTTTTACATTGTTGTCTCAAGAGCCAAACAAAAACAAGCCATCTGTGGACTGGATTTGGCCAGGGGACCTAGTTTGCTGACTCCTAGGTAATAATTGGCAAAGTAATTGTCCATATAGCACATACTGTGAAATGTCTTGCATCATCTTGTTTATATGGTGGTTTGGGCGTTTTATGACTATCATGTATATATTTTTCCTTATGTTATCCTAAAAAAAAGTATGTAGAAATAAGTGCTTCTGTAATTGTTATTTTGTGGCCAGACTTCTAACAAGAGCCTAGAATAGGTCTCAGAATCAGGAAGTGAAAGACGAAAAGCCTTTGAGTCAGGCCTTACTACAGTGAAAATAGCTACACAGTGGCTTGATTTAGAATTTGTATAAGGTTAGGTGTATCACCTGCCTGTGCTGGTTTTACATTTTTTAAAACACAGCTGACAGGTTAAAAACCTTGTCTAGGATGCTGGTGGTCTGTAAGTGAAAACAGAGGAGCAGGCAGTAGGGAACTTTGTTTTTAGAAGTAGTCTAGGATGAGTTAATAAAGGGACAAGCAGTTGGACATTCTGCAGTACTCCAGAAAGAATCACTCTGTTATGGAATAGTCTAATAATTGATATTTACATTGATGAGCTTGAGTCATCAAGAAAAGATTATATCATGTGGACATCAAGGCACGGAAGAAAGACCTAGAGATCTCTTTACAAATAATTAAGATTATTTTAAGATAAGTTATGGTGATTTAAAGGATATAAGTATCAGCTATTTTGAAAAGTAATTTACATGAAACATCTCTGAAGTTTCTAAATTTATAGATATCTATTTCTAAGGCAGTTCTGTTTCCTTCAGTATACTGTGGTTCATGTGCCATTACCAGGTGAATAGTGATGCCTCAGGCTGTGGCTCCACAAATCAATTGGCTGGGGCAACTGTATTTTTTGTGGCATCAAGAGAGCAAGAATACATCATGAGAGCATTTTTTCATTAAGCAGGCATCAATACATTCCATATATCAGGGTTAGTATTAGGTGCTGGAAAAAGTACAGATGTATAAGATGGGAAGCAACCTGGACAGAATCAATGATGCTTCTTTCTTCCTGTTAAAAACATTAAAACCAACCAAACAAAATCATGAAACTTAACTTTTGTACTTTAATTTATTATTAGCATTTTTCGTACTTAGTACGTACAGTACTGTAATTTTAAGGCAATATAAACCTTTTGATTTAAATAACAGCCTTCATAAATTGCTACTTAATACAATTTTTACTTTTTAAATTTTAGTTTAAGGAGAAATTCATGCCCTCCCTCTTTTTTTGTGAATGCTTGAAACAGCTTCACCATGCCAGCTGTTTCCATTTGCTAAACAAGAGGTAAAGTACCTTGGATGGTGACTCAAAAGTCTAGATCTTAGTTCTAACTTCACCACTTATTACCTATATGATTTTGGGTTAGTTTCTTGCAATCTTGGTTTTCTAAGCATTAAAATGGAGAATAATATCTATCCTGTTTTCCTCAAAGATATTGTGAGAACCCACAGAGATGTTGGAAACTATAAAAACATTAAAATACATACCATAAAAGTGCTTACATTAATGCTACTATATTGGAAGCAATGCAGCCTTTTTTTTTTTTAAAGACCAGAGTTCAAGCTTTATCCTCCAAAGTTCTGTAAACATAGTATGTTTCCAGTAAACATTCAGTTGAGCTCATTGAATTTTAGAACCTATACTTGCTTATTTTTAAAATCCTATACAAACCTACCAGATATGTGGTGGTATTCTGATTTTACAGATGAACTATACTTCTGATTGACTTCCATATCTCTTTCTCCTTCACTTCTTGAGATCTCTTATGTGCTAGTTGCTAGAAATACAAAGTGCAATGTATACTTTGAAGTAAGCCTTGGTGTAAAAGTTACCTAAGTTTGGTAAATTAGATTGTGTATGTTAATCAGCCTCTATCAGAAATGCTGGGGAAAAAAAAGTGTTGTATCTGTTTTCTTTCCTCAGAATCCATGTTTTAATATATATTTGAACTTTTTAAAACTTAAGTGTTTCGCTTCACTACTTCTTCAGTGAGGGATTACTTTAATTGGTTTATGTATATTCTAAACCGACAGACACATAATTTGGGAGGCAAAAAAATCTTACTTCTCTAGGGGTTCCAAACAGATATTTAAGTACACTTTAAATCACAGTTTAGACTTTTATTAGAAAGTAATTACGTGCTTTGCTTTAGAGAAGTATATGCCATATACAGCAACTACTTTTGTTGAGCCATAACTTGAAGGATTAGTCATTTCATTTACTTTAAAATCAGTTTTTCTTAAGATTTGCTTAAATAAAAAGTGAAAATTCATAATTTGTGATTTTATTGTTTAAATTTTCTAAATTTTTTTTTCTTAAGACAGACATTCTCAATTATGTCTTTGTTCTTATGACTTGATTTTTTTCCGTGTAATATTTTCATTTGTAATATATACTTAAAAAAATTTTTAGCATAGTACCTTCATAGTTTATGAAGTACCTTTTTGTTTCTTTAGTAACTATTAGGATCAGCTTTTCCTGATGCTTCAGATTGGTATTCCTGAAATAGTATGTTCGCAATTTTGTTTTAATCACTTGAACCTTACTAAAACTGGCCTAGTGTGTGTGACAGAGTAGCCTTTGGGTAAAATGTAGGGGCTACTGCCCCTCTAACCATCTTTTAGGCTGCTTCCAGGATATTTAAAAAACATGAATTTATTCAGATCGTTCCCCAGTTTTAGAAATCGAAATCACAATACAATTCCTGCTGCATTAATTATAATTTCCTTTGTCTTTGAGAGTCCATACTCTGTTGATATCCTATTGTGTCATCATTTCTTACCTCTTTACAACTTTGTGATATAGTGTAGAGAACATATTTCTCATTAGGCAGCCACTGGATTGTTTGTTGACTTCTCATACTGGCTGTATAGAAACATGACTGTGCTACTTTACCTGTATGAGCCTTGGTTCATTCATTTTACAGTGTAGTAATAATAGTAGCTATCTCCTAATATAGACTGTACAAGAATTAAAAGATCCTATTTAACATGACAAGTAAAATGCTTGCCATAGGATATTTATATCTAGAACTTTGACAGACATACCTAATCATTGTCACTCAGGCATCCTGCATATCATTCATTTATTCATTTGTCTATCATTTGTTGAACATTTAAAATGTCCTAGATACTTAGAATATGAATGTCGAATGTCACAAAAATGAATGTCACACTCCCTCCCCTTTAGAAATTTACAGAATGGGATGAGAGATAATGATATGTAAATAAATACATATTTTTAAATAATTAAAATATCTTGTGTCTTTTCACTTGTGTGAGTCCTTCCTGTCTTTTAATATTTAAATGCCAAATGTTTCCATAATACCCACAGAATATCTGGGTTGTATATATCATACTGTAATGTATATATATTTTTTACTTGTCTAAATCAGCTATTCAACTATGAACTCCTTGAGTTTGACCAGTACTACTGGAATCAGCAACTTTTTTAATATAAGAGAAGATAGTAAATATTTTAGGCATTGTGGATCATATGGGCTCAGTTGCAACTACTTAAACTGTGCTATAGGAGCACAAAAACAGCCGTAGATAAATTATAAACAATGGGCATGACTGTGTTCCTATTAAACTTCATTTACGAAACTAGGCAGCAGACCAGATTTGGCCCACAGGCTTTAGTTTGCCAACCTCTGCAGTGGTGCGTGCATATACTTTTATTTGTGCTTGACAAATAAAAGGCACTTAGTAAATAATATGATTAGTAGGCATTAAACACTTTCTATATTCTGGGTGCTATTGCAAAAAACTTTATATGTATCAGTTTACTTAAGCCTTAAAACATCTCTCTGTGGTAGATACTATTATCACCAAATGTCATAGAGTAATAATAGAAGCACTTTCATTAATAGATAGGAACACAACATTGGTTCAAAAGTCTTAGGCAATACATTAAGAACAAGAAAAATAATTAACCTGTAAATAAAGGGGGAAAATGTATCACTATTATTTAGAGTTGATATGACTGCTTACAAATACAAATAAATATAATACAAATACAAATAACAAAAAAAATGAGATAACAGAAAAAGATTTGTATTAAAAAATTTCAGTAAGCTGATTGGCTATAAGATAAAATTAGAAAATTCATTAGCCTTCTTATATATCAACAATAACCAACTATGAAATACAGTAATAAGAAGTAGCAGCCTAAACTATAAAATACTTAAGATTATAAAATGTGTAATAGCTATGTGAAGAAAACTGCAAAAAGATGTGAATGGATGGAGGAATATTCATGAATGTGTCAACTTAATGCCATAAAAATGGCAGCTTTTACTAAATTATTCTATAAAGTCAATGTAGTTCTAATCAGAAATTCAACAGGAGTTTTAAAATGGAATTTGACAAACTGATGGTTCAAGTTTTGAGAAGGAAGCATGCACAAGAATGGCCAAGTAAATTTCAAAAAAAAAGTATAATAAATGGGACCCATCAAAGGTCGAAACATTATAAAATTACAATTATTAAAATAAGAATTTGGAGTAGGAATAGGCATATTGATCAAAGGAATAGAATAATAAATTCAGGAGAAGATCCATAGATAAACGTGGATAAAGAAGAATTGTATGATAAATGAATGAGTAATGGAAGAACTGGTCTATAAAGGATGTGGGGCAATCAACTGTCTAATTGAAGTAAAGATAGTTAGGTACCCACTTCGTGACACTCTCAAAACTAAGTTCCAGGTGGACTAAATGGTTTTTTATATTTATTTATTTATTTATTTATTTTTGAGATGGAGTCTCGCTCTGTCACCAGGCTGGAGTGCAGTGGCGTGATCTCGGCTCACTGCAACCTCCACCTCCCGGGTTCAAGCGATTCTCCTGCCTCAGCCTCCCAAGTAGCTGGGATTACAGGTGCCCACCACCACGCCCAGCTAGTTTTTGTATTTTTAGTAGAGACGGGGTTTCACCATGTTGGCCAGATGGTCTCGATCTCTTGAGCTTGTGATCTGCTCGCCTCGGCCTCCCAGAGTGCTGCGATTACAGGCGTGAGCCACCGTGCCCAGCCCCGAGTGGACTAAATGTTGATAAATAAAAAATAAAATGACAAAACTTTTAAAAGTTAATTTAAAAAATCGTTGGAGTAGAGAAGGCCTTTTAAGTGAGACATCAAACTTAGATGCCATTTAGAAAGGAAGGCAAGCAATAGACTGGGATAAAATATTCGACATGTAATAGACAAAATTAATATTCAAGGTATATAAGGTGTACCTACAAATCAATATGAAAAAGATAACCTGATAGAAAATGGGAAAGAATGTAAGCAGGAAATTTATAGAGGTAGAAATATAGGTAGCCTGTTAAGTTTTGAAGAAATACTATTGAACCGAATATAAGTAGCTTCATCTTTTTAGGAGAAAAGTTTGGCAGTATCTATCCATTTCAAATGTACATTCTCCTGAGCCAGAAGTTTTATTTCTATATGTCTGTAATATAGAAATGCTATCATTCATTAATAGAGCATATTGCATGATTATTCCATGCAGAGGAGAAAATGTATGATGGGAAACTGGAAGTAATAAGATCATCATTAGAACAGTTAAATTATGGTGTGCCCTTACACTATAATATTAGATACTTATGAAAAAACATGAAATAGACATAGATGTACTTCTTAAGATATTTTACATGAAAGGGCAAGATACAATATAATACATACACAAAGACACAATTCATACACACACACAAAAAATACAATACACAAAAGCAATGTATGTGATTTCACTTATGTAACAACCAATCCCAGAAAACCTAACACACAGGTAAGCGCAGAGAAGAAGACTAGAAGGGTACACCACAGTTGTTAGCTATAGAAATAGGAGTTGGATTAGGGATCAGGAAAGAGTTAAAAACAATGTTTGTATGTATATTTTCAAGTATAAGCAAGTACAGCCTTTGTGATATAACAAACATAACAACACATGTAAGGCTTTGTTATGATTGGTCCTGATTAGGACCATTCCTCCTGGGTGGATAGCTTTGATTTATGTCGGTTTTCCCTGCGTAATTTTTAATAGCACTTCCTTTCACTTGCAGAAGCTTCCCAGTTGGTGTCTGAAGTCATTGGTGTTTTTAGAAATAGCAATTTCTGTATAGTGTTGGATCTGAAACTGTGTTAAAGTGGGTTAAAGAAGTGAGAATTCTACCAGTGATTCTTAACCTCTATAACTACAACTGCCAACCAAGACAAAATAAAGTGCTTTTTATTTTCAGAGTTTCTGTTATAAAAACACTTTGCTTTTTTAAATATAAAGTTATAATTTCGAATGTAGTTTTTTTAAAGTCCCATATGTCTGGATATTTTGATCCTCCCCTTTAATATTAGAACCTAATATTTCAAGACAGTTAATGATAGAGGTCAAGAGAGGAATCAGAAGCTTAAGAGGAAGACAGAGTAAAGAGAAGGAAGTTATTTTTTGTTTTTTTTTTTGAGGCGGAGTCTTGCTCTGTCGCCCAGGCTGGAGTGCAATGGCGTGATCTCGGCTCACTGCAACCTCCGCCTCCCAGGTTCAAGAGATTCTCCTGCCTCAGCCTCCTGAGTAGCTGGGACCAGAAGCACGTGCCACCACACCTGGCTAATTTTTTGTATTTTTTAGTGGAAACGGGGTTTCACCATGTTGGTCAGACTGGTCTCAAACTCATGACCTCATGATCCGCCCACCTCAGTCTCCCAAAGTGCTGGGATTACAGGCGTGAGCCACTGCGCCTGGCCCGGAAGATTTTTTTAAAAAGAAGTTGAAGGAAGATGAGTATGATTAGAGGCAATCTCTAACCAAGGCATAGTTGTAGATTTATAAACAAAGAATCTGGTCATCTCAGAAAGGACTACTTTAAGGACTACTGGATTCTGCAGACAAATCTACTTATAGGAAATAAATGTTTCTTGATTTTATTATGATAAAATTATTTTGGAGGAATTAGTGAAGGAAACATGTTAATATGGTTAAGTTATAGTAATACAGTAGCTTTTACACAGGGACTCAAACTTTCTGTTGTGAATTTAGTTACCAATGTATTACTGTGGCCAGAAAATATTCAGAAACTACAGGTTTAATCTTCAGTCCAAAAATCACACCAATGGATTTGAAGTTCTACAAGAGCAAAGTTAACAATCTATAATATAAAAACTAAAGTTTTATATAATACTTCTAAAAAGGACAGTAAAATATTTGGAAGTGAAAATAGGATTGTCCCAGGTGTAGTTGCCTTTTGGCTCTAAAGGGTAGCCTATGTGCTCCAAAGACACTAGACAGCTAGAGCTATATGTGGAACTTAAGAAGATGTTACTTAAAAGAAAAACTGATCTATGTGCACACTATCAGTCCTTTAATGGACTGGGGTTCGTTTCTTGGAAGCAGTTCTTTCTCTCTTGTTTCCATAGTTTCCTGACTGGAAGTATATTTTTGATCAAGATTTCCTTTGAAGTCTATTTTAACACGATTTTCATGTCAGTATTAAGGTATAATTTCTTAGTGGGAGAATGGGGGCTGTATCTCCTAAATGTCTAATTAAATTTAAATTTAGTATATCTGACTAAGAAGGGTAAGGATGGTGGCTCTGAATGCCCTCTTCCCTTTTAAACCTTTCTTCACTTAAGGGACATAAAAGAGTGAGGCTTATCCATCCGACCAACACTACTCTTTCCTTCTTTCCAGTGGATGTGGGATTGGAGAAGAATAAGATAAATAAGTTACAGTAAATTTGTTGCTAACAATCTGTGTAAATTATTGATTTCTTTGTAAGTGTATGAACACTTTCATTAGGTTAAATTGTTGATATTTTAAAGTTTTTGACCTCAGTGGCAGTTTCATATGGTTTGACCTATTGCATTATGAAACTATGGCTATAATCACTGCCCTGTATATAAAAATGTTATGGCACTTAAACAAAAATACATTATAACTTATTTAAATAGCATAAATTTGTGCGTGCTTTGGCAGCACATATACTAAAATTGGAACGATGCAGAGAAGATTAGCATGGCCCCTGCACAAGGATGACACACAAATTCATGAAGCGTTCTGTATTTTTCAGACTCTAAACCAACAAAGATAAAAAAAGACAAAGAAGGGCATTACATAATGGTAAAGGGCTGAATGCAACAAGAAGAGCTAACTCTCATAAATATGTATGTGCCCAATACAGGAGCACCCAGATTTATAAAACAAGTTCTTAGAGACCTACAAAGAAGCTTAGACTCCCACACAGTAATAGTGGGAGACTTTTAACACCCCACTGTCAATATTAGATCAACGAGACAGAAAATTAACAAGGATATTAAGGACTTGAACTCAGCTCTGGATCAAGTGGACTTAATAGACATCTACAGAACTCTCCACCCCAAAGCATAAATTCATAAACAGTACATCACTGATGAAATGTCAACATCCAAGCCAAATTGGAATGTTCATGAATACACCTACTTTAGCAACAGGTAAAGCCAAAAATATTGTTACTGCAGATATGTATCATTATACATTAAAGGGTTAAACAACCTTCTCCAGAATCTAAATTGCATATGAGAATGATAAAAGCCATAATATAGTAATTTATAATTTAAAAGCTTGTAGTATGGCCAGGTGCTTGGCTCACACTTAATAGTCCCAGGACTTTGGGAGGCTGAGGTGGGAGGATTGCTTGATATGAGGAGTTTGAGACCAGCCTGAGCAACATAGCAAGACCTTGTTTTTACTAAATAATAAGTAAATAAGTAAGTAAGCCAGGCATGGTGGCACATGCCTGTAGTTCCAGCTACTTTGGAGGCTGAGGTGGGAGAATTGCTTAAGCCCAGGAGCCTGCAGTGGGCCATGATTGTGTCACTGCACTCCAGCCTGGGTGAGAGAGTGAGAACTTGTCTCAAAAAAAAAAAAAAAAAAAAAGATAAGAAAAAGCTTGTAGTAATTTATAAGTTAAAGCTATCAGACATGAAAACCTTAAGTGTTCAGCAAAGTACGGATAAACATAAACATTTAAGGAAACTACACAGGGCTGGAGAAAGAGCCAACTAAAAAGATTGTATATAGAACAGTATCCAAACTCACACAGGGCCAGAAGAAGTGCCTGTTTCCACTAGCTAGAACAGAAAGCCTCATAGTTCACAAGGCATTCAGTAGAGTACTCTGGAGGGTTTTGCATTAGTAGTGGGGAAAAATTAATTACATATTAAATGCAGCTCTGTTCTTGCCTAATCCATCGTAAAAGCAAGTCCCAAAGAATCAAACTTTGTCCGAGTCCCTTAGCCACATCTTATAACAAATCTCCAGATTATTTATGGAAATACAAAAATATCCAACAGCCAACAAGATAAAGTTAACAGTATCTTACATGCAGTTCAAATTACTGAGTCTGCAAAGAAGCAGGAAAATACAAACCATATTGAGAAAAATTAATCACTTGAAATTGGCCTTCAAATGATACTGATGATGATAGTCATTGAAACAGTTATGACTGTTGGAGAAGCTAACAAAAAGATTGAACGTGTTAAATAGAGATACTGTCAGATTAAAATTACGTGTCAAAGACATACTACATTAATGGCATGTTAGACTTTGTCAAAGAAAAGATAAGTGTACATGAAGATACAGCAATAGAAACTATCCAAAATGAAGCACAGAAGAAAATAGAATTTGGAGACAATAACTGAAAAAGTATTTGAAGAAATAATGGCTATTTTCCAAAATAGATATAAACTATAAACCAATAAGCACAATAAGCATAAGAAAGATGAATAAAACTCTGCTAAAACACATCATAAATCACTTAAAGATAACTTTTTTTTTCTTTTTTTGAGACAAAGTCTCGCTCTTTTGCCAGGCTAGAGTGCAGTGGCACAATCTTGGCTCGCTGTAACCTTCGCCTCCCAGGTTCAAGCGATTCTCCTGCTTCAGCCTCCCGAGTAGCTGGGATTACAGGTGCATGCCACCATGCCCAGCTAATTTTTGTATTTTTAGTAGAGATGGAGTTTCACCATGTTGGCCAGGATGGTCTGCATCTCTTGACCTCGTGATCCGCCCACCTTGGCCTCCCAAAGTGCTGGGATTATAGGCGTGAACCACCGTGCCCGGCCCATAAAGGAAATCTTAAAAGCAGCCAAATAAAAACAGAACAAAGATAAGGGTGACATCAGATCTGTCATTAGAAACAATGTAAGCTAGAAGACAGTGAAGCAATAGCTTTAAAACTTTTTTGCAAAAACTGTCAACCTGGGACTTCTTACCCAAACTATCTTTCAAAATAAAGGCAAAATAAAAATTTCAAATATACAAAAGCTGAAATAATTTATCACTTTCATTTATGAACTAAAAGACATGTTAAATAGAGTCCTTCAAGCAGAAGGAAAATTAAACCACATGGAAACTTGGCCACAAGGAGTTTAGAGTACTGGAGGTGGTAACTATCTGGGCAAATATATAGGATTTTAAAAAAATTATTATTTGAATATCTTTAAAAGACAAATGACTGTTTAATATAAAAATGATGGCAGTTGCCAGGTGTGGTGGCTCGTGCCTGTAATCCCAGCACTTTCGGAGGCCAAGGCAGGCAGATTGCTTCAGCCCAGGAGTTTGAGACCAGCCTGGGCAACATGGTGAAATCCTGTCTCTCCAAAAAAAAAAAAAAAAATACAAAAATTAGCCAGGCATGGTGGTGCATGCTTGTAGTCACAGCCACTCGGAAGGCTAAGTTGGGAGGATCGCTTGAACCCAGGAGGCGGAGATTGCAGTGAGCTGAGATCACACCACTGCATTCTAGCCTGGGCAATAGAGACCCTGCCCTCCCCTAAAAAATGACAACGTGAGGTTTAAAACATGTAAAAGTAAAATATACAATAATAGCAAAAATCCCAGAGAAATTGCAGATTTATTGTTGTAAGGTTCTGATACATATTCCTGAAGTAGTGTATTACTTGAAGGTATACAGTAATAAGTAAAACATGTGTATTGTAAATTTTAAAGAAACCGCTCAAGTAACAAAGAGTTGTAGCCTATAAATCAACAAGAGAGAGGGGATGGTATAATAGGAAATAATTCAAAATGAAGCAGATGAAGAGGGAAAAGGGGACAAAGAACATTTGAAACAAATAGCAAGATGGTGATATAAATCCAGTCGTATCAACAATCACATTACATATAAATGGCCTAAACACCGCAATTAAAAGTCAGGGATTGTTGGATTCAGTTTTTTAAAATTAAGACCCAAATATTTCACATCTACAAGAAATCCACTTTAAGTAAGTTAAAAGGATGGAAAAAGATATACCATGCTTACACTATCCAAAAGAAAACTGAAATCAGTAAGTTAAACCAGAAGTTAGGTTACAGAACAAAGAATTCTAACCAGAGATAAAGAGGATTATTTCATACTAATAAAGGGATTAATTAAGAGGGCATGGAATTATAAATATTTATGCATCTAGTATAGGAACTGGCCTGGGGGCAGTGGCTCATGTTTGTAATCCCAGCTCTTTGGGAGGCTGAGGGGGTTGAATCAGTTGAGTCCAGGAGTTCGAGACCAGCCTGGGCAATGTGTTGAAACTCCGTCTCTACAAAAAAATACAAAAATTATCTGGGTGTGGTGGCACACACCTGTAGACCCAGCTACTAGGAAGGCTGAGGTGGGAGGATTGCTTGAACCTGGGAGGTTGAGGCTGCAGTGAGCTATGCTCACACCACTGCACTCCAGCCTGAGTGACACAGCAAAACCCTGTCTCAAAAAAAAAGAAAAAAGGAAAAAAAAAAGAGAGTGTTTCTGAATATATGCTGGAACTGCAAAGAGAAATACAGATGCTCTTTAATTCATGATGAGGTTATGTCTCGATAAACCCACCTGGTTAAAATATGTCAAAAATGAGTTTAATTCACCTAACCTACTGAACATCGTAGCTTAGCCTAGCCTATCTTAAATGTGCTCAGAACACTTACATTATTATATGGTTGATGAACAAAATCATCTAACACAAAGCCTATTTTATAATAAAGTGTTGAATGTCTCATGTAATTTATCGAATACTGAAAAGTGGAAAACCGAATGCTTGTATGGATACTTGATATATGGTTTCTACTAAATGTGTATCTCTTTTGCTCCATCATAAAGTCCAAAAATTGTAAGTTGAACCATCACAAGTTGGGGATTGTCTGTATACAAATAGTGCAATTTTAGCAGAGATTTCAATACCCCTCTCAATAGAAAGTAGAAAGAATGTAAAGCCTAAAACTATGAAATTTCTTAAAACATAGGAGAAAATCTCTGTGACCTTGCATTAGGTGAAGATTTCTTAAGTATAGCATTGAAAGCACCATTCATAAAATGACAAATCGATAAATTGTACTTTATCATAATTTAAAACTTCAAAAGACATTGGTAAGAGAATATAAAAACAAGCCGCAGACTGGGAGAAAAATATTTGTAAATCACTTATCTGGTAAAGGACTGCTATCTAGAATGTATAAAGCACTATCAAAACTCAATAATAAGAAAACAGTCTAGTAACTAAATGGACAAAATAATCCAAAAAATAGTCAACCAAAAATATACCTGGATGGCAGATAAGCACATGAAAACAACATCATTGTTCATGGAAATGCAAAGGCTCCAGTTCACAAATGGTTAGTAGGAAAATTTGAGAGATGACGGGTGAGTTCATTATCTTGATTATGGTAACAGTTTCACAGGTGTATTTATGTGTCAAAATTTATCAAATTGTACACTTTTAAACATGTGCAATTTGATATATGTCAGTTATACCTCAGTAAAGCTATTTCAAAAATCAAGAGTAGTTGACACATTGTATTAGGTTGGTGCAAAAGTAACTGGTTTTTGCCATTGCTTTCAATTAAAAGTACCATTTGTACCCTTAAAAGTAATGGCAAAAACCGCAATTATTTTGCACCAACCAAGTAGTTATAACAACTACTTGATGCGTGTTTGTTTAATACATTTAACTCATTACTCTGCCATTTCCCAAGAGTATTTGAAAGTTTCAACTTTGTTTAATCTACAGGAAATAGCAACTTCAATCTAAGGATAGTATATCATACTCTCCTAGTATATTGATTTGACCGTAATATCCAAAGGCAATTAAAAATTCTTCATTAAACTTGATTCCTCTACGAATACTTTCTTATCCTTAGGTCAGTATTTTTATCCGTTTCTAGTTGAAAGATAATGTATTCACATCTGGGATGAGGCTTTCCAGAATGAAGTATACACCTTACATTGTTATCAACTTTACATCCTTATTATCAGTTAGTACTTAATGTAAAAACTTGTTTAGTCTTAGATTTGTATGGCCCAGAGACTCGCAGCATCAGCCTAACCTGGGAACTTATTAGAGATGTGATTTACTGGGCCCCACCACACACCTGTTGAGTCAGAAACTCTGTGTGTGTGGCCCAGGAATCTGTTTTAATAATCCATGCAGGTCATTCTGATACATACCAGGATTTGAAAGCTGTGATCTTAGAGCAACAATAGGACTTTAGATTCTTAGATACTTATAGTAGTTTCATTTTTAAAAATCTCATATGATAGCACACTTAAGATTTGTACATTTCTGGTAAAAGGAATTTGACAAAAAAATTTTTAATGAAGATGTGTACATTTTACCATACATGAACTTTTTTTTAAGGAACTAAAAATTTTGAATGCTAGTAACACATGCAGAAGTGTTTAGGGGTGAAGTATACTGATGTCTGCTGCTTTGAAGTGCATTTAAAAAAGATCGCTAGAGGAATACATGCAATTAAATCCTGTCAATTTTAGAACCTAGGTGGCAAGTATATGGGTGTTTACTGTTCAGTTACTTCAGCTTTTCTGTGGGTTAAAAAAATCCTCATAATATAAAATCCTTCCATGACTCCTTTTTAAATTTTTGATCAAGAGAGTGAAATGTGCCCAGAATGTGCTCTTAGGCAAAATAATGGTAGATAGTAATGAAGTTTTAGTATCTTAACAGCAATTATGAATAAAGATATAGAAAACTGTGTTTCACTAGGTTGATAATACATTTGTTAATCTTAGAAATTGGCTATTTGAGATTTTTCTAATCAAATTAAAATGGGAAGTGTGATCTTGCTAATGTTCTTTAAATTACCTCCATTGATTGTCTCTTCATATATCCAGATGAAAAGATTCGTCAGCTATATATGATCTAGTTAAAGTCACTTTTGAGGACTGATATAAATTATTGATTTTTTCAAAAATAAAAAAGTAGACTAATGTGGTCTTCAGAAATAAAAAAATTACTTGCTTTTAAAACATTATTAAAGTCTTGACAGTCAAATGGATGGTACTTAGATTAAAAGAGGTTTTTAAAGACATGGCAAATAGTAGTGTGCACATCTAATACAAATCCTGATTCAAACAAGTTTTAATAAAAACAAGACAATGCAAAATTTGAACACTGACTACATATTTGATGATTTAAGGAATTATTGAAGTGTATGTATGGTAATGGTTTTGTAATTATGTTTTAAAAAGGAGTTCCTGTCTTTCAGAGATACATACTGAAATATTTGCTGTGGTTGAGCGCAGTGGCTCACGCCTGTAATCCCTGCACTTTGGGAGGCCAACGCGGGCAGATCACAAGGTCAGGAGTTTGAGACCAAGCCTGGCCAACATGGTGAAACCCCATCTCTACTAAAAATGCAAAAATTAGCTGGGCGTGGTGGCGCATGCCTGTAATCCCAGCTACTCGGGAGGCTGAGGCAGGAGAATTGCTTGAACCTGGGAAGTGGAGGTTGCAGTGAGCCGAGATCGTGCCACTGCACTCCAGCCTGGGTGACAGAGCAAGACTCCGTCTCAAAAAAAAAAAAAAAAAAAAAAAAGGAAATATTTGCAAATGAAGTTTTGGAATGTCCTAGATGTGTTTCATAATACTGCAAGACAGGAAGTGGGATATAGATGAAACTAGACTGGTCATGAGTTGAAGCTGGGTAATGAGTACATGGGGTTCATTATACTATTATGTTTACGTTGGTGTATGTTTGAAGTTTTCCACAATAAAAGGTTTTAAGAAAGATGTAGGTTAAATTTAACTCTTACATCATGATCTGAGAACGAAATCATCACTTATTATGGTGTTTCAGTGAGAAAATATTTTCCAATTATATCTGACTTTAAAACAACTAATAATAATATTAATAAGGTCTCTATGTTGCCCAGGCTGGTCTCAAACTCCTGGACTCAGGTGGTCCTCCTGCTTCAGCTTCTTAAATTGCTGAGATTACAGTCGTGAGCCACTGTAAGAGTGAAAGGCCTTTTTATTTATTTCTTTTTTAAAATTTTCAGATATATCTGACTTCTAACAAAATACTGTAAGGGAGCCTATTTCTTGATTGAGGACTGCCTTTTTTTTTTTTTTTAGCATAACAATCTTAGTTGTAGCCTTTTTTTTGTACCAAATCTTGTACTGTTTTATACTTCCAGTATCCAAAGATATGAAAAAAGTGAGCATGGGGGAGAGAAAGAAAAGCAAGGAACTAGATTAAGCATACATCTTTTGAATTATAAAAAGTTGTCTTTTTTAAAATTTAATATCAGTCATTGAAAATGATTAATAGCACTGTCTTCTTACCATCCTCCTCCCTTTTCACTTTCTCTACCAATATACATTTCTATTATAAATATAGAAGATAACAAGATTGCTTATTATGTCTTCATAAAATTTCACATTAACATATGGACATTTAAGGTGAACTGAAATAATGCATGTAATTATATTTTTAAGAGCCATTTTTCTGCAGTACAGTTGACATCAAAGAGGGTAATTCAAAGAATTAATTAGTTTTGGCAAAAATATAAAATAAGCTAATATCCTGTTCTTATGGTTAAATACAGTCTATGAAATATTTGTTTTTGGTTTCTGATAAGAAATGATAGGATAGTTTTGCAGAGTGATTCCCATGAGTTTCATCTCAGGAAATTCCACCACAGGTGATTTCAAATACCTTATTTTTAGTCTAACATAGTCAAGTTTAGAAGATGAAAAATCCAAACGTTAAAAATGAAGTAGAAGTCTAAATTGGAAAAATACATTTTAGGATATCAGTTCATGAGATAAATTAGTATTTTGGATAAAGTCCAAGTTCTGGCAGAACTTATTTAAATTCTCCTGAAAGGGTACTTAGATGGTTGAGAAGCCAAATATGTGTGGTTGCCTATGGCTCTTCAAGACTATTAACTTTTAAATCAAAATTTTGATGGTGGTATAAACCATATCCATATTACAAAAAAAACTTGAGAAATAGAGAGAAACAGTTACATAATCTCACCATCTTGATACAGTTGCTACTGTAATTCTAATATTTTTACCTAACATTTTGTTCATGTGTATATTTAAAAATACTCCTAAATTCTAGAGTTAAATGACTAAAGCTCTTTGGAGTACAGTCAGCCTTCCATTTTTGGGGGTTTCACATCCATGGAGTCAATCAACCGTGGATCAAAAATATTTGGGAAAAAATGGATTGTTGCATCTGTACTAAATATGTACAGAGCTTTTCTTTTTCATTATTCCCTAAACAATACAGTATCACTATTTACGTAGCATTTATATTGTATTAGGTATTATAAGTCATACAGAGATGATTTAAAGTATACAGGAGAATGTGCATAGGTTATATGCAAATACTACAACATTTATATAAGGAGCTTAAGGTTTTGTGGATTTTGGCATCTTTGGGGATCCTGGAACCAATCCCCTGTAGAAACCAAGGAACAACTGCATATGATAGTCTTGTGGTTTCAGATATGGCTCAGGAGACATGTAGTTTTTAGTTTGAATTGGACACATCAAAAAACCACATCAAAACACATTGGATTTCGGCAGGGCATGGTGGCTCACACCTGTAATTCCAGCACTTTGGGAGGCCTTGTTGGGTGGATCATTTGAGGTCAGCAGTTCGAGACCAGCCTGACCAACATGGTGAAACCCCATCTCTACTAAAAACACAAAAAATTAACTGGGCATGGTGGCAGGCGCATGTAATCCCAGCTACTCGGGAGGGTGAGACAGGAAAATTGCTTGAACCCAGGAGGCAGAGGTTGCAGTGGGTGGAGATCACACCATTGCACTCCAGCTTGGGTAACGAGAGCGAGACTCCGTCTCAAGAAAAAAAAAAAAAAAAGACATTGGATGTCTCAATCTAAATGTACATATTTTTCCTATCAGTACTTCAGTTGTAGTATTGCTGTAATCCAAGATGTAATCCTGCTTTGCATTTTTCCACATGCTTTTTAGACAAAAAGAGCTGAAGTTTCAAACCCCAGACCAAGCTTATTCTCATGAGCTATTTCCCTTAGTTTCTAGGTCTAAGCTGTTGTCATCATATAGATAACAAATCTAGGTGGAATTAGCGGATATGAATAATAAGGTTAAGGAAGAAAACTAGCAGAATACATGTATAAGGAAACAAGAACAGATTCAGAATTATGTCAGCGGCTGAGTGAGAAAGCACCTGATAGTGTTATGGACTGAATGTTTGTATACCCCTCAAAATTCATACATTGAGCCCTAACCACCAGTGTGACAGTATGTGGAGCTGGAGCTTTTGGAGATAATTTGGCTTAGAGGAGAGCATGAGCATGGGGGGGTCCCCATGATCAGATTAGTGTCCTTAGAAGAAGAAGAGACCTGAGCTTGCATGCTCTCTGCCTTGAGGACAAAAGGAGAAGGTAGCCATCTGAGAGCCAGAAAGAGGGTTCTTACCAAAAAGCCAACCATGCTAGCACCCTGATCTTGGACATCTTGGCCTCCATAACTGTTAAAAATTATGTCTGTTGTTTAAAGCACCCAGACTATGTTATTTTGCTGTAGTAGCCTAAGTTCAGTAAGACGGTAATTGGTACTAAGAAATGGGTGACTGCTATAACAAGTACCTAAAAATGTGGGAGTAGCTTTGGAACTGTGTAATGAGTAGAGGCTGGAAAAGTTTTGAGGTGTGTGCATAAAAAAAAAAAAAGTGCTGAGATTGCTGCAACCAGACTGCTAGGGGCAATTCCAGTGAGGGCTCACAGAGAAAAGAGGAGAGCTGGAGAGAAAGCCTCCATCTTCAAGGAGGACACATAAATAATCATGAACAGAATGTCATTTGAAACATGGGTGATAGGCCATTCTGATGAGGTCTCAGATGGAAATGAGGAGCATGATTTGGACAATGGAGAAAAGGCAGTCCTTGTAATAAAGTGGCAAAGAATTTGACTGAATTATGCTCATGTTCCAGTGTTTTCTAGAAGGCAGAACTTGTGAACTGTTAAATTGGGTGTTTAGGTAAAGAGATTTCTAAGCCAAGTGTTGAAGGAGCAGTTTGTTTTCTCTTCACTGCTTATTCAGGTTGAGCATCCCTAATTTAAAAATCCGAAATATAAAAAGCTCAAAAATCTGAAACTTTCTGAGCTTTGGCATGATGCCACAAGTGGAAAATTCCATCATGTGATGGGTTGCAGTTAAAACAGTCAAAACTTTGTCTCATGCACAAAATTATTTAAAACACTATGTAAAATTACCTTCTGGCTATGTAAGATGTATGTAAAACATAAATGAATTTCGTGTTTAGACTTGAGTTTCATCCCTAAGATATTTCATTACGAGTAAGCAAATATTCCAAAATCTGAAAAAAATGTGAAATGTTAAACACTTTTGGTCCCAAGCATTTTGGATAAGGGATACTCAACCTGTAGTAAAATGTAAGAAGAGAGAAATGAATTGAAGAAAGAGAAATGAATTGAAGCAAAAAGGCACCAGAACTTAAAGATCTGGAAAATTCTCAGCATGTCCATATTACAGAAATGAGAAAGAACATTTGGAAGAGAACATCAAAGGTGTGGCTGGCTGACCGTTTGCTAAGAAGATTAGCATGGGTGTAAACCATGGACCTAATAGCCATCTCAACCGAAGCCAGGAATAGAGACTGAATTATATTAGAAACACTGCCAGCTGAGATTAAAGGAAATAGAGAACATGGGATAGAATGAAGGAAGACTGTGAACACGCATGATCATTTCAGAAAAGGGAGAAGGACTCCAAAGGCAATTCAGAGGTCATCAGGGCTGCTACGCCCACTACAAATCCAAAGTGCATGGGCCCAAAGGGCAAGGCCGCTTCCACCTCAGCTTTAAAGGGCAGGACTGCCCCGCAGCAGAGCCTCGTGGGAAGGTCCCTGTGAGAGTGCTGCATGGTCAGGGCTCCACCAAGCAGAAGGGACAGGTCACCTCACTGAGCCATGGGAGTGATGCTGCCATTTCAGTATCTGGAAGGCAGGACCATCACCCCAGTGGATATGGAAAGCAGAGCATTGAATCAAAGATGATGATTCTCAAGCCTTAAGATCTAACGGTATTTGCCTTGGTAGGTTTTGGACTTGCTTGGGACATGTCACCCCTTTCTTTCATCTGATTTCTCCCTTTTGGAGTGGGAATGTCTGTCCTGTGCCTGTCCCACCATTGTCTTTTGCAAATACATAACATATCTGGTTTCACAAAAGCTGGAAAGGAATTTTGCCTCAGGATGAATTGTACCTCTACCTTCACCTGTATCTGATTTAGATGATACTTAGATGAGACCTTGGACTTTAGAGTTGATATTTCTGTGAGTTAAGACTTTGGGGGCTGTTGGGATAGAATGAAAATGACATGAATTTTGGAAGGTCAGGGGCCGAATATTATAGACTGAATATTAGTGTCTCTCCGGAATTCATATATTGAACCCCTAACCCCCAAAATGATAGTATTAAGAGGTGGAGACTTTGGGAGATAATTACTGAAAATAGTTAGACTTAGATGAGGTCATGAGGGTGGAGCTCCCATGATGTGATTAGTGTTCTTATATAAGAAGAGTAAGAGACACAGAGCATCCTCTCTCCCTCATGTGAGGCAACAGCAAGAAGATAGCCATCTGAAAGCCCGGAAGAGAGGATCCTTACCAAGAACCAAATTTACCAGCATCTGGATCTTAAACTTCCCAGCCTCCGGAAGTGTGACAAATAAATGTCTGTTGTTTCAGTTACACACTCTTGTGGGTTTTTTTAAAATAGCAGACCAAGCTAAGACAATTTGTAAATGTTTTCTTCCATTCCATAGATTACCTCTTTACTCTGTTGATTGTGTCTTCTGATGCACAAAAGTTTCTAAGTTTGATTAAGTCCCATTTGTCTGTTTTTGCCTTTGTTATGTGTGTTTTTGCTGTCATATCCAAGAAATAATTGCCGAATCTAAAATCATGAAGCTTTTCCCCATGTTTTCTTCTAGAAGTTCTACAGTTTGGTTCTTACATTTGGATCTTTAATCCATTTTGAGTTAATTTTTGTATATAGTGTAAGATAATCCAAATTCATTGTTTTGCATGTGGCTATCCAGTTTTTCATACATCATTTGTTGAAGAGACTGTCCTTTCCTCATTGAATGATCTTGGCACTCTCGTTGAAGATTATTTGGTCATATATGCTAAAGACTTATTTCTAGGCTCTCTATTCTATTTCACTAGTCTGTTGTCTTTATGCCAGTACCACACTGTTTTGATTCCTGTGGCTTTGTAATATGCTTTGAAATCAGGAAGTGTGAGTCCTTCAACTTTGTTTTCTTTCAAAATTGCTTTGATTATTTGGGATCCCCTGAGATACTAGAATTTTAGAATGGATTTTTCTTTTCCTGCAAAATAAGCTATTGGTATTTTGATAGGGATTGCATTGAATCTGCAGATTGCTTTGGACAGTATGGACATTTTAACAATATGAAATCTTTCACTTCGTGAACATGGGGTGTTTCTGCATTTATTTGTGTTTTTAATTTCTTTCAGCAGTGTTTTGTAGTTTTCAGTGTATGGCTTTCACCTCCTTGATTAGGTTTATTCCTAAGTATTTTATTCTTTTGGTTGCTATTGTAAATGGAGTTTTTTTATTTCTTTTTCAAATTTTCATTGTTATATATAGAAACAATGAATTTTTATGTATTGATTTTGTATTCTGCAACTTTGCTGAATTCACTTATTAGTTCTAACAGGTTTTGTGTGTGTGTGTGTGTGTGTAATCTTTAGGGTTTTCTGCCTATAAGATTATATTGTCTGTGAACAGAGGTAATTTTATTTCTTCCTGTCCAGTTTAGATGCCTTTTGTTGAGGGAAGTCAGGGACCCCGAATGGAGGGATCAGCTGAAGCCATGGCAGAAAAACATAAATTGTGAAGATTTCATGGACATTTATTAGTTCCCCAAATTAATACTTTTATAATTTATTACGCCTGTATTTACTGTGATCTCCGAACATAAATTGTGAAGATTTCATAGACACTTATCACTTCCCCAGTCAATACCCTTGTGATTTCCTGTGCCTGTCTTTAATCTCTTAATCCCATCATCTTTGTAAGCTGAGGAGGATGTATGTCGCCTCAGGACCCTGTGATGATTGCGTTAACTGCACAAATTGTTTGTAGAGCATGTCTGTTTGAACAATATGAAATCTGGGCACCTTGAAAAAGCAGGATAACAGCAATGTTCAGGGAACAAGAGAGATAACCTTAAACTCTGACCACCAGTGAGCTGGGCAGAACAGAGCCATATTTCTCTTCTTTCAAAAGCAAATGGGAGAAACATTGCTGAATTCTTTTTCTCAGCAAGGAACATCCCTGAGATAGAGAATGCATCCCTGAGGGTAGGCCTCTGAAATGGCTGCTTTGGGGGCGGCTGTCTTTTACAGTCACAGCTGTGGGATGAAATAAGCCCCAGTCTCCCGTAGAGTTCCCAGGCTTATTAGGATGAGGAAATTCTCACCTAATAAATTTTGGTCAGACCGGTTGTCTGCTTCAAACCCTGTCTCCTGATAAGATGTTATCAATGACAATGCGTGCCCGAAACTTCATTAGCAATTTTAATTTCGCCCCAGTCCTGTGATCTTGCCCTGCCTCCATTTGCCTTGTGATATCTTATTACCTTGTGAAGCATGTGATCTCTGTGACCCACACCCTATTTGTACGCTCCCTCCCCTTTTGAAAATCGCTAATAAAAACGTGCTGGTTTTGCGGCTTGGGGGCATCACGGAACCTGTGGACATGTCTCCCCCAGACACCCAGCTTTAAAATTTCTCTCTTTTGTACTCTGTCCCTTTATTTCTCAGACCGGCTGACACTTAAGGAAAATAGAAAAGAACCTACATGACTATCAGGGGCAGGTTCCCCCAATACCTTCTATTTCTTTTTCTTGCTCAGTTGCCCTGGGTAGAACTTCCAGCACTGTGTTGAATAGAAATAGCAAAAGTGAGCATCCTTGCCCTTTCCTGATCTTAAAGGAAAAGCTTTCAGTCTTCCACCACTGCGTGTGATCTTTCCTGTAGGTTTTTCATATATGGCCTTTATTATGTTGAGGTATATTTCTTCTAGTATTAGTTTATTGAGTTTATTTTTATTATGAAAGAGTGTTAAATTTGTCAAATGCTTTTTCTACAGCAATTGAGAATGATCATGTGGTACCTTTAACTTTTAAAAATAATTTTTGAAGGATAATATACATAAAGAAGTGCATATATAATCAGTATACAGCTTAGTAAATAACTTAATGGTAATCATCACATAATAGCTCCGCAGGTCAAGACATAGAACAGTACCCTAACCCCAGGAACTGCCTTCATGCTTTGCCCATGTTCCCATCCCTTCTTCCTTGTCAAAGGGAACCACTGTCCTGACTCTTAACACCATAAATTGGTTTTATCTGTTTTTGAACCTCCTGCAAATAAAATTGTGCAGCCTGTATTCTTTTGTGTGTTTTTCATGCATGTTGTGTTTGTAAGATTTATCCATGTTGTTTTCTGTATCACTAGTTCATTAATTTTCATTGCTGCATATAGTCCATTGAATGAAACAGCCACAGTTTATTTACAAAGGACATTTAGGGCCATTAACAAGTAATGGCTTCTATGAGCCTTCTTGTATCTACCAGGAATCTAATAGCTAGATCATAACTGGGTCCTAGAGGATGCATATATTCAACCTTGGTAGATAATGTCAAACTTTTCCTAAGTGATTTACAAATTTTCATTTCTGTTCCATATGAGTTTGCCTCCATAACTTCATTACCACTTGATATTGTCAGTCTTTTTCATTTCATTTTCCACTTTTTTTATTTTCGAGACAGAGTCTCGCTCTGTCACCCAGGCTGGAGTTCAATGGCATGATCTCAGCTCACTGCAACCTCCACCTCCCAGGTTCAAGTGATTCTTCTGCCTCAGCCTCCCGAGTAGCTGGAATTACAGGCGCCTGCCACCACGCTTAGTTAATTTTTGTATGTTTAGTAGAGACAAGGTTTCACCATGTTGGCCGTGCTGGTCTTGATCTCCTGACCTCAAGTGATCTGCCTACCTCAGCCTCCCAAAGTCCTAGGATTACAGGCATGAACCACTGCACCCGGCCACATTTCTACTTTTGTGGAGAGTATATTCAAGTCTCTTGTTATTTTTCTATCTTTTTTTAAAAATCAATTTGTAGGAGGCTGGTATATATTCAAAATATATGCTCTTTGTTAGTTGTATATGTTGTAAATACCTTTTCATTTTCTTAAAGCTTTTTAAAAGAAATTACAATTCTTAATTCTAGTGAAATCCAGTACTTTTTTGTTTGTGTTTTAAGAAATATATTTTATATCCTGTTTAAGAAATCTTTCTCTGTCCCAAGGTTATGAAGATATTCTTCTGCGTTATCTTTTAGAACCTTTTCTTTGGTTTAACCTTGTATATTCAGATCTGCAACCTCTCTGACATTTAAAACAACATTGTTTAATTTGACACTAATTAAAATATTACACCTACCAAAAAAAAGTTGCAAGAATAGTACAAAGATTTCCAGGTTTTTTTCACCCAGAGTCTGCAACTGTTTATTTATGTATTTTACAAGCTTCTACATGGAGCACTGATCCAAACATTAATATTTCACATTATTGCTACATAAATAAATGTTGATATATCAACAGTGATATGCTGGAGCTATCTTAACTTGTGTACAAAAGTTGGTTGTTAAAATTCAGGAATTTGCAGGTCAATTTTAAATCATTGGTAGTTTGAAGTGGGCTGTGGCAGGGAGGTATTTACTCCATGAATGTTAATACATGCTGTAAGTTATTTCTATTCTTTTTAAAAATACATCAAATGTTACATTATAAAAAAAATAAGTGTATAACTAAAACTAAGAGGGTATTTGAGGTCAGAAGATAAGACTAGAATGTAGAAAGTGAGTAGTAACAAAACTAGAAGTAATTTATTGAAGGAAGAAGCTGACAGTATTCTCTACACAAGGAATGAAAGGAATGTCTGGTTTCTAAATGCCAGCATTTGAGTTGCAGGGTAAAAGTTTTGAATTTGCAAGCTTAAATAAAACCAATTACTTTGCGTGTGATAGATATGGCCATACAATAAACCAATTTATAAATGAAACTTTAGTGTGTTCTAGTTTTAAAAATACTAAAATTAAAGATAATACCTTAGGCAAATTGACCAATGGGTTGAAAATTTTAAAAAGGTAATACCTTAAGTGGAATGGTAATATTGAAATATAGCATGTGGCTCTATACCCAGTTGCTAATAGCACTAGTATTGGAATGAACTTGAAGATTCAGAAGAAAATCTGTATTTCTATTTGTAAAATTACCAGTCCATCTCTTGAAACCAAACTGTGGTTGTATCTTCATTGTTACATTCTAAAATTTAAATAATAATGGCGGCCTGCAGTTTTAGCTAAACCTAGTACATAGAATATTGCAAACAGAATAAAATGACAAAATTTAAATGGCTCAGTGGTTTTTATTTTTTTTAATTTATTAAGAAAATTGAGTTACCTACAAAATCTTGTTAATCCCAAATTAGCTTCCTGGAAATGTTTCTTACACTAACTCTTGTGATATGCAAGTGGGATAAATAATACATTTATTCTTTCTCATAATTCTTTGTATATTCCACAGAGCAACATTATTTGACAAGATTTAAAGTGCTTAATGGTTTTATTGGACTTTAGTATAGCAATACAGGTTATGCCAGAAGTTAGATTTGCATTAGTTTATATATAAACATTATGTTTAAAGAATATGCATTTTCATAAGATAATTAAATACTATAAAATGGCTCATTTTACATTATTGTGGTATTAATTATGAAATCTTCAAGTAGATACCAATACTGAATAATTTTTAAAACCTTATAGTAGTTGTTATATAGCTACATGAAAAATTATTTTCAATCTAAATCAACTTGTGAGATTCAGCAGTCAAGATTTTAAATAAGTAACATGAATTTAATCTCTTATGAAAGTTAACCCTCTTGACACTACTGAATTGCAGAATGCTGTAAACATTCCAAAATGTTTATTTTATTTTTCAATATAGGTTCAGTGTATTTATGATTGTACTCAATTTGCTTATCTTGAAATGTAATTTGCTGATGTTTTATTGGTTAACATTGTATATGATAGACTAATATTGCTTACATCATCTTTTACTTTTCTTTTTGTATGTGATATTGTGTGTACAGTTAAAGATTTGTAAATATATGTTTTTTCATTGAAATTATTGATTTATTATAAATAGGTATCACTTAGAAAAGAGTAATACAATCAAAATAAGTAAGTAATATAAGAGCTTGAAACTTCAAACTTGAAGGTTCTTACCCTAATCCTGAGCAAATTTTTTTACCATTGTGTTTTGTCTGAGGAATCAGTGAAAAATCATAATTATTCTTGTGTAGTTCCTAGAGACAGATAGGGTGATGAGGGGGATTGAGTCTTCATAATTACCTTGTCTGCCCATAGAAAAAAATTAGTGACAGTTGCCTCACTCAATCACTGTACCTTAGTGCCTATCCCAGTGTTTAGATTAAGTAGTGGTGGTTAAATTAAATAAAATATTATATAGAGATGAAAGGGGTGGAGAGACAGACATAGAATTTAAATACAGCCTGCTGATATTCGCTTTAATATATCATTATAAACTTACTGACTACTTTGACAAACAAAGTAATTTGAATTGTAAGAAATGTATTTCCTTAAATGGCTTATTGATTGGAAAAAAAAGTCAACAGTATTCTAGAATTTCCTTTGACAAGAATATCTTTAGGTTAAAGAATGAAACATCTTGAATGTACAATGTTTTATTGTATTTTAAGGATATACTTACAAATGACTATATATGTTTGTTTTTCAGAATTGGAGCGTTATTCAGTATATTAATGTCTTATTGATAATGGCAGAACATCCACCACTACTGGATACAACTCAGATCTTAAGTAGTGATATTTCTCTTTTGTCTGCCCCTATTGTAAGTGCAGATGGAACACAACAGGTAAGAAAACTGAAATGTTTATTTCTTTATGTCTAATACACATGTATTTATGCAAAATTTAAAACAGATCACAATAGTGAGTTCCTGTTAATTTGTGTTTTAAATTCCCAGTTCAAAATGTTGTTCAGTTTTATAAGATGATAAAAATAATGAGACTGTTTTTGAAGTCTGTTTTAAAATATCTTGCTAATTAATGGTCAAATTTCTTATGTGTATATTTAGTTGCCGTTCAAGTTGTTTTTGTTTTCCTTTAGACAAATAGTGTGCTAGTCCCTGAGTTTAGCCTTGTACCTTAATGATTATTATAAATCATTTCAAATCATTATGAAATCATGATTTTTGCCTACATTATATAATAATAAAACGTTGTCTTTTCCTTCCCATTCTCTTCTCCCTTCCAAAAGTAAATACACAATTCCTGAAGAGCTGATAGATTTTTTTCCCCAGCCCAGGTCTTTATTTAAAATGTTGTGGTTGCACTGATTTCACTATTCCCACAGTAATCCTAAAAAGGGATAGGAATAATAAGCTTTCACAAGTGCTTATTATGGGCCAGGCAATGTGCTTCATTCTCATAACTATCTTATATGGTAGGTATTTTAACAGTAGGTGAGGAAACAAACACTAAAAACATAATAAATGATAATGAGGAAGGGAAGGAACAGTTTAGGTGCCCATTATGTAATAAACATTGTGCTAAGAGCTTTATGATCTCATTTAATTCTTTCAACAATTCTATGAGGTAGGTACACCTGCCCTTATTTTGCAGATGAAGCAAAATGAGTTTCAGAAAGTCTTAAATAACTTGCTCAGCATCACACAAAGCTTGTGCTCCTAACTGTTACTCATACTGCCTACTTGGGAAACTTAAAAACAAGAAAGTCAGATTTTCTTACTTTATAAACTTAGTGTCTATAGTAGGCAATTATGATTTGCTTACAAGATAAAGGGCTACTATTAAAAAATTAGTAGCAATTGGCTTGGGTTCTAAATTTTTCTGTTCTGTGTAAACATGGAAAAAAGTGTTGTGTCCTGGTTTTAATTTTTGTACGTGCTCTTATCCCAGCAATTTCATTCCACAAACTTGCTTTTCATGGTCAAATTTAAGTCTGTTAAGATTTTCTACTCACAAAAATAGTAGATGTGGCAGGTATTCATTTACTTTTTGAGGTTGTCCAAGTGTCTTCAGTTATCATTTGTTGCCTCAGGCCAGTCACTAGTTTCAACTTGTTGATAATCTAATGTATAAAAGAATCTATTAAGCAGTTAATTACAGTACATTGATATAGTTGCATATTCTGTTAAGGGGAAGACAGCAGGCTGAAATAACTCCATGATGCCATCTCAAGACTTTTCTCTCCTTCCCCCAGAAGGAAATTGCAGAATTTTCTTGAAATCTTGAAGGCACCATGGCTATCATGTAACAGTAATGGTGTAGATGGCTTTAGAGAAAGGATCTGGGAATAGAAGAACCTACTAGCAAGATTTAAAGGAGCAGGTGGAGTTAGGAGGTCTAGGGACAGGTTTTTTGGTAGAGTTTAAAAACAAACAGATTTCAGGAAGTGTAGAGTAAAGCCTTGAATTCTAACTAGCAGGTTGCGTGTAGTTCGGTAGGGAGAGAGCTAAACACAAGTGGAAGAAAACACTGGACTGGCCTGATAGATTTGGATTTGATTTTGGTTGCCGAAGACAAGTTATTTAACTTCTGTGAGTATGTTTGCTTCTCTAGAAAATGGAGGTAATAATATCTTAAAAGTAGTTATAGCTATGTGGGTGAAATGAGCCTGAAGGAACTCAGTAAATGTTTGCCGAATCCTAAGTAAAGCACTCAATAAATGTTTAAAAGACTGAAGAAACTTTAGATATCCCAGTCAGGATTTCAATAAATAGAGATAGTTATAATAAGCAGTGGGTCAGAAAACGTGGAGATAGTTATGAAGGATGCATATGAAGTATAAAGAGTGAACCAATAGCTATGATAGAATGTGAGGGACTATATACAAAGCAGATGATAATTAGAGGTGGGAGCACAATAAACTTGACAGCAGACATTTCTTTGTCTTAACACAAGAACTTATTGATATGCCAAGTTATAGCTTACCTATGGAGATATGACACAACTTGGTTGATGCCTGTTTAACCACAGACTAAAAAACTGTTCCTGACAGATGGAAGTGTCATGCACAAGCATGATGTTAAAAATTCAAGACGACATATTTTGTCCCTTGTCTTGACTTTTCTTCAGAATATTATGCTATATGAAATGATTTCTCTTCTACTCTTGGGATCAAATTAATTTTTTGTAGTTGGCTATTAAGATTATCTGTCTCCTCATTCATATTTTCTGGTTTAATACAGTAAACATTTCCTACTGTATCATATTACATGCAGTGGGTCTTTTGGCTTGTGAATCATAATAGAGGGAATTGCTCCTGATGTCACTGCTAGTGTTGCCTTTAGGGAGGCTGTAATAGTCATTTATTATTCATTTTGACAAGCAGCTTATGAACCTTTTTTTGTGGTTATGGAATCTGCCTCCCTTTTTCATTATTAAAATAGACTTTATTTTTAGAGCAGTTTTAGGCTTATAAGAAAAATTGAGCAGACAGTACAAAGTTCTCACATACCACCTCTTCTCCAGTTTCTTCATTTATTAACATCTTATATTAGTGTGATATATTTGTTACAATTAATGAACCAGTATTGATGCGTTATTATTAAGTAAGGTCCATAGGGTTCACTCTTAGTGTTGTACAGCAGTTCTTCAGGTCTTAACAGATGGGTAATGTCATATATCATTACAGTATCATACAGAATAATTTCACCGCCCTAAAAATCCCGTGCTTCACCTTTTCATTCTTCCTTTACTCCCCCCAAATCCTTGGCAACCACTGATCTTTTTACTATCTCTCTATAATTTTGTATTTTTAAGAATGCAATACAGTATGTAGCCCTTTCAGACTGGCTTCTCCCACTTAGCAGTATGGTGTAGGTAATTTCTTTCCACGGCTTAATAGCTCATTTCTTTTTCATTATTGAATAATACTTCATTGTATAGATGGACCAGTTTGTTTATTCATTCATCTGTTGAAGGACATCTTGGTCACTTCCAGCTTTAGGCTGTTATAAATAAAGCTGCTTTAAACATTCATGTGCAGATTTTTGAGTGTACATAAGTTTTAATTCACGTGGATAAATACCTAGGAACATGATTGCTGGATTGTGCGATAGGACTGTGTTTAGTTTTGTGAGAAACTACCAAACCGTCTTCTAAGGTGGCTGTACCATTGTACATTCTTTGTCACATGATTGACTTGAGATATCTTTTCCTGATAGCAGAAGGAAAGCCTGCATGAATGTGTGTGCCCTGTTAGAACCTCCAAACCAGTTTTATAGAACATAAGCTTCAAGCACAAGTGGAATGCTCAGTTCTATTCTCTAGTGCCACCATCTAAAGAAGATTTCAGATGTTTTCGTTTCTTGTGTGGTTTAGCAGTTTACTAATTTGTCTTCTCTTAATTTCTACTTACTTACCTTCCAAAAGGATTGAATGCATTTAAAGTTTCAGTTAAGACCTTTAAAAACTTAGCCTGCCTATTATACAGTCTTTATTAGTACCTTCTTGATTGCATTAATCTTTTAAAATTATAATTTTTATAACTTCCCGTCTCATTTGTACCCATGGGATTTTAATTTACGGAAGTAACTTAAGAGATGGCACAGAGAGGCTAATGCCATTGAAAGAAGATTTTTATTACTTAAATTTCCCAAAGAAGGGGACGTATCATGTCATACAGGTAGGGCCAAAGGAGAAGCAGCATGTTCTGGTCAGGAGGCAGAAGAAGGCATGAGGAGAAAGCCTGGACCAAACCTTTTGTTGGAGTTTTCACAGGAAAGGCAAGGTGAAATAAATAGTGTTGGATTGGCTAGTTTTAATAATTCTGACCGTCTTTGGGCTGTAAGGGTGATCCCTGGTAGCCTGGTACCTGGCCTGGGATGGCTTAGGGTAGGGTAAATATTGGCTTGGTGTGTAAAAGTTAGATAAGGTGGTTGGCACTATAGACTTGGGATTGGATGGTTTGCATATATAAGAAGTATGCCTCTGGCCAAGCCTTTTGTTATCTATAAGAATTGGCTATCCCTACAAGGGGCCATCTCTCCCCAGCAAGTGAGGCCACAGGTGCCAGAACATCAGGAATACAGAAAATAAGAAAATAGGGTTAATATAATTGGCCCTGTGATGAATGGATGCCAACGGACAAATAAAGAATCTAAGAAAACACAGAATGTGCCCTCAGCTTTTTAAAACCTGTTTTAAATCATGAAGTATAACATATATTTATAGAAAAGTACATAAAATAAGCATGAAATATAGCATATGATTATAAGGCATAAATCTTGTAACTACAAGCCACGCTAAGAGATATAATACTGCCAATACCCTAGAAATTGCTCGTATGTTTCTTCTACATCATAACACCCTCTCTCCTTCAAGGTTACCACTATCCTGACTTTTATGATAATTGCTTACTGACTTTTCTCTGTAGTTTTATCTATATATACTTCACTATACAACAATACTGTAGTTTTGCCAATTCTTGATATTTACATAAATTAAACTTGATTTAACTATTCTTTTGTGACTTGCTGGTCTTATTCAATATTGTTTTAAAGATTCCTCCTTACTGTTGTTGAAATTTGTTCTTTTTAGTTTTCAGTATCAGATTCTATTATGTATGAATATAACTCAATGTATTCATTTATCTGTTCTCTTCTTGATGACCATCTTGGGGGTTTCTAGTTTGGGATTATTATGAACAATGCTTTTTTTCTTTGATTTATCGAACTGTTAATATATATTCTGGCCACAAGTTCTTAGTCAGTCATAAGTGTAGTGAATATTCTCTCCTGTTCCCCTGTTCTGGTTGTCTTTTCACTCTCTTTGATGTCTTTTTTTTTTTTTTTTTTTTTTCGAGACAGGGTCTCGCTCTGTCACCCAGGCTGGAGTGCAGTGGCGTGATCTCGGCTCACTGCAACCTCTGCCTCCCAGGTTCAAGTGACTCTCCTGCCTCAGCCTCCCAAGTGGCTGAGATCACAGGCGTGCACCACCACACCAGGCTAATTTTTGTATTTTTAGTAGAGATGGGGTTTTGCCATGTTGGCCAAGCTGATCTCGAACTCCTGACCTCAAATGATCCACCCGCCTCGGTCCCCCAAAGTGCTGGGATTATATGCGTGAGCCACCGGCAGCTGGCATCTTTGGTATCTTTTGATGGACAGTCTTTAATTTTAATGTGGTCAGATGTACCAGTTCTTTTCTTCTAGAGTTAGTGTTGTGTTTCTTCTCTCTCTACAAAAAAATTTAAAATTTAGCTGAGTGTGGTAGTATATGCCTATAGTCCCAGCTATTCAGGAGGCTGAGGTAGGAGAATCACTTAAGCCCAGGAGGTCAAGGCTACAGCAAGTCATGATTATGCCACTGTACTCTGGCCAGGGCAACAGAGCAAGACCATGTCTCAAAAAAAATGTTTAAGGTATTTATGAACAGGAATTCCCTATACTGAGGCAATGAAAATATTTCTAAAAATATATTCTAAAAACTATACTTTTGCGTTGAACATTTTATTCCAAAATCTACTGGAGTTGATTTTTGTGAACTGTGTCAAGCATAGGTCCAATTTGACTGTTTTTCCATGTAAGTATAACTTAATTATTTCAGCACTGTTTATTGAAAAAACTTGTTTTCCTGTTGCTCCACAATGATACTTTTGTCATGTATCTATGATACATTGTTACAGATATGATCAAATATCTGTCACATATTTGTACGGTTATTTATGGATTTTTTTTTTTTTGAGACGGAGTCTTGCTCTGTCACGCAGTTTGGAGTGCAGTGGCGCGATCTCGGCTTGCTGCAAGCTCCGCCATGGGTTCATGCCATTCTCCTGCCTCAGCCTCCCAAGTAGCTGGGACTACAGGCGCCTGCCACCATGCCCAGCTAATTTTTTGTATTTTTAGTAGAGATGGGGTTTCACTGTGTTAGCCAGGATGGTCTTGATCTCCTGACCTCGTGATCTGCCTGCCTCAGCCTCCCAAAGTGTATTTATGGATTTTTAATTCTCTTTCATTGATCTGTTTTATTATCCCTGTGCCAAGAATACACCAAGTCTTGGTATCTGGTAAGCAAACCATCCCACCTTATTCTTTGAGAAAGTCTTGGTATTCTTGGGCCTTTACATTTACATATAAATTTTAGAATTAGCTTATCAATACACACACACAACACCTGCTGAGTTTGATTTAGATTGCCTTGAATCTATAGATTGATTGAGGGAAGAATTGGCATCTTTACAATATTGAATTTTTCAATTGTTGAAGTTGCTGTATTCATGCATTTATGTAGGTTTTTAATGTCACAGTGAAGTTTTATAATTTTTCCCATAAAGGTCTTGATTATCTTTTGTTAAATTTATTCCTGGGCACTTGGGTTTTTATATGCAATTATAAATGTGTGTGTGTGTGTGTGTGTGTGTGTGTGTATCATTTTCTGTTCCTGGTGAGTTTGAAATACAGTTTATTTTTGTATATTGCTTCAATATCCAGCAACCTTGCTATACTCTTACTCATTTTGAGACTTGTTCTTAGTCTCAAAGAGAGTATTTTCAGCATATTATTAAGCATGATGTTTATTATACATTTTTATGGATATTCTTTCTAAGATCTAAAAGGGTAAGCCAGGTGCAGTGGCTGACGCCAGTAATCCCAGCATTTTGGGAGGCTGAGGCAGGCAGATTGCTTGAACACAGGAGTTGGAGACCAGCCTGTGCAACATAGTAAGACTTCATATATACTAAAAATAAAATTAGCCGGGTGTGGTGGCACACACCTGTAGTACCAGCTACTCAGGAGGCTGAGATGGGAGGATCACTTGAGCCTGGGGGGTTGAGTCTGCAATAAGCTGTGATTATGCCACTGTGTTCCAGTCTGGGCAACAGAGTGAGACCCAGTCTCATATTTTCAACATTTCTAAGATAATGATATATTTTTCCTTCAAATTTTGATGTCATAATTTACATTAATTTTTTTTATTATTATTATACTTTAAGTTTTAGGGTACATGTGCACATTGTGCAGGTTAGTTACATATGTATACATGTGCCATGCTGGTGTGCTGCACCCACTAACTCGTCATCTAGCATTAGGTATATCTCCCAATACTATCCCTCCCCCCTCCCCCCACCCCACAACAGTCCCCAGAGTGTGATGTTCCCCTTCCTGTGTCCATGTGTTCTCTTTGTTCAATTCCCACCTATGAGTGAGAATATGCGGTGTTTGGTTTTTTGTTCTTGCGATAGTTTGCTGAGAATGATGATTTCCAGTTTCATCCATGTCCCCACAAAGGACATGAACTCATCATTTTTTATAGCTGCATAGTATTCCATGGTGTATATATGCCACATTTTCTTAATCCAGTCTATCATTGTTGGACATTTGGGTTGGTTCCAAGTCTTTGCTATTGTGGATAATGCCGCAATAAACATACGTGTGCATGTGTCTTTATAGCAGCATGATTTATAGTCCTTTGGGTATATACCCAGTAATGGGATGGCTGGGTCAAATGGTATTTCTAGTTCTAGATCCCTGAGGAATCGCCACACTGACTTCCACAATGGTTGAACTAGTTTACAGTCCCACCAACAGTGTAAAAGTGTTCCTATTTCTCCACATCCTCTCCAGCAGCTGTTGTTTCCTGACTTTTTAATGATTGCCATTCTAACTGGTGTGAGATGGTATCTCATTGTGGTTTTGATTTGCATTTCTTTGATGGCCAGTGATGGTGAGCATTTTTTCATGTGTTTTTTGGCTGCATAAATGTCTTCTTTTGAGAAGTGTCTGTTCATGTCCTTCACCCACTTTTTGATGGGGTGGTTTGTTTTTTTCTTGTAAATTTGTTTGAGTTCATTGTAGATTCTGGATATTAGCCCTTTGTCAGATGAGTAGGTTGTGAAAATTTTCTCCCATTTTGTAGGTTGCCTGTTCACTCTGATGGTAGTTTCTTTTGCTGTGCAGAAGCTCTTTAGTTTAATTAGATCCCATTTGTCAATTTTGGCTTTTGTTGCCATTGCTTTTGGTGTTTTAGACATGAAGTCCTTGCCCATGCCTATGTCCTGAATGGTAATGCCTGGGTTTTCTTCTAGGGTTTTTATGGTTTTAGGTCTAACGTTTAAGTCTTTGATCCATCTTGAATTGATTTTGGTATAAAGTGTAAGGCAGGGATCCAGTTGCAGCTTTCTACATATGGCTAGCCAGTTTTCCCAGCACCATTTATTAAATAGGGAATCCTTTCCCCATTGCTTGTTTTTGTCAGATTTGTCAAAGATCAGATAGTTGTAGATATGCAGCGTTATTTCTGAGGGCTCTGTTCTGTTCCATTGATCTATATCTCTGTTTTGGTACCAGTACCATGCTGTTTTGGTTACTGTATCCTTGTAGTATAGTTTGAAGTCAGGTAGCGTGATGCCTCCAGCTTTGTTCTTTTGGCTTAGGATTGACTTGGCAATGTGGACTCTTTTTTGGTTCCATATGAACTTTAAAATAGTTTTTTCCAATTCTGTGAAGAAAGTCATTGGTAGCTTGATGGGGATGGCATTGAATCTGTAAATTACCTTGGGCAGTATGGCCATTTTCACGATACTGATTCTTCCTACCCATGAGCATGGAATGTTCTTCCATTTGTTTGTATCCTCTTTTATTTCCTTGAGCAATGGTTTGTAGTTCTCCTTGAAGAGGTCCTTCACATCCCTTGTAAGTTGGATTCCTAGGTATTTTATTCTCTTTGAAGCAATTGTGAATGGGATTTCACTCATGATTTGGCTCTCTGTTTGTCTTTGTTGGTGTATAAGGATGCTTGTGATTTTTGTACATTGATTTTGTATCCTGAGACTTTGCTGAAGTTGCTTATCAGCTTAAGGAGATTTTGGGCTGAGACGATGGGGTTTTCTCGATATACAATCATGTCATCTGCAAACAGGGACAATTTGACTTCCTCTTTTCCTGATTGAATACCCTTTATTTCCTTCTCCTGCCTAATTGCCCTGGCCAGAACTTCCAACACTATGTTGAATAGGAGTGGTGAGAGAGGGCATCCCTGTCTTGTGCCAGCTTTCAAAGGGAATGCTTCCAGTTTTTGCCCATTCAGTATGATATTGGCTGTGGGTTTGTCATAGATAGCTCTTATTATTTTGAAATACGTCCCATCAATACCTAATTTATTGAGAGTTTTTAGCATGAAGGGTTGTTGAATTTTGTCAAAGGCCTTTTCTGCATCTATTGAGATAATCATGTGGTTTTTGTCTTTGGTTCTGTTTATATGCTGGATTACATTTATTGATTTGCATATATTGAACCAGCCTTTCATCCCAGGGATGAAGCCCACTTGATCATGGTGGATAAGTTTTTTGATGTGCTGCTGGATTCGGTTTGCCAGTATTTTATTGAGGATTTTTGCATCAATGTTCATCAAGGATATTGGTCTAAAATTCTCTTTTTTGGTTGTGTCTCTGCCCGGTTTTGGTATCAGGATGATGCTGGCCTCAAAAAATGAGTTAGGGAGGGTTCCCTCTTTTTCTGTTGATTGGAATAGTTTCAGAAGGAATGGTACCAGTTCCTCCTCCTACCTCTGGTAGAATTCATCTGTGAATCCATCTGGTCCTGGACTCTTTTTGGTTGGTAAGCTATTGATTATTGCCACAATTTCAGCTCCTGTTATTGGTATATTCAGAGATTCAACTTCTTCCTGGTTTAGTCTTGGGAGAGTGTATGTGTCGAGGAATTTATCCATTTCTTCTAGATTTTCTAGTTTATTTGCGTAGAGGTGTTTGTAGTATTCTCTGATGGTAGTTTGTATTTCTGTGGGATCTGTGGTGATATCCCCTTTATCATTTTTTATTGCATGTATTTGATTCTTCTCTCTCTTTTTCTTTATTAGTCTTGCTAGTGGTCTATCAATTTTGTTGATCCTTTCAAAAAACCAGCTCCTGGATTCATTAATTTTTTTGAAGGGTTTTTTGTGTCTCTATTTCCTTCAGTTCTGCTCTGATTTTAGTTATTTCTTGCCTTCTGCTAGCTTTTGAATGCGTTTGCTCTTGCTTTTCTAGTTCTTTTAATTGTGATGTTAGGGTGTCAATTTTGGATCTTTCCTGCTTTCTCTTGTGGGCATTTAGTGCTATAAATTTCCCTCTACACACTGCTTTGAATGCGTCCCAGAGATTCTGGTATGTTGTGTCTTTGTTCTCGTTGGTTTCGAAGAACATCTTTATTTCTGCCTTCATTTCGTTATGTACCCAGTAGTCATTCAGGAGCAGGTTGTTCAGTTTCCGTGTAGTTGAGTGGTTTTGAGTGAAATTCTTAATCCTGAGTTCTAGTTTGATTGCACTGTGGTCTGAGAGATAGTTTGTTATAATTTCTGTTCTTTTACATTTGCTGAGGAGAGCTTTACTTCCAACTATGTGGTCAATTTTGGAATAGGTGTGGTGTGGTGCTGAAAAAAATGTATATTCTGTTGATTTGGGGTGGAGAGTTCTGTAGATGTCTATTAGGTCTCCTTGGTGCAGAGCTGAGTTCAATTCCTGGGTATCCTTGTTAACTTTCTGTCTCGTTGATCTGTCTAATGTTGACAGTGGGGTGTTAAAGTCTCCCATTATTAATGTGTGGGAGTCTAAGTCTCTTTGTAGGTCACTCAGGACTTGCTTTATGAATCTGGGTGCTCCTGTATTGGGTGCATATATATTTAGGATAGTTAGCTCTTCTTGTTGAATTGATCCCTTTACCATTATGTAATGGCCTTCTTTGTCTCTTTTGATCTTTGTTGGTTTAAAGTCTGTTTTATCAGAGACTAGGATTGCAACCCCTGCCTTTTTTTGTTTTCCATTTGCTTGGTAGATCTTCCTCCATCCTTTTATTTTGAGCCTATGTGTGTCTCTGCACGTGAGATGGGTTTCCTGAATACAGCACACTGATGGGTCCTGACTTTTTATCCAGTTTGCCAGTCTATGTCTTTTAGTTGGAGCATTTAGTCCATTTACATTTAAAGTTAATATTGTTATGTGTGAATTTGATCCTGTCATTATGATGTTAGCTGGTTATTTTGCTTATTAGTTCATGCAGTTTATTCCTAGTCTCGATGGTGTTTACATTTTGGCATGATTTTGCAGCGGCTGGTATCGGTTGTTCCTTTCCATGTTTAGCGCTTCCTTCAGGAGCTCTTTTAGGGCAGGCCTGGTGGTGACAAAATGTCTCAGCATTTGCTTGTCTGTAAAGTATTTTATTTCTCCTTCACTTATGAAGCTTAGTTTGGCTGGATATGAAATTCTGGGTTGAAAATTCTTTTCTTTAAGAATGTTGAATATTGGCCCCTACTCTCTTCTGGCTTGTAGAGTTTCTGCCGAGAGATCCGCTGTTAGTCTGATGGGCTTCCCTTTGTAGGTAACCCGACCTTTCTCTCTGGCTGCCCTTAACATTTTTTCCTTCATTTCAACTTTGGTAAATCTGACAATTATGTGTCTTGGAGTTGCTCTTCTCGAGGAGTATCTTTGTGGCGTTCTCTGTATTTCCTGAATCTGAATGTTGGCCTGCCTTGCTAGATTGGGGAAGTTCTCCTGGATAATATCCTCCAACTTGGTTCCATTCTCCCCGTCACTTTCAGGTACACCAATCAGATGTAGATTTGGTCTTTTCACATAGTCCCATATTTCTTGGAGGTTTTGCTCGTTTCTTTTTATTCTTTTTTCTCTAAACTTCCCTTCTCGCTTCATTTCATTCACTTCATCTTCCATCGCTGATACCCTTTCTTCCAGTTGATCACATCGGTTCCTGAGGCTTCTGCATTCTTCATGTAGTTCTCGAGCCTTGGTTTTCAGCTCCATCAGCTCCTTTAAGCACTTCTCTGTATTGGTTATTCTAGTTATACATTCTTCTAAACTTTTTTCAACGTTTTCAGCTTCTTTGCCTTTGGTTTGAATTTCCTTCCGTAGCTCGGAGTAATTTGATCGTCTGAAGCCTTCTTCTCTCAGCTCGTCAAAGTCATTCTCCGTCCAGCTTTGTTCCATTGCTGGTGAGGAACTGCGTTCCTTTGGAGGAGGAGAAGTGCTCTGCCTTTTAGAGTTTCCAGTTTTTCTGCTCTGTTTTTTCCCCATCTTTGTGGTTTTATCTACTTTTGGTCTTTGATGATGGTGATGTACAGATGGGTTTTTGGTGTGGATGTCCTTTCTGTTTGTTAGTTTTCCTTCTAACAGACAGGACCCTCAGCTGCAGGTCTGTTGGAGTACCCGGCCATGTGAGGTGTCAGTCTGCCCCTGCTGGGGGTGCCTCCCAGTTAGGCTGCTTGGGGGTCAGGGGTCAGGGACCCACTTGAGGAGGCAGTCTGCCCGTTCTCAGATCTCCAGCTGCGTGCTGGGAGAACCACTGCTCTCTTCAAAGCTGTCAGACAGGGACATTTAAGTCTGCAGAGGTTACTGCTGTCTTTTTGTTTGTCTGTGCCCTGCCCGCAGAGGTGGAGCCTACAGAGGCAGGCAGGCGTCCTTGAGCTGTGGTGGGCTCCACCCAGTTCGAGCTTCCCGGCTGCTTTGTTTACCTAAGCAAACCTGGGCAATGGCAGGCGCCCCTCCCCCAGCCTCGCTACTGCCTTGCAGTTTGATCTCAGACTCCTGTGCTAGCAATCAGCAAGACTCTGTGGGCGCAGGACCTTCTGAGCCAGGTGCGGGATATAATCTCGTTGTGCACCGTTTTTTAAGCCCGTCGGAAAAGTGCAGTATTCAGGTGGGAGTGACCCGATTTTCCAGGTGCCGTCTGTCACCCCTTTCTTTGACTCAGAAAGGGAACTCCCTGACCCCTTGCGCTTCCCTAGTGAGGCAATGCCTTGCCCTGCTTCGGCTCGCGCAGGCACTGACCTGCGCCCACTGTCTGGCACTCCCTAGTGAGATGAACCCCGTACCTCAGATGGAAATGCAGAAATCACCTGTCTTCTGCGTCGCTCTTGCTGGGAGCTGTAGACCGGAGCTGTTCCTATTCGGCCATCTTGGCTCCTCCCCTACATTAATTTTTAAATGTTTAACTGACAGTATATTTCTGGCTAAACCTAATTTCATTGTGATACATTGTTCTTTTAATGTATTGCTGGATTGGGGTATGCTAATATTTTTTCTTGGATTTTATTTTTAGTCTGTGTTCATGAGTGAGACTGTCCTATAATGGGCGTTTCCCTAATATCCTGAGTTGGTATCAAAGATGTGCTGAACTAAACTGTGGAGTTTACCCTTTTGTTTCTTACTCTTTGGTTAAATTTGTATTTGTTTAAAATTGTTTCTTCCTCATTTGGTATAACTTGTTCAGTGAAATCTTCTGAACCTAAATTTCTTTGACTGAAGTATAGAAATGAAGCAAATCAGATGCATACTATGAATACTAAATCTTAAGTTTGGAAGTACATTTTTATAATACTGAGGTAATCTGTGTATATTTGTTATGTAAGTGGTATTAAAATGGTTAAGAAAAGTTGAGTTTTTAAATACATTTAATAAGAACTATTTAAGCACTTATGATCAGGCATTTGAGGCATTTAAAATAAAATTTATTGATGTTATTAATGCAGATTAAAATGTTTAAGGAGAGTGAAGCTAGGGAAGGAAAATATTGTAATATCAGATAAAAAAACCTGAATTAAGGTCATATTAATGATACACGATTTGAGAAATATTAAGGAGGTAAAATTGGTGAACAAGTCATAGAACAAAACTAAGAGGGGATAAAAATTTCCCCAGGATTTTCTTTGAAAATGTAAGTGGATAGCAAGACCATTTACTAAGTAGTTAAGTCTTATCAGTCAGAATAGGCAAGATTATTTTATGGTAACAAACAGCTTCTTAATCTCTGTAGTTTACCAAAAGGTTTATTGCTCATACTGCACGTCCTTCACAGGTTTGCTGTGGCTGTGCGCCAGATAGTCTTCACCTGAGACCCAGCCCCTATATAGAATGTTGCTGGTATCCTGGTGAACTACTTGCTGATCTCCATTCCATTTTATGGACCAACACAAGGCACATGGCCAAACTTGCCATCAGTGTTGGGGGGTTATAATAGCAGCTACTGTTTGAGCCCTTACCATGTGTTCAGACACTGAGGCAAGTCATGCATTATTTCATTTAATCTTCATAACAGTTCCTAGAAGTAGCCTTAATATTTCCATTTTATAGAAACTAAGAATCAGAAAGGTGTTAACTTGTTACCTAGGTTAAGTAACATAGCTTCTGAAAGGCAAAAACCAGGATTCAAAGCTAAGTCTTTAAAATTCCTAATCATTTATCATGGTCTTAATCACTATAAAAATAGTAAATTAATGGATTAAATTTCAGGAAAAAGATCTGATTCAAACCAGAGATGTAGAAATTATCAGAATAGTCAGGGTAGTGAAGCCATAGGAATTAATGAGTTTATTCATACTGAGAGAATTTCGATTTGATATGGGAAAAAAATGTTAGTAATTTCTGATATAACACCCTAGTGAGTAGGCCTGTGTAACTGGTATTAAAATGATTAATATATACTGCCAAAATGAAAGTAGGTTTATATAATACTACACCTTAACTTGAACACACTAGAGCTTTTCAAAGCCCCTATATGAACATCTTATTCTGCAGCTTTTCCTGTCCAAGTTTTTGGTTAGCTTCTTGTTTTCCCTATTGTTACCCTCACCACAAGCCAACTGTGATGTTAAACCAACTGCCACTGATTGTTTTACACATGCTCCCCAGGGGGAAAGCTATTTGCAATAAGGGAGCTCTGAGTTAGGACAAATCAAGACAAGCCCTGGGACTGGGTGTTTCCAGGGAACTGCCAGACAGGTCAAATATGACAGTTCTTTTGGAGATGAGACTTTTACGGTATTCCAAACCATTCTGTCCCTTCCAGTGGCTGCTATTCTGCTGGTTTTTACTGCTGCTGTGATTCTGAGACTTCCAAGGCTTCTGTGAAGCTGGGGAGACGGAGTAGGGAATAGAGCAAATTAAAATGACACAAAGCTCACTGTCCATATCAGGATCTAGCTGTTTTCCCTGAACATACTGTTGCAAGCCTTTGGTTAATTTCTAGAGTTCCGAAAAAAATTAGTTTTGACGATTTACGCCTGTGTTCTCACTGCTGTTACGGAGGAATGGATTTTTGGAGGTTAACATTGTGTCATTCCTAATGATATCTTCCAAAATGGAGTTTTTATGGAATAAAAATGCAGTATGATCAGAGTAGGGCCAGTTGTCTATGTAATACAACATTTTTTCTAGTGTCATTTTATATTTTTATATTGATATCTAAACTTTGGAAAACAGTGTTTTTTATTTACCAACATGTACAATGAATAAATTTCTTCATCATATGACTGTATATATAGAATAAAACTATGTTCAAAGCCTGCTGGGTGAATAATTGTAAAAAGGTATTTTTGTCATCTGACTCAGACCCTTACTTCAGAAATTTACAATGAATAAACCATTTCACAGGTCAGTAAGTTTCCTTACTTGAGGGCCCTCATCATTTTTGTTGATACATGTTAAGCTTTCATGCATAGCAGGCCTTTGGTTAGACCCTTGATTGAGAATTGTCTCAAAAACATTCAGAGCATTTTGTCCGGAGGAAACTAAAGACAAACCAGAAAAAGCAGAGCTAGGTAGTAGAGTAACGGTGCTTCCCCCTTTTTACATTACCTAAAACAAACCTAAAAACAAAGCTCTACATGTTTGTTTCTGAGATTAGCTTTTACATAATGTTACTTTGGGTTAAACTTTTATCTCCATGGAAGTTGTGTTTGGTTTAAATGGAAATAAGAAGGAAAACTTTCACCAATAGCCAAAAATCTAATATAAAAACTTTAAAAAGTGCTCACATTTTTAAGTTCAAAAAGTTACAAATTTGTAAATATATGCATTTAAAAATCTGATAGCTTCCATGCTAAGCTATAAACATAAACCTTAGGAATGAGACTACTGAGACTGAAATAAAGCTTATACTTTTGTGACAATAATTTTGTGCCTCAGAATTCTAATACAAACCATTAATCATAGATTTCATGGCCCAAATTAGTCATCTTCTAACTGCTATGCAGCTTTGCCTGGTAAATAAATAGTGGTTTGCTAAATTTCTCATTCTTAGAAGCTTTGGAAAGGCTAGAATTTAAACATTACTCTCCTCTTTCGATTAGTTTTTTTCTCCCACACGCCTGCACCATGCCACTTTCTGTGACATTTCCTTAGAAAATCAAATACTTCTGAAAAATTCTAGTGCTATTACAGTTAACTTTTCTTTAGACATAAAAAGCCTTATGCTCAAGGTTCAGATCTGAAAATCTGCTTATCACATTTTTGTAAGCACACATTTAAAAAAATTTATGATAAAGATTAAGCTAGGTTGTCCTGGAAAAAAATTAACTTCACACATATTCAGGTTCTGTCTGTGTATAAAATATTGCACTGGTTCTTGTTTTAAGAGATGATAAAATCAGATTTACAAATTGGATGTAAATTTTAAGATAGTCTAAAGGGAAGAAAGGTTCATAAAATATCAATCAGGAACAGAGTTACAAAGAATGCAAACTGGAATTTAGTTTTTATATTTGGCACAAAATAACAAAATTGTATTCTTATTGAATGACTTGAGACCAATACCATTTCATTTGTTTGTTTTTTAAACTATATATATTTCCAATAAAACAAAAATTGGGCAAATTATTTTATTTAGTTGAAAAATTATTTCATTTTAAAAGTGGACAGTAAAATACTTTCATGTAATTCAAGCTAATATGACAAAACTAAAATATTTTGTAGTATTTTTATACTATCTTAATATATATTTTTATATATTTAATATGTTTTTAAAACTGTTAGGAAAGAGAATCATCAAACTCTTAAACATCTTACAGAAATGAAACATAATGGTCCTGGAATTTTGATGGATTCTTGGTCTAAAAAGAATTGATGTTCTATTAAACTCCTACATATTCTACAGTTAAATTCCAAACTCTGATTCAAAGTGACTCAAAAGTTAGTCAACTCCTGTGCCCCAGAATCCTGTAGAAATTGTTAACTTTTAAGTAATATAGTTTGGACTAAAGCAAGGAGGAAATAAAGAATGACTTGAAAGTAGCACTGTATAAATAGGGAAATGCATTCAACTAAAAAACAAAGATAATGTTTCCCACTTTTGCAAGTGTCCTTACATTGGATTAATATAAAGCAAGATGATTTTTGTCAAAAAGTGTACAGATAGTTGTTGAAGTAGAAATTGAGTTCTGCTTTTTCAACTCATAACGTTCTCTTTTCATATAAAAATACAAAAGATTAACAAAACTAAAAGTGAGTTTCTTGAAAAGATTAAGAAAATTGACTAGCCATTAGCTAGGCTAAGAAGAAAAAGAGATAGGTAAATCAATCAAAAATTTTAAAGGAGACATCACAATGGATACCACAGAAATACAAAGGATTATTAGAGACTACTATGAACAACTATATGTCAATAAATTTGAAAACCTAGAGGAAATCGATAAATTACTGGACACATTCAACCAACCAAAATTGGAACAAGAAGAAGTAGAAAACCTAAACAGACCAATAACAAGTAATGAGATTGAATTTTTAATAATGTCTCCCAAGAAAGAAAAGTCCAGGACCAGATGGCCTCACTGCTGAATTCTATGGAACCTTTAAAGAAGAATTAATAGCAGGTTTCCTCAAATTATTCCAAAAAGTTAAAGCAGAAAGAACTGTTCCTAACCATTTCCATGAGGCAAACATAACCCTGATACCGAAACTGAACAAGGACACAACAGAAAAAGAAAGCTAAAGACCAATATCCCTGATGGACATAGACACAAAAATCCTCAACAAAATACTATGTAACAAACTGAATCCAACAATTCATCAAAAAGATAATACACCATGATCAAGTGAGATTTATCACAGGAATGTAAGAATGGTTCAACATACATAAATCAGTAAATGTGATACATGACATCAACATAATGAAGGACAAGAACCATAAAACCTCTCAGTAGATGAAGAAAAAGTATTTGATAAATTCAGCATCCCTTCATGATTTAAAAAAAAAACCCTCAATAAATTAGGTACAGAAGGAAAGTACCTCAATGCAATAAAGGCCGTATATGACAAACCCACGACTAATATCATGCTGAATGGGGAGAAGCCAAAAGCTTTTTCTCTAGGAACTGAAAAATAATTGGTTTTAATGAGTCCCAAATTAGCCAACCCACTTATACTGTTGTTTTTCCTTTCAGTAATCCTTTTTTAGTAGTAGTAGTTCATATTTTGCCAATTTTTCTCTCTGCTTCTAAAAGTGATTAGAAAAAAATATTTTGATGCTACTACTGTTATTTTCTTCAGTGTCTTAAATTATCTCCTAAATAGCTTTCTTGTGCTTGCTCCACATAGATAGATAGAGGAATCATGGCTGTAGGACAAATCATGAATCATTAGATTTAAAATAGGTTAGTTTTCAAATACTGCTTTTTTGGAATTGAAATACAATTCCATTTCATAAGTATTTACTAAGGTAACTACTACTAGATATAATTTAAGTTCCTGAGGATTTATAATTTAGCATATGAGTGTGCCTGTGCACACTGGTTTATAACATTATAAACCAATATATGACAGTTTGAACAAAAGTGATTTAGATAGCTTTTCTCATCACTATTGACTTGGTAATACTTGATATACTTGAAAAATGTATATTCTAATATTTTCTTTTTTCAAGATTTCAGCATGACTTTGAGTAATCTATTACATTCTAAAGTAATTCTTTAGAATGTCTGAATAAAATACCTGTTCTTTAACTAGTAAGCGTAGTAAGCATTAATTTCAGTGTCTTATATGTGTCCTCAAACATGTTATTGACCACTTAATAGCCTATATACCTATATAATACAGAAACTGGCATTTACAGCTAAAACAGCTGGCAAACTTAACTGATACACTAATGAGTGCTAATTGTACAAGGAAAGAATTTAACATTAGTCATAAAGATGGCCACAAAGGGCCTGTATGTGAAATACCCTACCTTGAGGTGATTAATTGGACTTATTAAAAGTTTGGGGGAAGAGAGGAGATTGGAGTTATGTTCTAAAGAAAAAAAAATGCAAATTAAAACCTTAATGAGATTGTAAATGTTAAGGAACCTGACAGTATAGTAAGGCTTGTGGAGCAATAGGATCCATCAGATACTGCTGGCACAGTCAATTTGGAGAGTGATAATAGCAGTATTTAATAAAGCTGAAAAAATGTATCTTCCAAATCCAACACATATATACTTCTAAATATTTCTCTTACAGAAAATCTTATATATAAGGCGCACGTGTGCAAAACTATTCTCTGCATTTTGTAATAATGATAGAACTGGAAACAATATAAATGTTTACTAGTAGGGAAATGGAGAAGATTTGAGAGGATTTATGTAATGGAATACTAGAATACTATATACCAGTATTTTATTGTGTGAATCTATACTATGGATAAATCTCAAAAATACAATATTGAGTAAAATAGCAGGTTAGGGATTTGTAAGATGTGATGTCACTGATATAAATGAATAAAAATAAAAATTTCACAAAATAGCAGTATATACTAATAATGGATGTATATAAGCATGCGTATGAAGAATACTAAATGAGAATGATACACTGCAAGTTCGGAAAAATGATCTGTAATAAAATTATATTTCTTTTTCAAAAGAGGATCTGAGGAAAATTCATCAACAAATTCTAGTTGATTCTGGAAAGTAAAGGATACAATACTGTCTACTTTTCTATATGTTTAAAATATGATAAAAATATTAAAGACATGCCATTAGGCATTACAGACAGGGTAGTTGCTAAGAGGTTTTGTTTCATTTTGTTTTGTTTTATTGTTTTTTTAAGACAGGGTCCTGTTCTGTTACCCAGGCCAGAGTGCAGTGGTGTGATCATGGCTCACTGCAGCCTCAGTCTCCTGGGCTTAAGTGATCCTCCTGCCTCAGCCTCCTGAGTAGCTAGAACTACAGGCATATGCCACCACACCCAGCTAATTCTGTTATTTTTTTATAGAGACAGAGTCTCACTATGTTGCCCAGGCTGGTCTTGAACTCCTGGGCTCAAGTGATCTTCCTGCCTTGATAGAAGGGTTTGAATGTTATATTCTAAGTTTTAGATTTGAGGTAATAAGATATAAGTAGCCAATAAAGTTTCTAAAGTAGATCAATGAAAAGATGAGAGTAATCCTTGAGGAAAATTATTTGGTTAACTGTATAGTGAAATGCAATGGAGTGGGGAGACAGCAGAGGAAGGATTGATTGGCTTATATGTCCACCCCACCAAGCATAAAGTCCAGAGGGTACCAACTGTGAAATAGAAAGTAAAGGGGGAAACCTGATAGTTTTTTTTTTTTAGAGAAAGAGTGAGTATGATGAAATTTTGGAAATTCAAAACTGAAAGAGTGTACAGAAAAAAACAGTCCAATTCACATTTTTACAGATGGACAAACTAAAGGCTCATAGTTAGCCAGTTTACACACTGAGTGGCAGATTTGAGACTAGACTCAATATCTTCTGATCCCCCAGTCTCAGTCACTTTGGAGTAAGAAAGGACATTGAGTTTAAACTCAAAATTCTACAACCCTTGGTTCTAGGTAACTAATGATCTAGTTGATACTAATAAAACAGTTAGAAATGGCAGCACCAAACCGATAGGAATGGTTAGTGAATGCTTTTCCAACGCTGTCTCCTTACATTCAGTAGGAATGTTCACAAGACAGTTGAGTAGATATGAAGAAATAAAGAGGACCAGTAAACATAACCAGGTAAAATACAGTATAAATGTATTTAAAAAATTTTTTCTGTCTGATTTAAAAGTGATTTGCAGAAAGCAATAATTATACACTGTTGGTTGGCTTATAAGGTATAAAAATGTAATTAGTGTTATAGCACAGAGGATAGGAGAGGGAACTGAGGTTAGAGGAGCAGTGTTTTTTACATACAATTGGAATTAATTGGATCAACATTATTATGAGTTAAGAGGTTAATGATAATCCCCAGGGCATCTACTAAGAAAATAACTCAAAAGAATATAGTAAAAGAAACAACAGGAGAATTAAAATAGAACATCAGAATATATTTAACATAAAAAAGGCAAAAATGGAGGAATTGAGGAACAAAAAAGATAAAATATCATACATAAAATAGAGCAAAATAGCAAACTGATAAGGCAAATCCTACCTTATCATTAAGTGCATTGCATCTAAATGGATCAAACATAACAGTGAAAAGACAGTTATTGACCAAATGGATAAAAATTCAGGTGCAGTGGCTCACACTTGTAATCCCAGCACTTTGGAAGGCCAAGATTGGTGGATCACCTGAGGTCAGGAGTTTGAGACCAGCCTGACTAACATGGCGAAATCCTGTGTCTACTAAAAATACAAAAATTAGCCAGGTGTCTGGTGTCACCCACCTGTAGTCCCAGCTACTCAGGAGGCTGAGGCAGGAGAATCGCTTGAACCCCGGAGGCAGAGGTTGCAGTGTGCTGAGATTGTGCCACTGTACTCTAGCCTGGGCAACAGAGTGAGACTCTGTCTTAAAAAAAAAACATTCATGATTTAACTATGTGCACTCTATAAGAGACACTCTTTATTTTTTAAGAGACAGGGTCTTGCTCTATCACCAGGCTGAAGTGCAGTGGTGCCATCGTAGCCCTGAGCTCAAGTGATTCTCCTACCTCAGCCTCCTAAGTAGCTGGGACTCCAGGTGCATCCAGTTACACCCAGCTAATTTTTTAATTTCTTGTAGAAACCGAATCTTGCTTGTTGCCCAGGCTGGTCTCAAACTCCTGACTTCAAGTGATCCTCCAACCTCATCTTCCCAAAGTGCTAGATTACAGACATGAGCCACACTGTGCCCAGCCCAGGACACTCTTGAAATCAAAGACACAAATAGGTTGAAATGTAAAAGATAGAATAAGAGAACTTGTAACTCAAAGAGAAATGAAATGACTATACTAATAATTGACTTTAAGTCAGAAAAGTTACTAGAGACAAAGAAGGATGTTTTATAATGATAAAAGGGTAAATCTGCCTCTAACCATCAAGCTGCCAAATATCTGAAATAATGATTGACAGAATTGATGGGAGGAATAGAAAATTGAACAATAATAGTTGGAGCCTTCAATAGGTAGAATATTAACAGGGAAATGGAAGGTATGAACGACGCTGTAAACCTGATAGACATCTGTAGAACATTCCACCCAACAACAGCAGCATGTATAATATTTTCAAGTATACATGGATCATTGTCCATTATAGGGTATATACTAGGTCATAAAATTAGCAAGCTTCAATAGTAATAATTTTTTTCTTGAGACAAGGTTTTACTTTGTCACCCAGGCTGGAGTGCAGTGACATAATCATGGCCCACTGCAGCCTTTGCCTCCTGAGCTCAAGTGGTCCTCCCACCTTAACCTCCCAAATAGCTAGGACCACAGATGTGCACCACCATGCCAGGCTGAAGTTTTTTTTTAGTAGAGACAGGGTCTCCCTCTGTTGCCCAGGCTTCAGTAAATTTAAAGAGATAGAAATAATACAAAGTATTTTCTTCAAACACAATGAAATGAAATTAGAAATCAATAACAGAGAAATTTGGAAAAATAACAAATATGTATAAATTAAAGAGTATATTTCTACAAAGCCAGTAGGCCTAAGAATAAATCACAAAGGAAATTAGAAAATACTTTGGTATGAACGAAAACCATGATATAACATACTAAAATTTATGATACACGGCTGAAGTAATGGTTAAAGGAATACGTATACCCTTAAAAGCCTGTGTTTAAAAAGAAAGCTCTCAAATCAATTATCTAACCTTTTACTTTAAAAAGCTATAAAAAGAAGATAAAACTAAACCCAGAGCTGGCAGAAGAAAACAGTAAAGCTTAGAGTAGAGATAAATGAAATAAAGAACAGAAAAATATAGAAAATCAAAAATACCAAAATTTGGCTCTTTGAAAAGATCAACAAAATTGCCAACCCTTTTAAGTAGACAAGAAAGAATGAATTGTTGGTGGTGCAGTGGTGAGCATAGCTGCTTTTCAAGAACAAAAAAGACTCAAATGACTAAAATCAAGAATGATCAAGAATGAGAGAGTAGACATTACTACAGATCCTACAGAAATGAAAGGATTATTAATGAGTACTATGAACAGTTGCGTGCCAACAAATAGTCTAAGTGAACTAGACAAATATCTAGAAAGACACAAAACAACCAAAACTGAATCAAGAAAAAATATAAAATCTGAATACACATATAACAAGTAAAGAGATTAAATTGGTACCACAAAGAAAAACTGTCCCCAAGGTAAAGTCCAGACCCAGATGGCTTTTTTGGTGAATTCCACCAAATGTTTAAGGGAGAATTAACACCAAATCTAAAACTAAACCAGACAGAGGCATTGCAAGAAAACCACAGACCAATATCCCTTATGAATATAGATATAAAATCCTCAACAAAGTACTAGCAAATCAAGTCCATGAACATATACAATTCTATTTTACTTCATTATGTACATCAGCTAAGTGGGGTTTGTAGTAGGAATGTTGAAGTTGGTTCAACATACATAGAACAATCATTGTAATACACCACATGGTCATCTCAGTAGACTCAAAAGAAGCATTTGACAAAATTCAACACTTTTCATGATAAAAACACTCAGTATACAAGCAATAGAAGGGAACGTCCTCAACCTCATAAAAGGCATCTGCAAAAAAACCACAATTAACATTGTATGGAATGGTGAAAAACTGTATGCTTTTCCTCTAAGATGAGAAACAAGATATGGATGTCCTGCTGTCACCACTTCTATTCAACGTTGTACTGGAAGTCCTAGCCTGGCCAAATAAGTAACTAAAGGAATTAAAGGCCTCCAGGTTGGAAAAGGAATAAAACTCTATTCAAAGAGAACATGATCTTGTAAAAAGAAAATCTTAAAGAATCCACTGAAAAACTATTGGAACTAATAAACAAGTTCAGCAAGGTTGTGGGATATAGGTTCAATATAGAACAATAAATTGTATTTCTATATACTGGCAATGAACAATCTGAAAATGAAATTAAGAAAACTTTTCCATTTACAACAGAATAAAAAAGAATAAAATACTTAGGAATAAGTTTAATGAAAGAAATACAAGATGTATACACTGAAAACCATAAAACTCACTGAAAGAAATTAAGGAAGACTTAAACAAGTGGAAAAACATATGATGATCATAGATCAGAAGACTTAATATTGTTAAGGTGAAATACTGCCAAATTATACATATCCAATACGTTGCCTCCCAAATTCCCAGCTTACTTCTTTGTAGCTATTAACAAGTTGAGCCTAAAATTTGTATGGAAATGCAAGAAACACAGAATAGCCAAAACAATTTTGAAAAACAGCACAGTGGGAGAATTCAGTGTTTCTCCATTTTAAAACTTACTGCAGACTGGGTGCGGTGGCTCATGCCTGAAATCTTAGCACTTTGGGAGGCTGAAGTGAGCAGATCACTTGAGGTCAGAAGTTTGAGACCAGCCTGGCCAAGATGGTGAAACTCCATCTCTACTAAAAATACAAAAATTAGCATGGTGGTGTGCACCTGTAATTCCAGCTACTCGGGAGGCTGAGGCAGGAGAATCGCTTGAACCCGGGAAGCAGAGGTTGCAGTGAGCCGAGATCTCACCACTGCATGATCAGCCTGAGCAACGGAGTGAGACTCCATCTCAAATAAATAAATAAAACTTACTGCAAAGCTACAGTAATAAGACAGTGTGGTACTGGCCTAAGAATGGAATAGAATTGAGGGTCCTGAAATAAACTCTTTACATTTATGGTCATTTGGTTTTGACAAAGGTGCCTAGATGATTCTGCTGGGAAAGAATGGTCATTTCAACAAATGGTGCTGAAACAACTAGATATCCACATGTAAAAGTATGAAATAGGACCTATACTTCATACCATCTACAAAACTAACTCAAAAATCAATTAAAATCCTAAAATAAGAGCTAAATTGTAAGACTGTTAGAACAAAAAGGCATAAATCTCCGTGATCTTGAATTACCGAATTATTTCCTAGATAAAAAACCAAAAATCACAAGTAAGAGAAGAAAAATGAGATACAGTATACTTCATCAAAATTGAATAATTCTGTGTTGTAAGTTTTGTGTTACTATCAGGAAACAAAAATCCACAAAATTGGAGGAAAAAATCCATAAAATTGGAGAAAATATCTGCAAACTGTATCTGATAAGGGGCTTGTATTCAGAATGTGTGAAGAACTCTTACTTCTTCTAAAAAGACAACCTAATAAAAAGGTGGGCAAAAGATTTGAAAAGTCATTTCTTCAAAGAAGTTACGTACATGTACTATAAGCGTATGAAAGATTCACAACATCATCAGTCATCAGGGAAATGCAAATCAAAACCACAATGAGATACTACTTCACACCCATTATAATGGGTAGAATTAAAAAGATAAAAACAAGTGTTAGCAAGGATATGGAAAAATTGGAACCCTCATACACTGCTGGTGGGAATGTAAACTGGTAAATGTACTTTGGAAAATAGCCTGGCAGTTCCTAAGACAGTTAAACATAGTGTTACCCTATGACCCAGTAATTTCACTCCTAGGTATATATCCAAGAGAAACAAAAACATATGTCCATGTAAAAAATTGAACAGCATTATTTATATTAGCCAAAAAGTGGAAACACTCCAAATGTCCATCAACAGAGAAATGGATAAACAAAATATGGTATATCAGTAAAATGGAATATTATTATTTGGCTGTAAACTGGAAGCACTTCAGTATATGCCACAATGTGGATGAACCTCAAAAACATTATGCTAAGTGAAAGAAGCCAGTCTTAAAAGTCTACAGACTGGCTAACACGGTGAAACCCCGTCTCTACTAAAAATACAAAAATTAGCCGGGTGTGGTGGAGGGCGCCTGTGGTCCCAGCTACTCGGGAGTCTGAGGCAGGAGAATGGCGTGAACCCGGGAGGCGGAGCTTGCAGTGAGCCGAGACCGCGCCACTGCATTCCAGCCTGGGCAACAGAGCGAGACTCCGTCTCAAAAAAAAAAAAGTCTATGGAAATTTCTTTTTGAGGTGATAAGAATGTTCTAAAATTTACTGTGGTAGTGATTGTACAGTTCTCTGTGTATACTAAAAACCATGAAATTATAACTCTTTACAGGGTAAATTTTATTGCATATAGATTATATCAATAAAAATATTTTTAAAGCCTATTTGCATTTTAAATATGTTTATATAATTTAAATGTGATTAACAATCCAGAAATAAGTTGTTATTATAAGACTAAGTATTATCAATCTTTCTTTGATAAATGGGTTAAATTTGTGGAGTCAGTTTTAGAATTAAAGCATTAATAGGTTATTTCTAGGTGTATGGGATTCGTACACTGATGCTTGTTTCTTTTGTGTATACATATATATAAACCGCAAATATACTGACATATTCCAAGATGAGAGCAAAAACAAAATAACTAAAAATGTGGCTTTAAAATAAAATATATTTGTAAACAGCATACTCTTAAATTCTGACTTGTTAACTGATACTGGATTATCTAGAAGCAGATGCTACTGCAGTTCTTTGTTGATTTGGTTGCTATGGTGATATAGTCATGTACAACAGTAAGCCTACTGTACATTGGATAATTTGATAGAAAACGAGGTTTGAGGTAGGTATTGATGAGTGTACTGGTAATCAGTTGTACCTTTAACATCCTGTCTCTACGTGTATTTTCACTGGATAAGTATAAAATGACATAAGATGCCACCAGAATAGTTTGTAAAGGGTGACTTGGTAGACTAAGGACAATATGAGGTCCAACTTGCCAGTGAAAATTACCTTAGTATTCAGTGAATTGAAACAAATTAGAATAGATTGCTGGAGAAGAAGCTGTTGAATCTTACAGCAGCTGTTGGTACCTGTGGAAGCAGCAGTTGAATGAAAAAAAATCAGAGAATGCAACCAACAGTAAGTAGAGTGGGTTTTAGAAGTGGCTTTACTAGATAAGCAAGTTTATGATTTAATACGTCAGTCATATTTTATAATTTATACTTAAATCTTTTGTATTTATTGGTCAAGGAGTAAGATCATGTTACTGTTTTTTAATGTAGGTGCTGATAGAGTATTAAGAGCTACAGATTTACCAGTTTTAGGGTAAACTTAAAACTATTAACCTTTTACCATAGAATAATTTTATTAAATCAATAGTTATAGATTAGTTTTGAAAAAATACTGTGATTTAAATGAAAAATTGTAAAAACCACTTTGTAGTTAGAACTGTTAGGACACTAATACTTTAAATATGTAAATTATTTATAAATGAAGTTATTTTAGCTTATAACTTACATTTATTGCTAAAATAATTATATTTTAGCATATTACCATGAAGGTAAAATATGTGGAGTCTTTAAAACGCTGTTTTTCTAGTATATTTAGAGTTTTTATAATTTGAATATAGAATTTCAGAGTTTATGAATCTATTAAGAATGATAAGTCCAGCTGCACTCTTTGTGAAATTATAAATGTGGAAATTTTCAGAAGCTGTATTACGAAGAAAGCTATTACAGACTGCTGTAAGACACCTGAAAGAAACATAACTCTTTTACAGACACTAATTATCATTCACCTTTAAAGAGTGTTCTAAGTAATTATATTTTGGTTAATTTGTTAATATCATTGAAATGACTCTTTCATACAGGTACACACACTTGTCATTTGGGTAATTTGTTGCAGAGTTAGAAATAACAGTATTTGTTATCCATATAACTTTCATCACAAAACTTCTGAAACTTAGAGTTACTTCAATAACTTATTTTGACTTGATCCTATTACGTTGTGAGATACTGTCCTAATTGTTTTAATTCTAAATTGCAATATGAAAACTTGTGTTTTTGAGTTTTAATAAGCATAATGAATTGCTTTTGATATATTGATGCAGTTTATGTAAGAAAACTTATTCTGTGAAGAGACTATCAGCATTTAAGATAAAACTTATAAAGATAAGGCAGAAATTTTATTAAAAAGATAAATTAGTTTATTTTCAAATGCAGGCAGTTTATACTGGAAGCATTACATGTTAAGGGGGTATGTGTTATTGCTCAAATATAAGCCATGTGAGCAGTGAATTCATATTTTAAACTCAATCCTAAAATGAACAAAGTAAATGAGCATGAAAGTGCTTGATTAACAATAAAGTAAAACACAACTTTAAGCTGTGATACTGTAATTATCCCTTTGGGTAATCTTGATACCCTGGACTTATTTTGAATATCAGTTTTTAAAGAGTGGTACAATGGTTAAAAAACATGCAAACCCAAATGACATCTGGAAATTGGAATTGATGCTGATATTGTAATTACTGTAAAGTCCTTATATTTTTTCTTTAAAATAATTGTAAGTGGAAAACATTTTAAGTCTGACTTTTTGATAGAACTGGCTTTAGAAAGGAAGATTTAATTATTGCCAACCCACACATGTGTATATGTTCAATGAGCTACATGGCACCCATGTGCAGGTAATGACACTTTTTAGTAGGATTGGTAAGAGAATTAAGAACAGATCTACTTATAAGCCATTCTGAAATAAATGAGAACACAAATCCTTAGTTGCATATGTATACACTGTATATACACATATGCCGACATTGTCTATAAATGTGTATATGTGGGATAATACCTCATTATATTTTAAGAATCTCCTGTATATCAGGCAGTATGCTGACATACAGAATATACAGAATTTCCCTTTGTAGAAAAGTCACTACAGTTTACAGTTAAATTAGAAGCTGCATACCTATTAATAGAGTAGAATTTGAATGTAGAATAATCTGACTCAAAATTCATTTATCTTTTCTGTCAAAATGACTTTGTTTCTGTAGAAACAATTATGAAGACAAATGAACCTAAACAGGAAAAAAAAAATTTTCTGATTACCACATATTATACCCTGTATTCTGTTCTGTATTTTAATTGGCTGTAACTGTCTCCCTTACTGATTCATCCTTGTATCCCCAGCTCTTCAAAGAGTGCCTAACATATAGTAGTTACCCATTAATTGTTTGCCAAATAAATGAATTAAATGGGCAATTGGTTGACTCTTCTCAGTTGTTTGTCTATATGCTGGTATCAAGCATATATTCTTACTTAGGTTGAGTTATTATCCATCATGGAACTAAAATCCAAATTCAAATTCGTTAGTTTGATAATATTCTTATCTTTTATTTGCAGATCTTAATTTCTATTTTGACTTCAGCTGAAATATATCAGCCTGTCAGTCTACAGATTGACAAGATCTAGCCAAGTATAGATAAAGCTTAATGCAAAGTTCATATGATCAAGTTAATTTAATAGCACTTTAATGTATAATTTAGACATTTGTCAATTGATAGGATATTCAAATGAAATGAATTTCCTAGCTTCTCAGGAAACTCAGATAATTAGTTCAAATTTAGACATAGTGAAATGGAGGTACCTGCAGTTTATCAAGGTGAATAAATCCAGAAAGTAGTTGAAAATGGAATTTTAAAGTTTGGGGCATCCCGAGATATATTGTCTAATACAGTAGCCATTAACCACATGCGACTATTTAAACTACTAGAGTTAAATAAAATTACATATTCAGTTTCTCATCCCTACTAGTCACATTTCAAGTGCTCAATAGCCACATATAACTAGAGGCTGTTATATCAGACAGCACAAATGCTATAGGACATTTCTGTCATCACAGAGAGTTCTGTCAGACAGCACTGGTGTTGAAACTGGAGGAAAGGATTTAGGAGTCATTTGGAGATGGACAGTAGTTAATTGAGCAAACATTTGTTCAACCTATGTTTTTGTAAATGTACTGTGGTCTCTGTAACTATAAAAACAGATCAACGTCTAAATGTACCACTCTAGTCTCTGTAACTGTAAAAATAGATTGAAGTCTTATGAAAGGCTTGTGTTGTAGTGGAGGTGACATCATGTAAACAACTAAATACAATTTAGTGCTAAGTGTCGTAATAGAAGGATGTACAGAGTGCTTTGAACCTTAGAATGGGAATAATCTAACTTTGCTTTAGGATGGCAGAATCTTGAAGGATGAGTAGAGTTTTCTGAAGAAGAAATTCTATGTTCACAGTCATAGTGGTTGAGAAGCCACGTTAGGAAAATATTAGCAGAAATCAAGTCTGAACTAATTGTCATGCCAAAGAATAGTAAGTAAGTCACAGACCAGAAAATGAAGGTGAAGCTATTGACCATTAGAACACTACACTGAAAGGAGTAGAACAGATGGATATCTGGAAAGCTAAAGGATCAGTATAGGAAAATATGAAAAGTAAAGAGTATGTAGATCGTGGACCAGTTCAGGAGAAATCTCATAAGCGTTGTGTTCTAGGTATATTCTCTTTTATGTGCGTCCACTTGGCTAGGCTAGAGGCAAGTCCTTAAATTGAAAGATCTATATTGATAAAAAATAATACTACTAAGAGCTACTCATACAGCACTTACAATAACAGCGAATATGTGCATAGATAGTGCTTACTATATGCCAGTCACTGTTCTATGCACTTATTATATGTTAACTCATTTAATCATCACAAGAACCCCATGAATGCTGAAGTAATTTGAAGGCCTTTAACCATGGGTTGGAGGAATGAATGGTTTGGCTTAGCTAACCGTTGCTAAATGTATGTTATTAACCGTCATTCAAGGATACAAGGGGCAGAGGATTTTCTCCTTTATTATTGCTATCAACCACCAGCAAACATAAAGGAGCAGTTGGATAAGGAGGAGATAGAAGGATTAGGCATTCCAAATATTTATGTGCTTTCTGTAACTTGGGGGTTGTTATGGGAGGAATTGTCATGTCCACCCCCTACCCCCTGCCACAACCCAAAATTGATATGTTGAAGTCCTCACCTTCAGCAGCTTCAGTACCTCAGAATGTAACAGTATTTGGAGATAGGGTGAAACGGGAGAGTTCCCTGGCCTCACCCCCCTCACAGTACATGCAACAGAGGCATGCCTCTCTGTTCAGCCACTGAGAGCTCAAACCCCTTATGGGAGCGGGAGCTCGCAGATGGGCAGGTGCAGGAGCCAGAGCAAGCACTTTGTGCTCTGGCCCCATGATAGTGTCTACAGATGGGTGCCTGTGACTCCCAAAGCCCAAGTGGGCATTCTACAGTGCACTCTTTTAGTTTTGCCGTCCACAGATGGCTTAAGTGCCTTCTTGGCACCCAGGTTCTTATTCAGAGTCCAGGAAGAATAAGGACTTGAAGAGTGAATGTGGGGGCTTTATTGAGTGGTAGAAGTGGCTCTCAGCAGGATGGATGGGGAGCTGGAAGGGGACCAAGTGGGAAGATTATCTTCCCCTGGAGTTTGGCCGTCCAGTGGCCGATCTCTTCTCTGATTGTCCCCACTGAACTCTTGGTGTTCAGGCGCTCCTTCTCTGTGACACGTTCTGCCGTTTGTCTGCTCATCTCCTTCTGGAGCCTGGGTTTTGGATTTATATGGGTACAGGACAGGGGGTGTGGTGGGTCAAAAGACAACTTTTTGGGCATGAAAACAGGAATGCCTGTTCTCACTTAGGGCCACAGGTATCCAGGCTTGAGGGTGGGGCCTTTGCCAAGGAACTGCCCTCTTCTACCCAATATTTCCCTGTCTCCTGTCCATATCATTTTCCCCCTCTAAAGAGAGGGTGAGCCCTAATCCAATATGGCTGGTTTCCTTATAAGAACAGGAAATTAGGACATAGACACATACAGAGGGAAGACACGGGGAGAAGATGCCATCTACACGTCATGGAGAAAGACTGTGGAAGAAAACAATCCTGCCAACACCTTGCTTTGAGACCTCTAGCCTTCAAAATTGTGAGAAAATAAATTTCTGTGGTTGTTTTTTATGGCAAACCTAGCAAATTAATATGGTAGCCAAGATAATTTATTTGTAAATATTGGGAACATGAATATATGTTTTTGAATTCTGGGTTGATTTTCTTACTGTGTCTACTAAATCCTTCACCAAGTTTTAGAAGTAGAGATGTGAGATGTTTACTTTGTTGTTCTCAGACCTAACAATGTTTGTGAAGAATGCAAGTCATGTTCCTTTTGGGATGAGGCGAGAAAGTTAACTTATATCTGTAAAATTGATGCCATTCATAAACATTTTTATTTAATTTTTTTCTGTAATTTGGTTTTGTAGATTTTTTTTTCGCAAAAATATAGGTGAACAAGAAGTTAGGGGAAAAATACAGATTCTTCACCCTCCATAGAGGGACCTGAATACATATACAGTATTTTGAAAAAGTCCCAGGACAATTCTGAGACATCACCCCTTCCATCTGGTGCACATCTTCTCATCTGATAGATTTTGGTGGTGCTGCGGGTCAGATGTAATGTTATTTTTCCTGTTCTCTTTTGTATGTAAGAAACTTAGACTGATAGATATTAAGTAAAATTGAAGTAGGGGACCAAGGAATTGTGTATTACCATTGGAATGTAAAATAATATTTTTCAAAGTTAGTAAGGTATAATTTATGCATAGGTATAATCTTTTCTATAATACCAATCTTTTGAATAATACCAATAATTTTCTGTTAATTTATTTTTTAAAATCTGGATTGTACTAAATGGTATCTCAGACATCACTTAGCTCTAACTTTTCCCAAGCTGTAGGCTCTGTTTGTTTAGAGGTTCCTGTCAGCCTTGCTTGTCTCTGGTATCAGTGCTCCCTTGTCCTTCCTCATTCCAGAGATATCTTTTGCTGCTGTCCTGCTTTTTTGAAACTTAGTTTTCTCCCCCAAGTAAATAATTTTATATATGAACCTCTTAAATCTTATCTATCCTCTTCTGTAACTTCTCCAAGCCATCGTATCTTTTTTATCGTTTATTAAGAATTGCAGTGAGCATTAAATTTTAGTCATATTTTTCTGTATTTTTGTAGTCTTAACTAACATATATACTGGGCATATTTATAACCTTAATCAGTGACTTTTCATTATCATACTTTTTCTGTTTTTGTTTTTTGTTTTTTGTTTTTTTCTGAGACAGAGTTTCACTCTTTTTGCCCAGGCTGGAATGCAGTGGTGCAATCTCGGCTCACTGCAACCTTCGCCTCCCGGATTCAAGTGATCCTCCTGCTTCAGCCTCCCATGTAGCTGGGATTACAGGCATGCGCCACCATACCCCGCTAATTTTGTAATTTTGGTAAAGACTAGGTTTCATCATGTTGGCCAGGCTGGTCTTGAACTCCTGACCTCAGGTGATCTGCCTGCCTCAGCCTCCCAAAGTACTGGGATTACAGGCGTGAGCCACCATGCTGGCCCTGTTATTTTTTAATGTGACAGTTTTGTGTACATATTTTCATATGTCATCGTAGGACACTTACAAGAATAACTTAAAGGTCTACATGGTATGGCATTATTTGCAGTCATGATAAATTCTTATCTGCCCTTTGGTAGTAGCCGCCTTACCAAAGACATGTTTTAAGCATATGTTTATCTGTTATTCAAGAAGTAATGTAATTATTTGTAGTACTGAATAAGTAAATTCAGGATACACTAAAAATGCACACTAATTCTACTTATCTCTGTTTAGGATGCTTAAAGTTGGACTGTTGGCATATATTCAGACAATAATTTTTATCAATTGCCTACTCACCGATTATCGGCACTAATAACTCAACCCAGACATTAGAAGTTCCCACCATTTGCACTTACGGATGGCAAAGGAAAACTCCTAGGTATCACACCAGTAGAGCACGGTCTTCAAAATGCCACCAAATCTATTGCTAGAAATGAAAGAAGTGAAAGAAACTGAGGAGAGAAACATAGTGCAGAATTTTTACAAATGGTGTAATGAAACTGTCAGATCTGAACTCTGATCTTTAAAATAGTTGGGAGTTGGAAGATCAGCAGTGCATTTGAGATAAGTGCAAACTTAAGAGTATGGTTATTTGTTTCTATGAAATTTAAAGATATTGAAGGATTTAGTTTTTAAAAGTCTAATAAAGTACTTTATAATCATTTTATGATAGTATATTTGTAAAATGTGCTCTATAATATACCCCTGTGCAAATAGAGACATCAATGATAAGAATCACAGAATGATGGATAATTTACCAGGGTTCCTCACCTGTCACACTTCTAAGAGTTACTTGGTTTACAGGATTTTTGTAGTCATTTCATTTATGATTATTCTGGAAACAGTTTTTTTTGACATATTTTATCTCAGGTAATATAACTAGTTTATAATTTGTAGTTCTTTCACTCTTCTCTCTGCTCATCATATTGTACTATTATAATGAGATTATGGAAAATTCCACTGCATTTGTGGCAGATGAATGTAAAATAGCATAGGAATCCAGAGAATTTGAAGATATATGAGTCCTGCATTTTGGAGCTGGCCAAAAGTTTGATTATTTGCCAGAAACCTGTGAGTGGGCGTAGCATTTAGACAGGGACCTTTATTCCAAAGTAGCCCTGGTTTAATCTGGCATGTTGGCGAAAGTACATACTACACATACATGTGTGTATGTTAATTTCTTCTAATCTCATATTTTCTATTTAGTCTTTTAATAATTCCCTAAAATAACTATTTCAGTTGGTATTTACTCAGTGGCCTAACTTGAATCCTATGACTCTTTCTCTGCCATACCATGAAGGCAGTTAGTTTTGTCTATTTTGTTTACTACTCTATCCCAATTATCTAGCACAGAACCTCACATGTTACAAGACCTTAGTAACTGATTGTTGAATGAATTAATCAGTTCCACACCCTTCCTAGTCCTCACTCTTCAGTTGTTTATTCATTGAACGAAAGTTTATTGAAAACCTATTATTGGCTAGGCACGGTGGCTCACACCTGTAATCCCAACACTTTGGGAGGCTGAGGCGGGCAGATCACCTGAGGTCAGGAGTTTGAGACCAGCCTGGCCAACATGGCGAAACCCCATGTCTACTAAAACTACTAAAATTGGCTGGGCGTGGTGGTGGGCACCTGTAATCCCAGCTACTCGGGAGGGTAAGGCAGGAGATTTGCTTGAACCCAGGATGTGGAGGTTGCAATGAGCCAAGATCATGCCACTGTACCCCAGCCTGGGCAACAACAAAGCGAGACGCTGTCTCAAAAAAAAAAAAAAAAAAAAAGAAAAAAAAGAAAAAGAAAACCTGTTATCAGCCAGGCTCTAAGGTATGGAATTTTATAAGACAAGTTGAAGTGTTTGGTTTCATAGTGAGCTTTTATTCTAGTGGAGTGGAAACCACTCAATATAAAACCAAATAATTGCACAAAATAATTTCAGATAGTGATGAGTACAAGGTAAAAAATAAAATATATGTGAGGGGTATATATACCCTACAATTTGGTCGTCAGGGAGCATCTTCCTGAGGAGATGACGTCTGAGATATGGGAGTAAAAAGGAGCCAGCCTTATGAAGATCTTGGGAGAAGAGCCATAATTTTAATATTCCCCTAAATACAACTTATATATTAATAGAAAGATATTTATAAAATCCATTGTAAAGCCATCTACTTGCATCAAATCTCCAAGATTTGAGTATGTCCTTGGGATGAAAAACCCCAGGTTGGAAAAGGTAAGTACTTTTTTTCTTGTATTTTTTCTCCTGGTTATCTTTGATTACTCTGTTATCTTTGGTGACTCTGATTACTCTTACAATTATTTTATCATCTTCCAGCATTTCTTTGTTTTCTGATTCGCTATTTCTGCTCATATTTTTGTTTCCTTCCTTTTATTTTCGTTGGATTAGCTATGCCTTTTCTTACTGAGTTGGACACTTAACATACTAATTTTCAGCTGGGTACAGTGGCTCATACCTGTAATGCCAGCACTTTGGGAGGCCAAGGTGAGAGGATCGCTAGAGCCCAGAAATTTAAGACCAGCCTAGGCAAGATAGTGAGACCCTGTCAAAAAATAGAAAAAATTAATGAGGTATGGTGCTGCATGCCTGTGGTCCCAGCTGTAATACTTGGGTGGCTGAGGTGGGAGGATTGCTTGAGTCAGAGATGTTGAGACTACAGTGAGCCGCGATTGTGCCACTGTACTCCAGCCTAGGCAACAGAGACCCTGTCTCAAAAAAAAATTAATTGTTGTTGTAAGTATTTAGAGGTCTGTATTTTTTGATAAATACAGTGTTGTCTGCATCCTAAGGTCTTACTGTAGAATGTTTTGGTTACAGTTCATTTCTGTTCCTTTTCTATTTTTCATTATAATTTCTTCTTTGACTTATGAATTTTTGAAACTTTTACAGACATTTTCTGTTTTTGTTTTTTGAGAGCCAGGGTCTCATTCTGTCACCAAGACTGGAATGCAGTGGTACAATCAAGGCTCACTTCAGCCTTGACCTCCTGGGCTCAAAGAATCCTTCCACCTCAGCCTCCCAAGTAGCTGGGACTATAAATGTGTGCCACCACACCCAGCCAGTTTTTTTTTTTTTTAATGTTTTGTAGAGACAGGGTCTTACTGTGTTGCTTAGGCTGGTCTTGAACTCCTGGGCTCAAGGTATCCTCCCATCTTGGCTCCCAAAGTGTTGGAATTACAGGCGTGAGCCACTGGACCCATCCTGCAAACATATTTTTAAGCTATTAAAAAATTATTTTATTTTTAACTTTTGTGTACATTGAAGACATTTAATACTAATTTCTTTGAAATTTGTGAAACTTGATTTATGCTGTTCTATGTGGCCCATTCTTAAATTTTTTTGCTCCACTTCTTTATGTGCTTAAAATGAAAGTATATATTTAAATTGTTAGGTGCCGTGTTCTTTCCAAGACCATTTAGGTCAAACTAATTGATAATGTTGTTCTGATATTCTGTATCCTTGATAATATTTTGTCTCCTTGTTCTGTTAATTACAGAGATAAGTATTAAAACATCCTGTCATGATAGTGTAATTGGAATATGATCCTTGTAATTTTTTTAATTCAATTTGATTTTCTGTTTTTTTAAGTAAGGAAAACTTTTGCCATTTTTTTCTAAGTCTAAAGGTTTATTTATACTAATGATTGCATTGTACAATGCTTTATAATTTATATTTACAACCCCCCATAAATTTTTTGTATTCTGGATTATTTCTTCACATTTTCTAATATTTGGCATAATGATCAAGCATACTTCATATACGTTGACCCCTCTCCTTCAGCAACTCAAAAGATTAAATAAATACTGTAGAAAAAATGAAGAGATGACCTGAAGACTTGATCATCTACATCTGTGTGACAGAAGAGTCAGTTCTTTGTAATGAAATACTGTAAGAATGAAGAATTAACAAATTGTTTGTAGTTTACCAGAAAAGCATATTAACTCTTTTAAAAAACCACTGAATAAAAGTAAAATGAATCCCTTAAGTAGCATTCTAATTAGCAGACTGGTTTCCATATCGCATCATTCTCATAGTCTTCTGTTGTCATGTCTTCTTCCATGTCTCCTTGGGATGAAAAGGGCTGAGGCTGGTTGGCAGGTAATTCATTCTCACTATTCTGACTCAAAGATACCAGGTTTTGGGTTCAGTGGTTTGAGTGAGTTCACCCAGAGCTTCCTCTACAAGCTGTCCTCCATTAAGCTGTGCCTCCTCTCTGCTGTCAGAGTCTATTATTCCATGCTCCCCGTCAGGTAGGGCTTCCATTTTCAGTCTTCCAAAGTGTTGCTCCAGAGGGAGCTTTCCAATGTCTTGGATGAAAGAAGTCTGAGGCCGGGTGTGGTGGCTCACACCTGTAATCCTAACACTTTGGGAGGCCGAGGCGGGTGGATCACAAGGTGAGGGGTTTGAGACCAGCCTGACCAACATGGTAAAACCCTGTCTCTACTAAAAATACAAAAATTAGCCAGGTGTGGTGGCACGTGCCTGTAGTCCCAGCTACTCAGGAGGCTGAAGCAGGAGAATCACTTGAACCTGGCAGGCAGAGGTTGCAGTAAGCTGAGATCGTGTCACTGCGCTCCAGCCTGGGCGACAAAGTGAGACTCTGTCTCAAAAAAAAAAAAAAAAAAAGAAAAATCTGAGCTTGATTTCTCATTTGAATGGTTAACAGAACAAGATATAGCAATAGCTAAGTTTGGAGACATAAAGCTGGTAGGCAGAAGTCAGGAAAAGTGCTTTTGTTGCCAGGCCATTTTTTCAATACTTTTTGTGTGTTAGAAACTACTGGGGTTTGTGCAAGGTTCAAAAACTTGATTGTTCTCCTTGGCAATGAGCAAACCCTCAAGATTTGTTGAAATGTATCACATCTTTCATAGTTGTAGATGTACTACCCTGAGTAAAGAGCATGTATTCTTTTCACAAATGAGGATATCTGCAAAACTCAGAAATTCACTGGCTCTCATAAGATTTTTCCTTTCCTTTCCTTTCTCCTTTCCCTTTTCCTTTTCCTTTCCCTTTCCCTTTCCCTTTGCCTTTCCCTTCCCTTTCCCTTTCCCTTTGCCTTTCCCTTCCCTTTCCCTTTCCCTTTTTCTTTCCCTTTCCCTTTCCCTTTCCTTTCCCTTTCCCTTTCCTTTCCTTCTTTTTTAATGGAATCTCACTCTGTCACTCATGCTTGAGTGCAGTGGTACCATCTCGACTAACTGCAACCTCTGTCTCCCAGGTTCAAGCAATTCTTCTGCCTCAGCCTCCCGAGTAGCTGGGACTACAAGTGCGTGCCACCACGGCCAGCTAATTTTTGTATTTTTAGTAGGGATGGGGTTTCACCATGTTGCCCAGGTTGGTCTCAAACTCCTGACCTCAAGGATCCTCCTGCCTCAGCCTCCCAAAGTGCTGGGATTGCAGGTGTGAGCCACCACACCCAGCCAAGATATCTACTTTCATTAAAAAAAAATCTCTGTAGTTTTGGTGAAGATATAAATTAAATAAATAACCCTCCTGGCATGTGTGACATTTCTACTACTTCCTCAGTTTGAACAAGTAATATATCCCATACCGTACTCTCTTAAATGAGAAGGCAACAAAGGTGAGTCTAGTTCTGTTAAGGATGCTCTTCTACAATACAGTTTTTCCTAAAGCTCTAAAGAGAAACAGAGAAACAACTTTGCCACCAATAGCTTGGACCTCTTGATTTTCAAAAACCCTGTCAGGATGTTTTCTTTGTTTTGATTGTGACAGCATAGCATCTGATTTTAATGACAGTCCTTTTTTTTTTTTTTTTCGTTGTCAAATAAATTGTCCTTTTCTTTTGAAGGAGAAAACTGGAGGCTGTTTCTTACACTTTAGATACATCCTTGACAGAGCAAGTCTAGAGAAGTTTTTATCAGGGACAATACTTTTTCCTTCATTCTTGTTACCATCTAAAGTCAGTATTCAATTAAGAAATTTTATCATAATTGTTGTTGCCACAGGGTTGAAGCTAATATTTGAGATAGAACACTCTTCTTGAATTACTCTGGGAAACAATAACCTTTGATTATTTCCATTGAGACTGTCAGAAATTATAAATGTAAGAGGACATCGGGCAGTCTGCACATTCTTTCTTAGAACTTCATGTAAAGTATCAGAATCTCAACAGAACTAATCAGGTAAATCTTCAACCAAAATTATGTTCTTATCAGTCCTCAGATCATTTCCAAGCATTTGTAGCTTGCGATGCTTTGTTGCCCTTAGTAACAACTCTTTGTAAACTGAGATCTAAGACTGATAGGGAAATATAAGGCAGCTTGATTCAGGATTAAACATCTTGAAACAATCTTTTTGGAAGTCTGTTAAAACTGGATTAATCAATCCACTCTTGTACTTGAATACCATGCTTCTTTGATAGTATTTTTATAGTAATTGTCTTTCCACATCTAAAAGGACTTGTTATGAATAAAATAGATATACCCTGTTTGGGTTGCCTTTCTAAGACTTGAACTTTTATCCATGTTTCAACTTCAGTTATCTTCTGCACATCAAGTTCATGCAGAGTTTCTGGTTTATATTTATACACCCATGATTCATTTTCAGACAGATATTCTTTTAAATTTTTTAGAGCATAAATCTATTCTAAGGAAGATAACTTTTTTTCTGTGTGGAAATCTATTACTTTCTAACATTTTTTTCTTGTATGACATGAGTGATTCACACCTAATGGTGTAGTAATATTGTTCTCACTGTTCTCTGAAAAATCATCACATGATGAGTCTACCCAGTCTTCCGCCTTTGTGGAATGTAAACCAAAAAATATCTAAGGAAAGTCTCTTTTTAAAAAGTTAAAAAGTTTTTTTTTTATTTCAGTAGGTTTTTGGGAAACAGTTGGTGTTTGCTTACATGAATACGTTCTTTAATGGTAATTTCTAAGATTGTGGTGCACCCATCATCCGAGCAGTATACACTGTACCCAATGTGTAGTCTTTTATCCCTCACCTCCCCCAATCCAGTCCCCTGAGTCCCCAAAATCCAATGTATCATTCTTATGCCTTAAACCAAACATATGTTTGGTTTTCCATTCCTGAGTTACTTCACTTAGAATAATAGTCTCCAGTTCCATCCAGGTTGCTGCAAGTGCCATTATTTTATTTTATTTTTTTTATGCCTGAGTAGTATTCCATGGTGTATATATGCCACATTTTCTTTATTCACTCATTGATTGATGGACATTTGGGCTGGTTACATGTTTTTGCAATTGCAAATTGTGCTGCTATAAACATGCATGTGCAGGTATCTTTTTTGTACAGTGACTTCCTTTCCACTGGGTAGATACCTAGTAGTGGAGTTGCTAGATCAAACAGCAGATTTACTTTTAGTTCTTTAGGGGCTCTCCACGCTGTTTTCCATGCCATAGTGGTTATACTAGTTTACATTCCCACCAACAGTGTAAAAGCATCTATTATTTTTTTATTTTTTTGTTACGACCATTCTTGCCGGAGTCAGTTGGTATTGCATTGTGGTTTTAATTCGCATTTCTCTGATCATTAGTGATGTTGAGCATTTTTCCATAGGCTTTTTGGCTATTTGTGTATCTTCGAGAATTGTCTGTTCATGTCGTTAGCCCACTTTTTGATGGGATTGTTTGTTTTTTTCTTGCTGATTTGTTTGAGTTCTTTGTAGATTCTGGATATTAGTCCTTTGTCGGATGTATAGCTTGTGAAGATTTTCTCCCACTCTGTAGGTTGTCTGCTAACTCTGTGGATTATTTCTTTTGCTGTGCTGAAACTTTTTAGTTTAATTAAGTCCCATCTATTAACCCTTGTTTTTATTGCATTTGCTTTTGGGTTCTTGGTCATGAAGTCTTTGCTTAAGCCAATGTCTAGAAGGGTTTTTTTCTCAGTGTTATCTGCTAGAATTTTTATGGTTTCAAGTCTTAGATTTAAGACTTCGATTTATCTTGAGCTGATTTCTGTATAAAGTGAGAGATGAGGATCCAGTTCCATTCTTCTACATGTGGCTTGCCAATTATCCCAACACTATTTGTTGAATAGGATGTCATTTCCCCACTTTACGTTTTTGTTTGCTTTGTTGAAGATTAGTTGGCTGTAAGTATTTGGCTTTATTTCTGGGTTTTCTATTCTACTCCAATGATCTGTGTGCGTGTTTTTATACCAGTACCATGCTGTTTTGGTGACTTTATAATATAGTTTGAAATCAGGTAATGTGAAGTTTCCAGATTTGTTCTTTTTGCATAGTCTTGCTTTGGCTATGTGGGCTCTCTTTTGGTTCCATATGAATTTTAGGATTTTTTTTTTTTAAGTTCTGTGAAGAATGATGGTGGTATTTTGATGGGAATTGCATTGAATTTGTAGATTGCTATTGGCTGTATGGTCATTTTCACAATATTCTACCCAATATTCTATATAGTAATATTAATGAATTAATATTCATGAGCATGGGATGTGTTTCTATTTGTGTCATCTGTGATTTCTTTCAGCAGTGTTTTATAGCTTTTCTTGTAGACGTCTTTCACCTCCTTGGTTAGGTATACTCCTAAGTGTTTTATATTTTTGCAGCTATTGTGAAAGAAGTTGAGTTCTTGATTTGATTCTCTGCTTGGTTGCTGTTGGTTTATAGCAGACCTACTGATTTGTGTATATTAATTTTGTATCCTGAAATTTTGCTGAATTCATCTACCAGTTCTAGGAGCTTTTTGGATGAGTCGTTAGGGTTTTCTAGGTATATGATCATATCATCAGCAAACAACAACATTTTGACTTCCTCTTCACCAATTTGGATGCCCTTTATTTCTTTCTCTTGTCTGATTGCTCTGGCTAGGACTTCCAATATTTGTTGAATAGAAGTGGTAAAAGTGGGTGTTCTTGTCTCGTTCCAGTTCTCAGGGGGAATGCTTTCAACTTTTTCCTGTTCAGTATAATGTTGGCTGTGGGTTTGTCATAGATGGTTTTTATTACCTTAAGGTATGTCCCTTCTATGCTGATTTTGCTGTCTTAATCATAAAGGGGTGCTGGATTTTGTCAGATGCTTTTTTTGCATCTATTGAGATAATCATGTGATTTTTGTTTTTAATTTTGTTTATGTGGTGTATCACATTTATTGACTTATGTATGTTAAACCATCCCTGCATCCCTGGTATGACACCCACTTCATCATGGTGGATTATCTTTTTAATATGATGTTGGATTTGTTTAGCTAGTATTTTGTTGAGAATTTTTGTCTCTGTGTTTATCAGGGATATTGGTCTGTAGTTTTCTTTTTTTGTTTCGTCCTTCCCTGGTTTTGGTATTAGGGTGATACTGGCTTCATAGAATGATTTCAGGAGGATTCCCCCTTTCTCTTTCTTTTGGAATCGTGTCAATAGGATTGGTACCAATTCTTCTTTGAATGTCTGATAGAATTCAGCTGTGAATCCATCTGGTCCTGGCCTTTTTTTTTGTTTGCAGTTTTTTTCATTACCAATTCAGCCTCTCTTCCTGTTATTGGTCTGTTCAGAGATTCTTCATCTTCCTGGTTTAATCTAGGAGGCTGTATATTTCCAGGAATTTATCCATCTCCTCTAGGTTTTCTAATTTATACACGTAAAGGTGTTCATAGTAGTCTTGAATAATCTTTTGTATGTCTGTGGTATCAGTAGTAATAGCTCCCGTTGTGTTTCTAGTTGAGATTATTTGGATCTTCTCTCTTCTTTTCTTTTTTCTTTTCTTTTTTCTTTTTTTTTTTTTTGAGATGGAGTCTTGCGCTTTTGCTCAGGTTGGAGTGCAGTGGCGTGATCTCAGCTCACTGCATCCTCTGCCTCCCATGTTCAAGCGATTCACCTGCCTCGGCCTCCTGAGTAGCTGAGTTTACAGGCATGTGCCACTATGCCCGGCTAATTTTTGTATTTTTAGTAGAGACAGGGTTTCACCATGTTGGCCAGGCTGGTCGTGAACTCCTGACCTCAGGTGATCCACCCCTCTTGGCCTCCCAAAGTGCTGAGATTACAGGCGTGAGCCACCGCGACCAGCCTTCTCTCTTCTTTTCTTGGTTAATCTCACTAATGGTCTATCAATTTTATTTATCTTTTCAAAGAACCAGCTTTTTGTTTCATTTATGTTTTGTATTTTTTTTGTTTCCATTTCATTTAGTTCCACTCTGATGTTCGTTATTTCTTTTCTTCTGCTGAGTTTGGATCTGGATTGTTCTTGTTTTTCCAGTTCCGTGAGGTGTGAACTTACTTAGATTGTCTATTTGTACTCTTTCAGACTTTTTGATGTAGATATTTAATATGATGAACTTTCCTCTTAGTGTTGCTTTTGCTGTATCCCAGAGGTTTTGATAGGTTGTGTCACTATTATTGTTCAGTTCAAAGAAGTTTTTAATTTCCATCTTGATTTCATTTTTGACCCAGTGATCATTCAGGAGCAGGTTATTTAATTTCCATGTATTTGCATGCTTTTGAGTATTCCTTTTGGAGTTGATTTCTGATTTTATTCCACTGTGGTCTGAGAGAGTACTTGGTATAATTTCGATTTTCTTAAATTTACTGAAACTTGTTTTGTGTCCTATCATATGGTCCATCTTGAAGAATGTTCCATATGCTGATGAATAGAATGTATATTCTGCAGTTGTTGGGTAGAATGTTCTGTAAATACCTGTTAAGTCCATTTGTTGTAGGGTATAATTTAAGTCCATTGTTTCTTTGTTGACTTTCTGTCTTGATGATCTGTCTAATGCTGTCAGTGGAGTATTAAAGTTCTCCACTATTACTGTGTTGCCATCTATCTCATTTCTTAGGTCCAGTAGTAATTGTTTTATAAATGTGGGGGCTCCAGTGTTAGGTGCATATATATTTAGAATTGTGATGTTTTCCTTTTGGAGTAGTCCTTTTATCATTATATAATGTCTCTCTTTGTCTTTTTTAACTGCAGTTGCTTTGAAGTTTGTTTTGTCTGATACAAGGATAGCTGCTCCTACTCCTACTTTTGGTGTACATTTGCATGGAATGTCCTTTTCAGCCCCTTTACCTTAAGTTTATGTTAGTCCTCACATGTTAGGTGAGTCTCCTGAAGACAGCAGAAACTTGGTTGGTAAATTCTTATCTATTCTGCCATTCTGTATCTTTTAAGTGGAGCACTTAGGCCATTTACATTCAATGATAGTATTGAGATGTGAGATACTGTTCTCTTCATTGCACTATTTGTTGCCTGAATATCTTGGGTTTTTTTGTTTTGTTTTGTTTTGTTTTTTCATTGTGTTATTGTTATATAGGGTCCTGTGAACCTTATGCTTTAAGGAGGTTCTATTTTGGTGTATTTTGAGGATTTGTTTCAAAATTTAGAGCTCCTTTTAGCAGTTCTTGTAGTGCTGGCTTGGTAATGAATGAATTCTCTCAGCATTTGTCTGTCTGGAAAAGGCTGTGTCTTTCCTTCATTTATGAAACTTAGTTTTACTGGATACAAAATTCATGACTGATAATTGTTTTGTTTAAGGAGGCTAAAATAGGACCTCAACCCCTTGTAGCTTGTAGGGATTCTGCTGAGAAATCTGCTGTTAATCTGATAAGTTTTCCTTTTATAGGTTACCTGATGCTTTTGCCTCACAGCTCTTAAGATTCTTTCCTTTGTCTTGGCATTAGATGAGTTGATGACTATGTGCTTAGACGATAATCATTTTGTGATGAATTTCCCAGGTGCTCTTTGTACTTCTTGTATTTGGTTGTCTAGCTCTCTAGCAAGGCTGGAGAAGTTTTCCTTGACTATCCCCTCAAATATGTTTTCCAAACTTTTAGGTTTCTCTTCTTCTTTGGGAACACCAATTATTCTTAGCTTTGTACATTTAACATAGTCCCAAACTTCTTGGAGGCTTTGTTCATATTTTTAAATTCTTTTTTCTTTGTCTTTGATGGATTGGGTTAATTCAAAAGCCTTGTCTTCAGGCTCTGAAATTCTTTCTTCTGCTTGTTTGATTCTATTGCTGAGACTTTCCAGTGCATTTTGCATTTCTCTGAGTGTGTCCTTGATTTCCAGAAGTTTTTATTGTTTTTTATTCATATTTATGCTATCTATTTCACTGAAGAATTTTTCTTTCATATCCTGTATCATGTTTTTGATTTCTTTAAGTTGGACTTCACCCTTCTCTGATGCCTCCTTGATTAGCTTAATAATCTACCTTCTGAATTCTTTTTCTGGCAATTCAGAGCTTTTGTCTTGGTTTGCATCCATTGCTGGTGAGCTGGTATGATCTTTTGGGGATGTTAAAGAATCTTGTTTTGTCATGTTACCAGAATTTTTCCTGGTTCCTTCCCATTGGGGTAGACTATGTCAGAGGGAAGATCTGAGATTCAAGGGTTGCTGTTCAGATTCTTTTATCCCATGGGGTCCTCCCTTTGATGTGGTATTCTCCCTGTTGTCTTATGAATGGGGCTTCCTGAGAGCTGAACTTTTTTTTTTGACCTTCTGGGTCTAGCCACTCAGTGGAGGTACTGGGCTCCAGACTGGTACTGGGGAGTGTCTGCAAAGAGTCCTGTGATATGATCCATCTTCAGGTCTTGCAGCTGTGGATACCAGCACCTGCTCTGTTGGAGGTAACGGGAGTAAAGTGGACTCTGTGAAGGTCTTTGGTTGTGTTTTTGTTTAGTGTGCTGGTTTTGTGTTGGCTGGCCTACAGCCAGGAGGTGGCACTTTCAAGAGTGCATCAGCTGTGGTCCTATAGGGAGGATGCAAACTTGCCCTAGGGACACCTGGTTAAGTTTTCAGGTGTCTCAGGTGGTGGACAGGGCCATAGAGCTCCTGAGAGATTACGACCATTGTCTTCAGCTACCAGGGCAGTGGAAAAAGACCACCAGGTGGGAGCAGGGATAGGCATGTCCGAGCTTAGCCTCTCCTTGGGCAGGGCTTGCTGTGGCTGCTGTGGGAGATGAGGGTGTGGTTCCCAGTCCAATGAAGTTATATTACCAGGGGGTTTACAGCCTCTTCTGAGTCATACAGGTCACCAGGGAAGTCTGGGAAAGCCGGCACTCACAGGCCTCACCCTGCTCCCACTCGGCCGCAGTCCTGAAGGCCAGTCTCACTCCAACTGTAACTCCCCAACAGCACCGGATCTATTTTTAGGCAGCTAGTGACTAGGGCTGAATACTTGCCCCAGATCATGAGCCTCCCCATTCAGAAAGCAAGCAGACTCCACAGTTTTTTGGCATTTTGGGGAGCCTGCAGTGGTGATACAGTTCCTTTAGAGGGTCTGTGGATTCTCCCGGCTTTCTTAGTATGTTTCTGTGGTAGTTCTTGAAGCAAAAGTTTATGACATGAGTCTCCACATACTGTTCTGTCTGAGTGCGAGCTGCAAGCTAGTTCTGCCTCCTATTTGCCATGTTAATCCTGAAACAGGTCTCAAACAGTTTAGAAATTTATTTCATTAGGGTTACAGATCAGGACTCATGACACAGCCTCAGGATGTCCTGTGAACATGTGCCCAAGGTGGTTTGGTTATAGCATGGTTTTCTATGTTTTAGGGAGACATGAGACATCAGTCAGTACATGTGAGGCATACAGTGGTTTGGTCTGGAAAGGTGGAATAACTCAAGGGGTGTTGGGGGGTGGCTTATAGGTCATAGGTGGATTCAACTATTTTCTTATTGGTTGAAGGAGCTATTATAAGACCTGGAATCAATAGAAAGAAGCGTCTAGGTTAAGGGGTTGTGGAGACCAGCGTTCTTATTATGTAGATGACGTCTCATATGCGGCCACCCCCAGAGGCAATAGATGGCAAATATTCCCTATTCAGACCCTTAATAGGTGCTAGACCACTCAGCCAATCTTTTCAGAATCAGAAAAAGTTCTGGAAGGGGAAGAAGATTCTCTAGAATGTAAATTTCCCCCACAACAGACAGCTTTGTAGGGCCATTGCAAAATATGTCAGAGAAACATATTTTGAGGTAAAATACTTTGGTTTCTTTCGCGGGGCTCTGCTGTCATGTGATGCTACACTAGAGTCAGGTTGGAGTTTGGTATCTTGTTTCTGCAAAGAGTCTGTTCTGTCAGTCTTAGGATCTCTATTTTAATGTTAATGCTGGTCAGTTGTGTGCTTGAACTCCAAAGGGAGGAGAGTATAATGAGGCATGTCTAACCACTCCTTTCGCATCATGGTCTGATGCGGTCTTGCTGTGTTGCCCAGTTTTCAGGTTCAGTTGGGTCCTCTTGGCCTAAAAGAGGGTCCTTAGTCAGGTAGGGCACTTAGAATTTTATTTTTAGTTAACAGAAAGATGCCTTTGGTCTAAGAAAGTTTTGACATTATAAACTTTAATAGTTCATCTGTAGTATACAACCTGTAGTATATTAAAATATAATTCATTTCCGTTAAAAAGAATGTAATGGTTGATGCCAGATTCCTGAAAGGAGACATCAGAGATAGAAGATACATTCAGGACTATTCCTATCAGACCCACTACTGCCCCACACATTGCACAGAGGATAGTAAACTCAAACTTCATTCAACATAATCTTGTAATCAGTATTGAGCCATACTGAGCATGCATGTCCCTGCTCCAGGCTGTGCCCAAACCACCTTGGGCACATGTTCTCATAGTGCATATTTCCACACTCTCACCTTTCTCATCTCCAGATGGGATGGGCAGGCTGGAAGGAAGAACAGCAAGAGCCCAGGAAGACATGAAGGCAGAGATGGACTCACATCTCTATGACATATATACAACATAGCCATGGTCAAGATGGCCTTATTCTCCCAGAGCGGCGTCCCCTCATGGGCAGAGAGGAGCTCAAGCCCTGCTTCAGGTGGAAGGGCAGTTGCCTGGCCCTACCCAGGATCAATGCTGAGCCCCTCGGAGGTCCTGCTTCCCAGGGACCCTGTTTATATTTTATATTTATATTTGGATTTATTTCTAACTTTATTTTTTTTTCTATTCACTCTACTTTTTTCTCTTTTTCTACTTCATTTGTGGTGAGGGTCTTTTAATGCTAAACTCAATTTTTACCTGAGATATCTTCATTTCATTTTCTTTTTGAATTACAGTTTAGAAATATGATTAATTTCTAGGTTGATAGTTGTTTTCTTAAAATTCTGAATATACTAGTACATTGTATTTCACAGTGGCAATTGGGAAATTTGCTCTTCTTTTTTTTTTTCTTTTTTAGAGACAGGGTCTCACTCTGTTGCCCAGGCTGGGGTGCAGTGTCACGTTAGTGGCTCACTTCAGCCTTGGCCTCCTGGGCTCAAGGAATCCTCTTGCCTCAGCCTCCCGAGTAGCTGGGAATACAAGCATGCACCACTACACCCAGCTAGTCTTATTTCTTTGTAGAGATGGGGTCTTGCTGTGTTGCCCAGTGTAAACCAAAAATAAAATCCTAAGGCCCCCCAACCATCTGAATAGACCCCCACCTCTTGGCCAGGGCACTCCAAAGTTAACCTGCAAAATGGGTTCAGGGCATGACGAGAAGGGAGGGTAAGACATGCCTTATACCCTCCTCCCTTTTGGAATTTAGGGGAAGCCAACCAGCATTTAACATCAACACAGACCTTAAATTTGATAAGAAACATTTACAATCTTTACTCTCTGAAGCCTGCTACGTGGCGTCATCTGCATGATAAAATTTGGTCTCCACAACCCCTTATCATAACCCAGACATTCCTTTCTGTTGATAATAACTCTTTCAACCAATTGCCAGTCAGAAAATTTTTAAATCTACGTATAACCTGGAAGCCCCCCTGCCCCTTCAAGTTGTCCTGCCTTTCCAGATCGAACCAATATATATCTTACATGTATTTGATTGATGTTTTATGTCTCCCTGAAATGTATAAAACTAGGCTGTGCCCCAACTACCTTGGACACATGTTCTCAGGATCTCCTTGAGGGCTGTGTCATGGGCCACTAGTTACTCATATTTGGCTCAGAATATATCTTTTCAAATATTTTACAGAGGCCGGGTGTGGTGGCTCACACCTGTAATCCCAGAACTTTGGGAGGCTGAGGCAGGATGATCACTTGAGCCCAGAAGTTCAAGACCAGCCCGGGCAGCATGGCAAGACCCCATCTCTACAAAAATAAAAAAATTAACTGGGTGTAGTGGCACATGCCTGTAGTCCCAGCTACTCAGAGGCTGAGGTGGGCAGGTTGCTTGAGCCCAGGAGGTTGAGGATGAGGTGAGCCAAGACCATGTCACTGCACTCCAGCCTGGGCATCAGAGCAAGACCCTGCCTCAAAAAAAAACAAAAAAGTGCAGTTTAACTCTTTGTCAACACTAGGCTGGTCTCAAACTCCTGGACTCAAGCAATCCTCCTGCCTCAGCCTTCCAAAGTGATGGGATTATGGGCATCAGCCACCATAACTGGCCAGAAATTTGCTGTTCTAATTGTTATTTCTTTATAAGTAACATGTATTTTTTCTCTCTGGAAGCTTTTAAGATCTCTTTGTTTTTGGTGTTGTACTATAGTGTGTCTAGGAGTGGATTCTGATTTCTTTATTCATCTGGAGACTTGTGCTTCCTGATTTTGAGAATTCATGTCATTAAGTCACTGCAGAAAAATTCTTGGCTGGTTTGTCTTTAAATGTTGCCTTTTCTTCATTCTCTGTTCTTCTCCTGCAACTCCTATTAAAATATATTTTGGACTTTCTTATTCTATCTTCTGTATCTCAACTTCCTTTCTATATTTTACATATTTTGTTTTTCCAGTTCACCTGTTTTCTACTGGGATTCAATATGCTGTTTAACTATTTCATTGTTTTGTTTCTTTTAACTTTGGTGACCACATTTTCGAATTTCAAGCAGTTCTTATTGTTCTTCTTAAATCTGCAGTCTGTTTTTGTAGTTTATTATCTTATTATATTTTAAATTCCTTTTTATGTCTTCAGATATTTAGACATTTTTAAACATTTTAAACATTTTAATGTTGTCTCTTTCCTAAAACCTTGTTATCTGATTTTAGGAGGTCAAAACCTACAGTTTGTTTTGTCTTTTATTGATTTACAGTGGACTAATTCTTCATGATTTATATTTTGATATTGTGTATTCATTTCATGTGATCTTTTTGTCTGGGAATTCTCAATAACTTGGTTTAAGGATATGTCTTCAAAGACATTTGTGTTGGCTTTTTCCAGGTACTCAGGCTTGATGGACCAGAAACTAACTTGGGGGTTATTTTTTTGTCTAGGGGTTTCTAGATTATGTAGCTAATATAGATTTAGTCCCCAGATTCATTTGAAGGTAAATCAGTAGTCTTGAATTCCTGGAAGAGACTTTTGCCCAGGCTATGATGTAGGAGCTTTCTTATGTCCTTCTGTTGAAGGTAGAAGGGTTCTAATTATTCTTTTACTAAATGCGTAGTCTTTAGGGGAGCTGGATTTACACAGAACATATTAATGTAAACTCACTGCTCACTTTGGACTTAACGGGTTTTGAAACTCAGCCATTTAGTTACCAAAGCCATCAGCCACCCCTCTTATGCCAGATAAACTCTCAACTTCTACTTGCTGCTCTAATTTTTCATTTCCTCTTTGTTCTTAGCTCTTTTTTACAAATTTATGCGTTTGTTATCTTATACCTTGCATTTTTGGTTGTTTTGTGGGGATGATTTTTAGGATATCCAATATTCATGTTGCCATTAATAGAAGTTTCCAAAAAGCACACTAATATGTTCTAATATACTTTTAATGCATTAGTTTTCTACCTTATTTAATATACTAATAATGAGATTTTAAATAGAATTTTTGTTCTTAACCAATATCAAACTAAGCGTATATGGTATCTTGGCTTTAAAAATTAGAATGACTTATTGAAAATCTGGTGATTAGTCAATTCCATTTTGTTTTAGTTAACTAGCACACTTTCTGATTAAGCAGTTCTCTCCATTCTCTGCAAAATTAAAAGAAACACAGGATTTTAGTAGAGTAGTATTTTTCCTAAACACAAGTACTATGGACTGAATTGTATCTCCCCCCCAAAATTTATATGTTGAAGTCCTAACCCCTAGTACCTCAGACTGTGCCTATGTTTAGAGATTAAATCTCTAAAGAAGTAATTAAGGTAAAATGAGGTCATATGGGTGGGCCCTAATCCTGTAGCAGGACAAGCCACAGACAAACCCCTCAGACACGGAGTTAAAGAAGGAAGGGCTTTATTCGGCTGGGAGCTTTGGCAAGATTCACGTCTCCAACAACCGAGCTCCCCAAGTGAGCAATTCCTGTCCCCTTTAAGGGCTCACAACTCTAAGGGGGTCTGCATGAGAGGGTCGTGATCGATTGAGCAAGCAGGAGGTATGTGACTGGGGACTGCATACACCAGTAATTAGAAAGGAACAGACAGGACAGGGATCTTCACAGTGCTTTTTTAATGCAAATAACCGATTAGGTCAGGGGTCCATCTAACTACCAGGCCCAGGGTGTGGTGCAGGGCTGTCTGCTTGCGGATTTCATTTCTGCCTTTTAGTTTTTACTTCTTTCTTTGGAGGCAGAAATTGGGCATAAGACAGTATGAGGGGTGGTCTCCTCCCTTAATCCAATCTAACTAATATCCTTGTAAGAAGAGGAAATTTGGACACACAAAGGGACACCAGGGATTCCTGCACAAGGGAAAAATACTCAGGTAAGGACAAAGCAAGATGGCGGTCTTCCATAAGCCAAACAGAAAGGACCCAGAAGAAACCAAACCTGCTGACACCTTGATCTTGGATTTCTAGCTTCAGAACTATGAGAAAACGAATTTATATTGTTTAAGTCACCCAACCTGTAGTGTTTTGTTACGTCATTCCTAGCAAACCAGTTTAAGTGTCTGCTGACTTTTCAGGATTCATCTTTTAGTATATTGTCTATGGCTTTACTCTTTTCCTCAAGCTAATATTTATTTCACACCATTCAGATTAACAGTCTTCTAATTGGTAGCTTTGCTTTTGAAATGGTTCACTCTTCATTCTTTAAATACTGCTGTCAGAGCCATCTTTCAAAAATGAAATTTGTACCTAGCTTTCAGTTCCCAGTTTCTAAATACTGCACCCCTTAACAGGACCAGAGGTAAGGTACAAAGTGAGCTCAGAACAATTTGTCATGTCAGAAAGTTAAAAAGTACTCACAAAATGTTAGATACATGTTAGGATACAAGTACCTGTAGATGCTTCCATGGGAAAAGAACAGTCTTCAAGAAATGATGATGCTAGGACAACTGGATATCTGCATGCAAAACAATGAAGTTGGGCCCCTGCCTCACATCATATACAAAAAAAAATTAAATGGATCAGCAACCTGAATATAAAAGCTAAAACTATAGAACTCTTAGAAGACAACATCGGGGTAAATCTTCATGGCCTTGGATTTCACAATGGATTCTTAAATATGACACTGAAAATGCAAGAAACAAAATTAGACAAATTTGACTTCATTGAAATTAAAAATTTTTGTGCACCAAAGAACATTGTCAGAGATGTGAAAGACAGTCTATAGAATGACAGAAACTGTTTTGTTTTTGTTGTTTGTTTGTTTTGGGATGGAGCTCTCGCTCTGTTGCTCAGGCTGGAGTGCAGTGGTGTGATCATGGCGCACTGCAACCTCGGCCTCCTGGGTTCAAGTGATTCTTCTGCCTCAGCCTCCCAAGTGGCTGGGATTACAGGCACCTGCCACCATGCCTGGCTAATTTTTGTATTTTTAATGGAGACGGGGTTTCACCATGTTAGCCAAGCTGGTCTCAAAACTCTGACCTCAAGCGATCCTCCCACCTCGGCCTCCCAAAGTGCTGGGATTACAGGCATGAGCCATCACACCTGGCCTATAGAAACTATTTGTGAATCATGTATCTCTTAAGGGTCTAGCATCCACAATATATAAAGAACTATTACACAGAAAAAGCCAGTCCAATTAAAACTGGGCAAATGACTTGAAAAAACTTTTCTCCAAAGAAGATGGAGTGGCCAGCAAACACAAGAAAAGATGCTCAACATCATTAGTCATTAGGGAAATGCAAATCAAAACCAAGAGATACATTATACTCACTAGGATAGATATAATTAAAAAATGGAATAACAAACTGGCAAGAATGTAGAATAAGTGGAATCCTTATACATTTTTGTTAGGCACGTGAAATGGTGCAGCCACAATGGAAAAGTTTGGTGGTTCCTCAAAAAGTTAAACATAAGAATTACCATATGACCCAATTATTCCACAAGTACTATGTGGAATATCCAAAAGAACGTGTATATCCAAAAGAATTGAAAACAAGTACTGAAATGCTTTTATACATGAATGTTTATAGCAGCACTATTCTAAATAGCCAGAAGGTGGAAATAGCCTAAATGTCTGTCATCATTTGAATGGATAAACAAATTGTGATATATTCATACAATGGAATGTTATTTAGCCATAAAAAGGAAATGCTGAGGCAGGGCTGGTGGCTCATGCCTGTAATCCCAGTACTTTGGAAGGCCAAGGTGGGCGGATCGCCTGAAGTCAGGAGTTCGAGACCAGCCTTGCTAACATGGTGAAACCCCGTCTCCATTAAAAATACAAAAATTAGCCAGGTGTGGTGGCATATGCCAGTGGTCCCAGCTACTCGGGAGGCTGAAGCAAGAGAATCGCTTGAACCCAGGAGGCGGAGGTTGCAGTGACCCGAGATTGTGCCACTGCACTCCAGCCTGGGCAACAGAATGAGACTAGCTCTCAAAAAAAAAAAAAAAAAAAAAAAGTGCTGATGCATGCTACAACTTGATTAAACCTTGAAAACACTGTACTGAGTGAAAAGAAGCCAGGTCACAAAAGATCACATATTGTATGATTTTGTTTATATTAAACATCCAAAATAGGTAAATACATAGAGATAGAAAGCAGATTGGTGATTACCAGGGGCTCGGAATAGGGTAGAATGTAGAGTGACTGCTTAATAGGCATAGGAATTTCTTATGAGTAATGAAAATGTTTTGGAAGTATACATGGAGGTGATGATTGCACAACATTGTGAATGTACCAAATGCCACTGAAGGTTACACTTTAATATGGTTAATTTTATGTTATATGAATTTCACTTCAATAAAAATGTTAATAGTTACAGAAATTGATTATAATATTGATTTGTAAAAGAATCCATGAGTCCATATTGAGACTAAAAAAAAAATTAAAATTGAAAGAGGGGGCTTGTGTTTGTTTTAGAGACGAGATCTCACACTGTCACTCAGGCTGGAGTGCAGTGGCGTGATCATAACTCACTGCAGCCTCAAACTCCTGGACTCAAGTAATCCCACTGTCCCAGCCTCCTAAGTAGCTGAGACTACAGGCTTGCACCAGCATGCTTGGCTTTTTCTTTTCTTTCCTTTTCCCTTTTCCATTTTCCCTCTTTTCTCTTCTCTTCTCTCTTCTCTTTTCCTTTTCTTTTCTTTTCTCTTTTCTCTTCTCTTCCCCTTCCCCCTCCCCTCCCCCTCCCCTCCCCTCCCCCTCCCCTCCCCCTCCCCTCTCCCTCCCCTCCCCCTCCCCTCCCCCTCCCCTCCCCCTCCCCTCCCCCTCCCCTCCCCCTCCCCTCCTCTCCCCCTCCCCTCCCCCTCCCCTCCTCTCCCCCTCCCCTCCCCCTCCCCTCCTCTCCCCCTCCCCCTCCCCTCCTCTCCCCCTCCCCTCCCCTCCCCCCTCCCCCTCCCCTCCCCTCCCCCCTCCCCCTCCCCTCCCCTCTCCCCCTCCCCTCCCCTCCCCCCTCCCCCTCCCCTCCCCTCCCCTCCCCCCTCCCCCTCCCCTCCCCTCCCCCCTCCCCCTCCCCCTCCCCTCCCCCCTACCCCTCCCCTCCCCACCCCTCCCCCTCCCCTCCTCTCCCCCTCCCCTCCCCCTCCCCCTCCCCTCCCCTCCCCCTCCCCCTCCCCTCCCCTCCCCCTCCCCGCCCCTCCCTCCCCTCCCCCTCCCCGCCCCTACCCCTCCCCTACCCCTCCCCCTCCCCGCCCCTCCCCGTCCCTCCCCTCCGCGCCCCCTCTCCTCCCCCTCCCCTCCCCTCCCCTCCCCTCCCCCTCCCCTCCCCTCCGCGCCCCCTCCCCTCCCCTCCCCCTCCCCTCTGCGCCCCCACCCCTCCCCCTCCCCCTCCCCGCCCCCTCCCCTCTGCGCCCCCTCCCCTCCCCTCCCCTCCCCTCCCTCACAGGGTCTTGTGTTGCCCAAGCTGGTCTCAAACTCCTGGCCTCAAGTGATCCTCCTGCCTCAGCCTTCCAGTGGGCTGAGATTACAGGCATGAGGTACCACATCCAGTGAAAGGCTCTTCTTGGAGAAGAATGCTGACTAATACATGTAGAAAGAATGATGTTTTAAAATCACCATTTTACAGTCCCCATAGTAATAATTGATTTAGTAATTGCGGAAACCATTGTGTGAAGGATTGCCAGGGACAAGAATATTCACAAAGCCGCAAAGTATCACCATGTTGATTATCACTATTGAAGGGAAACTGTGCCTTTCTAATAGAGACATCTGACGGATACTACCTTAACAAAATGATCAAACCTTACACCACCCAGGTACTCTAAAACCATTTAGCAAAAAGAGTGAGAGTGAGCAAAAGTGGCAACATGTTAATTGGTGAATCTAGGTGAAGTTTACATGGGTGCTAATTGAACTATTCTTGCGTTTTTTCTATAGGTTTAAAATTTTTCAAAATAAGTTGGGGTAAAGATGAAATTTGGATATGACCCTTTCCTGTTTAATAGTGTTGCCTGAAGGTTAACAGTTGAACTCTTTAGCCTACTAGTTAAGGATCCTTGTGATTCAGCCCCTGTTTATCTTTCCAGTCTTATCTTTTTCCATCACATTTCTCAAACTAGTTTAAATGTTAGCTATGCCACACTACTTCCTATTTTTCAGATTGCTCATGTTCTCTTTCACCCTCATGACTTTGTACACATTATGTGTGCCCTCTCCTTGAAGTTTCCTTTTCCTGTCTTTATCTTGCAGACTTCTGCTTGTCCCGCTGAATTCTGTGTAGTTTATCATTTCTTGCAGGAATCTTCCCTGATCATCCTAGGTTGAGTGGATGCTTATGATGCATTGCTCATATTCCTGTTATACCACTTGTTACACTATAAGTTAATTGGCTGAGTACTTGTCTGTTTTCTTCCTAGACTGGGAACTCCTTGATGCCTTGGACTGTGATTTATTTTTCTTCTTTTGGTGTCCACAGTACCTGCAAGAGTGTGTGCCACACGGTAGCTGTTTAAGAAAAGATTTTTACATAAATGAATAAATTTCACCTCCTTCTATTTCCCTGGATATTTTAACTTAAAATAGATCTGTTTATCTTCATTTTTACTTAATATCAGTTTTATGTATATATCATGTTTGGTTTTCTTAGTTTTATTTCTTTTTCTCAACTTTATATAGTGAATGATTTTGTTACAGAAATTATTAGTAATTTATAGAATTCTGCAGCACAACTAGTACATGATAGGATTTGATCCAATAAGTATGAACATTTCTTGCTTAACTATACTACATTGCTAAGCACTGTGGGAGAATATAATAGAGATGAAATTTTGGCAATTTAGACAATGAGCTAATGTTTCCTAACATTAAAGCCAAATCTATAACTCATTTTCTATACAAATAAAACTTCTGGATTTAGCAGAGATGTAAATATGATTTTAAAAGGAAAGAAACTCTATACTAAAAACATTTAGGTAAGTTTTTTTAAAATAAATATGTAATATAAAGTCCTTTATAGTGCTGACCTAAAAGGAAGAAGCTGAGGCAAAACTCATGGAAGTAGAGCTTATTTGGGCCAGGGTCGAGGATTGTAAACCAGGAGCATGGACTCAAGTTGCCCTGAGTGTAGACTCCAATTAGCAGCAGTTACAAGTAGGTTTTGAAATGAAAGGAAGCAATTCCTAAATTGTTTCCAAGAAATTACATTAATATAACAAGGTATTGATTGGGTATACATTATTCCTTGTATCACAAATTCCAGGAAAATGAAGATAATGGGTGAGTCAATTAGTCAGGAACAAAATATCTTTAAACAGTTGCCCCTGGGCATGGGTGCATAGGGTGTGACTGAAGTCCCATACTCACGTCTCTCTGGGCCTGATAAATTTTACATGCCTCACATAGCTCAGACTGCTCTGAGCTGTTTTTCTTTTCTCAGTAGCATAAAATGAAACCCAGAGGCTATAAAGGAAAACATACTGATATAATAATTCTTCTACTTAAAAATGTAAAACTCTAGTGTAGCAAAACAAATTTTTTTATTTGAAAAAAGTAGAGAAAGTATCTGTGTTACATATTATGGCAAAGGGCTCATTTCCTTGGCATACAAAGGACTGTTACAAATCAGTGGAAGAAATTCAAACAACCCAATTGAAAAACAGGTAAAGGACATCAATAAATAGTCTGTGGAGGCCAGGCGTGGTGGCTCATGCCTGTAATCCCAGCACTTTGGGAGGCCGAGGTGGGCAGATCACGAGGTCAGGAGTTTGAGACCAGCCTGACAAACATGGTGAAACCCCGTCTCTACTAAAAATAACAAAAATTAGCCGGGCATGGTGGCAGGTGCCTGTAATCCCAGCTACTTGGGAGGCTGAGGCAGGAGAATCGCTTGAACCTGGGAGGTGGAGGTTGCAGTGAGCCAAGATCGTGCCATTGCACTCCAGCCTGGGCAACAGAGCAAGACTCCGTCTCAAAAAAAAAGTAGTCTGTGGAAAAAGAAGTCAAGATTGCTGATAAATACAGAAATATTGCCCCCCGCCCCCCCCCCAAAAAAAAAACAACAAGGGGTTTGTTCACCTAGCAAGCAACAAACAAGTGTCCACAAAAACACAGGTTATGACCAATAGAAGTTTTATTACCTATCACAAGGAAAGAGATCACTGAGAATATTCTCCAAAGCAGTGTCTCCCTGAGGGAAAGTGACAGGAAGGTTTCATGGATCAGTGGAGAAGGGAGAGGATACGTCATCACATGTAGAGGAGGGGCCCCAGTGGCGCAGACACAGTCAGTCATTATGCCAGCACACAGGTTGCATGTAATGATAATGATGCTATAGCTCCTCCTGGGGTGGAGACTTTATAGCATGGTGAGGCGGAAAGTTCACTTGGGTTCGTCTGTAAGTTGCTGAGGTCTGTCAGTAGCTGATTCCAACTGACTAGATGACCACATAACATACAGGGTTTGGGAAAAAACAGGTTGCAAGGCAGGAGGGTATAAAGCAAGCTCACAGTTCATGGTTATTAAATTCCTATAGTCCCTGGAGACTTTCCGTGTCTGCTTACAATATGTTATAATGAATGAGTAGGTCTGTATACTGCTGTGGAAAGTTGTATGAGTGAAAAAATCCATCATACTTTTCAATTCCTGATTCAGTTATCTATTGTTGTGTAACAAACCAACTCAAAACTTAGTGCGTCAAATCAGCAAACATTTATTTGCTCCATTTCTGCTCTCTGGGCAGAGCTCAACTGGGCAGTCTTTCCACTGGTCTTGCCTAGAGTCACTCACCTACTTAAAGACATATAGAGTCAACTAGAGCTGGAAACCTGCAATGGGCTGGTCAGGCAGCTCTCTCTCCCCATCTCTGTGGCATCTTCAGCAGAGTATCTGGACCTTCTTTACATGGTAGCTCAGGAACCCAGGAGGGAACTTTCCCAGAGTCACAGGGCCCAGTATCTAAGTGCTTATGAAAACCAAGTCACATGGCCCAGCCCAGAGTTAGTATTGAGGACTACACAATATGTAATACCAAGAGGTGTGATTCACTGGGGACCACCAGTGTAACCACACTTCCTAATTTATGTTACATACCTATTTATCTGTTTATTGCCACTCTTCCATTAGAATGTATCATCTACAAGGGGATGGGTTCTGCTTATCTTGTTCACCTATATCAGCCTAGAACAAGATATATACTACATTGTTGGGTTTCAGTAAATTTTTGCTGAATATATATGTCTAGTAAGATCTTGTGTTTAAAGAAAATGGTGTGTATTAGGGGAGGCTGGTATTTCTGTGTGCATAATAAACTTCTGGAAAGATAAACATAATGGTTTTATGATTAAACATGATGGTTTCTGGATTTGAAAAGGAATAAGGGGACAAGAGGGGACCTTTTACTCTATTTCATTTACATTGTGTATTTCCATGACTGTGTCCCAGTTTTATAACTTAATACATAGTAAAATATGAGAATCATTCTTTATTTGTAAAAAAATTATTTTCTTAGACATTTATAAGAAATACTAAAATTAGAGTACAAGGCCAAGCAGCTTGTAAAAATGATTTAAAGTTGTCTGGTCAGTATGATAGAGTTCTTAAAAACATTCAAGTTTATGCTAAATGAATGTTATTCATTTACTTATTCTCCTACTCAACAAAGATTTTTTGAGTATATAATAAGTACTATATAGTAGTATATAATAAGTACTATAGTACATTGTTTTGGGTATCTCAGTGACAAGATTCTTTGTCTTCCAGAGTTCTATTAGTTCAATTGGCAGACCTGGTTGGATGAATAGGAAAATGCCAAATTATAAAATACCTTTGAAAATTCTTAAAAAACTGTATTCCTGTATTCGTTTTGGTTATTAAAATAGTCATTTGGAGCCAAGCATAGTAGATAAGATTTTGAGTCAGAGACAAAAGAATAAAATAGTAAGACTTTTTCATTTGTGACTTCTGAACTAACTCTCAAGGCAATCTAGAAAAAAGTAGTTTTAGTTCTTCTGAGTTCTCTAGAGTAGATCTCTAACCCTTATAGTTCGTTGCTAGATAACCTAAAGAGTATCTGGCATTTATGGTGCCCAAGAAACACTTATTGAAGATATATGTAATAGGCTTCACTTACTGCTGCTTACTGTGTATGTCACACTGTGCTGTATGTTTTACATATATATTATCTGTTAATCCTTCAACAGCCCTGTGGCAAAATCATTATAGATCTCAGTTTTCAGACTAGGCAACAAAGACTTAAGTAACATACCCAAAGTTACAAGTAGCTATTAAGTGGTGAAGCATATTGAAAGTCAAGATCAGAGATACTTCAAAGCTTATATTCTTTTTTTTTTTAACAACATTCTTTTTTTTTAAATATATACTTTAAGTTCTGGGATACATGTGCAGAACGTGCAGGTTTGTTACATAGGTATACACGTGCCATGGTGGTTTGCTGCACCCATCAACTGGTCATCTGCATTAGGTATTTCTCCTAATACTTTCCCCTCACTGCCCTCAAAGCTTATATTCTTAATGACTATTCCTTTTTGCCCCTCCACCAAACCCATTCATATGAGACTAGCATTGTTTTGCATCTGTATATGCTTGCATGTTTATTCAAAAAACAGTCTATTTTTTAATTACCTCAGAGAAGACTTTATGGGCAAAAGTGTAGAGGCAGGAAGGAATGTTTGGCTAGACTAGAGTGGCTTATAATAGACATGATGAGATGGGTAAAGAAGTAATAAATTGTAACCTGGAAAGCCAAAGGATTGTATCATGCTGTTAATTGGCTATTCTACTAAAAGGTCAGATGAGGGAAGAACTAAAAATTTTTAGTTTAAAAAAAAATTAGCTTTTGGGTTATTTGTAGATTTTAATTATAACATTTTCTTTATTCTTCAAGGATATGTAAGATGTGCCTACATTTATGCTTTAAATATCTCTGATTTGTCTATCAACTAATAACATTAGAGCAGTGTCTTTTGCATTTCTTAATTCCCTCTCTAATTTCCCTCTTTATCCTTCTCTCTGTGCAGATTGTTGGTTTGGCATTCTGTCTGGATAGCCTCAGCCAACAAGTATTAATAGCTTGGTCAAAACACAGAATTTTGAGGAATCATTGTATCCATAGGGTAAGGTGGATGTAAAGCAAAGATCTTTAGGTAGTTTAGCCATGATTTATTTTATTAACCCATTTATGCCTAGTGTACCATTATTGGAACGCTAAGCTTGTGAGAGTTATTTATATCCTGCTGCTCAAGGTCGTCGCCAAGGTCGGATTTTTCACAAAAAAACCTTATAACCTCCAGCATAAATGGGTTAATTTTATCATTTCTTATTGATTTTGTCTGTCCTAATAGTTCTTAATCTACTTTGGGTCTTGGACCTCTAAAAATCTGATGAAAACAGTGCTCAGAAATTGTAATATCTACAGAAAGTTTATATACCAATCCAGGTTGTTTACAAACCCTTTGAATCCTATCTATGACCCCCAGGTTAAGAACTCTTGGCTGGGCGCGGTGGCTCACTCCTGTAATCCCAGCACTTTGGGAGGCCGAGACGGGCGGATCACGAGGTCAGGAGATCGAGACCATCCTGGCTAACACGGTGAAACCCCGTCTCTACCAAAAGTACAAAAAATTAGCTGGGCGTGGTGGTGGGCGCCTGTAGTCCCAGCTACTCGGGAGGCTGAGGCAGGAGAATGGCGTGAACCCGGGAGGCGGAGCTTGCAGTGAGCCGAGATCGCGCCACTGCACTCCAGCCTGGGTGACAGAGCAAGACTCCGTCTCAAAAAAAAAAAAAAAAAAAAAAGAACTCTTGTGCTTTATCTCCATGCTGGTCTCAAGTAACATCCGACAGTAATTCACCACCACTATAAAATTTTATCACTAATTAGAAAAAGGGTGGAAAAGATGGAATGGTTTAAAAATTTTAAGAACCATAGATTTGTTAGAATCATTAAAAATGTGTTGGAAATAAAAGCAAAAGGAACATCCTTCAGTCTACTTTCAAAATTTTAAGTATGTTTTACAGGCCAAGCATTGTGGCTGTCCTGTAATCCCAGCACTTTGGGAGGCCGAGCTGGGCGGATCGCTTGAGGCCAGGAGTTTGAGACCGCCTGGGCAACATGGCAAAACCCCGTCTTTATTTTAAAAAAAAAAAGTGTGTAAGTGTGTGTGTGTGTGTGTGTGTGTGTGTGTGTGTGTAATTTAGCCAGGCATGGTGGTGTTCACCTATAGTCCCAGCTACCGTAGAGGCAATGATGGGAGGATAGATTGAGCCCGAGAGGTCAAGGCTGCAGTGAACTGTGATGGCACCATTGCACTCCAGCCCAGGAAACAGAGTGAGACCCGTCTATAAAAAATTAATTAATTAATTAATTAAATTAAATAAAAACAGTTATTGGATCACAAAGGAGATCAAGAACAAAATATCAGAAAATCTAAAAAATAGTGGTGAATCAACCATTGTGGAATCAACCGTTGTGGCGATTCCTCAAAGGGCTGAAAACAGAATTACGTTTTGACCCAGCAATTTCATTACTGGATATATGCCCATAAGAATATAAATTGTTCTGTTATGTCATGAAGATACATGCAAGCATCCATTCATTGCCACACTATTCACAATAGCCAAGACATGGAATCAACCTAAATGCCTCTCAGTGGCAGACTGGATGAAGAAAATATGGTACATATACACCATGGAATACTATGCAGCCATAAAAAGGAATGAGATTGTGTCCTTTGCAGGGACATGGATGGAGCTGGAGGCCATTATCCTTAGCAAACTAATGCAGGAACAGAAAACAAATACAACATGTTCTCACTTACGAGTGGGAGCTAAATGATGAGAACACATGGACATAAAGAGGGGAACAACAGACACTAGGGCTTACCTGAAGGTGGAGGGTGGGAGGACGAAGAGGAGTAGGAAAAAATAACTATTGGGTACTAGATTTAGTACCTGGGTCGCAAAATAATACGTACAACAAACCCCCGTGACATCAGTGTTTACTTATATAACAAACCTACACGTGTACCGTTGAACCTAAAATAAAAGTTAAAAAAAAGTACTGAAAATACTCTACATGGTTAAGCTGATTTAAGTAAAACTCATAATCTTAAGTGTAGGTATTATTAAGAAGAGAATGAAATGAGTATTTAACTGAAAAGATTAGAAAAAACAACAAAGTAAGCCTAAGGAGAACAAAGGAAATGATGAAAGTTAAAAGTAGAAATTAATACCTTTAAAGAAACCTACCTAGATGACGGTGGCCTCCTGAGTTAATCCTCTGTGGCACTGCCCTGCTTAAATAAAACTCTTCATTGTCCTTAAAATGGCTCACTAGACCCTTCATAACCTGGTTCCTATCCACTGCTTACTATATTTCTCACCCTTCCCGTGTTCCCCCACCCCCATGCTCCAACCATATAGAACTCCAGAATTTCTTTTGGTTCGTTGAACACAGTAAACTTAATGTCATTTCCAGTCCTTGTGCTTTGCACTTATTCTTCTCTAGGCCTTCCCACTCTTCTTGCCTGGCCAATTCCTACTGAGTCTTCAAGACACAGCTTAAATTTTACATACTCTAAAAAGGCATTAAACATACAAACGTACATACACATACACACAAGTGCTCAGGTAACAGACTAATTTACATACTCAATCTTCAGTGCTTTGATAGCATTTTACTGCCCCTATTATAGCACTTCTCTCACCAGTCAATATCAAAGAAGTGTTTGACAAGAGGAGTAATAATTGAGGTACACCATCAGAAATCCAAAGTTACACTGCTTAAAATTATTAAAATGAAGCATATTTCGAAAGCTACTTTTGCTAGAGCAGATACTAGTATGAGTGAGATAGGCCAGAATAGTATATTATAAGCAGAAGAAAGTATCCTAAATTTAGCAAATTGTATTGGTTAACTCTCAAGGGAAAAAAATACTTTTGAGTCTTCAGATAAATTTTAGATACATCAAGGAAATAAATATAAGCAATTAAGTTATATAAAAACTAGGAAAAATAGGAACTAGTACTAATCCAAACCTCTGGATCAGTGTTGCCTAATAGAAATATAATGCAAGCCACGTAAGTAGTGTTTTTTTAAAATTTATTTTTATTTATTTATTTTTTTGAGACAGAGTCTTGCACTGTCACCCGGGCTGGAGTACAATGGCGTGATCTCGGCTCACTGCAACCTCCGCCTCCTGGGTTCAAGCAATTCTCGGGCCGCAGCCTCCTGAGTAGCTGGGGTTACAGGCACCCGCCACCACGCCCAGCTAATAAGTAGTGTTAAAATTTTTTAGTAGCCTCATTAAAAAAATAAAAACAGGAAAAATTAATTATAACATTTTAACCCAGTATGTCCAGAATATTGTTTCAACATGTAATTGATATAAAAATATGAAGTACCAGAGTTTTTAAATACTAAGCCTTAAGGTTTTTAATGTATTTTTAAAGATACATGTGATATTTTGATACATGTATACAATGTCCAATGATCAAATCAGGATAATTGGGATATCTGTCATCTCAAACATTTATCTTTGTTTTGAAAACACAACAATTCTTCTAGCTACTTTTAAATACATAATAAAGTAGTAACTGTAAGTTCTTTACTATCAAATACTAGAACGTATTTTTTCTAACTGTAATTTTGTACCTATTAACTGATTTCTTCTCAATCTCACACCCACCTTCCCAGCCTCCAGTAACCACGATTCTATTCTCTACGTCCTTTAGTTCCACTTTTTCAGCTCCCACATGTGAGTGAGAACATGCAATATTTATGTTTCTATGCCTAGCTTATTTTACTGAACATAACGACCTCAATTTCCATCCATTTTGCCACAGATGACAGGATTTCTTTTTTTTCTTTTTTTTTCTTTTGTTTTTTTCTTTTTTTTGAGACAGGATCTCACTTCATTGCCCAGGTTGGAGTGCAGTGGTGCCATCGTAGCTCACTATAGTCTTGACCTCCTGAGATAAAGCAATCCTCCTGCCTCAGCCCCTCAAGTAGCTGGAACTACAGGCATGTACCCCCATGCTCGCTTTTTTTTTTTTTTTTTTTTTTTTGGTAGAGATGAGGTCTCACTCTGTTGCCCAGGCTGGCCTTGCGCTCCTGAGCTCAAGCAGTCTTTCCACCTCAGCCTCCCAAAGTGCTGGGATTACAGGAGTGAGCCACCGTTCCCCAGCCAGGATTTTGTTCTTTTTCATGGGTGAAAAATATTTCATTGTGTATATATACCACATTTTCTTTATCCATTCATCCATTGATGGACACTTGGGTTGATTCCATATCTTGGCTACTGTGAATAGTGCTGCAATAAACATGGGAATACAAATATCTCTTTGATATACTGATTTCCTTTCTTTTGGATATATACTCAGCAGTAGGATTGCTGGGTCATATGGTAGTTCTATTGTTTGTGTTTTGAGGAACCTCCATACTGTTTTCCCTAATGGCTATAATAATTTACATTCCTACCAACAGTGTAAGAGCATTCTCCTTTCTCTGCATCCTCCCCACATCTGTTATTTTTTTTGACATTTTTGTAATAGCCATTCTGACTGGGTTAAGATAATATCTCATTTTGGTTTTGATTTGCATTTCCCTGATGATTAGTAATGTTGAGCATTTTTTTATATATTTGTTGGCCATTTGTATGTCTTCTTTTGAGAAATGTCTACTCAGATCTTTTGCCTATTTTTAAATCTGATTATTTGTTGGTTTTTTTTTTTGCTATTGAGTCATTTGAGAGCCTTACATATTCCAGTTATTAATGCCTTGCCAGATAGATAGTTTGCAGATATTTTCTCCTATTCTATGGGTTGTCTCTTCACTTTGTTTCTATTTGTTTTTAAGATAGGGTCTCACTATGTCGCCCAGGCTGGTCTCAAACTCCTGGGCTCAAGTGATTCTCCTGCCTCAGCTTCCCAAAGTGCTGGGATTATAGGTGTGAGCTACCATGTCCAGCTACCTTGTTGATTGTTTCCTTTGCTGTGCAAAAGCTTTTTAGCTTGACATAATCCCATTTTATTTTTGCTTTTGTTGCCTGTGCTTTTGATGTCTTAAACAAAAAAATATTTGCCCAGACCATGGTCCTTTAGTATTTTCCCAATGTTTTTTTCTAGTAGTTTTGTAGTTTTAGGTCTTACATTTAAATCTTTAAGCCATTTTGAGCTGATTTTGTATATGTTGAAATATGGAGCTGTAGTTTAATTCTTCTGCCTAATAGAAAACCGGTTTTCTGAGCACTATTTACTAAAAAGACTGTTCTTTCCCTACTATGTGTTCTTGATTCCTTTGATGAAAATGAATTGTTGAGTTTCATGTCAAGGCTAGGTGAAAAGATAGAAAAAAGTGAGAGTTAAAAAGTTAAAAAAAAAAGAGAATGAGTTGGCTCTAAGTGCATAGATTTATTTCTGGGTTCTCTGCTCTATTCTGTTGATCTCTTTGTCTGTTTTTATGCTAGCACCATGCTGTTTTATAGTTTTATAGTTTTCCTGGTAGAGATCTTTCACTTCTTAGGTTAAATTTATTCCTAGGTGGTTTTTTTTTTGTAGCTATTATAAATTAGGTTGCCTTCTTGATTTCTTTTTCATATTGATTGTTCATGTGTAGAAACACTACTGAGTTTTAAAAATAATTATTATTATTTAATTGCAGATGGGGTCTTGCTATATTGCCCAGGCTGGTCTCAAACTCCTGGGTTCAAGCAATCCTCCCACCTCAGCCTCCCAAAGTATTGGGATTACAGGCATGAGCCACCATGCCCAGCTAATACTACTGATTTTTGTATGTTGATTTTGTGTCCTACACCTTTACTAAATTTGTTTGTCAGTTCTAAGAGTATTTTGGTGGAGTCTTTAGATTTTTCTAAGTATAAGATCATGTTGTCTGCAAACAAGGATAATTTGACTTCTTTTTTTCTTCTTTGGATGCTCTTTATTTCTGTCTCTTGCCTAATTTCTCTGGCTGGATGTACTAAGCCTTTGAAATCCAGTGTTTATTTCACACTTACAGCACATATCCATACAAACTAGCTACATTTCAAGTGCTTGATAGCCATATGGCTCTTGGCTATCATTGGACAGCACAGCTGTAGATGAAGTTAAATATAGAAGCAGTAGAAGATAACACAAAGGAAAACAATAAATAACATTGGCTACAGGAAAATAAAGAATTATAGTAAAGAAAAGGCAGAAAACAAAAAGAAAAATATTTGCAACATATTATAGTACAATATTATTATTCTTAATATGCAAAGGGTTCATACAAATCATTAAAAACACTTAAAAACCCAAAAGATTAACAGGCAAGATGACACAAGCAAGTAATTTACAAAAGAGCTGGTAACAAACTTAGGCATAACAATCAAAGAAGTATAAATTAAAACAATAGTACAGGTTGGGGATCCCTAATCTGACAAACCAAAATGCTCCAAAATTGGAAATTTTCTGAGCACCAAGATGATGCCACAATTGGAGAATTCCACACCCAACCTCATCTGACAGATCATATGACAGGTTGCAATCAAAACACAGTCAATAATATTGTATGAAATTACCTTCATGCTGTGTGTATAAGGTATATATGAAACATAAATGATTTTTGTGTTTAGACTTGGGTCTTATCCCCAAGATATCTCATTTTATATATATATATATATATATATATATATATATATATATATATATACACACACACACACACACATATAAAATATATATGTATATATAATATATGTGTATATATAATATATATGTGTGTATATATAATATATATGTGTATATATATGTGTATATATGTGTGTATATATCATATATATGTGTATATATAATATATATGTGTATATATATACACACACACATACATATATACATATTCCTTAATAAAAAAAATCCAAAATTGGAAACATTTTTGGTCCAAGCATTTTGGCTAAGGGATACTCATATTTTAATATCCTATTTTCATCTGTCAAGGCAGCAAAGATTTTAAAACTGTAATTTTCAGGGTTGCAGACAATGTAGTAAAAGGGTGTTCTCATAGACTATGAGAGGGCATTCGAAGTAGTATAAAACCCTTTCTGTTACTTTTTATTTCCATAGGTTTTTGGGGAACAGGTGGTGTTTGGTTACATGAATAAGTTCTTTAGTGATGATTTCTGAGATTTGGGTGCACCCATCGTCTGAGCAATATACACTGTACCCAATTTGTAGTCCTTTATCCCTCACACTCCCCTCTCCTCACCTACCCCCATCCCGAAAGTTGATTGTGTCATTCTTATGCCTTTGCATCCTCATAGCTTAGCTAGCTCCCATTTATGAGTGAGAAAATAGTGATGTTTGGTTTTCCATTCCTGAGTTACTTCATCAAGTAGTAAAACCCTTTTAAAAAGTAGTTTAGCAACAAGCACCAAAATTCTGTGTTTGGGAATCTATCACGAGGAAACAATACTAGCTGTAGAGAGGTGAAAACTGCATACCAAGACGCTCACTTCAGCATTGTTCACAATAATGGTAAAATTGAAAACTACCTAAATTCCTTAAGTTAGGGGAATGGTTAAGTCGTTTATGGTATAATCTTTTGATGAAATATTTTCAGTAATAACTTGAAAGTCTTTTTTTTAATAATATTGAACTTTAAAAAAGGTAGAGAATTGAATATCTTGTATCTAGAATTTAAGGGAGAATTAATCCTGTGTAGAATAAGAAGCTTATCAGAATGTTAACAATGTGTATCTTAGGATAGCAGGACTTTAGTTTTTTTCCCCAGTTTCCTGTTTTTTTCTCTGTTTTTCAAATGTCGTAAAATTGGTATGTATTACCTTTATGATAAAAAGAAGACTACTTAAAATGGTGGGATTAATTTAACACATTCTCGAATATAACTTAAGATGTCATACTAATTCAGATATGCTCAACTCATGCTCTACCTATCAGTTTATACTTTAGAAAAACATGATACTTACCAACTGATAAACTCACTTAGATGATCTAAATATTCTGTGGTTTGACTCCATCTTTGTTTCAGAGTGAAGTTTATTGACTTTTCTTTCTAATGAAAGTGTGTCACTTTCTTCTTCTTTTTATTCCCTTTACTTTTGGCTTAAGTCTAACCTCCAGAAAAGTGATGTAACATTTTTTTTAGCAAACCAGCATCTTAAATGTGTAATCCCCATTTTCCTTCCCAGTTTCATAAGGTTAAATAGCTTATATCTGCTCTGTTACTATTTTTATATTCTAATTTGCTTTTTTTTTGTTTTGATTAATACTTCTTCACCTCATTTTTAAGGTTATTCTGGTACAAGTTAACCCAGGAGAAGCATTTACAATAAGAAGAGAAGATGGACAGTTTCAGTGCATTACAGGTAAGAATGGTAATTGAGAATAATCATTTGAGACCAAATAAACCCCAAAAATTTATGATACATAATAGTGTATATGGCTATGGTTTCTTCTTTCTTTCTCACTACCACCACACAAAAGCATAAACTCTGATATCTTAGCATTTAAGTATTGCAGCGTCATTCTAACTAGTCTCTTTGCCCTGGTTTCCTGATTATGTTGATTATTCTTGATATATTATATTGTTCATGTCTCTTTCCTGTTCAGCAATCTTTATCAAATCTAGTCCAGGTGTCTTAGTTTTTCAGAAAGATCATTTCAGCTTTTTAGTCTTGTTCCCACTTCCCCTTCAAATTGCTTTTCTTCAGTTTTTCTCATAGGCTTATTCACTGTCTTTTGAAGCTATCTTGTGCTATGTGTTCTGTTTCCCTTATCTGGAATTCACCCTTATCACCACTGCCCCCCCCACCCCCACCCCCACCCCCCCTTTCAGATCCTACCTGTGCTTCAAGACTGAACTCCAGTCCTACCTTTAACAGGTTTTTTGGAAAGTCTTTGTTTAGTGAGCATCTCCTTAGTACTGTTGACTTTTGGGTCAGGCAGTTCTTTGGTCAGCGGGACTGTTCTGTGAACTGTAGGATGTTTAGTGGAATTCCTAGTTTCTACCTACTAGCCACTCACCCTCACTTATTCATTTATGACAAACAGAAAAGTCTCTGGATATCCCCAAATATTCCCTGAGGGACAAAATTGGCTCCAGTTGAGAACCATCTTCCTATGGGAAGGTGAGAGCAATAAAAAAGATGACTGGCTTTGGAATTAGAGAGAGAGAACCTAGGATTAAATCCCAGCTCCTCTGCTGTTTACTAGCTACATGACCTTGTACATGTTACTTAACCTCTGTAAGTACTTCTTTTTTTTTTGAGACAGAATCTCACTCTGTCACCCAGGCTGGAGTGCAGTGGCTCAATCTTGGCTAATTGCAACCTCCGCCTCCCGGGTTCAAGCGATTCTTCTGCCTCAGCCTCCCAAGTGGCTGGGATTACAGGTGCCTGCCACCACGCCTGGCTAATTTTTGTACTTTTAGTAGAGATGGGGTTTCACCATGTTGGCCAGGCTGGTCTTGAATTCCTGACCTCAGGTGATCCGCCCACCTCAGCCTCCCAAAGTGCTGGGATTACAGACGTGAGCCTCTGTACCCAGCTCTCGGTGAGTACATTTCTCATCATTAAAATTCTTATTCCTGTCAATAATAGTACACCTTATAGGATAATTGTGAAGGTTCCTGATACACGGGTAATGTACTCTAAACCAGCCTGGGACATACAAGGCTCTCAATAAGTGGTGGTGAGTGCTGTAGTGTTATTGTTAATAGAAAGTGATCCCCGTCACCTGTGAAACCCCATCATACCAATTATTGCACCACTCATTTACCAAATAACTACACCATCTTGTAATATTTCTTCTAGTTGTATTTTTAAAGTTATTTAAATTTTGTATTGTTTAACATAAAATTTTTATTCAGTCTCTCCAGCTAAAGTCTAAGCACTTTGGGGACACATACCATTTCTTACATTTCTTTGTATCCCCTTCAATTCTTGGCCTTCCATATGTTGGGTATTTAACTAATAGGTATTGCTTTAGTTTAAAAAGGGAAGACAAGTGCAGTGGGTCACACCTGTAATCCCAGTGCTTTGAGAGAATGAGGCAGGAGGACCTCTTGAGGCCAGGAATACGAGACCAGCCTGGGCAGCATAACAAGACCCTGTCTCTACAAACAATTTAAAAATTAGGCATAGTGGCGCATGCCTGCTGTCCTAACTACTCAAGAGATAAGGTTGGAAGATTGCTTGAGCCCAAAAATTTGAGGCTGCAGTGAGCTATGGTCATACCAGTGCACTCCAGCCTGGGCGATAAAGCGAGACCCTGTCTCAAAATAAAATTAAATTTAAAAAGAGCATTAGAGATGAGGTGTCTGTATACTTTGTCATCTTTCAAACTGGAATACAGTGAAAGGACTCTAACACTTACTTCAAGACAACTGATGTAAAGCAAGACTGTCTAGCCCAGGCAAACTTCCTGTCTTCCCCCATTTTACCTAGGCTGTCCAATCTGTTTAATCAAAGAAGAAATAGACCTAACTCTTTTCAGAGAAGTAATTAGCTCAGTAATTAAAATTAAAACTTTTAGCCTGACATTTAAACCTTATATATCTGAGAGTTAAAAATTTCTCTCTAAGTTGAACACATGGACACAGGGAGGGGAACCTCACACACCAGGGCCTGCGACAGGCCCCGGGCCAAGGGGAGGGAGAGCATTAGGACAAATACCTAATGCATGCAGGGCTTAAAACCTAGGTGATGGGTTTATAGGTGCACCAAACCACCATGGCACATGTATACCGATGTAACAAACCTGCACGTTCTGCACATGTATCCCATAACTTAAAGTAAAAATTTTTTAAAAATTTCTGTAAGTTAATTTAAATCATTTGTGCAGCAGTTATGGCAATTTCACAAATAGGAAGAGTTCACATATTATACTTAAAAGAAACCAGGTAGTAGAATTTATAAGCAGTATGATAAGCATTACCTGTCTTTACTTGCCAGTTAAGTTTTTATGAAAATAATTTTATTCTGGGTACTTCATAGAGTGTAAGTTTCTAATAGAGCACATATCTAGGTTTGTACATCTCTTTTCAAATTGTTTTCAATAAATACTGTTTATGGTGGATACATTTTAACTAGTACAGCATTGATCTTTTCTAACACATTTGCAGAGGAAGATACTCATTACTGTTTTAGTGTGACTCAGAACACAAAAAGTGCTATTTATGATTGGATAACCAGACCCTGAATTATAAATAGCTTATATTTCAAAAGTTAATTTGTAACTGCAGTCTGTAAACCCCACCTCCATAAATCAATTAAATTGATTTTATATGCGGCAGTGACCCCTTTGGTCAGGACCAAAAAAGCCTATCTAATTTATAATGTGCCTGTAATACTAACAGTATCTTAGTGATAGGAACTAACTACCATGGGAAGATATTTTTAGGCAGGGACACATTTCTCTGCTTCAGTGGGAAACGGATTCCTTTCTCTATATGACAGATTGTAAGATTGGAGACTGTTTTAAAATTATTGGGTAGAGGTTTTAAAAACACAGGAAAGGATAAAGGGAACCAGACAGAAAATAAGAAGGCTCTCCCCTCTTTATGTTTTTGACTGTCCAAAATTACAAGATGGAATATGGGTGGAAGGAATAGTAGTGAGCAAGGGAACTGGGTTGAAGTCTTTGTAAAATCAATATGCCTTCACTCTGAGCAAGAGAAGACAAGAAAAGACTTCTGGAGTTCATTTTCTTCCACTTAGCCATCACTAGTTTCTGTCATATGGCAAGCCCCTTCGTGGACTAGCTCTGGATCTAGGCAAAAAGTGAGATTATTAATAGAAGTGGAGGCAACAGATAACAAGGAGAAAGAGAAATTCTTAAGGGAAGAAAATTATATGCCAGCGAAGTGGAGAGAAACATAGATCATTATAGCCCTAAGGCCATCAAGTTAGGAAAGCTGTTCTCTGACAGCCACTATACTAATAAAATCTCTATATTAAAACCTAATGAATTGAGATAAGAGCTGTGTAAATTAATAAGCATTTGAATTAAAGTCCATTCTTTTAAAAGTAGTTTTATTACTTGTTCAGAATATTTAGAAATGAAAACTAGGTTGAGAATCACAGAGAACTTTAGAGATCTAAATAATTACCTTACTTTATTGGAGGCTCAGATTTTGTGAGTTACAGCTAGTTATGGGCAGAGTTCAATACAGTAGTTTTTCTACTGTATAGCATACATTCTGGAAAGACAAATTGCTAATTTTTTTTTCTATGAATTTTCTAAGTATCTACTGAGGTATACTGTGCTAGTTGCTGGACATTCAAAGAAAATCTAAAAACTAAGTTCCTGACATTCAAGAACAGTGTCATAGGGGAAAAAAAGGGAAAATTAACAGTTGTATTACAGTATAAAAAGAGATACACGTAGGGTGTTATGGGAGCATAGAAGGAGGGTTACTATAATATTCAGTGGTATGTAAAGAAAAAATTATTCCAGGAGAAAATGACACATGAGCCTCCTCGAAGAACAGTGGCAGTTGGTCAGATGGACAAAGGGTCTCAAGGCACTTTAGACAGAGGGAAAGTGTTCGAAAGCAACAGAAGGAAAGAATGACTTGACTTATTTGAATAACCACAAAGAGACTGGAATTGCTAAAAAGTTGTGTAAATATGTGGTACCTGTTGAACCAAAAGTCTTCCTACTACAAACATCATCTGGAAATGTTCAATAAAATAATAACATGTAATCTTTCAAATACACTCCTGAGCTTCTCTCTCTTCCCTTCACCCTATAAAAAGGAAAAAAAAGGTGGGGACTGGGGAAGAATCACTGTGGGCCAGAAACAAGGACTTTCCCACATTTATTTGTCTTCTATTTTAAGAGACAGGGTCTCTTTGTCACCCAGGCTGGAGTGTAGTAGCACAGTCATAGCTCATTGTCGCCTCAAACTCCTGGGCTCAGGTGATCCTCCTGCCTTAGCCTCCTGAGCAGTTAGGACTGCAGGTGCATGCCACCATGCTCGGCTAATTTTTTATAGAGTTGAGGTCTCACTATGTTGCCCAGGATGCTCTCAAACTCCTGGGCTCAAGGAATCCTCCCATCTCAGGCTCCCAAAGCACTGTGATTACAGGCATGGACAATTGTACCTGGCCCAATATTTGTTTCAAAAAATACAGTTTTCATATTTTTAATGAAAAGAATTAAAAATATCTACATTGTTCTTTTGATGTGATCATTTTCTGTTGTCCCATACCATTTTTTCTGAGTCCTCTTCAGAATTTGATGTCTGTCTTCCCTTAGTTCTTTACCTTATTTCATGTCCTTTTGGATAAGGCACCACTCTTAAATATCTAAAAGTGTAGTCTTCTGTTTTGCTACTTTTCCATTTTGGTCATTGGTTAGATCTGTTTATATTTCCTGATATGAACCCATACCTCATTTTTCCCCCCTTCTTTAACCATTATTCACTGGTTTTAACTTAAATTCTTGATTACTTTTGAAATGAGTGCTAGTTTGAGTCTGTCTCAGGTTTTTTCTGTTGAGAGGTATTTTGAAACAATCTAACTTCTTCTTATGTTTTCATAGTGAAGTGGTTTGATAGCATGTCAACAGATTGTCTTGTATAATGAGAGATACTGTGAAAATTAAGTATTTTGCCTAGTAACTGGTATGTAGAAATGTAAAAATTTATTGAATGGGGAAATTTTAGGTTTTATATTAATAGATCTTTGTAGCATGTGCTAAAGACTACCTTCTTAGTTTTATGTTGTGAAGAGTTATGAAAAATAGGGAATTAGGCAAGGTTTCTAAATTTGGGTTACTGGGAAGGTCATAGAAGCATATTTCATAGAGAATATGTAGTAAACACTTAAGAATCCTGTGTAGAGCTGGCTCTCCTGATGACAAATTGGTTCCTCCTTTAGATATCATCTGTTCTGTGAAGCCCTTGCTTTAGTTTCTCTCCTCTTTTAGCTGTAGATACACATACAGAAATAATTGAAGGCAGATATTTTTACGTATGTTTGTAGCCCTGATGCTTTGTATAGCACCCAGCACATAGAGACTCTCAATAAACATTTAAGGTGAGTGAAGAAGAGAAAACAACAGATGTTTCTTGAGCATTTATATGTGTCAAACAAGTAGATCTGTTATAGCCAACAGTTGTAGCTAAAAACCCTCCTTATGAGAGGCAGGTATGGCTTTTTCTCTTCTCATCTGTGATACCTCAGAATGAATCAATGGGGCTAACGAGTAAGAATTTATTAACTATCTAGGGGTTTTGCATTGTTATGGCACTTCTACTTTGGTGTGATTCCATGCCACTACATGTAAGAGAGAAAATTATGAAAAGCAAAAAATACACAGACGAGCTATGCTTGAATAATTTTTATATGCTCTGGCTCCTTCAGATATGTTTTAGAAAGACAAGCAAAAATATTGATGATTATTTAATACTTTTAATCTAATAGGGCAGTAGTTAAGCAGAAGGGTACTTGGGTTTGAGTTCAAACTTTGCCACTTACTATTATATCAGTCAGATTATATTCAGTATATATCGTGTCTTACACTTGTTTATGTAAATAGTGTGTGTCTGTGTGTATACACATCATGTAGGACTTAGAACATAATTTTGTCATAGAGAAGATTATTATTAGGCCGTATCTTTTGGGATATATTACTTATATCTGTGGAACCATAGAACCCAAGACCTACATCAGATAATAGTCTCTAATTACATTGATCATGGATTAACCACATCTACATTATAATTTTTCTGCAACGTGGCTTCTACAAAAACAAAGACCTTATATTCTTCATCCATTCACTTATTCAGTATTCAGTGAGGGACAAAAATGAATAAGCACTGTTTATTTTCTCAAGCTTATTTGTCAGACTTTCTTATATACCTTTATAGGAAGATGAAATAAAATTTGATCATCAGACCGTTGCCAGTCTGCAACTTTGTCTCACGTTGTGTTACTCAGGATTTTGTTCTCTAGGGCTTTCTTTTGAGCATGTTAAATCAGTACCTTTTTTTTTTTTTTTAACAAAAATAAAAACATGTTTATGAAATGTTTAAGTGTCAGAAAGTTGCTAACGTTAATAAATGTCAAACTCAAGAAGATCAGAACATATTGAAATGATAGGTCAAAAACAATAGGATAGGCCCAGCACGGTGGCTCACGTCTGTAATCCCAGCACTTTGGGAGGCCGAGGTGGGCGGATCACCTGTGGTCAGGAGTTCGAGACCAGTTGGACCAACATGATGAAACCCTGTCTCTATTAAAAATACAAAAATTAGCTGGATGTGGTGGCGCACACCTGTAATCCCAGCTATTCAGGAGGCAGAGGCAGGAGAATCACTTGGACCCGGGAAGCAGAGGTTGCAGTGAGCTGAGATCCTGCCACTGCACTCCAGCCTGGGTGACAGAGTAAGACTCCATCTCAAAAACAAAAAAAACCCAACAGGATAAAATTTAATAGGAGTAAATATAAAGTTCTACGTTTTGATTTTAAAAATCTAGGTACTGTATAGTGTGTATTAGTTGGGGTTCCTTTTTTGAAACTTAATCTTGCCTATAAAACACAAAAGAGTTTAAGATGATATTGAGACTCCTCCTGTCCTCATTCCTTTTCCTTCCTAATAGCTCAGTCCTGAAGCTCTTAGATGAGGCAGAACAATATAGGCAGTGCACTAGTGGGAATGGGAGAGGTGAGCTGCAGTTCCCCAGAGTAGGATGTCAGAGCCCTAATTGAGTGAGGACCATATCACATCAGAGAATAGCCAAGTATAGGGAGTTAGAGCCCAAGCAGAGTGAAGAGGGAATTCACACAAGAAGGCAGCCTGGTATAGGGAGTCAGAGTATAAGGCTGAGGAGGATATCATCAAGAAGGCATGTAGTGTGGCCTGTAAGAACTTGAGCAGGATGAGGCAGTCACTGATGCAATGCAATGATCCAGCATGGGGAATCAGAGCTCAAACAAGAGTGAGGAGGCCATCTGTGTGGAGGGGTAGCCTGACCTGGGTTGTAGGAGTCCCAGCATGGTCAGACAGTGCACAATCTGGGGATGTATTAGAGTGAAGAGTCAGAGCCCAACTAGGGTAAAAAGGGCATCCACACAGAGGTGGTCTAATTAGGAAGTCATCATCAATGCTGTGATTATACCCCTTCCCCTCCTCCACTAAGAACTCAGTATTACTTGCTTCTAGCACAGATACCACTTCTGCAACAGGAATTTTGTAGCCACCCACCACTGCCTGCCAAATTATCAGCACCTGTAGGAGTGATGGTCTTTATCTCACACCAAGGAGACTCCTCAAACACACAAAGGGACTTCAGATTCTATGCACTAAAACAAATGACAGTGTCCACTGCAGTACAAGAGAAGACAACCTTATGAATAGAACTTGCTTATTTTAGCAGAACTAGAACTGAATATGAGTCATCTATTGAATCCCATTTGCAAAAGGGAAAACAAATGAAATCTTGGACTTCAAAAATAGAAATGCAAGTTCAAAACAGATGGTGGTGTATGCTGGTTAGACGGTATTCTTTTAACATGTTTAAAAGAAGTATTGACAAACTGGGATTGTCCCAAGGAAGATAACCAGGAGATCATAGAAGCATGAAATCATCTTTATAAAACACTATAGAAATGCGTGAAGGATGTTTAACCTAGAAAAGAGGGCAGCGACTTGGAGTACATTATTCTCTGCACCTTAGAGGGCAGAATTTAGACATAAACAGGTGAGTTATAAAGAAGCAGATTTTTTTTTTTTTTTTTGAGACAGAGTCTCGCATTGTCACCCAGGCTGGAGTGCAGTGGTGTAATCTCAGCTCACTGCACCCTCCACCTTCTGGGTTCAAGCGATTCTTCTGCCTCAGCCTCCCAAGTAGCTGGGACTACAGGTGTGTACCACCACACCCGGCTAATTTTTGTATTTTTAGCAGAGATGGGGTTTCATCATATTGGCCAGGCTGGTCTCGAGCTCTTGACCTCGTGATCCACCCGCCTCAGCCTCCCAAAGTGCTGGGATTACGGTTGCATTCACCACCATGCCCGGCTAAGGAAGCAGATTTTGACACGGGGAAGAACAGCTATGGCTGTATAAAAATGGAGTTGTTTGTTATAACAGTGTCCCATCTTTATATGTGTTCATACCCTGGTTGGGTGATATTATAAAAGTAATTCCAGCATAGAAAGATAATTGTGATTAGGTGAATTCCAGCAGTTATTGTAACTAAAGACGCTTTGATTCCAGAATAATCTGTTTATTAAACTGAGTTCTCTTTAGTTACTTCTGGGAATGAGGACTCTGAATGAGCGTCTTAAATTTAACAAGTCTGTCTGTGCACAGGCACATTTTATAAGGTAACTGAGCTAGTGAATGGTTATTGCTCATGGTAGACCTATAAATAGTATATCAACTAGTTAATTTATTAATACCCACTACTGGTGAAATAAATACTTGAGGAGAGAGAAACTTCCACTACATTCTGAATCTCATAGGGGCAGGAACAATAATGCCGTCTTTATTTTGGTACAAAAACCCTACTTAAGTGGAGTATTATCTTCCATTTTGTTTCTTTAACAACAGAAATTGCCTGTTGCATCTTTTATCATCTGTGCTAAAATAATGCCTTTTGCTTAGTGGGCATTCTGTCAATATGTTAAAAAGAACTGCTAAAATATTTTTATTTGTGTACAGTACTTGCTTGCCTTGGCAACTGTTATATACCAAAAATATACTTTTCATACTTGGGGATATTTTAGTGCCTCAGAGTTTTCAATATGAGCACCATTTAAGATTATACAGTTATATGAAAATATTGATTTAAATATGTAAATGGTGAGCCACAGATATCACCTGGGTGATGATCATTTGACCAAAAATTCTGGGTTTATGCTTATTTTCTTATGATTTGACTCTTTGTGTAGAAAAAGTATCAAGGTGAATTCAAGTTTTCTGAGAGGTATCACCTTTGTTTTCTCATACCTCACGCTACTTGGGGAAGACAAGAACCTAATTAACAATACTAGAGTGTGTTGATTGTGAACCTCGTCACCTACTAGAGTTAGTATGATCAGGCTCCACCTAGAAGTCCTATTGCTAACCTTTTGGTTTCAAGTGGCTCAGAACAGCTTCTCAGGAGTTATTCATGTTTTCTCCTCATTGTTGTTGCTGGTATGGCTTTTTCTGCCAGTAGGGGTTTATTTATCCTTTCTTGCTTCTACTGTCCCCTCATTAAAGAAGTAACCAGCCCCGATGCTTCTGGGGGCAGTTATTGTCAACTCCTCTATCTGACTTTTCTTTTTCATTGCTGCTGCTGTTCATTGCTTTTCTACTCTCACCTCGTTTCCTCAAGTACCTGATCCTGCTTCTTCCTGCCATTACAGGTCTTTTTGAACATAAGGGATGGTATGTCCCAACCAGTTAGTAACCATTTTCTCCCTTTCTGTGCTGTGGGATCATGATGATTATAACCACACGTCCATCCTCATTCCTGCAATTAGTCAGCTTTTGCAAATACCTGCCATCTCCTTTGCAGAGCATTTTTTAGCAAGTCCCTAGACTAAGCCAGTATTTTGTTAAATAGTTATAAACACTGAGCCTCTATGCCATTAATCACAACTCTGTTACCTCACGGTAAGTTATTTGCCTTGCAAAAGTTGGAGCTCCTGGCCTTGTCCTTCTCTCATGTTCTAGTGTAAATCCTTATGCCCATAAGACATAAGCAAAGCCCTCTTCTCTCAGGTTGTCTTTGTTGGGGAGGAGAGAGGAATGTAGAGTCTTCATGCAAGTAAGACTCCTAGTAACTTGCTCTGATACCCTGGAATCTCTGAGACACCTCAGCCTCATGACTCTTGATACTTCAGGGCTTTGATATTAGAAATACCTCTGAAATTTATCAGAAGTTGTGTCTATTGTGTTGTAGATCATAGTCACTACAACTTTTGCTGCAGTTACTATAACAGTAGGCATGAGATATTACACGTATACCATTTCTTCCTATAATCACAATAAAACTTTAAGGAAGTAACAGACTATGTGACAGAATTAATGGTGTGTTATTAAAGGCACAGGTCTGGGAGTAAATTGACTTGGGTTCTAGAACCAATGGGTGGAAGTTAAAAGAAAACAGAGTTTAGCTTAGCATGAAGAAGAACTTTGTAATAAATAGAGATGTCAAAGGAGGGTTAGGAGTGATCAGTTTCCCATCCAACCTTTTTTTTTTTTTTTTTTTTCCCCTTGAGACGGAGTCTTACTGTCTTGCCCAGGCTGGAGTGCAATGGCCCGATCTCGGCTCACTGCAACCTCTGCCTCCTGAGTTCAAGTGATTCTCCTGCTTCAACCTCCCAAGCAGCTGGGATTACAGGCACTTGCCATCATGCCCGGTTAATTTTTGTATTTTTGTAGAGACAAGGTTTCACCATGTTGGCCAGGCAGGTCTTGAACTCCTGATCTCAGGTGATCCACCCGCCTCAGCCTCCCAAAGTTCTGGGATTACAGGCATGAGCCACTGCACCCGGCCTCTCCCATCTATCTTTGTAGGTGGTAATGCATCTGCTGGCTCTTCACTTGATGGTGGTGTTATAGAAGATGGTTTATTTCTTTTGAGGGGATTGTTCATGCCTTTTAAGGTTCATCACAAGCCTAAAATGCTATTAATTTATAGCCCTAGGTAATTTACTTAAATTCTGGCCGGTGTTGTGCACATACTGAAATGAGGGTGGGCTAGGGCAATTTAGATTCTACAAGTTTCTACCAGCTCTCAAATAGTTACATATTCATAACTATACTAATTACATACCATGTCTTAAATGTATTTTAATAATATGGAGATTGATATTATAAGAATTTTTTATAAGATCACTGGTTATCTTTTGCCCACTGACTTTGCATTACAGCAAATCAGACCAAGTTCTACTGAAATTATAAGTAACTCAAGTCAAAACCACATGTAGTAGATTTTTATTCCCATATGACTATTTACTTTTTTCATAATTAGCAAACTAAACCATGGAGAAGTTTGTCCTTTATACATTACTTAAACAACCTTAACTTCCATTAGAAAATTTTTTGAAGCATAGGTAACTATTTTTCATACTGGTGGAAATCATGATTGTATTTAAAAATTTGCTCTTTATACTTCCGCTTTTAATATGAAAACATCAGTTTAATTAGAGTCGCTCAAAATAGTAGCTTTGAAACATTAATGAGTCATGTTTGTAAAAATGAATTGTAACAGATCATCCATTCATAAATTCAGCCCATTTCAATTTAAGTGAATGACTATGATTCATTCTGAGTACATTGTGTAATAGTCTCAGGCTGTCCCAGAGAGCTATTAAATGTTACTTTTCAAGAGAAAGTGTGTTATATAAGACTTATTTAAGAGAAAATTGCAATATTTTTGTTAGAAAGGAAAATATAGGGAAATTCAATTGTCATCAATTCTTCATGTTCCTAATAAGTAAAATATCACTGTTATAGTTAGTCTCTTGGAAGTATAAAATCTAAGCCAGTTTAGTGAGTGCTATTAAAATAAGCAACAAAAATATTGATTAAAAAATTTTTTTAATGACTGATGACAAAAGGAAATTAGGATCCAGAAAGATGAGTATGTGAAATATCTTATATTAGCTTTTGAATAAATGTTCACAAACCTCTTGCATTCTGGCACTTTTGATATCGTTTAGTGACTAAAATGGACATAAAAGGATCTAAGCCTTCTTTTGAGCTGGCCTCACAAAATGCTATTTTATTACGTAGGTAGAAATATGAATATAAAATGTTTGTTTTGTGTGCCATTCTCTCTTCCTGTTTTCCCCTTTTAGGAAAAAAGCCACTTACTAATAGTAGATAAGAGCTAGGAAATGAGGAGGCTAGAGAAGCAAATTGACTTGGAATAGGGAAAAAATGGAAAGATTAGATAATTTTAAAGACAAGAAAAATGAATTTGGATGTTTTACAAGAGTCAAAAATTTACAGTCAAAAGAGCTAGAGAAGATTTTCATTTTAGGCAGATTTTAAGCTAATTCCTAAGAATTATGTATCTAAGCCAGTTTCCATTTAGTTTGATTTTAAAAGCTGCCTTTTGAATATCTAATACCAATTATAAAATAAATATGTGTAAGGAAAATAAAATGGTAACTTGTTTTTTATAAGAGGGGAAGTTGGTTGGTTTTATAAATTAAGTGAACATTTATGCGGTCAGTTATTTTTACGTAAAAATAGTTGTTATATTCTAGGTAACAGAAATTTAGAAACCTATTTTTCTGTAGAAGAAAGGTGTTGCTATCTGCTTTTGATTTCTCAGATATTTGCTTCTCCTTAGAATGCTATGATCAGATTTTTATTAGAATGAAATTTTCTAAAGGCTTTGATTGGCATTAGCTTCATTACTTATTTGCTTAGGTTAAGATTAGCCCAATAGACATACTATCTTTATGGACCATTGCAAATTTTTCTAATATCTAACCATTTTTAACCTTTTATATATGAATAATTAAGGAAACATTCAATTATAATAAAATTTATTCCTGGCACTATGTAGGCACTCAATAAGTATTTGTTAATTGAGTAAATGATCCCAGTAGATAGTTACATACAACATACAGGGAATCTTTTTCTACTACCTGTGTTTTTCCTCAAAATATTTTTTTAGTTCCACTTCATCATGAAATTACTTGGAAACTGACACCAAAGAGATCATGTTTGGGCACAGTTTTATTTCACTCAGCTTGACTCCAAAATTCTCATACTATGGGAAAATAATCCATAACAGTAGTAAATATTGTGATCATATACTACTACTACTTCTAGATTGAATGATTGTTACACTCTGTCAAGGTCACCAGTAACCTCTGTGTAGCCAGAATGAGTGGTCAATTCTCACTTCTCATCATACTTGACCTCAGTGTATTATTTGAACCAGTAGCGTTCGACCCAGTATATTTAACCCAGTGTATTATTTCCTTCTTCTTGGACACTGTTCTCTTGATTGCCCTTCTACAGTTTATGTATTCTCCTGTTTTTTTTCCAACCGCACTAGTACTTCCTTCTCAGTCTTTTTTTCTTTTTTTTCTTTTTTAAGTAAAGACAGGGTCTCGCTATGTTGCCCAGGCTGGTCTTGAACTCCTAGCCTCAAGTGATTCTTCTGCCTTGGCCTCCTAAAGTGCTAGGATTACAGGCATGAGTCACTGCACACAGCAGTGTTTTCTGATGTGTATTAAAATTTAATTTCAAAAGTATGTAGCAGTTAAGTGAAATAAATAAATCAGTCACAAAAAGATAAATATTGTGTGATTCCACTTACGTGAGGTATCCAAAATAGTCAAATTCATAGAGACAGAAAATAGAATAGTGGTTGTTAGGGACTAGAGGGAGGGAAGAGTGGAGAGTTAGTATTTAATGGGTACAGAATTTTAGTTTTGGAAGATGAAAAATGTTCTGGAGTTGGATAGTGGTGATAGTTGCACAACAATGTAAATGTACCTAATATTGAACCATACACTTAAAATGTGTTAAAATGGCAAGTTTTATCTGTATTTTACCACAATTTAAAAAATTAATTTAGTAAATTTTTATATTTATCAAAAACCATTTTTAAAGCAGCAAATACCTGAAGCCAGAGCTTAAATAATGTGGTAGGCAAAATTCTAGGATGGCCCCCAGTGTTGTTGCCTTCTGTTGTACATAACCTACATAATTTCCAGGACAATGAATATAATGAATGTTACTTTCACAATTGGGTTATATTGTATTGCATGGTACAGATGACTTTTAAGAAAGAGAGATTGTCTGGAATAAACCTCACTAATCAAGCGAGTCCTTATGAAAAGAGGGCTTTTCTGGAAGGGATTTGAAGCATGAGAGGGAAGTCAGCAAGTGAAAGAGTTTTCTTGCTGGCTTTGAAGATGGAAAGGGCCACATGGCAAGAAATGTGGGTGGGCTCTGGGAACTGACTGTGGTCCCTGGCTACCCACCAGAAATGGGGACCTCAGTCCTGCAATCACAAAACTTCATTCTGCCACAACCATAAGCTTTTGGTAAGAGGTCTCCAACCTCCAGATGAGAATACACCCTAGCTCACACTTCGATTTTTGCCTTATGAGATCCCGAACAGAGAAGCCAGTTACACCATACCCAGACTTCTGAAGTACAAAACTGAGCTAATGAATGGGTACTTTTTAAAACCACTGTTTGTTACACAGCAATAAAAAACTAAGACAAATAATATGAACTTTTCTCTTTTCTCATAAATTACGGTACAAAGATAGGCAGTTAGTGCTTGTATGGAGGTGCTGCTCCATAGGTTATACAAGTGGCCTAGGTTACTTTTGCCTTGGCCTGCCATCCCTAGGTTGCTGCCAATGTATGCATGATCCAGGTTGGCTCACCACCATGTCCATGTGCCAAAGAGAATGGAAAAGGGCAGGAGAAGAAAAAGAGATGAGAAATTTGCCCACTTTCTTTAAGAACATATCCCAGAGGCCAGACGCGCTGGCTCACACCTGTAATCCCAGCACTTTGGGAGGCTGAGGTGGGCAGATCACGAAGTCAGGGGTTCGAGACCAGCCTGACCGACATGGTGAAACCCTGTCTCTACTAAAATATACAAAAATTAGCTGGGCATGGTGGCATGTGCCTGTAGTCCCAGCTAGTCAGGAGGCTGAGAGAGGAGAATCACTTGAGGTGGAAGTTGCAGTGAGCCAAGATCACACCACTGCACTCCAGCCTGGGTGACAGAGCGAGACTCCGTCTCAAAAACAAAACAAAACAAAAAACAAAAACATCCAGGAGATTGCACAGATCGGGGGTCTGTGCTTTTACCTCTGACTGCTGCTTCTGTCACAGACATGCAAACAAAGAAGTGGGCAGCCATTGTTATTGTACGACCCTCTATTGTAAGTGCCCCCCCCCCCCCCACCCCCTGGCTGTTGTGACTTCCAGGGGATTTAAAGAACAACACCCTTTTATCCCCCACTTTTTTTTCCCCCGTCTGGGAGCCATGCATTAAAGATTAGGCCAGTCAACATGTACCATAGGCCAGGCTCAGTGGCTCATGCCTGTAATCACAACACTTTGGGAGGCCAAGGTAGGAGGATCGTTTGAGGCCAGGAGTTCAAGACAACACAGTGAGACCTCATCTCTACTACTGAAAATTTTTTTTAAATTAGGCATGGTGGTGTATGCCTGTAGTCCCAGCTACTCGGAAGGCTGAGGCAGCAGGATTGCTTGAGCCTAGGAGTTCAAGGTTGCAGTGAGCTATGCTTGTGCTATTGCACTCCAGCCTGGGCAACATAGCAAGACTCTGTCTCAAATCTGCTTTTACAGGGAAAACTGAAAATGACCATACATGCTCAGGGAAAGACATAGGCTCTCAGAAGACCTTAAATGTACATCTCAGGCTGATCCTTGGCAAAGAGATAGTCTACAACAATAAAAAAATCAGAACAATAACAAAAAACAGCCAACTCTGGGGAAAGAGAAGAAACTGATTTCCAGAGTTTCTACATGATTAGATTTAAATGTCCAGTTTTCAACAAAAAAAGATTACAAGGCATACAAAGAAACAGAAAAGTATTGCCCATTCAAAGGAAAAAAAAGAAATAAACAGAAATTGTTCATGAAAAAAGACTCAGTGGTAGATCTACTAAATACAGACTTAAAAAAAAAAAGAAACAACTCCTGGGGCTGTGAAAGAAAACAGAGACTTTAAAACAACTCTCTTAAAGATGCTCAGAGGAATAAAGTCCCTGACCATCCAGCTAAACCATGGGGTACAGCCCATGAATCTGTATGTAATCACACATCTGGCCATTTCTACTTCCATGCAGAGTACACAGCCAGTTGCACTGCTTGAAGTTCTGCCCACTGGGAAGATTTCCCTTCACTGTTGTCCTTCAAGAATGTCCTAGAAAGGGACTGTAGTGCTGCAGCTGTTCACTTTTCGGTGATGCCTGCATATCATGCAGATCCATTTGTGAACCAGGCCCTATCTTCTCTTCCTGTGTCAACTGATCATAGGGAACTCTCCATGAGGCCATAGGTGCAGGCTGGGGGAGAGAAGGCAGGGTGGCAGGAGTGGAGACTATGGGCATTTGAGACACTTCCTCATGTAACTTACTTGTGCCTGCAAGACCTGCTCGAGCTCGATCACTTCCATTTGATGATGGAATGCTGCCATGCATGAACCACTTTATGGCTAGATGGGTCAGAAAGCACCCAGTTCATGATGGGCAGTTAGGTCACATGGTGACTTGATGACCCATAGTCAAATATTCAGTTTCCACCAAAGACCAGTAACGGGCCAAGAGCTGTCTCTCCAAAGGAGAGTAGTTATCTGCAGAAGATGGCAGGGCCTTGCCCCAAAATCCTAGAGGTCTTTGCTGTGATTCACCTATGGGGGCCTGCCAAAGGCTCCAAACAGCATCCCTATCTGCCACTGACACCTCAAGCACCATTGGATCTGCTGGGTCATATGCCCGAAGTGACAGAGCAGCTTGCACAGCAGCCTGGACCTGTTGCAGAGCTTTCTCCTGTTCTGGAACCCACTTAAACTGGCAGCCTTTCAGGTCACTCGATAAATGGGCTGAAGTAACACACCCAGATGAGGAATGTGTTGCCTCCAAAATCCAGTTAGGGCCACTAGGCATTGTGCCTCTTTCTTGGTTGTAGGAGGGGCCAAATGCAGCAACTTATCCTTCACCTTAGGAGGAATGTCTCAACAGTCTCTCTTTTTCCATTTTTCTGCCTTCTTATCTTCTAGCGGTACTGGCAGCTGATTAGGTTGTGCCCATCCAGATTAAGGTTGGGTCTGCCTTTCCCAGCCCACTAACTCAAATCCTTTGGCAACCCTCACAGACATACCCAGGATCAGTACTTTGTATCCTTCAGTCCAATCAAGTTGACACTCAGTATTAATCATCACACTTCCTTCATACCTTTGTTCACATTGTTCCTTCTTATAAAAATCACACGGGAGCATGCATACATACAGGTGAGAGCTTTCTGAATCTTTCCAGCCCTTCAAAACCCAATACTAGTTACATCTATTTTGAGACTCTTTCTGACCACTCCAATGTTAAAAAAAAAAAAAAAGTGCTCCTTAATTTCTTGTAATATATATATTGTCAGGCTTATATCTCTAATCTGGCATGTTATTTATTGGTCTATATTGTTATTTGTCTTTTTTTTCTGTCTTAGAGTCCATCTTTAATAATGTAATTAGGTGCTCATTGTCTGCCAAGATTGTGTTGTATGCATTGATTGCATTAATCAACTTTAAATCTTGAGAGGAACCTGAGATTCATAAAAAGCCTCATACCTAGTTATTGGTGGATCTAGAACCCAAATGAAAGTCTTTTTGATTTCTAAAAAATAATTTTTACCTGCACCAAGATATCTTAGAATCAACTGGGGAGTTTAAACATACAGATGTGTAGGCCCACATCAGCCTTTCTCAACTGATTTATGATACAAAACCATGATACAGTGGTAGTATAGTCTTTGTAGGCTACATTCCCCTCCGCTCTCCTCCCCGTAGCACTTACAACTGCCCCATACATATAGAAATTCAGTAAATGTTTATTTACTTATTTTAGGCATATAACAATAGAATTGTCTTTATTTCAGCACTTAGTCATTTCTAATTGCACAGATATTGCCTTATAGATCCTCAAGTAATGAAAAAAGGGAGAGAAAGTGACTTTGTTATTTAATTAGCATATGTATTAGCTAATGGTTATCGAACGATCCCTGTATCAGTTAGTGTTGTAAACACTCTACATGTGATTAACCTATTTAGTCCTCCCAGCAACCCTTTCAGCTAGCTATTATCTTCATTTTATATACGAAGAAATTGAGACACAGGTTAATAATTCACCTGTAGTTACCAGTTACTGAATGACTCAGCTGCGACCTGAACTCAGGCAGTCTGGCTGCAGAGTGCATACTTCTAACAGTTACCTTACAGTGACTTCTCAAACATAGAGTACCTAAGATGGTACTCTACTCATAGTCCAACAATGATTAGTTCCTCCAAACCATGTACTTGCTTCCTGAAATATTTAATATATTACAAAATTGAATGCTGAAACCAAATTATTATACCAAATACTCTACTCATAAATTTATCTTTGAACCTCAAGACTATCTCTATCAAAAAGTGCCATTTAGCTTTACATGATTTATATTGCATGATGCTGGGGCAAACAGAGTATCTTTTGGTTTTAATTGCAAGATGTAGTTTTTCCTCAGAGCATTGAGAGAACATGTTTTATTTCCTTTACTAATCCTCTGTTTTGAGGAGTGATTTCACTGAAATAATTTTTTTAAAGAGTGAACGATACAGATTTTATATTAAACAAAACACTGAGTATGAGAGTTTGAAAAAGGCTCTTTCTTCATTTATACCTAAGAAATACCTTAATTTTGATTACCCTAAATGGCAGAGGTGGGGTGGGGTGACTAATATCATTTGATTCTACTTTTTTGGAAAGAAATCTTCATCAGTTGGTTTTAAGATATTTTTGCTAAAGATGATATTATTAGAGTTAATAACAATAGGCGTAAAAAGTGTGTGCTTTAAACCTTAACCTAAGCACAGAGTGTCCTTGTAAAATACCTTTCTGATTAACTGAAAACCAGAAGCCTTTTCCAACTCATTTTACTGAAAATATTTATAGAATAACAAATTCAGCCATGGTAAGCAGAATATACTGAAAATAATTCAGTCTTTCAGTGCACTAAATCATTGTAAGTATTAATAATACTGATTGTACTATATAGTTGTAGATTATGTAGAAGATAGAGTTGAATCTAGATTAGAATATGGCCTGGGGTTGCTTTTTAAACCCATTACTTTATGTAAATAATTCTTAACCTAATATTTGCAATCACTATTCCAAAACACTGGAGATGTAGTGATAAGCAACATAGACTGTATCCCTGACTCCCATGAAGTTTACAGTTTCCTAGGAAAGACAGAAGATTTAAGGAATTTGATGAACTGAGAGAAGTGTTGTGATTGAAAAAGAAAAAGAAAAGGCACTATGGAAGCATATAGCAAGAGCATTCAAACCAATCCAGGGACTAGAAAATACTTCCAAGAGGACACTTACAGGGTGAGCCTACTCTATTCTTTTTCTCTCAAAAATGGAAGATTAAAAAGTTTTATTAGGTGTTTGCTTTAATCAGGACCATTTATTTGATATATATTATTAAGGATTTCAACAAAATTAACTCTTTTGTAATAAGAAAAAACATTACTTTTGCATGGAAAATACAGATCCATGGAAAATAATTGTGGCACATTTCCTCCAAGTATATGGTAGGATTATAGGAGGTTTTTCTTCTTTATACTTTACATATAATTTGATAATGTCAGCATGAATTTCATAAATAATTATACAAGTGAAGTTTTAACCCCTTTTAAATTGTTTAGTCCAACTTTATTTAAAAATGTATATTTTTTAAAAAAATTAAGACCCTAAGCTCATTCAGGAAAGTGAGATACCATGGTGTTTTTGGTGCAGATAAGTGGATTTTTAAACTAGTAAAAACTAAAAAATCAGACATATGAAGGTTATCAATACATCATTATAGTCCATCAGTTTTCTAAAAATCAAGGGAGTGGAAGAAAAGAAATGTCTAAATTTCATATCATAATATAGAACTGGCTTAAAGGATTCTGACACTCGGGATAGATAAGAAACCCGCTGGTCCAAATGCAGTGGTGTTTACAACTAATTGATCACATCCCGTTATGGATTTCTTTGTTTCCTTTCCACTCCCACTGCTTCACTTGACTAGCCTAAGAAAATAAAATAAAATATAAAAGAAACTCAAGGCAGAGAATCTTTATACCTTGAGGATTTATGATTTCTTAACACTATGAAAGAATGTCTAGAAAGGTCACCTTCCTTATTAAAAATAAAAACCATACTCTCCAAAGTTAGCTTCATTAGAAGGATATCCTGGTGAGAAGGACAACTGAATCACAAACACAGAGATTTACCTTAGTTTAGCCTTGTAGTAACTTCTACCAGATTTTTTGATTCAGGGAAGTACTAATTAAGCATTCTAACCCAGGGGCAAACCTTTGTAATTTTTTTCCAGGAGCATACCTGAGATGAGGCTAGGATGTCCAGAGAATACTTATATAACGTTATAAAGAAACTACCATGAATTTATCTACTGTCATTTACATGCTTTTGTACCATCTGCAGAAAATGTTCTAGGAAACAGAAAAGATCTTTCCTGTCCTTTGTTTGTATGGCAGCATGTTGGATGTGATTTTTAGACACTACCTAGATATATAGAGATAGAAAAATCATTCTCCTCCAACTTATCTAGGATTCATTCTCTAAGTTTTCCTCTGTTATGGCAACAAACACTAAGCATAATTTCATTTTTCAGAAAGTTTCTTCCTGTATCTAGAGAAGTGTGACTTGTGCTCCTGACTGTGGTTATGGTCTTTGATTAAAGTGCATCCAAACATGTCACCATTAACCATAAGAATCACAAAATAACATAATGGTTGCAGGACAGGATTTCTTTACAGGTATGTTATTTTCTCTGTGGCTCCAGAGGTTAAAATTATGACTCTACCAGAGTTGAGTAGAGTTAGCATTGGACTCTGATCCCAAAACCCATGTGATACCATTGTTTGAAGATGTTCATTCACTTTTAAAGAATGAATTTTAATCAAATCCAGTTTCCATTCTTTATGGTTTAACAGAGTTCTGTCTTTGACATTCCCTTCTGCTTTATCATGTAATCCTTCGATATTTTTGGAAAATCCTTTCATCATTACAGTAAAATACCATCATATTTCAATATTTTAATACTATTTTTAGTCTTAATGTGCTGAAGTTTCTCACTTCTTTTGTGTCCAGTCTTCTGTATTCAGCCACTTGCTAGAACACAGAAAACACAGTCACTGAATGTGTGCTCTTTTCCCTGGAGAGAGAATTTGTTTTAAGTGCCTTTTCATGTCCTGAGGGACAACTCATTCTTGACAGTTATTTGAAAGACTTAGGCCTTGCCTCACAGCCTAGTACGACAGACAGAAAAGTAACCCACAGTTAAAACAAAGAAGGCCATGCTAAGTGCTATGATGGAATTTATGTGGGAGGCCAGGGTAGGAATACCTGAGCAAGCATAGGGAAGTCATTGAGTGCTTAGGAAAATATGATGCTTGAAGAAGTAGAAGTTAGCCAGAAGAAAAAAATACATAGAAAAATATCTTCGAGACAGAAGGAACAGCATGTGCAAAGCCCAAGCACACACAGGTTAGAGGAAACGGAAAAACTGTGATTAGAGAGGTAGCTTGGAGAAGAGACTGCATGGTAGAGTATCTGAAAATGAGACTAAAAATATATGCTACTTTGCAAATACCATTATATGCCATGCTAGAGATTTCACATTTTATTCTGAAAGGAAAGGGAACCATTGAAGGATTTTAAGCAGGGGATAACCAAAACTATAGTAATAAGAATGAGACCTGGAAGCTCAGTGTGGAGGGTGGGAAGAAACTAGGATGATTTACAAATTTCACAGTCAAGAGCTATGAGAACAACTGTCTCAGCAGTTTTTATATTTTCCAAATGTTTCTTTTAGATGATTAGCGGTTAAAAAAAAAAAAACTTAGAATGAGGGAAAGCCCTTGCTTTTTTACATTTTTTTTTTAAACACTTTTTCTTAAGAAACAACACTGGTTGAGGAAACGCCACCAAAGCAAAAGCCTGAGGGTATGGGAAAAGGCCCTTGGCATGTTTTCATGTTAGTCTATGTCAGAGTAATGATGACAGAATGAAAGGTTATTAGATGTGCCTCCAGCTTTGATCTCTGTTTGGTTTTCCAGTTCCCCTGGGAAGTGCCAGTCTTACAACATAAACTAACAGGAAGGGTAATGCTTTAAGTGTACAGGCCTAGTTTCTTTTTGGGAGAACCTACAGCAGGATGTGAACATTCTGTGCCAAGCCTCCAGGGGTAAGTTATGTTCCTTTTATAGAAGAGAAGATTTCCAATTAGGTGTGGGTGTGTTTAATTCAGGGATAATATATTTTGAAACCTTATACATACGATTACTCATAAGCCATCCAGCTGTAACCATTTAAAAATTGATATTTTGATGCCCGAAAAGACTAATAAAGTTTTAAAATTATAGGCCCAAAGAAGAAGTGACTATTGGGAAGAAGACCCTGAAATTACAGTAAATTGTAAGGCCATAGTGTAGTGCTCCAAATCTGAATCAAAATGATACTTTGTCAAGCACAGCATATTATATAAAATGCTTAATAAATGGAAACATATCTGCAGAAGATAGTCTAAAAAGCCTAGATACAGAAGCCTTTTTACAGATAATTCAGATGGCTAGTAGAACCTTAAGACATGTTTCTAAGGGCCCAGACCTTAAAGCACAGAAGCTGTGAGGAAACTAACATATAGATTCTTTTGTATGGGCAATCTATAATTAAAATAAAAAAGTTTAGCTATTATGTAAAAAGAGAACCTAGCACAACCCTTTTTGACACTAGCAGTACTGATTTAATGCAGTCTGCATGGTAGATGACTAGCCTGCTTTGTCACTTGAGCGGTTTTTTTCAGTCTGTGGCCTTAATGTTTGATCCTGACAGGATTTGCGTCACTGATCCATATCACTGCCTGTGTGATGTCAAAGTGTGGGTGTTCAGTTATTGAGGCATAGTTAACCTAATGTGCTGCAGTAAATCCTAAGTGCTCCTTCCTACTAAAATAACAAAAGAATGATTCATCATTGTTCATATTAGGCTGATACTAAAAATAGTAATGTTCACAACCTGCTGCATTCATGGACATTAATATCACAGCCTCTGCAGCTTTCTAAACAAGTGCACTAAAAATAATTTCTTGTTTAGAAACAGGTGCTTGATAAACACATCTCCTTCAAGTTTTCTATTTATATGCAGTTCAATTTAGTGCTAAAGGTAGATTCTAACCCTAAGTCATTCTTCAAATGTACTCTACTTAGTGTTTATCACTGATACATCTAATTGTGCTGCAAATCTAATCATAGAAATTTTCAGTTTTGTACACAGTTAATGAAATTATCCACAATTCTGAATCATACTTAGGCCCCTAATTTAAGCATTCTGCTTTATCCAAACTTTAAAAAGAATAATAAATTTCCAAGGAAAAGAAAGGTCTCTAAACATCTAAGCGTGAACAATGACCTTGATCTTTTCTCTTTTTTCTGTAACTTCCTTATTCTGTTCCCAAGTTCTGACTCACCAATTTGGTGAGTTCCTAGATCAAGGCTTACACTAATTCCCTGCCTTATATGAATAAATGTTGCTAGGTGTTTCATAGCCTTAATAAATAAGCATTCCTTATTAGTAGGGGAACCTTATATCCCAATTTGTCTAAGACAGTTCTGGTTTTTGCCTCATCTTGATATCTAACTGGTATGACATTTGTCTTGGATTTATCATTTTTAAAACAATATTATTAGTAGTTCATTAAAATAAGTTGTGACAGATTTGGTTGACCACCATTTTGAATTTCCAGCTTCCGCCTTGATCTCTAGTAAGTAGCTCATCCATCTCTTTTTCACTTTAAACTTGTGGTTAAATCTTAGACAACCCAAAATAAATCATTCTCTCTTCCTGACCCTTGCCAGAAGCAAGTCTTAATTAACAGTAAGTGAAAGTGTGCTTAGATTTAAAGGACTGGGAACTAACTCCTTTCAGTTTCCTGGTGGTAGTGGCAGAAGTATTTGATGCTGCTGTCTTTGCTGGCCACTTGGTGTCACCAGGGCACCAAGCGGAAGGACCAGTGGGAAGCATATAGGTTAAATAAATAAATATGAGGAAATTAAATATTTCTGCCACTGAATATATAAAAAATAGCTTGAATGATTTTTATCACTTATTTTATTGTGTAAATCTATAACTGTTACTTGGCAGTACTTTTTTATTTTGCAGTAAACTCTCTCAGCAATAATGAGCTCAAAAACAAGGTCTAAATTTGGTGAAACATGCAAAAGAAAAATAAAGACAATTCAGTGAGATTTGTAAAAATATTTAATGTTTTTATAGTACTTAATATTGTAAAAATATTTGAAGTATTTACACATCTCAATAAGAAACAAAAAATAGAACTGAGAGTATCCTCCACTTAGGAGACATGCTCCCAGCTTACCAGATAGCACCTTAGAAACAGTTTTTCTTAATATAAATGTTGTAGTCTTAAAATATTACAAAAAAGAGTCAATTGAAGGTATCAGCAGCTTTAAGTTTATAAACTATAAAATACAACATTGTAAGCAATTTTATTTTAAAAATTAGGATGACTATTTGAAAGAAGAAATTTTTCAATTAAATACCAGTGATAAGGAATTAAAGACAGGTATAGCTAAGAAATTAAAATACTAAGAATAATTGTTCCATTTATATTACTCCAATATTCAGATCCTCAATATGAAGAATACCTTTAAATGCTCTTTAATGTACTTGCATATGTTTTTTAATAAAGCATTTTATTTTTCGATAGACTTTGTTAGAACTTTATCTCCCTCAGTGTGATTAAAATATATCAGTCAATAAAGAAACATATCAAATGATGTATTTTTAATGATTTTTAGCCCCCTTTTTCACTTTCAGAAGTGTTCCTGATTGGATGATGATAATATAATTATCCTACCTCTGCTCTGTTTCCTCCTTCTTCCTGTCACCAGAGCTCAGCCAGCCTGAAAGATAAATCCCTATCCCTCTTACTGCTAAGCGTTATTCCCAAACCCTTATCCATAGATGTAGGGACATTTCATCAGTCTAGGAAATGGGAATAATAAAGATAATGTACTGGTTTTTCATTAAGTTAAATTTATTTACTCAAGACTTTATAAAAATTCTGAAGTTAAATATTTTATAATGTTTGAAGTTACAGTATCCTCTCTTTATGAATTGATGTGACAATATAGGATAGACTTCCTTCTGTCCGTTCTTAATTTCTTCTTAACTTTTAATGTCTTTACTTGGCCTAATGAAAAGCTGGTTAATGAGTCCCCAGAATTTGTTTTGAAATTTTGCTGGCACATAAATCCAAATGTTTGGGAAATACTAACTTAGAACACAGATAACTTCTGTATTGACCATTTTCTGGTTAATATCTAACCTCCTAACCTTATCCAGGCACCCTCACCCTTCAAATCAATCCAAAATATATTTGGCCTTAGACTGATCCTCACATTGCTTTCCTATTAGCATGTATAATGTAAAGTAAAACTTTTGTTGAATCGACATCTTAGTATAAGTAAAGGGGAAAATTATAGAGAAAGAAATCAGCGACTATCTGGTGAGATATGCAGGTTGATTAAGGCCTCTGAACGGGAAAAGAGGTAAAACCTGGGTGAGAAAATGAGAAACAGTTAAAAGGAGAAGAAACAAGGTTTGATTTGTGCCCAAGGACAAAATTATAGTTTCTAATTCTTCACTCCCCTTATCTCCTTTAAGACTATTTGCTTATTTCATTGTCGGTCACTCCCTGGCAATAGACTCCTTCCCATGGAGCACCTGGTTAGTTGCAGATTTCATTGATCTTTCCTTGGTCCCTTGACTCTGTGGACATGTGTCAATTAAGCTCTAAGCTGCATGAGTTTAACACATATTATTTAGATGCTTATTCAGAACCTGCACTTTAATACTGCCACAAGAATCAGAGTCAGGGTCAGAGTCAGTCTTTTGAAATATCTGATAAAAATAGGTAGAAGAGTAAAAGAGTGTACCTCACATCCCATCCTTTTATATCTTAGTGACCTGAAACCACTCTTTGTTTAGCTGAACGAGTCTACCTTTTAAATTTTTGGACATGCAAATGACCCTGATTATTATAATCTAACAGCAGCCTTAATAAACAGCTGATCTGGTTTGCCAGGAAAAAAAAAAATCAAAATCAACTCTTCTTTTAATTTGCCTCATAGCTGACAATCTCTTTCTGCACATCAACTGATTCATCTGTTGTAGCTGTTCATTTTGCAACTATATTGGAGGACATGTTGCTAAAAGTTAGACATTTATGGATGCTTTACTGAATTTTATATATGGTAGAAGTCATCTTGGACTATACCTGCTTTAGTTTAGTTTTTTTTTTTTTTTAAGCCAAATCATTGGAATCATGTTGTATGGCAGTGTGGGCAATACTTACACTGCAGAAGGGAAGAACTAACTTAACCAACTTAACAGCGTGGTCCTTGGTACCTGATTTTAATCATGTTTCAGCTTACACAAAGCAGAGAGCTTTTATTGCTCATCCTCTAGTAAGAGCTTAAGACTAGCCTCCCTCGTTTTTAAATTTTTATGTATTTATTTATCTCACTATTTTGCCCAGGCTGGTCTCTAACTCCTGGGCTTAAGCATTCCTCCCACCTCAGCCTCCCCAAATGCTGGGATTACAGGCATGAAGCAAGCCTAGCTTTTTTTTTCTTGATTTTTTTAAGCTTACTCTTTATTCTTATTGTTTTTTCTATATTAATTTTCCCTTTTCTTCAATTTATCATGGCTTGTGTTTTGGTTTGGTTTTGGTGCTACATATATCTTAAATCACCTTAAATTGTCTTTTGGAATGGGTTGAGCTACTAATTCACTGATTGTTTTCCATATAATATCTCTTACTTACTAGAAACAGTTTAGGATCTTTCTTCACAATAGTTTCAGTGAGATAAATGTAGGTACATTTTGCTTTATTATATGTAACTAGCAGATACTTAGGGCATAATAGTGTTGGGTTTTCCATCCAAATGTCAGTGCTTTTTGTGTGCTTTAGGCGATATTGACTCCTTCCTTCAGAACCCTTCTAAGAAAACTTAACAAGACTTAACTTCAACCCTTACTATTCTCCCATTTGCCACAGAGTTCTCATCCTCAGTGTTAGTGACGTGGTCACTACATTCAAGGACCTTTTGGTTATAGTGAGGACAATACAGGATGCATGTATTTTTTGTTTCCTAAAGACCTCGTTAATTTGAGTATATGCGTCAAACAATTTTTCTATAGGAATAAACACAGAGGATGCATTGAGGAGATTACAGTTTATAGGAATGCATTATGCAGTGACCAGTATATTTTTCATTTTCCCATTCTTGTTTAATTATATGATAATTTTAGCAAACTTAAAAATGTACCTGCTTATTTTTGTAATATTATCTCAGATATTTTGCAGAGAGCTATCTTAATAGCATGGCATGTCATAGCAGTTGTTTGGATTTCTTCATAATATTTTAACATATTAACTACCATTCCTGAACTGTTGATTTTCAGGTAGGCTTGTCAATACAAGCACTAGCACTGTGCTTAGGTGACATTGCTTAAGCACTTACTGTGTACCAAACACTGTTCTAAGTGCTGTACAAATATGAACTTATTTAATCTGCATAATATCTCTATGAAATAGAATAATTATTTCCAATTTGCATGTGAGAAAACTAAGATACAAAGAGGTTAAGTAACTTGAAAGGTCTCACAGCTATAAGCTGTCGTTAGAATTAGACGGGCTAGCTGAGTCCATGTTCTTCATCACTACCTTATGCTGCCTTATGTTTAGGCTATAACAAATTATAATAAAATGAATGATAAAATAGCAAAATAGTAACACAATTCCATTTGAAGACATTTTGATCCCAGTGAAAACAAATGTGGTTCACACAGTATTGACAAGGATAGACTGGTATTTTACCAGCTTGAGTGGCATCACCCAGTTCATGTGGAAGCATAGTAGGCTACAGTAAAGAATTTGGACTTCATCTCATCACAATACAGAATGGTCTCTGGGTTATAAGCAGAGGAGGATACAATGAAATTTGTTTTTTAGATCAGGCTAGCATTAGTATGAGAGATGTATCAATTGCTAGGGACTGGGGGCAAGGAGACCCATTAGGAGAATACTGGAATAGTTCTAGAAAGAGCCTAGTGCTGCTAAGGCAATAGCAATGGAGTAGAAGAGAACATGGATTTGAGAGATATTTAGGAGATAAAACTGTCAGAACTTCCAAATAGATGATGTGGAAATTGAGATGAGGGGGAAAATAGAGTCTAGGATTATTCTCACATTTCTGGCTTAAGATTTACTTATCATGGGAAACACAGAGGCAGAGTGACTATTGATGGAAAAAATAATTGGTTTTGAGTTTTATGTAACTTAAGTATTATAGATCTAGAGCTCAAGAAAAAGTCTGGATGAGATACAGAATGATAATCTTTCATGAGAGTAGTAAATAAGATCATCTTGAGAGATCATGTAGAATAAGGGAAGTGGACCAAGAGCAAAACTCCCAGGAAAACAAACACTTAAGGAAGAGCAGAAGACAAGAAGCCATTAAAGAAATTGAAAAAGTATGATCAGGAGGTAGAAAGGAAACTAGGAGAAACTAATATTTCAGATGTTAAGGAAGAATATTTAAGAGAGTTGTTAGCAATGTTAATTGGATTTGGTAAGTAAGAATTTCATCTCAGTGACTTTTGCCAGTGCAGTTTCAGTAGAGTGGGCTGGACAAAAGCCTGATTATGGTGGATTGCAATGTGATTTTGGGGCCGGGCGCAGTGGCTCATGCCTGTAATCCCAGTACTTTGGGAGGCCGAGGCGGGTGGATCATGAGGTCAGGAGATCCATACCATCCTGGCTAACACTGAAATCCCATCTCTATCTACTAAAAATACAAAAAATTAGGCAGGCATGGTGGGGGGCGCCTGTAGTCCCAGCTACTCAGGATGCTGAGGCAGGAGAATGGCGTGAACCCAGGAGGCGGAGCTTGCAGTGAGCTGAGATCGCGCCACTGCACTCCAGCCCAGGTGACAGAGTAAGACTACGTCTCAAAAAGAAAAGAAAAAAAAGAAAAGAAAAGAAATGTGATTTTGGAGACTTCCATTTCAAGTCATTTGGTAGAATGGATGCTCTGCTCTAAGTACCATCCTCTTATTAAAAAAAGATCTTCTGTAAGAATTTTAATTGCATTGTTGTGCCCACAAAAAGTAAGAGACATGTCCTAGGGGATAGGGAGCAAGAAACAATGCTGGGACAGTTGGTTATCCATTTGGATTAAAATGGAATCAGATCCTTTTCTCATACCTTACCCCAAAATTAATGCTTGAAGACTTAAAGACTTATGTGAAAGGATAAACTTAAAAACAATAATAAAGAGAGAGTATCTTCATGACTACAGAGTAGAGAAAGTTTTTTTAGGATGCAAACACACAAAATGCTAACTATCAAATGATCAGTAAATTTGACTCCATTACAATTAAGAACTTTGGTACATCATAAAATATATGAAAAATATAAGTCATAAACTAGGAAGAGTATATTTGCAACCAATGTAACTGTAAGGAATTAGTATCTAGAATACATAAAAACTCTTCCCAATCTATTTTTTAAAAAAGACTACCCAGTAGAAGAATAGGTGGAAAACATGGACTGGGTAATGCAAAATAAGATCAAAGTGAGATTGGCAAAAATTTAAAAATCTAAATACCAAGTAATGGAGAGAATGTGAATCAGTGGAACTTCTTATACATGCCTGGCTGGTAGGAATATAAATTAATATACTCGGGAAAACTATGTGGCACTATCCTATAAAAACTAACATTCACAAAACCCTAAGACACAGCATTTCCTCTCTTAGGTACATACCTTAAAGAAACATTTGCACATGTGGGCTGAGAGACATAGAGATAGCAGCAGTGTTCTGATCCATGCTTCTCTCTAAGAGATAGCATTAGATTGTCTTCTCTATCTACTTTAATTCCTTTGTTGATGTCATCCAGTCTTATGGATTTAAAGCCTATCTACCAAAGACTCTGGAATTTGTATCTCTAGACTAGGTAAGTATTTCCTTGAACTCCAGAATAGTAAAATGAACTGCCTGCTAGTTGAAATCTCCATTTGGATGACTAATAGACATTTCTAACATAACATGTCCAAATCTGAACACCTGATCATCCCCAAATATGCTTCATCCACTTTTGTGCTATTAAAATTAGTACTGCTATGAATGTTCTAAATTACATCCTTCAGTTGGTGTTATATGTAAGCATTTCCACTGCCCATATACTTAAAAGTAGAATTACTAGATCATAGAGTATGCATATGTTCAACTTTAGTAGATATTGCCAGTTTTGCAAAAATGGTTGTACCATATACTTACCAGCAATATGTATAAGTCAGATGAATTTTTTTTAATATAACTTAGATCATGTTTTAAAATCCAGCAATGGCTCTTATTTTACTCAAAGTAAAAGCATACAGTAACCTATGAGGCCTAACAGAGTATAACTCATTTCCCTCTTAATCACTCTAACCTCACTCCTTTTCTCCCCCTTCACTCATGCTGCTCTGGTGACAGTGGTGTCCTTGTTAAGTCTTAAACATGCCAGTCATGTTCCCCCTTAGGGCCTTTACACTGGTTGCTCCCTCTGTGTGTAGAATGTTCTTCCCTCAGATATCCATATGGCCCACTCCCACACTTCTTTCAAGTCTTGGTTCAAATATGACCTTCTCATTGAAACCTAAACTGATCTCTGTATTTTAAGTTGCAATATTCAATCTTCCCCCTCACCATCAGCCTATCTTAGTACTTAAAATCCTTTTTACCTTACTCTGTTTTATTTGTTTCTTTTGAGATGGGGTCTCACTCTGTTGTCCAGGCTGGAGTGCAGTGGCAGGATCACAGCTCGCTGTTATCTCAGCTTCCTAGGCTCAAGCAAGATTCCCGCCTCAGCCTCCTGAATAACTGGGACCACAGGCATGCACCACCACACCCAACTCAGTTTTTGAGATTTTTTATGGAGATGGGTCTCACTATGTTGCCAAGTCTAGTCTTGAACTCCTGGGCTCGAGTGATCCACCTCAGCCTCCCAAAGTGCCGGCATTACAGGCACGAAGCAGCACACCCAGCCTCTCTTTTTTATTTTATAGCATTTATCACTTTCAAATATACTTCGCGATTTACTTGAATATGATTTACTTATTTACCATGTTATTATTTTCTTCCTCTAGTGCCCAGAACACTATCTGGCACATTGTAGATAATCTATATATGTTTGTTAAGTGAATGAAAGCAAAAAAAAAACCAACAACAGAAACTGAAAAGAGCCCAAAAGCTAATGACAGAATAAACAAATTATAGTTATTTACATAAAAACATAAATGAAAATGAGGAAACTACAGCTATATGAAACTACATAGATAAGTCCTAGAAATCATAATATTCTTTAGGGATATATGTGATTTTTTTGTAGGAAATTATTTTTAAAAGAAAGGTAAGAATAAACTCAAAATTCAGGATAGTGGAGACATGAGTGGCACAAAGTGATGGATTAGATGGTGAAGGAGCACATGGATGCAACAGTGTTGGTATGATCTGTTTCTTGGCTTGGATGGTGGATTTGAAACAGTCACTTTAATGACTTGCACTATTTTCTTTTGTATGTATCAAATATTGCATAATCAAAATTTTATTTAAAATGTGAAAGTGAATGTAAGGTCAGAAAATAGAGTCATGTTATAGAGTTAATGTTATATAGAGTTATGTTAGAAAGTAGAATTATATAGAGTTATGTTAGAAAATAGAGTTACTGTTAATTTTGAGAAGTTTGAGAAAAGAGTGGTAGCTGGATGGTATGATGGGGCAGAAAAAAAGTGTCAGTGAGAGATGGATGATATGCGTGGTTTGTGTGTGAAACTTTACCATGTGTATGGGCACAGATGCAATGGTTCAAAGAGACTGAACAAAGGAAAAGGTAAAAATACCTGACAGGACAGAAATGACCAGTGAAGCCAAGTCCAAGTGGAGGATCAGATCAAGAGTAAAAGAGGAAAGATACCTTTGATCTAGTGAAGGAACAATGCTTCTTCTGCAAATAGAGGAAAGGAATTAGAAAAGGTTGTATGTAATATTGAGTTCAGTTCCATAACATCAAGAGTTCAGTTTCATGTCAAATAATGTGAAGAGTTCAATTTCGAGATATGGTTGAAGTCAGGTTGGGGAGGGCTCTTAAAGTGTAACGAGAATCTCTGATAATCATCCTAGAAAACAGTGTAAGTGATTGACCAGGGAAAGATTCATGAAAGGATTCCTGAGCAGTGCTGACAGCTGAGTTAAGGCTGAAGATACTAAATTTATAAACATGCCAGTCTGAGTACTGCTTGATTTCTACAGCTCAGGTGTAAGAGAAGACTGATTGAACTTGGAGATTTTCAGGAGATGGGGAAGTCGAAGGAAGACATGGATGGGAAAGGAAATCAGGCTATGAAGGCAGTGTTGGATCAGGAGAAAAGGGAGATCACTATGAAGAACACATGTAGAAGAAAGAGAACTGGAGAGATGAAAGAAAGATATGATGGCCACATGAAAGTTTGATATTTCAAAGATGAGATAGTGGAGTTCTATGTATTAAGTTCCAGGATGTATCTTTGAACATGGGTTACTAAAAATAGAATGCAAGACACGAGTTCAAGGAATTTTAAGCCTAGATTTTGGACATTAAAGTCATGCTGATGGACAACAGTTGGGATAGAGAACAAAATTGAACACAGTGCCAAAGTTCTCAATAAATGAGGACTCAGCCTTAAAGCATTGAGAAGGGGTAGAGGGTTGTATGCACATATGCCGTGATCTCAAGGAAGAAGAAACTTTAGCATGAAACAGGAACAACAGTGGTGAAGGGAAGCAGCCTTGGAGTATCTGCAGACTACCAACACTGCTTCAGGAGAGGATAGGAAGTCTCTGCTCCTGGGGCATGCTGGGGAAAGTTTTCTACAGGACATCCATGCTTCATTTCAAGGCAACACAGGAACAAGTGTTCCGTAAAAAGGTTGAGGATATAGGAGAATTTATTTATAATGGAAAAAAAACTTTCTAGTGAGCATAATGGAAAGGATTGAAAGGAGATGATAAGTTAAATAGTCAAGAAATAGAAATACAGGCTGTGTGCAAATGTGAGCCAAAATAAGAAGGTGGGCTGCAGAGGCTTGCTTTTTGTTTAGGGACTGAAGATCAGAGACATGGTCGGATTTACAGGGGGGCTGGGTCTAACGTATATGAGTACATTCTGTTGAGACCAGGAGATTCCTTGCCCTTTGGTCTCGTTTTTCAGGGCAACCCTGCCTTTTCATAGGAATTTTGAAGTTAACAATTACCTTTCCCCACTTGTAAGAATAGGCCCTTACTGTCTTATCTCCTCTGGGGTGTCTTACATATATTTATTGAGACCTATTTCTCTAGGTTATCCTTTGCCAGTTGTTTTCCACCTTTGCCAGTTGTTTTCCACCTTTGTGTGAGATGGGGCCTTTGAACATAGTTTACACTTTTTGAAAAGTATAGCCTTATTATTAGATAATCCTGCCTTTGCCTCGCTTTGTGCCCTTGGCATGTTACTCTGCTTCAGTTTTCTTACCTGGAAATGATGCTCACTTCACTTGTTAGGATTAAGTGAGTTAACGCAAGTAAAACACTCCAAATGATGCCAAGTACGTACTCTGCACTATGTGGTTATTTTTGAAAACATGGTGATCATACTTTTACATATTATAACTATTATTTACTGAGTATCATCAACCAATATACTTGATACTTTAAATTTATTTAATTTCATTCTCACAACAATGCTATGATGTTGATTAACCTTGTCACTGAAATAAGCTAAGACTTCAGAGAAGAGCAGTAAATTGCCTTGCTAATAAATACTGAAGCTATTATTAAAATATATCTTTTAATACCAAAATTCACTTTCTTTCCACTGTACAACTTGTTACAAACCACTGTCATTATCATTACCTGTATATTTTTGTTAGCTGTTAATAAATTTCCTCTGAAGTTACATAGCACCATAAAGTAATGAAAGATCTCCAAAAGTTCTTATTCTTTCCTGTTGTAACTGGACATCTTTGGTCTCCTTTCTGGTCTCTACTTGTTCTTGGATAGAGAACTCTGAACCTGCACCTGAGGCTATCTTTTCAGATTCGTGGATATGAGTAAGAATGCCATCTACTGAGCACCTGCACTTTAATTTAAATCTTAAATTAAAAAAAAATCAGAAAGAAAATAAAACCAATAATGAAAGTGGTACTCTTTATTCTCTTAGGAGGCAAATAACAGCCTGAAACATAAATCCCACCTTTGAGACACATGTCTATCAAACCTATATTCTATACACAATTATTTGTGTATTGTGGATATTCCTTAAGGATTGAGTATGGAGAATTACGTTATACAATGACATTTCAGACTGAATCTTTTAAATTAATATTATCTCAAATTTTCTAAATGAAAATTAGCAGCAGGCTGCATGAGTAAAAAATTAGAAGATAGCACCTGTGGTGTTATTGAAGTGAACACAGAATCATTTTACATCAAATATATATTTCTGAAAAGTATACTTTGATGAGCTTTTGAATTGGTTCATAAGGAAGTCTGAAAGATGGTCAAATTCAGGGCAGCAGCAGTAGAAATCATTTAATCTTTTTTTTCCCCTATATCAGAAATGCTGCAAGCGGGAACGTTTGCTTTTTTTTCCCTCTTCCCCTTTCCTGGGTCACTGCAGGTCACGTGATGACTATCACGTGACTCGGTCAAAGGATCTTTTCCTCTTACAGCCTTGCAAAAAAAAAAAAAAAAAAAGCCGTTCTCCAATTAAAGCTGTTAACGTGTACTACGCCGTTTCCTTGTTGGATTTTCTTGTTCTCTGCTGCTACTGTAAAAACGAAATGAGTGGTAAGATTTGCTGTTTTCGAACATTCTGCTTTTATTTTAAGACAGAAAGCATTGTATTAATCTAAAGTCATGCCGTGTGTTTTTAAAAATAGATGCTAAATATCATCGCCATAAAATATTTTAAATTGTTGCCATGTAATTACAAAAAGGTTAGACTATGTAGAGTTATTTTGTAATTTTGTATTCCACGGAATATTCCATTCTAGGATCTTTATTTTACTAGGTTTTTCTTCTAGAGCTAAAATCTGAAAATTGGCATCAGATTATTTGGAAGCCATTGTGAACGCTGGCTTATAGAGAATGTGTAGCACAGCAGCAGCACGTTGCATTTTAAGAATTAAAACTCCTGGACAAATTTGTAATTTTATTTAAAAAAACCCTCTTAAATATGAATGTATATTAACAAGGAAAGATAAAGAAGAATTTAAGTTATACTAGTTGAAATATCTTCTTTAAGTCAGTGATGGCACTTTTTAAGAAGCAGGGGTGGGGAGCTTCTCAAATTTCTTAAGACAATTGGTTAGAATTGTTTACTCTTCTGCAGGTTTTTGAAATAGGAAATGTATCCTTAATAGCTCCATGATTGGGGTAAATCATGCTCAAATCACATAGATTATAAAGGAGCTGGTAAGTGTATGCACAGTTGTTGTCAGGTATTGCTACTCTTGTGCCAGGCATACATTTGACAATAGGATCTGAGTTTCTTCCTTGGGACAAAATCTCCCTCATTGCATACAAATTTAAGTCAGTTTGTAGTTAATTTTCTGTTACTTTCTAAATTAAAAAATATTGCTGGAACTAAGGAGCTAATCAAACATTTACATCATTAAATATGCAAGGCTTTAAGGTTTCGCTACTATAGACACAGGAGTAACAACAGACATGAGATGCTGTAAGCGTTGTAGTTCTAAACATCGATACTTGTATTTATTATGTTTATACAATAGGGGTTTGCATTCAGTGTTGAATGTTACTTCACAACAATATTTTAGGCATTAAATATGGTACCGATAAATTGTCTTTTTAAAAAGAAATCTGGCCGGGCATGGTGGCTCACACCTGTAATCCTAGCACTTTGGGAGCCCGAGGCAGGTGGATCACCTGAGGTTAGGAGTTCAAGACCAGCCTGGCCAACATGGTGAAACCCCGTCTCTACTAAAAATACAAAAATTAGCCGGGCATGGTGGCACATGCATGTAATCCCAGCTACTCGGGAGGCTGAAGCAGAAGAATCGCTTGAACCCAGGAGGAAGAGGTTGCATTGAGCTGAGATAGCGCCACTGCACTCCAGCCTGGGCAACAGAGTAAAACTCCGTCTCAAAAAAAAAAAAAAAATCTAACCATGTACAATTTCTGCCTCAGGATAAAAAAAAATGTTTTTGCTAGAGTGAAAGGATTACTTCGTAAAGAAGTAAGTTAATCAGTCTTTTTCCTGGACTACATCTAGTAATATATTTACTACTGGTTTATTTTAGTTTACATTTCTGTTTTCAGCATCACACTTAGATATAATTAAAAAACAAAGTAGAATTTTGTATTACCAAATTATAAACTATTTTAGCGGCTATCAAAGTATAAAATGGTTTGAATTGTAACTACATATATATTCGTATTTCTGGTAAAAGGAGGGCAACTTGAAGCAATTGTGTGATTTTACTATTTTAAATGTAATTAGCAATAACTTATTATTCTGATGGCAGAAGAAAAACCTATTCTGATGACTTGATGTAAGGATTAAATTTGACAGCATATAAAAGGACCCACAGTAAAAGTGCAATGCTAATGGCCTTTATTAAGATTACAAAATATGATTTTCAGTGAATTCTCTGTCAAGTTCTCAGCTGAATTTCACATATTGTAAGTAATACCTAAGCCACCTGTAAGGATTCAGGAAGTTAGTTTACTGTAGTTTTATATAAATTAGCTAATGGGAGTAAACCAGCATTAGTTTAAAACAGTTCTCATTTCTCTTGAGTCTAGAATATAGGAGCTAAAAGGTGAGTTTTGCATGAGGCTTTTCTGCCTAGAGGTATAAAGCAGCTCACAAGTTTTATTCAGTAAATTAATAGGTAATGTTTGCTTAAACTTAAGAAAATTTTATTCTTTCTCTCATGTTTTTAAGGATGTAAAGACAACAAAGGCCTTAATTTTCCTTAGAGGCTTTAGAGCATTGTTCTTAAGCCTCAAATTATATCAGTTGCCAATACCGCATAGTATTTTAATATTTACTAAAAATGTGGTAAGGATATGTCCTTAGAAATAAAACTACCTGGTTTTGAATCCCACTTCTACTACTTGGGGAGCTTAACCTCTCTGTGCCTCAATTTCCACATCTAGAAAATGGAGATGATGATGATGATGATGATGATATTTACCTGATAGAATGATTATGAGGAGAAAAAATATGTAAAAGGCCTGGCACATAGTAAGTTAGTATTAGCTATATATAATTAAAATAATATTCTGGACAACTTCATGTATTTGGTGGTGGTCTTGTTTTGGATGGGAAGAGTATCTTATTGAAAAGTTCTTTTCACAGCCAGATATTATATAGTGTAATTTAGTGTTCTACACAAACACTTCTTACTTTCTCTCAACCACTTCAGTCTTATCCCTACTTTCTCTTCCCCTCCCCACCTCTTCTGTCCTTTCTCTCTCCTCCCCCTTTCTCCTATTTCTCCACATCGTTCCTCCTCCCCCTTACCCTTCTGTTTTCTCCTCTCCCTCCCTTCTTGTCTTCTCTTCACTCTCCTTTACTGCCTCTTGTCCCCTTTCTTATCCCTCCCTTTTCTTCTCTTACCTCTCGCCTCTCTCCTTCTCTCCCCTCTTGCCTTTCTCCTCTCCTTGCTTGCTTCCCCCTTTTTTCCTCCGCTTTCCCCACTTTCCTTACCCCTGTTTAGTATTTTCCATCACCCCTGTTTAGTATTTTCCCTCTTACACCCCCTTTCTTTTGTATTCTCTTTTCTCTTCCCTAGCTCTCTCATCTCCCTAGCCCTAATTTCATCACCACTGTGTGGTTCTGTCCTCACCCCTTGCCTTCCCTAGAAAGGGCAGAATGGCTGTAATCCGGATTTGCTGTGACCTCCATGCCCTTTATTCTGATTTTCTGAAGTATGTATAATATTAACAGAGTTACTTGTTTTCTACCCTACATTTAAGCTTTTCCTCCTTTATTTCTTTTATAGCTGAGAGCCATTATATAATGGTAGATTATAATTCTGCATATAAAAGAGATCCTTCCCCCTTTACATTCCTCATCAGACCTTTGTTCTTATTCCCTTAGAAATAAGTAATTTCTTTGAAAAGGTTTCATTTCAGGTTATAAAAAACTGGTGGGCATGAGGGGACACTGCAGTGTAAAGTTACAGGAAGAAAGGAACTGAAGGGGGGTAAGAGACTTTTTTAAAAGTTATATAAAGCAACTAAGATTTTAGTTCCTAGAAAGAACAAAACACACCTTCTCCAAATGCTTCTTTTGTTCCCAGAAACGTTAAAAGAGAAGGTAAACTAGAGATAATAGTTATGAAAGTTAATTGGAAAACCTAACACTATAAAAGTGAAAGGAAGTGTAGAGTGAGAGAAGCTGAATTTTCTTTTTTAGAACTTTTTAGTGTGAGAAACAAATTTTTTTTTCCTTTGGGTAAGTACACGTGTGGCATTTCTCTTTGTTCTTAAGCCCCCATAGACATGAGTCACACATTACACAAGTATTTTAACCCTAACAAAGCAAGTTCCAAATTTCTAACTGTTCTTCCTCTTGCTGTTTTTCACTCTTGCTTTTTTATTTTGTCCCTGTTACTTTTGATAATTTTGCCTTTTGTATTTTTCGTTGATTTTATATGCAGAGTTTAGTTTGATTTTTCTCTAGATCAGTGTTTCTAAACTTACACTATTATAAGAGTCACGTGGGATATTTGTAAAGTGAATATAATGATTCAAGACCCCATTGACTAAGAATCTCTAGGAGAGCCTGTTAATATGTTTTAAAAAGCCCTCCAACCTCCCCCCCACCACCCCTACCCCAGCAACTTTAAAAAACACAAAGGTAGGTAAAGGGTAATTTGTGCACTTTACAAGATAAATTTTTATAACAAGTCAATCATCTGAATTTCTTTTTATAAAAATGTAGTTACTGTTGGCTTGAGTGTTTAGATGAAGTATTCAAAATGTAATTCAAATTGTTTTCAACTTTAGCCCGATAAGCAATCATGGGTTAATACATCATTTCTGTGACCCATTCAGGTCCTGCTCAGGTTCCAATGATGTCCCCAAATGGTTCTGTGCCTCCTATCTATGTGCCTCCTGGATATGCCCCACAGGTATGTTTTTATGCTATTTTTCTTTTCATATTTATATAATAGTGATAATGTTATTCTCTTTGACTTTGATTTTGATTAAAAAAACATTTAATTACTGAGGCTTACCAAGTGTTGTGTATCTATCATAAATCTGTTTCAAGTATTTTAGTACATTTGGAAAGGAAGAAAAATTTTTATTGGCAGCACTCATCATTTGTCCTTGTCTTTGGGTATTAAGTCACAAAAGAAAATTCATTCTAGAATTTTATCTCCCTAAATATATGACTAAATAAAAATAATATTTTAGGTTGTAAAGGTGCCTACATTGACATTTTTAAATTTAGAAATTTACTTAGCTGTAACCCAAGACAATGCTTCCAACTTTATTCATACAATGAATCTCAGACACTGTTGATAATTGCATGGCATATTGTGTTCAATAGAAAGGAGTTTAGCAACCCTGAGGGATGGGGGGGTGGGGAAATCAGTATCTCCATACACCTGTAACCTTTTATGCATAATGACTGGGAAGCTCTGACCTTAAGTATAGTAATTTATGAACACAGGCAAACTGAATTAAACTGTAAAATCTGCAGGTGTTCAATATCTGCCACTACTGAGATTTCGTATAGTCTGCACTCTTTGCCTCAATCTATTTTGGGAAATAATCATTTTCTCTCCCTAGCATTGAATTTACACTAGAAGTTTTTCTTCAGGCCCTCTGTTACTTCCTCCCTGATTATGCCAGAATATTGGTGGTGGGATATTGGGGTGGATTTTCTGCACACTCTGTGAAGCACACCATCATATGAACGACAGCAAAAGAAGAGCGTGCTGGGAAGGAGAGAATGGAATGAGATTTAGAGTCAGAAAAGCTGAATCCATATCTTATTTCAAACCTTTGCTGGCTGCATGGTCTTGGGCAAATCAACTTCCTTCAGTCTCAGTGCCTTCTTTATGAGATGAGATCACGTACTGAAATTACCTTGTAAGCTTTTCAGAGTAGTCTCTACTAACTATCTCTACTTTTGTTTAGCACACTGACTCCTTAATATAGTCTGCATTCTGTCTATATTACTCTACTAAAACTGCTTTCCACTGTGTACCAAATCCAAAGTCCTGCTTTCCAGCCTGGTCCTCTTTGACCTCTAAAAATTTGGTACCACTGATAAGATTTACTGCAGATTTCCTTGACATCATGCTGCCCTGATTTTTTTTTTTTTCTACTTCTTTGTTGCACCTTCTCAGATCTTCCTTCTCTTACATGAAGACTGTTCTCTAGCATAGTTCAGTTCATAATTTATTGAGTGGCACCACGTACTGAGCTCTGTATTGGGAGCTAGTGATAAAAAGATGATTAAGACAAGTTCTTTCAGTGCACTTAGGTTATCTGCTGTTCTCTCATCTTACAGTACCTTTTCGTTTTATTTTTTGTGGCAAACTTCTATCCTTTTCGTTTCACTTCATTGTGAGCTCTGAAAGCAGTTTTCCCTGAGCCTTTCCAGGTGCTTCTCCCTTTGGGCTTTCGTGGCATATTATTAATATATATATTCCTCTTTTCATAAACTTATGAAATGTGTAATTCTCTTTCCTGAGATTATGGATTCTTACAGTTCCTATATTCAACAGTGTTCCACAAATATGTATTGAGTGTTTATATATGTCAGGCAATCTTGAGTGCTTGGAATATGTCCATGACTGAAAGAGGCAAAGACTCATGCCAGTCTGTGGTTATATTCTTATGGGAAGAGGCAAATAAAAAGTGGTTAAACTCTATAATGTTTGCTGGGCATGGTGGCTCACGCCTGTAATCCCAGCTCTTTGGGAGGCCAAGGCGGGTGGATTACCTGAGGTCAGGAGTTTGAGACCAGCCTGGTGAAACCCTGTCTCTACAAAAAATACAAAAATTAGCTGGTCATGGTAGCAGGTGCCTGCAGTCCCAGCTACTAGGGAGGCTAAAGCAGGAGAATCGCTTGAACCTGGGAGGCGGAGGTTGCAGTGAGCCGAGATTGCACCATTGCACTCCAGCCTGGGAGACAGAGTGAGACTCTGTCTCAAAAAAAAAAAAAAAAAAAAAAAAAAAAAAATCTATAATGTGTTAGAGCTGGTTATATTTTACAATAGAGTGGTCGGAAGAGGCCTCATTGGGCAGGTAAGATTTGAGCCAAGTCTTGAAGGACAGGTGGGGGTTAGCTATGCATCTATCTGAGAAAAGAGGATTCTGGACAGAAATGGCCAGTGCAAGTGGCCTAAGATGACAGCATGCCTGGGAACAGCAAGGAGGTCAGTATGATTGGACTGATTCATCAAGGGAGAATAGTAGGGAATGAGGTAAGAAAAGAAGTAAGAAGTCTAGATCATATAAGACTCTTACTTATCTTTATATCCTCAATGCCAAGTATATAGCCTGTCATATAGTAGGGGCTCAGTAAATATTTGTAAATTAGATAATCATCCGAGTTGAGGTTCTGTATCTTTAGACCAAAAGCCACAGAGATAATCTTCCTATAGCACTTCTTTGGTCATAAAGAGCCTGTAGCCGGCTTGTCCACTCAATGAAGTCTGGATTTCTTGACATTAAAGGCTTTACACGGTTCTGTCCTGGTTTGCCTTTGCACCATTTTCTTGATACTTTCAATTATGTCCATTTTTGTAGCCGAACATTTCTCACATGCTTACTTGGTGTTTCCTTAATGCTGTTATCTAAGGAATGTTATTCATTTCTCCATTTCTGCCTTTTAAAATTCTACCCATCCTTGAGGGCCTAGATCATGTTATTGAACCACTTCTTGGTTATAATACATATCACCTAATATAATTATGTACTGTTAGCCCTTCATATCCTTAGGTTCCAAATCTATGGATTCAACCAACCACAGATTGAAAATATTTGAAAAAAAAATTGCATCTATACTGAACACGTACAGACTTTCTTGTCACATTTCTTAATACAGTATAACTATTTACACAGCATTTACATTATATTAGGTATGATAAGTAATCTAGAGATGATTTAAAGTACACCAGAGGGTGTTGTAGGTTATAAGCAAGTACTACACCGTTTTATATCAGAGGCTTGAGCATTAGAAAATTTTGGTATCCACAGAAAGTCCTGGAACCAATCCCCCATGCATACCAAGGGACAACTGCATATGTATTTTTACTCCTACAGGATTTTAGGTTCCTTAGGATAGGAACTGCCTTTTAATTATTTTTGTGTTCTTGTGGTAACTCAAATGTAGTAGGTGTCCCATAAATAGTTGTCACATAAATTAATGAATTTTAACAATAATCTTCCTGGAAGGATTATGTGAGGTTAGTGGGCTACTATTATTAATCTTAATTTAAGATGAAGATGATCTCTAGAAAATGTGTCGTTTTCATTACACAGGGTAATCCAAAGACAAAAATCTAGTCTTATCGTTTTTTAGTTAATTTAAGTTTCCAGTATGTAAGACTTGATTCTTCCACAGAGGGCGAGCCCACAGAGGGCGAGCTGAAGCAAGGTGGGGCATCGCCTCACCCAGGAAGCAAAAGGGGTCGAGGACCTCCCTCCCCTAGCCAAGGGAAGCCATGAGGGACTGTGCCATGAGGAACAGTGCATTCCGGCCCAGATACCACACTTTTCCCAGAGTCTTCGCAACCCGCAGACCAGGAGATTCCCTTGAGTGCCTACACCACCAGGGCCCTGGGATTCAAGCACAAAACTGGGCAGGCATTTGGGCAGACACTGAGCTAGCTGCAAGAGCTTTTTTTCATATTCCAGTGGCTCCTGGAACGCCAGCAAGACAGAACCGTTCACTCCCCTGGAAAGGGGGCTGAAGTCAGGGAGCCAAGTGGTCTAGCTCAGCGGATCCCATCTCCACAGAGCTCAGCAAGCTAAGATCCACTGGCTTGAAATTCTCGCTGCCAGCACAGCAGTCTGAAGTCCACCTGGGACACTCAAGCTTGATGGGGGAGGGGCGTCTGCCATTACTGAGGCTTGAGTAGGTAGTTTTCCCTGAACAGTGTAAACAAAGCCACCAGGAAGCTGGAACTTGGCAGGGCCCACCGCAGCTCAGCAAAGCCACTGTAGCCAGACTACCTCTCTAGATTCCTCCTCTCTGGGCAGGGCATCTCTGAAAGAAAGGCTGCAGCCCCAGTCAGGGGCTTATAGATAAAACTCCCGTCTTCCTGAGACAGAGCACCTGGGGGAAGGGTCAAGTGTGGGCACAGCTTCAGCAGACGTAAACGTTCCTGCCTGCCGGCTCTAAAACGAGCAGTGGATCTCCCAGCAGAGCTCCCGAGCTCTGCTAAGGGACACATTGCCTCCTCAAGTGGTTCCCTAACCCCCGTGCCTCCTGACTGGGAGACACCTTCCAGCAGGGTCGACAGACACCTCATACAGGAGAGCTCCAGCTGGCATCTGGTGGGTGCCCTTCTGGGACAAAGCTTCCAGAGGAAAGAACAGGCAGCAGTCTTTGCTGTTCTGCAGCCTCTGTTGGCGATACCCAGGCAAACAGGGTCTGGAGTGGACCTCCAGCAAACTCCAGCAGACCTGTCGCAGTGGGGCCTGACTACTAGAAGGAAAGTAAAAGAAAGGAATAGCAACAACATCAAGAAACACGATGTCCACACAGAAACCCCATCCGAAGGTCACCAAGATAAAAGGCCAAAGGTAGACAAATCCATGAAGATGAGGAAAAACCAGCACAAAAAGGCTGAAAATTCCAAAAACCTCCTGCAAAGGATCACAACTCCTTGCCAGCAAGTGAACAAATCTGGATGGAGAATGAGTTTGACGAATTGACAGAAGGAGGCTTCAGAAGGTGGGTAATAACAAACTCCTCTGAGCTAAAGGAGCATGTTCTAACCCAATGCAAGGAAGCTAAGAACCTTGAAAAAAGGTTACAGGAATTGCTAACTAGAATAACCAGTTTAGAGAAGAACATAAATGACCTGATAGAGCTGAAAAACACAGCACAAGAACTTCGTGAAGCATACACAAGTATCAACAGCCAAATCAATCAAGCAGAAGAAAGGATGTCAGAGATTGAAGATCAACTTAATGAAATAAAGTGTGAAGACAAGATTAGAGAGACAAGAATGAAAATGAATGAACAAAGCCTCCAAGAAATATGGGACTATGTGAAAAGTCCAAACCTATGTTTGATTGGTATACCTGAAAGTGATGGGGAGGGGAATATGGATCCAAGTTGGAAAACACTCTTCAGGATATTATCCAGGAGAACTTCCCCAACCTAGCAAGACAGGCCAACATTCAAATTCAGGAAATACAGAGAAAACCACTAAGATACTCCTTGAGAAGAGCAAACCCAAGACACGTAATTATCAGATTCACCAAGGTAGAAATGAAGGAAAAAATGTTAAGGGCAGCCAGAGAGAAAGGTCGGGTTACCCACAAAGGGAAGCCTGTCAGACTAATAGCAAATCTCTCTTCAGAAACTCTACAAGCCAGAAGAGAGTGGGGGCCAATATTCAACATTCTTAAAGGAAAGAATTTTCAACCCAGAATTTCATATCCAACCAAACTAAGCTTCATAAGTGAAGGAGAAATAAAATCCTTTACAGACAAGCAAATGCCGAGAGATTTCATCACCACCAGGCCTGCCTTACAAGAGCTCCTGAAGGAAGCCCTAAATATGGAAAGGAAAAACCAGTACCAGCCACTGCAAAAACATGCCAAATTGTAAAGACCATCGACTCTATGAAGAGACTGCATCAACTAATAGGCAAAATAACCAGCTAGCATCATAATGACAGGATCGAATTCACACATAACAGTATTAATCTTAAATGTAAATGGGCTAAATGCCCCAATTAAAAGACACAGACAGGCAAATTGGATAAAGAGTCGAGACCCATTGGTGTGCTGTATTCAGGAGACCCATCTCACATGCAGAGACATACATAGGCTCAAAATAAAGGGATGGAGGAAGATTTACCAAGCAAATGGAAAGCAAAAAAAAAAAAAAAAGCAGGAGTTGCAATCCTAGTCTCTGACAAAACAGACTTTAAACCAACAAAGATCAAAAAAGACAAGAAGGGCATTACATAATGGTAAAGGGATCAGTGCAACTAGAAGAGCTAACTATCCTAAATATATATGAACCCAATACAGGAGCACCCAGATTTATAAAGCAAGTTCTTAGAGACCTACAAACAGACTTAGACTCCCACACAATAATAATGGGTAATAATAATTAACACCTCACTGTCAATATTAGATCAATGAGACAGAAAATTAACAAGGATGTTCAGGACTTGAACTTAGCTCTGCACCAAGCTGACCTAATAGACATCTACAGAACTCTCCACACAATACACATTCTTCTCAGCACCACATCACACTTATTCTAAAACTCACCACATAATTGGAAGTAAAACACTTCTCAGCAAATGTAAAAGAACAGAAATTGTAACAAACAATCTCTAAGGCCACAGTGCAATCAAATTAGAACTCAGGATTAAGAAACTCACTCAAAACCACACAACTACATGGAAACTGAACAACCTGCTCCTGAATGAGTACTGGGTAAATAATGAAATGAAGGCAGAAATAAAGAGGGAAATTTATAGCACTAAATGCCCACATGAGAAAGCGGGAAAGATCTAAAATCAACACCCTAACATCACAATTAAAAGAACTAGAGAAGCAAGAGCAAACAAATTCAGAAGCTAGTAGAAGACAAGAAATAACTAAGATCAGAGCAGAGCTGAAGGTCAGAGCAGAGCTGAAGGAGATAGAGACAAAAATAAACCCTTCAAAAAAATCAATCAGTTCAGGAGCTGGTTTTTTGAAAAGATGAACAAAATAGATAGACCACTAGCTGGACTGTTAAAAGAAGAAAAGAGAGGAGAATCAAATAGACACAATAAAAAATGATAAAGGGGATATCACCACTGATCCCACAGAAATACAAACTACCATCAGAGAATACTGTAAACACCTCTATGCAAATAAACTAGAAAATCTAGAAGAAATGGGTAAACTCCTGGACACATACACCCCCCCAAAGACTAAACAAGGAAGAAGTGGAATCCCTGAATAGACCAATAACAAGTTCTAAAATTGAGGCGGTAATTGATAGCCTGACAACCAAAAAAAGCCTAGGACCAGATGGATTCACAGCCTAATTCTACCAGAGGTACAAAGAGGAGCTGTTACCATTCCTTCTGAAAGTATTCCAAACAACAGAAAAAGACAGACTCCTCCCTAACTCATTTTATGAGGCCAGCATCATCCTGATACCAAAACCTTGCAGAAGTACAACAAAAAAAGAAAATTTCAGGCCAGTATCCCTGATGAAGATCGACGCGAAAATCCTCAATAAAATAACTGGCAAACTGTATTCAGCAGCACATCCAAAAGCTTATCCACCATGATCAAGTCTGCTTCATCCCTGGGATGCAAGGCTGGTTCAACATACGTAAATCAATAAATGTAATCTATCACATAAACAGAACCAATGACACAAATGACATGATTATCTCAATAGACGCAGAAAAGGCCTTCAATAAAATTGAAGGCCTTCATGCTAAAAACTTTCAATAAACTAGGTATTGATGGAACATATCTCAAAATAATAAGAGCTGTTTATAACAAACCCACAGCCAATATCATACTGAATGGGCAAAAGCTGGAAGCATTACCTTTGAAAACCAGCAGAAGACAAGGATGCCCTCTCTCACCATTCCTACTCAACATAGTATTGGGAGTTCTGGCCAGGCAGTCAGGCAAGAGAAAGAAATAAAGAGTTTTCAAATAGGAAGAGAGGAAGTCAAATTGTCTCTGTTTGCAGATGACATGATTGTATATTTAGAAAACCCCATCGTCTCAGCCCAAAATCTCCTTAAGCAGATAAGCAACTTCAGCAAAGTCTCAGGATACAAAATCAGTGTGCAAAAATCACAAGCATTCCTATACACCAATAATAGGCAAACAGAGAGCCAAATCATGAGTGAACTCCCGTTCAAAATTGCTACAAAGCGAATAAAATACCTAGGAATCCAACTTACAAGGGATGTGAAAGACCTCTTCAAGGAGAACTACAAACCGCTGCTCAAGGAAATAAGAGAGGACACAAACAAATGGAAAAACATTCCATGCTCATGGATAGGAAGAATCAGTATTGTGAAAATGGCCATACTGCCCAAAGTAATTTATAGATTCAATGCTATCCCCATCAAGCTACCATTGATTTTCTTCACAGAATTAGAAAAACTACTTTAAATTTCATATGGAACCAAAAAAGAGCCCATGTAGCCAAAACAATCCTAAAGAAAAAGAACAGGGCTGGAGGCATCATGCTGCCTGACTTCAAACTATACTACAAATCTACAGTAACCAAAACAGCATGGTACTGGTACCAAAACAGATATATAGACCAATGGAACAGAACAGAGGCCTCAGAAATAATACCACACATCTACAACCATCTCATCTTTGACAAACCGGGCAAAAACAACCAATGGGGAAAGGATTTCCTATTTAATAAATTGTGTTGGGAATACTGGCTAGCCACATGCAGAAAACTGAAACTGGACCCTTTCCTTACACTTTATACAAAAATTAACTCAAGATGGATTAAAGACTTAAATATAAAACCTAAAACCGTAAAAACCCTAGAGGAAAACCTAGGCAATACCATTCAGGACATAGGCATGGGCAAAGACTTCATGACCAAACACCAAAAGCTATGGCAACAAAAGCCAAAATTGACAAACGAGATCTAATTAAACTAAAGAGCTTCTTCTGTACAGCAAAAGAAACTATAATCAAAGTAAACAGGCAGCCTGTAGAAAGGGAGAAAATTTTTGCAATGTATCCATCTGACAAAGGGCTAATATCCAGAATATACAAAGAACTTAAACAAATTTACAAAAAAAAAAAACCAACCCCATCAAAAAGTGGGCGAAGGATCTGAACAGACACTTCTCAAAAGAAGACATTTATGTGGCCAACAAACATATGAAAAAAAGCTTATCATTGGTCATTAGAGAAATGCAAATCAAAACCACAATGAGCTACCATCTCACGCCAGTTAGAATGGTGGTCATTAAAAAGTCAGGGAACCACAGATGCTGGAGAGATGTGGAGAAATAGGAACGCTTTTACACTGTTGGTGGTAGTGTAAATTAGTTCAACCATTGTGGAAGACAGTGTGGCAATTCCTCAAGGATCTAGAGCCACAAATACCATTTGACCCAGCAATGCCATTACTGGGTATATAGCCAAAGGATTATAAATCATTGTACTAGGACCATGCACATGTATGTTTACTGCAGCACTATTCACAGTAGCAAAGACTTGGAACCAACCCAAATGCCCATCAATGATAGACTGGATAAAGAAAATGTGGTGCATATACACCATGGAATAGTGTGCAGCCATAAAAAAGGATGAATTCATGTCCTTTGCAGGGACATGGATGAAGCTGGAAACCATCATTCTCAGCAGATTAACACAGGAACAGAAAACCAAACACCACATGTTCTCACTTATGAATGCGAGTTGAACAATGAGAACACATAGACACAGGGAGGGGAACATCACACACTGGGGCCTGTGAAGGGATGGGGAGCTAGGGGAGGGATAGCGTTAGGAGAAATACCTAATATAGATGATGAGTTGATGGGTGCAGCAAACCACCATGGCACGTGTATACCTATGTAACAAACCTACATATTTGGCACATGTATCCCAGAACTTAAAGTCTAATTAAAAAAAAAAAAAAAGTAGAGAAAAAAAGCTTCAGAAGAAGCAAACTATTTGAAAAGATGATACATAGTCCACATACCAAGATTATGTACTTTACACATAAATAACCTCCATAGCCATTTCTGGGGCCTGCTTGGTCCTTATTTTAGGCAGAACCTTAATGAGCTTTATTGTTGCAGTTTAATAAATAAGGATACTTTTAAGAAATTGGTGTATTGCACAGAGGCAGAAATATGTGCCAGTGGAATTAAGTTATCAAATGAGGAAATGAACAAAACATAGAACTATAAAACTTAAATACAAAGCAAGTGATGCCAGGAGTAGAAGGAACTTAATTCACTGGCAAATAGTACTAACTTACGAGTCCCTAAGAGCATTGTATTGCAGGACAGGATAACACTTCCACTATTTCAGTGATGAAGTTAATAACTTATCAAGAGAAGTTTATGAACTACCTGAATGGGACTCCTGAAAGGCAATATCAGAAGTTCTGCCTTTTTGGTAATGGCTCCCTTAACTGTTTTTTTATAGAATGTGGGCTGTTATGGTAATGAGAGGGTGCCTAACAGGGAAGGAATTGTAGATCGCATAGCGTGGGGAAAGAACCTATATCGACTTTGGGAAAAGTTTCAGGTTACTCCTTTGAGCTGTGCTTGCTGTTTCATTTTGCCTTTATGATGGCACGCAGGAGTAAGGTCAGTGTGTTTTTCAGATATTCTGCAAATCAATCTGATCTCAGACTTCTTGCTGCTCTCCTGGGGACAACAGCCAAAAGGGATGGGCAGGGGAGTGTGAGAAACTATAAGATGGGGAGACCTAAGAGATTTATATGAGAATGAAGAGATATAGTAAGAACTGGAGAGAAAGGAGATTGTGATCACATACTGTTGTGTATGTTTGTAGACACATAAATGTTTGTTGAATGAATGGTCTATGTTATTGTTTAAGAGCTTAAAGTTGTTTTGAGCTTAAAGTGAAGCTGTATTATTAAGAGCTTAAAGTTGGAATAGTTCTGGGTTCAGAGTGAGACCACAGAAGTAGGTTGCAAAAAGTAGAGAGGAAGCAAAGGTTGTAGGAATTGAGAAAGTCACAGAACCCTAATAGCTTCATGGTGTAAAGAGAGGGAGAAAGAAATGTAGCATTCTGTTAGTGCTAAAAGAACACATATATTTCTGATCATATCATTCATTTAACCAATAACTTTTAGAGCATCAACCCATGTGCTAGGTACTATTCCAGGTCCTGGGGGAAAAAAACAATAAACAAAACATTTATTGTGGGCTTTATATTCTGGTAAGGAAGACACACAATATAAAATATCAGATACAGTTTCCTTTCTCTGCAGCCCTTCTCAATTGTGTCTCTGTTCAATAAAGGAAGAAAAAAAAACATGTCTTTGCCTACTTAGAAATTAGGTGGCATCTGTGGTTAAGTGGTCAGACTATGCTAATGCCTCATTTAATTATATTTTATTGCCTTATCTGTATTTTAATTTTTATGAACACTGACAAATTTGAATTATATTTTATCTTTTCTTTCCTTTTCACAACATACTTATTTTATTTTACATCACAACCAGTGTACCCTGTTGGTGTGAAATCTGACCTCTACATGATGGCCATTTCTTAGCACCTAAGCCTCTGGAGACTTAGCAAATAGTTTTGAAGTCTGTTGCCTTCCTCTGAAGTTACTGGCTGCTTGAGGTAGTGGAGTTCACCATGCTCTTGGTTCTTGTCTGGCTTTTTTTTTCCCCTCTTCTGTCTACATCTTAGGTTTGGGGTTTTTTTTTGTTTGTTTTTTTAATTGTGGTAAAACACACATAACATAAAATTACCATCTTAACCTTTTTTAAGTATACAGTTTAATGGCATTAGGTACATTTACAGCATTGCAGTACCAGCTCCACCCTCCATCCACAGAACTCTTCATCTTGCTGAAAACTGAAGCTCTGAACCTGTTAAATAATAGCTCTCCATTTTCCTCTCCCCAAGCTTATCTTTGTATTTTAAATGTTCTTTCTCATCAGAAAAGTGGTTTTAATTTCATAAATAATTTAGCCATTTATTTTTAATCAAATAAATATCTTGTCGTAAACAACAACAACAAAAAAGACACTAGAAGACCTATGGCTTCTATGCCCACAAAGTAGATAAGAACATGGACTCTGAAGCCAAGTTGCCCAAGTGCAAATACTAGCTCCCTCACTTTCTACCTATATGACCCTGGGCAAGTTATTTAACATCTCTATGTCTCAGTTTCTCCATCTGAAAAATTGAAATAATAATAGTTCCAAGGATCAAATAGTTCATATATGTTCCTTGAGAAACTTAACATTTAAATTATAGAGTAAGACATATGCATCTGGAAAATTAACATTTCAGTGTTACAAATATCCAGCAAGTGATACAGAATAAATGCAGTAGAAATTATAGGAGAGAGAGATCACTGAGATTGTAGTACCTAGGGAAGAGTTCATGGAGGAACAGTCAAACGGTATCTTCCACAGACTCCTAGCCCCACACTTCCACCAGTGTTTGCACATCTGCAGTTATGTGCTCTGCTTTCTCATCCAGCCCACAAACTCTGTTTCCTCATCTGTAACACAAACTTTCCTGCTCCTGTCCAGACCCGGTTCCCCCACTGGGATACTGGAACCCATCCCATTTTGCCTGTGTAAGGACACATTACTCTAGCATTTTTCTTTTCTCTCTTCTGCATTATCAATTTCTTGTTCTCTGCTAGATTATTTTCATTAGTATCTTGAGCCTTTTGTAATTTCACTCCTGAAAACAACAAAACATCAAAGTTTCTTGACTTCACTACTTTTATGAGCCACCACCCTATTTCTGTATTCCCCTTTGCAGCAGAACATTTTAAAATTGTGCAGTTAGCTCTAATTCTTCTCCTTACTTTCTCACTTAAACCCACTGCAGTTGGGCTTTGACCCTATGACTATACCAAAACTGCCCTCTTCAAGGTCACAGTAATGTCTACATTGCTAAATCCAGTGGTCAGATTCTTAGTCTTCCTCTTATTTGACCTATCAGCAGCATTTGACACAGTTAATCCTTCCTCCTTGACATGCTTCACCAAACTTCCAGACTCTATACACTGTCTTAGTTTTCCTTCTACCTCGCTTGGTCATCCTTTCCCAATCTTTCCAGAATTGCAGACTAGTATATCTTAACAGTCTATTCAACATTTCCACTAAGTTGTCTTATAAACTCTTCAAACTCACAAGTGCAAAACTTGAAACTCCAAATCTCTTCCCCTGAAAAAAACTTGTTCTACTCCACAGCCTTCCTCATCACATTGATGGAAGACTATTGTTCCCTAACTTCTTTTTCTCACTTCCCACATGGAATCATCAGCTAATCTTGTCTTGTTTCTCTACTTTTTTTTTTTCTTTTTGAGATGGAGTCTTGCTCTGTCGCCCAGGCTGAAGTGCAGCGGCACAGTCTCGGCTCACTGCAACCTCTGCCTCCCGGGTTCAAACGATTCTCTTGCCTCAGCCTCCTGAGCAGCTGGGACTACAGGTGCGTGCCACCATGCCCAGCTAATTTTTGTATTTTTAGTAGAGATGGAATTTCACCATATTGGCCAGGCTGGTCTCGAACTCCTGACCTCATGATCCACCCACCTCGGCATCCCAAAGTGCTGGGATTACAGGCGTGAGCCACTGCACCTGGCCTCTACTTTTAAATATATGCAGAATGTGGGTCACTTCTCACCATCTCCACTGCTGCCTCCCTGGTCTTAGCTGTGATCATCTCTTGCCTAGATTTCTGAATGGTTTCCCTGCTTTTGTCTTTGCCTCCCTACGATCTCTTCTCAACTCAGCAGCCAGAATAATCCTGTCAAATATAAGGTTACATCAGGAATTCTCAACCATAGTAATGTAAACATTTGAGGTGGGGTGATGTTTTTGTTGCCCTCTGTGTTGTAGGGTATTTAGCAGTATTCCTGGCCTCTCTACTTTCTAGATGTTAATAGTGCACCTCCCCCACTGCCCCGAGTTGTGACAACTATAAATGTCTCCAGACCCTACCACATATCCTCTAGGAGTCAGAAACACTAGATTTTATCACTCTTCTCCCCAAAACTTTGTGATGATTTCCCATTCCACTGACAGTAAATGATGAACTCCAACTCCTTAATAGTAGCCTGTGTCGTGGTGCCTGACCTGACCACCCTATCACCCCTTCATTTCTTTGACTTCATCTGCTTCTGCCTTTGCTCTTTATACTCATGCAGTCACACCAGCTTCCTTTCATTCCTTGGGTATAATCAGCCCCACTTCTACCTTAGGGGCTTTATTCTAACTGTTCCCTCTTCCTAGAACAAATCTTCCAGATTTCTACATAGTTAATTCCTCCACTTCCTTCAAGTTTCTGCTTAAGCTTTACTTTGCCAGTAAGGCCTACTCTGATCCCTGTGTTTATTCTGTAACCTGCTCCTTTCTCACAACACTTCTAATAGCCCTTACCTGCTATGCCTTTTCTATAGTATTTATCACCTTGCAACATGCTAAGTAACTTACTTGTTGTGTTTGTCTGCCCCTGTTAGTGTGGGTTCCCCACAAATATTTAATATATCATTCTGAGGTTTTTCCCTCTTTGAATTATCAGTTTGTTTTGCTGAAAAATAGTGTTTTAAATGAGTGGAGAAGGTAAAGTTAGAGCTAGAATTGGAAGGATAGACAAGATTATTATAGATTAAAGGGAAGCAAAGTGAAGAAGAAAAATTGCATAAATAAAAGTACAGGGTATAGAAATGTATAGTCACTGTGAAGACAGGTTTTTTATTATACCAGCCTGACTGCAGTTAATGGTTCAGGATTTGTTGCAAAAGAACGATACAACTTAGAAGGTAGTTTGGAACCAGGTTGAATGAATATGAAGTACAAGCCTCTTGGAAATGGCTCCGTTTTTTAAGATTTGTGAATTGGAGAGTGATAAAGGTGAAATGAGTATTGTGACAGATACTGTGATTTGGCTCACTTAAACTCCATTTCAAACTTCTTCCAGTGTTTGTTCCTGTAGGGTAGAAGCTAAAAAGCTATCAGCAGTTCCCAGATTCCCTTCAGGTAGGGTTCTAGATATTGTTTAGTTCCCATCAATCATATATGCTTGCTTGAGACTTAAATTCAGAACTGAGTTAAATAGGGAGAAAGGGGTCTGAGGCATCCATTTTGCTGAAAACAAGGCATTATGGTTCTAGACCCAGCATATTAAAAACAGTTAATTCATTTGGTCTTCTAGTCCCCTGTTAGAAGAGTCATGTCACACTCTAGTAGGTAAGGATAGTTTAATAATCTAATTAATGTTTGTAATTTAGGCTTATCTATACCCAGATAAGTGTGTTTTCTAGTATACCTATACCTACCAAGCACATATATTTATAAAATAATTTGCTATCCTTAAACATAATAAAACTTTGCCTTCCTGAAAATCAGGATTTGCCTTTAAATTAGCACTTAACATTATGATCATTTTCTGTTTCCTGAGGAAGGTATTAGCCATTTGTTGTAACTTAATAATTACCATATAAGTCTAAAAGAATAAGGGCCTTATTTTAGTGAGGGATTTCTAATTTTAAGATAAAGTCCTTTAATTTTTTAGGGTTTCCTGTGTGTCTTTGCAGCTCTAGTAAGGTTCAAAGAGGAGTAAGTCTTATCGTTTAAAAAAATTTATCCCCACGGTGTAATTCCTGTTTTTTGGTTTTTCTTTTTTTTTTTTTTTTTTAGTTTGTAATTTCTAAGCCTCAAAGCCACAGATATTTTTCCTAGCTAGGAGTTAATAGAGTAATATTCAGTATTTGTGTCCCTTGAAATGATCAGCTGTTAAAATTGTCCTGGTCATGGTCATAAGAATTTTACATCCAAATTCTAACATGTCATTGATTATCTGATTGAGTCTGGATCCAGTTGTTTTGTTTTCTATTTGGTCTTTCCACAACTTGTTTTCCCCTACTCCTAGTCATAATATAGAAAAGGAAATTGATTCCTGAACCTCTTGTGTCTAAACCAAAATTACTCCATCAGGAAATGCACATAACACATAGGATAAATATCTAGTATCATAACTTATTAGGTTACTCTTTAGCTTGTCTAATCAGTGTTTTAAGATTTATATTGAATTGTGTAACAAAAACTAATTCATTTTGTTTAGTGCTAATTTACATGTACCAATATATTTAATAAGTTGTTTTCATGTTGATTCTCCAAATTTTTAAAATTTCTAATGGTGTAAAAATTCTTACTCTAACATTTTTATTTTATTTTATTTTTGAGACAGAGTCTTGCTCTGTTGCCCAGGCTAGAGTGCAATGGCGCTATCTCGGCTCACTGCAACCTCCACCTCCCAGGTTCAAGCAATTCTCCTGCCTCAGCCTCCCAAGTAGCTGGGATTACAGGCATGGGCCACCATGCCCAGCTAATTTTTGTATTTTTAGTAGAGACGGGGTTTCGCCATGTTGTCCAGGCTGTTCTCGAACTCCTGACCCTAGGTGATCCACCTGCCTCGGCCTCCCAAAGTGCTGGGATTAGAGGCATGAGCTACCGTGCCTACCCTACTCTTAACATTTTTAAAGAATTGTTTATATTCTATGGAAGAAATTTTAATCTAATGTTCATTTTGTAGGTTATTGAAGACAATGGTGTTCGAAGAGTTGTCGTGGTCCCTCAGGCACCAGAGTTTCACCCTGGTAGTCACACAGTTCTCCACCGTTCACCGCATCCTCCTCTACCTGGTTTCATTCCTGTCCCAACTATGATGCCGCCTCCACCACGTCATATGTACTCACCCGTGACTGGAGCTGGAGACATGACAACACAGTATATGCCACAGTATCAGTCTTCACAAGTCTATGGAGATGTAGGTAAGACATCTAAAAGTATTCCACTGTTATTGAGTTGGATATTCTTCGCTTGGATATAATAGATGCCATTATCATATCACATTAAAAAAACAGCAAATGGTAATGATGTAACAGGCATTTTTCTTTTACTCAAGTACTATATTAGGTGCTTCATCCTCATGATCACCCTTCAAGGCAGGTAAGTAAACAGAAAAATCAAAGAAGGGAAGTAACTTATATCATGCAGCACTACTTAGTGGTGCCACATTCAAACAAGAGGTCTTTTCCTCTGGCCTGCAATCTAGGCACTGAGAAAATTTTCAGCCAGGAATAACCACGTCATTGTTAAATCCTATTGGCTGTGATGCCACTACACAAAGTTGCTAAGCTCTGTGAGGGATTGAAAAAACAGGATAAGCCATAATCTCTGCCCTCAGGGAGTTAATAAATTTGGGGAAAGTTAATAAATAAAGTTAATAAATATGTAGGCTAACAAACATAGACACAAAATAATACCTTATTATGTCCCATAGCTTTAAACACTGCCTTAAACAGTGCCAGACTTATTCCTGACTGCCTTCTTGATAACTTCACATGGATGTCTCTTGCATTTCAGAATATTTCTAAACAGAAATGTCAAATGTGGACCCCCACGACTTGCTTTTTTTCCGTCCCTTCATCTCAGTAGGTGGTCCACTAGTCACTTAGTTTGCTCAAATGAAAGCCAGATGGTCAAATTTGATTTCTCCTTTTCCAACCCTTACATCAATTAGTATCAGTTTTATTTTCAGAATTTTCTGAAATTTTTTTTACTACTTCCCCACTGCTACTCAAATCCATCCACCATCAGCTCTTGCCAGGACAACTGCAACAATGGCCTTCCAGTTGGTTTTGTTTCCATTCTTGCCCTCAATAATCAATTCTCAGCCACAGTAGTTATTTTCAAATATTAATCAGACTGTTCTGTTTAAACTGTTTCAGTGATTTCCCATTGCAAATAGAATAAAATCCTAAACCCTTCCCCTAGACTAGGGTTTCTCAAACATGCCACTATTGATGTTTTAGGACGGATAAGTCTTCATTGTAGAGGACAAAACTCTGCATTGTAGGATGTTTAAAGGCATCCCTGGCCTCTACCCACTAACTGCCATTGTGTAGCACAGTTGTAGCACACAACTCCAACACAACATTTTAAATATTCTGACATCTAAAAATATCTCCAGACATTTCCAAATGATCCCTAGGAACCAAAATTAGTTCTGGTTGCAAACTGCTCTTGCAATGTTCTGCCCTGTGGCCCCTGGCTTCCTTGTCCCATTGCTTCCCCTTAGTCCCCTTATTTCTTCAGTTTTTCAAAACCTCCAAATTCTTTCTTGCCTCGGTCCCTGTGTACATGGTGTTCTCTCTGCTTTTTCTGTAAATTTCCTTTAACCTTTAGATTTCAGTTTTCAGAGAGACCTTCCTGATCTTACCTTGTTAGTCTCTAGCACTGAACTTTGTTTTTGTTTGTATCTTTCACAGAACTTAACACAATTTCTTTTTTGTCATTGTGTATTTGTATGGCTGTCTCCCTTATTTGACTATCAGCTCCCTAAGAACTGAATCTATTTTCATCACTATTGTTTCCCTGCACTTAGCATTGCCTGTCACTTATGCTCAGTACATTTGCAGAAGAAATAACTTCAAATACAAAATTGAAATTACACAACACAGCCTGTAAATAGTGGATATATTGTACATATCATATGTATTTGTCAAACTTATTTCTATTGCCCAAGTAATGCAAATTGGTTCAGTAGCTCTGGGTACTGAATGCTTGAGATTCTGCATTTCTAACAAGCCCCTAGGAGATGTTCATGCTGTGCTCCAAGGAACATACTTTTGTGTACCAAAAGTTTATACTACAGATTAGTCTCATCCTATTTTTGTTTACTGCTAATTATGACTTAGTTTTAAAAATATTAATTTTTTCTTATAATCTGAGAAAACTATAAGAAAAAGCTAGTATTACAATTATTACTATTTTGCATTGTTAAAACCCCTTGTTATTCTGTAGGGATATGCATTAGAATACATGGATGTGATCTACATTGATGTGAAGGAAAGTGAAGGGCACAAATCCACAAATTAGCTACCCAGTGGTAAAAGGGAGGAGTCATGTTGTACTTGAGGTTATAAGCCAGAGATTCTACCACTAGATGGTAATTATTGACAGTACTGGTTTTCTAACCAATGGCTATACCTCCATGATGCCCTTTCCATGCACAGTCCGTATGGATTCTCAAAGTGGAATCTGATCCAGCATTTCACTGTTAGCAGTACCATTAGTGAGCCTGACCCTTGCTAGGCACTATGCTCACACAAGTATTATCTCACTTAATTTTCAGTAAAATTCTGCAAAATTCAAATGAGGAAACCGAGGCTCAGAAATGTTAAGTAATTTCTGCAAGGCCACACTGCTAGTTAATTGCTCAGAATTTTAACCCTCTCAGATCTATTCAATGATTAAGTTCCTTCTCTTTCTACTATAATATATTCTTTTTTCTCTTCCATGGTAGCTTTATTATTTTGAATAATAGATAAAGCATTTTAAAGTATGTACTAATTGATCTAATTGATTGCAGTTGCTATTTTTCTTAACTTTTTGTCGAGATATAATTTAGGTAACAGTTCATTTTACACTTCAGTGGTTTTTAATATATTTACTGTATTGTGCAACATATGCAATTCAATGTTTTCTATATTCAGTATGTACTGTATTAACTACCACTGTCTAATTCCAGAACATTTCTATCATCCCAAAAAAGAAACTGTGCATATTAACAGTCAGTCCCAACTCTCTGTTCCTTCACATCCCATGATCTACTTTCTGTCTGTATGGGTTTGCCTATTCTAGACTTCATATAAATATACATATAAGTATTTCATATAAAAATTTCATTAAAATGTTCATACAATATGTAGGCTTCTGTGTCTAGTTTTTTTTCCACTTAATGTCATGTTTTCAAAGTTCATGTTCTCACATATAATAGTACTTCATTCCTTTTTATGGCTGCAATAATATTGCATTCTGTTGATATACGTTTTATCACTCATTAGCTGATGGACCTTTGGGTTTTTTTCACTTTTTGTCTATGAACAATACTGCTGTGACCATTTGTGTACAAGTTTTTGTGTTGACATATTTTCATTTCTTCCGGGTATGTGCCTCAGAGTGGAATTGCTGGATTATATGTTAATTCTATATTACTTTTCCACAGTGACTACACCATTTTATATTCCTACCAGCAATGTATGAGGGTTCCAGTTTCTTTGCCAAAACTTGCTATTGTCTGTCTTTTGATTGTAGGCATCCTGAATAAATTTCTCTCTCATTATGGTTTTGATTTGCTTTTCCCTAATGCTACTAATGTTGATCATCTTTTCATGTGCTTATTGGCCATTTGTATATTTTCTTTTCCTTTTTTTTTTTTTTTTTTTTTTGAGATGGAGTTTCACTCTTATTGCCCAAGCTGGAGTGCAATGGCATGATCTCGGCTCACTGCAACCTCTGCCTCCCAGGTTCAAATGATTCTCCTGCCTCAGCCTCGTGAGTAGCTGGGATTACAGGTGCGCACCACCACGCCTGGCTAATTTTCTGTATTTTTAGTAGAGATGGGGTTTCACCATCTTGGCCAGGCCGGTCTTGAACTCCTGACCTTGTGATCCACCTGCCTCAGCCTCCCAAAGTGCTGGGATTACAGGCGTGAGCCACTGCGCCCAGCCCCATTCATATATTTTCTTTGGAGAAATGTCTATTTGAATTCTTCACCCATTTTTTAAATGGGTGGGATATTTGTCTTTTTATTGTTGAAAGGTAAGAGTATATATATTCTGGATACAAGTTCCTTATCAGATATATGATTTCCTCCCTTGTCGTTTTTTCACTTTGCTTGTGGTATCCTTTAGTGCAGAAAAGTTTTTAATTCTGATGAAATCTAATTTTTTCTTTGATTGCTTGTGTTTTTGGTGTCTCGTCTAAGAAACTATTGCCAAATCGAAGGTCATAGAGACGTGTTTTCTTCTAAGAGTTCTATAGTTTAATCTCTTACATTTGGGTCATTGATTCATTTGAATTAATTTTTGTATATGGTGTGAGGTAGAGGTCCACGTTCATTCTAATGTTATTGTACATATCCTTATAATACTCATTTCAAAAATACTGTACTAATTTTCTTAAGGCACTGCTAAATTAAAACTTTTTACTGAGGCTTTTAAAAAATATTTTTCTCATCACAAATTTTAAATTTAAAAAACTCTGGGGACAATTGAATTAATATTTATTGAGCATAATGACTTAATTATGTTCCTATGTGACTTTTATTAGAATGAGTAGATTCTTCTAAATCACAACCTTGAGTTTATAGTATCTGAAGATACATTATATGTAGATTGTTATTGTTAAACAGTCTAAATCATTTCTTTTGGCTAACTTTTTTTTCAGTGATGATTGCTTTTTTGAGTTATAAGGGAATTTAGGCAGGCAGTGGTTTTCTTTTTACCTATTTTATGTGTTTAAGGTTCAAAAAGATGTGAAAAGTAATAGTTACTAAAGAGTAAAAGAAAAAGAACTGTGGACTGCTCAGTTCAAGTCTCATTCCTCACCTACAATAATCATAAGTTACCACCAAGCTGTTTCTATGGAGATTAATAATTAGTTGAGAACAGAAGAAGGAAATAAATCTCTCTGTAAATTTACTTGAGAGAGATATATATATAATTAGAATAAATCACAAAGCTTGGTTCTGATAGTTTACGGAGACACAAAGGTTGCTTTGTTATGCAAAATTCTTTTAAATATTTTATAAAAGTTTTATATGATAGATTTATTTTCTGTTCTTTTTTCATGGCATAAACTTATTTGGAGAAAGTGATCTTCTTAATATTTTGTTTTTATTGCCTCCTAGATGCTCACTCTACACATGGAAGGTCCAACTTTAGAGATGAACGATCTAGTAAAACATATGAACGTTTGCAGAAAAAATTGAAGGATCGCCAAGGAACACAGAAAGATAAAATGAGCAGTCCACCATCATCACCCCAGAAATGCCCTTCTCCCATTAATGAACATAATGGACTTATAAAAGGACAAATTGCTGGTGGTATAAACACAGGATCAGCAAAAATCAAGTCTGGGAAGGGGAAAGGTGGTACACAAGTTGATACAGAAATTGAAGGTAACTGTTTGAAGTACTGAACTGTTCTCATTGATGCTACTCGTGATTTAACCTACTAAAAGTATATTCTAATCTTTCAGTCATTTTGTCATGGTCCAAATAGACTGTTACAGGCTGCTGCTTTCGACAGTTTGGAAAGCCTCAATTAGTAATTTCATCTATATCATAAACTTTCCTGACTGAAATTTCTATTTGATAGGAAAACTCAGATAACAATCCAGATTCCTTTCTTCTGATTCTGGGCCTTTGATAAGGCTATGCTGCTGGTTTTTAATCAAAACTTTTTTTTTTTGAGACAGGGTCTTGCTTTGTCACTCAGGCTGGAGTGGCATGATCATAGATCACTGCAGCTGGAAACTACAGGCATACACCACCACACCCAGCTAATTTTTTAATTTTTAGTAGAGACAGGGTCTTGCTGTTTTGCCCATGCTGGTCTCGAACTCCTGGGCTCAAGCAGTCCTCCCATCTTGGCCTCTCAAAGTGCTGCAATTATAGGCCTGAGCCACTGTCCCCAACCTATCAAAACCTTTTATTTCTCCCACCTTCTTTTTGAGTAAAACCTTGATAGCAAATAGTTATATCATTTACTAATCTCTCTATATACTCTGTAATTAGGATGGAGTATTTTTCATTTCTTTCTTCAAAAGTTCTTTTCTCCTAAACTCTCCTTGTTACTCTTGGATCCTTCCTCTAACCTCTGACTTCTACTCTATGAACTTTGTTTTATTGGTTTTTTGTTTGTTTGTTTGTTTTTGAGACCAAGTCTCGCTCTGTCACCCAGGCTGGAATGCAGTGGCGCAATATCAGCTCACTGCAACCTCCGCCTCCTGTGTTGAAGCGATTCTCGTGCCTCAGCCTCCTGAGTAGCTGGGACTAAAGGCGCATGCCACCACGCCCAACTACTTTTTGTATTTTTAGTAGAGACAGGGTTTCACCATCTTGGCCAGGCTCGTCTCCAACTCCTAGGCTCAAGCAGTCCACCCACCTTGACCTTCCAGTGTGCTAAGATTACAGGCATGAGCCTACTATATGGACTTTGAGCACTATTATTTGTATATACTTGAATCAATCTCTATAAGGTAAAATATAGCTGGGTTAACAGCCTGTCTTTCATATGCCTACAGTTGTGGAGTTAGTACCCAGTACTTTTGATTGTAATGTTAAGCTTCTAACTACTGCTTACTTTGATTAATGTAGTTTCTATATGTATGTTCTTTTAGGTTTCCTTAATACTGACTATATCTGTTTGACGTAGATATGCGTATGTAGAAATACATAGATATGCATGGTAGACCATGTCAGGTTCTAAAGGTTTCATCAGAAATGACTATGAACCATACCAACATGTCATTTCACAAGCACCAATAACCACTACTCTATCGGTCCTTGAATATGCTTATCTAAATTGATTTGTATTATCAAATAGTGTAGGTAATTAATATATGACTAGGAACTAAAATGCTTCCAACTTTGAGGGAAATATCAAAATGTAAGCCATGTGAACTCTTCCTACCTTCCTTTTCCTTAAAATTTCCATTCCTCACTAACAAATTTCAAATAATGTCTTAACTGTTCATGACTTATATATTAACAACATTTACATAAATGTTCTCCCATTTATTTGAGACCTCCTGATCATCGTTTTCAGCACTGATGTTTCAGAAGAATTAAGTTAAAGTTTTTGCCTATCAGTGGTGGCTATAAGTTACAGTCAAGCCAATTATATTTCTAATTTGGGAAACCATAACTAAGGCATGTCATGAAAAAATAGTTAACTTTATTAAGAGGTATGAGATTGACAAATGAGAACTTTCCAGAGAGAATATTCTTACAACCATGAATAAAAATATACTTGATTATAAGAAAAACTTGGTTCAGATAGATATAGCTATGTCTAAATATATATATAGATATATCTGTATGTAGTGGTGTTATAACTAGTAGTCACAGTTAAGATAGAAATAAAAACTAAAGTAGATAAATGCTGAAGGGCCACAAACTGCTGAGTATGAACAAAGGAATAAAAACTAGAAAATAAAAGTCTCAAATACCAGCCTAGTTTCAGAATACATATTTAGGGAGAAGAAGGGATTGTATCTAAGTTCTTTTTTTTAAATATTCAAATGTTTTATTTTTTTAAGAAAAAGATGAAGAAACTAAAGCATTTGAAGCACTTCTTTCCAACATTGTCAAACCAGTGGTAAGTATCTTATGTATTTTATTGATGTTTATATTTAATATATTAGCATAAGATGTTCATCCATCAAAATGTAGTTTTTTTGTTTTAACTTTTTATGAAAATAGGATCATACTGTATTCTGTGACAAGCTTTTTCACTCACTATGGTATGCCTTAGCTATCTTTCTATGTCATTACCTGATTCTTTGAAGAGCTACATAGTTTTGTCATTCATTCATCAAATATTTATTGATCCCTTACTGTATGCCAATAAATAAAAAACAAATGCACAAACAGAATTCTTTGTGATAGTAAAGATTGCTATTATAGAAATAGGAATGATATGATGAGATTAATAGGAGAGGTTGTTAGGTTAAATAGAGCAATCAGGGAAGCTTTCTCTGACAAGTGAGAAAAAGTGCAAAAGTGGAAGGAATGGGAGAGGGAGAACAGGTGTAAGTAAGCATGGGGAGTTGGACAGAGGGAAAGAACCAGTATCACTGGAGTATAGTGAAGGGGAGAAAGATGTGGGGGAAGAAGTAGACCATAGGACTTTTTCAGCCAGAATAAGGCAATTTAAGATTGATAAGAATATTTTTTGGTTCATAAAACAAACTACTCTTTCCCAACTCTCAGAAACATCCATGGTAAAATGTTTTATACTAAGTTGCCCCAAAAATACTTTGTTTTTCTAAGAAAACAGATTAGAAAAGTTATTATTCTTAGTACCATCTCCATAAAGGCTTTTTAAGCTTATCTTGCCATGTTTTAGGATGTTTGAGTAAGCCAGTTCCTCATCTAATAGACTAATATGGTCCTACTTTTTCTGACAACTCCCAAATAATAGATTTGGTTGCTCTAGCTTTCTTTATTCTAATCTGTTTTCTCTTGAGAATAGAGCATATATGTGTAAATAAATGTAAATTTACACAATTATTTCATAGTAATGGTTAACACAAATTGATTAGCATCAGTCTCTGTTCAGAGTGCTTGGAATGCACATGTGCATTATTTAATACCTGTGACAACCATATATGTACTACTTTCCCTGTTTTACAAATGAGGAAACTGAAGCAACAGTGAGTTTCAATTAGTAGTAGTAGAGCTATGACTGAAATTCAGGCAGTATCCTTCCAAGACCCCGAGTGTATATCACTAGGTTTACTAGAAAAAGAATTTAGTAGCCTTAATAAGATTGATGTTTGAGTGATTTAATAGCTAATGCTAGTAGCATTTACTTGTTGTAGTATATATTAAAAGTATAATTTTCAGGCCAAGTGCAGTGGCTCACACTTTCCCAGTCCTTTGGAAAACCAAGACAAGAAGATCACTTGAGGCCAGGAGTTTGAGACCAGCCTGAGTAATATATTGAGACCTTGTCTCTACAAAAAACAAATACAGATACTACAGACAAGGGGGCACACACCTGTAGTCCCAGATACTTGGGATGCTGAGGTGGGAGGATCCCTTGAGCCTAGGAGTTCAATGCTGCAGTGAACTAAGATTGTGCCTTTTCACTCCAGCGTGGGTGACAGAGCAAGAACCTGTCTCATAAAATAAATAAATATATATATAATTTACAGACAGAAAAAGTAAATCTTAAAGCCAATTCAAAGACTTTCTTACTCAACATTAGGAAGAACGTGTAATTTAATAAGATAGTGAGCCCTGTATCATAAAGTAATGCTGATGGTTTTATTTGCTTTGTTTTAGTTTATAGTTTGAATGCCGATTCCTCTTTGATTAAATTAATTGTGAGCTACAAAGCACAGGTCAGGGTTTTTGCTTGCTTGTTTTTGTGTGTGTGGTTGTTTTTGCATGCTCTAGTTCATTTAGAGCACTAAATTAAATGTGTTCATTCACTTTTTCATTCCATAAATATTTGACCGCTTACAAAGTGACAGATGTTGTGCTAAAGCTGGAGATAGAATGGAAAGCAAAGGATAGACACGGGCTCTGCCACAAGGCTTAGTTCAGTAAACTAAGCATCACACAATGAATGTTAAATTGTAACCGTGAAGTGCCAGGACAAAAAGATAGAGAGCAGTCAGAGTGTGTAATAGGAGGACTAAACCTTGACAAGGAATCAGGGAAGTTTTCCTAAGGAAGGATTATTGTACTGATATTTGAAGGAAAAGTAGTGGTTGGGCATTGAGGACAGGGGTGGAAAGTGTGGGAACAGTATTGCAAACTGAGCAGCATTTGAAAAGCACTGGACATGGCACATTTGAGGAACAACAAAAAAAAAAGGAAAGCAGAGAAAAGCTCACTCATGTGACCAGAGTGCAGTGTGTAGGGGAGAATGTGGTACATGCACAAGTCTCATAGTCTCAACTGTGTACTTAGGAGTTGAGTGACCCATGACAAGTCACTTGACCTTTGTGAATGTTTCTTCTTTCAGAAAATGGAGAATAATGGTATTGTATACCCTCACATGCATTAAATAATTAACTATATTGAAAGTGTTGTCTTTTCATTTGTTCTTCTTTGAAATTGTTCTCAGTCTCATTTCTATGAAAATCTACTGACATTTATTTCAGTGGATTTCATTTCCTTTTATTTCAGTAATGCTTAAAATTAAATGTGTCATGCCTTTTACTCATTACCTTTTTGCTTTCAGAATTATTACCCCTTCCTTTTACCTTTTTGTGGTTACTAGAAGTACTATCTAACTCCAAGTTTCCTTAGGCTCAGCCTTTGAGTTATCTTCAGAATTATTCTTTCACCTCCTGATGCCCTTATCTAGACAAGGATCAAACATTTATGTTTATTCTACTTTAGTATTTCTGGAAATCCAGAAATTAGATACTCTCATTTCTTTCTTCTACAGTCTTTGTCAAAATTCATGTAATATATATGGCTTTGAACTCTTTTAACAGTTTAGCTTCCTAGATATATACTTAATTTAACCCAATGGACAGTTTTTCTCAAGGGTAGTTTTGATGACTACCTTACAAGGATCACAGTCTGCCTCAAAAAATATATTGTACATAATCTAGCCACTTTCTAAAGGAGCTATTTTCATTTTTTCCTGTTACCATCTTTATCAGTTCTTAGACAGATTTTTACACAATCATATCTATTTTCAGCTACCACCTAGAAGTGGATTCAGAGTGGGATCATTGAGTAGTAGGAAAATAACTGAATTATTCAGGTCCTAGTCAATGGTTCTGTGACCTCAGACAAGTTACTTAATCTTTCTGAATATGCTCCTTTCACAAAATGAGGATAGTTAAGCCTATTTTGCCTACTTTAGGTGGTAGTTGTAAGAATCAAGTGATATGGATATAAAAGCAAATTTTACTTCTAACGTTAGCATACAAATAGAGTTCAAATTACTTCCAAATCTATATTTTCAATCCTAATTACTAATCTGTTCATGTAGAACTGTTTCTCCTGAGGCACGCTAAAGAATACCCAAGTTTGAATGTTTCACTAGCAACTTTAGAAAACCAAATTCTTAATCTGCTTGTCTATACTATTTTATCACGTTCTTCATTCCTCTAAAATGAAGAAGGAATTGGGTTAGATCTCTTTTGTTTCTGTTTCCTTTCATTGTTTCCATCGGTAAACACTTACCCATCCAGGTTTTCCTGGGTTACAGTATCATCTAACATTTCTTCTTTACCTTTCATTCTCCCCATGCTAGATTAGTACTCCAAGCTTTATTATTTCACTGTAAGTTTATAGGATCCACTCTCCCCACTGTCCCCTACCACTCCACATACACACACAATTACTACCTCAGTCTTCACACAGGAATTTTGTGGTATCTATGTGGGAGTCCATCTCTTTTTCTTCTATGCAACTCTATAATTCACCTGAAACCAGCAACAGAAAACAGCATTTGTAGAAGATTTTAAAAATACATATGAACATGCCTTGGACTACCAGATTTCAGTTATAAGCTTTGGAATATAAATACTCATTCGTGTACTAATTACCCACCTCTTTCTACCAAATTTTATCTCATCCAAGTTCTTTAAAATTCAATTCAAAATTCACTTACGAAGTTTTCCACATCTTATCCCAATGTAGTCACTCTTTCTGTGACTTAACATATAAGTGCAAGTAATAAGATATCTTTTTTTTTTTTTTGAGACAGAGTCTTGCTCTTTCACCCAGGCTGGAGGGCTGGAGTGCAGTGGCATGATTTCAGCTTGCTGCGACCTCTGCCTCCCGGGTTCAAGTGATTCTTGGGTCTCAGTCTCCTGAGTAGCTGGGATTACAGGCATACACCACCACGTCCAGATAATTTTTGTATTTTTAGTAGAGTTAGGGTTCCACCATGTTAGCCAGGCTGGTCTTGAACTCTTAACCTCAGGTGATCTGCCCACCTTGGCCTCCCACAGTGCTGGGATTACAGGCATGAGCCCCTGCGCCCAGCCATAAGATATCTTTTTAATAGAATGAGTTAGTACTAAAAGATTTTCTGGAAAAGCAGAAATTGAAAAAGTTGAAATTGGCCCAGTGCAGTGTCTCACACCTCTAATCCCAATACTTTAGGAGGCTGGGGCAGGAGGATTGCTTGAGCCTAGGAGTTCGCAACCAGCCCAAGCAACAATAGTAAGACCCAGTCTCAATAAAAAAATAATATTTTTTAAGTTGAAATTAGCATTTTAAAATTTTTTTAATTTATTTTTAAAACTATGTTTGCTAAATTCAACATAGTATTCTGGAAGTCTGTTTAGTTAAAAGTATAGTTAAAAGCTTAGTTAATAGTATTTACCAATATTAATAGTTTTGACAAAAATGCATGGTTATATAGGATGTTAACATTAGGGGAAGCTGGGTAAAGGATAGACAGGGATTCCATACTATCTTCCCAACTTTTCTTTAAACCTAAATTTATTTCCAAATAAAAGACTTTTAAAAATACTTTATTTGTGTAACTCTGGTAAACAGTTCATTTCACTCAGCCACTCATTTTGTTGATGAGGCCTAGAACCCTAAGAGGGTGAGACTTTAGTATCACCAGGCAAATTAGTGACACATCTTGTGCTTCCCTATTTAATATTTTCTCTACTGTCTGTACTCCCCACAGATCCTGATAAAGCAAGCTTCATAAAGTAGGTGCCAGGCTGGGCATAGTGACTCACACCTGTAATTCCAACACTTTGGGAGGCTGAGGCGGGAGGGTGGCTTGAGGCCAGGAGCTCAAGACCATCCTGGGCAACATAGCAAGACCCCATCTTTACTACTACTACTACTACTACTACTACTACTACTACTACTACTACTACTAATAATAATAATAATAATAATAATAATAAAGTAGATGCCAGTTAATGCTTTTGACTGACCCACCTTCATAGTCCTATTCACATTCTCAAAGTTTGACACAACTATTATCATCCCATAAAATCAAGAGACACTTATGGGTATACATACATGTATAGTAGCAGTTTGTTTTAAAAAAGAAAAAAAGGCTGGGCACGGTGGCTCACGCCTGTAATCCCAGCACTTTGGGAGGCCGAGGCGGGCGGATCACGAGGTCAGGAGATCGAGACCATCCTGGCTAACACAGTGAAACCCCGTCTCTACTAAAAAAATACAAAAAATTAGCCGGGCGTGGTGGCGGGCGCCTGTAGTCCCAGCTACGCGGGAGGCTGAGGCAGGAGAATGGCGTGAACCCAGGAGGCGGAGCTTGCAGTGAGCCGAGATCGCGCCACTGCACTCCAGCCTGGGCGACACAGCGAGACTCCGTCTCAAAAAAAAAAAAAAAAAAAAAAAAAAAACCTGCTCAGTTTCAGGTTAATAGCCAGCTGTATACTGGATCATACAAAGAATCATTTTTAAGTTCATTGTAAATGAAACACAGTACCAAGACTTTAAGACAGTATTGGAGTGAATACAGTATTACATTTCCTGTGATTTAACAGAAGCAAAATAAATATAGTAATAGTTTTTTTTATTCAGACTTCGAGAACTTTGAAAAGGACAGAATGTTACAATTTTATGGAGATTACTTATTTTACTTTAATTCAGGATAGGAGTAATTGTCATCCTAGTGGTTATTAGTTTGGTTTTAGAAATGCTAAGGTAGTTGTTAAACGTATATAATTTTAAAGCAAGCTTTTATATAAATGCCTACATATAATCTGGTACCTTTCTTACCAATCTGTAAACGTTATCTAATCTCTAGATTTTTTTCGCTTTGACAAAAGTAACTTGTACTCATAAAATTATTCCAGTAGTATAAAAATATATAAAACATAATTGAAACCACATGTTTTTTTCTGTCACAACTTTCTCTGCGTCTCACCACACATACACAAAATCCCCAAAGATAACAATTGGTACATTTGTACAGTACATTTTCAGACACTTTTGTGCAGTTTTATAAAAGCTAACTCAACTGCAATCACAGTATATGTACTGCTTTCCAGCTTCACTTTTTTCTCCTATTACGTAGCACCTGTATATTGAGGAAATCTTCAGATGTTAGCACATGTATGTCCACCTCATGTTCTTTTTTGAACACTTGCAGAATAATGTGTTCATAGGCTGTGTTATGTACCATCATTTAGGTAGTCAGTGCCCTATAGTTGTAGTTTTTTGCCATTAATAATGCTGCAATGAACATTCTTAAGTGTGTATATTTGTATACATATGTTAAGTTTATAGGATATTACCCTGAAAAAAAATTCCTGGGTGTAGAATTTCTGAATCAAAAAGTAAACACATCTTACATTTTGTAATGATTCACTAGTTGCTATACACAAGGATTGAACTTATATATACTGTTACCACACTTAGAGAGTGCCATTTCTCCAAGTTTTTAACACTAGATAGTATTAGCTTTTTAATCTTCCCCTATCCAGTAGATGAAAACTGGGATTCTGTTTTAATTTACATGTATTTATGAATGCAGTTTCACACGTACATCATTTTATATGTTGTCCATTTATATTTACATATCTTTGGATGTCGATGTCCTTTGCTCATTTTTCTCTTGAGTTTTTGTCATCCTCCTGTTGTAAAAACATTTTCTAAGCTGAGGAAATGAACCCTTTCAAACATGTTACAATGGTCTTTTTAATCCCTTTTTTTTTCTTTTGACTATGTATGGTGTCTACGCTAATAGTTTTGAATGGCCTGGTTTTTAAACTTTTGTGGAACCCATCTCATTTGTTGTGGAACCCACAACAAATTATTTGCAATGGGCAGGTTTATATTTGTGAGCCATTTTATCTATATAAACAGATACATTTTATTTAATCTTGAAACCTCATTAGATATTTCACTGCTCATTGTATACATTACAGTTGTTTTAAAGAACTTTTAAATGTTGTATTTTTACAGGCCTCCGACATCCAGGCAAGGACAGTAGTACTTACCTGGTCACCACCTTCCAGCCTCATTAATGGTGAAACAGATGAAAGTAGTGTACCAGAGCTCTATGGTTATGAAGTTCTGATCTCAAGTACTGGAAAAGATGGGAAATACAAAAGTGTATATGTGTAGGTATTTGTTGTTTTGCTTTCTCCCATTGTGTAAATTAATGGTTTATTATAAAGAGCTTATTACTAATTTTGCTCTACTTTTCCTTCTTCACGCTTTTATTCTCAATCTTTAAGTTGGCTAATGATAGTGATTTCAATGTAAATGGTCCAGATGTAGCTTGGTACACATTTCTGTCTACCTTCCTTCAGAATAGTCACTTTTATTGGCCACATTCAGCTTTTTTTTTTCCCAGTAGGTTCCCTAATAGATGGTTCAGTATTCACGTATTCTTAATGCATTAAATATAAGTTGTAGTATGTAGAACCCATGACCAAAAATGGACAATTCATGATTGTAAACTCATAAAGTATGACATTGCTCCTCTAAGGACTGGATTTAATTCTTACATATACAAGCTCATGTCCTGTTGTAAAATGAATTTAGTAGCAGTGTTATTTATTTGCATGTTAGTATGTTTATAGTCATATTTTGAAAACTTACTTATTTCTTTCCTTGGTTTAAAAGTATATTACACACAGCCAGGCACGGTGGCTCACGCCTGTAATCCCAGCACTTTGGGAGGCTGAGGCGGGTGGATCACCTGAGTTCAGGAGTTCGAGACCAGCCTGGCCAACACGGTGAAACCCCGTCTTTACTAAAAATATAAAAATTAGCCAGGGGTGGTGGCACATGCCTGTAGTCCCAGCTACTTAGGACGCTGAGGCAGGAGAATCGCTTGAACCTGGGAGGTGGCAGTTGCAGTGAGCCAACATCGCGTCATTGCACTCCAGCCTGAGTGACAGAGTGAGACTCCATCTCAAGAAAAAAAATAAAAGTATATTACGCACCACGAAGCCTTAGAAAGATTCAGTAGCTAAAGTTGTGACATTTATGATTGACAGTTTTGAAATAAATTATTTTTCTGTCCATATTCATATAAAAGTTGATTATTCTAATAAAAAAGGGTAATGATGGTTAGTTATTATTTAAGCACCAAGAAGACTGTAAAGGTGATGGTTAATCATTTGAATGATCACAATTAGCACAGAACACTGGCTCCATCAGCCTCGTTGCTATCTTTTTTCAAAACATAGCTGGCAAGGAGAAGAAAGGAAAGTGAAACTGCTCCGGTGCCTCTCATCTAGTCACATAAGGTTATAAAAATTTCCTGTTTCCTCTCTATTGAGATTTCCTTGTGTTCTATTCATTTTTCTTAAGAGAGACAAGTAAACCTAAGGGGTAAGTAGGGGATAAAGGACTATCAACATAAAGGTTTCTTACTATGTTAATGACTGTTTTCTAGTTAGATATGGCTGCTTACTAAGAGGAATGCTTTATTTCCATTCGCAGCCTGACCAGGGAGCACGAGGGGGGCATTAGTCATCTCCCATATCCTACAGGAATTAAGGTCTCTTAAGGATGCTACTGCAACTGCCCAGTTCATTAAAATGTACTTTCATCCTTGAAACATATTTATTTTTCATCATATTTACTGGCCTTGATTTGAGAAATAGAGTAGCTGGGAGGTAAGGGGTGGGGAATGGAAAGAAGTCCATAAAGTAGAGAGGAGAGAGACTTGGTGGAAGGAAATGAAATAGGGAATCGTGATTTTAAGTTTAAAAAAAAAAAAAAAAGTAGAGAATAGGCTGGTTTGCGGCTACATACCCAAATAATATTCTGTTGTGTATATATACCACATCTTCTTTATCCATTCATCCATTGATGGACACTTAGGTTGATCTATATTTTTGCTCTTGTCAATAGTGCTGCAGTAAATGCGGGAAAAGCACATCTCTTCAATATATTGATTTTTCCCCTATTTGGAAAAATACCCAGTAGTGGGATTGCTCATTTGTATGATATTTCTATTTTTAATTTTTTGAGAAATCTCCACACTTGTATCCATATTGGTTGTACTAATTAACATTCCACCAACAGTGTATAAGGGCTTTTTTTCTCTGCATCCTCACCAGCATCTGTTATTTTTTTGTCTTTGTAATAGTAGCCATTCTAACTAGGGTAAAATGATCTCATTGTAATTTTGATTTGGATTTCCCTGACTAATGATGTAGAGCATTTTTTCATATACCTGTTGGCCATTTGTATGTCTTTGGAGAAATGTCTGTTCATGTCCTTTGTCCACTTTTAATGGGATTATTTGTGTTTTTCCTGTTGAGTTGAATTCCTTGTATATTCTGGATATTAGTCTTTTGTTAGATGAATAGTTTGCAAATACTCTCTCCCTTTCTGAGGGTTGTGTCTTCACTGTGTTGGTTGTTTCCTCTGCTGTGCAAAAGTTTTAGTTTATTTCTCTATTTTTCTTTTTGTTGTTGTTGCCTGTGCTTTGGGGGTCTTAGCATAAAATCTTTGCTTAAACCAGTGTCCTGAAGTGTTTCTTCTATATTTTCTTCCAGGATTTCATAGTTTCAGGTCTTAAACATTTAAGTCTGTAAGCCTTCTTGAGTTTATTTTTATGTAAGATGAGAGATACAGTCCAGTTTCATTCTTCTGCAGGTGGATATCCAATTTTCCTAGCAGCATTTATTGAGAAGGGTATCCTTTCCCCAGTGTATGTTCTTGGCACCATTGTTAAAAAGTCATTTGGCTATAAATTTATTTCTGGCTTCTCTATTGTATTCCTTAGTTCTTGTGTCTATTTTTATACCAATGCCATGCTGTTTTGATTACTGTAGTCTTGCAGTATATTTTGAAGTCAGGTAGTGTGATGCCTCCAGCTTTGTTCTTTTTACTTAGGATTGCGTTGGCTATTCAGGCTATTTTTTGGTTCCGTAGACATTTTTGGATCACTTTTTATATTTCCGTGAGAAATGACATTGGTATTTTGATAGGGATTCCATTGAATATAAATTGCTTTGGACAGTATGTTCATTTTAATGGTATTAATTTTTCGATTACATGAGCAATGGATGTCTTTTCATTTGTTTGTGTTCTCTTCAATTTCTTTCATCAGTGTTTTATAGTTTCATCTTGTAGAGATCTTTCCACCTGTTATATTAGATTTATTCTTAGGGTTTTTTTTCTTTTTTAGCTATTGTAAACGTGATTGCCTTTTGGGCTTCTTTCTCAGCTAGTTTATTATTAGTGTATAGAAATGATGCTGATTTTTGTATTTTGATTTTATATCCTGCAACTTACTGAATTTATTTATCAGATCCAAGAGTTTTCTGGTGGAGTCTTCAGATTTTTCTACATGTAAGATCGTGTCATCTACAAAGAGGAACAATTTGACTTTGTGTTTTTTTTTTTTTTAACTGAATACCTTTTATTTCTTTCTCTTGGCTGGTTGCTCTGGCTAGGACTTCCAGTACCATATTGGAGTGGTGAGAGTAGGCATCCTTGTCTTGTTCAAGTTCTTAGAGGAAAGGTTTTTAGACTTTCCCCTTTCTGTATGATGTTAGCCATGGGTCTGTCATATGTGGTCTTTATTATGTTGAGGTGTGTCCCTTTAGTGCCTAGTTTGTTGAAAGATTTTATGAAGGGATGCTGAATTTTATCAAAATTTTTCTACATCTATTGAGATGATCATATAATTTTTGTCCTTCATTATGTTGATGTGGTGTATCACATTATTGATTTGTGTATGTTGAGCCATCCTTGCATCCCTGGTATAAATCCCACTTGATCATGGTGTATTGTCTTTATAATGTGCTGTTGAATTCAGTTTGCTAGTGTTTTGATGAGGATTTCGTGTCCGTGTATCAGGGATTAGTCTGTACTTTTCTTTTTTTGTTGTGTCCTTATCTGGTTTTGGTACCAGAGTGATGCTGTCCTTGTAGAATGAGTTAGAGAGAATTCTCTCCTCTTCAATGTTTTTGGAATAGTTTGAGGAGAATTGGTGTTCCTTAAAAGTTTGGTAGAATTTGTCAGTGAAGCCATTGGTCCTGGACTTTTCTTTGTTTGAAGACTCTTTATTACTGATTCAATCTCATTACTCGTTATTGGTTGGTTCATATTTTCTGTTTCTCGCTGATTGAATCTTGGTAGGTATTATGTATCTAGGAATTTGTCCACTTCCTCAGATATTTCAGTTTGTTGCTGTAGGTTGTCCATAATAGTCTCTGATGATTGTAACTGTGTTATCAGTTGTAGTGTCTCCTTTTCCACTTCTGATTTTATTTGGGTCCCCTTTCTTCTTCTCTTGATTAGTCTAGGTGGTGGTTTAGTTCTGTTCTGATTTGTTATTTGTTTTAGAGATGGCACCTTGCGATGTTGCCTAAGCTGGACTCAAACTCCTGGGCTCAAGTGATCCTCCCACGTCAGCCTCCCAAGTACCTGGGACTATAGGTGTGCACCACTGCACCTGGCTGTCTGCTCTGATCTGCACTACTGCACCTGGCTGTCTGCTCTGATCTTTATTATTTCTTCCACTAATTTTGGATTTGGTTTGTTCTTGCTTTTGTAGTTCTTGAGATGTGCATTGCTAGATTGTTTATTTAGACTCTTTAAGCTTTTTTATGTAGACATTTATTGCTATAAACTTCCCTCTTGGCACTGCTTTTGCTGTATCCCATAGGTTTTAATATTTTGTGTTTCCATTTTAATTTGCTTCAAGAATTTTTTTTTTATTTCTTCCTTAGCTTGTCCCTCTACCAGTGGTCATTCAGGAGCATGTTGTTTAGTTTCCAGGTAGTTGCACAGTTTCCAGAGTTGCTCTTGTTATTGATTTCTAGTTTTATTCTATTAAGTTATTAGAAAATATATGATATAATTTCAGTGTTTTAAAATTTCTTGAGGCCAGGCGCGGTGGCTTACACCTCTAATCCCAGCACTTTGGGAAGCCGAGGTGGGCAGATCACGATGGCAAGAGATCAAGACCATCCTGGCCAACATGGTGAAATCCCGTCTCTACTAAAATACAAAAAATTAGCCGGGTGTGGTGGCACACGCCTGTAGTCCCAGCTACTCAGGAGGCTGAGGCAGGGGAATCGCTTGAACCTGGGAGACAGAGGTTGCAGTGAGCCAAGATGGCACCACTGCACTCCATCCTGGCAACAGAGCAAGACTCCGTCTCAAAAAAAAAAAAAAAATTGTTGAGACCTGTATTGTGTACTGACATATGGTCTACCCTAAAGAATGTTTCATGTGTTGTAAAGAAGAATGTGTTTTCTGTAGCTGTTGAATGAAATGTATTCACAAAGGTCGGTTATGTCCATTTGGTCTGATGTGCCATTTAAATACAATGTTTCTTTGTTAATTTTCTGTCTAGATGATCTGTCTAATGCTGAGAGTGGGGGGTTGAAGTCCCCAACTATTATTTTATTGGAGTCTGTCTCTCCCTTTAAATCTAGCAATAATTGCTTTATATTTCTGGGTGCTCCAGTGTTGGGTACATATATGTTTAGAATTGTTATATCCTCTTGCTGAATTGATCCCTTTATCATTATATAATGATTTTGTCTCTTTTTACTGTTTTTGACATAAAGTCTGTTTTATCTGAGTGTAGCTACTCCTGCTCACTTTTGGTTTCTGTTTGCATGGATTATCGTTTTCCATCCCTTTACTTTCAGTCTATATGTATCTTTACAGGTGAGATGAGTTTCTTGTAGACAGCATATAATTGGGTCACATTTTTTAATTCATTCAGTGAGTTTGTGTCTTTTAAGTAGAAAGTTTTTTGTTTCTTTTTGTTTTTTTTTTTATTATTATTATTATACTTTTAAGTTCTAGGGTACATGTGCACACCGTACAGGTTTGTTACATAGGTATACATGTGCCGTGTTGGTGTGCTGCACCCATTAACTTGTCATTTACAATAGGTATTTCACTTAATGCCATCCCTCCCCCATCCCCCCAACCTGCCATGACAGGCCCCAGTGTGTGATGTTCCCGGCCCTGTGTCCAAGTGTTATCATTGTTCAATTTCCACCTATGAGTGAGAACATGCAGTGTTTGGTTTTCTGTCCTTGCGATAGTTTGCTCAGAATTATGGTTTCCAGCCTCATCCATGTCCCTACAAAGGACATGAACTCATCCTTTTTTATGGCTGCATAGTATTCCATTGTGTATATGTGCCACATTTTCTTAATCCAGTCTATCATTGGTAGACATTTGGGTTGATTACAAGTCTTTGCTATTGTGAATAGTGCCACAATAAACATGTGTGCATGTGTCTTTATAGTAGCATGATTAATAATCCTTTGTGTATATACCCAGTATTGGGCTTGCTGGGTGAAATGGTATTTCTAGTTCTAGATCCTTGAAGAATCACCACACTGTCTTCCACAATGGTTGAGCTAGTTTACACTACCACCAGCAGTGTAAAAGCATTCCTGTAACTCCATATCCTCTCCAGCACCTGTTGTTTCCTGACTTTTTAATGATCACCATTCTAACTGGTGTGAGATGGGATCTCATTGTGGTTTTGATTTGCATTTCTCTGATGACCAGTGATGATGAGCATTTTTTCATGTGCCTGTTGGCTGCATGAATGTCTTCTTTTGAGAAGTGTCTTCATATCCTTCGCCCACTTTTTCATGGGGTTGATTTTTTTCTTATAAATTTGTTTAAGTTCTTTGTAGATTCTGGATATTAGCCCTTTATCAGATGGGTAGATTGCAAAAATTTTCTCCCATTCTGTAGGTTGCCTGTTCATTCTGATGGTAGTTTATTTTGCTGTGCAGAAGCTCTTTAGTTTAATTGGATCCCATTTGTCTATTTTGGCTTTTGTTGCCATTGCTTTCGGTGTTTTAGTCATGAAGTCCTTGCCTATGCCTGTGTCCTGAATGGTATTGCCTAGGTTTTTCTTCTAGGGTTTTTATGGTTTTAGGTCTAACATTTAAGCCTTTAATCCATCTTGAATTAATTTTTGTATAAGGTGTAAGGAAGGGATCCAGTTTCAGCTTTCTACATATGGCTAGCCAGTTTCCCCAGCACCATTTATTAAATAGGGAATCCTTTCCCCATTTCTTGTTTTTGTCAGGTTTGTCAAAGATCAGATGGTTGTAGATATGTGGTATTATTTCTGAGGGCTCTATTCTGTTCCATTGGTCTACATCTCTGTTTTCTTACCAGTACCATGCTGTTTTAGTTACTGTAGCCTTGTAGTATAGTTTGAAGTCAGGTAGTGTGATGCCTCCAGCTTTGTTCTTTTGGCTTAGGATTGTCTTGACAATGTGGGCTCTTTTTTGGTTCCATATGAACTTTAAAGTAGTTTTTTCCAATTCTGTGAAGAAAGTCAATGGTAGCTTGATGGGGATGACATTGAATCTATAAATTACCTTGGGCAGTATGGCTATTTTCACGATATTGATTCTTCCTATCCATGAGCATGGAATGTTCTTCCATTTGTTTGTGTCCTCTTTTATTTCGTTGAGCAATGGTTTGTAGTTCTCTTTGAAGAGGTCCTTCACATCCCTTGTAAGTTGGATTCCTAGGTATTTTATTCTCTTTGAAGCAATTGTGAATGGGAGTTCACTCATGATTTGGCTCTGTTTGTCTGTTATTGGTGTATAGGAATGCTTGTGATTTTTGCACATTGATGTTGTATCCTGAGACTTTGCTGAAGTTGCTTATCAGCTTAAGGAGGTTTCGGGCTGAGACCATGGGGTTTTCTAAATATACAATCATGTCATCTGCAGACAGGGACAATTTGACTTCCTGTTTTCCTAACTGAATACCATTTATTTCTTTCTCCTGCCTGATTGCCCTGGCCAGAACTTCCAACACTATGTTGAATAGGGGTGGAGAGAGAGGGCATCCCTGTCTTGTGCCCGTTTTCAAATGGAATGCTTCCAGTTTTTGCCCATTCAGTATGATACTGGCTGTGGGTTTGTCAAATAGCTCTTATTATTTTGAGAGACGTCCCATCAATACCTAGTTTATTCAGAGTTTTTAGCATGAAGGGCTGTTGAATTTTATCAAAGGCCTTTTTCTGCATCTATTGAGATAATCATGTGGTTTTTGCCTTTGGTTGTGTTTATATGATGGATTACGTTTATTGATTTGCATATATTGAACAAGCCTTGCATCCCAGGGATGAAGCCAACTTGATCGTGGTGGATAAGCTTTTTGATGTGCTACTGGATTTGGTTTGCCAGTATTTTATTGAGGATTTTCACATCGATGTTCATCAGGGATATTGGTCTAAAATTCTCTTTTTTTTGTTGTGTCTCTGCCTGGCTTTGGTATCAGGATGATGCTGGCCTCATAAAATGAGTTAGGGAGGATTCCCTCTTTTTCTATTGATTGGAATAGTTTCAGAAGGAATGGTACCAGCTCCTCTTTGTATCCCTGGTAGAGTTCAGCTATGAATCCATCTGGTCCTGGGCTTTTTTTGGTTAGTAGTCTATTAATAATTGCCTCAACTTCAGAGCCTGTTATTGGCCTATTCAGGGATTCGACTTCTTCCTGGTTTAGTCTTGGGAGGGTGTATGTGTCCAGGAATTTATCTGTTTCTTCTAGATTTTCTAGTTTATTTGCATAGAGGTGTTTATAGTATTCTCTGATGGTAGTTTGTATTTCTGTGGGATCGGTGGTGATATCCCCTTTATCATTTTTTATTGCATCTATTTGATTCTTCTCTCTTTTCTTCTTTATTAGTCTTGCTAGCAGTCTATCAATTTTGTTGATCTTTTCAAAAAACCAGCTCCTGGATTCATTAATTTTTTGAAGGGTTTTTTTGTGTCTCTATCTCCTTCAGTTCTGCTCTGATCTTAGTTATTTCTTGTTTTCTGCTGGCTTTTGAATGTGTTTGCTCTTGCTTCTCTAGTTCTTTTAATTGTGATGTTAGGGTGTCGATTTTAGATCTTTCCTACTTTCTCTTGTGGGCATTTAGTGCTATAAATTTCCCTCTACACACTGCCTTGAATGTGTCCCAGAGAATCTGGTACGTTGTGTCTTTGTTCTCATTGGTTTCAAAAAACATCTTTATTTCTGTCTTCATTTCGTTATGTACCCAGTAGTCATTCAGGAAGAGGTTGTTCAGTTTCCATGTAGTTATGCGGTTTTGAGTGAGTTTCTTAATTCTGAGTTCTAATTTGATTGCACTGTGGTCTGAGAGACAGTTTGTTATAATTTATGTTCTTTTTCATTTGCTGAGGAGTGCTTTACTTCCAACTATGTGGTCAGTTTTGGAATAAGTCTGATGTGGTGCTGAGAAGAATGTATATTCTGTTGATTTGGGGTGGAGAGTTCTGTAGATGTCTATTAGGTCCACTTGGTGCAGAGTTGAGTTCAAGTCCTGGATATCCTTGTTAACTTTCTGTCTTGTTGATCTGTCTAATGTTGACAGTGGGGTGTTAAAGTCTCCCATTATTATTGTGTGGAAGTCTCAGTCTCTTTGTAGGTCTCTAAGGACTTGCTTTATGAATCTGGGTGTATATATATTTAGGATAGTTAGCTCTTCTTGTTGAATTGATCCCTTTACCATTATGTAATGGCCTTGTCTCTTGACCTTTGTTGGTTTAAAGTCTGTTTTATTGGAGACTAGGACTGCAACCCCTGCTTTTTTTTGTTTTCCATTTGCTTGGTAGATCTTCCTCCATCCCTTTATTTTGAGCCTGTGTGTGTGTCTGCATGTATTCAGGAGATGGGTCCCCTGAATACAACACACTGATGGGTCCTGACTGTTTATCCAGTTTGCCAGTCTGTGTTTTTTAATTGGGGCATTTAGTCCATTTACATTTAAAGTTAATATTGTTATGCGTGAATTTGATCCTGTCATTATAATGTTAGCCGGTTGTTTTGCCCGTTAGTTGATGGAATTTCTTCCTAGCATCAATGATGTTTACAATTTGGCATGTTTTGCAGTGGCTGGTACTGATGGTTCCTTTCCATGTTTAGTGCTTCCTTCAGGAGCTCTTGTAGGGCAGGCCTGGTGGTGACAAAATCTCTCAGGATTTGCTTGTAAATTTGTCTGTAAAGGATTTTATTTCTCCTTCACTTATGAAGCTTAGTTTGGCTGGATATGAAATTCTGATTGAAAATTCTTTAAGAATGTTGAATATTGGCCCCCACTCTCTTCTGGCTTGTAGGGTTTCTGCCAAGAGATCTGCTGTTAGTCTGATGGGCTTCCGTTTGTGGGTAACCCGACGTTTCTCTCTGGCTGCCCTTAGCATTTTTTCGTTCATTTCAACTTTGGTGAATCTGACAGTTATGTGTCTTGGGGTTGCTCTTCTCAAGGAGTATCTTTGTGGTCTCTGTATTTCCTAAATTTGAATGTTGGCCTGCCTTGCTAGGTTGGGGAAGTTCTCCTGGATAATATCCTGAAGAGTGTTTTCCAGCTTGGTTCCATTCTCCCCGCCACTTTCAGGTACACCAACCAAACGTAGATTTGGTCTTTTCACATAGTCCCATATTTCTTGGAGGCTTCGTTTGTTTCCTTTTACTCTTTTTTCTCTAAACTTATCTTCTCACTTCATTTCATTAATTTGTGCTTCAGTCACTGATACCCTTTCTTCCACTTGATGGAATCAGGTACTGAAGCTTGTGCATGTGTCACGTAGTTCTCGTGCCATGGTTTTCAGCTCCATCAGATCATTTAAGGTCTTCTCTATGCTGTATATTCTAGTTAGCCATTCATCTAATCTTTTTTCAAGGTTTTTAGCTTCCTTGTGATGGGTTCAAACATCTTCCTTTAGCTTGGAGAAGTTTGTTACTACCAACTTTCTGAAGTCTACTTCTGTCAACTGGTCAAAGTCATTCTCCATCCTGTTTTGTTCCTGTTGCTGGCAAGGAGCTGTGATACTTGGAGGAGAAGGGGTGCTCTGGTTTTTAGAATTTTCATCCTTTCTGCTCTGGTTTCTCCCCATCTTTGTGGTTTTATCTACCTTTGGTCTTTGATGATAGTGACCTACAGATGGAGTTTTGGTGTGGATGTCCTTTTTGTTGATGTTGATGCTATTCCTTCCTGTTTGTTAGTTTTCCTTCTAACAGGTCCCTCAGCTGCAGGTCTGTTGGAGTTTGCTGGAGGTCCACTCCAGACCCTGTTTGCCTAGGTATCACCAGCGGAGGTTGCAGAACAGCAAATATTGCTGCCTGATCCTTCCTCTGGAAGCTTCGTCTCAGAGGGGCACCCAGCTGTATGAGGTGTCAATCAGCCCCTACTGGGAGGTGTCTCCCAGTTAGGCTACTCGGGGGTCTGGGACCCACTTGAGGAGGCAGTCTGTCCCTTCTCAGATCTCAAACTCCGTGCTGGGAGAACCACTACTCTCCTCAAAGCTGTCAGACAGGGACGTTGAAGTCTGCAGAAGTTTCTGCTGCCTTTTGTTCAGCTATGCCTTGCCTCCAGAGGTGGAGTCTACAGAGGCAGGCAGGCCTCCTTGAGCTGCCGTGGGCTCCACCCAGTTTGAGCTTTCCGGCTGCTTTGTTTACCTACTCAAGCCTCAGTAATGGCAGACACTCCTCCCCCAGCCTCGCTGCCACCTGGCAGTTCGATCTCAGACTACTGTGCTAGCAGTAAGCAAGGCTCTGTGTCGCGTGGGACCCTCCATGCCAGGCCCTGGATATAATCTCCTGGTGTGCCATTTGCTAAGACCATCGGAAAAGCACAGTATTAGGGTGGGAGTGTCCTGATTTTCCAGGTACTATCTTTCATGGCTTCCCTTGGCTAGGAAAAGGAATTCGCAGACCCCTTGCACTTTGTGGGTGAGGCTATGCCCCGCCCTGCTTTGGCTCACACTCCTTGGGCTGCACCCACTTTCCAACAAGTCCCAGTGAGATGAACCTGGTACCTCAGTTGGAAATGCATAAATCACCCGTCTTCTGCATTGCTCACTCTGGGAGCTATAGACTGGAGCTGTTCCTATTCAGCCATCTTGGATCAGCCTCCTTAAGTAGAAAGTTTAATCCATTTATCTTAAAGTTACTATTGACACGTGAGAGTGTATTCCTGTCATTTTGTTAATTGATATCTGGTTGTTTTTATGTTCTTTGTTTCATTCTTTCTTATTATCATTGTGGTTTGTTGGTTTTCTGTAATGGTACATTTGAGTTATTTTTCTTCCTCATTTGTGTGCTTGCTTTATCAGTAAGTTTTATACTTTCATGTGTCTTCATGACAGCAGATATTGTCCCTTTGTTCCAGGTGTAAGACTCCCTCAAGCATTTCTTATAGAACTGCTGTAGTCGTGATGCATTCCCTCAGCTTTTGCTTGTCTGGAAAATACCTTATTTCTCCTTCCTCTTCAGAGTTATGAAACATAACTTTGTTGGGTATATATCCTTGGCTGACAGCTGTTTTTCTTTCAGCACTTTGAATATATCATCCCATTCCCTGCTGGTTTGTAAGTTTTCTGCTGAGAAATCCTGTTAGTCTGATAAGAGTTCTCTTACAGGTGACTAGATGCTTTTCTCTTACTATCTTTAGAATTTTCTTTGTTTTTTACTTTTGACAGTTTGACTATAATTTCATGCAGAAGACCTTTTTGCATTCTGTCTCTTGTATCTGTATCTGTTTCATATCTGACTCTCTGAGCTTTCTGTGTCTGGATGTCTAAATCTCTTGCTAGTTTTCAGCTATTATTTTGTTGAATAGGGTTTCTAACCCTTTTATTTTCTCTTCACCGTTTAGGATACCAAAAATTCAAATATTTGGTTGCTTTATAGTGTCTCATATGTCACATAGGCTTTGTTCATTCGTTTTTATTCTTCTTCTTTTTTTTTTCTTGAGACGGAGTTTTGCTCTTGTTGCCCAGGCTGGAGTGCTGTGGCATGAACTCGGCTCACTGCAACCTCCACCTCCCAGGTTGAAGCAGTTCTCCTGCCTAAGCTTCCCAAGTAGCTGGAATTACAGGTGCCCGCCACCATGGGCCGGCTAATTTTTTGCATTTTTAGTAGAAATGGAGTTTCACCTTGTTGGGCAGGCTGGTCTTGAACTCCTGAGGTGATCCGCCTGCCTCGGCCTCCCGAAGTTTATCTTTGTCTCACTGGGTTATTTCCAAAGACCTGACTTCACATTCTGAAATTCTTTCATCAGCTGTTTTTAGTCCTTTGTTGATGCTTTTGAATGTGTTTTGTATTCCATTTAATGAATTCTTCAGTTCCAGAATTTCTGTTTGGTTCTTTCTTATAATTATGTTTCTTTGGTAAATTTCTTATATTCCAAATTGTTTTTCTAAATTATTTGTATTGCTTTTCTGTTTTTTCTTATATTTCAGCTGAGCATCTTTAATATCACTATTTGAAATTTATTATCTGGGATTTCTTAAATTTTTGTTTTTGATTGGAATCTGTTGCTGGAGGATTATTGTGTTTCTTTGGAGGTGTCATATTGCCTTGCTTTTTCATATTTCTTGTGTCCTTATGTCAGTATCCATGCATCTGGTATAGCAGTGACTTCTTTCAATTTTTTGAGGTTGCTTTCATAGGGGAGGACTTTTTCCTGAAGATGCATCTATTGTGTTGGTTGGGTAGAGCACTTTGACTTTGATTCAGGGTACATGCTGAAGTGTAGTCTTCGTATAACTTCTGCTGTAAACAGTGTTATGGTGTCTGTGATTTCCACAGTGGCTTAGGGTGCAGTTGTTAGTGGAGGCTGTAGTGAAGTTTTGCTGGGGATGGGGATGTGAGGTGGGCCTGTCCTCGGGCCTCAGTAGGGGCAGCAGCAGGCCCAAGCCTACCTGTCCTTGGGCCCCCAGGTGTTGTACATCAGTACCAGTGTTAGCAAATCCAGGCATGCTGATTCTTGGGCCTCTAGGCAGCTTGCTCAGGTGCTAGTAGTGGCAGCAGTGGGCCAGGCAGGTGGGCAGGTGGGTTCTTGGGCCTCTGGAAGCAGATATGGCTTGGGTGATGTCATTAGCAATGGCAGGACTAACCTCTGGATTCCAAGCAGTCCATGCTGATGTTGATGGTGACTGTGACAGGCTGGGCAAGCCAGCCCCCAGGCCCACAGGTGGTACATGCAGATGGGTGCCTGCTGCAGTGATTAAAGGCAGGTTGGGTGGGCTCAATCTCAGGCCACCAGGAGGAGTGCTCAGGTGTGTGGCACAGGTGATGGACTGGGCTGGGTAGTCCCCAGGCCTCCCAGACAGTGTGCTCAAACACTGGGGGCACAGAGCCAAGACCTGTCCTCAGGCCCTCCAGTGGTGTTTGTAGGTGCTAACTGTGTTGGCAGGGTAGGGATGACCCCCAGGCCCAAGGAAGAATCCTCAGGTGGAGGCGGCAGTGGCTATGCTGCAGACCTGCTACTAGGGAGGGCTTTCAGTGGCAACAGCTGTATGCAGGCAGCTAGGGAATACCCACTTCACTTGTGCTTTGGCCCCAGCTGCAGCAGCCCCCAGCTGCAGTTGCTGCAGACAGGAAGTTTGTCCTTGGAGTGCGTGAAGATGTGCAGCAGCTTCACTGCTGGGGGCAGCGGTATCTTTACCAATGGCTCAGGCTTTAGTCCTGAAAGCAGCAGCCAGTGACAGTGGTGGCCTGTGGGTAGGAAATGTCAGTGGGGCTCCAGACATGTGGAGACGTGGGGACTGTAGGGCTTGTGGGCAGGATGCAGTCTTTTGGGGGTTGTGCTCTCAATATGATACCTTGTTCTAGCTGCTTAGGGTTTGGAAAGTGTACAGGACCCAGCGTGAACTCCCTCTCTTGAGCAATGTCTTGCACAACTCCAGGCATCTCCCTATGTTAATTGCAGCCCACAAGGGTCTAGGGTCTTTCCCATGACTAGAATACAGGAGTCCACGGTGGGAATGTGTACCACTGGGGGTCACTTACTTACCCTTTCCCCACACTGGACAACCTTTCTAGGCTCCCAGCTGATTGCAGCCGAGCAGGCTTACTTCCCTCTCCTTCCTTGTTTTACATGTTTCCAGTTTAATTCCAATGTTCTCTCTTAGGTGATCTGTTCAAAGTGTAACATTTTAAATGAAGTTCCATATTATTTTCTAATAAAATAGTGGCAGACTCCTTGTAAAAAATTGGCAATTTTGCTTTCAACAGTACATGTTTTATTTATTATTTTAACTGTGCAAAATGGATTTTTAAATAATTGATAATAGTTTTGTTTCTTCAGTAAGCTAAATGTCTTCCTTAACTCCACTCCAAAAAAAAGAGTCTGGCTTACACAGCTGATTTGCTTAGCACTACCTTCTGTTTTAAAGTAGTATGCAGGTACACATGTTAAGTTTGGTACATATCCTAACTGCCAAATTCCATATTAGTGGAATCTGAATACAGTTACAGTTGGTAAAGAAAGAAGTAGTTTCATAAAATACTCTATAGTGTATATAATGTACATTGGTTGAAAATGCTTTATTTATCAGACATTGATATATTACCCTTTTTTCCCCAGAGGAGAAGAAACAAATATCACTTTAAATGATCTCAAGCCAGCCACGGATTACCATGCAAAGTAAGGAATTCCTACAGATTGCCTTTATATGATACAGCATAAGGGTTTTTTTTTTAAATAATTATTTTCTTGAAAATCTAGTATATAATTTAAACATTAATTTTGGATTAAAAACAGACTTTTTGGGCTGGGCGCAGTGCGCCCGTAATCCCAGCACTTTGGGTGGCCAAGACGAGGATTTTTTGAGCCCAGGAGTTCAAGACCAGTCTGAGTGACATAGTGAGACCCTATCTCGACAAAGAAATCCAAAAAGTAGCCAAGCATGGTGGTGCAGGCCTGTGGTATCAGCTACTCGGAAGGCTGAGGTAGGAGGATTGCTTGAGCCCAGGAGGTTAAGACTGCAGTGAGCCATGATTGTGCCATTGTATTCCAGCCTGGGCTACAGAGTGAGACCTTGTCTCAAACAAAAAAAAAAACTTTGCAGACTTCAGTTTTTCTACTGGTAAAATTATCAAAATTTTTCCAAAAAAACCATTTAACTCATGTTACAGTCAAGGGCTAATCATCCTGTTTATAGAATTTTGGGTTTGGAATGAATCTGTAGAATATGTCTGTAGCATCTGGTTTGGCACTGGAAACTTGTCCCAGCTTTTGGAATTTTTATAAAATAATTATAAATATTTTGTTTACACATACCTTTTACTACATCCTGTTTTAGGGTTCAGGATACCAAGACTCTAGAATTTCACAACATTTAATAGGAAGAACTTAGATAATGTTTTACTCTATGCAGGTCTTCTAGTGTAATTTACTAAAATTTCATAGACTCTAGGGCTTACCCAGCTGAAGCCTAATATAACACATTTAGTTAATTACCCCCATTTTTAAAAAGAGCACATGTGGTTGGGATTATTTCTGTTAAACTACTAAGTGTTCAAGTGTACTTCCTATGGATATACTCAAAGTATTGTCCAACCTAATCTTTTTCAAACTGTAGATTGTAGTCACATTTAATCATGAATTTAATTCTGTGTATTATATTCAGCATTTTTTAAAAAAGAGAAATAGAATCAAATAGGACAGAAAGCATCAGTGTATTCCCCATAGTTGAGAACATTGTTTCAGGAATATATATGCACACTCACAGTTATATCACAATTTTAAATTATTTCTTTGGGTTGCAGCAAAAAAGAAAAAAAAAAAACTTGTCCTTTTTTTTTTAACGGTCACCTTTTACTTCTAATAGTCATATTTTCTTGATAAAACTTTTAGTGGACACCTTCCTAATCTGCAAGTACTTAAAGGTGACACTATTTTTTTTTTTTTTTTTTTTTTGAGGCGAAGTCTCGCTCTGTGGCCCAGGCGGGAGTGCAGTGGCGCAATCTCGGCTCACTGCAAGCTCCGCCTCCCGGGTTCACGCCATTCTCCTGCCTCAGCCTCCCGAGTAGCTGGGACTACAGGCGCCCGCCATCACGCCCGGCTAATTTTTTTGTATTTTTAGTAGAGACGGGGTTTCACCGTGTTAGCCAGGATGGTCTCGATCTCTTGACCTCGTGATCCGCCCGCCTCGGCCTCCCAAAGTGCTGGGATTACAAGCGTGAGCCACCGCGCCCGGCCGAAAGGTGACACTATTGAAAACAGGATACAGTGATTATGAAAGGTAAAACTATTTATTTTATCACCATAGAGTCCAGGCAGAATGTAATTCTATAAAGGGAACTCCTTCAGAAGCTGAAATCTTTACCACCTTGAGCTGTGAACCTGATATACCTAATCCACCAAGGATAGCCAATCGGACCAAAAATTCACTCACTTTGCAATGGAAGGTAAGAATATTCTTTAGGGTGTTTCCAACTGGACATGTGTTTCTTTGTTTCCCCTGGTAGTATTAAGTTTCAATTGTTTCTGGAGACAAAGAGCTTTAATTTGTTCCTGCTTTTTACATATAAGACACAAATGCCTATTTAATGTATCTTAAAATAGCACTGTTACTGGTTTTTCTTACTATATGTAAATATAGCAAAAATGATTTGTAATTAACAGTCCTTATTACATTGCACATGTGATGACATTGAGATTCACAACAGTGATTCTTAACCCATTACTCCTTTTTGTAATATTTCATCATGATGCCTTTATATTCTGAATTGTATTCTAAAATTAGATTTATAATAACTATACTCATAAATCAACATGCTGCCTAAAAGGAGGAATAAAGTTATTGTCAATAGAAAAGTATATATTTTAATTCATAAACGTTTGGTCCTAGCTACACAAGAAGATACAATGAAGTGGACAGATACCATACATAGAATTAGTCATTCAAATACCACAGACAACATTGTCACTGATTATGTAATTTTCTGAAATAGTGTGGACTTGGTAAATTTCTGAACAAATTAAATGCAGTCTTTCCCAGATTGCACAGTTATTGCATTTTGGAAAACTTGGTGTCTGTTAAAACCATACAAAAAATACTTTATAAAATGGGATTTGGTTCTTCAATTCTTTTTTTTTTTTTTAATTATACTTTAAGTTTTAGGGTACATGTGCACATTGTGCAGGTTAGTTACATATGTATACATGTGCCATGCTGGTGCGCTTGGTTCTTCAATTCTGATAGATATTCAAAAGTCCTAGAGGAAGAGAACAATTCCCCATCATACTGATTGTCCCCCATTCTGCAGGGCTATTAGCGCCCTTGATCTTCACCCCATACCACCAGACTCTCCCCTCCTGCATTATTGTGATCAGGTTAGAAATAGCCCCACAAAATTTCAAAATATCCCCTAGAATGGGGTACCACTCCTGTTAGCATTGGTTTGCAGTGAGATGTAACTGTTCCTCTTGATTTAATTATCTGTCCTTGCTTCAAGAGCAAGCTCAGGGCTAGCCTTACTTTTGAAAGCTTTTAAAAATGTGGGGCTTACTACTTGTTCTGTAGCTTGTTAGTTTCTAGTTCTTCTGAGGATATTAGATACTTTTGTAGTCAAAAAGTACTGTTAACACATGTAAGTCAAGCAGCTGTGTATATATACATATATTCATGTGTGATAAAAAAGTATGACTAATTTTATTTCATGTCACTTACAGTAGTATTTTATTTGTGGATATGCTCAGACCCTTTCCTTTGGTAGAGCAGTTGAGGTAGCAGCCCATTGTTCTTTATATAGGTTAAGATTTCTGTAGGTGACTGTTCTTTATTTCAAAGATAATTAAAATACAATTTTGAAATGTCTGCCTTTAACAATATCCTAACATCCCTATATAAGATGTAGGTGGTGGTACCTCAGATTACCCACACAGGTTTCCCAGGCTTGAACCCTTCTAGAAATGACCCTATATACACACACAATAATCAACATGGTTGGAAAAAGATATCATTGTCACTGTTATTGGAGGATAGTATTACATACCTCAGAGTCGGGAGGATTAAACAGGTGACATCTAAATCGCCCATAGTATAGTGTCTGGAACATAATGAGCATAATAACTATTGTTATTTAATATTAAAAATGAAGAAAAGTCACTAAGAGTAGTTTAGTGACTTGAATATCTGGTCTTTTGACTCTGCTACCTCACCTAATCTAAAAGCATTCCTATGGTGGTTAACATGGGAGGTAGCAGTTGAGAGAGGTATCTTATTAACTGACATTGTTTAGAATTGCCAGAACATGGTGATGACAAAAAGCTCACTAAAGGTGGTCTTTTTCTGTCCTATTGCCAGTCCCCCAAGGCAGACTGTCTACTTATCAGCCCCTAGAATAGTGCTGGGTAGGAACACTGATTTTTGTGGGCAGATAGAACAAATTCAGTTCTGCTCTACTTTTAATGACTTTGTGATCTGGGATGATTTATTTGGTTCTTTGAAGCCCTCATTTTCTCTTTTGTAAAGTTCAGGTAATAGTACTTCATAGAGTTGATCGGAGGACTAAATGAGATAAGGTAAAACACTTTACACTTTACACTTAATAGTATCCCCTCTAACTTGGAGAAAAGCTAGAGGATCAGTCTCAGGTTACGGTGGACATTTTAATAGCCTCACTAGAAAAAGAGAAAAATTAATCAAGTAAGTGTGAGAGACCTCAGCAACTAGACTAGAGCAATCTGGAGTCATTAACACTTGGAAAATGTCTTTTTATACCCCTCACTTCCTGCTGAGACTTTTGATCTCTCTCTTTGGATTCTCTTCCTCTATATCATAAGAGCTGGAGTTTCCCAAAGATTCTTTCTCTGCCCCGTTCACATTATATTCATTTTTAACTGCCACTGCTTTGCCAGTCAGTGAGATATTACTCTAACTTACAAGCAAATTCTGGCCATGCTAACCAGTTTAAAATTATAATTTAAAAAAAATTAATGTAAGATCTGTATTAGCGTTTAACAAATAATTTAGACCTCCATGTTCATCTGTATTAAAAACTTAATGATCCTTGATTGCCATTTACATAGTTAGCAATATTATATAAAAACTGGATAGAGTCCAAAAAACATCATTTCAAAAATTAAAATGGTTTAATTTTGACCAGGGGAGTCTTAAAGTCAATTGTCTGCAAATATATGGAGTTATAATAAGAATAGGGGTGATCATTTATTCTGCAAAGAGGAAATGGGCTGAAATTGTAGAAAGAAAATTCAGATGGAAGTAAGGTTGAAATTCTTGATTTTTAGAGTGATTAAATACTGAAATAAAATGCCAAGGGAGACTGCATTCTTTTACACCTAAAATAATAACAGATTGCTGAGTCAGCCGTCTCAGGTAACCAGCACAGTGAGTCTAGAAACAAGGACCAAGACACTGCCCTCTCAGAGCTCCTTTCAGCACCCTGGTTCTTCACTCTTTGGTATTTTATACAATATTCCATTTATTTTGTAAGGTGAGTTTTAATACAAATGACAGGATCAATCCTACAAACTTAAAGCTGATAAAACTCTCTGGAAGAAAAGCAAAATGGTTTTTTTAAAGACTTTTTCAAGTTATTAATAGTTCTTGCTAAAAGAGATTGTTCAGTGTTCAGAAAGACTTGAGTAGCTTCTTGCTTTCTTTCCTTATATTTCTTTCCTTAAATTTGAAAGGATTATAGGGCATACAATACATATATTTTTGTATTTTTATGAACATTTTCACAGGACCAAGTCACAGAAAACATCTGCCACATAAACTAGATCCTTATATTAGATCATCACAGTATCATTTATGAATGTACTAATTTGTTTTCATTTTGTTTTTTGGTGTTGGTTTTAGGCACCTAGTGACAATGGTTCTAAAATCCAAAACTTTGTATTAGAATGGGATGAAGTAAGTAAATTGAATCTTTTTAAATGGTTAACATTATGTGCATATCTTCAGGCAAAATTAACTTTTTTGTTTGTTTTAATCATCAAGTATATTCTTCTGTCAAAAAAAGTATGAATGATTTTGTGTGGTGCATGAGTGGATTGATGGTGTTTTTAGAAAACATTCCTGACTTAACTTCCCTATTTTCAATAAATCACCATCAAAACTATTATTTAGGTAACTACCTTGATAAAGGAATTTTTTTTCACATCAGCCTTAAAGGCAAGTGTATTCCTTTCCTATGGCTGCTATAACAAATTACCCCAAACCTGATATTAAAACAGTACATTATTCTCTTACTTTTCTGAAGGCCAGAAATCCAAAATGAGTTTCTCTGGGACAAAATCAAGGTGTCAGCATGGCCAGGCCCTCTCCAGGGACTTTAGAGGAGAATCTGTTTCCTTGCCTTGACCAGCTTCTGTAGGCTGTCCTCATTACTTGGTTCGTGGCCACATCACATTGCCTTTTCTCCCCTTGTTTCTGTCATCACATCACCTTCCTCCTCTGTCTTCAAATCTGTCTTCCTTTTTTAGGAACACTTATGATTCCATGTAGGGTCTATTCAGATAATCCAGGATAAGCTCCTATCTCGAGATTCTTAGTCACATTGTACATTCCCACCTACCATATAAGGTCATATTCACAGGTGCAGGGGATTGGGACCTGGATATTCATGGTGGCCATGACTCAGCCAACCACAGCAAGCATACTGGACTTCATTGTTTAGTACAGGGGTGTCCAATCTTTTGGCTTCCTTGGGCCACACAAAATACTACATTTGTGCAAAGGTAGTTGCTGTTTTTGCCATTAAAAGTAATGGTAAAAACAGCAGTTACTTTTGCACCAACCTACATTAACACTAACAATAGCTAATGAGCTTTTAAAAAAATCACAAAAATATCTCATAATGTTTTAAGAAAGTTAACAAATTTATGTTGGGCCACATTCAAAGCTGTCCTGGGCCGCATGTGGCCCTTGGGCTGCAGGTTGGACAAGCTTGGTTTAGTACATTGTTTTTACTATCAGTTACCATGTTCTCTCTTGCCCTATGGCTTGTACCAAGCTAAGAAGAGGGGCCAGAGGGAGTGGAAGAAATTCCATTGATAAGTTGGGAATTCGGCAGTATATTAAAAGAATAATAAAGCACAACCAAGTAGATTTTATTCCGGAAATTCTAAGATAATTTAGAATTAGGAAACTATTAACATATCACATTAATTTAGAAGAAAACTATATTGCTAAATTAAGGAAGAGTATTTGATAAAAATTACCATTCATCTCAGTTAAAACTCAAAGCAGATTAGGAATAGAAAGGTAATTTCTTATTTGATAGTTATTTTTGTACCATCACTAAACAAAGGCATTTTTATGCAAAGCTGAAATAAGTCAAGATTGCCAATTATCCCTACCTTTATTTAACATTATTTCAGAAGTTACACTTAAGGCAGTATGACTTGAAACCAAAGCAAAAAGTACAGTCATGGTGTCTGGCTCGGGGGCAAAACTGTCATTATTTAGAGATGATATGATTTTCTACTTAGAAACTCAGTCGAATCAACTAAACGACATCAGAACTAAAAAGAGCATTTAGTAAAGCAGTCAAGTAGTCTACAGGTTTTCTTTGAAGCAGAAGTCACCCTAACTACCATTTTATCTCTAGCGACACAATAAAGAAAAATGGGTGGCAAATGTGAAACTTACCCATTTTAGTTACCACTCTAAATTTCTAAAACTCTTTAGTTGTCCTCTTTTCTCTCTCCCTCTTATTGCCTGTAATTGGGCTGTGCTCTCTGCTAGAACTTTTTCAGTGTTAATCTAAGCAGTAGAAGCGCCAAAAGTTTTATTTTAAAGAAGTTTATGAGCTATCTAGTTGGAAGTTTGGGCATGGGTAAGGACCTTTTCTTAAAACTGTCTGCTTAGAGCTTTCCATAGGTTGAAAAAAGCCGCCAGTTGACCCTATCAAAGATCGTCACCCCATTTCTACCACTGGTAGTCGTCTTTGGAGATTGTAGGGTCCATACCTGCAGAGTTTCCTTTATTAAAGCCAGAGATTTAACATTGGCTAAAAGATGGTACTTAATTCAAGAAGCTATGCAAAGATACCTGCTCTCTGGTGTTTTAATTCTGCATTTGATGATCTATATCATATAAAAGATGTGCTGTATCTCAGCCTTCTCTTGAGATCCATGACTTTTAGTATACACTTGCTAATACGTAACTGTCAAGAAGGAATTGATGCGAATTTATCTTTTTACAGTAATGTACATGGTATATAATAATCAGCCATTTCTTGTAGGGAAAAGGAAATGGAGAATTTTGTCAGTGTTACATGGGCTCACAGAAACAATTTAAAATTACTAAACTGTCACCAGCAATGGGCTGTAAATTCAGACTATCGGCCAGAAATGACTATGGTACAAGGTAAGGTGTACTTTATAAAAGAATGTAAATATTTTTAGATTATCAAGTCAACGTCAATTGTATAATTATTTACTGTCCAAATTATTCATTAAAAATTCTGCTTAGTTTATCTCTTCGTTGATATAGTTAAGATGTGTTACCAGTCTAGCAAAAGCTATAAGAGAGTTATCTCAGTTACATAGGAACCACAGGAAACATTAAACTTACAACTTCCCGAGATTTTCAGATATAAATTAGATTTTTATATGTGACAAAGAGATTTTTCTTTTGCTCCTCAGCATATGTGATGACAATATTTTGTTTAAAGTCAGGTGAACTGTAAGAACATCTAAAATACCCAATTTAAATAGAAAGGCCAAGTATCTTTCAAGAGTCATTGAAATTATTTTTGTTCTAGAGATAGCTCTGCTCACCTTAGGGGCAGGTGCGTTTAATTACACAACTGAGAACTTACATTTTCTATTTTATATAAATGGCATTATATGAAAGTGTGTTTAAAAGTTACAACATTTACACCAATACACGAGTGTTATTGTTTCCATAGGTAATGTATATATTTTTTCATTGACTGGATAAATTATGATATAAAGGCTTACAAATCTGAACAAAACTGCATTTTTAATAGAACACTAATTCACTGTTTGGTATCTGACCTGGTTATCTTAAAGAGATCAAACCCAAGATATATTATTTGTATTATAATTCATTATCAAAACTTGTCATTTTCCAAAAAAATTACATCTGTCACAAACTTGTTCTTTCACTGTAAAAATAACTTTTTCATGCCTTTTAAAACCATTTGTTTCAACAGTGGTTTTAGTGAAGAAGTCTTATATTACACCTCAGGCTGTGCTCCTTCTATGCCAGCAAGTCCTGTATTAACCAAGGCTGGAATTACTTGGTTATCCTTACAATGGAGTAAGCCCTCAGGAACACCATCAGATGAAGGAATTTCTTACATTTTAGAGATGGAGGAAGAAACTTCAGTAAGTGCAAATATGGATTTTAAATAGTGTATTTAAAACATTCTCAGCTTAAGGAGATTTTGGGCTGAGACGATGGCGTTTTCTAAATATACAATCATGTCATCTGCAAACAGAGACAATTTGACTTCCTCTCTTCCTATTTGAATATGCTTTATTTCTTTCTCTTGCCTGATTGCCCTGGCCAGAACTTCCAGTACTATGTTGAATAGGAGACGAGGGATCCTTGTCTTGTGCCAGTTTTCAAAGAGAATGCTTCCAGCTTTTGCACATTCAGTATATTGGCTGTGGGTTTGTCATAAACAGCTCTTATTATTTTGAGATACGTTCCGTCAGTACCTAGTTTATTGAGAGTTTTTGGCATGAAGGGGTATTGAATTTTATCGAAGGCCTTTTCTGCATCTATCGAGATAATCATGTGGTTTTTGTCATTGGTTCTGTTTATGTGATGGATTACGTTTATTGATTTGCATATGCTGAACCAGCCTTGCATTCCTAGGGATGAAGCCAACTTGATCATGGTTTTTCGATATGCTGCTGGATTCGATTTGCCAGTATTTTATTGAGGATTTTTGCATCAATGTTCATCAGGCATATTGGCCTGAAATTTTCATTTTTTGTTGTGACTCTGCCCGGTTTTGGTATCAGGATGATGCTGGCCTCATAAAATGAGTTAGGGAGGAGTCCGTCTTTTTCTATTGTTTGTAATAGTTTCAGAAGGGATGGTACCAGCTCCTCTTTGTACCTCTGGTAGAATTTAGCTGTGAATCCATCTGGTCCTGGGCTTTTTTTGGTTGGTAGGCTATGCTGGAAACCATTATTCTCAGCAAACTAGCACAGGAACAGAGAACCAAACACTGCACGTTCTCACTCATAAGTGGGAATTGAACAATGGGAACACCTGGACACAGGGAGGGGAACATCACACAGCGGTGCCTGTTGGAGGGTGGGGGGTTAAGGGAGGGATAGCATTAGGAGAAATACCTAATGTAGATGATGGGTTGATGGGTGCAGCAAACCACCATGGCACATGTATACCTATGTAACAAACCTGCATGTTCTGCACATGTATCTCAGAACTTAAAGTATAATTTTTTTAAAAATCAGAAAAAAAAACATTTTAGTGTGGCATTAATCCTAATACAATAAATATTGCCACTCCTAATACAGTAAGTATTGCCACAGTAGTTAGCTCATTTCCCAGTCCTTTGAAGCCTTGGCTTGTTACTGTTTGGGAGAGGTTAGGTATGATGGAGAACTCAGTCTTTTTTTTTCTTTTGCAACGGTCTTGCTCTGTAGCCCAGGCTGGAGTGCAGTGGCCACAATCTCGGTTCACTTCAGCCTTGAACTCCTGGGCTCAGGCAATCCTTTCACCTCAGCCTTTCAAGTAGCTGGGACTACAGGCACATGCCACCATGCCTGGCTAATTTTATTTTTTGTAGTGACAGAGTTTCGCTATGTTGCCTAGGCTGGTCTCACACTCCTAGGCTCAAGCAGTCCTCCCACCTCAGCCTCCCAAAGTGTTGAGATTACAGACTTGAGCCACTGTGCCCAGCCTGAAAACTCTGTCTTTTCTTTTGATGTGAAGGGGGTTTTGTTTTATTTGTGTGTGTGTATATATGTCTGTCTGTGCTTTGGAACCACATAGGCTGCACTTTAACTATATCTGTTTTAGGGGAACTATGAGGAGGGGAAGATCACCACAGCCTTCTTGACTAAGCAGCTCTAAAAGATGAGGAAATATTGTGTCTGCCTTTCTCTAACTGTATTTATACACTGCTTCCCAAAGTGTCACAGAAGATTTTAAAAGTTTCCTGTGAAACTGTAGTACAGCCTGAATCTAGTTACGCATCACTGATATCCTATTACCTAGAGGCTAGCTGACCAGGAGTTAGGGTGTATTCTATTATTAAATCTATATATAGTTCATAGATTTTCAGAGCTACTTTGAAGGAATATGGGTCAAAAATGGTATTGGTCCACCCCTAAGTATATACCCAAAAGAATTGAAAACACATGTTCATACAAAAAAATTGTACACAAATGTTCATAGCAGCATTATTCATAATAATCAAAAAGTGGAAACAACCCAAATGCCCATCAACAGATAGATGGATAAACAAAATGTGGTGTATCCATACAATGGAATATTTTTCAGCCATAAAAAGAGTACCAGTATATGCCACAACATGAACCAACCTTGAAAACATTATGCTAAAGAACCCAGTTACAAAAGACTCCATATTATATGATTCCATTTATATGGATATAGACAAATCCATAGAGACAGGAAGTATGTTAGTAGATAGGTGGAGGGAAGTGACTGCTACCCAAAAAAGGACAGGCTTTTTCTGAAATTAGAAATTAGGTGAAGGTTGTACAACTTTGTGAATACACTATAAGCCATTAGATTTTATACTTTGAAATGGTGAATTTTACAGTATATGAATTATATCTCAATTTTTTTAATTCAAAAAATGATAACGTTCGGAAAATTTGTAAAGCATTGTCACTGGTGCTGGAAATAGCCATCCCAAACCTAAGTGACATCCTCACCTGCCAGCACAATTAACCCTTCAATTATTTACTTAAACAACCATGTGTTAAAGGCAAGTTAAGTATGTTAACTGCTTACAGTTCTATTCAGCTCTTGCACGATGTCTCTGGGAAATCTCTGTTCTTGGGATAGCTTACTGATGGTGAAGTTACCATTGGCTCCAACTCTAAACTCTTCCCTCAACACAAAGATCGTCTTCTCTTGGCTACTATATTTACTGAGACTAAGTGGTCTGCTTCATCTTCTACCAAATGTTCAATAAACATTTCCGGGTCTACCCACTGAAGACAGAAGCATCGAGGTGAGGATTCCACTCAACAGAGCATTAGTCATATTGCACATAGTAGAAGATGAAGAGAAACCCGGGTCTTTTCACATATTCATTATTGCCCATATTTCTATTGTTAGACATCGAATGAAGACTTTGTTTTTTCGTTTTCCAGGGGTATGGTTTTAAGCCTAAATATGATGGAGAAGATCTTGCTTACACAGTGAAAAATCTCAGACGTAGTACTAAGTATAAATTTAAGGTAAGCTTTGAAAACCCTTAAACGATTTGTTCCTTGTTCCTATTCTTACTGGTGTGGTGGGGTTCTTGGTTTTCTGTTTGTTTGTTTGTTTTTTGAGACAGGCTCTTACTCTGTCACCCAGGCTGCTGCAGTGGCACAATCATGGCTCACTGCAGCCACAACCTCCTGGGCTCAAGTCATCCTCCCACCTCAGCTTCCCAAGCAGCTGAGACCACAGGTGCATGCCACCACACCTGGCTAACTTATTTTGTAGAGACGAGGTTTCACCATCTTGCCCAGGCTGGTCTCAAACTTCTCGGTTCAAGTGATCTTCCTGCCTCGGCCTCCCAGAGTTCTGGGATTACAGACAGGAGCCACTGCACCCAGCCTCTATTCTTACTGTTTTAAAGACAAGTATATACTTCACTCCTTTGGTTTTAGATCTTAAATAATGTTGACCTTTTCTAGTGAGCTTTTTTGTTTTACTTTGTTATATAGCGGTGCTTCTCAAACTTTATATATTTAAAACAAAAACCAATTTATATGGCTCTTATTTGTGTAATGTGACCAAACATCTTTTAAAATATGAATGTTAGAACATACTAAGTATATGCTTTGTTGGCAGGGATATCACAGAAAATAATGCTACATTTTTCTCAATGTATCATATCAAGTGATGTATAATTTCAATTTGTCTTATTACTGGTAGTCACTTGATAAAGCCTGTATCTACCATATTCTTCTCATATTTATAATAACTGTAAAGTTATTCTTTTTTGTTTGTAATTAATAAGTATTTTGTAAATACTGTGTACCCTTAATAAGTATTTTGTAAATACTGTGTACCCTGTGAGCATCTTGTTCCTCATCAAACTTTCATCCATAGTTTTAACACCCATTGGTGATACTTGCCTAAATCAATTATTACCATGATTGATGGTGCCAAGTGGTGATTTTTAAAATTTTATCATTTTTTCTACATTCATTAGTTGGTATTATACTGTAAGGAAAGAAAGACTTTCTCTTCTCCCCATTTATATCAGTATGTACTCATGGAAGTCTGTTAAATGGCTTATATTTTGTTACTTTGATTATTGTGAGGCTCAAATTGTCCCAGATTTGGGATCCCCTACAAGCTGGCTTCAGAATCCTTTTGACATGTCTCTCATTCTTTGAGCCCTTCCTTTCTGGCACAAGATTTCTAGTCTCATCTTAAACTTTACCTTCTTCAACTCTGGAATTGGCCATTTCTCAAAGCACCAGGATCCTTTTAGTGGACAGTGATATTTAGGAATCAAGATCTAGATACTAAGTATACTTAATTGCCATAGAGGTTTTACTGCTCCTGAGCACCCTCCCAATGGACACAGCTAGGAACAATATGTGTGTATATGTTTAGTTTATATACAGATATTTATACATGTGTATATACATAAATAGACAATTACAGCACAGATACATATCTGTGTTTCTGTATCTCTGTATTTTCAAAAATCATGAGTTCACACCAGATACCTTCAATTCTAATCCAGTGCCACAGGTTAATTTTAGTTTTCCCCTGTCCTTATTTCTAACTTCCTTCATCATCAGTGAGAAACTTTGCTCATTAGTTGATAAATTCAACATTTAAATTTTCCTGCCAGTGCTTATTTAATCAAACCATTTCAAATAAATGATAAAAGCCACTGTAAATTGTTTTCACTATTAAAAAGCAAAGATAAATTTTATTACTTCTTGAGAATCTTAAGTCTTTAGCAATGGGAAATTTGATTATTTAGCACATAATAATTGTTATGTTTTATTTTATGCTATTAGCTTCATTTAAAAAACTTATAATAATGCTTATCAATTTAATTTCTAAATATGGTTTTCATATTTACAAGATTTATAAAATACCTGAGAAATAGGCACATCCATTCCAGTTTTGTGATGATATTGGATTGTATTTTTGCTTCATTAATGAAGCATTCCAACAGGTCTCCTAAAGAGGAAGTTGTTAATGTCTTTGTAATTTGTTAAGTTTATGAAAATCCTAAAATTCTACTACCATGTAACACCATGGTATTATAGGGACTGAAATGGATACAAATATACATATGTGTTAAATTCCTTAGCATTCTACTATAAGCTAATCAAATTTCTATTTAGGCCAGGCATGGTGGCTCACACCTGTAATCTCAACTACTTGGGAGTCTAAGGCACAAGAACTGCTTGAACCTGGGAGGCAAATGTTACAGTCAGCCAAGATTATGCCACTGCACTCCCGACTGGGCAATATAGCAAGATTCTGTCTCAAAAAAAAAAATTTGTTTTTTCTATTTAAAAGCCACCAGGCATGGTAGCTCACGCTTGTAATAATCCCAACACTTTCAGAGGCTGAGACAGGAGGATCATATGAGCCCAGGATTTCAAGGCTGTAGTGAGCTATGATCGTGTCACTGCACTCCAGCCTAGGCAGCAGAGCAAGACCCCATCTCTTAATAATATTAACTAATTAATTAAAGTGTGTTTCACTATGGTGGTCACTGTCAAATTTCAGGGGAGGGAGAAGTATACAGTCAGAATCTCCAAGGAGACAGTAGGCTGTTGCACAAAATTCTCCCAGATAATGAGGTTGGAGATGGGAAAACAATATGTCTGAAAGCCACCTCTTTACTCATCACTGGATAAAAGGAAGGGGGGGCTATATTCTGGCTTATTAAGATGTGGAGCAATAGTTCTCAAAGTAGTCAGCAGGCCGTTTTATCAGTATCGCCTGAGAACTTGTTAGAAATGTAAATTCTCTGGCCCTGCCCCTCCCCACCCCCATCTACTAAATCAGAAATTTGGGGGGCAGAGGCCTAGCAGTCTGTTGTGGTGTACTTCTAAGTAATTCTGATCCTTGCCAAAATTTGGAAACAACTGATCTAGAGGAGGAAAAAAAAACAGGAAGTAGAAAATGATGCTTGTATGAAGTTCTAGGAGCTCAGACACTTATTTTAAATCTGCCATGTGCGGGGAACCCAGCTTGAGGGCATTTTGAATCATTAAATCCTATTGTTGTGTCTTGGTCTTCCTTTTCTAGCTAGATATTGCAGACTCTTTCAAACAGTCGTATCAACATAAAATCTTAATATTTTAGAGAGATCTTAGAACACTTTGAGAAAAACTACAAAAAAAATAATCCAGGAAGTAATGACTAAGTAGCATATTATTGTTCTGAAGAAACAATAAGAATATGATTAATGTAAAGTGAACTACTAATATGACCAAGTTTACCAAATACTAGAGCTCTAGATTCTACACTGAGGACAATTCTGGGATAACCAAAATACTAAAACAAGATAAGAACAGTGAAAAAATTTAAATGATAAAGAAGAATGAAAATAAAATTTTATTTATTTATTTATTTATTTTGAGACAGGGGCTCACACCATCACCCAGGCTGGAGTGCATTGGCACAATCATAGTTCACTGCAGCCTCAAACTCCTGAGCTCAAGGGTTCCTCCCACCTCAGCCTCCTGAGTAAGCTGGGACTACAGGCATGAGCCACCACACCTGGCTATTTTTTATTTTTTTATATTTTTTTGTGGAGATAGTCTTGTATGTTGCCCAGGATGGTCTTGAATTCCTGTACTCAATCAATCCTCCCACCTCAGCCTCCCAAAGTACTAGGATTACAGGCATGAGCCACGACGCCCAGCCAAAAATAAAATTTTAAAGCACAGCAAAGCAGTCAGAATTCTTTAAAATTATTTAAAATTAAGAGTTATAAGCAATTCTAATTTCATCGAATGGTTCACTGAAGGCCGGGCTAGGACCTGGTGTCTAAATTTTTTTTTTAAACGATCAAAGGCTTCAGAGCCGAGTGGCCAGTCCTATAATCCTAGGCCACTAGAAAACTGAATTTCCTGAATTTTCCGAAAAAGTTTTTCAAGTAGAAAGCCTTCTGGGATTTTTTTTTTCTTTTTTTCTTTCCAGTCCCCACTTTGGATGTAGTAAGGCTTCTAAAGGTCAAGGTATCTTGAGCTAAGAACCTTTAGATACTTTAACTTTCAGCTTATTCCTTGTTTTTTGAGGTCTTTTTATAGGTAAAGAGAAATCAAAACAGCTTCTATCTGGCTCCGTTAACTACTTTTATGTTCCATCCTTGAAATTCATTTATGTCAGCATCTGTTACAGTACATAGTATGTAGTCATGTTTTCTTCCTCTCATCTTGTCTGTTGTCACTTCTGCCCTAAGTGTGCCCTAGCCAAGTCCTTAGGTCTTCTTGGTGTATCCCTCTCTTGCTTGGATATACCATCTTTTTGCCTTATCATCTGTCATTTCTGTCTTGAAGAATACTAAATCTTCAAACATGTTATGTATATAACTGCCTTCAGGCTCTTTTTTCACCTTCCAATCCAGGTTCTTTTCTATACCTAGATTAATCTTTCTGAAAAACACCTTTCCCTCTAAGAAACAATTTCCTTAGTTTGATATAAGATTCTTCATATTTCTGTTCAGTTTTTAAAATTTACTGCCTTCCAGTCCATACTTGAACCAGCTACCTCACCAGATTAACTACTCATCGCTCCCTGAGCAGAGCTCACAGTTTACTATTCACTTGTGCTCTTATGTACAGGGCTTTCTGTTTTTTCTCTTACCCAAGCTTCCCCTTTGATTGCTATTGCCCAGGAAGACTCCATAACACTTCCATTTCGCTTTTCAAAGCCTTCCTAAACCATTTTAGGCCTTAGTAACCTTCTCCTGCCCCATTCTTTTGATATGCATATTGCTTATCTTCTGCATGAAGATTCTAAACTCCTTGAAGGTAAGATCTGCTCACACAGGGTTCCTAGCACAGTGCTCCTTATGTGATAGGCACTAAATGAACATTTTGATTATTTGTAAAATTTGGGTGGGGGGAGATTATCTTTTTCACTTTATACCTTTTAATTACCTTTATGACTAGAAGGTGCTTTACAGTAAAAGGAGACAATGTTGAACTATAGAGCCTTAAAAACATAATTAAATGAATCTTTATAGTTTTTAGGAGGACTCTTCTGGTTAAAAGGTTTAAGTAGATTCTGTGCACAACATTGAGAAGTGTTTTAAACCCATTTGTAGTCTCATTTATAAAGGAGTAGAGTAAGAAAACATCCTGAAAATCCATGTGACTGTGAGAGGACTGAGGAAGCCTGAGCAAAATTGAACAATTGGACTAAACTTTACTGAGTTCTGATGGGCTCTGCGATTTATTTGGGGTGGTAGATTTACTCATATCCTTGTGTATGGTGTTACATAGCATCATAGTCCCCATCTATGAGTCATTCATTCAAGCAATATCTGTTGAGCATCTACTCTTTGCTAAGCATTGTTCTAAACACTAAGACTACAACAGATATTCTGATGAGGGGAGTGGACAATAAATAAGCAAACAAATAGATGGTGGTAAGTGCAATGCAGGTTAATTAAAATAGAATGGGGTAAGAGAGAATGACTGGGTAGTTAAGGAAGTCTTCTTGGAAATGACATTTAAACGGATCTGAGTAACAAGGAAGTAGCATGTCAAAATCAGAAAAACATTCCAAGCAAGGAAATAACTGCTAGCACAAAGACCCTACAGTGGAGTTTCAAGAGGTAGTTAAGGATGAAATCACATAGGGCCTTGTAGGCATGGTGTGGAATTTAGATTTTATTTTGAGTAAGATGGGAGGCCATTAGAGGGTTCTGAGCTAAGCAGTGATAAAAAGTCCCTCTGGCTTCGGTGTAGAAAGTAGTTGGGGGTCAAGGGCAAGAATGTACACTGGGAAACTAGCTAGTAATATAATTACAGTCACTCAGGAAAGATAGGAGAAAGGAGGCTTTCATTAAAGTGGTCGTAGTTGTAAAGAACAGTGAAGTGGAGGTAAAGTTAACCAGATATAGTAAGAGATTTGATGCGGTTTAGAGAAGAATCAAGGATGTCTCCTTTTTGTAAGGTCAACCGAGAGGAAGAATAGACCCAAAGTCAGCCGAGTAAGTTTATTGAACCTGCCGGCTGCTCCACTACAGACAGAGGAGGAAGCCCTGAGCTTATAAAATGAGGGGTTTATATTGGGGAGAGAGACCCTGGGGTCGTTTGTTGGTTAACTTTATCATATATCACCTTGTGACGTTTGTGGTAGCAGCTAAATGAAGGAACTTACAGGTAGGTGTAGGTAAAGCTTGTTTGTGCTTCCCACAACCTCCCCCTGTGCGGTCCCAGTGGCCTGTAATTGGGATTTGCTTATCACAGCAAGGCCTGATAGGTAAGGTCTGCTGGCTTCACTGTGGCGCCTAGATAAGGGCTTAGAAATGTAAAGGGGCTCAGAGGGAAAGGTGGGCAGCACGGAGGAGAGTTGCAGAGCATAAGGGGGAGCGGGGTGGGCAGCATGGAGAGGTTTGAGGGGAGTGTCAGCAGTACCAAGAAGCTTTTTTGGGGCAGTTTGTCTCTAACACTTTTGACTTGAGCAACTAGGTAGATGGTAGAGCTTTTTACTGTGAGGAGAGAAAAAGGGGCAGGCTTAGAGAAGAAAAAATCATGGTTTGATATTGGACTTGAGGATCTTTAAGTTCAGTAGAGGAGAAAATGTAACAATACAGGTATAGTTAAATATCTATAATAGAATAATACCTAGATTGGAATTATATTTCTCTATTGCTTTATAACAAATTATCCCAAAATTTAGCAGCTTGAAAAAACAAACTTATAGTTTCTGTGGGTCAGGAATTGAGAACCAGCTTAACTGGGTAATTCTGATGCAGGGTCTCTATGAGGTTGTAATCAAGATGTCAACTGGGGTTGCAGTCATCTCAAAGCTCTCCTGGAACTTCATTCACTTTCAGGTTCACTCACATGGTTGTCTCCAGGAACCCTCAGTTCCTCACCACATGAGTTTTTCCATAGGGAAGTTACACATACCGTCATTTCTGCTGTATTCTGTTTGTTAGAGTGAGTCATTAAGTATAACACACACACAAGGGAAGGGGGATTAGACTTCACCTTTTGAAGAAAGGAGATTCAGAGAATGTGTGGACCTCTTTCTAAACTCACAAAGAATATTAAAAGAAGAAACAAAGCAAGCCTAAAGCCCATGAAGAATCACCAGATTATAGCTTGTTCCTTTGATTCTTATTTAGTATCAAAATATTAGGTTTTACACTTGTATTCCCAGGACAGACTCTAAAAGGGGAAGTACAGTTGCATACTCTTCATATATGCGAAGTATCTATTGGAGACAAGCAATTCTCAAAGAACAAGCCATTCCAAGCTAAAAAAAAAAATGTATTTTGGCCGGGCGCGGTGGCTCACGCCTGTAATCCCAGCACTTTGGGAGGCCGAGGCGGGCGGATCACGAGGTCAGGAGATCGAGACCATCCTGGCTAACACGGTGAAACCCCGTCTCTACTAAAAATACAAAAAATTAGCCGGGCGTGGTAGCGGGCGCCTGTAGTCCCAGCTACTCGGGAGGCTGAGGCAGGAGAATGGCGTGAACCCGGGAGGTGGAGCTTGCAGTGAGCTGAGATCGCGCCACTGCACTCCAGCCTGGGCGACAGAGCAAGACTCCGTCTCAAAAAAAAAAAAATAAATGTATTTTATCATTTGGTTGAAGCTGTTTGTCTCCTATCACTTTGTTCATTAAGCCAGTATCATTAGGTATCAAGTGTATTATTTAATGTCTTTCTGTTCTCATCACAGGTTATTGCTTACAACTCAGAAGGTAAAAGTAATCCAAGTGAAGTAGTAGAATTTACTACTTGCCCTGATAAACCAGGCATACCTGTAAAGCCTTCAGTGAAAGGAAAGATACATTCACACAGTTTTAAAATAACTTGGGGTAAGATATTATGCATGTTTATACATTATTACTTTTGCGTTTGATTAAAATAATTTGAATATGAAGATAATTTTTAAGATATTTGAGTAAATTTGTTAAGCCAGTCCAAAAAGAAATGTGAGAGTCATTCATTGGGTATGTTTTTTGTGGAAAACCTTATACTCATACATGCTAGGTTAAGATATGATAAAAAGGAACTTGCGATCCACTGTAAGATAATGAGCAGGGGTAGCACTGTGAAATGAAGGATTACTGAACTTGCAGCTAAAGTCACCTGGGTCATCTGGCTCTTGTAAGAAATGAAAACCATTCATTTAAAACAAACATTTATCGAGCACCTAGCTACATACCTAATGGAAAAACAAAGATCCCATAAACTTGACCCTTGCCTGAAAAATTCAGACCAGTAAAAATGCTTCAATGATATTTATAATATTCAAAAATTTCAAACAACCTTAACATCTAAAGTAAATGGAGACTGGGCATGGTGGCTCACGCCTGTAATCCCAACACTTTGGGAGGCCCAGGTGGGCAGATCACATGAGGTCAGGAGTTGGAGACCAGCCTGGCCAACATGGTGAAACCCCGTCTCTACTAAAAATACAAAAATTAGCTGGGCATGGTGGCATGTGCCTGTAGTCCCAGCTACTCAGGAGGCTGAGGCAGGAGAATCGCTTGAACCCAGGAGGCAGAGGTTGCAGTGAGTTGAGATTGTACCATTGCACTCCAGCCTGGGCAACAGAGTGAGACTCCATCTAAAAAAAATAAATAAAAATAAGTGAATGGAATATCATGCAGCCATTAAAAATTGTTATAGAGAGCCATATTTTAAATATGGTAAATTAAGTGAAAAGCAGATGACAACAGCATGGAGTAATTGGGTACTGGTATTAAGTCATTGCAGGTGATTTTTTTTTTTAAACCTAGTTTGGTATTCTGTTTATTAGGTTTTTTAAATCATTTTTATGTTGTTTTGTACCTTGCCTAATACTACTTTGCTTCTTTGGATAGATCCACCAAAAGACAATGGCGGAGCAGCCATCAATAAATATGTAGTGGAGATGGCAGAAGGTTCTAACGGTATGAATGGATATTAAACAGTGATAGATTTATTCCAGCCAGTCTCTTTCTATTCTTTATGGCTTTACATTTTATGTCATGTCTTTTCTTTCTTCTTGCTTTTCATAAGGTACACCATAAAAAGATGTTCACTTCACTTTGGGTTGTCCTGGATTTTTTTTTTTTTCATGTCATAAGTTTATTCACAAACATATCTAGTATGCCATATGAGTTCAAGTTTGATCCACTTCCAGAGGCTGTACCTCTTAAAATGCTCTTCATATCTGTTAATGGATGAACTGAAACATCCTTATGTTTTAAGTAGTTGGTGTCTTACTACAAGGAAGGGTGTAGCAAATGCAGATCCAAAGTACAAACACATCTTAGCTAGTAACGACCACTTGTTTTTCACTGAAAATGGCAAATTCTTCCCAGGGCCCTCCTCACAGTGGCTCCTGCGGACCACAGAGGTTGTGAACCTCCGGATGCTCTGGCCCAACGTAGCGCTCCTTGAAGCTCTGCGAAAGGCACAGAAACCGAGGACGGATGAAATGGCAGCACCTCACCAAGACCTTTTTTTTTTTCCTGGATTTTTTTTTTCTTTGTTTGTAGCATTTAGGATTTTGCCTGTTATGATCCACTTTAAATTGTGATTTCCAGAAATACAGTGAATCAAATGTAAGAGTGCTGAACACCTGTATCATTGCATTTACATGTTCTTTTTGTTCTCATTTATTTACATTGCTCAGCCTCTATACACCTAGACCAAGTCATTAGATACTATGAATCTTCTGAAGGTTATTCAGTTAGATTTATATACAGATATATCAGAGAAGGATTAACTTCTAAAATTTAACTCACATCATACTAGTTTTAGTAGTAAGTTTTATGACTAGTGAACTTTATTCTTAAATCACACATTTAGCAGTGTTTATTTCTATGAAATGACCTATTTCCTGCCAAAAAGAAAAAAAAGATGTCTTTTAATTAGGACTAGACTTCCTCTGATACTGGTTTTTTGTACTCTTTGTATGCTATAACGTTATTACTGGACCAGTAAACACATTTAAAATGCTTAATTAAAAGTAAATTGTCAATCTAGGCCAAAGTCTGTACAGAGTTACAGAGATATTTCACTTCCACAAAGCCATGCAGACTTGTCTAGGAAGCTGCACACATAAAGAAAATTAGATCATTTCCAGGAAACCGAAACAAACCTAAATTGTTTCTGACAAATTACACAAATACTTACTTTGTGAAGCTAGGATACCTGATGTGTCCATGATACCAAAACGTTAAACATTACCTAGTATCTGATTGAACACAATTCCTCACCTTACAGGAAACAAATGGGAAATGATATACAGTGGTGCTACCAGGGAACATCTTTGTGATCGACTGAATCCAGGCTGTTTCTATCGTTTACGAGTTTACTGCATCAGTGATGGAGGACAGAGTGCGGTAATACTTATATGTAGATTCTTTTGCGTTGTTATTAAGTTTGGCCAAATGGGGTAGGATCACCAGGTGCCACTTCAAATATTGAAACATATCCACAAATGGAGAAAAGTAACTTCTATAACCTGTTGGGTTAATTTGATAGTGACCAAAATATTCTAATGTGGTACTTAGCTCACAGTAAGTATTCAGTGTGTGTCTGTTGTCTGGTTGGTATTCAGCTTTGGAAAAACAAATACATGAAAACATTGGAGAAAAATTTATAAAGATAAATTTGAGAATGATGCTCAATAACCATACTAAGCAGAAATAGAAATAAAATAATTATAGACCGATTTACTGCTCCATAAATTATGTGTGTGAGGACACATCATAAAATAGTATCTACTGTTTAAATCTACTTTCTAATATTTACTTACTTCAAAAAAGTTGGCCATTATTTTATTATTAGAGACTCAATAACCAAAATGAACTTAAAGTGTACCATTGATGTAAAGACATAATGTTCTAGGGATGTATGTTTATTAATGAGTGATTTTTGTTTTTTTGGGAAACAGTCTCACTGTGTCGCCCAGGCTGGAGTGCAGTGGCACGATCGGGGCTCACTGCAACCTCTGCCTCCTGGGTTCTGCAACCTCTGCCTCCTGGGTTCAAGAATTCTCCTGCCTCAGCCTCCCTAGTAGCTGGGACTACAGGCGCCCCCCACCACAACTGGCTAATTTTTGTATTTTTAGTAGAGACAGGGTTTTACCATGTTGGCCAGGCTGGCCTCAAACTCCTGACCTCGTGATCCACCGGCCTCAGCCTCCCACAGTGCTGGGATTACAGGCATGAGCCACCGCACCCGGCCAAGTGATTTTTTTTTTTTTTTTAAATGAATTAAACCAAGAATGGTTTCTTGGATCATTCATAATTGCTGGGTTTTTTTTTTTTGAAATGAAATTTAATGCAATGAAAGTATTCTTTTTTAAAAATGAAATATAGGCATTTTGTTGAAAATGAAACTAATGTGAAACTGAGTGTGAGTCCTGCCCAACTGGCTTGTGCTCCAGTTGCTTCATTTTATCCAGTAAGAAAATCTCCCTGGATTTAAGAAAAGCAACCACACATACACATGCACAAAATCCTGTTCTACTATAGCATTTTACAGCATTTTTATATAGGATAGCTTTCTGATAAAAAGATGACCAAATATTTTGTGTTTAAAAAGAATGTTAAGTATGAACCTTAATATGTTGCAAGTAAGTAATATGCCACTGAGTTTGTGGCATTGTTTTTTTGAGACAGGGTCTCACTCTGTTGCCCAGGCTGGAGTGCAGTGGCACGATCTCGGCTCACTGCCAGCTCTGCCTCTTGGGTTCACACCATTCTCCTGCCTCAGCCTTCCGAGTAGCTGGGACTACAGGTGCCTGCCACCATGCCCGGCTACTTTTTTGTATTTTTAGTAGAGACTGGGTTTCACCATGTTAACCAGGATGGTCTCGATCTTCTGACCCTGTGATCCACCCGCCTCAGCCTCCCAAAGCGCTGGGATTACAGGTGTGAGCCACCGCGCCCGGCCCAGTGTGGCATTGTTTTTAACAGAGTGTCTTTAAAAATAAAGGCTTTTTAAAATATAAATATAGCATAGAAACTAAAAGCAGTATCAAATACCTAGAAAGATGCCAAATAACTGGAAAAGCTTACCTGATTTTAGAATTATTTTTAGGTGGAAAGGATGAAGGAAAGATAATCTTTTAATGTATAAGTTAAGCTTGGTGCAGTGACAAATGTGTATAGTCTCAGCTACTCTGGACGTGGGAGGATTGCTTGAGCCCAAGAATTTGAGGCTGTAATCATACCTGTGAATAGCAACTGCACTCCATCCTGGGCAACATACCAAGACCCCATCTCTAAAAATAAGTAAATAAATCAGTGTTTAGGTTAAAAATACAGTCTACAGTAGTAAAGTAGCCAAAATATTCTAAACCTCCTTACAACAATACAAACAGCATATACAGTATTTTAAAACATCCCTCCTTAGAAGAGATTTATGGATCCTTTTGGAGAAGATCAAAAATATTGCCCATTAAATTGTTGGAAGTTGTTTTTTCCTTTAGTTATGGAAAGAAAAGGAAAGGAAGGGTTCATTGAAGTTCTTTTTCAGTAACTTGCTTTGTATATAGTAGTTGCACAGTACATGTCTTTCTTTGTCTATGAAAATTTTGAGTTTTTATTTAATTGGGTTTTCATTTTTTTCAGAACTTTATTCCTTTTTTGTTGACAATCAAGTACAATTTCAAATTATCAGTGCAGTATTTGTGTTTATATTATTTTTCCTTACCAAAAGCAATCTGATTATTTGGTTTTGGGGCATTTTTGTTTTCTTTTTGCTTTTGTTTTGGCAGGTCTCTGAATCTTTACTTGTGCAGACTCCAGCTGTGCCTCCTGGCCCATGCCTCCCTCCCAGATTACAGGGTAGACCCAAAGCAAAAGAAATACAGTTACGATGGGGTAATTTCCATTTTGGTAATGAATTATAATTAAGCTAGAACAGGAAGTATTCGTCTTGTTAAATTGCATTAATCTTTCCATCTTTTAGGACCCCCTCTGGTTGATGGTGGATCACCCATTTCCTGTTACAGTGTGGAAATGTCTCCTATAGAAAAAGATGAACCTAGAGAAGTTTACCAAGGTTCTGAAGTAGAATGTACAGTGAGCAGCCTTCTTCCTGGAAAGACATACAGCTTCAGACTACGTGCAGCTAACAAAATGGGGGTAAGAAGACCGTGCTGGTAGAATTATAATCACAATGGTGATATATGTTTCATTTTAACATATATCATCATATCCATTATTTGGCCATTTGGCTTTAACATATGACTCCACATTTTACAATTTTTAACAAGCCTACATTGATAAATACAAGAGAAGTCAGTATATTCCATAACTTAATTTTTATGAAATCTCAGTATTTTTAGATCCCACTTACAGTTTGTGACACTTTGGACTTCAGCTGGGCTAGAGTTTACCTTTTAGGCAGTGTTAATAGAGTTTACTTAATCAATTTAAGAGTAGAAGTAAAATCATAAGTACTGAAGTTTTTTGAGGCTGATTGAAGTTTTTGAGGTTTTTGAGGCTGATTGAAGTTTTTTGAGGCTAAAGTAGCATTTACTTTCAGTTGGCAACTAATTATGATTCATTTTTTTTGCCCAAATGAAAAAAAACTTATGCTTGAAACTATTCTGGTTTTGTATGTATTTTTTGAAATATTATCTATGTATTTAATATATAACTCCAAAAAGTGGACAAAGTAGGTGATATCTCCATTTCACAACTAAGGAAACGGGTTCAGGAAAGCTAAATATTTTGCCCACAGTCATACAGACTAATAAGTGATAGAGGTAAGCTACAAACCTTAGTTTGTCAGACTCCAGAGCTGAAGCTCTTTCCACTCAGCTATGACACCTCTCATCTCTCTGCAATAAAGCAGGTTCCCTAAGGACAAAGCAGTAATTTCCTATCTCAGCTAAATAACAATTTCTTTCAACTATTCTATAATTAAAATTTTTATAGAATTAAACTGACAGTTCTCTCCTACCCATTATTTTGGTGAACTATACTATATTTCAAATCCTGTTGTCCAACAGGGTTCTGTATTTACATCTGTAAACTTATTTTTCAATTTATTTCTGTTGGATTTTTTGAAACAGGGTCTCACCCTGTCACCGAGGGTGGAGTGCAGTGGTGTGATCTTGGCTCTCTGCAACCTCCGCCTCCTGGGCTCAGGTGACCCTTCTACCTCAGCCTCCCAAGTAGCTGGGACCACAGGTGTACATCACCACACCTGGATAATTTTTTCATATTTTTAGTAGAGAGGGGGTTTTGTCATGTTGCCCAGGTTGGTCTCAAACTCCTGGGCTCAAGAGATCCATCCACCTCGGCCTCCCAAAGTGGTGGGATTACAGGCAAGAGCCACTATGCCCGGCCTAAATTTCTTATATGTCAAATTTATATACTTAGGCCTCTCTTACACAAGTCATTCCTTTCTGTAAGAAGCCATCTTGTCAGCCTCACAAGGCTGCAGTACACTAGGATCGCATCTTTAATACTTACGTCTTAATTTATATTTTCAGGTTTGTGATAATTTGTCAAAATCACCTTAAGTAAATATTTACTTTCCATATTTCCAGAGACTATGCATTTTAGACCTTTCTAAAGCTATTCCAGATGTTAAGATAAAATTTATGCCTACCAGAGAGCAGTACTGATAAATAATGTACTATAAGTACACTATTTACAGTTTTATTTTAAATAAAATCCATTCAGCATGCTAGAATGGTGAAGCTTTGTCATTATTTTGTTGTCGTTGACATGAATTAACCTTGTTCAAAAAAGGGGGGCAAAAAAATGACATTTGTCATGGAAAACTTTTTTTAATCCCTATAGGACTTGAGGAACAGAATCCTTACTTCAGTTCTTATAAATAGTTGTGCTAAACCTCAAGTTTCTATCATTTAGTGGCCCTTTCCATGCTCTCCATGAACTAAACTGAATTATCTGTGTGACTGATATGTTTTCTTAGGTTGCCTTATAACATGTATAACAGTACTCTTTATTTGTAGATACCTTTGTATGTATGTGTGTGTATAGACAGATAGACAGACTTTTTTTTTGAGACAGGGTATCTGTCACCCAGGCTGGAGAGCAGGGGTATGATCATGGCTCACTATAACCTCAACCTCCCAAGCTTAAGCGATCCTCCTGCCTCAGCCCCCTGAGTAGCAGGGACTATAGGTGCACACCACCATGCCAGGCTGATTTTTTACTTTTTTGTAGAGATGGGGGTCCCCTTATGTTTCCCAGGTTGGTCTCAAACTCTCAGGCTCAAGTGATTCCCCCACCTTAGCCTCCCAAAGAGGTGGGATTACAGGCATGAGCCTCTGCACCTGACCTTTTATATATACTTATTATTGTAAATCATTTGCTGCCACTAGCAGTCTGTAAGTCTATACTATTAAATGACATATTGGCCAGGCACGGTGGTAAATGCATGTAATCCCAGCACTTTGGGAGGCCAAGGCGGGTGGGTCACTTGAGGTCAGGAGTTCGAGACCAGCCTGACCAACATGGTGAAACCCCTTCTCTGCTAAAAATGCAAAACTTAGCTGGGCATAGTGGCGTGTGCCTGTAATTCCAGCTGCTCTGGAGGCTGAGGCAGGAAAATCACTTGAACCTGGGAGGCGGAGGTTACAGTGAGCTGAAATCATGCCACTACATCCAGCCTGGGTGACAGAGTGAGACTCTGTCTCAAAAAAAAAAGCAATTAAAAACAAAAAACTATTAAATGACAGATTTATATTTGGAATTTTGGCTAGGCACAGTAGCTCACACCTGTAATCCCAATACTTGGGGAGGCCGAGGCTGGCAGATCACTTCAGGCCAGGAGTTCGGGACCAGCCTGGCCAACATCGGGAAACCCCATCTCTACTAAAAATACAAAAATTAGCTGGGCTTGGTGGTACCCACACCTGTAGTCCCAGCTACTCAGGAGGCTGAGGCACAAGAATCGCTTGAACCCAGGAGGTGGAGGTTGCAGTGAGCTGAGATTGTGCCACTGAACTCCATCCTGGGCAACAGGCTTTTTCTCAGAAAAATAATAACATATTTGGAATTTTAAAATTGGGTTTTCAAATTTATTGTTTTAAATTAGGAACTTTTAAACTACTAATAAAACTATCTGCCATAGTTCATTGATTTTTACATGAAATATTTATTTTCAAGATGGTTTCAAGATTACTTTTCACAAAGCAGGCGCATTATATCACCATTTTGCTCTGCCTTGTAAACTTGCCATCTGGGATTTTTGGGTGGTATTCATGTGAGAGTAAAGCATATTCTCTAGCAGTTTCCTATAGCTACAGGTTTTTTTTTTTTTCATTGCTTCTAACAGGATATAGTTACTATGAGTCCATGAAATATAATGGAAATGTGAATAAGGAGTTTACTGAAGACTTTAAACATTTGATTTTTTTTTAATTGTGAATATGATAGAAACTGGTAGTGTTGAGCAGTGCAAATATTTGAAGTGGTGATTTGTGAAATAGCCCAGCATTGCCTTAAACAAAATCACAGTCTACTTCTTGTTTTATACATATGATAGTATAAAAGGTTTCTTTTTTTTCCCCCCATTTTCTGAGATTTATAGATTGGTATATAGCTTTAAACTATATAAAGTTTTATGGAAAGATTTTTTAAACTTATTAATATAAATTTTAAAGTTGATATAATTAAAGTGAGCCCATCTTCTGTTTATAAAATGCAAGATTCCTTAACATTTATAATTATACAGATGAAATAGTTTCTATAAGGAAGTTGGAGTTTTGATTTTGCCCTTTATAGATGTTAGATTGTGCAGATTTGTCTGTATTTTCTCACCATATCAAATAATACTTTTCTTATAAGATTGTCTTCAAGAGCCATATTAGTTGTTATAATTGATTAGTATATAGTTTAACTTTATTCATCATATTTATACTGTAGATTTATGGCCAGAGGTTGAGGTTATTTCAGGAGAGTTGATGACCTTCATTTAAAGACTAGCTAAAATCAGTGCTGTAAACAAAAGGAAACATTTACGTTTGTTTCTGTTTGCCATATATAGTAGCCTTGATTTTTTACTTTTTTATAAAACAGTTACATTCACAATATTAGCCTGAGATATTAATGACATTGTGATGATACAAAATGGTGTATATTCCCTGTGCAATGGGATTTGGAGGAAAAATGAAGGACTTAACATTATCTGAAGTCACTGATACTCTGAATAAGTGTGGTGAAGGAGTGAACTATTTTCTTTTGGAAAAACTTTTTAAATTTTTATTTTTAAAGTATTATACTGTTATTTTTAGGGCCTAATGGTTACATTGAATAGTTGGTTTCACCTTCTTAAGGTTTTTTACCAATATTCATGAAACTTGATATTTTTAAAATCCCTACCCTTTGGTAAGTCTACTGTTATTTATTAACATTTTTATTGGTGATTAATACATGTTTTTTCCTAAATTAAAAATAAATAACTTGGAATAATTTTAATATTAAATCTTTGTTAACAACTGAATGTTTCCATAGAATTTTCTGAGAAGTTGAGTTTCTTAGAGTTTTCATAGCTGGCTGGGCCCAGTGGCTCATGCCTGTAATCCCAGCACTTTGGCTCAAGCAGTCCTCCCTCTGAGACAGGAGGACCACTTGTGCCCGGGAGTCTGAGACCAGCCTGGGCAACATGGTGAAACCCTGTCTCTGTAAAAAGTAGAAAAATTAGCCCAGCATGGTGGTGCACACCTGTAGTCCCAGCTACTCGGGAGGCTGAGGTGGGAGGATGGCTTGAGCCCAGGAAGTCGAGGGTGCAGTGAGCCATGTTTGCACCACTGCACTCCTGCAGTCTGGGTGATGGAGCCAGCCAGACCTTGTCTCAAAAAAAAAAAAAAAAAAAAAAGAAGTTGAGCTAGCTCTTAAAGATGGGCATTTGGCAAAACTGCCTGATACAGTGCAGTAACAAGTAGGTTTACTTCTGACCATTATAATGATGCGCCACTGTTAAGTGAAAATACCAGTGTATTGGGGCTTTTCTTTTGCTAATGAGCTTTAAAAAATTGATGACTAGAAATTTCTGTAATTGTTCTCCTATGTGTCGGGGAAGGAATTTGCCAATACTGAATAAAATTTTTTATATTCCAGGTAACGTATGTTAAAAGTAATTATGAGAAAGTGAGCTTTTTAGCATGGAACAGAAAAATCAAATTCTGGTACAAAATAAACAAATTTATAGAACAGTATGTTGGTAAAATTTGATATGGAATATGCCTAAGAAAGATTCGTGAAGTATTAAAAAATTAAAAATAATAATTTACACCTACCATCTCCCATACCTTTAATTAGTATCAATTTCTTCACTCCTTATATTTCTCCTGAATTATTGCACCGACCTCATTCCCTAATGTCCTGCCCTTCTTACAAAAACCATTTCCTGAAGAAATAAGGGGCAGAAGAAAGTATAGGTAAATGAAACTTTAAAATTTCTCACACCTTTACTTTCATGATTTTTAAGTCTTTTTAGTTAATGTGAATACTTATAGAATTATGACCAAATTAATCTTGAAACACAGGGAAAAGACTTTAATTATTAATGAATCTTTAAATATGCAGTTCTGTGCAATCAGTGGACATTTAAGGGTGAAAAATAAAAACACTAGTTACATTTGTTTTTCTAGTTTGGACCATTTTCAGAAAAATGTGATATTACTACAGCCCCTGGGCCACCAGATCAGTGCAAGCCCCCTCAAGTGACATGTAGATCTGCAACTTGTGCACAAGTGAATTGGGAGGTATTGTAATTTCCATTGACTTGTATCTACTTTAAGTGAATAGAATAGTTTATATAAAAGAATAAAGATACTGTTCATTTTTACTGCCTATATTATACAGAGTAAGTCCTAGTTTAATTCACATGAAAAACAGTGACTTCTTTTTCCTCTTTGAAGCATTTGAGTAAGGTATATTTGCATTACAAATATTTAGATTCCTGTTCATTATGTGCTTTGTATTTTTATGAAAGGCTTTGTCTCAGTACTGAGATATTTCAGCCACTGTAAGTTTAATGTTCAGAATAGACATACACAGGAATTAGTAAATTCTATTTCTCTTATATTTATCCAGTACACATCTCCAGTGTACTTATTGTGGATAGTAATAATCAGTGATGATAATTATTATATTTTCAGTTCCCTTTGAAATTTAACAAAATGTGTGTATGGTTTTAACATTTCATATTAATAGAATTATTTTGAAATATATTTACCTTAAAACACTCTTTCTAAAGTGACTTAGTCATATTTCTACTTGTAATTCAAAACAGTTATATATTTGACCAATCTTAAATTCAGATAATCTTAATGAATAAAAAATGTAAAATTGAACAGTTTTGATTGTGCTTAAAAGTTTTAAAGAAACTCAAAAGCAATCTAGTTTTACATGTGCTCAGGTAAAGAGCATTTTTGGCCAAAAGCTATTTGATCAACATCAAGACTAAGACCTTTATCCTTTTCTTAATTTAAAGGTTCCTTTGAGTAATGGAACAGATGTCACTGAATATCGATTGGAGTGGGGAGGAGTTGAAGGAAGTATGCAGATATGTTACTGTGGGCCTGGTCTCAGTTACGAAATAAAAGGACTTTCACCAGCAACTACCTATTATTGCAGGGTCCAGGTAAAGATGATCAGTACCTTGTCACTTAACTCTATCCAGAGTTTTATATTTCATTGGCATTTTCATGGTCATGACTTTGTTAACTCGGAGGCTCTGTTAATTTGTAGGCTCTGAGTGTTGTGGGTGCAGGCCCTTTCAGTGAAGTAGTAGCCTGTGTGACTCCACCATCAGTTCCTGGCATTGTGACCTGTCTTCAAGAAATAAGCGATGATGAGATAGAAAATCCCCATTATTCACCTTCTACATGCCTTGCAATAAGCTGGGAAAAGCCTGGTGATCATGGTTCGGAAATCCTTGCCTACAGCATAGACTTTGGAGATAAACAGTCCCTAACAGTGGGAAAGGTTACAAGCTATATTATCAACAATTTGCAACCAGATACAACATACAGGTATACTCTAAAAATTATGTTGATTTTTGCCTAGACCAGAGAGACACTTTAAATAAAACAATCATAACCAAACTTTTTTTCTTATGTGGCACTTAGAATACGAATTCAAGCCTTGAATAGCCTTGGAGCTGGTCCTTTCAGCCATATGATAAAATTAAAAACTAAGCCTCTCCCTCCTGATCCACCTCGTCTGGAATGTGTTGCCTTTAGCCACCAGAACCTTAAGCTGAAATGGGGAGAAGGAACTCCAAAGACATTGTCAACCGATTCTATTCAGTACCACCTTCAGATGGAGGATAAGAATGGACGGTAGGTTTTTTTAATTGCTTCTTTATATAGTTTCTTAGGTCTTAAGTATATAAATTTCTGTAACTATTAGAAGTAGGCCAGGTGTGGTGGCTGACACCTGTAATCTCAGCACTTTGGGAGGCTGAGGCAGGCGAATTGCTTGAGCCCAGGAGTGCAAGACCAGCCTGGGCAAGACAGTGAGACCTTGTCTCTAAAAAAAATTTCTTTTAATGAAGTAAGTTTTCAAAAACGAAGTCAAGATTGTCATACAAATGTGTGCTGTTTTTAAAACGTTAGAAAACACAATGTAGATTTCCTGTTTATAATTTGTGAGTGGAATACCAAGAGAAAAAAATAAGTGGGCTACTGTTTGGTTGTTTTCTCTAATCCATTTACTGTTTTCATGATAGTAAAAGACACCTAATCTTAGATACAAAATAAACTCTTCAGTGTTTATTTCTAGCAGGACACAATTTTTTTTTTTTTTAAGACAAGGTCTTGCTCTATCACCCAGGCTGGAGGGCAGTGGCACTATCTTGGCTCACTGAAACCTCTGCCTCCAGGGCTGGAGCCATCCTCCCACCTCAGCTCCCCAAGTATCTGTGACCACAGGCGTGGGCCACTACACCTGGCTAATTTTTGTATTTTTAGTAGAGATGGGGTTTCACCATGTTGCTCACACTGGTCTCGAGCTCCTGGGCTCAAGTGGTCCTCCCGCCTCAGCCTCACTGAGTGCTGAGATTACAACTCATGAGCCACTGTGCCTGACCGAAACAATTTTTTTTTTTCTTTTTTTGAGACGGAGTCTCACTCTGTCACCAGGCTGGAGTGCAGTGACACAATCTCAGCTCACTGCAATCTCCGCGTCTCAGGTTCAAACAATTCCCCTGCCTCAGCCTTCCAAGTAGCTGGGACTACAGGTGCGCACCACCATGCCCGGCTAATTTTTTGTATTTTAGTAGAGGCGGAGTTTCACCATGTTGGCCAGGATGGTCTCCATCTCCTGACCTCGTGATCCATCTGCCTCGACCTCCCAAAGTGCTGGGATTACAGGCGTGAGCCACTGTACCCGGCCCTGAAACAATTTTATAGTAAATGATTATGATCGTTCCTGGCCTCTGAGATCCTTGAGGGCAGAGATTATGTTTCAGTCTTTTCCAGATTCCTGACATAGGGCCTGCACGCTAAATGAATACAGTTCAGTTTTTCACTGTGTGATCTCAGTTAGATTCTGTGATTAATTATCTAGTCCCTTTGCTAATCACTGTTGCTAATCTTTGCTAATCTTTGAATTAGAAAGAACCTAATTTCATTCAGGTTCTTTCTGTGCCTCTTTTACATCTTCATGTACATGTTGTACTATTCCTATATAATGTGCCATATACTGCCACACTAAATCATGTATTTTAATTACAGTGTTAACTCTGAATATTTGTAACAGTCATTCTAATGCCAACTAGGGCTATTTATTCACATTATATTCCATATAAGCAATGGCACATACCTCCCACAGCTGTTAATCCTTTAATATTTTAAGAATTTTGAATTTTGCTTTTCTACTTTTCACTGAATATATTAGAAACAATTTCCAAATCTGATGGACTCAGAATACTAGTAAGTTTTTCCCAAGATTTACTTTTTTGTGTTGTTTGTATCTTAGCCAGGTATTCAACAATGAAATATTCATGGTGCTTGTACATAAGTACTCTCTATCAGAAATACTTATACATTTAAAATAACATATGGAATAATTTTGTATACTAGTATATCACCAGTAAGAACATTACACAGAACAAATGTGATCATTTCCTAAAATCTGTATCGATGAATGTTAGCCTTTGTTCTTGGCAGAATTTTATGTAATCTTTGTAGCCTTATCTCTACAAAGAGATTATTTGCCTTGTACAGGTTTTTGGTATAGCCATTTATCTTTAATATATGTTATTATTACTGGACAAATTAATTGTTTAAATTTTTTTCCTCCCCTTTCTAGCATACATTTGGGGTAGTGCAAGAAGGCTTACTGGAAACAGGTCTAATTAGTGTTTGGTTGAAAGATAATAGAATAAAGATTCTAGTAGATATAAATTCTATTATATTCTATTATAGAACTTCCAACTTAATATTCAGCTAGCATCTAGAGAATTGTTATGGGGTATGAATATGGCTCATGGCGTTTGGTTGTGGAAAATAAAGAAATTAAAACCTTTTATGATACTGTTAAGTTTAATGCACACATTTAATAAATTAAATCAATTTAATATCTTTGATTACTTTCATTCCGTTTGATTTTCACAACTATATACACTTGCTGTGGGATGGTATCATAATGATACTTTAGTTGTCCAGATTTTGTCATTGTTCAGCTTTTTTAAACAGTGGTATTACCACTATTTTTTTTCCTGTCATTAAAAAAAAAATTTAGAGATTGAAAAGGCAAGGCTTATCCAATTACTGCTTATTGGAAGTACTGTTTCTTCCTGTCATTAAATATTTCTTTATTTTTAACTTGACTACAATTTTCAGACTGTTAGCATTGAATAAGCATTCATTATTCATTCTCTTAATTTCCAAAAATTTTAGAAACATCCAATCAAAAATAATGGGATGCATTCAACTTATAGATAACATATTAGGAGAAATATATATTATATTCAACTTCATTGAACAGTTCAAGTGGATAATGTATTGGAAATTTTATATTGTCATACTGCTTTTGTAAATCTCTAGAAAAACATCACCAAGTCAACTAAAAATCTGCCTGGGAATTGAGAATTCTCTTTTTTCCAGATAAAGACAAGGAAGATTAAAATAGAAACTTAATCTCATAGCTCAGGTCTCTATGCCATACTTGGCAAATTTTATCAATATGACTTTAGTTAGAAATAATTTGTAATGAAAATTGTGATGTTCTGAGCATCTTTTAAAATGTACATTAACAAAGCAGTATTCAGAAACAAAGCTAAACCGGAAGCCTGAGAAGAAACAGTTATGGTCGGACATGAAATTTAGTAACAGACTTTCAGTAAATCATGTCAAATTGGGAAATTTACCAAATATCCTATTTTTCTTCATCTGGTGAAAAACAGATTTATTTTAAGTGACATAGAGTTCCTGGCATCAAACTTTTGGAGTAACTTATCACTCCTAAATAATGTTCCTAACTGTGTTTTTATACTAGTTTGTAAAACACCTTCATAAGGTAGTATAAGGTTTATCTAATAGTTATTTCCATTTTAGGTTTGTATCCCTATACAGAGGACCATGTCATACATACAAAGTACAAAGACTTAATGAGTCAACATCCTATAAATTCTGTATTCAAGCTTGTAATGAAGCTGGGGAAGGTCCCCTCTCCCAAGAATATATTTTCACTACTCCAAAATCTGTCCCAGCTGCCTTGAAAGGTAAGTTATACATCCTGAACTTATTTTCTTTATAATAAATTATTTTTTAATGTATTTTCATAAATGCTTTGTTTACTGATATTAAAATTTAGCATCCAGTATATGTCCACCAGTTATACAAAATCGTATAGGCAAGCCCAACTCTACTGAGAGTTCCACTCAATAATAAAAGCTGTTTTATCTGGCACGCTCATATTCAGACAAGTACTGGCTTTTGTCACTGATGTTTTTAATAATGTAGCATAAAAATACTAAATTGAATAGGTAGGCTGGTTTTCTAATGAGGTCATTTGCTTAAAGAAAAAAATCACAAACTGGTTGTTTAAACGTTTTGAGTTGTTGATATTACATTCATTTGGATTTCAGAAGGAAAGCTTGGTCATCTGTTAAGCAAAACAAATTCTTCATTAATGTGGGTTTTTCAATCAGTTTTACACACACATGTACACATATTTACACACATTTATATATACATTTATCTTTTAATTTTAGAGGGGTTATTTTAAAGTGACTCTGGCAAGGGCTGCACTCTGTTTTTAGCTGAAAAGTCTATAAAGTTAATTGCTCTGTTTTAGCTGAAAAGTCTATAAAGTTAATTGCTCTGAAGACTAATCACAGAGACTTCTAGAACCATATCCTAGATCATGTACTTAAACCTATCATTTGTTAAACAGCAGAACTCTTCTTGAATAGTCTTTCTAATAATATTGAGTTTCACTGAGTCATTTTTCAGTTTGCTCATCAAGTTTAGCGTCTCTTAGCTTTAAGAAGAGTGCTGACTATAAGCAGGGCACAGTGGCTCACACCTGTAAGCCCAGTGCTTTGGGAGACTGAAGTGGGAGGCTCACTTAAGGCCAGGAGTATTGAGACCAACGTGGGCAACATACTGAGACCCGCCTCTCTACAAAAGAAATTTTGAATCAGCTGGGCATGGTAGCATGTGCCTGTGTGTGTAGCTGCACAGGAGGCTGAGGCTGCATTGAGCTATGATCGCACCACTGTTCTCCAGGCTGGGTGACAGAGTGAGATCCCATATCTTAGAATACAAGAGTGCCGATTTTAACCTCTTTGGATGCAAATTTCAAAAATTCACTGATACTTATTTCAAGTTTATAAGTGGATTTTAAATATTTGTTGATTTTTATTAAAACAAGTGTCTGCATGATGTACCAAATTAAAAATCAAGTGGAACAGATATTATTTATATTTGTTTCCTACAGCCCCCAAAATAGAGAAAGTAAATGATCACATTTGTGAAATTACATGGGAGTGTTTACAGCCAATGAAAGGTGATCCAGTTATTTACAGTCTTCAAGTTATGTTAGGAAAAGATTCAGAATTCAAACAGGTATGTACCAAGATATTAATGTGTGGATGCATATTTTTACCCTTTTTTAATTTTTATGTATTTTCAGTGTAAGATTTGGCCATCTTTACCTTTTAATTCATAAACATTTATTCAGTATATATTATGTTCCAGAGATCTCAAGATTCCAAATCTTTTCAGTATGAACTACACTTGAACAGATTATTCATTTATCTGATAAGTATTCATTGAATTCTGTGCCAGGCACTCAGGATATAGCACTGAACAAAAAGTCCCTTGCCTCCATGGAGCTTACTTACATTCTGGTGGAAAAGAAGACACTATAAGCAAGTAAACATGCCAATATATTGTCAGATATAAGTGTAATGGAGAAAAAACAAAATTGGATAAAAGAAATAGGGAGTAGTGGAGGGGGAGGGTACTGAGTGTTATTTCATTTGGGGCACTCAGCTGACATTTCAGCATGGCCCAGAGGAGATGACTATGGAGAGAAGAGTGTTCCAAGAAGATGTGCTGAGGCAGGAACATGCCTATTAAATCTGATGAACATAAAGGAGCCAATATGACTGGATGGAGAGAGCAAAGGGAAGAGTTGATAAGGTCGGGTAGTTAATCCTAAGGGGCCTATAGGTGGTATGCAGTGATGTAAGGCATAATAGGCCATACTGTGGCTTTTACTCCACGTGAAATGAGAAGACAGTGGAGGATTTTGACCAGGGTATTCACGTGATCAGACACAAGGTTGTTTTGACTATAGTGTTGAAACTACAGTAGGACAAGGGCAGAACTAGAAAGACTAATAAGGAGGCTTTTACAATAATAGTATTAATAATAGTCATATTGCAGTGCTGTAAATATGACATTAGGCATGAAGTTATAATGGAAACCTAGAGGAATTGTCACCTTCCTAGCCAAGAGGTTTCAAAGATAGCTTTCTGATAAAGCAAGAATAGCAGTGAGATAGAGTGGAGAGTTGCCAATGTTTGTTACAACTTTTAAAAAGAATAAGCTTTTATACCACTCCAAAGACTAATTAAATACCTATACATTTCATCTGATTTTCCCTTTTTCCTGTAACCTTCTTAATTTTGAGGGCTTTTAAGCTGGGTTGTTTTCATTGTGTCTTACATTTTCCTCTTCCACTAAAAAAAAATCCTTCATTTGTTTTATTCCAGTATTGTGCTGTTGTAACCACTCTATGTAATATCTTAACTGAAATTACAAAAGATCCAAAGAGTCAGATTAAATCTGGCATGCAATTGTTTTTCTTTATTAAGCCATCTGCAAATTGACAGGATAATTAGATTTGAAATGTAATTTACAGATAAGTAGGTTTCCTTCTAAGGAGGAAGCAAAATTAATATTAAAGAAAATATAATTGTATTACACGTTTAAAGGAAATAGGGACTCCACATTTGAGTAGTATATGAATAACCTTAAGGCTTGTTTGAATGACTTTTCTTGGGTGTGTAAACCTTCTGAAATTAGCTTGAGCAAGTTAATCTATTTTCTTCAGTCCTGTATTTACAGTTAACTGTGTCTCTTCCTGCTTAGAGGTCTTCCCACATCTGAAATACAAAATTGAAAACTTGATCCCATCATCTTCCCTCTCAATATCTCCTCTCCAACATCTTTACTTCATCAGTGTCATAGACACCAATATCATCTTGGTCTCCAAGCTTTAAATTCTTAGATGAATTTTTTTTTTCCTATCAACTCTTAATCAGAATTTGTTTCTAAATCCATAAAACTACATCAGGGCCTCATCACTTCTTACATGTACATCAAGAGTCCCTGTCCTACTCAGCTCCCTTCAGTCCGTCACACAGCCTCACGATTAGGATTCCATAAACACTGTTTTAATGTCACACACCTACAGTGGTCCCTTTTGAATTAACCTAAATTTCCAACTAGTGTAATTAATGTATTCTTCCTCTTTGTACCAGATCTCTTATCACCCTCATGCCATTTGTTGAGGTTTTTCTTTCTTAACCTAATACTGCCAGGCTCATGGAGTGGTATATGAAGACACATGGAAAATATAAAGACAAAAATCATCTATTATATCCATAAGACAAATACATATTTTTAATTTTTACTCAATTTACTTCAGTGTTATGTATACAATTTTACACTACTTTATCATACAGCATTCTGTTTTAAGTGAATCCTTTTACAGGTTGAAGCATCCCAAATAAAGTCCAAAATTCAAAATGTTTCACCCAAAATCTGAAACTTTTTGAGGATCGATATGACACTCAAAGGAAATGCTCATTGGAGCACTTCCAATTTCGGATTTTTGGGTTTGGAATGCTCAACTAGTAAATATGCAACTATTCCAAAATCAAAAAAATTGAAATGCTTCTGGTTCCAAGCATTTCTTATAAGGGATACCCAACCTGTACCATCTCCCAAACATGGATCATTTCTACATTCTATTCCCTGAAACATTATGCATCCTTAGAACTAATGCATAGTCACCATTTTCTTTCAGATTTATCTTAAAGCTTCTTTCAGTAAGTTCCTTTATAGATTGTTATCAGCATCCACGTTTTTATTTATTGCCAATAATTCACTAATTTAATGTCCTTTTATTAAGTACCTACTATATGCTAGATTCTGGAGATAGAAAAATGAGACAGGGATCTTACTTTACTTTGAGAGCAAAGCAATATGTAAAAATTTAGATTTACACCACAGGTACAATTGAGGCAGCTAAAAGTACTTGAAAGCCCCCATGTGTTGGTTCTTCTGACTTGTAGCCCACCAACTAACTGGAGAAACTCAACTGACAAGTCATTTAACCCTATGAGCCTTGGTTTTCTCAATTACAGAATGAGTGGTGGGAGGTTGCTCATTATTGGAAATGATAGCTCCTACAGATTGAGCAGTGACTGCATGCTGAGCACTGCGCTAAGTGCTTTAACAAGCATTAGTTCATTTCATCCTCATAATTATCATACATGTTAACTACTAGTATGTCTGTTATACTAAGGTAGTTGGTCTAAAATCACATCTGGAGTGTGAAGTGGTAGAGCAGACCTTGGATGCCAGGGGTGAACAGTTCTAGTATATAGCTTCTTAACCCATTTATGCCTAGTGTTCCATTATTGGAACACTAAGCTTGTGGTAGTTATTTATATCCAACTGATCAAGGTTATTGCCAAGGTCTGATTTTTCACAAAAAAAAAATTTGCAACCTCTGGCATAAATGGGTTAATTACTAGCACATTCCTCTGAAAATCCGTGGAATTTCATTCTTTTTATTTCCCTTGTGAGGCATGGCAGAGGAGGTCCTATTTTCTGATTCTAAGTGATCTCCCCTCTCTGGTTTATACAGTGATTTGCCATAGGCACCTATGGAAAGCTCCCCTTATTCATTTTCCATTTCATTCTACAGATATGTTTGAAATTATATGGAAATTTATCAGTTATACAAAGACATAATGGGGGAAGCAAAAGTAGACACTATCCCTTCTTTGATGGAATGATTGCATTGAAAAATGACTTCTTACATTTGAGAAAAGCAAGAAAATGCTTGAGGACCGATTTTGCTTGTTCTCTAGCTGCCCTGGGGCACATCTGCACTCCTTAACTCATCTGTGAACTGTATAAGGGTAGATCCTCGCTTTTGAAATTTCTCTTGCCCCTGTGCAACAAACAGATAAGTACTTTAATGGATAGGTATTTTTAACATGTCATTTAAAAGATAAAATCAATGGCATTCACTGGCTTTCACATGAAAAACAATTCTAACACTAGCCAGTTTTAACACATTTTCTGTCCAGCCTTCACACGTAATTCTTCCTTCTAATATTTTATTAACAGATTTACAAGGGTCCCGACTCTTCCTTCCGGTATTCCAGCCTTCAGCTGAACTGTGAATATCGCTTCCGTGTATGTGCCATTCGCCAGTGCCAAGACTCTCTGGGACACCAGGACCTCGTAGGTCCCTACAGCACCACAGTGCTCTTCATCTCTCAGAGGACTGAACCACCAGCCAGCACCAACAGAGACACTGTGGAAAGCACAAGGACCCGACGGGCACTGAGTGATGAGCAGTGTGCTGCCGTCATCCTTGTGCTGTTTGCTTTCTTTTCCATTTTGATTGCCTTTATCATTCAGTACTTTGTAATCAAGTGAAAATATAACTTTATTTTTTAACTCTATTACATTTTATTTTGTCATGTACTAAAATTATTTCTGTATTGCTTTTATAAAAAACAGTGGCATTTAGCACTGGCATTGAGACTATAGCACATCATTTTTGCCATTTTCAGTGCTTATATTGTTAGGTAGAGGCTGGCACTTTATTAGAAAGCAAGCCACAAAAATATCAATTTTGTTTTTTTTTTGTTAGGGTGGGTCTTCTTTTTTTCTTTCCCTCTCTCTTTTTTTAACAAATGCCTTCTTATAGAAAAACTTTCTAAGAGGCAACAATTTAGAATGGATATTTTGACGAATCGGCATGAGTGTAACAGTGATAACCTGATCTGTTTGTTTTAAAGATTATTACCAAGTGAAAAATTCAGAATGAATAGAATTTACACTAACATGCTATATAAAATGTTAAAGTCTGATGCTGTGAAAGCAATCTAGTGCTATATTTCTACCTCCTCATTTGTCTTAATTATTTGGTAAGTGGGATTATGATGAGTAACTGGAGGGGCTTAGAAACAAAAACTGGATGAAAGAGTATGCATGAAGAAAAGCTTCTTTGATAAATGTGGAGTTCTTCATTATAAATATATATTCATGAATTCACAGATAAGTACTTAAAGAACAGACAGTTTACTTGGCCTAAAAATATTTTGCTGTTTACTCAAAAAGTACCTCTTCAGGTCTTGAGAACATGGAAAAGAACTGTGAGTGCTTTTAAATACTTTTTAAAAAGTAATCATAAAAAAATTGAATTTCAAACCTATTTGGCTTCTGTTTTGTGAACCTTTGAACTATATGTATGTGTATAAGGGTATACACATACATATATGGCATATAAAAAGTGTACACATATACACATAACAAGTGTGGAAGTATATATTACATACATACACTCACTCTGTCTGGTATAGGCTAATTTTGAAGAACTCCCATAAGTTTCTGCTGCTTCTCCCATAACTGCTGCCACCACCATCAGAATTCATAATCAAACCTAACCTTTTTGTTTGGGGCACCAAATCTGAAGACAAAATTAATTTGCACCAGTAAACTTCAAGCTGCTTTCTTTCTTGAAAACTAAACGTTTAATGTATAATGTCTGTTTGGATACTGTTCCAAATTGTTGATTGCATGTGGTTAATGTTGCATTAGAGCACTTTGCAATTGCATAATTCATTAATGTTTTGTGAGCTTGCATTTGTGAGTTATTGGATGATCAGACTGAATTTTGTCAAGTATCACATTGTACATCTTGCCTAGATGTCAATGACTGCCAGTAATAATACAGTTTATAATGAAACTATCTACAATTCTTGTTTTAGCACATCTGTTATCCGTAAAACACCTGTAACTAGCTTTTTTAATTTATTATTTGAATTTTAGGATAGCGAATCACTAATTTTTAGTTGCTGAGGTTGGCATTTTAGTGATTATTAAGCACTTCTGTCAGTCTTTGAAAAAAGAACATATGTGTTGTGCTTTGAAGATCTCTGAAGAATTTCTTTTATAATAGAATGGGCATGTATTGTAACAGTTTTATGTCAAATGATCTGTGCTGTAGAAAAACATTAACCCTTGTTCAAAAAAGAAATGGATAAACTTGGCCTTTCTAAGTGGTAAGAATGACCTGTCACTATAATATACTGTATGTTTACATTTTATTTAAATTTAATCTGTTATGTATAGGGTGATAACCTTCCCCAAAAACAACAGTGATTGCGATTGTTTTCTAGAAACTTCTTTAAAGTGCCACATTTGGCAGTACAAATGAGTCTGAGTGTAATAGCCCAGAGATTTATATATAGCTGAATGTCTAAAATGGTAAAATGTGCCACTGTGTCAAGTTACAGTGGCTTATGTTTTTCATAGTAATTCAAATGAACCTCCTATTTTTGATAGTAAATGTCATTTAATAGTATACTTGCCATTTGAGCCTCACTGCAAAATTAGTGCAGAGGAGAAAACAATTTTTAATGTAATCTTGATTTTACCTCATATACTGTACATTCCAAAAACTCTAAACTTTTTAAAGATTATAGATACACTACCAAACATATCACCTTAAAATTGTATAAGGCTGAATGAACTTCATACAAATGAAAAAATCTCATAAAAATACATAAACTATGTAGCAAAAGTATCTGTAAAATCCATGGAAAATAAAAGTTGTATCATTCTTTTTGAGATATGTTTATTGTATTCATATATATTCATTATTTGCTACCTGTTTAAGAAAGTGAAATGTTATGATCTCCCCTCTTCCAATGAGCTTAAAACATTTTTCCCAACAGTATACAAATCTTCAACATGAGAGGATGTATATTTATTATATAAAGCCCAGTAAAGAATAAAATTAGAAGTTTTATCCTAGTGACTTGATTTTGTGCAACTCATGAAATATCTTACTTCCTTTCCACATATAAAGAATACAGTGAGTCTAAGGTAAACTTCCCAGTGGGAAGAAAATCCCTAACCTCTCCTTGCCTTTCCCACATCCCTATTTTCTAGTACCTTCTTTCGCCCACCACCGGAGGCCCAGAACCTTCCTGGTATTGGCACTGCTGGGTCTGCCTTCCACCAGAAAATCCAACATTCTCTCACTCATCCCCCATTAAAATTTCCATCCCAAGAACTTCCTCCTGGGGATGGACACTCAGTGCCTTTTTTTTTTTTTTCTTTTTTTAATGGGTAAGCTAGTAAATTTTATGTTATAAATATTTTACCACCATACAAAAAAAATCATTGAAAAATTCACTGAAGAAGCCAATATGGAAAGAGGAGAACTCAATGTTTAAAATAAAGCCAACTTTTTTTTTTTTTTTTATTCAAGAAATAAGTACATAGCTTCAAGCTCAAGGTCTAGGTTGAGGACAATCATTATGAGTCCTATTAAAGGACAACCAGTTTTAAGAACACTGTCAGGCAAGCTACCATGTAGCTCTCCTTCACTCCAGGCTTAGCTGTTCCAGACTTCCCAGTACTGATGAAGGATCATGTTTTTGTTCAGCTTTGCCCAGTGCTGTCATTCATAATAGATAAATGAAAAGTCCCAGAAACCTGTTGTGTTTGGGAAGGTTTTCTTTTGTTCCAGGCTTCAGTGGTTAATATGCTTGACAAATTTCAGAGTCTCTATCTCTGTAGACCAATGCCAAAGAATTGCTTTCTGGATTCACTGTTAGCAGCTCTTCGTCTTCATCTTTGGCAATGTAAGAAGTAAAACCACCATATTCTGGCCCCCAGCCTTCACAGCCACAGTGGAGAATTAAGTCTAGGGCAAAATCAGCCTTGCCATGGTCACGAATTAAAAGTGTGGTGACCAGTCTTCCAACGCCTCAGTTCCCTTTGGCATGTGGGAACACCTGATTCATTCTTTGTTTCATTTTCCTCTGACTCTGGGTCTGTCTGGTCATGGCTCTGTTGGCCGTTGATGCTGATGGCTGCCTGATTATTCTCTGGCTCAGGAGGGCTATGGCCAGTCCCTTCCTCAGTTCTATCAGCAGCAGAGGCTGCTGCTTCCTCTTTTTTGTCATCCATCTCATCTTCTGAAGGGGCCAAGAAGTGAAGCTTCAGGCCTGTGAAGTTGGAGAGCAGCAAGAATAGTGCCTCAGAGCAAAATAACTTCATGCACTCCTTCAATGTATCAGGAAGCTTATTCTCCTCAGCTTTCTCATAAAATCTTTTGTTGGCCAGGCACGGTGGCTCATGCCTATAATCTTAGTACTTTGGAAGGCCGAGATAGACAGGTCACCTGAAGTCAGTAGTTCAAGACCAGCCTGGTCAATATGGTGAAACCCCTGTCTCTACTAAAATAGAAAAATTAGCTAGGCATGATGCCAGGTGCCTGTAATCCTAGCTACTCGGGAGGCTGAGACGGGAGAATTGCTTGAACCCAAGAAACGGTGGTTGCAGTGAGCCGAGATTTAAAATTTTAAAAATAATAATAAAAAAAAAACCCTTTTCTTAGGGGGACCTCAGCTGCTCTCTTCCACATCTCCATTCTCCAAGGCCTCACAGACCTTTGCAAATTTCTCAGGCTTAAGAAATTTCTTAGGAGAATTTCAGAACTTTCTTCAAACTCTTCTTGAGTTTGAATTTGGTAATCCATGTCCAGATAAGTAAGGTTGATCCAATCAAACAAAATTTCATGTTCTTGTGGGGTGTGAGGGCTCCAAGGTATGAGGGGGTTCAAAGTACTTGGGAGGCCTAGTCAGTGAAGAACCATGAAACCAGCCACTTATAGACAAACGTGACTTCAGACAGGACTTTGGACACCTGGTGAAAGGACACTGCAGATACTTCAAAGAAAACCAGTTTGTTCCATAAAGGGATAAGAGACTTGACAATCTGCTTCGGTTGAAAGTGTTCATCAATGTTGTACAGGTCCAGGATACCCCCCAGGATCCTGTCCCAGGAAAGAACCAGGTACAGGATAAAGGCGATCCAGCGCCCTTCTAGCTCATCATCATGGCCCAGCAGGGCATCAGTGAATTCATATTTAGCACAGGACACATCGATGGTTGGTTCCAGTAAATTTTATAAATGCCAGAAAGCCAGGACCAGAAATCTTCAAACAGAATTTTCCTTAAAGCAGAGATGTGAGGCCCTCTTCTTTAAACCATCAGACTGCTGGAACTTACATAAATCATTATACTTGTCATGGAAATCCAAGTTCATAAGTTCCTTCTGAAGCCCTTCCAAGAAGTCGTCTTTGGATGAAGTTTGGGATCATGCAGTGAAGAAAGGGGTCCATGTCCCTGACAATGGCTTCGTAGCTGAATGGTGTCCCACAGCTCCAGGCCTCAACCACCTGCTTTTTCAAGGTTTCCTCCATGACGGCATCTGAAAATTCCGCCATCACCTCCTTCTTTCCCTTTTTTCCCCACCCGGGTCCGGCCGGGCTCCACTGGCCGTTTCATCTCCTCACAAGGTACAGAGCTACGCCACATGACTCAGTGCTTTTAAAATCCATGTAGATCTCTTAATTGCCACAACTCCAAGTACCATGATAGAGTTTAAAATGTTGGGCTGGGGAAGGAGAGTCTGGAAATAGAAACATCACAGAAGCAGCTAAGCATGAGTCCAGGTTTGAGTAGGGTATGATACTGATTTGACAGTATGATTGCACATCACCTCTTTTTTTTCTGTAGATTGGAAATAGGAGTCTTATGCATCCTGTTTGAGCAGTCCATGGGTTGGTTTCCAACACAAATCCCTTGCTTCTCACCATTATAAGATTATTTCTGCAGGAAGAAGATTCCATTGACATGGTGGCTCAAGGAGGCAAACAGGCTTCAAAAGAAAATAGGCCGGGTGTGGTGGCTCACGCCTGTAATCTCAGCACTTTGGAAGGCCAGGGTGGGCAGATCACAAGGTCAGGAGTTTGAGACCAGTCTGGCTAACATGGTGAAACCCCGTCTCTACTAAAAATACAAAAATTAGCTGGGTGTGGTGGTGCACACCCGTAATTCCAGCTACTCAGGAGGCTGAAGCAGAATCGTTTGAACCTGGGAGGCGGAGCTTGCAGTGAGCCAAGATCGTGCCACTGCACTCCAGCCTGGATGACAGAGCGAGACTCCATGTCAAAAAAAAAAAAAAAGAAAAAAAAGAAAATAGTTCCCCCAAACTGAAGCAGTGGTGTAACCTAACTCCCATCATCAAAAGAGATGATGCCTCATGTTTTTAGAGAGTTTTTAAGTGTTCTATTTTCATATACATTTTGTAAGTATATGCCCTTGAGAATGTGTATCCCTTTTGTTTATCATTTTCTCTCTGATGCTCCTAAGGCGGGAGAAAAAACTTGGAGGAAAAAAGAAAATCAACCAAAGAACCAAGATTTCAACAAGGTGGTCATCAAATTCTGTGTCCAGAGTGGTGCCTTCAAATGTTTAGATGCTGTAATGGCTATTTTTTGTCTCATAAATGGGGCTATTGTGCCATTTCCACTTACTATGGGAAATTTGCCAAGAGAAAAGGGTTTCAAAACTGAACAGATTTTGAAGCCCCATGGCCCATTCAAATCATTATGGCTAGGATCTGTCAACCATTTAATGTGTTGTAAGCATTATGTTCAGTTCTTTACCTTGGGCATCTCACACAGTCCTCTTAATTGCTCTAGTAAGCATGATCTGCAGCACAGAGAAGTCGAGCTCTCTGCCACAGGTCTCATGGCTAATAAATGATGAAGCTGGAGTTTGATCCAGGTCTGGTGCTCCCACACTTGACCACTATCCTCTGCTGTCTGGCCCAAAATTTACAAACTCTAGGAAATCAAAACTAATATGAATTGACTTTAATAGTGCGTTTATGATAGCATTTATTGATTGAGTACCACCTGTTTGCTAGGCAATGTGCTAAGCACTTCCTCATATGCAAAACAAGCCACAGCCCTCTAAGGATTGAACAGAAAGAAATCAGATGAGAAGAATCTGGTATAAGCATAACAGACTAAACGAGAAACCCTAATTTCTTTCCTCTTGAATTTCATCCCCTGATACTTTTACTACCATTTTGAGCCCACACTCAATCCTTAAGGCTAGCCCATCTTAAATATTAATCCAAGGATGAAAATGCCGTTTTTGCCACTTACCACAACTAAGACAAGCTGACATGTTCAAAAATGAATATAGCTACCATGTGGACCAACCTCAAAAACACACTACAATGAAGGAAGCCAGACACAGAAAGTCACATATTATACAATTCCATTTGTATTAAATATCCAGAATGAGTAAATCCATAGAGACAGATTAGTGGATGCCAGGGCTGGAGGGAGGAGGAAATGGGGAGTAACTGCCCAGTGGGTGCTGGGTTGATGGAAATGCTTAGGAGCCAGACAGAGGTAGTGGTTGCACAACTCTGAGGGCACTAAATACCAGTAAGTTTGTCACTTCAGAATGGTTAATTTTATGTGAATTTCACCTGAATTGTTTAAGAAGGGAATATAAAACCTATAAACTGATACACAGGTAACATAAGACTAGAGAATCCTGGGCATCAAGTCCATAAAACTGACGTAGTCAGTAAGTTCATTTTGCTAAGGACAGAGGCCAACTTGTCTCTTTTTTCTCAAACTCCCACACCTCCCAGGATGCTACCACTCCTTTCAGCCTGTGACATGTGCCTGGCTTACAACTGAATATTTTATGGATGTCCTTGAGTGTGATTAAACAATTTCGCCTGCCCACACCCAAGTTATCAGCTCTATCTCATTCTTAATCCTTCTAGGATGACACAGAGGTCTTAAAGAAGAAATTACCTTTTCAGTTTCACAGTTAATCAATGGCAGCAGCTGCACAGTAAGAATGTTCGTAAGCAGTAGTATAAGGCCTATAACCTCTTCCCACCCACCCTTCCAAGGGCTTGCTCCCTCTCCACCATCCCCCTTGGTAATTGTTGCCACGCTGAGCCTGTCTGTCTCTCAGGAGAAACTGGGACCAACAGAAAAACTGCTAAAGCAACAGCCACAGAGTAACAGGAATCTGCACTCCACAAAAGTCTTGCCTGAATTTGCCCTGCCGTGTCCCTGCTGTGTAAAGAGAAAACCTAGGAAAGACTGAGCCCCTGGTCAATGTGGTGGTCAGGTCCTGGCGGTGAGATTGGGAAATAGCTGGCCTTGAACTTCTCTGCCAGGGGCTCCCTTCCGGGGCCAGCTTTGCTATCTCTGCATTTTACTAAAGATACCATTTCCTGGTGCCTGGGGTCTAGAGGACCCAGTGGGTCATGTGAATGAGGAAGGGGCTGAGTGTGAAGCCACAGATGCCCTGTGTGTGCTGACAGCTGTGAGGTGCCTGCAGAGTGGCACCAGCCTACAGGCTGCAGGTGGCAGTCTTTGGGGAACATGAGCTCAGAGCTACCACAGCTTCCGGTTTTGCAAGACAATGCTTCCTTCTCAAACTCCCACACCTCCCTGGATGTTACCACTCCTCTCAGCCTGCGGCATGTGCCTGGTTTACAACAATATTTTATGGATGTCCTTGGGAGCTATTAAAGAATTTGGTCTGCCTAGGCCCAAGATATCATGCTGACAATCTGGAACTTTACCTGAAATTTCCCAATTGTAAAAGGTTGGTTCAAAACATTATGAAATGGCCAGGCTCGGTGGCTCACACCTGTATTCCCAGCACTTTGGGAGGCAGAGGAGGGTGGATCACTTGAGCCCAGGAGTTCAAGAGCAGCCTGGGCAATCTAGGGAGACCCCCATCTCTACAAACTTCATGCCTTGCTCTTATGTGGGGAAAAGAGTGTAAAGCCTGTGGAGTGTTTACAAGTTTCCATAAATAAACTATTGTACAAGTTACGGATGTATTTTAATGCTCCTCACAACTTTCCAGATTCTTCAATTTGCCCATAAAATCTGGTTTCTGAGATACAAACTGGAAGACACTTTCCTAGCAGAATCCAGATCATAACCTAGCATTCTCTGCAGCTGGTGGTGCTATGGTCTGTATAGCAAGAGGCCACCCAGCACAGTAGTTATGCCCATGGACTCTGGAAGTGGACAGCACCACCCTTACTGGCTGTCTCAGTGACCTGGGGTCACTTCTCTGTGCTTTGCTCTTCTCATGTCTAACATAGAGATACTAAAAGAACCTGCTGCCTTGGACTGCTGTGGAGGATTAAATGCATTCACATATGAAAGTACTTGGAACAGTGCCTTGCACACAGCAAGCATTAGCTTTATATTCATCCAGACCATCCCTTTATATTCATCAAAAGCCAACAAGTGAGGCCTCCAGCCCGGGGCCAAGAGCCTATTGATGACACCAACCTCTTGCCTCTGGGGACGCAGGCCCTAGCTGGGCCAAACCTAGACCCACCCTTGCCCCACACGAGTTACAGGCGGAGAGGTACTCAAAGAGTAAAGAAGAGAGACGCCCATGCTCCCGGTCTACTGAGAACTTCCTCTTCCTCTCGCTAGATGAACTATGAAGTCAGGAAGCTGGTGAATGTCCACAGAAACACAAAGTAGAAAACAGATCTGGTCCCATTCCTTCCTAAAACATTGAATGCCAACTCATCATAAGAGCTCAGATATGTCCTAAGGGCCAAGTTATGTTTGAACCTCAGCATAGCAATGTTATCAGAAAAGCCCGCTGGGTCTCCACCTCTCCATATCAGTATTCTGTCTTAAGCTGAAGTATCAGTGACTACTTACTGAGCACCCACTACAATCAGAGCACTGTTTTAACGGCTAGGAATTGTAAAGAAAACAATGGTACCTGGTTCTGCAGAAGCTCATTCATTCTCCAAGTTAACAAATATTTATTAAATTCTCACTTTGTGCCAGGCACTAAGGAAACAGCAGTGAACACAGTAGATTAAAGCCCTGCCTTCTGGTGCACATAATGTTGGGAGATAGAGATAGATAATAAACAAATAGCTAGGTAAATTAAATAGTATGTCAGTTGATAATAAGCAATATGGAGAAAATACAATAGAGAGGGAGTGCCTGAATGGAGGTGAGTAATTCACAACAGCCAGGATGCTGACTGCAGACTCAGTAAGCCTGCCTCAGCGCCACCATGGTGGGTGGGGAAGGGAATAAGGGAGGCTTCAGCAGAGGCTGGGGTAGTCCATCAGGCCAAGGAGCAAATGGGAAAAACCAAAGAGACTCAGGGATTCGCAGCCCATGAGAGCCATGGGGAAGATGTCAAGTGCTCCTGATAGCATCACCTGAGTCCAAGAAAGAAGCTACCTCTTCACTAGCCACAGGCCCCTGCGCCCAAGGCTAGCAGAGCCACTGATGACCAGGCAGGAAGGGGACATGGAACTGGAGTCTAGCAAATGCCAGCCCCTGACACCCCAGGAGCTGGCGTGAAGCTTCATAAGGACCTCTCCCTCTAGCTTTAAGCCACTGACCCCTCTCCCCGTACACCTGGGCCACCTTGAGGAAAGGCATGATGTCTGAGAGAAGGGAACACTGCCCAGAGGGGCTGCTTAACTGATCCGCCTGGATCATGCCTTACCTAGGCTAGAGCATTCATTTCTCTTGTTGAGAGCACAGGGGAAAATCAAATCAACTATAAATGAAGAAATTACATTTTCTCTGCCTAGGGGGAGGAGACAGGGAGGAAGAAAAAGTGGAAACTGTGAGTACAGAAACTATTTTGAGGAGTTTTGCATGAAAATGATCCAGAAGAGAAAAACTGATGACGAGAGAGAGAAAGAGAATTGACGCAGTGACGTCTGGAGGAGGAGAAAGGAGCACTTAAGGGACAGAGCTGACTTCAGCTGCAAGTACCACCAACTGTCCCAGGGGAGCACGAGCAGAGGTGGGGGTGTGGTAGTTATCTTCAGAGAAACAGGGTGCAAGGAAACCTCCCAAAGGAGGGGGTGGTGGGTGTTGGGTCTAAGGAGAGAGGAGGGGGTATAAACCAGCAGCCTGGTGGTGGGAGAGTGAATGAGGTCAGGTGAGAGTTGGGAAGGCCGGGGGAACGAAGCACCCCGCTAGAGGTTGTGCTTTCAAGTGAAACAACGCCATGTGAGAGCAGGCAAAGAGTAGGCAGGGAATTCGGCTTCACCAGGGTTGTGGTGCTCTTGGTGGATGGACGAGGCTGACAATAGAGAAAAGAGCAAGGGAGTCGAAGGCGTCTGTGTGGGAGCGATGGCGACTGCCCGTGGAATTTACGTTGGGTAAAGGAAGAAAGTGAAGACCTGGGGCAGGCAAGGGACCGGGAAAAGGAAGGAGGAGCCACCGATGGAGGTCGCAGTGGGTTGAAGGATTACCGGAACTGAGGTGCTAGGGGAAGAGAGCTAAAAAGAGAGCGGGCGGAGGTCAGAAAGAGGGCTGACTGAAGTGGAGGTGGAGGAAGGCTGGCAGGCAACCGTGAGGTGTAAGTTCCGTCGACAGGCGCGGCTGAGATCGGGTGGAGAGCAAGGTCATAGGTGGAAAAGAGGTCAACAAACTAGAGGCCAAGGCATTCCAAGACTCGGCATGGGTGTGAACGGCCGCAGATGCAGTGCTTGAAAGAGAGCGCAGGCACCTGGCCCTCAGGGACTGCGGGTGACCACGGAGGAAAGCGCTAGGGAGGGCGGTTTTAGGACCGCTGGAAACAGCAGCGATGAGGGAGGCGACAGGTGTCCCTCCTCCAAGCTCACAGTCTGCATGTGAGAGAGAACTGCAGGAGAAGCTTGTCCTAGGCAAAGCCAGGTGTCAGGTCCAGAATCGAGACTCCAGAGAAGAGGTTGAGGATTTAAGCCACTGAGGGGGTGGAGCTGGGCAGTGAGTAGGACGTCAGGCTTGCAAACTCTGGGATTAGGCCAACCAGAGCCCATATCCCAGTCCCGCCTCTTACTGCCTGCTTGATCTCAAGCAAGACCGCTTTGTTCATGGGCGAAAGGAGCGCCCCGGGCCATGAGGATTAAATGGAGAGTACAGGGCCAGATCCATCTAAATTCTCAGTAAGTGTTAGCTATTGTTATTAAGACCACACCGAACAGACTGAACATCCGTTTTAGCCCCTTTCCCCAATTTTCGTTCTTTCCGGTGTTGACAAATCCTCTAGTTTTTTAAGTTTATAAAACATGTTGTACATAAGAACGACATATCACATGTGAAAGTACTCTAGTGTCCACGTAAATATTTGTCTTGTTCTTTATAATAAGTAAACATGCTCACGGATCCTTGAAATTATCTGGTCACTGCCGGGCGCGGTGGCTCACGCCTGTAATCCCAGCACTTTGGGAGGTCGAGGCGGGTGGACCACCTGGGGTCAGGAGTTCGAGACCAGGCTGGCCAACATGGCGAAACCCTGACTACACAAAAAACACAAAATTTAGCCGGGGCGTGGGCGCTCCTGGGCTCCCAGCTACTCAGGAGGCTGAGGTGGGAGGACTGCTTGAGCCTGGGAGGTCGAGGCTGCAGTGAGCTGTGATCGCGCCACTTAAACTCCAGCCTGGACGACAGTGAGACCCTGTCTCAAGAAGAAAAAAAGAAAGAAAGAAAGAAAAAGGAAAAAAAAGAAATTATTTGCTCAATTATATGGTCAGCTCCCTCCACCACTCGCGAATTTACAGAAGAGGAGAACTGGGCTGGGCGAGACCAGGACTAGCCCAAGATTACGCAAGTTACTCGGTTGTAGAGCCAGGATTAGACAGGAGAGGCTCTAGATTCTGGTCTAGACTCCCCTCCTATTATTTAGCATTATGGCTTCCTGAGGATTACCATGAGCCCTCCTCCACCATCAAGCGGCAGCTACCAGCCACCAGACCAGATCCCTTCGAAGGTGCCCTGTGTACCAGACTGACAAAAGCGCCCGTACAGTGCTCGGTCCTGTAACCAAAGCTATCTAGGGTGCAGACATCGCTCACCGGACCGGGTAGGGCTCGTGCGCTAAGGGCGCCGGGTATTCCAGTTCGTGGAGAGGGAAGCGCCCTGGAACTGCATGGGCCCGGGAGAGGGCGCGGGAGCAGGGCCGGGCCGGGGCGGGCCGCGGCCGTGGGCGGAGACTGCGCGCAGCTAGCTCGGGAGCGCCTCGGAGCCCACCCCACAGAGCCGCTTCCCGCGCCCCGCAGCGCAGCGCAGCGCAGCGCAGCGCTCCGCCGTCTGACCTGCCGCGCCCGCAGCGTGCGGGCTGGGAAAGGAGGCGCTCACCGAGAGGGACCACGCGCCAGGCTCCCAGCCCGACCCGGGACGCGGCGGCCGCGCGGAGCACCCATGGGCAGCCCCTGGAATGGCAGCGACGGCCCCGAGGGGGCGCGGGAGCCGCCGTGGGCCGCGCTGCCGCCTTGCGACGAGCGCCGCTGCTCGCCGTTTCCCCTGGGGGCGCTGGTGCCGGTGACCGCCGTGTGCCTGTGCCTGTTCGCCGTCGGTGTGAGCGGCAACGTGGTGACCGTGCTGCTGATCGGGCGCTACCGGGACATGCGGACCACCACCAACTTGTACCTGGGCAGCATGGCCGTGTCCGACCTACTCATTCTGCTCGGGCTGCCGTTCGACCTGTACCGCCTCTGGCGCTCGCGGCCCTGGGTGTTCGGGCCGCTGCTCTGCCGCCTGTCCCTCTACGTGGGCGAGGGCTGCACCTACGCCACGCTGCTGCATATGACCGCGCTCAGCGTCGAGCGCTACCTGGCCATCTGCCGCCCGCTCCGCGCCCGCGTCTTGGTCACCCGGCGCCGCGTCCGCGCGCTCATCGCTGTGCTCTGGGCCGTGGCGCTGCTCTCTGCAGGGCCCTTCTTGTTCCTGGTGGGCGTCGAGCAGGACCCCGGCATCTCCGTAGTCCCGGGCCTCAATGGCACCGCGCGGCTCGCCTCCTCGCCTCTCGCCTCGTCGCCGCCCCTCTGGGTCTCGCGGGCGCCACCGCCGTCCCCGCCGTCGGGGCCCGAGACCGCTGAGGCCGCGGCGCTGTTCAGCCGCGAATGCCGGCCGAGCCCCGCGCAGCTGGGCGCGCTGCGTGTCATGCTGTGGGTCACCACTGCCTACTTCTTCCTGCCATTTCTGTGCCTCAGCATCCTCTACGGGCTCATCGGGCGGGAGCTGTGGAGCAGCCGGCGGCCGCTGCGAGGCCCGGCCGCCTCGGGGCGGGAGAGAGGCCACCGGCAGACCGTCCGCGTCCTGCGTAAGTGGAGCCGCCGTGGTTCCAAAGACGCCTGCCTGCAGTCTGCCCCGCCGGGGACCGCGCAAACGCTGGGTCCCCTTCCCCTGCTCGCCCAGCTCTGGGCGCCGCTTCCAGCTCCCTTTCCTATTTCGATTCCAGCCTCCACCCGCCGGTACTTCCCGTCCCCCGAGAAAACCATGTCCTGTCCCCCAGGAGCTCTGGGGCACCCCAGGGCGCTTTGAGGGTGGGATCCCCGGATCCGATTCAGTAACCAGCAGTGCTTTTCCAGAGCCTCTGAGACCAGAAAGGAGAGTTGGTAATTCTTAATCCAACCACCTGTTAGATGCCACAGATGAGGAGTCCTCACAGTGCTCTTGAGAAGACGAGGGAGATTTCATTAAGCTAAAATTTTTTATTTAATGTTAAGTGATGCTGAAGGCTAAAGTAAACCTTGCTCGTATCAAAAAGTAAAGATTGTGCAGACCTGTTGTAGAATTCTTTTCAACAGAGAACAGAAAACTTGTCTCCGAAGTGGGTTTGTGGAAGGAAGCCTGCCAAGGAGGCTTGTTCAGAGAAATTGCTCCTTCTGGTTTATGTCCAGCCTTGATAACACATATGGGAGCCTACTATGCAGTTTTAAAGCAAGTATCCATGCAGCCTGCAGCCTGGTCATTTTTTCTGGGGTGAGGATCTGCCTAGGTAGAAGTTTTCTCTATTTTGCTGTTACTTGTTATTGCAGATGGTTCCTTGTGGGGGTGGGGGGTTTATTTGCTTCCCAATGCTTTTGTTAATCCCGGTGCTGTGTCTTATGTTGCAGTGGTGGTGGTTCTGGCATTTATAATTTGCTGGTTGCCCTTCCACGTTGGCAGAATCATTTACATAAACACGGAAGATTCGCGGATGATGTACTTCTCTCAGTACTTTAACATCGTCGCTCTGCAACTTTTCTATCTGAGCGCATCTATCAACCCAATCCTCTACAACCTCATTTCAAAGAAGTACAGAGCGGCGGCCTTTAAACTGCTGCTCGCAAGGAAGTCCAGGCCGAGAGGCTTCCACAGAAGCAGGGACACTGCGGGGGAACTTGCAGGGGACACTGGAGGAGACACGGTGGGCTACACCGAGACAAGCGCTAACGTGAAGACGACGGGGTAACCAGCACGGCCAAGCCAGGCTCCTCTTGCAGTTCTAAGACTTTGGGGAAAACAGATGAGTAGAGAAATAAAGACTGAAAGTGAGGAACAGATCCTGTTAAGAAGAATGGAAAGAGGGTTGCAGTTGTGCCAGTTGGTTAAGAAATAGACCGCATGATTTATTTAACCAAGGTATGAAATGTAACTGTGCCAACCTTTCTAGTTTCCTTCCCACGCACCTCCTAAGGGAGGTCGATTTTACCATCATGAAATCCCACATCTCAAAGTGTGCTCTTGTGTGATGGTTTCATGAAGTCCTCATCCTCCTACTCTTCGGAAAGATGATTGTTCATTTTACAGTTAAATGATACACAAAGATGCTGCCCCAAAACTGCCACCTCTGAGATCATGAGTGTATTTTATGTTTTGGATGTAAATGTAACAGTACATCTACAAGGAACCAGGATAATGACAGTTTTGATCCAAGAAATGATTTAATACCTATGTATGGCTGCAAAAACTTTTAGAAGTAAAAGGAATTCTGGGTAGACTCCAGTGTTCACGGGTCCCACCTCTCTCCAGATCACAGCAAATCATAAAGTTTAGGCAAAATAATAGCCTCTTTCAGAAGTATTAAGCAATTGTGTTGCAACCCACTTCTCCTTGACACTGCCCATGGGACCTTCCCAGTGCCACTGGCCATGGGGTGGCAAACTTTGGGCATCAAAATTTGAGAGTAGAGAGCTCAGCAGGACATGGTTTCTCCAGTGACTACAAATCACATTTGTAAAGAGCTATTTAATATGCTTTATCTCACCTCAGCTTGGTGGTGTGAGTGCTGTTGTCAACATTCCTGTATTGCAAGTGAGTCTTGGATTGCCCAAACAGGAGCTGGTGAGCTGGAGTCTGAATCCAGTGTTTAAGTTGCTCACCTACTCCCAAGCCAAGATGCTGTCCTTACTGAAAAACGCCAGCCAATGGATTTAGTCAAGAGTGAAAGAGAACTCACTGGACATTCTGATCAACAACTCTGTAACTTTGTTTTGTTTTTTACAGTTTAAAACACAAATATTTTTAGAGGGTTACTGCTGTCACTCAGCTCCAAAGGGCTTCACTTATGCCACCTTCTGTATGAATGGCACCCCCAAGATGTGGGCAGGGTACAGCTTTCACAGTTGTACATGGGACCTTTTTTGGGGCTTTCAGATAGATAAATTCAACCCTAAATTACAATAGGATCTTGATTTGTATGAGGAATTTGTCCTGAGACCTTCATGAATTTTCACATCTACAAATACCAGAAAAGTGACAAATGCTATAACTTCAGAGTTATAAAGACAGATAGACATAAAGTCACATTGAGACTTGGAGGCTGGAGAGGCAGCTCCGTTGATTCACTGACTTGATGTCTCTGCTTCACAGCCCACAGTTTGGGTGGCTTCGGTAAATGTCTAAATTACTTTCCGCCACAGGCCACCATAGTCTCTTTTGAATAGTTAAAACTACAAAAGATGAATACATAAATAACAAGGGTCTGCCCGACATGCACTCAAAGTTCTGTTGCTTTCTCATTTTCTTAGCCAAAGCCCTAGCTCAGTCCCCAGCCCGGTCCACAATTGGCACAGGAATGAAGTCTCTCGTTTGCTTTTTCTCCTAGCTAGTGGAAGAAGCAGATTGCAGTCACTTCAAGAAGCATTCCCTAAACTGTGTTCTGCAGATTTCCAGGGATTATTGGAAAAAATGGTTCTGGGGTTAAATATGGCAGGAAAATACCACATTGTGTTCCCCCACCACACCCTAAACATTTCACACACATAACACAATATAGCATGTCAGAGGCTCTGAGAAGTTGTCTCAACCAACATTTCCTTGACTTATTTTATCACAGAACCAACTCCCCATCTTCCCTCCCAAGAACACTTAGTAAAATCTCATGGAGTGAGAAATACTTTGGGGAGCACTGATGTAGGGGTTCTGACAGTGAAGGTGCCAGCCTGGAGCCTCCATAACTCTCTGCTTGGTAGCACTGAGTACAGCAGCTGCCACAGTCCTTCTGCTCATGGGAGCTCCTCTCTGGAGCAGTCAGGAGTGGCCACCTCCCTAGGGAAAGTCACAGCAAAGAACCTTATTAAGATGTATATAATATTTTATTTTTTTAGAGACAGGATCTCACCCTGTTGCGAAGCTGGAGTGCAGTGGCACAATCATAGCTCACTGTAACCTTAAATTCCTGGATTCGAACCATCCTCCCACCTCAACCTCCCCAGTAGGCAGGACTACAGGCACACACCACCATGCCTGGCTAAATTTTTAGTTTTAGTAAAGTTGGGGTCTTGCTGTGTTGCCCAGGCTGGTCTCAAACTCCTGGCCTCAAGCAATCCTCCTGCCTCAGCTTCCCAAAGTGCTGGGATTACAGGCATGAGCCACCACACCTGGCTCATGTATAATATTCTAAATGTAGAAGCAAAGACCTCTCTTTTGAGCTTTCTCGTTCAGAATCTAGAAAACAAGGATTTACATGACACTTTCCTGGGACTTAAGCATGTTTCCAGGTGTGGGCATAGGGAGGATCACCCTTCCCTTCCCAGATGGTACCTGAGATGGAGGGCCTGAAGGCCATCCCTTCCTTCAGGATTCTTGTGTGGTCTCAGCCTACTAGTGGACTGTGAAATCAGTAAGTGTGTCACATTTTTCTTTAATGGAGTAGTGTGGACAAGAATAGAGTCCATTGTGTATCACATGTACTAAGGTAACTATTGTGCTGTGAAACTTTTGTTTCAATTATGTTTTGGTTGGTGTCTTTCCTGGTTCACAAAATAAAATATTCTAACTGTGGGTCATGGTGGAAAATGTTTAAAAAGTTGTTCTAAGATCTAAAGTTTTTCTCTGTTCTTACACCGACAACTGGCTATGAAAAGGGAGGCCAAGTCAGCGATCACTGGAGCAGGAGAATCACTGAGCTCTGGTTTCCAGTCCAGGGGTCCCTACCCACCCAACCCAGGGTGGTAATCATGGAGGCTATGGGCCAGCCACTCCCTCCACCCCAACAGAGACCCGTGCTGGCATTCCAGCCACTTCTCTTTGAGCCCCCTCTCCCTTCTGCAGGCAGAACCACTTTTGTTAGGTGAGCTGCCAACCTTGGAAGAGAGTTTGTATTTCATTCATTCCCATGGCAAATATTTACCAAGCAACTGCTAAGTGCCAGATGTGTATAATACAATACACTAGAAAAACTAGTCCATGTGATGATGTAAAAATCAATCAACTTTCTAATGGCATTCTCTGTTTGAAATGTGTATTGTGTCATCTAGACTAACATGGATTCACCATTTAGATCAGATGGAAGTGCAGAACATCAGGTTTGCACTATCTGTCTGGATGTTCCTCCTCTTTTGTATGTGAGACATTTCCACTTCTGAAGGAAATGTTCAAAGAGCTATTGCACAACATCCGCTGGGATCCAAGAGTTCCCTGTGCCAGGTTCTCAAAGAGACACAGGCAACCTGCTAATGGTGTTGAAAATTCAAACACGCCCTCTCCTGACCCTTTCTACTCATGTCATAATGACATTTGCCAGTATATGGAAGCAAATTTTAGTGGTTGCACAGGTCTAGTGTGTTGTGTTTTGTTTTAGAGACAGGGTCTTCCTCTGTCACCCAGGCTGGAGTGCAGTGGCTTGATCACAGCTCACTTTAGCCTCAACTTGCTGGGCTCAAGCAATCCTCCCACCTCAGCCTCTCAAGTAGCTAGGACTATAGGCACACATCATCATCACACCTAGCTAATTAAAAAAAAATTTTTTTTAAGAGATAGGTTTTTATTATGTTGCCCAGGCTGGTCTCCAACTCCTGGCCTCAATCGATCCTCACACCTCAGCCTCCCAGGGTACTGGGATTATAGGCATAAGCCACCACACCCAGCTTAGGTTTAGTGTTTTAAAAGTGGGATTACTTAAACATGGATGGGATACAATATTTAATTATGAGCCCAATTTCTAAGGATTCCAAACCCTAACTATTACAGAGCCCCTAGTCTTCTACAAGGAGCCTTTGAATTCAGCGTTTCCTCTTCTGAGCGCACAGGGCACAGGCTCCAATGGAATGCTCTGTGGAAGTCACTCAACCTGTCCCTGGTGTACACTATGTCTCTGGTGTACACTACAGAGGAGGGGAGAGAAGCCGACTCGACCGGCCGCCTTAGGAAAACACTACACACTTTTTAAATAGTGCACACCTGTGTACTAAGGGTTAAAAGGCTTTTTATTCCCCACACTAATTCTCTGGGTCAGTGGTTCTCAAACTTCAGCCTGCATCAGAATCACCTGGAGGACGTGTTAAGCCACAGATTGCTGGGCTTCCCCCAGAGGGTTTTGGAGTTAGTAGGTCTGGGGTGGGGCCCAAGAATCTGTATTTCTATTGAATTCCCAGGTGTTGCTGGTTTATGTCCCAGGTGAAACACAGCGGGATGGCATAAGATTTCATCACACTACTCAGGGCACGCTCGACTGAAAACCTAACAACTGTTTAATTCTGAAATTTTCCATTTAATAGTTTTGGACCATGGTTGACCACAGGTAACTGAAACCTCAGAAAGCGAAACTATGGATAAGGGGGACTACTTTGTGGTTTCAAAGAAGCCATCCAGCTGGAAAAGTTCTGTTGTTGCATTTTCCACAGGCTCCTGCAAATAGGTCCTGATAGTCAAATACTCTTTTTTTTTTTTTTTGATATAGGGTCTCACTCTGTCACCCATGCTGGAGTGCAGTGGCACAATCACGGCTCACTGCAGCCTCAGCCTCCCGGACTCAGGTGATCCTCTCACCTCAGCCTCCTGAGTAGCTGGGACTACAGGTGCACACCACCACACCCAGATAATTTTTAAATTTTTTTGTAGAGATGAGGTTTCGCCATGTTGCTCAGACTATTCTCAAACTCCTAAGCTCAAGCAATCTGCCCTCCTTGGCCTCCCAAAATGTTGGGATTATAGGCGTGAGCCACCACGCCTCACCACTTAAATACTTTTAAGAAATGTTGCAATACTATATAAACTCTTTTTGGCCATACAGCTTTTTTTTTTCCTCTCATATATTAACATTCCCCAAAATACTCCACCTTGAAATTCTAGAGAGAAGTTTGGGTATGAAGTCAGGGCTCGCCATAAAGATTTGGGAGGCAACAGCATGGAAATGATCATCTTATCCAGTGCCTCAAAAACTTTTGCTTGCATCAGAAACACTAGAGGGCTTCTTAAAACATGGATTTCTGGGCCCACTCCAGAAGTTCTGATTCTGTAAGTCTGAGAATTTGCATTTCTGTGTAGTTTGCAGGTGGTGCTGCTGCCGCAACTCCAGGATCACACTTTGAGAACCACTGATTTAAGTGATAGAAATAGATGGCCCCGACTAGGAGAAAGCTTACCAAGATCAAAGCAGAGGTGGAGGGATGCACTCTAATGATCCCCACGCTGGCTGGAAGTCACTAAAGCAGGCAGAAGAGCAGAAAAGAAAAAGCATGTGATGCATGTGATACAACCCAAAGGAAGAGCGTTTCACAGAGGGTCGGAGGCCAAGGGGTCATGCACCACAGGGAGCACAAAGAGAATGAAGTAGGGTTGCCAGACGAAATTCAGAGCCTGAAACTAAATTTGAATTTCTGATAAACAACATATATTTTATGTATAAGTTTAAATATTATTAGCATGACACACTAAGGGCCAGGCGTGGTGGCAAACACCGGGAGTCCCAGCACTTTCGGAGGCCGAGGCAGGAGTGTTACTTGAGACCAATAATTCAACACCAGCCTGGCAATATAGCAAGATCTCATTTCCACAAAAAAATGCATTTCTTCATTAGCTGGGCATGGTGGCGTGCCCCTCTCGTCCTAGTTACTTGAAAGGCTGAGGTGGGAGGATCGCTTGAGCTCAGGAGTTTGAGACTGCAGTGAGCTCTGATCACGCTACTGCACTTTAAAAATATGGCATACCTATTATTTATATTTTAAAATCATTTATTATTTATCTGAAATCCACATTTAAATGGGCACTCTATTTTTATTTTTAAATCTGGTAACCCTAGGATACTGGCAATGGAAAGACCACAGAGTTTGGCAAAAGGAAGGAATCTAGAAAGTGCCTTTCAAGAGATTGCTGGGGCAGGAGCCGGAAGATGGTAAGTTGAAAGGAAATGGCCACTGAGCAACAGTGGGTTAGATGGTCCCAGCCTTGGGGGCCTCTTTGTGCAGGGAGCTCAGCAGCTGATTAAGCAACTTTGCCGCTAGTCCTGTACTGTACTGACTTGTACCCCCACCCAAGAGCCAGCCTCTCCTGCTGTGGCTTGTATCCCAGCACCCCAGTTAGGAAAGCACCTACCACCCCTGTGTTAGGCATCTGCACTGCACAGTCAGTAATTATTTTGATTTTTTTAAATCACAAAACTGAAGAATGTGTCTGATTCAGAACTTCCTGGAATATAATGTGTCATGACAATCTGTCAAACTGAAGAAGCTTCGTTTGTATCTAACCTGTTCCTAGGTGTTTATGTACACTTAGGCATTTTTTTAAGGTTTCATTTTCTCTTTCTGCAAAAGGGGTTGAATGAAATAAAATTTTGTTAAATGAATAATTAATTTACAATGAGGGGTGGTTCTTTTTTTCTTTTTTGAGACAGGGTCTCACTCTGTCTCCCAGGCTGGAGAGCAGTGGCGTGATCAGAGCTCACTTGCAGCCTCCACCTCCCAGGCTCATGCAATCCTCCCACCTCAGCCTCCCAAGTAGCTTGGACTATAGGCACACACCACCACACCCAGCTAATTTTTGAATTTTTTGTAGAGACTGAGTCTCACCATGTTGCCCAAGCTGGTCTTCAACTCCTGGGCTCAAGTAATCCGCCTGCCTCAGCCTCCCAAAGTGCTGGGATTCTAGGCATGAGCCACTGCTCCAAGCTGCGTGGTTCTTCTTCTAAAAACAGTGTAACTCTATGTGATGACTGAGACCATAAAGGATAATGAAGTAATATTTAAATCTGTGTAAAGCAACTAGCATTGTGCCTGGTAGTAATAGATTTGATAAATACTACTTAAATGTAAATGGAGGATAGCAACATTTTGGACAGGGAAAAATATCGATTTCTTAAAAACTAAGTTCATTGCAGTACTATAATACATTATAATGGAGTGTTTAGTTATATAACTATTGCAATGTACGTATAACATATAATAATACAAGGTACTTGTTATGCCATCTGGAATGCAGTAATTCTCAGTAAATGTGAGCTAGCATTTTTGTCCTCAGTTCATATCCTATTAACTATCACTTGTTGGGTCTTTTTGTTTGTTTTTAAAAACATGAAACAAAAGTACTGAACATTTATTTTCTAAAAATCCAACAACTCATAAGAGGCATATTCACTTCATTACTTAGCTTCTTAAGGGACATCATTGGCATTTTACTCCCAAAGGATGCTATCTTTCACTGAAAGTCTTCAGTTATTTTTTGTATTTATAATAACCCCATTCATATGATTCTGAGTTATCCTCCAGCATGCATTTTTAAAAACTGGATTCTTGTGCCTAATGCAAGCATCTGGCTTTCTTAAATAAAGATGAAAATGGCCAGGTGCAGTGGATTGAGCCTTGTAGTCCGAGCTACTCAAGAGGCTGAGGTGGGGACTACTCTCTTAAGCCCAGGGGTTGAAACCTGCAGTGAGCTATGATCGAGCCACCGCACTCCAGCCTAGGCAACAGAGCAAGACCCCACCTCTAAAAATAAATAAAAATAAAAATGCATTTCATAAACACATTTCCCAGTAGCAGTTCCTAAGTTGGATTCTTTAAATGTTCCTTTACTAATTTCCATATACGTTTTGATTTCCTTCGACAAGGAAAAAATACAAAGTATATTTTATGTTTAAGTTGTTGGGCTATACATAAAAATGAATAGGGCTGTAATCCCAGCACTTTGGGAGGCAGAGGTGGGTGGATCACTTGAGGTCAGGAGTTTGAGAACAGCCTGGCCAACATGGTAAAACCCTGTCTCTACTAAAAATACAAAAAAAAAAAAACACCAACTAGCTGGACGTGGTGGCACGTCCCTGTAATCTCAGCTACTCGGGAGGCTGAGGCATGAGAATCACTTGAACACAGGAGGTGGAGGTTGCAGTGAGCCGAGATTGTGCCATTGCACTCCAGCCTGGGCAACAGAGTGAGACTGTCTCAAAATAATAATAATAATAATAGGACCAGGACCCTTAACCTCAAGATTCTGTGACTTGTCAGGATGGGGAAAAAAAAGTATGTAAATAAGTATAGATGTGATTAAATAAGTCTTAATAAAGAGCAGGGGAATTTAGAGAAACTGTACCAAGCATTAAATGTATTACTTTTAGTAACCAGAAATTCCTTCCATGGATGTAGTTAAGATTTTATAGTATTTGGGAGGCCAAGGCAGGAGGACCATTTGAAGCCAGGAGTTCAAGACCAGCCTGGGCAACATAGCAAGACCGTGTCTCTACAAAAAAAACTAAAAAATTAGCCAGGTGTGGGAGTGCACACCTGTAGTCCCAAGCTGCTAGAGAGGCTGAGGCAGGAGAATCACTTGAGCCCAGGAGTTCAAGGCTGCAGTGAGTTATGCTTGCACCACTGCACTCTAGCCTGGGTGACAGAGTGAGACCCTGTCTCAAGAAATAATAATAATAAAATAAAAGATGTTATAGTGATTGTTGGCTCAAACCATGCAAACTCTGCTGAACATAGTTTATTAACAATAACTCTCCATCTGAGGAGTCATTAAATCTTTCTGAGCTCAGTTTGCTCACATGTAAAGTAAGAAGGTTAGAACCAAATTATTTGTCATGTCTTCTACATAAATTATTCTGTGAATCCCTCACTTCCCTCAGCCTTGTAGGTTTGGGTATATTTTAGAAATTTTCTAGAATTAGGCCAGGTACAGTAGCTCTCACCTGTAATCCCAACACTTTGGGAAGCCGAAACAGGAGGATCGCTTAAGCCCAGGAGTTCAAGACCAGCCTAGGCAACATGACGAAATCTCATCTCTACAAAAACTACAAAAACATCCAGGTGTGGTGGTGCATGTCTGTAGTCCCAGCTACTCGGGAGGCTGAGGTGGGAGGATCACTTGAGCCCAGGAGGTCAAGGCTGCAGTGAGCTATGATTGTACCACTGCACTCCAGCCTGGGTAAGAGAGCAAGACCCTGCCTCAAAAAAAAAAAAAAAAAAAAAAGTACTAGAATTAAACAAAAGAGACTTGTTGCACCTAAAATAGCTTTTTATAAAGCTTTCAAGTCCATGAGGTTGATTTTCATTTAAAATACAGTTGCTAACAAGTTGGGTCATCTGCTGTGCCCACCAATAGCATGTTAAAAGCATTCAATAGGATGGCACAAGAGAGGAAGGGCTATTAGCAACGTAACAGTGATGTTGGGAGATGGGGTAACTAGACTGACAGGAAAGAATGAGGAAAAGTGGGACATCCAATGGTGAGGTCCATCACACTGATCCTGAGCCGCCGACGGCAACACCAAACTATGCTCAGCACTTTTTAAAGAAATTATTTAAACTGACAAATAAAAATTGTATATGTTTATTGTATGCAACATGATGTTTTGATAGATGTATGTTGTATACATTGTGGAATGGCTAAGTCAAGCTAATTAGCATATCTGATACCTCACATACTTTTTTGGTAAGAATATTTAAAATCTACTGTCTTCGCAATTTTTAGATATACAATTTATTTTTGTTAACCATAGTCACCATGATGTACAATAGATTTGCTTTCTTTTCTTTTCTTGTTTGACACAGGGTCTTGTTCTGTTGCCCAGGATGGAGTGCTGTGGCGTGATCATGGCTCACTGCAGCCTTGACTTCAGGGGCTCAAGTGATCCTGCTGCCTCAGCCTCCTGAGTAACTGTGACTACAGGTGTGCGCCACCATACCTGACTAATTTTTAAATTTTTTTTGTAGAGATAGCATATCACTTTGTTGCCCATTCTGGCCCCAAGCAATCCTCCTGTCTCGACCTCGCAAAATGCTGGGATTACAGGCATGTGGCACCACACTCAGCCATGATTGCTTGAATTTATTCCCTCTGACTAACTGAAATTTTGAATCCTTTGACCAACACCTCCCCAATCTCTCCCTGCTTCCGTTTCCTGGTAACTGTTTTACTCTCTGCTTTTTATGAGTTCAATTTTTTTAGATTCCACATATGAGTGAGATTATGTGGTATTTGCCTTTCTGTGCCTGGCTTATTTCCCATAACATAATGTCCTTCAAGTTCATCTGTGTTGTTGCAAATGGCAGGATTTCCTTCTGTTTTAAGGCTGAATAGTATTCCAATGTATGCATATATGTATGTATGTATGTATGTACGTATAAACCACATTTTCCTATACATTCATCCATTGATGGGCACCTAGGTTGATTCCATATCTTGGCTATTGACTTGTTCATTTTTAAGAATCAGTCTTTCTGCCCAAAATGTGTGGTGTCTTCCGTACACACATGGTGGGGGCTGATCAGGGAGTAGTGGTGTGGTCAGGTATATTTGTGTCCACCAGGTTTCCTTCCAAAATGAACGTCCAGGCTACTGGGCTTTTAGAGAAATAGTCCCAAGGTATCTATGCACTCTGCTGTTCTTGGAAAGTCAGGATTTGTCGTCAGCACATCTGTCGCATTGGAAGCATCTGAAGAAAATTGTTCTTCTTCTTAACGGTCATTGCAACTGCTTTTAGGATTCCACAGTGTTAAATCTGCCCTTTCTTTAGAGCAGTCAAGAAAGATGTAATAACTAAAGGAAATGGGCCTTCCTCCACTGATAGGCATGATGCTTTTGAAATTTAAGTGGAGCTCTTGCATTTGTTTTTTGTATGGACGGTATAAGGAATGGCACAAACGCTAGATGGAATAGCTTTATAGCTGTCGAGCATTTGTGCTCTTTTGTGCATCAATAGATTTCTATTTCATTGGTTTCACTTGTTCTTAAAAATGCCCTATTTTTATTTTATTTATTTATTTTTTTGAGATGGAGTCTCGCTCTGTCACCAGGCTAGAGTGCAGTAGCACGATCTCGGCTCACTGCAACCTCTGCCTCCCAGGTTCAAGCAATTCTCCTGCTTCAGCCTGCTGAGTAGCTGGGACTACAGGCACCTGCCACCAAGCCTGGCTAATTTTTGTATTTTTAGTAGAGATTGGGTTTCACCATGTTGGCTAGGATGGTCTCAATCTCTTGACCTCATGATCCGCCCGCCTCAAAAAATGCCCTATCTTAACAAGAGCCTTTGGGGGGAAAATTCCAGTAGCAAACTTCTGGCATCTTCTTGACAGGCAGCAGCTTAACTACAGTTATCACATTCACAAATGAAGTGGTAAAAAATATTGAATTTTATTATACTTTTTGGTTTGAGGAAGCCACTAATGTGGCCACTAAACATGATGTTCAAATGAAACCTTCTGGGAAGTTCTTCAGGGATTACCAGGATAACCTAGAATCTCAACTAGCCTTTGACATTATTAGAAACAGTGTCCCAATGGTAGAGCACATTATTCAGAAACTTAGATTTTCTCAGATCAGCACCTCAAAGCACTTATACTAAGACACAGGACATCTCCAGCTCAACATGTCAGAGTAACACACTGCTGACATGTACAGAGTGACTCACCAATCTAGATGCACTTCTATGGAGCTCCATTGCTGGAAGATCAAGTGGAAATACACACGGAAAGGCAAAGAACTTCTGTCTGTTCACAATTTATGATGCTCGCTATCTGCCTGATATCTATGTCTCTTTCTTAATGTTTACATATCATTTCAGGTCCTGTGTTCCCAGGATGGAGACTGAGAGTGAGCACAGATGGATGTAAGCATCACAAAATATGCCCAACAAACACTGACCAGAGGTCAGGTCATGTCACTTCGTTAACATAACTCTTAATACAAAACATGGTTTGCATTTAATGATAGACACATAAAGCAAACTCTATACAAATGAGTCAGAGCCTCCAAAAGTAACTCGGAAATTACTGACAATACCTGACATAATATTTTAAGATGCTTTGTTTTTCACTATTAGGAAGTAAAACTATGATTTGCATGTAGGCCACTTAGTCACTGAAGGTAAATTTGGCTACAGGCCTCCCACCAAATCCATTAGCCAGTCTATGTCCTACCTGTTGAAAAATCACAGCCTGAACTTGCATGTTTTGAAAACTTCTCTGTCTCCAAGAAGATGGTATTCAAAGTGTCAAGTTTCATTTCTATGCGATGCCCGCCAGTGGCGTGATGAAGGGATTAAAGTCATTTTGGGAATTACATTTATAATCTACCAATCTAATGACCAGGATTTGAGTTATCAGCTTTTGGAAGAAATAAATGTTGAGGAAGTGAGGGAGGGAGAAAAAAATTTATACAAAAGAACGAAGCTTCCAACTCAAATACATTGTGTTTTAAATGCACTATTAAAACTATTCCATAAGGAATAGTTTAGGAAGTTACCAGACAGTGATAGAAACTGTGTGCTCACCTGAACAGGATTTCAGGGTAAACTTTGTCTTCATCAAAGAATGGACAGTAGCCAGGTCCAGTGGCTCAGGCTGTAATCCAGCACTTTGAGAGGTGGAGTTGGGAAGATCCCTTGAGGCCGGGAGTTACAGACCAGCCTGGTCAATATAGTGGGACCCCATCTCTTAAAAAAAAAATAAAGAGAAAGGAAGGAGGGGAGGGGAGGGGAGGGGAGGCGAAAGGGAAGGGGGAAGTGGGGAGGAATGGAGGGGGAAGGGGGAGGGAGGGAGGAAGGAAGAAAGGAAGGAGTTACAGTTACAGTTTGAATGGAGGGATGCCTCACTGTTGCCCCACATGTGTTGCTGGGGCTTGTACCCCTTTGTTGTATCTCTACCCCAACTGGGCCATCAGCTTTTTAGCAGACCACACATGAACCCTCTGTTTTACAAGCAAGACAGAACATGAGTTCACAGACACTGACAACTGATTTGTCTCTCTTTGGTTATTCTTTGGTTTTTTTTCATTGCCTCATCTTGATTTATATGCATAAGCATCTTGATTTATTTTTGCAAAAAAACTTACAAAAATAAAAGTTTTGTAGTTTACCTAGGAATAATACACAAAATATTGCATTTTTGTGAGGAAAAGCTATTTGTATAGTTTATTTCAATCTAATAATATTTGAAATTTGTTTGAAAAGCAAAATAAAAAGAAGCACTGCAGAGTAACTGTGTGATTGCCTGATGGGTTCGTCCTGCCTGCTACACAGACAAAACCAATTCACTGGGAACACGGTATTATAGTAAAGAATAAGTTTAATTAACTAAGGCCAGCCAAGTGGAAGAACTGGAGTTATTACTAAAATCAGTTTTGCTGAGAACTCAGAAGCCAGAGTTTTTATGGATAATTTGGTGGGCAGGGGGCTAGGGAATGGATGCTGCTGCTTGGTTGGGGATGAAATCATAGGGGTGTGGAAAACAGTCTTCATGCATTGAGTCGGCCTCTGGGTGTGCGCCACAGGACCAGCTGAGTTATGTATCATGGGTCCGGGTAGGATCAGTTGGTTACCAGAATGCAAAAGTCTGAAAAATATATCAAAAGATCAATCTTAGATTCTACAATAGTGATGTTATCTATAGGAGCAATGACTCCTGGGCAGTAAGAGATTATGAAAACTATGCCCATATTTAGCAGAATTCAGGCCGTCCCATAATCCTAACCTCGTGGACTTTCATTAGATTTACAAAGGCAGTTTTAGTTCCTGGACAAGGAGAGGGTCATTTTAGGGAGAGACTACTTCTTTCAAGTTAAACTATAAACTAAATTCTTCCCATGGTTAGCTTGGCCTATGACCAGGAATGAGTGAGGACAGCCAGCCTGTGAACCTAGAAGCAAGACGGGGTCAGCCATGCTAGATTTTTCTGACTGTCATAATCTTTGCAAAGGCAGTTTCAACTGTCCAGATTATTTAGGTCACTCAGGTGAAATGTATATGATGCACATGTAAACTAACAACATTCAGCTTTTGTCATATGAGTGACTATGTAAATGTGAATAAATTACATTTTAGCTGTTAACAAGACATATGTGCATTATTGCATAAGTATGCAAATACTAACTCCCTCTTCTTCCTCAAGGCACTTTGAACTAAAGAGTCCTCAAATCTGAACATTCTTTTTATTAAAATAAATTTGTGCTCCAAAAAGCATATAAAGCAATTTATAAAAGCATCTAAAATAAAACACACATGAAGTAAATGGGGAAAGTAGAAACTAACAAAAAATTAGGATAGGCAAAATAAGATTATACCAGGAGGAAAATGAGGACATAAAATTCATATCCTGGTGTATGGTTAAGAAGTTTACGTGATTCATGGGAGACAGGAGAATCGATCCTTCAAGTATTCCAAGATGACATCTTAAAAGCTGGAAAACTATGTCCTCAACAACAATCTTTAAGGCAAGCATAGTAATGAATGTCCTAGAGCTTTTTCTTATAAAGCCAATGAGAAAAATTGTCCCACATTTAGAAAATGATTAAATAGTGACTACTTAAGTTTTTTTGCTATGCATTTTTTTTTTTTTTTTTGAGATAGAGTCTTGCTCTGTCTCAAAGGCTAGAGTGCAGTGACACAATCTCGGCTCACTGCAACCTCCACTTCCTAGGTTCAAGCAATTCTCCTGCCTCAGTCTCCCAAGTAGCTGTGATTACAAGTGTATGATACCACCACACCAACTAATTTTAGTATTTAGTAGAGATAGGGTTTTGCCATGTTAGCCAGGCTGGTCTCAAACTCCTGACTTCGTGATCCACCTGCCTTGGCTTCCCAAAGTGTTGGGACTACAGGCATGAGCCATTGTGCCCAGTCACATTTTCTAGTATTAGAAAATAACATGACTGCTTGAATAAAAGCAGGACATTGTTAAAGGGAACTCTCATTTGATATTCGGGGGGAATGCAAGTTTGTTGTCATATTTTTTAAATTAATAGCACACAATTCATAGAAGCATAGCCCTCTAAAAAGAGAGATTACCTTGCTGAAACTGAAAAAGTGTTAGGATTTTATAGCCTTTTTAATAAGTAAATTAACCCCAAAAAAGATACTACTATATACCTATTACAATGGCCAAATTCCAGAACACTGACAATAACAAATGCAGGTGAGGAAGTGGAGCAACCAGAGCTCTCATTTGTCAATGAAAAGAGTCAAATTCTAAAAAATCTTTGAAGAGATTTACTTTGAGCTAAATATGAGTGACCAATGACCCGTGACACAGCCCTCAGGAGATCCTGAGAACATGTGTCCAAGGTGGTCAGGGTACAAGTTGGTTTTATACAATTTAGGGAGATATAAGACATCAATACATGTAAGATGTATACTGGTTAGGTCTGGAAAAAGCAGGAAAACCGGAAGTGGGGACTTCCAGGCCATAGGTGGATTCACAGGTTTTCTGACTGGCAATTGTTTGAAAGAGTTATTATCTAAAGACCTGGAATCAATAGAAAGGAATGTCTAGGTTAAGATAAGCAGTTGTAGAGACCAAAGTTTTATCATGCAGGTGAAGCCTCCAGGTAGCAGGCTTCAGAGAGAATAGATTGTAAAGGTTTCTTATCAGACTTAAAGACTCTATTCTATCAGTAATTCCAAAATGGAGGAGGGCATAATGAGGCAGGTCCAGCTCCTCCTTCCCATCATGGCCTGAAAGTTGACCTGAACTAGTTTTTCAGGTTAACTTTGGAATGCCCTTGGTCAAGAGGAGGGGTCCAATCAGATGGTTGGGGGGCTTAGAATTTTATTTTTGGTTTATACATTCATTTCTGTTAGAAAGGAAAAAAAGGCACAGTTACTTTGGAAGATAGTTTGGCAGTTTCTTACAAAACTAAACATACTCTTACCATATGATCTAACAAACATACTCCTTGGTATTTACCCAAAGGAGTTGAAAATATGTCCACAGAAAAACCTGCACATGGGTGTTTGCAGAAGCTTTTTGTTTGTTTGTTTGTTTAATTTTATCATTGTCCAAACTTGGAAGCAACCAAGATGTTGTTCGGTAAGTGAATAGATAAATAACTATGCTACAACCAAGCAATGGAATATTATTTGGCACTAAAAATAAATGAGCTATCAAGCCCGAAAAGATATGGAGGAAACTTAAATAATGCATATTACTAAGAGAGAAGCCAGTCTGAAAAGACTACTGTTCTGCAATGGGCAGGTCTATGGAAATCTACCCCTAAAGTCTGCGGAAGCTAAGAGGCCAAGAAAGAGGCTGACACATTCGGTTTCTCAGGAAAAAACAAACAAACAAACAAAAACATTTAATAGGGACTTAGGAAGAGAAGCCACAATGTCCTGGGCAGCTGCCAGACAAGGTGTTGGATTCCCACACTATGACCCCCACAGACCCAGGGCTTCCATGTCATAGGGAAGGAATGTGTAGGACAGTTATAGGGAAAGGCAAGATGCTATGTGAATCTGCCTAGAGCAGAATTTATGGTCAAGGGAGTTTTGACCTAAGGGCAGGATTTACAGTAAGTACAAGCTCTTACACAAGGAACAGTAGATAAAATGGAAGATAGCAGCCTTCCCTAAATTGAGGTTAATCAAGAAGTCAACAGGGCAGATTGGCATCCAAGATGGAGTTGCGTTAGCCTCCACAACTACATACAATGATTCCAACTATATGACATTCTAGAAAAGGCAAAACTATGGAGACAGTAAAAAAGAAGACTAGTGTTGCCAGGAGTTAGGGTGCAGGGATGAATAAAGCAAAGCACGGAGGATTTTTAAGGCAGTGAAACTACTCTGTATGATATACTACAATGGTGGACACATGTCCCTACACATTTGCCCAAACCCAGAGAATGTACAACACCAAGAGTGAATTCCAATGTAAACTGTGGACTTTGGGTGATGATGACATGTCAGTGTAGGTTCATCAACTGTAACAAATGCACCACTCTGGTGGGGGATGTTAATAGTTGGGGAGGCTGTGCATGTGTGTGGCAGGGGCCATATGGGAAATCTCTATTTTCCACTCCATTTTGCTGTGAACCTAAAACTGCTCTAAAAAAATAAAATCTTTTTAAAAAAGTTAACCCAAAAGTATATGGTTTTATTGCCCTAAAGAAAGTTAACCAGGCATATTGTACCTAACTTAGCTATTTTAGAGAATCCTTTTCTCTTCAAGTATTTAAATCCTGTTCCTCAAATACACTCTGAACTAGGTCTCATTGCCGCCACCAACGGTTCACTCATTTTAGGAGTTAAATGAGGGGGAGTTAATTGAGTTTTATTGGAAAACAGTCACACTCAGTCGTTTTCATATCATCTATGGCTGCTTTTGTAGCAGAATGGAATAGTTGTGACACAGACTAAATGGTCTGAAAAGCCTAAAATATTTGCTATCTGGGCCTTTCCAAAAAAGTTTGTAACCTCCGGGCCAAATAAAACTTTGACACTTGCTCGAATCTGGTATGAAAATTTTGCTTGTAGCATCAGTTAACATCAGCAGATGATACGATACCAAAAAGTACTGGGTATCAATTGCTTTTGGTAAAAGCAATTCTACAGAAGGCCAAAATACTTTAGCTAAAAACCACTGATTCAGAATCTCTAAGGCTGGGACCCAGATATCTGGGTTTTAACGTAGTCTCTGAAGGACTCTTACGCATACTCCAGTTGGAGAATCGCTGGAGCCCACTGGCCTAGCCCAGTGGTGGATGTACAGATTCTGACTCAGAAAGTCTGAAGTGCAGCCCAAGATACTGTTTTTCTCACAAGCTCCCACGTGATGGCGATGTTGCTGGTCTGAGGGCCTTAGTTTCCTCACCTGCATAATGGAGATGATAAAAATCTATTTCATAGGGTTGTTGTGGGTAGTAAATGAAGTCATAATGTCCATTTATATCCTGCCCCGACCCGTTTCAAGCTATGTCTATTGGAGCAAGTTACCGAATGTCTTGGTTCCTATAAGTGGAGCTAAATAATATTGCCCACATCGCAAGGTTGCTGGAAGGAGCAAATGAGATAATAAACATAAAGTACCTAGAACAGAGCCTGGAACACTGTAAAGGCTCAATAATGTAAGATACTATTATTACTATTATCATTATTGTTACATAGGGTGTCTGATCATAGCAGATATTCCATCAGTGTTAGTTTCCTCCCTACTCCCTCTCCTATCCATCCTCTCGCCCCTACCCCTCCCTCTAGTGTCTTCTGTTGATTTCTTTTTTATTTTTGTTTAGAGATGCTGTCTCACTCTGTTGCCCAGGCTGGCATACAGTGGTGCAATCATAGCTCACTGCAGCCTCAAACTCTTGGGCTCAAGCGATCCTCTCACCTTAGCCTCTGGAGTGGCTGTGGCTACAGATGCACATTCCCACAACTGGCTAATTTTAAAAAGTGTTTTGTAGAGATGGAGTCTCACTATGTTGCCCAGGCTGGTCTTGAACTCCTGGCCTCAAGTGATTCTCTGGCTTTGGCCTCCCAAAGGGATGGGACTATGGGCACAAGCCACTGCACCCAGCCCTCCTTCTGTTGATTTCTAATGTGTCTAATTAGATAACTTCTATAGGGATGATGATTCAGAAATATCTGAACCCAGGTGGCCCTACCTGACAGTCCAGAGGTGCCACACAAACAGGGACCCAAAATGAGCTTGGACATTGACTGTGCTGCCCAGGCCCCTCTGCCCACCCCCTCTCAGGCAGGCTTTTCATAGAGAGCTTGGGAGAACAAGGGAAAGTGGGCTTGCCAGTCCTTCCCACCTCAGGGGAGCACCGTTTCCAGGGCTGCCTGAACATTCTTACTCTGCAGCACATTAATCTACATGGCACCAAGTTTACTTTTCTGAGAAGATTATTTGGGACAATATATGGAAAACCTGAGAAGTCATTTCTCTTTGGCAGCACTGCCCTCCATAACAAAGCACATATTCCTGAAGGGCATCTGGATTTTGTTTCAGGTTGCTCTTTGCTTCCTCAGGATTTAAGTGCTGCCAGGAATGGCCTTCTAAGAGTTGTTTAGGAAACCTTAATCTCCGGACACAGGGTGGTGGTGATAATCACATTTTTTGCCCGAAATGACCAAATTGAAACCATCCCCACAGGGTTGACAAGAATGGCATGCTGGGTTCTGGACAGAAATATAGTTATAATTAAGAATGAATCAGCCGGGCGCGGTGGCTCACGCCTGTAATCCTAGCACTTTGGGAGGCCAAGGCAGGCAGACTGCCTGAGCTCAGGAGTTCGAGACCAGCCTAGGCAACACGGTGAAACCCCATCTCTACTAAAATACAAAAGAAATTAGCTGGGCATGGCAGCATGTGTCTGTAGTCCCAGCTACTCGGGAGGCTGAGGCAGGAGAAATGCTTGAACCTGGGAGGCAGAGGTTGCAGTGAGCCGAGATCGTGCCACTGCACTCCAGCCTGGGGCGACAGAGCAAGACTCCGTATCTACAAAAAAAAAAAAAAAAAAGAACTAATCAGACAGGCGCGGTGGCTCACACGTGTAATCCCAGCACTTTTGGGAGGCGAAGGTGGGTGGATCGCTTGAGTTCAGGAGTTCGAGACCAGCCTGGCCAACACGGTAAAACCTGGTCTCTACCAAAAATACAAAAATTAGCCAGGCTTGGTGGCATGTGTCTGTAATCCTTGCTATTCAGGAGGCAGAGACATGAGAATCACTTGAACCTAGGAGGCAGAGGTTGCACTGAGCCAGTATTGTGCCACTACACTCCAGCCTACCTGGGCAACAGAATGAGACTCTGTCTTAAAAAAAAAAAAAAAGAACTAATCAGGCCACAATTCAGCACACTTCCTTGTTGCCAAAAGTCACTAGATCCTGACCATTTGCATCCCCATTGTTCCTAAAGATAGGATTTCTGACATTAAGGTTATAATGATGGAGACAGGAGGCAGAGAAATTCTAGGCAGACAGGGGCAGGTCCCTGGCAAAGTCCCATCCTCAAGCCAAAAAGCCTGAGACTGCAGCCCAAAGTGAGAACTTACATCCCTGTTCTCCCGCTCAAATGCTGCCTTTTCCAAAACCACCCATGGCCCGCCCTGCTCCCTATCCTGTGCTTATAAAAACCCCAGACTCAGCCGGCAAAAAGGAGAAGCAGCTGGACATCAGAGACTATGGCTCAACGTCTGAGAGAAGTGGCTTGACTTCAGAGAGACAGCTTGACAGCATAACTTCAGAGAAGAATCTGGCCAGAGACAGCAGACTTCAGGGGAAGATTACCTTCCCACCCCATCCCCTTTTCAGCTCCCCTTCCTGCTGAGGGCCACTTTTATCAGCAATAAAATCCTGTTTTTGCCATCCTTCAATTCCTTCGTCCAAACTCATTTCTCCTGGATGCCAAACAAGAGCCTAGGAGCCACAAGTGCAGATGCAAAAGGCTGTCACACTGGCCCTTTGCCCTCACTGGTGGAAGACAGCTCCCTCACATGAAAAGGCAGAGGGAGGCTCTGCAGAGCTGTTAACACTTAAGCTGTCTGCAGATGGCAGAGCTAAAAGACCACTGTAACACTCCCTCTGGGGCTTCAGGGGTTGCAGGCACCCCACCAGATACTGCCTTGGGGGCATGCATGGAGTTTGCTCCTGCTGGTGCTCAAAAGTGCTCACCCTGGCTCCTGCACCCGCTCACCTGTGTGCTCCCTCCCATAAGGGGTGGAGAGCAGTGAGTCCGAATGAGTGGAGTTCACTCCTGGTGGTGATGAAGTGGCCAGCTGATTCCAGTGGTTGTGTACTCCAGTTCCTGCCTTATTTGCTCATGCGCTCCCTCCTGTAAGGAGTTGAGAGCTGTGGGCTGAGTAAATGGGGCACCCCTATTGTGAGTCCTGCAAAGGGGTCAGGGAAATATCCTACTTCAATAAGACTGTTTAAAAATTGATTTGCATCCCTGTTGTTCCTATAGAGATGATCTCTGACAGAATCATAAGGCTTTTGTTTAAGGATTGCTTAAGATGTTCTCAGATCCAAATTTCAGTGACCAGTTTGGAGACCCTCACAGAAGAACGGGATGAGCATAAGAACACAGCTTCTTCATCTCCCTGTCCTATGACTTCACCCTGTGCTCTTCGACCAGTGAACACTCTCCACACTTGGGCCCACTCCAAAACCCTAAAGACTGTAGCCCCAAACTCCTCAGACAGATGGATTTAAGATTCCCTCCCATCTCCTCCTTTGGTGACCCTATAGGTAAATCCTTTATCTGCTACAACCCAGTGTCTCTGGCACTGGTCATGGAGTGCCTTCTCACAAGAGCAAAATTGAGTGTGAGGTACATTTTCTTCCACAAGCCAGGTATTCCATAAGCACCACCAGCATCAGCAGATCCAGCTACAGATTCAGTGACTATGATCAACTCCACAGACCATCAGCTTGCTTTGTTGAGAGGATTCTGTCCTAATAAACACACTGCTAAGACTAACATTCCCAATCCACAGGACCTAGAGTAAAAGAAAACTCAGGCTACTACAGAGAATAGGTAAATGAAAGATGAAAAAGGGAGGGACAATCAACATTATTGAGCACCTGTGCTTTGCCAAGCACCATACTACTTGGGATCATGTAGCCCTTCATGAAAATTTGTGATAAATGTTTTACCATCATCCTTTCCTTCCTTCTTTCCCTGGCCCCTTCCTTCCTCCCTTCCTTCTTCCCTGAGTCAGTCAGTCAAAAAGGCATTTGATAACCTCCCCTCCCCTCCCCTTCAAGGGAGAAGAGGCTATTACAGCAGAGGCAGAGGAAAGGGCTGGAAAGCCAAAGAAGCAACTAGCATGCTAGGAAGGTGAGTCACATACAGGGGAATTGAGGGTGGAAAAAAGAAAGAAAGGACAGAGGCTGCTCCTTTAGCCTGGATCCCAGAGCCAATTCACAGGAGCAGCAGCATGTAACATGAGTAAAAATTAACCTTTGTGGGGGCAAGCCACTGAGATTTCATGGTCATTTGTGTGAAAGGAAAATGAATCTTGGGGCCCCAAAATCACTAAGCTAAAGGGAGAAATCAAGCTGGGAACTGCTTAGGACAAACCTGCCTCCCTTCTATTCAAGTCATCCCTCTGCTCACTGAGATAAATGTATATCTGATTGCCTCCTTTAGAAAGGGTAATCAGAAGCTCAAAAGAATGCTAGCATTTGTTTCTTATCTACCTAAGACCTGGAAGCCCCCCCACAACTTCGAGGATGTCCCACCTTTCTAGACCAAACCAATGTTCATCTTACATATGTTGATGGATGTTTCATATCTCCCTAAAATGTACAAAACCAAGCTGTGCTCTGACCACCTTGGGCACATGTCGTCAAGACCTCCTGAGGCTGTCACAGGCGCATATCCTTAACTTTGGCAAAATAAACTTTCTAAATTAACTGAGACCCATCTTAGATTTTGGGGGTTCACATTTGTTACCCACAGCAAGCCGGATCTAAGCCAACTGATACAGTAACTGGTAAATAACTTCTGTTCTTAGAGTGTGAATACAGCTTGTCTATCTCATATCAAAGCCCATGGTCCTTCCACTTGATATATAGAATTGTTTATTGACTGAAAAACCATTTTATTGATTAAACTGGCCTTTGTAGAACTCAGCTGCTCTGAGTTTGTCCACTTCTCAGCACTTAGGGAAAATTTCATTTTATAATCCTTTTTAGTCCTCTTATTCCTCTGCAGCAGAACAATTATTCCACCAATACTGTGGAAAAGTTAGCCTAGTCTGAAAAATATTTCAGCTACAAATACTTAAAAATGCAGGATAAAATATGGCTGAGCTAGCAAGAAAGTAAGAGAAATAGTCCAAGTATTTAAACTGCTCTGAAATACTGAAGGACTGAAAATGGAATGAGACCAGGAGTCCAAAGAGAGGTTAATGAGCAATAAAGCTAATGATTGTTTGAAGGGCAGGGCAGATCTAGACTGCTGGGGATTAAAGATACACACACAAACACACATATAACATATATAGGTGTGTATGTATATATATATATATGTATATATGTGTGTATATATATATATATATAGTTATTTTGAGAGTTTAAGACTTAAAGAATGTTGCAAAAATAATAGAGTTCCTGTGTTACCCTTCACCCAGCTTCTGCAATAATAATGTCTTACATATTCACAGCACTTTGGTAAAATCAGGAAACTGATACTGGTAAAATACTGTTAATACAGGTATAGATCTTATTTGTGTTCTACTAGTTTTGAATGTACCACTTTGCATTTTTGGTGTATAGCTCTATGAATTTTATCACATGTATAGATATGAGTAACTGTCAACACAAAGAAACTCTGTCATGTTACCTCTTAACAGTCAGACCCTTGTCCCAACCATAACATTTGGCAATCATGGATTTGTTCTTCAATGTTATAATTTTTTTTTGGCTATGAGAATGGTATCTAGATGGAATCATACAGTATACAACACTTTAAGACTGGCTTTTAAAAACTCACCACAATGCCCTTGAGATTCATTCAAGCTGTACGTATCAATAGCTCATTAATTTTTATGGCTGAGTAGTGTCCCATGGCATGGATATACTCCAGTTTGCTTTCTATTCATTCACTAAGGACTGTTTGGCTTGTTTACAGTTTTGTTTTGTTTTTTTTTTTGTTTTTTTTTTTGAGATGGAGTCTCTCTCTGTTGCCCAGGCTGGAGTGCAGTGGCGCAATCTTGGCTCACTGCAACCTCCACCTCCCAGGTTCAAGCGATTCTCCTGCCTAAGCCTCCTGAGTAGGTGGGACTACAGGTGCGTGCCACCACGCCTGGCTAATTTTTTGTATTTTTAGTAGAGACGGGGTTTTGCCATGTTGCCCAGGCTGATCTCAAACTCCTGACCTCATGATCCGCCCGCCTTGGCCTCCCAAAGTGCTGGGATTACAGGTGTGAGCCACCACGCCTGGCCTGTTTTCAGTTTTTGACTATTAAAAATAAAGCCACCATGACATTCATGTACAGAGTTTTGTTTGAACATAAGTTTTGGTTTGTCTAGGATAAATACCCAGGAGTGTGATTGCTGGGTGATATGATAAGCATATGTGCAACTTTATAAGAAACTGTCAAACTGTTTTCTAGAGTGGTTATGCCATTTTATAGTCCTACCAGCAATGTATGAGAGATCCGGTTGCTCTGCATCCTCAATAGCATTTAGTGCTGTCAGTACTTGTTATTTTAGCCATTTAAATAGGTGTGTAGTAGAATCTCATTGTGGTTTTAATATACATTTCCCTAATGGCCAATGACACTGAACACTGTTTTACATGTTTATTTGCCATCTGTATATCTTCTTTGGTGAAATGACTATTCAAGTCTTTGATCCATTTTCTAACTGGAGTGTTTACTTACTCTGAGTTTATATGGTTCTTTATATATTCTGGATATGAGTCCTTTGTTGGATACGTGCTTTGCAAATATTTTCTCCTAGTCCATGGCCTGTCTTTAAACCTTAGTGTTAATTGCCATGAAGGCACTGTCAACAAAGTCTAGACTTCAGGAAAGGTGCAGAATAGAGTTCTCTGGATATAGTCAAATCACCTGAAGAGCTTTACCCTCAGAACAGGCGAACTAGAAAAAATTCTACAAGCCAAAGAAATAAATAGCAAGCTGAAAGATAGATCTGAAGAAATTAGCCAGAATGTGGCTCAGAGAAACAAAATGATGCAATATTTTAAAAATAATAATTTAGAACCTCAGAAGGTTTAACCTATGCCTAATAGGAATTCCAGGAGGAGAGTCTAGAGTAATGTTGTCCAGTACAGTAGTAGCCAATAGCCACATGTCACTACTTAAAATGTGAATTAATTAAAACTAAATTAAGTTAAAAATGCAGTTCCTTGGTTGTACTGGCCACATTTCAGATGCTCAATAGCCACATGTGGCTAGTGGCTACCATATTGGACAGTGCAGATACAGAATACTATAGGAAATCCTACTGGACAGTGCTGATCTAGGTCATAAAACAAGTCTGAACAAATTTCAAAGAACTGGTATGATACAGATGTTTTGTGGAAATAAACTAGACATTAGAAATTAAAAACAAAATAACTCCTACTGCCTCCTCTCACCTTTTTCCCCATTACAATTCCACCTCTTAATGTCTTCATGTTCTTGATGAGAAGCAGAACGTCCCTACTGTGTTCCACGGCACCAAGTTCCCCAGAACCCGCCAGTCTCTGATGACAGAACATCCTGGACCGCCCAGCTCCACACCCCAACCCAGGAAGTTCTCTAAAACACTGACCATGACAGCCTGGGGTAGGTTTCCACTTTAACATTCCGACCAAAATTCTCAACTCGATGCAGTCAGAGTCTGCGCAACCTGGGACCTCAAGCCAAGAAATCCTCAAGTGACCTTACTTGGCAAAACCAACAAAACAACCAAATACAGGTCTCAAGCGATTTACAGCTCGGTGCTTAACTCGGTCACCGGCCGAGGGGCAGCCCTCTGGCGCCGCAGCCCCGCCTCTCTATGACGTCACACGAGGAGCCCTGAAGTGGCGGTCAAGCTTGAGGCGTCATCCGGCTGCGCCTAGTGGGCCGTTGCCTTACAGTTGCTGAGGGCAGGCGAGAGGCGGGGGCGCTAGGGCCGAGATCATGTCTGACTGGGAGAGGTTTCCTTGGCAGCAGAGGACGCTAGGTTTGGGATGAAAGAAGCTGGGCAGATGCAAAATCTGGAGAGCGCGAGGGCCGGGCGGTCAGTCAGCACCCAGACTGGCAGCATGACCGGTGAGTGTCCGGGACCCTGCTCCCGCCACCCTACCTTTCGCTCTGCCCTGTGCGTCTCCCGTCATTGAACTCCAGATTCCTTGTCTGCGCCTCTTTGCCTCCCCTGCTGCTTTTGGATGTCTCCTGCCCGCCCTCTGCGTGTCCCCCCCGCGGTCGCCAGGACCAATCGGCTCGGTCGCACTGGCTTTTGAAGTCTCGCTTTTTACCCCTCTTAGCTACTTCTCACAGGACCTAGAGCTGGGGCCTCTGAGGTCAAAGAGCCTGAACATTTCCAAACGGCGCTTTTGCCTTGATTTCCAAATTAACCGCACGTGACGCTTTCCTGTATTTCGACTGCTTTACCGTCGAAGGTCAGCGCATTTTTCGGGCTGTGTTCTAATCGCTTTCCTTTTAGCAACGCCCCATCACAGTCCAAAGAAAAGCTTGCACCACGACGACGTCAGATGCGAAGACTTTTCACAGCTTGCTTTGGGTTGTCCCCCTCAGCTATGTGTATTAGCTGTACCGTTTTTTCCTGCAGGGTGAGGGCTGGAGAAAGAAGGCTCGACTTTTTAAATGGAGAAGGAGGTAGCCACGACTAAGGCTGAAGCGTCTACTGCTAAGATACCTCTGACTCTCTTGTCCCCTATCTTTTTCTGTGCCTCTTGCGAAAGCAGCTGGGCTTAGGCTGCAGCACCTAAGTGGCATTGAGATTGGCTCCCTTTTTCACCATTAGTAACAAATTTTAAAGTGTTTGTCGTCTCTTTTGTAGGTCAGATACCAAGGCTTTCTAAAGTCAACCTTTTCACTCTGCTCAGCCTCTGGATGGAGCTCTTTCCAGCAGAAGCCCAGCGGCAAAAATCTCAGGTATAATTGGTTTCATAGTTTCTCCCCTTAGAAAAGCAGTGGTTTAAAATCTGAGTTTATTGCTCCAGTTTCTGTCATACCTAAAACCAAACTTAACAAGGCTTAAGATTTAAACAATATCTTTATTGATTAACATGACACTTTATAATTCCCAGCCGTAATAAGTCATCTTCCATTCTAAAAATACTTTCTGAGAATACCATGTTTATCAGGTACTAATGGTATTTATATGTCAGTTCGGCTAATAAGATTATTGTCTATACCACATAATTTCCCCCAATTATATATATTGTTGTTTTATCTAGGTAGTTTACCCCTCTGCCACAGAAATATATAAATTGCCTGGAGATAGAGACCATGTCTTATTTTACCTAGCATATACCCTTTAGGGTCTAGCATTATATGAGTGCTAATTGATTAATGTTGGATGGAAGTAGTCTCTTTTTGGATCTTGAAAGACAGGATCAAAACAGATTAGAAATGGGCTGTGTGCAGTGGCTCACACCTGTAATCCTAGCACTTTGTGAGGCTGAGGTGGGTGGATCACCTGAGGTCAGGAGTTCGAAACCAGCCTGAGCAACATAGTGAAACCCCGTCTCTATTAAACATACAAAAATTAGCCAGGAGTGGTGGTATCCGCCTGTAGTCCCAGCTACTCGGGAGGCTGAGGCATGAGAATCGCTTGAACGAATCGTTGGAGGTTACAGTGAGCTGAGATTGCACCACTGCACTCCAGCCTGGGTGACAGAGCAAGACTCCATCTCAAAAAAAAAAAATCAGAAATGTATAGTAAGAATAATCATAAAAGCCAATATATTGGAATTGGAAGTATAGACATCCTGCGTCTTTTCTTTCTCCTACCCTTGGGGCAACAAGGGGCTAGGTTCTCATTTTCCTCCATGCTTGGAATGGCATGATGCTAGGTTCTCATCATTTCTGTTTGATAATTTTGGAAGCTTAGGGTGTTGGCATTAATTTTTATAGGGGGCCACGGCCATTGGAAAATAGTATTAGGTTAAGTTGAGCATTTAAGACTTTTTTTAAAACAGAGGTAAAAGGAGGGGGCTGGGGCAGAAAATTACCCATGCCTTCTCACCACTCTAACAACATTACTGTTAATATTTTGGTACTTCCAATCTTAAGCATGAGGTTTTTTATTTTTACTCTTACAAAGTTGTAGTTATATTCTGCATGAACTCGCTGAGGTTTCCAACTTGCCCATAATTCTGCTGCAAGGTTGCTTTAGATTTTCCAGAGAAAGACTATAAATCCTTAAATTCCCACAGTACTCTTAGGAGACCACCTACTCTTTTCATTTTACTGTGGATGAGGTTTTGTGCTTGGCACTGGAGACACAAAGCAGAAAAAACATGGTCTTTATTTTCTAATGAGAAGAAACACTAGGCATTTAAACAATTAAAACAGAATTGGTGGAGTGAGTACATAGTATAAGCAGAGATGTTGGCAAGACTGGGAGCCAGGCTCTATCTATATGGGGAAGTGAAGGAAGGATTCACAGAGAAGGTCGTATTTGCACTGAGACGTGAAGGATTAGTGGACTTTTGCCCAAGCCAAGGAACTCTACATGGAAAAGCTTGGAGCAATGAGAGAATTTGTGGTCCTCAGGCCAGAAAGTGAAGTTAGGTAGAGGGAAGAGACTGGAGAGGAGCTTGACAATGTAGACAGGAATCATATCATAAAAAGCATTGTATGCCTTGCAAAGGAGTTTAGATTTTATCCTATCAATATAGGAATTGCATTGAGGAATTTTAACAGGATGTGAGGATATTCGCTTCTCATAATAAAATGCTATCTCTTGGTGTAGTTTCCTCCCCCAATTCCTATGTGAAGTGTTTTATAGATAGTAAAACATTATTTAAAATATTATACATCGTTATTCCATATTTCTCATCCTCATCCCCCCACTCTGGCTCTACATGTTATTAATGGCTGAGAAAGCTCTTCATTTCCTTCATTAATTTTGAAATTCCTTTATTCCTTCTACTTGTTAATAGCTTAGTATTATTTTATGAAAGTAGATTTCCAAGCTGTTAGGGATTTTATGTAGTGTTGTGTTTTTTTTGTTTTGTTTTGTTTTGTTTTCAGATAAAATTTATTTTGAAGAGCCAGATTAGAAACAAATATTTAGAGATTTAAGACTTTTAGGCCGGGTGCAGTGGCTCATGCCTGTAATCCCAGCACTTTGGGAGGCCAAGGCAGGCAGATCACAAGGTCAAGAGATCGAGACCATCTTGGCCAACATGGTGAAACCCCGTCTCTGCCAAAAATACAAAAAGTAGCTGGGCGTGGTGGTGCGTGCCTGTAGTCCCAGCTACTTAGGAGGCTGAGGCAGGAGAATCGCTTGAACCCGGGAGGCAGAGATTGCATTGAGCTGAGATCACGCTACGGCACTCCAGCCTGGCGACAGAAAAAAAAAGAAAAAAAAAAACTTATAAAAACTGGACATATTAGAGATTGAATACAAATTTTGAAAAGGCGTTCTTTTTTTTGTAAATATCCAGATGTGATCTCATTTTAGTTCTGTTTTTTTACATACACACCACATCCTGTGCTGAAATTAAGTTTTTTTTTCAACAGGCACAAGTTATATTTAATTAGTGAGAAATGACATTTATGTTTCTATTAGGAAGGAATTGATTGGCCAACTAATTGTTGAAGTTTGTTTGCAAATAATACACACCCTACTGTTTCCTCATACTATATAGGGAAAGCTGTGGATCTGAGAAAACTGAGATGAAGCTTTCAGTTAGCATTTTGTTAAAAAAAATACTACCAAGGAAATTTCAAAACTATATTAGCAACAAAATGTTATACAACTTTATATCATGTTTAACAAAAGATCAAGGTTATGACTCTCATTTTCTCCCAAGCCAATGACTCCAAGTTTTCCTGGCATCTCATTCCTTCATCTGGTGGGCACCATGGAAGTTTTCTAAATGAAAATAAATAAGTCTTTTGTTTCAAATATTTTATTTGGGATCTTATTTAGAAATCTGACTCATACGCATGTCTATTTAAGGCTTTTAAATGGAAAATTATAACACATAGAAATGAGTACAGAAGGCATCAAAACAAAGAACATCCATGTCTTCAGAAAGCCAGGCAACCTGGAACTAGGATTGACTTGGCTATATGAAAGATTATCACTCTTAGCTCCTGGTCCTGGAGCATGCCCAGCTCCTATTCACTGCATTGGTGTCTTTCCAGCTTGCTCCCATACCCATGTGTCCTAGGACTACAACCCTCTCACCATGGTCTTGGGTAGGCCTTTACTTCTGTTCTTACCTTACAGGCCTTGGGACTCCAAGGCACTTAGGGAGGGAGAGCCTCAGGATTACTCTGGCAGTGATCTGGGTGAAAGAGGCTTTTGCGTGTTAGCTTGAGAACTTGACTATCATTTTTAACATTGTTTATATGAGAAAAAGGTGTTTTGAATTCCGAAAAGGGAGATTTACCAAGTATTTGGAACATGATTGTAGGTTGTCAATTACTTGTATATTTAATGTCAATAAAGCAGAAGTATATAATTTCATTAGTTCTTCTGATATCATGGCCATTGCAAAAAAGCAAGACCAATGATAGTGTGGGGGAAGAATACAGAATGAAAGGGAGCATATTGTACTCCACTTTTATAGTGTTATTTATTGTACAAACATTATCATTGAAACTGAATTTATAGCTGCAACATTTTTAAAAACTGTATTTTTTTCTCTTGGATTTCCTTTTTGTACTAGTTAATATCCACATAATTTTGCAGGTAGTTGCAGTCATAGCAGGAACACAATTTTGTATTTGACAGTTTTGGTACTGTTACAGGGTTGATAAGTTATTAATTTTAAATTATACAGTAAGAATACATCTAAATTTCATATACATATAGTATATGCTACCATTGTGTTTATACTTGTGGAAATATTAAATTTCTCAAAATGTTGCCAAATTTTGTGCCTAATATTTCTGTACCATTTACTATAGTATATTTTTTCCAGTATTATTTGCACATGGTGTTCGTAGAGTTGAGTACAAACTTTTTCCAATTAAGAGGAAAAAAATCTGCTTTAAGCTAAAGTAATAAGATTGTTTCACTTAAATTCTTGTCTGCTTTTGTTGTACAGAGTAAATCACAGAAATACCAAGATGCAATTAGACATGTAATTGTATTGGAAATACTGCTTTTGATACTTTACCAACATTTGTCTTATTGAAAGTATTTTTATGAGTTACCAAAGTAATATATGTTTGTTATTTTTAAAATGGACAGAAGAAAAATTTTATCATAATTCCACCTCCTAGAGACTAATTACTTTTTAAAAATTGTTTCTCAGTCTTTTTTCTCTTACTTTCTTTACTTACATGAGATCATTTAACTCTGGATCCTACCCTTTTCACTTAACATAAGAAAATACTTATGCTGTAATGCTAGTATAAACATTGGAGCAGCACCTTAGTCTAGTAATTTAGAGTAGCCAGTGGTTTTACAGCCAGCCTTGCCTGGGTTCAGACTCTGGCTCCGCCTCTTACTAGTTGTATAACTTTGGGTAACTTTATCTCTCTGTGTCAGCTTCCTCATCTGTAAAATGAAATGTTACTAGTATATACTACATGAGGCTTTTATGAGAAATGAATGAGTTAATATTTGTAAAGGTCTTAGTGCCTGGCACATGTTAGGTACTATGTGTTTGTTGTTGTTGTTGTTGTTGTTGTTGTCTCCTTATTTATTTATTTGTTTATGTATTTATTTTAATAGAGATGTGGTCTTGCCATGTTGCCCAGACTGGTCGCTAACTCCTGGGCTCAAGCAGTCCACCCGCCTCAGCCTCCCGAAGTGGTAGGATTACAGGCATGAGCCACTGCACCTAGCCTCCTAACTCTTTCCATTGTGTCTTCTGGTACCTTATGCTAAAGGCCCTCACTGTACTTTTCCAGAACAGAAGCAATGTGGCATAATGGTTAAGACAATGGATCTTGGGCTGGATCTGGCATATCCCCTTAATTACCTGTTTGACCATGGTTGAATTATTTAATCTCTCTCAGTCACAATTTCCTCATTTGTAAAATGGGAATAATAGGAGCTACTTTATAAAGTTATAAGGATTAAATGAGATAATTTAGGGCCTGGTACATGATAAACATGCAGTAGATGTTAGGTACTGTTATTATCATCACTCATATATATAATTATTACCACTACTAGCACCCACATCCTTACCGTTTTTCCGCTGATACCATCACTTCCTCTACTTCCTGTTCTGTCTGAACAGAAACCTCATTCCCAGAACATGGGTTTTCTTATAAACTTCTTTTTTGAAGGTTCTTTCTTTTCTAGCATCCAGCACTTGTTTCATAAGACTAGCAGGTCAACATTTGCAAAGTTTCCCATTCCTACTTTAAAACTTTATCAATGTATTAACTATCCCACCCTTTTTTTTTTTTTTGAAACAGAGTCTTGCTGTGTTGCCCAGGCTGGAGTGCAGTGGTGTGATCTCGGCTCACTGCAACCTCCATCTCCCGGGTTCAAGCAATTCTCCTGCCTCAGCCTCCCGAGTAGCTGGGACTACATGTGCGCACCACCATGCCCAGCTAATTTTTGTATTTTTAGTAGAGACAGGGTTTCACTATGTTGGCCAGGCAGGTCTCGAACTCTTGACCTCGTGATCTGTCCGCCTTAGCCTCCCAAAGTGCTGGGATTACAGGTGTGAGCCACTGCACCTGGCTATCTCACCTATTTTGGAGCTCACAGAATTCTGTGTCACTTTCTTTGTCTTAATCAACTTACTTCATAGTCACTTTCCTGTTTTCATAAATCATAAGCCCTGTGAGAGCTGCATCTTGAGCAACTAGGCTGTCATATAGCAAGGGTTCAATAAGTATTTGTTGAACTAATAAATGAAGGACTTTGGTCCCTGCCTCAAAACTTTCTTTCTACTTCAAGTTTTCACTTTTTCCCTCATGGATATACCTGTATTCGTTTTCTATTGCTGCTATAACAGATGACCACAAAGTTGGTGGCTTAAAACAACACAAATTTATTATACAGTTCTGTAGGTAAGAGGTCTAAAATGAGCCTTACTGGGCTAAAATCAAAGTGTTGGCAGAGCCAAATTCCCTTCAGACACTCTAGGGGAGGACCTTTCCTTGCCTTTTCTACCTGTGGAGATTGTCTGTTTTCCTTGGCTCATGGGCCCCTTCCATCTTCAAAGCCAGCAATGGCCAGTCAAGTCTTTCATGTTGCATCACTGACTCTCCCACACCCCTCTGTTACTCATAATGACCCTTGTGATAACATCGGGCCAATCAGATAATCAAGGGTAATCTCCCTATGTCAAGGTAGGTGGTTAGTGCCTCAGTTCCAGCTGCAAACTGATTCCTCCTTGCCATGTAACAAAACATAGTCACAGGCTCCAGTGACTGGGACAAGGAGATCTCTGGTGGGGCATTATCCTGCCTACCACAATCCCAATCTAATACCTTTACTACATAGTTCCTTATCTTCTCAATTCCAATTAATTTACCTCTATTCCACTTTAGTCATTCATGGCCACACTTTGGACTTTTCCATTACTCAAAACTGCCACAATTCTGAAACCATAAACTTCAGAATTTTATTTTCTCATTACAATTTCCAATCCTTCTATGTTTTGGGAAAGTACATAGGGGATAGATTATAAAGTTTTATTTACTAGGTAAAGTAGTATGAACTTGATCCGAACAAAGTGGGAAGTCAATGTAGAGTTTCATCATGGGAAAAAAAATGGTCAAAGCCAAGGAAGCCAGCCTTTAAATATGGGAATATTGAATTAGTCATATGTCTTATGTGCTAATCATTTTTTTTCCTTAATCTGATTTTTATTAGAAAAATGAAGAGGGAAAGCATGGACCCTTAGGAGATAATGAAGAGAGGACCAGAGTATCTACTGACAAAAGACAGGTAAATTTTTATGATTTCACATATATATGCTCATAATAACAAAGCAAAAGGAATAGTATAAAGTAGAATAAAAGTGCCTCCATTTCTACTATCAAGGGAGTTTTTAAAATACTCTTCTAAAAATGGTCTGTATATTTACAAGACTATATGTCACTCCTTTTTTTTAAAAAAAAAAGTACAGATGGGATTATTCTATGCTACATCCTACATCTTGCTTTAAAAAAAAAAAAAAAAAACTCTTGATGGTTCGTATATATGTGTTAAGAAATACTCTCCCTTAGTTCTCTCACACTCCCACACACCTTGCTGGGTATGCCAAGAATGCAAGGCCCTAACCACTTTTTACCTGGGTCATTTCTCAGAGTTGTGTTTGCAGTGATCAACCCTGAAGGTTGAGGTAATATCTCCCTCCAGGACAAAAAGCAATCTGGCTTACTTTCTGCTGTGAAACAGTAGGACCCTCAAGCTCAGTGTTCCTCTCCTATAACACTACCCACCCTGTGTCCAGGCAGCCATCTGTGCCCATTTGTATTACCCCTCATGGGGCTTGAGGGCAGGAAACAGAAATGATGCTCATACTGACTGCTGTGCTGCAAATAATAAAGTTCATTGTTTCTAACCCAGAAGTTTCATGTTTTCTGCTAATATCCATGAAACAGTAACAGGTTAACTTATTAGTTGGTAAGTAGGGTAAAATCAAAGTGCAGACTTGAAAGATGAACCTTGTTCTTTTTAATATTGTATAGTATTTCCTTGTTACTTTATTCCTTTGAGTTTTCCAGAAGTTCCGATTCATTGGGTGCAGAGTGGAGACTAAGCATGTATGTTTTGAAGAGTTACCTTGATGATTCCGATGTATATTCCTAGAGATTTCCTAATTCATTCTGAGAGTGAGCCCAGTAGGAATATAGAAATAATTTGTCTCAGAATATTTACATGTTTTCATAATAAGAAAGGCGAAGGGAAAAAAAATAGTGAATCACCATTTAAGTCAATGTACTAGTCCATATACAAAACAGACTGTCCCCTTTTGCCCATGTTTTAGTGTAAAACTCTGTGACTAGGATCACATAGATGACTTGCCAAAATGTTAGTGAAGTGAAGCAAAATCAAATTCAGAGCAGTGATTCACTGAAAAGATTCAGTCCTCTGGGAGTTGTGGTAAATGGAAGTGCCAAAATGGAATGCAACTTGAGCTTTTATTTGTTTTATTGAGTTTGGGATGGAAAAATCTTTGTCTCAAACTTGGTATTTTGGCCTTACCTAGATGCAAAATGAAAAAATACATATTTTCTGAGGTAAAAAGGACTCTAGACAAAAAAGTGATAAATAAACTCGACCCAAAAGATTGTTCTAATAACAAATAAGTTGATGAGTGTGCTTCTCACTTGATAGGAACAATTTTTTTTTTTATGTTTTGTTCTGGCTTTATTTCTGTCTGCTTAACTAGGAAAATCTAAAGCTGAAATCATTCCCTTGCAGCCACTTCCGCTGGTTACGTTGATTCAATTTAACAATAGGAGCTCTGTCAAGATCTTTTGATGAGGCAGCATTACTTCTTTTCCAAGATGATATGTATTGGCCGGGCACGGTGGCTCACGCCTGTAATCCCAGCACTTTGGGAGGCCGAGGCGGGTGGATCACGAGATCCAGAGATCGAGACCATCCTGGCTAACATGGTGAAACCCTGTCTCTACTACAAATGCAAAAAATTAGCCGGGCGTGGTGGCAGCTACTCAGCTACTCCAGGGGCTGAGGCAGGAGAATGGCATGAACCCGGGAGGCGGAGCTTGCAGTGAGCCGAGATAGTGCCACTGCACTCCAGCCTGGGCGACAGAGCGAGACTGTCTCAAATCAGTCAATCAATCAATCAATCAGTCCAGCCTGGGCGACAGAGTGAGACTCTGTCTCAAATGAATAAATAAACAAACTTATTGAAAGTATTCAGAAATCAATAATAATATATACTTCGCATTTGAGAAGCATAAAACTCAAGAAATTTTGGTAGGGAGGGGAAAGTGTTCACAAATTCAAGGTCAATTTAAAGCTTATTTTAAAAGCCAATATAGATAGGTTTTTCATATTTTACATACATCCTTAGGTATATATTTTGTAAAGCAGAGATTTTTGTATTCCTTTATAAATGTCCTTCTAGTGTAGGAGATGGTTGGTTAACTCAGAAATGGAATTCCATAAAATCTTCTCTGTTCCTTCTTTTTTAGATAGTTTACAAATTATTCTCCATAATCTCAAACATTTATACTCAAAACCGAAACTGAAACTTGACTAGTTAATATCGCTTTGGTCTGATCCTTAAAGTGATTTCAGATATGCTGTATTGGGGGATAAGTATAGGGTTAAATCCCTTTGGAAGGGGATGGGGAATAGGGACACCCTCTCCTTAGCCCAAGCTCCCCTCATGTAACAGTCAGTCCCAAGCCCAAGGATCAGGTTTACATTCCTTACTTCAGAGGCTTTTGCTGTGAAAACAGCATAGACTGTTTTGTGCCTTATGCAGAACTGACTTTTTTTTTTAACCTGAGTCTGTTTTATCTGATATTGTTATACCAGCTTTGATTAGTATTTGTTTAAGTTGAGAAACTTTAGGTTCAATAGTAACACAAAACCTTCACTCAAAGAGATCCACTGGAAGTGCTTAGAACCCCTGTCAGTAACCAGTCTGCAGGGCTTAATTCAGGCTCAGCCAGTCCCTGCTCTGTGGAATATTGCTAAGGTAGCTCAAGCTCACTACTCTGACATCAAGTTCTCTCATCCTTTTTGACACTTGATGGTATGTCTTCCTTCTTTTTGTTTTTATAACTTACCTATAGTAGGAGGTGGGTCCCAACTGTAGTAGTCTAGACTGCCATAGTGCTAAAAATTGATACAGCCAGTAGTTTCTCAAAAGAAATTGAGAATTATCTTTACTTTTGTCAATATCTAAAATATTTTAGAATTTAAGATGACCTCTGCTTTAGTTCTGCCTTTTACCATCTGTGGGTCTTTCAGAAAGTCATGTAAACTTTCTGGGCTTTACTTATCCATGTGTAAAATCAGGGCTTTATATTCTTTTTTACCATCTAGAAGCTTAATACTAAATGGTACTACACTTAATCCTATAAGAAACAAGTCAAATTGACCTAGTTCTTGCCCTTTACTAGGTTATAATGTATCTAATCTTTCACTAGAACAAATTAATGATAATTACATGCTTAATTGTTTGATTAGTAGAGCCTAGGTTTAGAAAATTTCTGGCCTAAAGTCAACACTAAAGTTTCAGAAGCTTTTTGGATCTAATGAGAAATGTGCTTTGTACAAACTCTGTTTAGATAAAGAATTAAACAAAACTTCCATTTTTATTAATAATTCAAGTATAATCCATAATATGATTATTAGGTGTTATAACTAATAAGTTGTTATTTTATATCTTAATGTAGGTAAAGAGAACTGGTCTTGTGGTGGTGAAAAACATGAAAATTGTTGGTCTCCACTGTTCTAGTGAAGATTTACATGCCGGGCAGATTGCTCTTATTAAACATGGGTCAAGGCTGAAAAACTGTGATCTTTATTTTTCCAGAAAACCATGTTCTGCTTGTTTGAAAATGATTGTAAATGGTAAGTGCAGAAAAGGGTTTGTTGGGGATTAAGAGTATTTATCTGGGATGGGCGTGGTGGTTTATGTCTGTCATCCCAGCACTTTGGGAGGACAAGGCAGGAGGATCGCCTGAGCCCAGTTCACGAATAGCCTGTGCAACATAGGGAGACCCCATCACTACAAAAAATAAGTTAGCTAGGCATGGTGATGCATGCCTGTAGTCGCCACTACTTGAGACAATGAGGTGGGAGGATTGCTTGAGCCCAGGATGTCAAGGATACAATGACCTGTGATTGTGCCACTGCACTCTAAGCTGGGTGACAGAACAAGACCTTGTCTCCAGGAAAAAAAAACGAAGAAAGGAGCGTTTCTCTGAGAGCAGTCAGTGGGAACACATTTGCTAAATACCACAGAGATAATTTAGAAATATATATCTGAAAGTCAGGTGCTGTGGCTTGCACCTGTAATCCCAGCTACTCAGAAGGCTGAGGCAGGAGAATTGCTCAAGCCCGGGAGTTCAAGGCTGTAGTGAGCTATGATTGCTCCACTGCACTCCAGCCTGAGTGGCAGAGCAAGACCCTGTCTCTAAAAAATAAGATAAAAAATATATAAATATATATCTGAAGACAGTTTGATACATTATAAGAATAAGCATCAGAAAACATGGATTCTGGTCTCATTCATGTCTACTAACCTATTAAATGACCCTCAGTGTATGAGTAGACTAATGCTAACTGCTATAACAAAACAAAATTTCAGTGACTTAATGTACTAGATATTTATCACCTGTATAATAGTCCAGCACATGTGTTGCTAAACAGCAGGCAGGTTTCTCCATTTGGTTGATTCCTGGGCTAGGCATCTTCTGTCTCATTGCTGTTGTCACCTCTAGGGCTTTGAGTCCTCTGTATCCAGAGGCAGACTAAGAAAGAATGAGTAGAGAGGGTGAACCTGCTTCTTAAAAACCCTGACCTGGAAGTCACATACATCATTTCTGTTCTCATCCATTGTGGGAACTGTTGTTCCCACTGGGCAGCTGTCTTTCAGTGACTACTCTACACTTTGGAAGGAGGAACACAAATTTTTAATGTATAGCCATCCGTCCACACCAGGCTATTCACTAAACCTCTTTGTGCTTATGATTCTGTTTTGCACCCAGGTATATGCCGACCATTCTTTCATTTAAAAAATATGCATCTTGCTGCATAGGCATCATGGCAGATCAAAAAAACAAAAAAACTAATGTGGTTCCTAATCTTTACTCTCGAGGTGTTATTTGGGGGCCAAAATAACAATTTAATATGATGCATTATCTAGTACCAAATCAGCGATACAGGTTGTAAGTGATATTTGGTCTCAGAGGAGAAATAGTGATCCCTGCAGATTTCCATATTATGAAAGGCTGGGGCTTAAGCTTGATCTTGATGCATCATAGATAGAGGAAGAGGAACACATTCCTGGTCAGGGGGAACAGTGCATATGGAGTCATCAAGTTGTAAGAAGCAAAGTTCTAGGGTCAGTATTTGAAATGGAGAATTATTCTTGGAGAACAGTGGCAGATGAATTATAGTGATAGTGGAGAACTTTGAAGAACTGTAGAGCCTTTGGACTTTATCTTATAAAACAGAGTTCCTAGGCCTGTTGTGAGAAAGAGTTATTTTTATTTACAGCAAAGCCTTAAGAGTAATGATCAGATCTATGTCAAGGTCAGTGCCTTGAGCTATAAATGGCAGAACTTCTAGAAGAAATGGATCATGTGGCTAGAAACCTCTCGGCCTGCAACAAGTATTTTGAGCAGGTAGGTATCTGTGGTAGTGATTGGATTCTATATTCTCAACTGCAGTTACCAATACATTGAGAAGATAGGTATGAAAGTGGTGGTGGCATTTTTTTCAACTTTTCCCAACTAACCAGGCAGATTGGACATGCATTTTATCACTCATGTTCAACTGACCTACAGTTCCTGTTTGTAGGTAATGTGGAGACATTGAAGATTCTTGAGAAAGATGTAACATGATTGAAATTTTTGTTGTTATTTCTGTTATTGAATTGGAGCAGGGAGAGATTAGAGATTGGGAGCTTGATTAGTAGACTATTGCATTAGGCAAGGTACAAATAGGGTTCAGATGATGACATTGATACAGAAATGAAAGAATGTGAAAGAACCAAAACATTTGTTGGCTGATCTGTTCTAGATCAAGGGAGAAAAATGAATAAAAGATAGTTGTGCTTTATGCTGAGCTAACTGTGCTGAAAGCAGTCTTAATAGCCTCGGAGCCACAAATTAGAGGGAAGAATAGGAGAGTGCAGGTAACTTATCACTGCTTGATGTCTTAAGACATTTCATCCTGACAAAAAAAGATAATGAAGTATGGAAAGTCAGGAAGGACCTACAGTGGAAATGCTTGTGTATTGGTGCTGGACAATGTATAAACAAAATTGCTATGTTAGATTAGGCTTATGTATTATATTTAGTTATCTTAGGAAGGGGGCATGGTTGAACCCCATGCTATAGCTAGATTACTTTAGTTAGAATTGCTGTTACCTCAGTTATAAGGCAAAGATTGTTGTAGCACAGTGGTTCTCCAAGTGTGGTCTGTGGACTCCTGATGGTCCACGAGGTCAATGTTATTTTCATAATAATACTACCTTCAGGTTGGGCATGGTGGCTCATGCCTGTAGTCCCAACATTTTGTGAGGCTGAGGCAAGTGGATTGCTTGAGCCCAGGAGTTTGAGACCAGTCAGGGCAATATGGAGAAACCCCATATCTACTAAAAATAGAAAAATTAGCTAGGCGTGGTGGTGCATGCCTGTAGTCCCAGCTACTCGGGAGGCTGAGGTGGGAGGACCACTGGAGCCTGGGATGCAAAGGTTGCGGTGAGCTGTGATCGTGCCTCACCAATGCACTCCAGCCTGGGCCACAGAGTGAGACCCTGTCCCAAAAAGCAAAAACAAAAACACTACATTCATACTAATGGTACCAAAACAATGATAGGTAAAACTACTGTTTCCGTATCTTTATTTTTATTTTTATTTTTTTTGAGACAGAGTCTCGCTCTGTCACCCAGGCTGGAGTGCAGTGGCACAATTTCAGCTCATTGCAACCCCCGCCTCCCAGGTTCAAGCCTGGCCTCAGCCTCCTGAGTAGCTGGGATTACAAGCATGCACCAGCATGCCCGGCTAATTTTTGTATTTTTAGTAGAGACGAGGCTTCACCATGTTGGTCAGGCTGGTCTCGAACTTCTGACTCATGATCTGCCCACCTCAGCCTCCCAAAGTGCTGGGATTACAGGCGTGAACCACTGCACCCAGCCTGTTTCCATATCATTAAGACAGTGGTGCCAAACTGCACTGGTAGTCGTCATACTCTTCACTGCACTCAGAGGGAAAAAAGAAAACCAGTTTTACATAAGAAGGCCCTTGATGAAACAGTAAAAAGTATCAATTTTATTAAATCCCAACTTGAGTCTGCATCTTTTTAATATTCTGTGTGAGGAAACAGGAGGTGGGTATAAAGTGCTTTTGCTACAGACCTAAGGTATGAAGATGGCTTTAAGGAAAACCATGTATGTGATAGTTTGAGTTGCAGACTGAGTTATCTACTTTTTTAATGGAACATCATGAACTGACAATGGTTAGTTAGACTTGGATATTTGGCATATATTTTCTTGAAAATATAGTGAACCTGTCACTTCCAGATAAACAACTGACAGTATTTGTTGCCAGTGATAAAATTTGAGCTATCAAGTGAAAATTAGAATTTTGGAAAACTCATATTCTCTATTAAGAGCCTGACAGCATCTCACCACTTAGACTCTTTTGATGGGATTGGTGGTGATATTAATGAACAGGATTTTTTTTCATATTGTAAAATCAGTAAATCATTGTTTTCTGGATGACCAATGCACAATGCTACAAAATCATGCATGAGTAAAAGCCATTCTAAGTGCAAGACAGACCAACGGACTTTAACGTAACAGTTCAAAAAGTTTGTTGATATGGTTTCAGATTCTACATTGTAACTAACCTTTAAGAAACTATCCCTTGTCAAATTTTTATGTAGTGCCAAAGAAGAATATTCACAAGTATCTGAAATGGCTGTTAAAATACTCCTTTTTCAACCACATATCTATATGAGGCCAGATAATTTTCGTATACTTCAATGAAAACAACATATTGCAACAGATTGAAAACAGAAGCAAATTTGAGCATCCAGCTGTCTTCTATTAAGCCAAATTTTTTTTTTTTTACAAAGCAAGTTACTTTATTAGAATTTTAAACAATATATAAGTGATGGAATCATTCTAACAACACATCTATTCACTGCTTACAATTCCAACCAATTTCAGTTCTCTGATATCTAATGATAAGAGCGAAGACCTGTTAAAGTTCCTTCCACCAGTAAAACCCACAGCTCAAAGTTGTGGGAGTGATTAACTGAGCCATAGGCCTTCATTCACATGTTTACCACATTAAAATACCACACAGTGTTTTCTTATAAGGTCAACCACCTGGGAACTAATTAACATTAGCATTAAGATTTAAATAAACTGTTAGGCACAGGGCTAGATCAGGCATTATAAAACCCTGTGGTTCCCTAGTCAAGTCACACAAATCCCCAAATATTTTAGCTTGTAACAGTTTTGTCCTTCCTCTCTTGAGACAATTATTTGGGTACTTGCTTTTGGCAATAATGTAATTCACAATGGAAGTTTCCTAACTGTGATGGTGCTTTAGGCAACTTCGGAGAATGAAGATAGAAATTATGCATGATTATATAACGTAAAGAGTTTAATTTCTATTACACACTCAATTTCCATGCCCTGATTTCTCTTAGCTCTATAAACACGTGTAAATCTTCTACAGAGCTTTAAAGAGCTCTGAAAGGGAAAACACCTTTCCATATATGGAATTGATAGCATAGTACAGGCCAGGCGCAGTGGCCCACACCTGCAATCCCAACATTGTGAGGCCAGTGGGAGGACCACCTCAGGTCAGGAGCCCAAGACCAGCCTGGGCAACATAGCGAGACCCCATCTCTACCAAAAAAAAAAAAAAAAGTAGCTGGGTGTGGTGGTGCACACCTGCAATCACAGCCAATCTGGAGGCTGAGGCAGGAGGATTGGTAGAGTATGGGAGTTAGAAGTTACAGTGAGCTATGATGTCACCACTGCACTCCAGCCTGGGTGACAGACTGGTCTCTATTAAAAAAAAAAAAAGGTATAGTGATACACTATTAATTCCATGTATGCTAATATGAGATAGCATCCATATAAACTACTATCAAGTCTTTATGTGCCAGCTACTGTAATAAGTCTTTTCAAGTTTAACTCACTGAATTCATAATGAATTATGAGGTAGCTACCATTATTTCCCCCATTTTACAAATAGGGAAACTGAGGCTGGGAGACATTATTTAACTTGCCCAAGTTTCTAAAACCAGTTACTGGCAGAACTGGTATTTGAACCTACTTAATCTGATTCTAGAGCCTGTGCTATATAAACTCTTACCCACTATGCTACGCTATTCATTAGTATCCATTTAACAATTACTACTATTGCAATAGCTGCAATTATCACTCCTATAGTACAGGGGAATCTATCAAAGAAACACTCAGCTTTCACTTATCTATTTCTGAAAACATTTTTTATTAAAGTATAAGGTGCATTTCACTGATCTATTTTTATAATTGTCAATTTATTTAAGTACTTTGATTATATGATGTAAGAAAAATGTTAGAAATGTCTTCTGGAATTAACCAGAACACAATAAATGTGCAAAAATTAGAATAGAATTTACAGAGTTTATAGGCCACTGAAGCCCATCCATGAAACCCTTCATGAAACCCATTCATGAGGCCAAAGGGCAGAACAAACCCTCCCTGAAAATCTCAATTGGGCTTTTAGAATTTAAATTTAAATGTCTATACGAATTCTGCTGCTCAGTTTTGTCCTTCCACTCTTCTTAATTTTCCAGTGATATTGCTGATAACTATTGTTTTTCCTTTTACTATTAATCCAAATATTAAAGATATTTGTAAAAATTTAAAACAATCTCATTCTTACAAATTTTTGTTTTGGAAAATAGTTTTTTTCATAAAGCTAATGTTATTTATATTAATATATAACAGATTGTTATTTTCAATGAATTAATAAATATTTTAAATTTTGTTTTAATTTTCAAATACAATAAATATCAGTAGATATATTCCACATAAATAAAAGCTCTTTGGGGTCCTCAATAATTTTTAAGAGTGTTAAGGAATCCTGAGATCAAAAAATTTGAGAAACTCTGCTTTAGCATTTGCCACTAATACACACATGTCTGTCTAAAGAGGATTTTTCCCCTCTTGAATCAGGATTACTGGGAGCAGCTAAGATGCCTAGATGAAAGGTTTACCATCACTGCTGGTTAGGAAATGGATTATGAGAACTCGAACAGAGGGAAGGTGAAATGCAACCGGAGGAAACACTCTGATATGAGGTTTGAGGCCTTCAAAATTGCTTTGCAGCATAAGCCACAGTGAGTCAGGAGTACCAGGGAGTGGACAGAATGTTTATTTGTTTAACTGAGACTTTTTAGTTCATCAATTACTTTGAAGGGTAGAACACTCTGTGGGCTTTCTTTCTATTTGCTTCTGGGTACAATCACAAAAAAAAGTCTCTCCTAGCTGAAATTACATGCAGTACTAGCAAAGGGGTCTCTTTGTTATAAACTGTTCATTAATTGACGAACATTTGTGTACTTAACTATGTATAAGGCATCTCATCGTTCAATTTCAAATACAAATTAAAATATTTTTTCACATTTGTTATCCTGTTTTCTCTTTTACAAATTGTCTGTTCGTTATCTTTTTGTCTCTCTTTAGGCCTTATTCTTGTCAATTCATATGTGCTCTAATGAATTGAAATATTTTCTGTATATTAAACATTACTAACCTTTCCTCTGTCACACTGATTGAAAAATGATCTATTTAGTTTGTTGTTTTGTCTTTAATTTTGTGAGCTTTAAAAAGTTAATATTGCCCTTCAGACACCATCCCAACATCACATAAGAATTTTTTCATGTTATAAATTCTTTGTGGACATTTTTGATAACTGTTTTATTATGAGGAGGACCATAATTAATTCAACCATTCCCCTATTTTGGTCATTTAGGTTTTTGGGTTTGGGTTTTTTGTTTGTTTAACGTCTTTGCTTGCTGTTTTAAAGAATGCTGCACTAAATGTGCATGCATGAGATTTCTTCTGTGTATTTAGAATATTTTCCTAGAATGGATTCTCAGAAGAATTCTCAGTCTGTGGACAGGAACATTTTTAGTGCATGGAGGAGGTATTTATTCCAGATAGAAAACTAGGCAATATTAGTTGTTCCCTGTAACATTTTAAAAAACAGCCATGGCACCATAGAGGACTCTTCGAGTATATAGTTTTAGCGCTGGGCTTTGGGATCACACTTCACAACACCAGTAATTCCACAAATGCATTCCTAGAGGCTCTGTTAGAGGCTGGGTAACTTTTTCTTGAAAAGGCCGGATAATAAATATTTTAGACTTTGCAGGCCGTGTGGTGTCTGTCACAGCTACTCAACTCTGCCACGCGAAAGCACCCAAAGACTATATAAATGAATGGGTGTGTCTGTGTTTCAGTAAAGGTTTATTTATGGATACTGAAATTTGAATTTCTGACAGTTTGATGTGTCACAAAATGTTATTTTGATTTGTCCAACTATTTTAAAATGTAAAACCCATTCTTAACCTGTGAGCTGTACAAAGGCTGGCAGTGGACTGGATTTGGCCTGTGGGTGGTAGTTTGCTAACCCTCAGGCTATATAATAGGTGACTGGGTAATAGACATTTATTATATTGAGGGTTCTAGATATACTGCAATGATAGGGTGGATTTTATAATGAAAACCCTAAATTCAGCATGTATCTCATAATTACCTTTCGTATTTTGTATTTCAGCTGGAGTTAACCGAATTTCATATTGGCCTGCTGATCCAGAAATAAGTTTGCTTACGGAGGCTTCTAGTTCTGAAGATGCAAAGTTAGATGCCAAAGCAGTGGAAAGATTGAAGTCAAACAGTCGGGCCCATGTGTGTGTCTTACTTCAGCCTTTGGTGTGTTATATGGTGCAGTTTGTAGAGGAGACCTCTTACAAATGTGACTTTATTCAAAAAATTACAAAAACATTGCCGGATGCTAACACTGACTTTTATTATGAATGTAAACAAGAAAGAATAAAAGAATATGAAATGTTATTTTTGGTTTCAAATGAAGAAATGCATAAGCAAATACTGATGACTATAGGTTTGGAGAACCTGTGTGAAAATCCATACTTTAGCAATCTAAGGCAAAACATGAAAGACCTTATCCTACTTTTGGCCACAGTAGCTTCCAGTGTGCCGAACTTTAAACACTTCGGATTTTACCGTAGCAATCCAGAACAGATTAATGAAATTCACAATCAAAGTTTGCCACAGGAAATTGCAAGGCACTGCATGGTTCAGGCCAGGTTATTGGCATATCGAACTGGTGAGTTACATAGATCGTAAATTGGGGCTGATTGGTTGGGTTGTATTTGTCTCTGAAGTGTTCGTCTCATTTATGGTAGAGTTCATTTACTCATAGTTACATAAGTTTTGCTGTTCATACAATATAGAGAAGTTAGTGAGACCCTTGAGTAGACAACTCTTTCTCCCAGCAGTTTTGGGGTTCCTTGTAGCCTTATATTCAGTACCACATTTCTACATCAGGCCCTCATTAATCTAGGCCCTTCTTTCTGCTTCTTGCTTTTATGATTTCACTGTTCCTTGAGCCCTCCACTAAAGGTAGGACAAGAAGAGAAAGGAGAGGCCCAGTGCAGTGGTTCATGCCTGTAATTGCAACACTTTAGAAGGCTGAGACAGGAGGATTGCTTGAGCTCAGGAGTTCAAGACCAGCGTGGGCAACATAGCAAGACCTTGACTCTAACAAAAAAGTTAGCTGGGCATGGTGGTGTGTGGTGGTGCGTGCCTATAGTCCCGGCTACTTGGGAGGCTAAAGCAGGAAGATTGCTTGAGTCCAGTAGTTTGGGGCTGCAGTGAGCTACAATAGCACCACTGTACTCCAGCTCCAGAGACACAGCAAGACTCTATCTCCAAAAAAAGAAAAAGGAGAAAACCAAAATTATTCATTTTTGTTAACTCTTCAATATTTTGATGTACTGAATATTTAACAATTTTTAAAAAATCTTTACAATAACATGAATTCAAAATAACTAATAGAATCAAGGTAAAGGAATGGTGATTATTGCAGATTCTTCCAGTTGCTGGTATGTCTTCAATCAGCAAGTTGAGAAACATTTTTACTGTATTGTATTAAGTTGTATATTTGGAAAAGGAAAATATTACTTGGGATTTTTCTTTGTTATGATAAAAGATGGCATCTGTATTTCCAAACATGGAACAATATTATCACATCTTACCTGATATAAGATTTCTCAAAGTAGAATCATGATCACTTTTTAAAATGCATCTTTGAGATAAAGGGGAAAAAACATAAGACAGGAGGAGCAGTAGAGTAAGATTTGTTTGGGGAGTGTACTGTAGTAGGATTTAAAAATTATCCCAAGAAAGAAGAGAAAGTCGTCAGAAAAGGTCCCTACAGGTGCTGCTGGTCTGCAGTAGTCAACAGAAGGGAGGTTCTCAGCTGGCAGCAAATCAGAATCGCCATTGAAACTTTTATAAAAAGTACAGATGCTATACTTTTTACTTTTATAAAAAGTACAAACCCCAACCCAGACCTATTAAACCAAGTCCTTAACAAAATATGGCCAAGTTCTATGTTTTTAAAAGTTCCACAAGGTGTTCTGATGTTCAGCAGAGTTAATAATTGCTCAATTCTTCTTAAAGATTTTGATTCTGTAGGCACACATTATATGACCCCAAACAACTGCATTGTATAAAAGTCTGGTTTCATGTAATTATCTTCTATTGTGGGTTATATATTTGTTTCTTTGCCAACTCCAGCTTTGTAAAGAATTTTTCTGTAAACCATTCAAAAAGACAGAAAACATAAATGGGAACAGCTGTTGTAGCTATAATTCACTAATTACCCTTCACTAATTAGAATTCAGCAGAACCCTGCCTGTGTTCCAGAGTAAGAGGGCTATTGTTTTACTGGATCTTAGTACCTCTTGCTTCTCATAGAACACCTTATCATACCAGCTGTGATTCCAGTGTTTAAAGATGCAGTATGTATACATTTGCATTTATATTTTTTATTAGATACTCTACACTACTGTATAGTTATAAGTATTTCCACTATTGTGCAGAATTTTGTACATAAAGCCCTGCTTACGCATTTGATGGTCAATTTAAAAGATTTTTCAAGGTTAATTGTTGGTGATTTTTTTTTTTACATGGAACTCAAATCCTGAATAGGGTGCAACTCCTCTGTCACTCACTCTACTCCACTGTGCACTCTTCCACGGAAGAAACCATGTCTTAATCATTTTTTCCTTAGCGCTAAACACAATGTGCGTTGAATGGATAAAACAAATCTTTTTATCCAAAGATAAAGGGTCCACAATCCCTTATGCAAAACTTTTGGAGCCAAATGTAAAGGAATTCAGAATTTTTCAGATTTTATTTTTTTTGAGACAGGGTTTTACTCTGTTGCCCAGGCTGAGTGCAGTGGCACGCATGGCTCACTGCAGCCCTCAACCTCTCAGCCTCAAGCAATCCTCCCACATCGACCTCCTGAGTAGCTTGTACTACAGGCGAACACCACCATGTCCAGCCAATTTTTAATTTTTTGTAGGTATGTCTCACTGTGTTGCCCAAGCTGGTCTCGAACTCCTTGGCTTAAGCAATCTTCCTGCCTCAGCCTCCCAAAGTGCTGGGATTACAGGCATGAGCCATCATGCCCAATCCAGATTTTAAAAAGGTAATATGGTACATATACTGTTATATAGGACTCCCAGTGGCATCTGGGACAGTACCCTGTAATCACATTAATACATACAGAGTGAAAAAAGTAGGAATATTTGCACTAAGAATAATTGAGGGCTATAAATAACTAAATAACTCAATTTGGGTCAGATTTGGCCACAAAATAAGTGCATCAAACTTCAAAAAAACTTGATGTAAGAGATTTCAGATCAGGGACTCTGGACCTGTAATTCTTCCTTAATGATAAATAATAACAATGACAGTTTATGGAACACCTACTATGTGTCAAGCACTGAGCTTGGTGATTTATATATGTATCTCATTTAACATTGAGGGTACTTCAGTAAGGTGGATATCCCTATGATACAGTGTGCTTCCAATTAAGCTTTTAATTTCACATTATTCAGTTTGGTTTGATGACCTCATTTCTCCCTAATTAATAGATGAAGATACCATTTCATTTAAAAATGTACATATGATTAAAATGAATTCCAAAACCTCTAACAACAGAGTTCTAAAATGAATTGAAAGTAGTTGCTTATAATTGCTTTTTGAATGATGAATAAAGAGGATCCATAGAGATGTCATGAAAAGTATGTTACTAGCCAGGTGCGGTGGCTCCCGCCTGTAATACCAGCACTGGGAGACTGAGGCAGGAGGACTGCTTGAGGCCAGGAGTTCCAAAAGTATGTTTCTAGAATACCCGAAGGTAGCAAAAAAGTGGAAAAAAAAGTGTTTAGACTCTTGGGGAAAAAAGAGCAGGAGGAAGGCATCACATCTTATCTATCTGCTTTAAGTACTGAGTTGTGATCTCTTCGCGTCTTGCTTTCTCATCAGATTAGGTGTTTTCCAAAGCTAAGGATTATGCCTTCCTCCTGGGCCACAGTACTGATGATGAGAGTAGGCTGGAGTAATCAAGAAAGTTAACTTTTAAAACAGAACTCAGTGGTTCTCAGATATGAGTATGCCTGAGAATCAAGGGGGAGCTCAGGAGTAATGCAGATTCCTAAGCCTTGCCTGCCTCTCTCAGAGAGGTTGATTTAGGGGACTTCCATGGAAGCCAGGAGTTGCCTCTTTTTTTTTTTTTTAATTTTAAAAACAAGCATCCAGTAATTTTGATGCAAGAGGACTGTGGAGCACCTTGGACACTGACATGACCACAAGATTGGGAGCTAAAATAACCACACCTGTGTTCTAGAACAAAAAGTTCCCCTCTGATTTTCAGTGATCAAAGAGCCCCAGGAATTTGACTCAGTGATTGTAAGTTGACCTTTCCTTCAAAGTTGTACAGAGAAAACCCTGTGAATGACCAGATCATAGGGAGCAATTTCTGTAATAATTATAGACATGAAAAGATTTTTGAGAAATTACCTCATCTGTCACCAGCCTTGATGCTGAGTGACATCAAATCTGTTTTATATGGATGAAAATTTATTCCTATTTTAAAAGACAAGTAGTAAAGAATATTCTCTTGATGTAACCAACCTTAGCTAGGCAGTAGAGCTGCATGCTGATGGAAAAATCACATTTTTTTTTCCTCCTAACAAGGTTTAGTCTGTCCCCAGGCTGAAACAGAAAAAGTGGCTTCTGTGACTAAGAAACATAACATTAAAAATATGCAGTGTTGATGGTAGAAAAGGGGGCTTTTAATATGGAGAATTTTTATTTTATTCTGGTTTTTTATTTTTTCATTTTAGATTTATGCATAAATTAAATAAAACTTTAAAGATTTTGGTTTTGCAGGCAAATATAATCTTACGTTTATAACTTCTGCCACTTACCTTAGAAATGAGCATAAAGCCATTGATTTGTATTCTTGCCCACTCATGTTAAACTCTAAAGGTCTAGGAAGGAACCCAATTTTGTTTACACCAAAATCCCTTTTCCCTCTACTCTGTAGAAGGAAGTCATCTCGTGCACTCTGCTGTTCAGCCTCATTCATTTCCTTTGGAGCACAGCACATAAAGTACTGTTTGTTTCCTTGTTGCTGTTCTCCTTCACCATCCAACTGTAAGTCATATGAGGAAGGGACTACAGTTTCCCTCACCACTGCATCCTCAGTTCTCACAGTACTTGGAACATAAGAGGCATTCAATAAATGGAAATTTTTGTCAAGGATTTCTTTTTCTTTTTTTTTTTTTTTTTTGAGATGGAGTTCTGCTCTGTCCCCCAGGCTGGAGTGAAGTGGTACGATCTCAACTCACTGCAACCTCCGCCTCCCAGGTTTAAGCAATTCTCCTGCCTCAGCCTCCCAAGTAGCTGGGATTACAGGCATGCACCACCACACCTGGCTAATTTTTGTATTTTTAGTAGAGACGGGGTTTCACCATGTTGGCCAGGCTGTGTGAAGGAATTCTTTATGTCACGGTGCAAGGTGGAGGAAAGGCCAAGCAGGTTGGATCTGGAGGGCTAAGTTTTAGTCTATTTCTTTGCCTGTTTCTGCATCTAGAAATGGAAATTTTATCTGCTTTACCTTTAGGGTAAAAATGAGATCATGAATAAACATGTTTAATATAAATTATACAAATGCTTTGTGGTATAATTTTGAAAACCAGGGTTTGCTTGAATTTGAGATGGGAAATTTTATTAGAGTATCATAACTGTTTTAAAGTTAACCTCTTAATAAGACATTCATTCTAGTTTTTAATGCAATTGTGGCACAAATTTTCTTTGTACCTTTACTGGAAAGTAGGTATTTAAAAATGTTATCATTGGAGGGATTCACTTTTAGGAAATTGTAGGGTGAAACCACAGTTTCAGTTAATCCTCCCCAAAATGAAAATGCCCTAGGGTAAGTTCACAGATAATTGTTATTTTCTACGTGTAAATGTGCCACTTAACTACCTTAGTCCCTTATTAAGATTTTGGTAAATACTATGGTTTTCATAATTAGTGTAATTTGTCTTAGAAATTTGAAACTCAACATTGTGTAGAAGGAAAAAGTAAATCCTTAATATGTAGAATTTCTATTTTGTTTTTTAATTTTCTGTTTCAGATTAATGGTTTTAAGAAGTACAGCTTTACTTTTGCAAAGGTTTTGGTTCTACAGGGAAATTATAATCTTATGTTTGTTTATAACTTCTGCTATTTGATTTAGAAATGGGCAAGATGTCATTAACTTGCATTCTTTTTCCCTCAAGGTAAACTGAAGGTCAAAGAAAGGACAACATTTTGTTTAAATCAGAATTCTCTTCATGTACTTTCTAGCAATAGATAGATAGATCCATAAAGATTTGTTTATGTTTGTATGAGAAGTTTGAACTTTTTTCTTAGCAAGAACATTTTCATAAGATATATTTTCCATGATTAGAGTATAAATAATGCTGGGAAAAGACAAATTTGGTTGTTGTGAACAGTTATTACACAAAATCCATTAGTTCTGAAACCTTTATTAAATTTTATCATCTATCAGAAGTAGTCGTTTAGAAACCGGCTTGTTAATGGAGAATCAATGAAGTTGCACTTAGTTCTGGCTACAGCTTTGAGGGACCTGACTGTGGACACTGCCATTTAGTGGCCTCCACATACGTATGTGTGACTGAGTTGGTAGTGACTCTCTCTAGTTATTTAGTACCTAGCTCCCATATTCCATACTTAAAAGTGTTTATTTTAATACTTTTCTGTAATTAGTGAAGATACAAGGATTGCTGCTACATTTATGAAGTATGTTTCAATACAAGTTTTTATTACTTTTGGAAAAATATATTTCTAAAACTAACATATCATAATTTTTACTGAGTTAAATGCCATATATCTTTCAGAGGATCATAAAACAGGAGTTGGGGCAGTCATTTGGGCAGAAGGGAAATCTGTAAGTATGAAAACAATTCTTTAAATATTTAACCTGGATTTTGTTTAAACATAGTTCAGTCTTCAGTGCATTACAGGTTATTGACTGCCAAGGCGGGCAGATCACAAGGTCAGGAGATTGAGACCATCCTGGCTAACACAATGAAACCTCATCTCTACTAAAAAAAAAAAAAAAAAAAATACAAAAATTAGCTGGGTGTGGTGGCGGGCGCCTGTAGTCCCAGCTACTCGGGAGGCTGAGGCAGGAGAATGGTGTGAACCCGGGAGGCCGAGCTTGCTGTGAGCAGAGATCGCATCACTGCACTCCAGCCTGGGTGACAGAGCGAGACTCCGTCTCAAAAAAAAAAAAAAAGATTAATATTTTTGTAATGGTGCATTTATGAAGATCTATAAAGATTTGCTCATCCCTCAACAGTTTTCTAGATAGACGCATTCATTCAGCAAACATTTGTTAAACACTCTCTACAGGTTAGGCACTGTGCCACAGTGAATGCTGGGGATTAAAGATCACATTTTATGGCCTCATAGTTTAGTGATGGAGATGTAGAAGTAAAAAATAACTGATATGTAAGTGTAATTATAACTGATATCATGAGAACATAGAGGAGGAACCTTTGCTTGGAAAAATAAGTAAATACTCTTGGTGAATATTATTAATGTTAATAATATAATATTCTTGAAGAATAAGATAATTTCTTCAGACAGAGCAAGTCAATAGGACCAGGAGGATAACATGAATATTCTTGGTGAATATTCTTTTTTTTTTTTTTTTGAGACAGAGTCCCCCTCTGTCACCCAGGCTGGAGTGCAGTGGTGCAATCTTGGCTCACTGCAACCTCTGCCTCCTGGGTTCAAGTGATTCTCATGCCTCAGCCTCTTGAATAGCTGGGACTACAGGCATGTACCACCACACCTGGCTCATTTTTGTATTTTTAGTAGAGATGGGATTTTGCCATGTTGACCAGGCTGGTCTTGAACTCCTGGCCTCAAGCAGTCCACCCTCTTCTGCCTCCCAAAGTGCTGGGATCACAGGTGTGAGCCACCATGCCTGCCCTGAATATTCTTAATATTAATATTAATAATGTTAAAATTCTTGAAGATTAGGAGGATATCATCAGACAGAGCAAGTTAATGGGACCAGGAGAATAACACACAGAGACTGGGGTGAGAGAGAGAATATGGGAAAACGCATTTGATTTGGCACATAGAGTAAGCAACAAAGTGGACGGGACCATGAAGAACTCTATATTCCATGTAAAGATTTTGGACTTTATCCTGGCAGTGACATACTATAGCACAGCACTAACCAGTAGAGAGAAAAGGCAAGGCTCAAACTGAATTTTAAATTTTCTAGGAGCCATATATATATAGAGAGAGAGAGAGAGAGAGAGAGACAGAGTCTCACTCTGTTGCCAGGCTGGAGTGCAGTGGTGCAGTCTGAGCTCACTGCAACCTCTGCCTCCTGGGTTCAAGCAATTCTCCTGTCTCAGCCTCCCCAGTAGCTGGGACTACAGGTGTGTGCCACCACACCCAGCTAATTTTTGTGTTTTTAGTAGAGATGGTGTTTCACCATGTTGTCCAGAATGGTCTCAATCTCTTGACTTCGTGATCCACCTGCCTTGGCCTCCCAAAGTGCTGGGATTACAGGTGTGAACCACTGCGCCCAGCTGGAGCCATATTTTTAAAAGGAAAACATAAATTAATTTTAAGAAAATATTTAATCATGTAATCAATAAAAAATTATTGATGAAATATTCTGCATTTAAAAAATATTAAATCTTCAAAATTCTATGTGTATTTTACACCTGCAGCACCTCTCAATCTAGACTAACCACATGTGGCTAGTGGCGACTGTATTGGACAGTGCATTCCAAGAATGTTCCAAGTGGGGAAATGATTTGATCAGATTTGCATTATAAATAGAATGAGGTAGGGCTAGACAGAAAATAAGGAGATTAATAAAAAGAGATGAGGACTTGGAGATGTGGGGATGGGTTAGGAGGCTAGAATCAAGAGATATTTAGTAACTATATAGCTGACTGAAAGGTGAGCCTACATTTTGCCTCAGGGACTTCACAGAAAGTAATCTGACAATTTGCTTTGATGTTTCACAAACTCCTCAAGTTCACTCATCCAGTATCTTCCCTGCTAACCTCCTCCCTCATCAGTGGTCACCATCTTGTCTGTTACTGTACACATACAATCACCTAGCACAATGGATTCCACCTTCAAAATACCTCTTGACTCTACTTACCGCTACCCCAACTGTTAACTCCTACTAGAATACTAGGCTCCTCTGCCAGAAATTCCTCAGCACTTGTACAACTTGTCTGTGACATTCATCACAGTTAAAGTTATCTGTTCAATTTCTTACCCTCCCCAGACTAGAAGGCTCATGAGGGTAGGGACTCTCTGTCTTGTTTACAGTTGTATTCCAGCACCTAGCGTAGGTCTAACTGGTGGTTGGAACTCTCATTTGTGTGTACATGAATGCTCAGCAGACTTTTGGCTTAACATCTGGTTGTTAATGATTTTGTGGAGAATGTCAGTTTCTAGTTATCTCTAGAGTAGGCCAGCAGGCAGCACGGTGAAATGGAAAGACACATGGCTTAGAGTCAAGTAACCTGGGCTTGAATTCTGGCTATGTTACTTACTCATTTTGTGACCCTAGACAATTAATCACTCTTGTCCTCAGTTTCCTTATCTGTAAAACAGTAATATTAATAGTATCACTCTTTAGGTTGTTTCAAGAATTGATCAAATGAAATGACCCATGTAAAACTCAGTATGGCTGGGTACAGTGGCTCATGCCTGTAATCCAGCACTTTGGGAGGTGGGGGTGGGAGGATTCCTTGAGCCCAGGAGTCCAAGACAATCCTGGGCATCATGGTGAGACCCCGTCGCTACAAAAAATGAAAAAATTAGCCAGGCATAGTGACATGCGCCTGTGGTCCCAGCTACTTGGGAGGCTGAGGTGGGAGAATGACTTGAGCCCAGGAAGTCAAACCTGGGCGACAGAGTGAGACCCTGTCTCTAAATAAATAAATAAATAAATAAATAACTCAGCATAATGTTTGACATTTAGTAAATGTTCAAACAGATTTATTAATGAGATAATATTTTGTTTGCAGGCTTTTGTTGGCTCACTATTACATGATTTTTATGAAGCTGCTACAGTAATGAGTCTGTTGATATTATCATGAGTAATTATAATATATTGAAATTTAATGAGTTTTATAGTATATTGCAAAAAAACTATTACACACACATTACTGATATAATATTTCATTCTAATAATTGATAAAGCATTCATATTAACTACGATTTCTCTTTAAAAGAGAAATAAGAAAGAGCCATTGAAGTAAGAAGTTCTATAATAATATGCATATAATAGAGGCTTAATAAATACTGAAGATGAAAAATGCATTTTTTATTTTCCAACTAAATCACAATAGCACATTTTTAGCCCAACAGAAATTTTCTGTTTAAAGTATTTAAAAGTTTTTGACTTGCTAACCAGTAGCATGGCATAGAGCACATAAGAAATTAACAATCACTTGATGAGTACCTGCTATGTACAGAATACTCGAACATGTTGAAGGGATAGAAAAGAAATATATAACATGGTTTCTGCTCTCCAGGATCTATAATTTATTTGGGAAGTAATATCTGAATCAAGTGATATAATTTGTTAGTTAAGTAAGATAGTATTTAATTAATTGCAAAAAACAAGGACTTCCTTGAGATTATAGATTAGAGAGGTGGTCAGCCTTCTTGGAATTTAGCTTTGACAAGATCACACTGCAGTAGGAGTATCTGGTATTATATTTTTTGATAGCTCAGTTTACTGTAGAAAATCGAATGAATATTCATTATACAAAGTATGATAGCAAGCTTCAAAAATACATTGCAAAGTGTCTTTTCAGAACATTGAAACTAACCATTGGTTTGCTCACTCTCGTAGAGAAATTGTGATGGAACAGGTGCCATGTACTTTGTAGGATGTGGTTACAATGCTTTTCCTGTTGGATCTGAATATGCTGACTTCCCTCACATGGATGACAAGCAGAAAGACAGAGAAATAAGGAAATTCAGATACATCATACATGCGGAACAGAATGCCTTGACATTTAGGTATGAAATCCTTCTTGGTGTACTTGTACCCTGTAGCAAGGGTTGGTTGAAATTAATTTTCTTATAATTGTAATTTATTTCCTTTTTCAAATTCCAAGAAAGTTTCCTTTCAGAAGTATAACTTTGGTAAAGCTTGGTCCTCACTGCCAGACCTGAAGCTATGACCTGACCTGAGGTCATCGCCTCTTCAGGTCTTCCCAATTTGTTGAGCATGTCTTTTTTTCCCTTGCCTCTCTCCAATATGAAACTGCTTTAAGTTTATCCTTTGGGATCTTGCTCAGCCTCTCATATTTCTGGATGTTAAGAGCTCCTTTGTTTTCTAAATCTGGAGCACGCATTTATTAATACAGTTACACGCCACAGAAAGACATTTTGAGCAACGATGGACTACATGCACAACGTGTTCCCATAAGATTATAACAGAGCTGAAAAATTCCTGTTACTGAGTGAAGTAGCCATTGTAACATCACACGTTACCTTTTTTATGTTCAGATACACAAATACTTACCATTGTGTTACAATGGCCTGCAGTATTCAGAATAGGGATTTATAATGAACCAAATTGCTTTAAAAGAGCTTTTGTTAGCGATTATAGCTGTTAATTTACATCATTTTCACAAACACTTCTCAGCCTTTACCATTAAGGTTAAGGGATTAAAAAACTGTGTAAGACATGGCTCCTGTCCTTGGAGAGCTTCTAATGCAGTAGGGGATATGAGACGGCATCCACCTCGTGCTGTGGATTCTGTGGGAAGGGCAAATGTAAAGTGCTGCGGACATTCTGGAGCTGCTATGGACAAATGGGAGAGTGCAAGAGAAAGGCTTTAGGGAAGAACTGGCATCTGAACTGAGCTTTAAAGGATTCCTAGACTGGGGCAATTGGAAGGGAAGGGAAGACCATTCTTGCTTCTAGCATAAGCAACGGTCTAGAAGTAGGAAAATCCGTGGTGTGTTTAGGAGCATGAATATTCCAGTTAGGTTGGAATGTGGACACAAGGGAAAGGCAGCTCACAAGGACAGGCTGGGACTGGACTCGAGAGGACTTTGAGTTTATGCTCCATTTGGTAGGCAGCGGGGAAATGGAATGGCATTGACAGAGCCATACGCTATAGATTATGTAGGTAGTATTGTTTGAACAGACTAGATGCATAGAATTCTGTTGCCCTAGTCCAGGTGAACGTAAATAACAGTCTCAACAAGGAAGATGGATATGGAAGGCTGGCGGTGGAGGAATTGAAGATGGCTGGCTGAGAGCTACGTAAGCCTCAGAACCCGGAAGTCAGTCCTTGCAGCCCCAGTCGTTAGTCCTAAACTACCCTCAGCATGCAAAATTTCACCCAAAATTCCCTCTATTCTTTTCCTTGTCCTCTTCATTACAGATTTACTTGCTTCATTTTGTACAGAGGTGTGAATATATCAAATATAAACTTTTCTTTTTAAAAGTATCGTATGATAGGGAAGGGGTAAGGGAACTATAAGTCAAAACAGAACTTAAGTATTTAATTATTCATTTAGTAAATATTTATTGACTATCCACTAGGTACCAGATAGGGCTGTGTCATTTGTCTAACAAGATGAGTTAGTGTCTAATCAGACATGGTTAGCTCTTAAGGTATCAGTTTCAAATCTAATTCCAGTATTCTATACAGGTACTTATTTAGAAAGCATTGGGGGGTTTTTCTCTCTTTCTTTGGTGTCTGTATCTTCCTGATTTCATTTATTTTGTAATCTGAAACTGAACCTCTTACTTAGAATCAATAAATTATTTTTAGTTATAATAATTGTCATGTTCAGGTTGTATCATAACACTTTTGTGGGTTTACATACTTTGAACATTCAGTAATTCAGCAAGTCTAAGGCTTGATGATCATTATTAATAATGTCATAAATCTGTTTTTAAAACAGCTCAATTTTAGTGTTTAAAGATTTTTCTAAAAAATAACTTACCCTTTCAGAAACGACCTTTCTGATATTTTATAATTTTTTTTGTAGGTGTCAAGAAATAAAACCAGAAGAAAGAAGCATGATTTTTGTGACAAAGTGCCCATGTGATGAGTGTGTACCTTTAATTAAAGGTGCAGGCATAAAACAAATCTATGCAGGAGATGTAGATGTTGGAAAAAAGAAGGCAGACATCTCTTACATGAGGTTCGGGGAGCTTGAAGGTGTTAGCAAATTTACGGTAAGTAGATACACATTTTTTTCAGGTGTATTTTGTATTATGTTGTTAGGTACCCTGCTGCAATATTGTAAGTTAGTGATTCCCACCCTTTTAAAGAGTTTCAACAAATTATTATTATTATTATTATTATTTGAGACAGAGTCTCTCTCTGTTGCCTAGGCTGGAGTGCCAGTGGCTCGATCTCGGCTCAGTGCAAACTCCGCCTCCTGGGTTCAAGTGATTCTCCTGTCTCAGCCTCCCAAGTAGCTGGGATTACAGGCGCCGGCCACCACGCCTGGCTAATTTTTGTATTTTTAGTAGAGACGGAGTTTCGCCATGTTGTCCGGGCTGGTCTCAAACTCCTGAGCTCAGGTGATCCGCCCGCCTCCGTCTCCCAAAGTGCTGGGATTACAGGCGTAAGCCACCGCGCCCGGCCGAGTTTCAACAAATTATTATTATTGAGTTTATTTATATGTGCAAACCCTTACCTAACTGCAACTGTTCAGCTAAGGATTCCTGCTTTATGAATTTACATCTCTGTAGAGAATTGAGCCAGTGGATCTTTTGGTGCCATCTGGTGGCTGATAAAAGAAAAATCTCTGACCCATCTCTTCCCTCTCCTTTCTGGCTTAGAGAGGTGGATAGAGGTGAAAATACTTCAGCAGTCCGCACCCTTTTCGGCACCAGTGACCGGTTTTGTGGAAGACAATTTTTCCACAGATGGGGTGATGGTTTTGGGATGAAACTATTCCACCTCAGATCATCAGGCAATAGATTCTCATAAGGAGCACGCAGCCTAGATCCCTCAGGTGTGCAGTTCACAGTAGGGTTCTGCTCCTATGAGAATCTAATTCCACCGCTCATCTGACAAGAGGTGGAGCTCAGGCGGTAATGCTCGCTCGCCTGCACTCACTTGCTGCCGTGCGGCCCAGTTCCTAACAGGCCACGGACCAGTACTGGTTGCTGCCAAAGGTTTGGGATCCCCTGCAATAGTTTAAAGGTCACCCCCACCCCCAAACAAAGGGAGGTGCACACACACGCACACACACAAACACACACATTTCTCATGAGAAAAATCAGGAAAACAAGAATATTTGTTTATTTATTTATATATTTATTTTGAGATGGAGTTTCACTCATTGCCCAGGCTGGAGTGCAATGGCGTGATCTCGGCTCACTGCAAACTCAGCCTCCCGGGTTCCAGCGATTCTCCTGCCTTGCTACCCCCGCCCCCCTCCCCCCACCCCCCAGTATCTGGGATTACAGGCGCACGCCACCATGCCCAGCTAATCTTTTGTATTTTTAATAGAGACGGGGTTTCACCATGTTGGCCAGGCTGCTCTTGAACTTCTGACCTCAGGTGATACACCGGCCTCGGCCACCCAAAGTGCTGGGATTACAGGCATGAGCCACCACGACTGGCCCGAGAAAAAAAGAATTTCTTATTTGATAGCTCCAAAAATGTACTGAGGTAGTTCATGGAAAACTCAAGAACTTTTAAGTCTTTATACCTCTTCACTATTTGGGTTCTGGGTTTTGTGGGGTTTTTTTTTTTTTTTTTTTTTTTTTTGGCTTTTGTTTTTGTTTTTGTTTTGAGACAGGGTCTCACTATCTCACCCAGGCTGGAGTGCAGTGGCGCCATCTTGGCAATCTCTGTCTCCTGGGCTCAAGCGATCTGCCTGCCTCAGCCTCCCAAAGTGCTGGGACAAGCATGAGCCACTGTTCTCAACCTATTTTGGTTTTCAAAAAAACTTTTTATTTGGAAAAAACCTTAAGCATACAGAAAAGTTATAAAAACACTACAAAGAAATTTTTTCCCAGAAGTTGTTGACATGATACCAGCTCACCCTTTATTTCCTCAAATGAGAAATAACCACATAATTACAGTACAACCATAAAAATCAGGAAATTAACATTGATACATTACTGCCACTAATCCACAGATTCCAGTCAAGGTTCATTAGCTGCCCAAGAAATGTCTTATATAGCAGGGTTCCCCAACCCCTGGGTACCAGTTAAGAAGCTTCTTCTGTATTTACTCCCCATTGCTCACATTACTGCTTAAGCTCTGCCTCCAGTCAGATCAGCAGCGGCATTAGATTCTCATGTGAGTGTGAACCCTATTGTGAACTGCCCATGCAAGGGATCTAGGTTGTGCACTCCTTATGAGAATCTAAAGCCTGATGATCCCCCGCTCCTCACCATCTGGTCTGTGGAAAAACTTCCATGAAACCGGTACCTGGTCCCTGGTGCCACAAAGATTGGGGACTGCTTTTATATAGCAAAAGGATCCTGTCCAGAATCATACATTGTTTCTATGACATCCAATGATTTAATCCTGGCATTGAATGAGTTAATGTAACATTTAACTACTAGAATTTGCAGTGGGAAGAAAAATGATATAAAAGAACCGTTTATAAATTTCAGCTTTACATTCCTGCCATATACATCAGTTTGAGTCCAGGGTACCTGGAACATACATATATATGATTAACTTGGACATATGACATATAATTATATATGTATATAATTTTAAATATAGAAACATACTATCCAGTGTCTGTCATGTGTATATGAAGTATCATAAGTTTTTACCATTTGTAATATTGTCATTTTTTTCTAATTGTCTTATTTAAAGTTTATCACATTTTTAAATGAGAGGGGTGTTGACATGGCACTGAAAGAAGGCAGAGATGGGAAAGATACCTTTTTTGTAAAACTCAATAAAAGCTTATATCCAACTAGTCAGAGAAATCTCTACTTCCGTGTTTTTGTTTTCTGTCTCTTCATTCCTCCTGAAGAGTGTGAATAAATAGGTTTTTCAAGTTCTCCTCATAAAGATTAAGTGGCTTAATCATAAAGATTAAGGACTATGAGTGATGGGTTATGGAGAATTCTGAAATATCTTGCTTACTGGTAGATTTTAATAGCTTTTCAATTGTAAAGAGAATGAAGAGATCAGAAGAACTTAAGATAGGGCAAGAGAAGCAGAAGGAGGCAGGAAGACTAAGGGGATCTTCAGGGGCAGAGATGGGAAAGGAAGCACCCAGTTGGGCCAGACCCTCCCGGAAGTACCCTCACTCAGGCACATGTTCCAAAGGCTGTTCATGGTTGTTCTCTGTTCTACCTCCAATGAAGATGAGCTGTCCATCTTCTCATCCTTCTCATCTGGCCTGGCTGCAAATATTATGTAGATGGTTAGCTAGATACCTAGTTTTGTAAATGCAAGCAATTAACATGAACTGGAATTTGTTCTAAATCTGAATTTCAGTACCAAGATTATCAAAAATAGTGTGTGTCAATAAATTTGGTATTTGTTTGTAAGATTACAGCAAATTGAAACTAACTTTGAAAGATTTTTGCTTTCCTTTTTGATAAGTTACCATAGACCTTGAGATAAGTAGTTCTATTCTGTGGTGTTGTCACAAACCAGGCTAGGACTGGGCAACACTGTTTTCAAGAATAGATTTTATCAATCTATATCCATGTCCACATACTCAGTTCTTTGTTTTCTCTTTAATATGTGTGGATTTTTCTCTATTAGGTTATATTACTTATTTTTATTATGAAAGTAGTATATGCTCATTGTAGAAGACTAGGAAAATAAAAAAGAACGTGTATTATCTCACAACTCATAGATACCACAATTAACATGTTGCTGTATTTTCTGTCACTAAAAGTTCTTTAAAAAATATTTTAAATAATTTAACACAATATTCCAACCCATAGGCCTAACTTATTTAACCATTCCCATGTTGTTGGACACCTGGATTGTTTCTAAGTTTTTACAGTTATAAGAAGCCTTTTTATGAATGTCCTTAAACATAAATTCAGGATTACTTGTTTTTACTTTGTCTGCCCAAATTAATAGGTTTTAGTGGTTTGACGTCTTTCAAAAAATGCCTCATTTTAAACATTTTTTTGGTAATTTCTCATGTAGCTTCCTACCCTTTCTAAGTCTTCTCTCTTTCTTGGTGCTAGCCTAAACCATCCCATTCGTTTAAGTGACCAACCATTTCTAGATGGCCTCCCTTTCCAGGGACTTTTAATACATGGTAAAATGTTTGTCCTGTATCTCATCCCCCCTCAAGGCTCATGATGTTAACTAGTTAATCTGATGAGTGAACTGATGCTTATGGAAGAGGCTCCCGGGTAATCCATATTTGTGTGTCCTGAGATGGTGCCCTAGCAGGGCCTTTTGGTTAAGTCATTAGTGATTCTGATAGAGATTCTAGCCAGCTGAGAAAAGAAGGGCTGTGCTATAAGATACCAATTACTCTCCATTTTTATTTTCTGCTGCCCCAATATTCTATGTAATATCTGAGAATCTTCAGGCTTCCCTATTTATTCCTGAATGGTTGAGATGAAATACAGTAATCAGAGGAGATATATGATATGATATAAAATGATATGATGCAGGTAATAGTTTATGATATAACAACATTAAAAGGCAAGGTAATCTTGGTCATATTTTCTCTCTTTTTTTTTTTTTTTTTTGGTGAGATGGAGTCTCGCTCTGTCTTCCAGGCTGGAGTGCAGTGGCACGATCTCGGCTCACTGCAAGCTCCACCTCCCGGGTTCTCGCCATTCTCCTGCCTCAGCCTCTCGAGTAGCTGGGACTACAGGCACCGGACACCACGCCCAGCTAATTTTTTGTATTTTTAGTAGAGACGGGGTTTCACCTTGTTAGCCAGGATGGTCTCTATCTGACCTCATGATCCACCCGCCTCAGCCTCCCAAAGTGCTGGGATTACAGGCGTGAGCCACTGTGCATGGCCTATCTTGGTCATATTTTCATTCTTTAATACCTAGGCCTTTTCTAGCTATTATAAGATTCTCTAGGACCTGGAGATAGAATACAATGCGATGTTAATTCCATAGTACTGGGCATGGGTTCTAATTCTATTGCCTCCTGTAGTTAGGGTGTAACCTGAGACAAGTCACTCCAATCCTCTGGTCTTCCACTTACTTCCAATTAAAATGAATGTAAAGAATCTTCAACTTCTCTAAGAGTATTGATTCGGATCCCAGAAGTTATATCATTCAGGATCACTCAGTGTGGCGTTATTAGGGCTTTGTTAATTTGAACATGCTAACTCCTTTTTCTTCTATTTTTTTAATTTTTTTTTTTTTCAAGATGGAGGCTTGCTCTGTCACCCAGGCTGAAGTGCAGTGGCACCATCTCAGCTCACTGCAACCTCCACCTCCCAGGTTCAAGCAATTCTCTTACCTCAGCCTCCCAAGTAGCTAGGACTACAGGTGCGTGCCACCACGCCCAGCTAATTTTTGTATTTTTATTAAAGACGGAGTTTCACCATGTTGGCCAGGTTGGTCTCAAACTCCTTAACTCAGGTAATCCACCTACCTTGGCCTCCCAAAGTGCTGGGATTACAGGTGTGACCCACTATGCCAAGCCATTTTTCTTCCATTTTTAAGAAGTTGTTTTGATATTTAAAATCAATGTGCTGGAATGCTATGTATTAAATCCTTTTTAAACAAGTAAAATGTTTGTGCACTCTTACAGTGGCAGCTGAATCCATCAGGAGCTTATGGTCTTGAACAAAATGAGCCTGAAAGGAGAGAAAGTAAGTATTTATGTATTGAGGTGAACTTTATTGCTGAGGAGAAAGGATATACAGTGAATTTTAATGATCAGGTGATGAAAATTGTTGTGTTAATAGATGGAGCATATTATTTTTGAAGGTTAGATTTTTGCCATTCAATTTGTTCATAAATATTTGTGGGTCTAACATATGCTAGGTGCTATGGAAAGTGCCGATTAATAATTACTCCTATAGAATCTACAGGTTAATACAAATAATTATGCACAAATTGACTTTATAAATTAAATGCATATGAAACAGTAAACAGCAATGCTCTTCTATAACAAAACAAAAGCTTATTGGGGGGTGAGAAAGGAAAAATATGTATAATTAGTACAGATGGATTGGGACCAAATGATGAGGATATATACATTCTTCTAGAGTAAAGCCACATTTGCCCAGATTGGAAATGTTCTGGTAACCTGAATAATCTGATTAACTAAGAATCATCACAGCTACCATAATGAATTACTAGTCTTTAAAGCTTTATTATTCGTATACTACTACAGATATTTTGAATGTAATATAATCTTTGAGAAGTCTTACAATTCTTTAGGCACATAATTTTAGATATGAGTGCTATATAATATTATTCTAAAATAGTGACTATAGGCCAGGCGTGGTCGCTCACGCCTATAATCCCAGCACTTTGGGAGGCCAAGGCAGGGGGATTACTTGAAATCAGGAGTTCGAGATCAGCTTGGCCAACATGGTGAAACCTCGTCTCCACTAAAAATACAAAAAATAGCCAGGTATCATGGCACATGCCTGTAATCCCAGCTACTTGGGAGTTTGAGGCAGGAGAATCACTTGAATCCAGGAGGTGGAGGTTGCAGTGAGCCGAGATAGCGCCACTGCACTTCAGCCTGGGCGACAGGGCAAAACTCTGTCTCTAAAAATAAAAATAAAACAGTAACTATATTATCGAATTATTTGGATTTGAAGTAAATGGAAGTTTTCTGTAAGTTTTCTTGATAATAACAATTTTTTAACCTTGAAAAATCAAGAAATATAAAGGTCTTAGAATAATTTATCTGTGAATATATTGATTTTCAGTGTTCTGAATTAGCTTTATTTGATTCAAATAGAAAATGTATTGTTTGCAATTTGGAAAAAAGCACATATCCACTGCATCTTTCTTTTTAAAAATTTATCAGCAAAAAAGGCCATATCTATCTATCTATCTATCTATCTATCTATCTATCTATCTATCTATCATCTGTCTGTCTCTCTGTCTATCTATACATCTGATTAAATAATGTATACTCAATGACAGCGTTTGAAGGGGCCAATGAATAATTTCCTATGTTAGGGAAACGATACAAAAAGCACGAATCATAAAAAGGTTAATTTATCTATGCTACAATGAAGACTATCTGTTCATTAAAATATATTACTAGGCCAGGTGCAGTGGCTCACGCCTGTAATCCCAGCGCTTTGGAAGGCTGAGGTGGGTGAACTGCTTGAGCCCAGGAGTTCGAAACCAGGCTAGGCAACATGGCAAAACCCTCTCTCTACAAAAAATACAAAAATTACCCAATTGTGATGGCACATGCCTGTGGTCCCAGCTACTCAGGAGGCTGAGGTGGAAGGATCTCTTGAGCATGAAGAGGTTGAGGCTGCAGTGATCCATGCTTGTACCACTCTACTCCAACCTTGGCAACAGAGTGAGACTTTGCCTTAAAAAAAAAAAAAAAAAAGATATCACTACAAGAGTGCAAAGGCAAGCCATGGAATATGAGAAGATACTTGCCACTTATAATCAACAAAGGGCTTGTATCTAGGATTTACTATTCCTAGATTACTAAGGAAAAGGAAGACATGCTATGGTTAAAGCCCCAAGATTGGAAGGAGGGGACAAAAGGAAGGCTTCTGGTTTGCTGGCAATGTTTTATTTATTGACCCAGATGATGGTTACATATGTTTGCTTTGTGACAGTTCAACTGAACAGTTAAGTTTATGTTTATGCATTTTTGAACAAGTGTTTTATCTCAGTAAGCAAAACCCCATTTCCTTTTTAACTATATGATAGTTTTACTGATATGTAATTAATCTATCACAAATTTGCACTTTAGTAGATTCACGAAGTTGTACAGGCATCACTACAACATAATTTCAGAACATTTTCATTATCTGAGAAAGAAGTCTCATGCCCATTTGCAGTCACTCCCCATTCTTCACTCCCCCTAGCCCTAGGCAACCACTCTTTCAGTTTTTATGGATTAGTCTATTCTGGCCATTTCATATAAATGGAATCATACAGTATGTAATTCCTTTCCAATTTTTGATTCAGTTGAGAAATAGACACCAGAATCAACAGATGAAAGTTACAACACCAGCTTTGTTGTTAGACTGGGGCTTGACCTTTGGGTAAATCAGTCTGTCTAACTCAGAGGGGGACTTGCTGCTGGATACTCTCTCAGTGCCAGTAGCAGGGACAAACAGAGAAGGAAGGCAGGCAGTGTGACTGACAACTCTCAAGTGCCCTTCCACTCCATACAAATGGAACCCAGGTAACCCATAACAAGCATTCTTTTTAAAGAGTCATGGGGCTTTCAAGAAAATAAGAGAAATATTCTCCTAAGAACAAAATAGAGATAAGGCATTTTGCTAGAATCTGAGGAGCAATAGTAAGCGAACACAATAGCCAGAGCTATCCTGGGGACAAATGTCCATATAAGCTGGGATCTGAGAGCAGGTCTGGGTCTGCTGCAAGGTGAGTGAACTGAACTTAGTTCACCCAATCAACACATGAAAAGATGATTAAACTTATTAGTAGTCAGAGAAATGCAAATTAACATTGCACGGAAGTAGCTTTTTTTTGCTTTTTTTTTTTTTTTTTTTATGATGGAGTCTTACTCTGTCGCCCAGTCTGAAGTGCAGTGGCGTGATCCCGGCTCACTGCAACGTCCACCTCCCAGGTTCAAGAGATTCTCCTGCCTCAGCCTCCCAAGTATCTGGGATTATAGGCATGCACCACCATGCCCAGCTAATTTTGTACTTTTAGTAGAGATGAGGTTTCACCACGTTGGCTAGGCTAGTCTCGAACTCTGGACCTCAGGTGATCTGCCTGCCTTGGCCTCCGAAAGTGCTGGGATTACCGGCATAAGCCACGATGCCTGGCCTGAAATAGCATTTTTTATAAGTGTATGCCCTAGAGAAACTCTTGCATATTGTATAAGAGTCAGAGAGACAAAGAATTTGTTGCTATATTGTTTTTAAAAGCAAAAACTGGAAATAACACAAATGTTTGTTTTGGGTGGTTAGATAAAAATATTATGGTGTATTCCCACAATGGACTACTATATAGCAGTGAAAACAAATGAACTAGAGCTACATTCTTCAACATGGATGAATCTTAGAAATATAACTGTTGAATTTAACAAAGCAAACTACAGAATTATGATACCATTTCTGTATAAAGTTCAAAAAGACATACCGTATATTGGTTAAATGTGGTAGGCCAGGCGTGGTGCTCACACCTATAATCCCAGCATATTGGGAGACTGAAGCGGGCCAATTGCTTGAGCCCAGGAGTTCAAGACCAGCCTGGGCATCACAGCAAAACTCCATCTCTACAAAAGATACAAAAAATTAGTTTGGCATGGTGGCCTGTGCCTGTAGTCCCAGCTACCGCAGAGGCTGACATAGGAGGATCACCTGAGCCCGGGAGGTTGAGGATGCAGTGAGCTGAGATCACACCACTGCACTCCAGCCTGGGTAACAGACTGAGACAGACCCTGTCTCAAAAAATATATAAATAAATAAATAAAATATACTTTAATATATAGTATATACAGTAAAGTTATTGTTAAGAAGCAATCGATTGATAAACACGAAAATCAAGATAGGAGTTGCCTCTGAGTGGGGTGAAAGGGGATGGGACGAGAGAGGGAGCGCACGGGAATTGGTAATGTTCTAGTTGTTGGATTCGGCAGTATGTTTTGTTTTTTTTCCATCTCCCCCCAACACACATAGTGTAGTTTTATTCAGTTTTAAACAAACTGTAACTCTTTTGGGGCAGTAAGTTCATGAGTGTTCACTTCATTGTTAGGCTTTAGAACTCCTATCTGTATTATGTATATATTATTATATATTACATAATACATTATATATAGAGAGAGAGAATGTTTCAAATATTACATGATACGATGAGAATGAGAAAGAGAGAGGGGTGGCTTTCCAGATCTACCTCTGGAAGGCAAGTCTGAGCCCTGGCCCAGGTGTCCTTAGGACAAGGAAACAGCAGGGCAGAACATACAGGCTCAGGGCAGGAAATCCCTCAAAAGATGGGAAGAAAGGGGCAGAAAGAAGCTTTTGCAGGTGATAGATATGTTCATTGTCTTGACTGTGGGGATAGTTTCATGAATGTGTACTTATGTCAGAAATCATGAAACTGGACTAAGCAAAATGGCTCCTTCCTGTGATCCCATCATTTTGGGAGGCTGAGGTGGGAGGATTGCTTGAGGCCAAGAGTTCAAGACCAGTTTGGGTAACAGACTGAGAACCCCATCTCTACAAATATTACAAATTAAAAAGTAAATTAAAAAAATTCATCAAGCTATACACTTTAAATATGTTTAGTTTATTGTATACTTTAAACATGTATCATTTATTGTACAAATAAAGCTATTAAACACAAAAGCCAGGAAGAGGTTGAAGCCATACTCTTTTCCCAGCCTGCCTAGTCAGATAAGTCCGTCTTCCTTCCAGTCCCCAGATTCTCCCTACCCCACACACAGTCCCCTTCTCCCTTAGGAGGTACATTTTGTTTCCTCCAGTCTAGTAATAGGACTTCCCCCCACCAAAAACATAAAACAAAAAGTTTTGTGAATTACTTGCCGTACACTGTTGAGTGAATTCAGTTTTTGGTTTTTTTTTTTTTTTTTTTTTTTTTTTTTTGAGACAGGGTCTCGCTGTGTCACCCAGGCTGGAATGCAGTGGCACAGTCATGGCTCACTGCAGACTTGGCCTCTCTGGGCTCAAACAGTCCTCCCACCTCAGGCTCCTGAGTAGCTGGGATTACAGGTGTGCACCACAACACCTGTTTAAAAAAAAATTTTTTTTTTGTAGAGATGGGGTCTCCCTATGCTGCCCAAGCTGGTCTTGAACTCTTGGGATCAAGTTATCCTCCCTCCTCAGCCTCCAAAAGTGTTAAAATTACAGACGTGAGCCATTGCACCCGGCCAATGTGAATCCAGTTTTTAAAAGCCAGATTCTGTATTGCCTGAGAGTAAGTTATCTAGATTGGATTCTCTACAATTGAGAATTTAAAGATAAAATAAAGTGAAAGTTCCTTTAACTTAAGCATTGTTTTGCTCATACAACGTGTAAGGCTGAAACAAGTGCCCATGGGTTTGAAATGAAGCTGTCCTGACCTAGCATTATTCTCAATGCTAGATGGTGTGTTGAGACCTGTCCCACAGAAGGAAGAGCAGCACCAGGACAAGAAGCTGCGCCTCGGAATCCACTAAGAAGGCCTGTCTACACTGCAGGGGAACCTCAAGAACTTTTCATTGCACTTCTAAAATTCAGCCTTGTTCATTCAGAAAATAAGGATGGATTTTGTGAATAATTGAAAAGATTTTTTAAGGAAGCTAATTTATTTCTAGGATACAAATGGTGTTAATAAGAATATTTGTCTTTTAGATTTATGTGTGGGTTTTGCATAATGTAGTAGTGTGTTATTTTATTACACGAAATGAGGGAGCAATAACTTAAACCAATGTAATCACCAACATGGACTGATTTCTATTTATCTTGACTTTATATTAGCCAGTTTGAAAGGGTCTGCTTCACAAGAGGTCATGCCTCTGCAGGGAATCGCACACCTTTTGAGAAATATTAATTCTTTTGAATTACAAGAGTGACAGTTAGTAAACTGCTCCAGGGAAATAAGTGTCATCTTTTAAGAGTCAGTGTATAGCAAACCAAAAGGTCACATTTATACCCAAAGCTTTCTAGTAATCAGAATTTACTTAATTAGAATTGACTCATAAAAATAAAGTTAGTGGACTTGGTCTCCATTTTTAAAGTATATTTTGTAAATGTTAATTCTGTGGTCCTGTTTATCACAGACTTTGGGTAGCAATAGGAAGAGAGTGTTATTCTGAGACAGTGTCGCTGCTTGATATCACTGACTCTTGAAATCACTAACAGTGAACCTCAAATTTGGTTATGATGTTAACAGAGAAGAAAGATTTGAGTCTGGAATATTGAAACTAGCTTTCCTAGAATTCCATTAATAAATGCTGCTCCCCCATATAGTCTTCCCTTCTGTATAATTAACATAGGTTGTCTCATGGCTTTGATCTTCAAAAGGAAGAGCCTTTTAAAAACATTTGCCAACCTCAAGAATAAATACTGAAAGTCTTGAAAGTATGGTCATTTCAGCTATTCCAGATTGCTGTCTGTGATTTCTCACATTTTTATTTGCTGAGAAACATTCAGAAAATTATTCCAGAAATGAAGGTACATTTTCTGTTCTCTCCTAGGTTAGAGAGGGGTGGCCTGGGGTGCTTCATGAGAAATGTCTCCCTGGATCTGCGGTGGTCAGGTTTGCCTCTGCTTTTGTTCCCTGCCTTTCCACCACATCACACGGCCTCACTGGGCTTCCTACCAGTTTCTCAGAATTACACGCATGACCATCCAAACATTGGCTCCATGCCAGGTTTGTGACTGCAGCCTGTGTAGGACCATGGGGAGTTCAGCGTCATCATACAAGGCAGCCAAGAACTGCCATAAACACTACACAGATGGGGAGGGCATGGGATAGGACAGGAGAGGAGGTGATGTACACTTAGAGGTAACTAAGGCTAGTTTGAAAACCGTGAGTTAAGATATTCTTATCAGTATAAAAACACTGAGATTGCTTACCTCCCAAATTGCTTTATTATATTAACTCTCATGCTTCAGCTCTTAGATTTGTTGTTTCTAACTAACATGTCATGTACACCAAACATTTTACAAATCAATCAGTAAATATTTTGTCAGACCCAAAATCCTGGCATACTGCCAGGTCTGTGGATTTGCCTGTTGGGTGTTGGGATGGGATATCAGAGGAAGAAGCATACAAGTGGGAAAAACTGTGATTAGAAAGGGAAAAATAGGCATTTCCACAGTACTATTAACAGAGGCATGATAATGCCATTTTTTTCCTTCTGTACAACTGGTCAGATTTCAATAAATAATCATTGATGGTTTACTGTGTAGCCTCAGAAGGTGAAGTCTATGAGGGCAGGGAGGTGTGTGTGTGTGTGTGTACTTTTTAACTGCTGAACCCCAGTGTCTAGAACAGTACCTGGCACACAGTAGGCATTCCATAAATATTTGTTGATTGATTGAATGACTGCTAAACACTGCTAGACTGCAGGGATGAGATGTGTGACAAATGCGTCCTGATCTTAAGACACTCACAGTCAAGTGGAAGATACAAGCATGGAATCAAGTAATTAAGAAAAATGATTCTCAGGCCAGGTGCCGTGGCTCACACCTGTAATCCCAGCACTTTGGGAGGCTGAGTGGGGTAGATCACTTGAGGTCAGGAGTTCAAGACCAGCCTGGCCAACATGGTAAAACCCCGTCTCTACTAAAAATACAAAAAAAAAAAAAAAAAAAGCTAGGCATGGTATTGCATGCCTGTAATCCCAGCTATTTGGGAGACTGAAGCAGGAGAATCACATGAACCCAGGAGGCAGAGGTTGCACTGAGCTGAGATCATGCCACTGCACTCCAGCCTGGACAACAGAGCGAGACTTAGTCTAAAAGAAAAGAAAAGAAAAAAATGTCTCTGGACCAGCAGACTATTTGTTAGAAGTGCATATTCTTAGGGTGCTCCCTAGGCTTACTGAATTAGAACCTCTCAGGATGGGCCCAGCAAGCTGGGGTTTCACGACCTTGCGGGTGATTCTGGTGACCTTTAAGGCTGAGAACTGCCATTGTGGATGTAACTGTAGGAACAGTGGGGGCACACAAGGATTTACCAGCGCTCTGGGAGTCATGGAAAGGACCCTGTAGAGGCAGAGGTGATGAGGTGGGGCCTGAGGGGATCCAGGGGTTTGCCAGGCAAACAGTGGGAATGAGACAAATTTATGGGAAAAAGTGATGGAGACAGACTGCTGAGCCACCCCAGGAGCCCGCCTGGGTTTGGAGAAGCTCTGTGGGGCACTTTTGACCCAGATCTATAAATTCCCAGTCTTCATCCCTTAGCCTGAGAAATCAGAACTTACACTTAAACAAAAAATACAATGTCTTTCTAAATTTCAAAGAATGGGAGGATGATGGTAAGTTCATAATTTGCAAAAAAAAAAAAAAAAAGCTCTGCCATTTGTTTACTGCCTAAGTGGCCACAGAATATGCTACTGTGAGGGGAGCTAAGTGTAAGCATTTGCCTGGCTTCCTTCATCCCAGTCATGCAGAACATACGCAGGTGTGTGTATTTTAATTGTATTGCTGCTGAAGCTTTTTCTTTCCTTTTTTCTTTTTCAAGACAGGGTCTCTCTCTGTTGCCCAGGCTGGAATGCAGTGGTGCCTTCATAGCTCACTGCAGCCTTGACTGTTTTCTGTGCTCAAGCGGTCCTCCCCACCTCAGCCTCCCAAGTAGCTGGGACTACAGGCACGTGCCACCACGCCTGGCTAGTTTATTTTTTATTTATTTTTTGTAGAGACAGGGGTCTTGCTATGTTGTCCAGGCTGGTCTTGAACTCCTGGCCTCAAGCAATCCTCCTGCCTCTGCCTCCCAAAGTGCTGTGATTACAGGCATGAGCCACCGCGCCTGGACAAGTTAGCTTTATTTCTGGGTCAATGAATGGTACCAACACTCTATAAACATGAACTCTATCTTTAGTGACACTATGATACATAAATGAGCTTATTGCCCCTGAATGTCTATATCTAAACCCATGTAACACTTGGGAAGGAGAAAGAAGTGAGCCCATCTTGGGACAGGAGCTCCTTTGGTGAGTGTAGCACAAAGTGATTTGTTAGGGAAAGCACATGTCTTTCCAGAAGGACATGAGCCAGAACTTTCCTGGAATACTTCCCACCACCCCATGATTCTCAGAAATTGGGGTCCAGGCCAGGATGAATGAGAAAGAAACCACAGTTCATCCCAGTGCTGACACCCATACCCAGAGAGGCCCGGGCCCGGGATGTATCCCAAGGACAAAAGGTGGAGGGAGGAGGCTGGGGGGAGTTCACTTCCTGTGGAGTGAATGGAAACAGCCTGGCTCTGCCTAATGTGCATGAGGGGCTGGGGGTGGCTTGAACAGCTTGAAGTAGCTTGTGTAGTGTGTGCGCACATTCACAATGTTAGAAAAAAACAAAAACAAGAGCTAAGCGAGAAGTCTGAAATACTGTGGTGTATGATGCTGTTGAGTTGCAAGAAACGGAAGCTCGTGAGCCGGGAGGCTTCTGTGTGGCAGATCCTAACTCCTGACCAACTTTGTTTCACCCATGGTGATAACCAGCAGAGGTTCTCCAGGTTGTTTATTTTTGAACATGCTACAATTCATTAACAAATATTTGCCAGGGCTTAGCTTACCATGAGCCAGGCACTGTGAGGAGTGCAGTTACAGTGGTGAGGAAAACCAGACACAAACCCTGCCCTCGTGGAGCTTATCGTCTAGTTGGGGAGATGGACATACATCAAGTATTCATGAAAATGAATGAAAGGTACACAGAAAAGAACTGGCCTCCCAACAAATACAGGCACATGTTTTTTCAGTTCTTCCACTTCACAGAGATCTGGTACTATTATAATTATAATGGCACCATGGACTGCACTTAGTGGACCCAGAAAGTTCTACTGGTTTGGGTTTTTTTAAAGATATCCTACACGCTTAAGCAGGGAATCTTTTGGAAACCTCTGGAAGGAGAGAACAATCATATTAAACATGCAAATAGGGCTGGGCACGGTGGCGCACACCAGTAATCCCAGCACTTTGGGAGGCTGAGGCAGGTGGATCATGAGGTCAGGGGTTTGACACCAGCCTGGCCAACATGGTAAAACTCTGTCTCTACTAAAAATACAAAAAAAAAAAAAAAAAAAAAGAGAAAGAAACTAGCCAGGCATGGTGGCGTGGGCCTGTAATCCCAGCTACTCGGCAGGCTGAGGCATGAGAATCACTTGAATCCAGGAGGCAGAGGTTGCAGTGAGCCAATATCGTGTCACTGCACTTCAGCCTGGGCAAAAGAGCAAGACTATCTCAAAAAAAAAAAAAAAAAAAAAAAAAATTGGACCATGACCCTTAACCTCAAGATTCTGTGACTTGTCAGGGTGGAAAAAAATGTATGTAAATAAGTATAGATGTGATAAGCTTTAATAAAGAGCAGGGGAATTTAGAGAAACTGTACCAAGCATTAAATGTATTATTTTTAGTAACCAGAAATTCCTTCTATTGATGTAATTAAGATTTTATAGTGTTTGAGAGGCCAAGGCAGGAGGATCACTTGAAGCCAGGAGTTCAAGACCAGCCTGGGAAACATAGCAAGACCCTGTCTCTCCAAAAAGAAACTAAAAAATTAGCCAGTTGTGGTGGTGCACACCTGTAGTCCCAAGCTGCTAGAGAGGCTGAAGTGGGAGAATCACTTGAGCCTAGGAGTTCAAGGCTGCAGTGAGCTATGCTTGCACCACTGCACTCCAGCCTGGGTGACAGAGTGAGACACTGTTTCAAATAGAAAAAAAAATGCATATAGTACTTTACTCTCAGATATGAGTGTTTCTGTTGACCAGGAATTTTACCATTCCTGGTTCTCTTTGATGCAGAGGTGGCCTTGTGAAAGGACACAGTTTCTGCTGAGCTGAACACGCTTTAGTGTAATCTGATGAAGAACTTCTATGCTGGTTGCGGTATTGTTGGAAAGTGTTCTATTTTGCAGAAAAAGCACAAATTCCACAGAGGGCAACAGTTATCCATTCACTCCACAGCTATCTATTGCTGCATGACAGACTACCCCCTAAAACTTAGTGGCCCATGCCACTATTTTATTTTGCATGATTCTGTGAGCCAGGAATTTGGGCAAGATTCAGCAGAACAGCTCTACTCCCTGTGGCACCGGCTGGGGTCACTGACGGTTGTGTGCCACTGGTGTCAGTTGAGAGGGGGGCCCAGCCGGCACAGGGACAGTGAGGCTGGACCATCCAAGGGGCTTCTTTCAGGTTTCTGGCGCCTCAGCTTGGATGGCTGAAACAGCTGGCAGCTGGCCAGGGCTCTCCAGCAGGGTGGCCAGACCTCTATGAGGTGGCAAGGGCTCTGAAAGTGAATGCTCCACAAGGATGGGCCCAGCGTGTCCCCCTTGCATCATGCTGGCTCATGGATCACTGGCCAAGGCCAGTTTCGTGGCCACACCCAGAGTCCATGTGGAGGGGCCTGCACAGGACATGAAGCCAGGAGGTATAGTTCACAGGGGACCACAAAAGTAACGTTCACTGCAGGGACAGAGCAGATCACTGAAGGGAATGCCACTGGGAATTGAGCCCCATGTCCTGGCCCCTGAGCAGAGTTCTGTCCCCAAGAGCATTACTCCTCATGGAACTTTTCACCTCCCTCACACTTACGGCAATGCTAACAGTCACTACACACGGTTCTGAGAACCTTCAAATTGAAGCCCTCATGATGTTTCCTAAGAAGTTGCAGTTGTCCAAATCCACAAACCCAGATTTTACTTGGCAAGTCTGAGAGGTTCTGGGTAACTGTATTGCTGCACAAACATGGGTATTCCTGAAAGTTTAAAGATTCATCTTCAACATGCTAGGGAAAGCCACCATGATAGCTAGTCTAATAATGCCCAGACCATCCCCTCATTGATGAATGGAAGGCTCACATTTTAAGATGAATATGGGCCAGGGAGGTTTCACCTTTCTTGGCTGAGGTTGATGCCAAAGTGATAAACCTTGGTGCTTCCTGCCACCCTGTTCCCTGGGGATGGGCCAGAATCAGATGCCATCAGGGACCCTGCAGGCAATTCTGAGAATTCCTTTTAAGAAGACACCTGCAGGAAGGGTGAACCGCTTTCTAGCCCTTCTGCAGCCAGCCACTCCCCCTGCCTTTTGATGACACAGGTTCTGCATAAGGTGAGAGGGAGGACAGGGTGACATCCATTTCTTGTAAAAATGCCTCAATGAGAAAAGGGCCACATGCATTTCTTGTAAAAATGCATCAGTGAGAAAAACAACAGCAGCAGCAACAACAGCAAATATTTACTGAATCTCCTACTATGATCCAAGCCCCCAAATCAAGAAAATGTGAATGCTGATGTAAAAAAGGAAGGTATTTGTTCAAACTGCCTGGTCAGTGTTTTTGAAGAAAACGGAGATCTCCAGAGACCCCTTTTTTGGTCCTAAGTAGCAAGCAAACGAGTTCATTAAATGTGTACTGTTTATTTGTGATGTCTCCAAGCAGAGTAGTTGGCTCTCGTTATATAACTGGGAGAATAATCAATGATTTATGCTTCTGACAGTCTTATAATAGCCATTTACATAATGGTCATGTGTATTTGTGACTTTAATACCCTCTGCGTATAGCCTTACTATTTAAATGGATTACACCATTTTGCTGTTGTGACTTTGCTTGTTTAATCATAGCTAAGACTTTTCTGAAGTCACATACTTTTTCCATTATCACAGTGAGGCGTTGGCAAGAAAGTGGGGGCTTGCTGGTTACACTTGCTGAAAATAAATCATGCGTTTATTTGGACTCTCAAGATTGGAGCTCTGAATTCACATAGTCCAGTGTTTATGCACAGAGCACCATTGGCATTGCCATTGATTAGGACTGGCATGACCACTGCCAGAGGTTTAGCAGCCCTGGCACACATCCACCAAATGCCATTTCAATCACTCAGAAATTTCTACAACAACAGAAGGCCCCCCACATGTTGGGATAGTGGGCTGCCCTTGCTTGAGCACAGCTGATCGATCCAACCACTGGTCAGCAGTTGCATCTCCTCTTCAACACTCCCCTAAAGGGACAGATCAGCCGGGCTCTGCTCCAGCATCCCCAGCGATGAAGAAGTCACCACCTCCTGAAGCCACATTGTTATTTTTATGGAGTAAACTCCTCCCCCATCACCCCCCTCAGACCTTGTCTATAACACAGGCCTCTTTGTGTCTCCTCCCCTACAGGAATGCCCTGGAGTACTTGAAAGTAGCCATTGTGTTCCTGCTGTCCTGTGACAGCCTCCCACCTCTCCTGGAAACTTACTGTGTCATTGTAGCTAGGTTTGCATTTTACAGTGAAGCATTTTTTACTTCACCTCATTAAATGTTTACACTTTGAAGCAGGGATTAGCATTTCCACTGTACGGATAATGAAATGGAGTCAGGTTAAACGACTTACCCAAGGCTACACTGCTAACGATTGGCAGAGTCAGAACATGAATCTGCTCCAAATTCAATGCCTTTCATAATTTTCCCAATATGCACTTCATTTTTTTTTCTTTTCTTTTTGAGACAGAATGTCACTCCCATTGCCCAGGCTGGAGTGCAGTGGTGTGATCCCGACTCACTGTAGCCTCGACTTCTTGGGCTCAGGTGATCCTCTCAACTCAGCCTCCCGAGTAGCTGGGACTATAGGGGCACACCACCACACCTCGCTAATTTTTGTATTTTTTGTAGAGATGGAGTTTTGCCATGTTGCCCAGGTTGGTCTCAAACTCCTGAACTCAAGCAGTGTGCCCACCTCGGCCTCCCAGAGTGCTGGAATTACAGGCGTGAGCCACCTCGCCCGGCACAATATGCAATTCGTTTTGTCCAGCCTCTCCCTCTGATGTCTTCGTTCTTCCCATTACAACTCCGCATGTCTCCTGTGGTGGAAGGCATCAGTGGCCCCAATTTTTCACCCTTCCCTTTCACATGTTTTGCCAGTTCCATCAGCAGGTGGAACTTGTTTCCCCTTGCCTGACTTTGTTTTCAATAGAATAAGGTGGAAATGTCCTCGTGTGAGTTTCGACATTAGGCTCAAGAAGCCTGTGTGTTTCCACTTTGCGTTTCTGCCATCACCAAACATCCGGAGCAGAGCCACCCCAGCTAGCCCAGCCAAGATTAGGTGACTCCCAGCCACCCCACAGACTTAGGAAGAAAACATTGGTTTTATTTAAGTTATTGCGTTTCAGGGGGCTGGTTATGCTGCAGTTGCTAAGCAATACATTTCTCCAACTTTCAAAAAGCTTCCCTTTCCCCACGGGGTTCCTTTCCCTTCATTACTTGGAAGCCCGTGCTAACTTTCTCAACATCCTCCTCCTGTTTATTCCACAAACCACTGCTGCCTTTCTGCTCCCCCTCCCCGTGGGAAGGTGCTCCCCAACTCCTAGTGGCCTAACCCTGCTTGGGCCCTGGGCCTTCAGTGTGCAGCATCAACTCGTCCTGAACCTCTCCTTTTTTGGCTTCATAACGCTTACCTCTTGTCGGCCTCGACCTGTTCTTGTGTTCCTTATCTCTCTCCTCTCCTCCCACGGCTCTTCCTGGGCCCTCTCACCTCTTTGCTTCCTCTCCAGGGCCCCCATCCTTTCCCAGGACCTCGAGGACCACCAAAGTGCTGACAACTGTTCCCAGCCTGCGTCTCTTCCCAGGTGCAGCTGTGTATGCACGCCCCTAGACGGCTCCCCCGGGGGCCTGATTCACAGCAATGATCACCAGCACGTGAAGAAAGACTGGCGTAGGGGAGAGTGGCCAGGGCTCCCGCCAGAGAGGTGTTGCAGGAGTCCAGGCGAGAAGCGATGCGGCCCAACAGGGCATTAGGGTCACCAGAACCCCCTGTCTGGGCACCCATGCTTCTACCTGCAGAGCTGGAGTTTTGTTTGCAGACCTTAGTGTGGGACTTCACATTTATCCTTATTAAATCTAGGCATGGTCAGATTGCACCCAACACTGCAGCTTGTCCTACCGCTTGCTAATTTTGTTTCAGACACTAATTAGGCGTCGCTCTCAGAGACCAGGGTCACTCAGGCATTTGATCAATGTGTTACTTGTGTCCCATCCAAGTCATCGATAATGTTGAATAGAAAGGGCCCAGCAGGAGCACAGTAAAGACTGTTACTTGTTTTAGCCACTAGAGGGCTGCATGTCCCAGAAATTGATGCAGGTGCTGCTTAGAAGTGAAACTAGGAAATGTGAGCACTGTTGGGTTCTCTGGGGTTTGGAGTTTCCAGGGCGGGGGCACAGAGGAGAGTGTAGCACACTGGGGAGCAGCAGATGGTTGTAGCATTCATGGGCAAGCAGAGGGAGGAGTAGGGGGTTGGCAGAGACCACGAAGGGCTTTAGGAACACTTCTGGGGAGCAATAGGGAGCCATAGAAGGACTTTAAGCAGAGGCCACACGATCATATTTGCTTTTTTTTTTTTTTTTTTGAGACAGGGTCTCTCTCTGTCACCCAGGCTGTGGAGCAGTGACACGATCACGGCTTACTGCAGCCTTCACCTTTTGGACTCAAGTGATCCTCCTGCCTCAGATTCCTGAGTAGCTGGGATTACAGGTGTGCACCAACACACCTGGCTAATTTTTTTATTTTTATTTTTGTAGAGACAGTTTCCAGGCTGGTTTCAAACTCCTGGGCTCAAGCGATCCTCCCACCTCAGCCTCCCAAAATGCTGGGATTACAGGCACGAGTCACTGCGCCAGCCCCTATTTGCATCTTAAAGCAGTCACTCCAGCATCCGTGTGGAATGGAGGGAGGAAGAAGGGAATTGGATGGCTGCTGGTTGGTTCAGAATGAGAAATGATAAAGGTCTAAGGTGACATCTGAAGGGAATAAAGGAGGGGACAGAGGAATGTAAGTGAACTGAGCAGAATGAGGGCAGAGTAGCAGGGGACAGAATGGCAGGAGCCACCCAACAGGAGGGGAGGGGGAGGGAATGGGAAGGAAGGGAGGGTCACCTGGAAGATGTGAGGGGGCCAGGGAGTCAGGAGAGAAAGAGGAAAGTGAAATTGTGCTTTGTAAAGAATGAGTCGTACATTCACTCACGATAGAGCATTTACTATGTCGCAGACACTGGGCTAGACCCTGGGGATACATTCATGAGGGAAACAGACACTGCCCCTGCCCTGGAGTTTTGCACCCTAGTGGAGAGACAGCCGGTATTTGGGGCGGGAGGCTCCTGTGCTGGGCCTGGGAAGCCCAGAAGTGGGTATTTAAGCTGAGAGAGCAAGGATGAGAAGCAGCAGCCAGTGAAGAAGGCTGGGAAGACTATTCCCAGCAGAAGGAACGGTATCAGGGAAGGCCCTTTGGGAGGGATGGAAAAGCAGCCAGGCTTGCTGGACTTGTTGCAGGAGGAAGGCTCGGCCTGATCCTGTGTGCTTTAAGGACAGTGGTCAGGGCTTTGGGTTTGATTCTGTGCAGCAAGGGAAGCCACTAGAGGGTTTGGGGGCAGGAGAGAACCATGACCAGATGCGACCTATGAAAAGATCACTTTGGATGCTTGCAGAGATGGGGTGCAGTCCAGGTGGGAGCCATGCAGATGCAGAGAGCTGCTCAGATGGGACACAAGTCTCAGAAGCAGAAATGCTGATGAATTGGCTGCAGGTGAGAGGCAGAGAGAACTCATGTGCCTTCCTGGGTTTCTGGCTTGAACAACTGGGGGGATTTCAGGGGCATCAGCAGAGCTGGGGAAGCCAGGTGCAGGGAGTGACAGGAAGTCACATGCCGTGTTTTGAACTGTACCTTGGAGAGAGGGAGCCTGAGAGGCATCCAGCCAGCAGGTGAGTGCATGCATGAGCTTGGAGATTGCCGAAGTCGGCCCGGAGCCACAGAGGTGGGAGCCACGGTGGGGCACGCACAGACCACAGACCTGAAGCCTTGCAGGAAGACAGGGAGATGGAGAGGAGATGCGCAGGAGACTGAGTCCAGGCACAACGGTGCTCGGTGCTCGGCTCTGAGGCGGAGGCTGAGCTGAGAGAGCACAGGAGGGTGTGGTTGCCTGGGCAACAGGAGAGGAGAGGGCCTGGAGAAGAGGCCACCCGCTCTGTCACCTGCTGCTGAGGGGTCAGATGAGCACAGGAAATCGCTACTGGATCTGGCGGCTCTGAGGCCCTGGATAGCCCTGGGAAGAGCATCTTCCAGGGAGGTGGGGAAGCCAGAGATGGGTGGGTTGTGAGGTACATCACAGGTGAGGAGGTGTAGCCCATTCGTGGAGAAATTGGAGAAGTTTTGCCCTGAAGGAGGGCAGAGAGACAGAAAAGGGGCTGGAGGGGCAGCTGAGGGATAAATGGTGCTTTTTTGACGGGTGACGCACGTCTTGTGCAGGAACTACCTGAAAACTTGTGAAGACATTAGAAAGAAGAGCCAAGACCCAAGAAGGGAATTGAAGGTGCGAGGGAAACCGTCACGCCCGCCCTGCCCTGGCCTTCTTATCCGGGTGCCTGTTCCCTGGCTGCAGGTCACATGCCACATCTTGATTCTGATGGGCATAGCACATTGACAACTGAACAAAGCCACCCGGCTTGGAAATGGTCGCTGGTCAAGGTGAAGGACACGCCTGGTGCTGCCAGATGCCACCAGGCAGCTGCAGGCACGCCCTCTTCCTTCCTCCCACACCCTCGGTAGCACAGAGCCTCATTCATCCAGGCCAGCAGGTCACAGCCATGGGAATGTCATGCTCAGTTCCCAGGGAAAAGGGCAGAGGCTTTTTCCCCTGCAGAAGAACCAGTCTGCACCTAGGGCCTTGCCCATTTTCCCCAAGAGTCCTGTGATTATATAAGCATCATCTGTCCCTGATGCTGGGGTCCTGGTCAAGACTTCCCCAGGGCGGGGCTGGGGTGACACAGCTAGACCCTGGCCTGGAGTTCAGCCACCCTTTGTCCTGATGGCACTTTATAAAAACACTGTCAGCCTAGTCTCTGGGATAACAGGGTTACAAGCCTCTGAATCACTAACTGGCCCTCAGAACTAACTAGATTAAATACAAACTTTGGGATGATATTGCGTGCACCCAGGCCAGGTGGAGACCTAGACTGAGCATGGACACTGCCATGGAGAAAGGACATGGGAACCGTGGGGTCCCCCTGCTGCCCAGCCACCCCCACACCTCGGGTTGAGGTGGGATGTAGGTTACAGATAAGGTTAAAATACAAATGGAGGCAGGTGAAAAGTTGGGTGGGTCCGGAGGTTTGAATCGCAGCAAGGAATGGATCGCTTCCTCTTCATCCAGACCTCAGCTGCTCCCTAAATCTCAGTGACCCCCAAATCGGTGCCTCTGGCCCACGTCTTTCTTGAGCCCCAGACTCATTTGTCCAATGGCTGCCTGGACATCTCCACGCCACATCTCCAGGCACAGGACACTCGTGTGCCTCTGCCCCCCATCCCGGGCTCCCTGTCTTGGCTGAGCACATCCCCTTCTACTCAGGTCACCCACGCCACAGGCCCATGTCCTCCAGAAATGGTTCAGCTATGCCTGGTCAATAGTAAATCCTAAGTATCTCCCAAGTTCTATGGCTGCTGCCTCTGGGCTGTGGGTTTGAATCCTGCACCACCATCTGCTCACTATATAATTGGGCGAGCAACCCTCTCAGTCCCTGTTTCCATGCCTGTAATATTGGGATTGTGAAAGATGTCATAATCAGAATGGAGCCACTTTTGTTAAAAACAAATCCTGATAAATAGAGCCAAGGGAAGGCCATGAAGAGAAATATTCGCATGCATAAATGCCTAATAACAAAAACTACCATGGCAGACTATGAAAACTGCAACCTTGCACAAAAAATGCTTCTAGGAGGACACCTGCCCAGTAACTGCCTGTCCAGCCTTGGACTGGTGTCCCTCTTGCAATTAACCCTTGTAGCCAAGGATCATTACTTCAAAGCAACAATACAGTCCTCACTTTCCTTCACCTTTGCCTTCCTTCATCTCCCTGAAGGCACACGTGCTTTTTACTCTGGCAGGCAAACTCCCTGGCAGTGCCCTATTCCTGAGTAAACATCACTTTCTTTGAGAGCCACTCTCTGGTTATTTAGGTTGACAGGATAATCACAGTACGCGCCTCATAAGGTGGTTCTGAAGACTGATGTTAATACTCTAAAGCATCTGGAGGGGGACTGACAGCAGCACCGAGTTCGCGCTGGCTGTTACCAGCTGGCGCTCATCATCCCACCCTCCCTCATTGTTCCCCCTCCAGGGCCGGCTCCAGAGCTCTCCCCCACCAGACACACAGGTGTTCAGGTCACTTCCTGAATAAAGGCCAGCCGCCTTAATGATGGCGTCAGACCCTTAGCTGGGCATTCAAGGCTCCCTCCTGGCCCTCTCACATCCCCACATGCCCCAGACAAAGCGCACACGCCTCGTCATTTTCCAGCCATGCTTCGTGCCCATGGCCCTCCCTGCAGTGGGAATCTCTCGCTCTGGTGACGGGGCTAATGTGGGCGCCGAATCTGAGCCCGGCACGTCACCTACTTTACCTCATTGGTTCCCACAACAATCCTGTGAGGCAAGTCCTCTTTTGGCCTGTTTCCTGGAAGCTCGGTGATTCTCAAGAGGGAACAGCTAGCCGTGGAGCCAGGATTTCAGTCCAGGTGTGGCTGATCCCAAAGTCCAGGTGGTTCTAGTTAATCCAAACAAACCTCTCATGAGTAGATGACATTTCAAAGGAAAAAGGGACCTGACGTCTCCGAGATGGGAAAGGATGGTAGCAGGGTGTATGTCAGCATCTCCCCAGGGCAGAACACATCTGGCAGCATCTGCAATGTCTGTTTTGCTAAGCATGAGCGTGTTTCCACAATTCCCTCTCTGGCAGGTGATGAATTAGAGTTGGTCCCAAGAGCACATCGTGTCAGCTGTGAGGGGAGGTGAACTGGGGCAGGCCCGGTGTGGTCGCAGCTGGCTGGCATTGTCAGAGATCTCTGGCTCCCCTTGTTGTCAGGGTTCCCCATTCCCTGCACCTCCCCCTTCAGCTTCACCACTGTGGGCCCAGTATGGGGGGCTCTGCACTGAAGGGTGCCTGCCCTTCTGTAGGTCCGCCATGTCCTCGGGGTCGGCAGTGGGATCTGCCCTTCCCCCCGGGCTCCTCACCTCCTGTCTATCCTCCCTTCTCTGCTGACTTGGCCCCAGTGCCAGCTGCAGGGGATGGACTTACAAAGGCCTCTGATTCCCCTGCCCCACGAGCTCCACCATCACAGGAGGCCTACAGTAACCTCGGTGTGTCACTCGGTGTCCTGTCCCAGGATCCATCCCTAACCAGCAAGGAGAATGAATTCAACAGATGTTAAATGAACAAATAAATGAGTAGTTGAATACATATTTTTGCTTTACAGCTTTAAATATCAGAACTAAAACTAAAAGTGATCTTATTTTTTCCAACCTTCCCTAAAGGATAAATTATTAATGTATATTGCAACATATTCTCCAAAGGGACCCTATGATCACAGTATTTTAAAGTAACACAGATGGCTCTCAGTGGAGTGATTAAATTGCATCTGTGTTACATTGGTTGATGGTAAAGGGGTTGCGGCTTTTTGTGTGTTTTGATGGCGACTTTATTTTAGGGTATTGTAACTGCACATGCTCCTCCATGAGGAGGAAGTGATGAGGGAAGGCGGGGACCCTGGCAGGTATTGGATGTGCATCCACCATGAACTTCAGCCTCTGTAGCCCCATGGTGCTGGGGCCACTGGGAAATGGTGGAATGGCTGGCTGAGTGGCAATCGCTCCTGTCAGGAAATGTAAGCTAATGTTATGTCCAACTGAAAAAGAAAGCCAAGAAAACAAAACAGGTGCAGAATTGCAATCTGAAAAAATTTTTTAACACTTTATTTCATTATTTAATTTTATTTTGTACAGATGAAGTCTCACTACGTTGCCTAGGCTTGTCTCAAACTCCTGGGCTCAAGCAATCCTGATCCCCCACTCTGCCATACCCGCCCCCCATCCCCAGCCCACCCCCATCTCCACCTCCCAAAGTGCTGGGATTAGAGGCATAAGCCACTGCCACTGCTGCAATCTGAAATTAATGCCTATGTCAAGTTGAAGGACTGCTCAAAATATTGGAGAGGTTCAAGACTGAATGTCCCTACGCTATACAGAGGTCTAATTAGATCTTCCAAACATCAGACAACCAAGTGAAGTTAAGTTACCTACCCCCTTGAATGAATCTAGCTTTTGAAATCTTTCCGCTGAGTTATCCTTTAGCGCTGGTATCCAGAATTCCTTTTTCCGTGGGGGCCGGGAGGAGATGAAGTTATCTGTCCTGGGACGGAGAGCTGAAGAATAGGCCGAGGGGCCTGAATTCGCAGCCTGGTTTCCAAAGACATGGACCTTGGGGTCAGCCCTGGCCCTAAATCCTGGCTCTGTGGCCAGCTGTCTGATCTGGAGGGAGTTACTCACCCTCTCTGTGGTCCAAGTTTCCCTCCATCAGGTGGAGACTCGAGTGAGATGTCTGTGCAGGCTTAGTGCAGACCAGACCGAACACTCAGCTTTTCTCTGCTTATTATGGCAGCTACATAACAGCAGTTTCCATGTTTCAAAAACAAAATCACACCTTGTTTACATCCATCTTCAATCTTTTCAATCTTTTTAGGTAGACTAAGTCTAGCTTTTCAGGGTCTCCCAATAGTATATGTTTCAGACCTTTATCTAACTGTGAGCCCCCAATACAATATCCAAAACCTTTCCGAAAGAACACTCATGAAGAGATGGTGTTCATTCATGCCACATGTATAATATTCTTTTGGATAAAATGGCAAAACAAGTAAAAGACATAAAATCGTAATGTCCTCTAATATAACAGGCCAGCAAGATTTGTAAATCTGTTTTGAAACAACTGTCTTTTGACATTAAAAATGATTCCAGGAATCTTTGAGTTTCATTTTCCTTCACATTGTTACAATCACTTTCAGTCTTATATAATTTCTAGACTGTGCTATGTCTCACAGCAGCTGTGTCTCATGGGAAATGCGGACAAACCAGTCTGGCTGGTGAGGGGGGCTGTGGAAAACTCACAGCCCCTCCTTGGACAGCCACATTGCTCCCCCAGAGCCATCAAAGGAGGTCTGCCTATGAGGCTGAGGGTCTGGGACATTTCCAAGGGGAGGGTGCTCCTGAGTGTTTTCTCCAGGAGCAATCCTAACTTCTGGGCAGATGCCTGGCTCTGGCCAAGAGCCTGGTCCAAGAACATTATGATCTCAGTCCCTGCTGGCCTAACGCTAGGACACTCCCAGCTGGGGAACCTCCCAGGCAGCAGTGGGGGAGAGTTCCACATGGTTTCTGATGCCCTGGACCATCCCTAGTTCACAGCCTTGATAATGAAGGCAAGAGAGAGAACAGGAATTTGGCCTCGGGCCACTGTGGGCTTGTATCTAGGGTATCCCACACTAGGTCCAGGATCTTTCAACCACTCAGAACCTCAGTGTCCTCAATTATAAAATGGGAAAGACTCCCGGGTATGGGGAGGCATCAACAGTGGGATGTGTAGATTTAGTGTTCAGTAGGCGCTGCCTAGTAAATGGTGGTTAGTGTCGCTTGGACGATGGGACGGGTGCAGGGTCACTGGTTGGTGGGGCATACAGGAAGGTGTGCTGGGGCCCTGGGGCAGCATAAGGCTTCCCTGCCTGGAACGGTGGCAAGAACAAACACAGCCACACAACATGCAATGGAATGAAACCAACCAAGAAGTGTGTGGTACCTTTTATTTAGTCAGTCTTCATTTAAATGTGTGCTTTTGAAATCACTAAATATGACCTTTTCAGAATTCAATTCTCACAGTATTTACAGTGAACTTTGTGCAAACAAATCCCCCTTTGTGCAAAGGGGGAGCTTCCTGCTCCCCCTTTCACATTAATAACTTACAAATTCAGATCACAACAAAACCCCAGACTCTAGTTTTCTGTTTGAAAGGTACTGAGCTGGGATAATGGGTTGCTAGGAAAGAGCTAATGCAAGCCCAAAGGAAAGAAAATGTTTTCTTTATCAGAAAAGAATAATAACAAGGCCTCACTCTCCAAAGGAAAACAGACGTCCCAAGATGTTGTGGAACAGTATTAAGTAACCAAATGCAATTCCAATGGTTATTTCACCTTCATTTTTTATACTTACACTCATCTCTTTTAATTAAATAAGCGAAACCAGAAAAGTGCAATTCGAAGGGACTCTGAACTGTCAGGGAATGTTATAAAAATAATGTGACGTCAGTGACTAAAGAGTGCGGGTCATCAGGCTGCCGGCCGGCCTCCTGCAAGGGCACTGGCCAGGGAGGCCACAGCTGCCAAAGCGGGGAGGTGCGCCAGGCCCCACATCACCTGCCTCGGGGTCCATGCCAGGCAAGAAAGAAACACACACCTGGGCCTAGCCAAGGGTGGTGCCCTGCCAGGTAACTCTTCAGGTACAAAATCTACAAAGGGGATCAGTCCTGGAGAACACATTTCTCTTCCCCTCTCTAGGCAGAGAAATACCTGGCTGAAGAAAAACTACACAACACTCAAGTAATGTATAAGGGAGGGTTCCTGTGGAAGGCAACGATTCATGATTTAGAAACTGAAGTGTAAAAAATACAGATCAACAATTGTGCCTTTCATTCTTGTAAAATATCGCTTTAAAATCCCGTTTTAGATGCTTGATGTCTGAAACAAAACCACGGCCTTTTAAAATATTTTTGATTCCGCCTTTTTATAAGGAAGAGGAATTAACACCTCAATCATCTTAGTCACAAGAGACTATTCAGGACCAAAACTGTATAGGCTTTCTATGTGTTCACTAAAGACTGTGATGGGCAGTTATAGAATGACAGCTTATTAGAAAAAAAATTGCTTTTATCAACATCTGATACAATGGCTCTGAAAAAAATTTATTGATGGATCTGAGAATTTTTTCACACATGAATCATTTCTCCTTCCAATGGTTATTGATACTGATAAAAGTTCCCCACTGAGACTCCCTGGACCCATGGTTTGTGCCTGCTGGGCATCCCACTATGCTGATTCCTACTCTAAAAGACACAGCAGAAAGCATTCACCCATGACCATTATGAAGGAAATATTCTGTCCCTCACTCACCCTCTGGAAGTTAATATGGAACAGCAGTGACTCTATCCAGAGCCACATGTTCACAGTTCTCTAGCAAGTAGGTCACACCCTGTGGGTCCCCTATTCCCCGTGACCCTTGTTGATCCATCCTCTTCCTGCTCAGTTGCTCCCCTGCTCACCTGGACTGCGGGAGGCATGGGCGCACCCACTGAAGCCATGCTGAGGAGCTGGGATGGAATGCAGGACAGGGAGAGAGGGGAGACTGAGCTGAGAGGGAGCACTGGATGCTGGGAGGTGTGGATGCACTGATCACAGTCCAAAGACATTGGCAGCAACAAAGGACACACAATGACTGAAAACATTAACGTTACCTTCTGGGATCTCTCAGTGCCCTGAGCGATCTGTGTGTCTACCTACAGACGGGCAAAGCATTTTTGCACCCTGGTCCCATTCCCAGTTCTCCCCTGAGAACTCAGTCCTCCTTGAAGACTTGGTGATGCCTGTCAACTGAGCTCCCATTTAGCGGCTCATGGTGCCCAGGGGCTCACATCTGCAAGTTAAAATTGCTTTTATCAACATCTGATACAATGGTTCTGATTTCACATAAATAATCACAGACTTGACTAAAATGAATATATTATTCTAGGTTAATTTTTTTCCATTCAAATGTTTATACTCCATCTACCCAGAACAATTACAACAGAAAAAATAGGCACCTCCAAAGTCTTCCCAAGAATGATGACTTTCTGAAATGACACACTGTACAAACTGGACAAATGAGACGACTGACTGTGACAGGGGCCGGGGAGCTCTTCAAGGGGCCGTTTTCTTCAAGTCTCGGATCTGTTTAATCAAGTAGTTCTTCTCGTCAGCGAACTGCTCATCATCCGTCCTTTCTTTCTGGAAGCTGCTCAGAAACTCAATGAGTTTGGGCTGATTTTTTAACAGGATCTCCACAATAGGCTGTGTTTTGTGAGGACTGGCCACAAACACCTGAAACAAAAAGAAACAAATACTTAGGAGTGCAAGCCAGGGACCTCACCCACGCTACAGCAGTGCAGGCCAGGGACCTCACCCGTGCTACTCGCGTTTCATGCGTGACTGATATTATTAATGCGTAGAAGCCCCTGACTCTAATTCTCAGTGAGGGTGATCAATACAGTCACACACCACATAACGACATTTCAGTCAACGACAGACCATGTATACGACTGTAATCCCACAGCACCATAATGGAGCTGAAAAATTCCCATTGCCTTGTGATATCGTAGGTCAGTGCATTTACTCATGTGTCTGTGGTGATGCTGGTGTAAACAAACCTACTGCCTGGCCAGTTGCATAAAATTCAAGCCCATACAATTATGCACAGTGCGTAATACTTGATAATCAACGATGATGGTACTGGTTTACGTATTTACTATACTATACGTCTAATCATTATTTTAGAGTATATGCCTTCTATTTAGTAAACAAAAAGTTAACTGTAAAACAGCCTCAGGCAGGTCCCGCAGGAGGTATCCAGAAGAAGGCACTGTTATCGTAGGAGATGACAGCTCCATGGGTGTTATGGCCCCTGCAGACCTTCCAGGGGGACAAGATGTGGAGGTGGAAGCAGTGATACTGATGATCCTGACCCTGTGTAGGCCAAGGCTAATGTGAGTGTTTATGTCTTAGTTTTTAACAAAGAAGTTTAAAAAGTAAAAAATAAAAAACTTTAAGCATAGAAAAAGCTTATAGAATAAGGATATAAAGAAAGAAAATGTTTTTGTACAGCTGTATAATGTGTTTGTTTTAAGCTGTGTTATTGCAAAAGAGTAAAAAAAGTTTTAAAAAATTAAAAAATAAACTTTTTATAAAAGTAAAAAGTTACAGTAAGCTAAGGTTATTTTTATGTATTTATTTATTTATTTTTGAGACAGGGTCTCGCTCTGTTGCCCAGGCTGACGTGCAGTGGCACCATCATAGCTCACTGCAGACTGGAACTCCTGGGCTCAAGCGATCCTCCCGCCTCAGCTTCCCCAGTAGCTAGGACTACAAGTGCATGACACTGCACCTGGCTAATTTAAAAAGTTTTTCGTAGAGACAGGTCTGACTATGACTGCCAAGGCTGGTCTCGAATTCCTGGTCTCAAACAATCCTTCTACCTTGGCCTCCTAAAGCTGTGGGATTACAGGCATGCGCCACCATGCCTGGCCCTAAGGTTAACTTATTATTAAAACAAGAAAAAAAATTTTTTAAATCAATTTAGTGTAGTCTAAGCAGTGTTTATGAAGTCTACAGTAGTGTACGGTAATGTCCTAGGCCTTCGCATTCACTCACCATTCAATCCCTGACTCCCCCAGAGCAACTGCCAGTCCTGTAAGCTCCATTTATGGTAAGTTCCCTATACAGGTGTACCATTTTTTCTCTTTTATGCCATATTGTTACTGTTATCTTTTCTATGTTTAGATACCCAAATACCATTGGGTTATAATTGCCTGCAGTATTCAGTATGGTAACATGCTGCACAGGTTTGTGCTCTAGGCGCAATAGCCCACACTATATAGCCTAGGTGTGTGGCAGGCTCCACCACCTAGGTCTGTGTAAATGCACTCTGTGATGCTCCCACACAAAGGACATCGCCTAGTGAGCATGTTTCTCAGAACAACTCCCTGCTGTTAAGCGCCACAGGCCTGCACTTCACCTTTCCTATCACTCTCCTAAGTCACTAGCTAGGAGCACGTGGGAGCTATCTGTGAACATTTCATATTTGACTTTGTTTTACTTTTAAATATTTGTTCTTAACTATAAAATCTTTCAAACAGAAAATAACATAACAAATCCAGTATACTTACCTCGCAAATTGAATAGATTTTACCATTGTGCCTCAAGAGTCTCTTTTTAAACAAACAAAACATTACAAATGGAACCAAACCCTCACCTTCCACCTTTCCCCTCCCACCTCCAGCAGTGTGCCACCATCTCTGGGCACATTTTAATCCTTATCCTCCTATTACATAGATATTTAAACATAAACAACATATAGTATGAGTGAGCTTATGATTTTTAAACATAATTTATTTTTTGAACACATAATATCATCACCTAGTTCAAAATTCAAAAAGGACAAATGTGAATAGTTCTCCTCTCACCTTCCCTCCCTGGATGTCACCAATGTCACTGTTTGTTACATATGTGAAGCTTTAAAAATTACAACTGCTGGGCCAGGCGCGGTGGCTCATGCCTGTAATCCTAGTACTTTGGGAGGCCGAGGTGGGCGGATCACGAGGTCAGGAGATCGAGACCATCCTAGCTAACACGGTGAAATCCCATCTCTACTAAAAATACAAAAAATTAGCCGGGCGTGGTGGCGGGCGCCTGTAGTCCCAGCTACTCAGGAGGCTGTGGCAGGAGAATGGCGTGAACCCAGGAGGCGGAGCTTGCAGTGAGCTGAGATCGCGCCACTGCACTCTAGCCTGGGCAACAGAGTGAGCCTCCGTCTCAAAAAAAAAAAAAAAATTACAACTGCCCAGGTCCTACCTCCCAGATACATCAACTCAGCAGGTCTGTGGTGAATGTCTAGCATTCTGTATTTCTATGAAGTTCTACAGAGATTCTTATGTGAACTCCTGGTGGAAACCATGATCTGATACTGACTGGTGCACTATTTTGTAAAAGACACACTCCTTAGTTACTACTATATACATGACCAAATGACCAGAATGCAGATCAAAGTGTCTCTGAGCCCTACAGAGCTCTCTGGTGTGATGGTCTGGCCTCCTGCCTCTGCCTGGCACCCCCTCTGCCCACCCATCCCTGTCCCATAGCTGTGCAGTGCCCAACTCTACAGGGAACACACTACGAAAGGGCTTAGTTATGGAGCAGTGGGGGTTTCATGGCTAAGCCTTTAAGGTTCCTCCACCCTAGCAAGTGTGGGGAAGGAGAAAACTACCCTAGGATGTTGAGTACCAATGTGGGGAATGCAAGACTGCGGAGGCTCCCATCCCAGGAGGTGGCGATGACATTACATTTCCGGGTTTGGAACAGGAAGGCTCATGGTGTGGGCGGCATGAGAGCTAGTCCATGAGTCAGGCAGAGAATGTTTACACGTGGTGGTAAGAAAAGCAGCATTCCAGGAATACTGAATTGTCCCACTGCAGGCTCTGAGGTGGGCGGGACAGGACGTGGGAGCAACAGTAGTAAGAATGAGTAAGGGAACGTGGGAGCTAAGGCGGCGCCGGCTCTGGAACCTGGGTTCAAATTCCACCTCTCCTACATGTTAGCAGTGTGTCCACCAGCAAAGTTTTGTTATCTAGAAATAAAAGGACCTCTGCCTGTCTGGGTGGGGAGAATGTGCCAGAGAACATCAGCAGCGTCAGCACAAGTAAGTCTCCTGAAGGCCTTCTGTTGTCACTGTATGTGGGGACTCGTGCTTGCTGGAGGCAAAGTGCCTGAACTGAATTCAAGGCCTCGTCACTGCCCCATCACCCTAATTCTGGTCAACTGTACACACGACCGTGGGCAGCAAGTTCATAGCCCTCCCAGCTGGTTGTCTTCATTCATGGGGCTAAGTGTTTCACACTCATCGAACACTTAACCCTCACAACAGCCCTGAAGTATAAGAGCTGTTATCCTCATCTGTTATTAAGGAAACAGGCTGAGTCATATGAATAAACTTGACCGCATAGTAGTATGGTTAACAGCGCAGATTCAGAAGCACACAGCCTGGGCCCAAATCCTAGCACCACCTCTTATTAGCTATATGATTTCACAAAACTTGTTTACCTCTCTGTACCTCAGTTTCTTCATCTGAAAAATGGGGATGATAACAGTACCTGAGTGCCATTAGGTAACTGTGAGGCTTAATGAGAACAGTATATGTATTCTACTCCACGCATTCAAATGGTACATGGCACACAGCACGCACCATTCAAATGCATGGAGTAGAACACATACATTGTTGCAAAATTGCTTTTGCCAGGCTCACAGAACTAGCAAGGGCTGAAGCTGAGATTAATCCCAGGATGCTTGTACTGAGAACTGATGAAATGTGACATTTTACCAGGTGAGGTTCAGAACTAGAAATCAAAGCCCACAAATCTGATACTCAGTTCATTTGCCCAATTTAGTTCTGAAATTGTTCATAAATATGATATATAAATTCTTCATGTTTCTGTTCTTTCCATGAAAGGTCGTGGACTCACTCACGCAGCAAGCGCTAAGGAATACAGAACCCTCTCTGGGAACACTGCACGTCCCTGTGGTCACGAGTGGCTCATGATGAGACAGTCTCTTGGCAGCCCACATGGCTTACTTACAGTGAGCCCACCGCTCAGCCAGGCCAGGGGACCCATAACAGAGAAGGAAAAGGGTTTCCTAAGCTTCTGCTTGGTGGGTCTACAGCCATGGGGTGACAAGGAGGAACTGACCTTTGACCTTCTGGGTTATAAAGTATCCTAGGCTCCTCTGAAACAACCAATGGGAAATAGAAATCACAAAGAAAATTAGAAAACACTTTGAGACAAATGAAAACAAAAACAAAATATATCAAAACTCATGAGATGCACCAAAAGCAGTGCTCAGGGGGAAATTTATAGCTATAAATGCCTACATTAAAAAAGAAAGATTTGGACTGGGTGCGGTAGCTCACGTCTGTAATCCAGCAGCGTAGGAGGCCAAGGCGGGCGGATCACGAAGTCAGGAGTTTGAGACCAGCCTGACCAACATGGTGAAACCCTCTGTCTACTAAAAATACAAAAATTAGCCGGGCATGGTGGTGTGTGCCTGTAATCCCAGCTATTCAGGAGGCTGAGGAAGGAGAACGGCTTGAACCCAGAAGGCGGAGGTTGCAGTGAGCCAAGATCATGCCATGGCACTCCAGCCTGGGCGACAGAGCAAGTCTCCATCTCAAAAAAAAAAAAAAAAAAAAAAAGAAAGATCTCAGATTAGTAACCTAGTTTTATAGCTTAAGGAACTAGGAAGAGAAGAACAAACTAAACCAAAGCAACATAAGGAAGGAAATAATAAAACTTAGAGCAGAGATAGACAAAACAGAGAACAGGAAAATGACAGAATCAATGAACCCAAAAGTTGATTCTTTGAAAAAAATTAATAAAATTGATAAACCTTTAGCTAGATTGACTAAGAAAAGAAAGAAGACTCAAATGCTAAACATTACTAACGGCCTTATAGAAATAAAAGGGGATTATGAGAGATGCTATGAACAATTACATACTAAAAAATTAGATAACCTAGATGATGACATGGCCAAATTCCTAGAAACATGCAGACTACCCAACTGACTCAAGAAGAAACAGAGAATCTGCAGACCTCTGACAAGAGATCAAATCAGTAACTTCCAACAAAAAAGAGACCAGGACCAGATGGCTTCACTAGTAAATTCTACCTAACATTTAAAGAAGAATTAACACAAATCTCTCTCAAATTCTTCTGAAAACTGTAAGAAATGGGAACACTTCCTAACTTATGATATGAGGCCAGTATTACCCAAATACCAAAGCCAGAGAAAAACAACACAAAAAACTACATACCAGTATTCTCTATGAATAAAAATGCAAAAAATCCTCAACAAAATACTAGAAAACCAAGTCCAGCACTATATCAAAAGGATTCTATACCATGACCAAGTGGGATTTATTCCCCAGAAATACATTCAACATAAGCAAATCAATCAATGTAACACATCACATGTACTGGGTTAAATTGTGTTCCCCAAAAAGATATGTTCAAGTCCTAATTCTCAGTATCTGTGAGCATGATTTTATTTGGAAACACAGACTTTCTTTACAGATGTACTCAAGATAAGATGAGGTCAATACTGGCTTAGGGTGGCTTTACTCCAATGACTGGTGAACTCTGGACACAGAGACGCTTAGGGATATAGAGGAGAACACCATGTGAAGATGGAAACAGAGATGCTTCTATAAGCCAAGGAGCACCAAGGACCTCTGGCAACCACCAGAAGCTGGGAGAGAAGCAAGGAAGATTCTCCCTGAGAGTCTCCAAAAGAAGTCAATGCTGCCAACACCTTGATTTTGGACTTCTGGCCTCCAGAACTGTGTTTTCTGTTGTTTTAAGCCATTTGGTCTGTGGTACTTTGTTATGGCAGCCTAGAAAACTAACACAAGTGTACCGCATTAGCAGAATATAGGGAAACCACATGATCTTCTCAATTGATACAGAAAAAGAGTTTGATAAAATCCAACACCTTTTCATGATAAAAACACTCAACACGGAGGCTGGGTGCAGTGGCTCACACCTCTAAACCCAGCACTTTGGGAGGCCAAGGTGGGCGAATCGCTTGAGCCCAGATATTCAAGACCAGCCTGGGCAACATGGCGAAACCCCCTCTCTACAAAAAATATAAAAATTAGCCAGGTGCCGTAGTGCACACCTGTAGTCCCAGCTACTCGGGAAGCTGAGGTGGGAGGATCAATTGAGCCTGGGAGGTTGAGGATGCGGTGAGCTGTGATGGTGCCACCGCACTCCCACCTGGGCAACAGAGTGAGATGCTGTCTCAAAAAACAAACAAACAACAAAAAAAAAAACACTCAATATAGGACATTTGGATATTCACATGCAAAAGACGAAGCTGAGCCCTTATCTTACTCTAAATAAAAAGTAAAATCAATCAAAGACCTAAATATAAGAGCTAAAATTTTCACAGGAAAATACAGGGTAAATTTTCATAATGTTGGATTTGGCAATGGTTTCTTAGATATGACACCAAAAATACAAGCAATGAAAGAAAAAACAGGTAACCTGAACCAAATTGAAAACTTTTGTATATCAAAGGATACTATCAAGAGAGTGAAGAAAACACACAGAATGGGAGAAAATATTTGCAAATCATATATCTGATCAGTGTCTTGTATCCAGAATATATAAAGAACTCTTACAACTTAACAACAAGAACAGAAAACCCATTCCAAAAAGGGGAAAAGAACTTGAACAGACATTTCTCCAAAAAAGATATACAAATGGCCAATAAGCACATTTTTAAAATCCTCAAAATCACTAGTCATTATGGAAATGCAAGTCAAAATCACAATGAGATACCACTTCGCACCCACTAGGATGACTGCAAAAACAAAACAAAACAAAAAAACAAAAACAAAAAACTCTGACAGTAACAAGTGTTGCAAAGATGGACGGAGATAAATTGAAACCCTGGGCCAGGAATGATGGCTCATGCCTGTAATCCCAACACTTGGGGAGAATAAGGTGGGAGGATCACTTGAGCCCAGGAGTTCAAGTTCAAGACCAGCCTGAGCAACACAGCAAGACCCTGTCTCCACAAAAAATTAAAATATTAGTTGGGCATTGTGGTGCACATTGTAGTTCCAGCTGCTCAGGAGGCTGACGCAGCAGGATTGCTTGAGCCCGAGAAGTTGAGGCTGCAGTGAGCTGTGATCACACCACTGCATTCCAGCCCGGGTAACAGAGCAAGACTGTGTCAAAAAAAAAAAAAAAAAAAAAAAAAAGAAAAGAAAAAGAAAGAAAGAAAAGAAATTGTTGCTGGTGGGAATATAAAACGACACAGCCTCTGTGGAAAATTGGCTGTTCCTCAGTAAGTTCAACAATGAATTACCATATTACCGAGCAACTCCTTTCCTAAAAATGGAATACATTGTTCAAACAAAAACTTGTGTAGTAGTGTTCATAGCAGCACTATTTACAATAGCCAAAAGGTGCAAACAACCCAAATGTCCATTAACTGATGAATGGATAAACAAATTTGTGGTATACCCATGCAATGGAATATTATTTGGCCATTTAAAAGAATGAAGTACTGGGCCGGGTGCAGTGGCTTACACCTGTAATCCCAGAGGCCAAGGCAGGTGGATCACTTGAGGTCAGGAGTTCATGACCAGCCTAGCCAGCATAGTGAAACCTTGTCTCTACTAAAAATACAAAAATTGGCTGGGTGTGATGGTGGATGCCTGTAATCCCAGCTACTCGGGAGGCTGAGGCAGAAGAATCCCTTGAACCTGGGAGGTAGAGGTTGCAGTGAGCCAAGATCGTGCCACTGTACTCCAGCCTGGTGACACAGCGAGATCCTGTCTCAAAAAAATTAAAACAAAATAAAAAAAGAATGACGTGCTGATGGATCATGCTACAACATGGATGAACCTTGAAAACAGTGTATGAACAAAACACCACACAAAAGGCCACACACTGTATGATTCTATTTATATAAAATATCTGGAATAGGCAGATCCATGGAGCCAGAAAGCAGACTAATGATCGCCAGGGGATGGAGGTGAGGGGCAATGGGGAATGACTGCTTACTGAGTACAGGGTTTCCTTTTGGGATGATGAAATGTTCTGGAATTAGATATTGGTGACAGTTGTACAACATCGTAAATACACTAACTGTTACTGAATTGTACACTTTAAAATGGTTAATGCTGAATTTTATGTTATGTGAATTTTACCACAATAAACTAAAATTGTTACTTATATTAAAAAAAAAAAAGGGACTCCAGGCCTGTTTATACAAACTGCCTGATGTTTATGTAATACCTATCAGAAATGTGTGGCTGCTCTGGTTACCATTTGTTTACAAGGGAGTTGCTGTGAAGTTTTAGCTAAAAATTGCCTGGCATTTTGTGGTGACTACATAAATAACTCATGACAGTCTTTCTTTCTAAAAAAAAAAAAAAAAAAAAAAATTAACTATAATAGACAAACTGATGTTGCAAACCAAAATAAATAAATGTAAAATGTACTGGAATTTGCAGACAGGCATCACTGGTTCAATTCCACTGAATTCATTCACTGTACCATAAACCTAAGGAAAATGCTAAGTTTGTGCCCAGGTTTTAAATTTTTTCTTGTTTTTATTTTTTATGGCTTCTGAACTCTGCCGCCTCTAAAAGTAGTTGCTGACTCGAGTCAGCTAACGCAATAGTGCATGATTCCCTTGGGGCAGCCAGGACACTGGTCAAGGCCTGAGATTAACGCACTGATGATAAGAAACACACTTCTAATTCAAGGTATATGGAAGCAAGTCTTTTGAATATTATGTCCAGGGTAGAAATTTTTTTGGTTGTCTTTGTTGTCCCCGTTTTTTAAAAAATCTAATTTTCAAACCACCCCCAAACAAATGAAACTACCCAGGACGTCTCCTTTTAGAATGCCGCCTTATTGCCTGTATCCCTCAGTTTACATAACATGCCTGAGAGATGTGATTTGTGGAGTTCTCAAGCGTGGTAAGAGGAAGGCAAATATCATGACCACAACTCAAATATTTTTAGTTTAGAAGACTGAAGATATTGCACTCTCCATTTTAAAACTGAATGCATTTCATGGAAAATAAAATATCTACATCTTACACACATATCCATTAATTTCATTCAAATTCTATTTTGCCAACAGGGATTGAGCCAGACAAGGTATGGGGAGGTTAGTCTTCTGCGTTGCTGACCTCACTGCCTTTGATGCGTGCTGCAAGCCTGGAATGCTCTGTATATGCTCCTGTTACGGTTACGTGGAAGCTACTCCAAGCAAAATCCCACCCCATCGAAGGGTCATATAAGGCAACCATGTCCTTATTCATATGACTACACATCTGAGTAATAATTTAGAATATTTTGACACAATACTTGCTAGTACTGATCAGAGACTATTAACTTTTTCCTGTTTAAGAAAGGACTTGATTGTTAAATCTGCAAGCTGGTTGGGTGTCTATAAGCATCACTGGGCCCACGACAGAATTAGACTGGACCCCACTGCACATCGAGGGAGGAAGAAAAGCCCCAGGAAGGAAGTGAGGGTGGTGGAGGCCAGCAGCCTGAAAGTACAGGATGCTCTAAAAACATCTAGTATCTCCTGAAATCCTCCTCCTCACTGCCACCATTCTTACCATCACTCTGATTACACAAGTGATACATGTGGAAAACTAGTGAAATAAAGAAAAGCACAAAGAAGAAAGTAAAAAAATCACTGACATAATTCCTCCACCCAGAGATAACCCCTGTGAATATCTGGTGTATGTATGTGCAGCATTTTTTTCTTGTGCACGTCGCTATTTGTAGAAATATTTTAAACAAAACTGGGCTTGCATTCTGTACATAGTACTTTGTAACCTACCTTTTCCTTAGTAATATGTTTTTTAATGCTTGTACATTCTTCTTACATTACATGAGATGATCGCCATTTCAAAAAGATAGATATCGTCTGCTGAATCCTTGCTATGCACTGGGCATTGTGCTAAACAGTTTATACGAATTGTATTCTTTTATCTTGACAACGGCTCTGGGAGGAAGATACAATTTTTCCCCAATCTCCAGGTGAGGCTGAGAGAAGTTAAAGCAGCATCCCTGACCACTAGGCTGTGTGTGCAGCGTGCGCCTTCCGGGCTGTGCTGGGTGCTTCCGCTAGTGACTGCACGACAGTATGGCTGCCAGCTTCGCCCTCTCCATGTGTGGCAGTGACCGACTATTTCGTTCAAATGTTCTTAACTACTTATCTAAAGGTAGAGGCAAGGAGGGGAAAAGGGGCTTGGGGTCAAGCTATAATCACGTTTCTCATCTTTAAAACTGTTAAGTAAACTAGTGGATCAAAGAAATGGGAACGCCTTCTTTCCAAAGTTTTTTCAGCATTTTAATGTTGCCTTTAGACAGCTAAATGCAAGGTGGATGTCTGGACACTTCCTTAGAGTAACAGAACACGTTGATTTGAACTGAACAATTCAAGCCTGTAGGCAGTTTTGTAAAAGGAATATAGCATCGTGATTACCTATATCTCACGGAGTTTTTAAAAAGTTTTTCTTAAAAACAGCTTTATTAAAATTCAGACTATATAGTTGACTCATTTAAAGTATACTTTTTGATGTTTTACAGTATATTCACATAGTTGTGCAATCATCACCAGAATCAATTTTAGAACATTTTTATCATCCCCAAAAGAAACCCTATACCCATTAGCAGTCGCCCGCCCCCTCCGCACCCCAACATGCTCCCAGCTCTAGGCAACACTAATCTACTTTCTGCCCCTAGAGCTTTGCCGTATTCTAGACAGTCATATAAATGGAATCATAAAATACGTGGTTTCTATGACTAGCTTCTTTCACGTAGCACAATGTTTTTAAGGTTAATCCATGTTGTAGCATGTTACGAATGCCACATCCTTTTTGTGGCCAAAATTGGATTGGGTTTTGAAAGTATTCAATGAGTATGTCCTTGTAAAGTGTTTAGCAGAGTTTCTGGCCCGCAGCAACTGCTCGTTAACAGTTGCTACTTCCTTCAACGTGAAATCACTGCAGTGTCACATACAGCAGTAATCGCTTTCCCAAATATTTACTGTTATGCAGATGCAAGTTATTAAGATTCATATTTAAACCCAATAGCTCATTTTAACTATTTTGGGTAAAATATTTTATCCTCCATCCAAAGAATGAGTATACTAGTATTTCCTCTAGTAATACTGTAAAAAGAGGAATTCATACTTCTAATATACTTTATCACAGTCAATTGTAGAAAGAATAGACTCTTGTAACTGGGAGGGACCTCAGGAACTTAGCTAATTCATCCTTCCACTTCAGACACAACCCACGGGTAATTCTTGGCAAACAAGAATTGATTCCTATTAGATCCCCTGAAAAGGTGATTCTATAACCATCCTCAATGACCTATTCCAGTGTCTACAACTCCCGTTCTCAGAAAATTGGTTTTATTTATAGTCACTCTCCGCAGCCTGTTGAGATAGCTGCTGTTGGCTTGCATTATGATATTCTATGAAACATGTGCTCTGCCCTCAAGTACCACTGTTAAATTTCTCTGTCAGTCTTCTTTTTTGGTGCATAAGTGTTTTTAAATCTTCCCACATAGGTCTTGTTTTTCAAATAGCTCAATCATCTCTGTGGCTTCTCTCTGCTGAGCCTCTCTGTATTCTCTATACCCTCCTCCAGGTAAGCACCTCAGAGGAACTGTGCAGTCTCCTTTCCTAGGATCCTTAAGGAGAAGTCATTTACCTGATGACATGGCCAACCTCAAGATTCCCAGAGCTGTCAATATAAACTTCATCCCGGTGAAATCTGACTCGAGTTGAAGAGAACACTGGCTTTGTGCATCAGGGGCCTTCACTCTGCTATCACTTGCTCACCCTGGATTTTTCTGCTCTTTGTGCCATCACTTTCTCAACGATTTTATTTCCTTCCCAGGTCTGTGATACTGTACTTTTCATCACTGAGCTTTTAGCCACTTATTCCTCGTTTCATCTACAATGGACAAATACTACAGCCATTCAGAATCCTTATTCTTCCCGGAGGCCTTCAGCTCCATCGGAAGGTCTGGCGAATGTGATGAGCACACACGCTGCTGACCTCATTCTCCAAGCCTCAGATGGAAACGTGGACTGGGACTTCCCAGGGGAAGCCGCCTGCACAAAACATAGATTCCAGACCTACACATTCTCGCTTTCTGAATGGAATATGCCAGGAAGGAAGGATCTAAATATATTCACAAGTCAGAATAGTTCTATTTAACATGACAATGCTTCTCAAACATTTTGTCAGAAAGATTTTTTTAAAAGACACTATATTACTACCCAGGACTCTGTTCTTGTCCCAATATTTGAAAACTGAAATGAGTCCCTCCAGGTTAGCATTACCAGATTTAGTAAACAGAAAGAGAGGATGCCCCATTAAATTCTGTTTCAGATGAACAATGAGTAATTTTTTTAATGTTAGTATGTTCCGTGCAGTGCTATACTTTGGCCATCTCAAATTCAAATTGAATGGGGCATCTTGTATTTTATCTGGCAATCTGGTTCAGAGGCACAGAGGCTCTCAGTTTCCTTCCTTTGAGAAACACATATTGGCTGGGTGCGGTGGCTCATGTCTGTAATCCCAGCCCTTTGGGAGGCCGAGGGAGGCAGATCACTTGAGGTCAGGAGTTTGAGACCAGGTTGGCCAACTTGGTGAAACCCCATCTCTACTAAAAATACAAAAAAAAAAAAATTAGCCAGGTGTGGTGGTGGGTGCCTGTAATCCCAGCTACTTGGGAGGCTGAGGCAGGAGAATCACTTGAACCTGGGAGGCAAAGGTTGCAGTGAGCCGAGATCACACCACTGCACTCCAGCCTGGGTGACAGAGCGAGACTCTGTCTCAAATAAAAAATAAATAAATAAAAATAAAAATAATTCTAAAAAAAGAACATACGTATTAATTTACTTACTCAGACATTAATTAAATATTTAAATAGCGACTATGTGCCAAAAACCCTTCTAGCTGTTAGGAGATAGAACAGAGAAAGAACAAATCAGAGGAAAATTCCTGCTCACAAAGAGCTTCTACGAAATACAAAGGTCTAGCAAAGAGGCACTTTGCCATTTTGAATTTACCAGCCTCAGTTCCCCACATATAAGTGGGGCTATGTAGAAGAAAGAACACGGGATTTGGAAGCAGAAGATGGCCTTGTCTGTGAGAGCTCAGGCTTGTCACTTAATCTCTCAGACAGTTTCCTCGCCAACGAAACGGACACCACATCTGCCTGACTTCACAGATGGGGTGAGGATCACATGGAATTGTGTCAGGGAAAGTGCTCTGTAAGCTACAAAATGTTAAAATGTTACTAACATTATTGTTAATGCAATTGCTTTGGTATTTTGGAAATCAAATCTTTGGGATCTACAAATTTCATATAATTGTGGAAGTTACATAGGAAACTAGACATGTATCCCAAAATTACATGGAAAAGCAACTTAAATTTTTTTATGCTAGGTAATATTCACAAACATTAAGTATAGGCTGCATTTTCTTTATATACTACTGCAAAAATATTTTGTAAAGTAGGTAACAACATTATAAACATTCAGTAGCAGGATTATCAAACAGAGCAGTAAGTAACATATTTATATACTTGTTTGATGATGTTGCTAAAGTTTGCCAGAAATACCCATTGCAAACCTTTCTATAAAGAAACATAGAGTTGATTGTTTTATGAATTTTTAAAGAAAGTCTTTTTAAAAATAGAAAGGAGAAGTGAGGCCTTAATTATGACTTTCCACATTTTCTCCTTGGCTTCTTTGTTAAATATGCAAAAGGGTAAAATAAGATCAAATGAGGACACGATAAAGCTGAATGTTCGACACCATTTAAAAGTAGTTGGTGAGACATTAAGTCAGAAGTTGGTACACTTTTCAATATGCTGTTACAATTTTAGGGGAAATTATCATTATTAAACTAGTTCATAGCCAATTCCTAAATTCACTTGGTCTCAATTGCTTTCTCCATGAGTACAGTTAGATTTGGTACACCATGACCATAGTAGTTTGGTGTGCTAGAAAGTGGGTCCTTCAGCCAGGAGTGGTGGCTCACGCCCGTAATCCCAGCACTTTGGGAGGCTGAGACGGGCGGATCACCTGAGGTCGGGAGTTTGAGACCAGCCGGGCCAACATGGCAAAACCTCGTCTGTACTAAAAATACAAAAATTAGCTGGGTGTGGTGGCACATGCCTGTAATACCAGCTACTCGGGAGGCTGAGACAGGAGAATCACTTGAACCTGGGAGGTGGAGGGTGCGGTGAGCCGAGATCATGCCATTGCACTCCAGCCTGGGCAACAAGAGTGAAATTCCATCTCAAAAAAAATAAATAAATAAATAATATAAAAAAGTGGGTCCTTAAGGAAGTGAGTAATTCACGGTTAGTCCTTCACTAAATTCATCTGTAATTTTGCTTATTTTCAGTAAGACCACACGGAAACTATTCTCATTCTTGTTCTACATACTTTTTTGGCTGAACTGTCAAGCCGACTTTTATATTCTGGAATAAGCTGGGGACAGAACTTCTTGTTTTGAAGGGAATAGCTATTATAGCCAAATGCTAGGATCTGAGTGACAGACTAGTGCCATATCTGGCACTGGCCATGCCTAAGTTCCAGCAGCTCTGAGCGAGCAAACGACACAGACCATTTTCTTACACCTTACATGGTTTGGTGGGAAGGGGCAACACGGCCCTTTGCTATCAAGGTTAACAGGGAAAGGAAAGGGAGAAGATCATCTCATAATGCATCCCTCAATCCATACTGGACACATCTCTGGGAGAGTCAGGACCAGAGACAAAAGTCTCCTGAACTAGTATCTTAGAATTACACTTCAGCACTTTCATTTTGCAAGTGAAAAAATGCATCCAGGTGGATTTGCCCAAAGTGGCTGCTGGCAACTGAGACAGAACAAAGACCTTGCTCTCTTGACCTCCATCGGGGCTTTCCCACCACACTATCCTGCTCACCAATAGTAGGAAGCACGTGCTGAGCCTATTAGCAAGCTAATAAGAGTCAGCCATTAACAATCCAGCAAAGACATTTTCAGGACTGGGTTCCACATTCTTTGCACCCTACGGAAGATGCTCTGGGGAAAAAAACCTATTAATTAAATGATGTGAAAACAATCCTAGGACTTAGCTGTTACTTTTTTCTAAATAACAAAATATTTTTGGCAAGTAAACAATGCAGTTCATACTTCAGTGGAAGGAACACAGCCGGGGTACGGGGCAGGCCAAGTTACACACATACAAGTAAACAAGTGGTCGACTATTTTTAAATGTACCTACCGTGTCCAATGATTAGGTGACCCAAATTCTGATCTTCTCAGAGGATGGAAATAGGTTATTTTTATTTTGCAACCCACTGTTTCCTTCTATATATAATACTGCATTTTTGAACAAAATTATATGAAGTTTATTCTCATTTAAAGTTCTGTGGGAGCTGAATGATATGATACACAGCCTTCTACAATTCCTTCGGTCCAAGGGTCTTGAGAGGGCCTACCATTTTATAATGTGTAGGCATTTTCCAGGCCTACAGCACTCTATTTTTGTTTCATTCTTTTTTTTGAAACTTTTTATGAAATAATTCTAACACATGGAAGAGTACAAGAGTAACATATCAGACTTCATATTCCCACCATTGGCTCTATCAAAATCTAATATCTTTTGCCATACTTGCCTTCAGATTTTTTTTTAAATAAAATATTACAGATATAGTTGAAGGCTATTGGACACTCCTGTATGATATCACTTATTCTCTTCCCTACTTCTTCTCCTGAGATGACCACTATCCTGAATTTGGCATTTGGCATTCCCATGCATTTTGCAATTTTGTTTGTTTTTTTGAGACATAGTCTCGCTCAGTCACCCAGGCTGGAGTGCAGTGGCACAATATCGGCTTACTGCAACCTCTGCTTCCCAGGTTCAAGTGACAATCCTGCCCTAGCCCACTGAGTATCTGGGACTACAGGCATGCACCACCACACCTGGCTAATTTTTGTGTTTTTAGTAGGGACTGGGTTTTGCCATGTTGGCCAGGCTGGTCTCAAACTCCTGGCCTCAAGTGATCCACCCACCTCCACCTCCCAGAGTTCTGGGATTATGGGCATGAGCCACCATGCCCGGCTTCTATGCATGTTTTTGGACTCTAACTGCATATATATGAATCCACACTTAGTGTTCTTTTGCATGTTTTCAAACTTTAAATAAATGACATATTTAAATATTTGGTCATTCCACTCAACAAAATGTTTCTAAGATTAGGCAAAGCAATCCACATAACTCTATTTATTTTAACCATTATTATGAGCTATTGTATTTGTGTAGCACAATTTATTTTCCCAGTCTCCCATTGGTGCCCATGTATGGCTTTTCCAATTTTAAACAATGTTGCAATAAACATCTTTGCACAGTAAGTCCTTATTTAAGGTGGATAACTTCTTAGAAATTTTAACTTTAAGCAAAACAACAGATAAGGCAAACAATTTTTCCATCAAATTTACAACAAAACATGGTTATTCGAGGACTTGCTGTAATGTACATGGTTTTGTTTAAAGTCTGCTTCCAAGCACCTATCAACGACTTTAAGAGAGGATTTACTGTACATAACCCCTTATGCACACATCCAAGAGTGTCTCTAAGAAACTGCTTAGAAATGGATTTCAGAGTTGAAGGGTATCCACAGCTTCAAGAGTTTATTTTCCTAAACTGTTCTCCAAAGTGATTATACCAATTTACACAGTGTATGACAGTTTCCACTGCTGTCCAATCCTACAAAAATCTGATATGGTTGGACATTTTCGCCAATATGAAGAACATAAAGTGGTATCTCATTGATATTTTAATGGCCATTTCCACAATTACAAGTAAGAAGAACACCTATTTATTGGCCAATCAGGTTTCCTCATCTGTAAACTACCAACTTGTATCTTTTACCTATTTTTCTGTTATTTGTCTTTTTCTTAAAGACTTGTCAGTTATATATGTCACATTCTATCCTGTCTTTTCAGTTTATGATTTCTTTTTTGAACAGAAGTTTAAAATTTTAGTGTGGTCACATTTTTAAATATTTTCTATTATGGCTGGGTATGGTGGTTCATACGCATAATCCCAGCACTAGGGAGGCCAAGGCAGGAGGACCACTTGAGCCCAGGAGTTTGAGACCAGCCTAGGTAAAACAGCGAGACCTCATCACTACAAATAATAAAAATAGAATTAGTTGGGCATGGTAAGGGCAGGCCTATAGTCCCAGCTACTCAGGAGGCTGAGGCAGGAGAATTGCTTGAGGCCGAGAGGTCAGGGCTGCAGTAAGTCATGATCACACTACTGCACTCCAGCCTGGGCAACATAGTGAGACCCTGTCTCAAGAAAAATTTCTATTATGTTTTTTGACTTTTTATTTCTTTTTAAAGGAATTCTTCCTACCCCAATATTATATAGACAGCCTCTTATTTTCTCTTCTAAAAGTTAAAAAAATTGCTTTTCTAGTGCAGATCTTTATCTAGAACTTATTTTTGTGTATACTGCAGGGTAAGATTCTCTACACAGACAACCCATTATCCAAGAAACATTTATTGAATATTTAACCCTTTCTTCACTGGTTTATAATCCCTCCATGATCAAATATCAGGTTTCAGATTTATATAGGTTTATTTCTGGGCCCTCTACTCTGTTTTGCTGTTCTATTTATCAGCTTCTAAGGCAATACAATGCTGTTTTCATTTACTCTAAATCCATAACAAGTCTTAATATCTGGTAGAGAAGATTACTTCCTTCTTCAAAATTGCCATAGATAATCCTAGGCTATTGCTCTACCACACAAATTTTAGAATCAGCTTGTCAAGTTCCAGGGAAAGTCCAGTTGGGATTTTGAATGGAACTGAATAAAATTTATAAATTAGTTGAGGATTTTAACTGCTCTAATGGGCTTCTGGACAATAAATATCTGGGCTGGAGCTTCCAGAGAGCTGAACACATGGAGACTCCTGAAGGGTGGCTGCTCAGGGAAGGCATGGAAGCTCCATGCCCCTTTCCCCATACCTTGTCCTACATATCTCTTCAATTAAAAAATATATATATATATTTAAAATATATTTAAAATATATATTTAAATATATTTAAATATATAAAAATATATTTTTATATATTATATAATATATATATTTTATATAATATATAAAAATATATGTAAATAAAATATATATTTTTATAAAAATATATTTAAAGTATATTTTAAATATATTTTAAATATATATATAAATATATATATATAAAATGATGTAATAAATATCTGGTGGCTGAAAGATCAACTAAAAATGTCTTACTTTTCAAAGCAACAATTACCTTATAAACTGCCATGCCTCCCATTTATGGACTTACAAATTCTATCACTAAACATTCTTTGTAAAAATCGAGATCAGGTGCCATGGTTCACATCTATAATCCTGTAACTAGGCAGCTTAACTTCAAAATGCATTTAAAACATTTTTTTCCCTTTCTCTTGGGTTTAAGAATGTAACCTTGAAGCAAACTGCAGAAGTGTTTTCCCTTAGTCTTAAAATAGACTCCACGACCCACCCCTTTCTCACTGTCTATACTCCCTTCACATTTATCTAACTGCATGCTAGTATCTAATTATCTGCCTACTTAGAAGTTCCAGGGGCTAAACGTGAATCTTGAGTCAGACAGACCAAACTTGGAGACCCAGCTGCAAAATTCCAGAGATAACCTCAAGGTGGCTAGTCAACAACCCAGCCATCGTTGAGACGATGCCAGCCTGCTTTCCACCTGGACTGGGACCCAAGACAGCTACCAGAACAAGAAATACAGACACTGTACTCAGCATAATTTTTACATGCCTTCCATATCATGTTTTCTCTTTTTAAAACCTTGCCTTGCCCCTAAAATTCAAAGTAGTTGTGTTGGATGGGAATCTGGCCACTTTCCTATTATTACTTTTGGCTAATAAAGTAACTTTCTTTTTACCAGACCTGCCTCTTGTTAACTGGACTCTGCGTGTGGTGAGCAATCCGACTTGTGTTCATTTACAATCCCAGCACTTAGAGGCTGAGGCAGGAAGATCACTTGAGCCTAAGATTTTGAGACCAGCCTGGGCAACACAGCAAGACCCTGTTTCTTCAAAAAATAAAAAACTTAGCTGGGCGAGGTGGCACGTGTCTATAGTCCCAGCTACTTAGGAGGCTGAGGTGGGAGAATCGCTTGAGCCTAGGAATTTGAGGCTGCAGTAAGCCATGATCACACCGCTGCACTCTAGCCTGGGCAACAGAGCGAGACCCTGTCTCTCAATTTAAAAAATACATAAAATTTATTTTTTATTTAGAAAAATATTTATTTTTTTATTTATTAGAAATTTATTATTTATTTTTTATTTATTAGAAAAAAGAACCAAAAAAATCTGGAACTCTCTGAATGCTTATTTCCACTCTAGGTATCTATCATAAGATAAGAATCTTAAATATTAAAAAAATTAGCTGGATGCATAAAATGCACATTGTAGCATTACTTAGAGTAGGAACCTAAATATCAATGACACAGGACTATTAAACTAGAAGAAATATACCCAATGATACACTATGATGGCGAGAAATATACTGGCTCTAAAAACTATTTATAGCAATAATGAAAATGGTTACTTATGGTATAGCATTAAGTAATAAAATTAGGATATCAATTGTTGGTACGATGTGAATACAGCTGTAGAAAAAACTCTGGAATGTGTGCACTGAAGAATAAAATGTACTAAACTATTTACAATAGTTAGGCCAGGAATACAGAATTACAAATAGAATTCTCCCACCTACCCCACCTGTTAAAAAAATCTATTGTAGGGCCAGGCGCAGTGGTTCATGCCTGTAATCCCAGCTCTTTGGGAGGCTGAGGAGGGCGGATCACGAGGTCAGGAGATCAAGACCACACTGGCTAACACGGTGAAAATCGCTTTTACTAAAAATAAAAAAAAAATTAGCCAGGAGTGGTGGCACACACCTGCAGTCCCAGCTACTCAGGAGGTTGAGGGAGGAGAATCGCTTTAACCTGGGAGGCAGAGGTTGCAGTGAGCCGAGATCGCACCACTGCACTCCAGCCTGGGCGACAGAGTGAGACTCCATCTCAAAACAAAAAACAAAAAAAACACTATTGTCTAAAGGGGTTACTTTTCTATCATAACAAAATACATTGTAAAAAAAATAATAATATTAATAATGTGAGTAGTACCCAGCTGTGTCTTCAGGGCGTCATTTAAAGTTCGAAGAGATAGTGCTTGTAGGAAGCAAAGCATTCAAGGCTGACACTCAGGGTTTGGGATCTAGCTCAATCACTGATTGTTTTAGAAGTTTTGGGAAAGAGTATCATGCATTTTCTCCGTGAAAAAATAAAAATATTTAGATGTATGGATTAGTCAGCAAACCTTTATGAATGGGCATTCATTAAGATAACTCTGAAATTTCATCTAAATCATGCAAAACACAAAGACTGCCTATTTCATTTTCTTTCAAGTATGAAGGAGAGTGAAGAGCAGGGAGTTTGCCATTTGGAACTGGAAAAAAATTGCCTACAACATTGTTTCCAGAGCTTGTACTTTTTACCTTAAAAACATGAAAGGCTTCAAACTGGATGTTGGGACTTTTATCCCGAAGGAGGTTCATCATGAGTTTCAGGTTCTCCGGCTTGCTGATATACTTTGTCATGATGGCAAAGTTGTGACGGTCCAGGATGAGCTCCCCTAGCAGCTAGAGGAAAACACAAAACCAAAGCTATAATCTCAGAGCCACCTGATTCAAAATATAGCTCACATCTTCTCACTGAAAAACAAAATATAAATGTGAGTAAGAATGGTGTCGTGAAAAAAATTAGAGTGTCCTTAAGTGCATCTCAAAGCACAGGCATAAAAGCAATAGTTATTGAGCAATTTTTTCACACTGCTTTGCTGATGTCAGTGCTTAGTACCTTTTTTTAGTTGGTCTTTGCTGCAGCTCACCTAGAGCTAGGCAGAAATAAATTTATGGTTTTCAATACTTACTTTAATTATCTTGCTTCGCACTAATGTATTGCTCCATAGGCATTCAGGTAGAAGGAATAACAAAATTGGTACCATAATGATACCTTCTTTACCTGCATAAATGTATGCTAGGAGTTCACTATTAAGACAGTTTGTTAAATGACTCTTACATTTCCCCTGACTTTTATTATAAAACCTGATATAAAGTCAGAAAAATAATTGACCCCAAATCTGTATCAAATTTAGTAAGTGCAGCAAGTTTTTATTAAAAAGCAAAGCAAAACATTTTTTGGTGACAAATTGATAGTTCCCCAAATACAGCATTACCCTAAAACAAAATAAAAATACCCAAAGTAAGAATAGTTGAAGACCCTCTAGCAACATGGCTGAATGTATTGTTGCTCTATCTTAGAAACTTTTTGCTCTCACCATAATTCTGGAGAACAGAATTATAGCCCCCTGGCTGCTGTAGCAATTCCTAAAGCTTCAGCAGCCAGGGGGCTGAAACATACTGTAATATAACTTTATATAGAAGATATGTTTAGTTTTCAATTGTCCTATTTACTGGACTTTTTCTGAAGGCCTCAGGGGAGTAACACATCATTACATGGTTACAGAAATCCTGGATGGGAAGAAAAGCGCACATCAAACTGAGGGCCAACTGCCTATCAAAGGAGTCCCAGATGTGTGCAAGCATCTGGCTGCCAGTAAACCACCACCTTGCCTGTGATGTATCTTTTGTGTATTTAACATGAAAGAAGTATACAACCTGAGGTTATTTTAATGCATGAAAATAACGTTTGTTAAACCTGAAAAAAGGATGACCCCTGTTGGATGTTGGCTGGTCACTAGTTATTCTCATACACATGGAATAGCAACCACGTAGTCAAACTGTTAATCTGCAACCTCCTTCACCTTTCTGCAGCTTCTAACATTAACCTAACACCTTCTGGAAACTTTCTTTGCTCCTGGTTTCCTACCTCGTGCAGCTTGTTCCTTTGCTACCTCTTTAATGGCTCCCTTGCCTTTTGCACTACTTATGCAGCAATTTTCCAAGCTGTATACTTGGATCTGCTATCTTTTATCTCCCAACAGTCTCATCTATACCCATGGGTTCAACTGTAACATCTAGGAAGATGTCTCCCAAATCTACATTTCTAGTCTCCACTTCTTTCCTAAACTCTAGACCCACATTTCTTTCTTTCTTTCTTTTTTTTTTTTTTTTTTTTTTTGAGACAGAGTGTCACTCTGTCGCCCAGGCTGGAGTGCCGTAGCGCGATCGCGGCTCACTGCAAGCTCCACCTCCCGGGTTCATGCCATTCTCCTGCCTCAGCCTCCCGAGTAGCTGAGACTACAGCCACCCGCCACCATGCCCGGCTAATTTTTTAGTATTTTTAGTAGAGACGGGGTTTCACCATGTTAGCCAGGATGGTCTCGATCTCCTGACCTGGTGATCCATCCGCCTCGGCCTCTCAAAGTGCTGGGATTACAGGTGTGAGCCACCACGCCCGGCCTCTAGACCCACATTTCTAACTGCCCACTGGGCAGTCCCACTTGAACACTGCTGGACTGTCACACTTAGCGTCTCTAAAACCAACTCCCTGTCTTCTCTTTGTTAATGGCACCAGGAGCTGCCCTCCTCCGGTTGGGAAGAGAGCTGAAGTCTTCCTTAGCTCATTTCTTTCCCTTGCTCCTCACATCAAATCTCCATCTAAGACCTACCAATTTTCTGTTTTTAAGTGTTTCTTGAACACCTTTTTCATTCAATGTTCACAGCCAGTAATCTCATTCAAACCCTCACTACCTTTCAGCTGACCTACTGCCACAGCATGCAAAATGGTCTCTCCTTCAATCTTCACCTAATCCAATCCATTCTGCATATTTTGTCAAAGAAATCTTCCAAAAATCGGTATTTGTTACCAATTCCACTTAGATTAGAAAGTGAATGAATAAACAAGCAAATTCCTAGATTCCCATAGATTTAGAAAAAAGTAACTCATTAAGATGCCGTTCCCAGCCTCTGTGATGTGGAATCATCTCTCCTGCTTCCTTTCCTCGGCTCCCTTCCTCCATCTTCCCCACTCTCCTGTCTCTGTGGCTTTACTTCCCCAGCTCCAAAATCTTGAGAAACACTTTCACCTCTTCTCTGCCTGTTCAAACCTGGCCCATCCTCTCAGAACCAGCTCAGACATCGTCTTCAGGAAAGCCTTTCCTCTTCTCTACAGTTGACTTTGCTTTGCCTTGTAGTGCAGAGTTATTTGTGACCCTGTTTAAAGAATAAGCTCCATAAGGGCGTGTTTCAAATCCCCTTACAACCTAACTGTGTGATGTGCATGGGTATTGTTGGGGAAATAAAAGTCCTACCCACATATCCAGAGCACAATACAGTAACTCATCTCTGAAAAAGAGATTGCAAACAGACAAAACTATCCCTTATTACAGTCGAGAAGCTAGAATCCATTACATACATATATCCTCAAGATGAAGGGTAACCTGTCCACTGGGGGAGGACCTGACTACCATTTCTGTGCACTCTTTCATGGTTCGCCCTAATGCACCTAGCAATTGAGGTGACCATTTGTTTTAGCTATTTATCTGAATAATAAAACTTCTCTTATCTCTCTGACAAGCAAATAGTTGGAAAAGGGCACCTAGGTTAAACTCTCCTTGTGACAGAGAGATAGTATTATCTTCCTAGATGCTTATATTTCAAAGGTATAGCTTCCAGACCCTCCAAAAAGAAAAAACAAAAACTAAAAAACTTCTGGGTTGTAAGCCTGTCAAGAGACTTACTTATCTTCTAAAGATATATACAAAAATAATCAAATACTAAATAGACACATATATATCATATACACTCATGTTAAAAGGCTTCAGCAAAAGGAGAATTTCATTTTTGAAAATTTACACACACACACTCAATAAACATTTGTTGAAGTTATATTTATGAGTTAAGTTCAGATTAGGTCACTTCAATTTTTATTACCTGGGGATACCTACATATAAATCTATCCAATCTATCCTCTGCTAATAGAATTTCACAATTTTTCTGAAACAATTAATTGTGTTAATTCAACACTAAATCTTTTAGCCATTAAATGTTAATCTATTTTAATATTAACAATGACAAAATGCTGCATTCCAGAATAATACAAAGCACTATAAAGCAATACTATACCAAGTAAATGGAAAACACACATATTTTACTTCTTTAAATTTCTTATTTTGTATGCCTCATAGTACACAGTTAAGCCATGCAGCAAGTGGAAATAAGTTTTTTAGAAACCTAAGTGTTTTAATGAAATTGACCAGAGCCCAAAAAATTCCCCAGTTTCCACCGAGCTTCTTTTGAATTATAATCTTTCTTGCTGGTAATTAAATGCCAGCCCTCTGCAGAAGATAAGGAAAAAATTCCTAAGCTCTGTCACATGATGGAAACGAATTTCTCTGTTAATTATTTTTTATTGACACCAGGAATTAAGCAGTGCAGGAAAATTTAGAACATGATTAATAAAAGGCAGCAGGTAGCAACTACTTTGGAATCAGAAAATAGCCTACTACTTAAGACAGTTTATTACTTACAAAGTTGCTATATAATAATCTAACCTCTCTTGTTTCCTGCAATTATGAAACATCTATGTAAAAAGTATTACAGAATCCATTTATATAGAAACACAGTTGTGTCAAAATAGAATATACTGCTACCACAGATCTAATTACCAAAAGGAAAAACCAAAATTGCATCAGTGGAGCTTCCAGAATGTTTTTCTAGCAAAAAAAAAAAAAAAGAGTAAACAATATTTAATGAGCTCTATGTTTATATATGAGCTTATTTCACAGTTGTCAACCTTTTTGTTCGCTTGAACAGAGTGATGCAAAACCATTTTGGCAACATCTCTTCCTATAATCTAACATTTAAAAAAAACCAACTCTCCAGTAACCATTGTAATACTTTCTGCATTCTTAGGTAATTTATCTGCATTTTGTCAGGCATTTTTTTCCAGTGTCCCATCAATTCTTGGTTTTACCATGCTATAAATCAGATATCCATGAGATGCCTAACTGTAAAGATTTTAGGAAGGAATAGCAGCCAAATGGTATGTCTGGGTGAATTAATGAAAAACAGGAAAGATGCCTTGTGAGTAGGCTAAGGCATCTGCAAATAAATAGGAAATACAAACAGCTTTCTTCCTCCAAATTTGGTTCAATTACCTTAGTTCACATAAATCTCTCAATTTTGATCCAGTATCTGATAGACTCCCATTGAAAAAAAGGAAGGATTTGGAGAATTTATGAGCAACTTCCTATATGCTGGACCTTCAGAGCACTGTCACCTCTGTTTACTACTCCAATTGCCATCTTCCTTCCAGGGCCACTACTCGTTGTATGATGGACAAGCTTACCTCATTTGGCTATCCTTGTGGAGCCCTACAGATAACCAGTTCTGTTCTTTACGTATGCAGCTGTATAAAGAGAATACATCCTTATCTTCATCTGCTCTTAGCAAGCTTTCTGGACATGGGAGAACACAGCGCTGAAGTCACTCTCTGCCCAAAGGTCAGTTCCACACACAGTTTGGTCTCATCACTACTTGGCTTTTTTTCTAGATGGGGCTCCTGGTATGAGTTTCTACACAAAGGGGAAACTCAATAAAAAGTGCTGGATGGCTGGCTGAAAAATGGCCTCCCCATTAACACCCAGTGAGGGTACAAATATAAAGGAAACCAGGTCATGGCTGATGCAGGATCATGGGCAAAGTAAACTGACAAAAAATGTGATACAAAACAGATTGACGTTATTGTCTTAGTTTAAAATTATACTCCAAATTTAGAAGCAAATGCATTGTTCTATGAATGCCATCATCTTGACATGTAAAAATAACATAAGTGTGTGACACTATATCCCAAACCTAGAAAAAATAGGAAAAAATGACAATACAAGTGTGATGTTTAGCAAGCTGGACCATCATATGAGTTGCTGCACTAAAAACAGTCAGTTTTATCATCTGCTGAAAACATTCTTTTTGTGGGATTCTGAGTGGCATCTGAAGGACAGAGATACAACTCCAGCCCACATCTCCCTCCCCTCAGGGGCTCTCCCACCTCCCCCTGGCCACATGGCTGCTTCCAGGCACCATTCCACTGTGGGAGAGAGGGCCACTCATAGATGGATGTGGTCTTACTCTGTTCGGTTCCCTGTCATTTCCACAGCCAGTTAATAGGTGCATAACCTCAAGTAGCAGATGTAACTTGGTTTCACACAACACACACATACACACAAAAACACCCTTATCAGAGCCATCTTAATTTTCCATAAATTTAGCCCTCTGTTTAAAGATCAACTCATCAAGGACTTCACTGATCGTCTAGCTGCTCTGGCGCACACACACACACACACACACACACACACATACACACACGCACACGCCTATCTCCCAAGTCGCCGCTTTCTGTCTCCTTTCCCTACTCTTCTTTTTAGTACTTAAAACCATCTGAAAACTATGTATTTATTTGTTTATTTGTCTATTGTCTGTTTTCCAACAACAGAATGTGAGGCCCAGAGCTGTTCTTGGCTGTCATCATATGTCTGGAGAATGAGCACATAAATATTTGTTAACTAAATGGAATGTCTTATTACCTCCCTCACACCTCCTTCTCCAATAATTCATCAAACTATGCTATTTACGGGTAATTGAGAATTGGCTTTATTTTCATTTCCAGCTAGCTGCATCGTCTTTTAATCTCTTGCCAGATTCTGTTTCAGTGTAATCCTGGCAGTATTTTAGAAAAGCAAAATTTCGGTATATACCCAAAGGACTATAAATCATGCTGCTATAAAGACACATGCACACGTATGTTTATTGCGGCATTATTCACAATAGCAAAGACTTGGAACCAACCCATATGTCCAACAATGATAGACTGGATTAAGAAAATGTGGCACATATACACCATGGAATACTATGCAGCCATAAAAATTGATGAGTTCATGTCCTTTGTAGGGACATGGATGAAATTGGAAATCATCATTCTCAGTAAACTATCGCAAGAACAAAAAACCAAACACCGCATATTCTCACTCATAGGTGGGAATTGAACAATGAGAGCACATGGACACAGGAAGGGGAATATCACACTCTGGGGACTGTTGTGGGGTGGGGGGAGGGGGGAGGGATAGCACTGGGAGATATACCTAATGCTTGATGACGAGTTAGTGGGTGCAGCGCACCAGCGTGGCACATGTATACATATGTAACTAACCTGCACAATGTGCACATGTACCCTAAAACTTAAAGTATAATAATAAAAGAAAAAAAAAAAAAGAAACTGTAAAAAAAAAAGCAAAATTTCGTATATGCGATCATGTAGTCTTCTGATATATCTGTTTGTTAGAAGTGATTTTTAAAAAACATTTCTCTTCTAATTCTTAGGGAATGACCATGTTTCATATTTCAGAATCTCTTCTGTAAATATCATGTGAACATGTCATGTTAAGTGGTGGAAGTATTTTAAGCAACCTGCAGGAAAACACTGACTGTCGTGAATGCTCAGGGAATGGGACCTGGTGATGAAATATAGCATAAAAAATTCTTTAGGAAAATATGTTACAAATCTGGCAGATAAATGCTTCCCATAAAACAGAAGCCCCATAACATTTCAACTATATAAACATAATTTGATAGTAAAAAGCTATTTTATACTCAAAAATACAGATATTAAGAATTTATCAATTGCTGTGCTTAAAACTTAGAGGAAAGGTTTAATTTTTGCATTTTACATGTCTTTTTTTTTTTTTTTTGAGATGGAGTTCCGCTCTTGTTGCCCAGGCTGGAGTACAATGGCACGATCTTGGCTCACTGCAACCTCCACCTCCCTGGTTCAAGCGATTCTTCTGCCTCAGCCTCCCGAGTAGCTGAGATTACAGGCGCCCACCACCACGCCCAGCTAATTTTTGTATTTTTAGTAGAGATGGGGTTTTGCCATGTTGGCCAGGCTGGTCTCGAACTCCTGACCTCAGGTGATCCGCCCACTTCGGCCTCCCAAAGTGCTGGGATTACAGGCGTAAGCCAAGATGCCGGCCTCAGCAAAAATATTCTAAATTTTACTTATCATGTACTTATATTGTTACTTCCAAAAGCAAGACAGGACACTTACATTATTTTGCTATAAAATACAGTCATAACATAAAATATAGTAAATACTTCTAAAGTTATTTAAAAAAGGGATATTTTAATTTTTCTGTGTTTACTCATATACTAATAGACCCGTCATTTGCTAATGAGATATAAACTTACGGGGACACTGACTTAAAGAAATTTGATATTACCTTTAAAGACTGTCTCTTAGTAACATAATTCTCAGACTGAAGCAATTTCTCATAGTCTTCAAAAATCTAATGAAAAGAAAATACACATTAGAGTGTAAAAGCAGCAGTGGATTCTCCATATTAGGCTGGCTTGCTTTCTTTTTCAGGAGCAAATTCCCAACTTCTGGCCATTTTACCATCCTTCTTTACATGTGAAGACACTGGGGGACAGGGAGGTCAAGAATTACAAGAGACATCCTTCCCTATTTTATTTTAGTTCTGCAAATTAGATAAAAACCGAGTAATTTTGAGTCCTTCCAATAAATCATTTTGAATAAAACTTCTGGTAAAAGTTGCAAGAGAACTCATTTTATGCCATTTTAAAGAAATCTTTATGTAAGTAGCCTTGCTGGTGGCTATGGGTCCACAATTTGGGAAAATATTAAATACACTTAAGGCTTCACTTGGCAAGCCATAAAGAATCAGACTGTTCAATTCACTGCATAAACAGATAAAGAACGAGGCAACCTTTGTTGCATGACGGCCCAACTAGTCTCTCTGGAGCACTTCACTCTCACCGGAAGCTGGGGACACTGGTGCACGAAGTCTTCTTTCCTAACATGGTCACCAACCATGGCCTAGCCCTTCAGTTTAACACAGAGTGCTGGCGTCTGGGGAGGCTCAGCATTCACTTCCATCAGGTGTGGGCACACAGCTCATAGAGCACTGAAGTGGGAGGAATGAGCGCAGCCAGGACGGAGGACAAGAGATCAGGAACTGAAGAGGGTGACAAACTCCTAGCCCTCGGAGAGTCAAGTGCGAGGGGAGAGTGTGTGCCGCTGTGTAATGAGGGCAAGCTGTGCATGCTGACAATCACCGATGGAGAATAAAGTGAAAGGTAAAAATACAAAGGTGTAGCTCACATTAAAATCACAGTAATTATACTCTTTAATATGAATGACTTATTTATTCTATCCTGAAACACAAGGAGAATTTTGTGGATCATTAAATGCATCAGACAAGCCTTGTGATAAATTTGAATAGTAAATATAAAATGCAAATACATGTATGTGGTATGACCTACTCCCGAGTCCATCAGCTTTATTACTTTAGAGTCATGCATCATGTGCTCCAGTTTCATGGCATACTGCTAAAGAAATATCAGCTAAAAGAGTCTGAAAGGTTTGAAGGGGCATGAGTTCTCAGAGCTCGCATTCAGGCCAATGCAGGAGCTTCAGCAGCTGTGAAATTACTAAATTACACAAGAAGTGATATATGGATGTAAAAACAAAATTAGGTAAATAAGGAGTCAAAAAGAATGAATTTATTAGTCTCTCAAATTGTCATGTATTATACCTGAACACAAAGCATTACTGCACAACACATTTACCTCATTCATTCTATAGGAAAAAATAGTAATTAGATAATATTGTAGATTTATCCATGTTATCTTAGCCTTTTAAAAATGTTATTTCTTATAAATGTGACATCTAATGAATCTTTCCTTAACATTCCATCTAGCATATATAGTTACTGAACAACCAAACTATACATTAACAGTTCATTTCCTAAATTCAAAAATAGACAATTTTCTTTTCTTTTCTTTTCTTTTTTTGAGACCAAGTCTCGCTCTGATGCCCAGGCTGGAGTGCTGTGACGTGATCTCAGCTCACTGCAACCTCCGCCTCCCGGGTTCAAGCAATTCTCTGCCTCAGCCTCCCGAGTAGATGGGATTACAGGCACCCGCCACCACATCTGGCTAATTTTTGTATTTTTATTAGAGACAAGGTTTGACCATTTTGGCCTGGTTGGTCTTGAACTCCTGACCTCGTGATCCACCTGCCTCTTTCAGTCTTTACATTTTGGGATGCCTCTAGCAATAAAAATTATTCTCCTTGCAGTAAAATGAGGTTATCAGAGGCTGGGGAAGGTAGGAGGGAGGGAGGATGAAGAGAGGCTGGTTAACAGGTATAAAAATACAGTTAGAAGAAATAAGTTCTAGTATTCAACAGCACAGTAGGGTGACTATAGTTAATAATTTACTGTATATTTCAAAATAGCTAGAAGAGAAGATTTGGAAAGTTCCCAACACAAAGAAACGATAAATATTTGAGGTGATGGGCATCCTGATTACCCTGATGTGATCATTACAAATTGTATGCATATATCAACATACCTGATGTACCCCATAAACATGTATAATTATTTTGTATCAATTTAAAAAATCATTCTCCCCTCACATTTTACACTTAAAACAAATACTCTAGTTGATTCTATGGCTATTTCCTTTATAACATGAGGACATAAAAATCACTTTTGATTTTATAATTATATTGCTAATTCCTAATCTTAAATTGAAGGACAACTGGCAAAAATAAAATTTATTTTATTTATAATTAAAAAAGGAGTAGTTAAATATTTGTGATTTGAATGTGTGAAGATATACTATTGATAGGCAGAGTAGGCCACACCTTCCCAGTATTCAGGAGTATGTTGCAACCTTTTTCTAGGATATAAATAATTCAGAGACTCCTTGAGGACTATTATTAATATTTGTTTGCTACCACTGGTCCATATGCCTATTATGTGCCCAACTATACTGCATACCGTTGGGAAGGCATAAAGTCATAGTAATCATCAAAAATGTACTTCTTTTTGTAAGCACATGTAATTTAATTCAATACTAAAGATTTCAATCAATAAAGATACTTTACCTTAATTTACTTATTACTACCATAAATATCATATACACATGAAATTGTTTTTTGCTTTTAATAGATGAAGACAAAAAAATCCACTCATCATACCATATATATAAACATTTAGAACTTCTTGGTTTAGGCATCAATAATACAAATAGTTAAGTGCTGCTTTAAGACAGCAGATTACATTCCTGCTGTTAGGTGTCAGGCACTAGACTGGGTGATGGAGATAGAGTAGTAACATTAACTAACACATGTAAAAATGCCAAAAATCCCAGTAAAAAATAACTGTGGCTGTTGCTAGGATGAGGATCAGAGACTCCCCCTTCCCTAAGTCCTAGTTTAGATGCATGCTGTCCAACATAGGGCCATACGTGGCTACTGAGCACTTGAAATGTGGCTAGTCCAAACTGAGATGTGCTGTAAGTGTAAAATACACATCAGATCTCAAACACTCAGCATGAAAAAAGGATGTAAAATAGCTCGATCATTTTTCACTTCATCTTAGCCAAAAGACCGAGAAGCGATGATCATTTTCCATATTGATTGTACATTAAAATAACATTTTCCATGTGTTGGGTTAACTAGATGTATATTATTAAAATTAATTTCACCTGTTTCTTTTTACCTCTTTGTGTGGCTAACTAGAAAATTTTAAGTTACATAGTGGCTCTCATTTCTGGCTTGCATTATATTTCTACTGGACAGCACTGAGGTAGAGCATCTGAACCAACACTAGAACAAAACATACAAAGTTTTCCTTCTAGGTTGGTGCTATATTTTACTGTATAATGCTGCTTCTATTGCTTACACATTTAGTAAAAGCATAGTTGCTTTTGGATGGATCTGTCACCACCAAATGTATGACACTGCATTGGGTATTAGGAAAACAAGTAACAACGATTAAAAACTAATACTGAGTGCTTACTCTGGTACTGTGCTGAAAACTTTAAATCCCGTCAAATTCCCTCAACAACCCTATGATGCAGGTATTATTACTATGTTCATTTTGCAGTGGGTGTAGTAACTTGCCCAGGGCCACTAAGGAGGCAGGTCTTGAAGCCAAGCAAGCACGAAGACTCTAAAGTCCATACTGTGCTCTTAACCCTGTGTCCTGCAGATAAGATTCCTGCCTCTTAGGGGGTGCAAGGGCCAGCCAGAAAGATACAGACACACCATAATAATACAAGGTGAAAAATAAGAGGGAGCCAGAGAGAGAGAGAAGAAAGAGAGAAGGGGAGAGGAGAGAGAGGAGGGAGAAGAGAGAAGAGAGGAGAGGGGAGAGAGACAGAGACAGAAAAAGAGAGAGAGAGAGAGAGAGAGAGAGAAAGGATGCATGTTTTAGGAGGGGTAGGATTAGGGAAAGCTTTCTAAAGAGTCATATTTCAACCAAATCTCAAAAGGATGAGTTGGATTCACTGTCAGGGAAGGGAGTTGCAAGATAAAAAATATTTCTGGTATTTTTACTACTAAGTAAGACTAATTATCAACCAAGTAAAATGATGTACTTTAGTGAGGGTGGGGTTCTCTTCCTTTTGGAGTTACCTACTGCCTCCTTTGATTTGCAACATCAAAGCAAGCAGGAGCTAGTCATTTATTGAGCTTCAGAGCACAACACGAAGAGATGTGAAAAAGGTGAAAGCCCTGACCTCCTGCCATCTCAATTTTCCATAAAATTTCCTGATGACCTGGTTTCCAGGTAGACAAATCAGGAGTATGGTTGAATGCGATTGATTTCGCTTGTGGCTAATTCACAGGGGCAATTGCTCATAGATCTAAGAGGGAGGGAGAGAGAAAGTGGGAAAGTCTTTAAAAATGATTTCTACTTACAGTGTCGTAATTTTGTTCTAAGAAGTCTGCTACCAACACTTTATGTCTGGTTAGTAAATCCTAGAAAAAGAAAAACCAAGTGAAACAAAACTGTTATAGCTATTAATATTACAAATGTCTCTTTTCTAAGGTTTAAGAACATATAAAAGTTGCAGAAGAACATTTTCATTTGCGCCACAAAATTATTTCCATTCCTAGCTTAGCCTAAGATGTGAAATACAAGTTTGTTCCATGTTAGAAAAGAAAAGCTCTGGTGTTAAACCTAGTGTTTCAAATTCATATTGTTAGATTTATGATAGAAATAATTTAACTGGTGAAACAAATGGAACTTGAGATGAGTTAATTTTTTTTTTTTTTTTTTTGAGATGGAGTCTCACTATGTCACTGAGGCTGGAGTGCAGTGGCATGATCTCAGCTCACTGCAAGCTCTGCCTCCTGGGTTCAAGCGATTCTCCTGCCTCACCCTCCTGAGTAGCTGGGACTACAGGCGCCCGCCACCACACCTGGCTTTTTGTTTTTGTATTTTTAGCAGAGACGGGGTTTCACCGTGTTAGCCAGGATGGTCTCGATCTCCTGACTTTGTGATCCACCTGCCTCGGCCTCCCAAAGTGCCTTAACCACTTTTAAAATGGGCGCTTCGGATACTGGAAGCATAGGACTGACATTTAGCAGTGTCAAACCAGTATTGTTCCTGCTCTTGGGTTAATGGGATGTGAGGTGTTGTGCAAGTTACTAAGTAGCACAATCCATCCTTTCAAAATTGAAGATGAGTAGCCCTATCTTGTGGCAGATATAAACTTGCAGAAAACTGAACAAAGCATGAAGAAACATTTGACTGTCTTCAACTCATATCTAAATTATATCCTTAACTGACTTTAATGTTGTAGGAAAACAAGCCTCACTTAATCCCTTTTATATGCTTAGAGGCTAAATGCCCTGTCTAGGTGCTATGAAAAATTTAATTAAAAACATAACAAGAATTTTAAAGTTTTCCAAAATAAATTCTTTTAATACATATTTAATTAAAATTTCCTAAAAGCATATGGAAGGTACACAACATAACTTCACAAAGAAAAGGCAGATAACAACCATAATAAAACCCACTTATTTCTACTTTAATTTTTTAAAAAGTAAAATATTTAAAGCATTGTGTACTATAATTTTCAAATTCAAAAATAATAAGAGTGGCTCTTAATTCCCTATTGCTATCACAAAACTTGATCAACCACTGGGCCTATCAGTGGAAACATGGTGTTTTTCCCCGCCAGTGGAGCAGAGCATTCATTACCATTCTGGAACTGAAGTTCTAAAATGGAAAACCATTTACAGGGGTTCCATTCCCGCCCCGTCAAAGGTCTTGATTCAAACTAGTTCCTGCATCAGGGGACCCTTGAAAGAGTAAGGTAGTTCCACAGGATCCTTTGAGGTCCCTACTCTTTTTTTTAAAGGATAATATTGGTGTCATGCTTTCAAGCATCCCTCCCCTAACATCATAGAAACCCCATGAGCAGTAATAGAAATTTTCTGAGCTGAACCAGGGCAGAGGGAGCCCCCTCTATGGGCTGCAGCAGACACTGTGGATTGCTGCACCCATGTGAGTTCTCTACCTGCTTCAACTATCGTCAGCCTTGAAAGTGAGGACTGGGTTCCCCACACTGCAGGCCCAGCGCACATAGCCCCAGTGGCAACAAAAAGAGCAGGTTGCAGATCGGTGCTGCCTTGAAAGGTTGTTATCATACATTAGTGTTACCCCAAAGAAAAAGGGATCAGGAGGGAGTTAGGTTAAAACCAACACTTTCAAATTCCAAGGGCAAGAAAACCTTGAAACAGCTTAAAAATCCAGTATTAGGAAACCAAAATAGGGTGGGGTAGAATTCCTCCAGCATATATATATATGCTATATATATATATATATGCTATATATATATGCTATATATATGCTATATATGTATGCTATATATATGCTATATATATGCTATATATGCTATATATATATGCTAGATATATATATGCTAGATATATATATATATCATATCATGGATACAGCCAATAAACAATGCGCACATTCCCTCTCTCACGCCCACATTTCCACTCCAGTGTGTAATAGGATTGATACATGGATATACCCTCAAATTTATGTACATAATAAATGTATGTACAAACCACATATACATACACACAGGCTTATGTACACATCATACATAGACAAATATAATTGCTGCATTATAGATCACATAACTGAGTGAAAAAAAAAAAAAAAGAAACCACAAAAAAAACAGCTAGGATCCTACCCAAGAAGGAAAAGACAGAAAATTGTGAAGGAAAATAAAGTTCAAACTCCAAAGAATTTAGAATTTAAAAACCTTAATTCAAATAGTGTACTCTTTCATCCTACCTCCTAACAATTCTGTTTTGAGAGGCCTAAGTTTTGCATAGTATATTATGCTGAAAAATCTGATATCTATATTTTTAATGAATACTGCTTGAGAGAAACTTGGGGTAGGGTGAGACAGACACTTAATTGCAGGGACATAAAAGGCTGAGGAGCCAGCGACAGCTGCCGTTTAGAGGGCTGACTGTGCTGGGGAGTGTACCGAGCACTTTGCAAATACAGTTTCTGATCTTCACAAGTCCGTGAAAAAGGGATGATTTTCTTCATTTCAGATGTGGAAAATAAAACTCAAAGGTTAACTAAATTGCTCAAGGACTTCCAGCTTATCAGGTGGCAGAGAAAGACAGAATTCAAACCACTTCTATTATGGGAATTTTTAGAGGGAGGGATGAAAGAGATTATGGTTGTACGGAATCCTTTTTGGGAAAAGACTTTTGGTAGACAAATCTATGCCAAAATAAAAAACTAACAATATTACAATATTAATAACTAAACTGAGCAACAGTCCCTTTAAGAGCTCAAAACCAAAAAGATTAGGAGGTTATAAAAAAACCCAAAACCAATGCCAAAATCAAGTCAATCATCCAACCAAACAAAACCCTTTGAAACCAGCTACTTTAAAAAAAAAAGTGATTTATGGTCATTGTTACATTATATTAACCATAAGCATTTGGTAAAATAAAGAAAATTGGTGTTTCCAAAACTGACAGCATACTAGAAAACTTTTTATGATTATTTAGGTTTTAAAGGATTGACTTAAATTCAATGGAAAACTGGCTTAAATACAAATCAAAACATCATTTATTTTTGTCATTCAATACTGTTGCTGAAAATTAAATTGGGCTGAATATATGACAGCAAGAAATTACTATCAAGTACATTGTATTCTATCAAATGTTTAAAAACCTTTGGGGAAATTTTCAGAAATACATATTAAGTATTTGCTTTCCTCCTCTATTGGCGTTTGTTCTATGTTTGTAATTATGTGAAAGCTTACTTGTGTTTTTTTAAAAAATGAATTTACTTGTTTCCATGACAGCGAAGAGCCATCTGATAGGAAAGGGGAAAAAAATGGGACTGTAGTGTCTATTATTAGCAAACACCTCCTTAGTAGTTTAGACATAGACATTTTGGTAGAAAGAAATGGAATCATCCTTTGTCATTCTTCATGTTGGATGCAACCGAGGCCTATCTCACCACTAGCTCTAGATCCAACTTTTGAGGGGATCATCTCTAGCTGCTGTACAATTTTTGTCTTCCGGGGTGAGAAACAGCCACTCCTGAGATTTCCAACACTCGGAGCCCGGAGCCATGCTGCCCTCACCGCCCCTCCCTTCACCCAGCAGTCACTTCCAGGAGTCTGTTCCCAAGCCCTTCCTCCTTCTTTTCATTCCTTCCTTCCCTCACTCGGCTGTTCTCCCGAGATTTCAGTTTCCTTACTCCAAGCTTCCCACTCTTCATACTCCGCCTTTCGTTAACTCCCCTTCTTCCCTTCTCTTTCTTTCCCTTGCCCTTTTCTGTCTACCCAGACCTCCCCTGTGGGCTCCTCCTCTCTTCCCTGTTTTCTTCAGGGAGACCATAGGAGGCTGGCAGGCTGAATGGAGGCCTGTGGACACCCGAGCAGGCTGCAAACTCCTTCCCTTCAAACTAGGACGCTAGAGGCCTTGTGTTTGTTGCAGTTTTGCCTGAGGCTTTGGGGAAATGATGGTATTGCGGTTCCTTTCCTCTGATGTCTCGGGTAATTCAGTGCTTGTCTGAAACCCGCACACCCTCCTGCTTACGAGAACAAAAGTGCCACAGTGGCCGGGCGCAGTGACTCACACCTGTAATCCTGGCACTTTGCAGGGGCCAAGGCAGGCGGATGGCTTGAGGTCAGGAGTTCGAGACCAGCCTGGCCAACATGGCAAAACCCCATCTCTACTAAAAATGCAAAAATTAGCCGGGCATGGTGGTATGCGCCCGTGGTCCCAGCTACCTGGGAGGCTGAGGTGGGAGGATCACCTGAGCCTGGGAGGTTGAGGCTGCAATGAGCTGAGATTGCACCACTGCACTCCAGCCTAGGTGAGGGAGTGAGACCTTGTCTCAAAAAGTGCTGCAGTTAACTGGGCTTACCCTGCTCCTAGGCAGCTGTTAACAACCAGCTGCTGTTGCTTAAGCCTGCCCTGGAATCCACTCCCAGCCCACCCCAAGTGGCTTCCAAATATTCCCAGCATTCTCAAACAGTATTCCCCCTCCAGAGTTCTTGTCAATTAAATTTTCCTTTGCATCCTGTATTTCCAGAGATGGCCTGGTTGCCTGTATAGATCGTGTGCCAGGCAGCTGCCAGGACTTGCCTCCCGCTTAACCACCCACCACTCTTTGGTCTTCTCCATCACAACAAATCACTCTGACGGCCCAGCCTGCAGGCTCCGCCTCCAGGGAGACCACGCCCCGTCCCTCACCCTCCGCCAGGCATTCTTCTCCCTAAGTCCCAGCTTCCTTCTGCCCCACTGACATCTCCCACCCTTTACCACTCTCTGACACTCTCTCACACTTTGTGTCACCATGTGACCTAATACACCTTTCAACAGATTTATGGCACCTTCTCAGAGCAGGCTGGGTAACTTCCTAGTCTGCAGATAATAGGTAGTTTTCAGCAGAGCAAACCACTGCTTTCCCCTTTTTCCACCTCTGGAGAGCTATTTAAAAGAACTATTTACCATCTAAGTCATAGGCAACTTTCAATCACTGTTCATAAAGTAATACGATTGGAGTATGTATTAATATTAGTATATGGACTATATCGATATTATTGAAATACATATTTAAGATAATATATAAAAAATAAAAATTCATACATGGATTACAATTAAGTAAAACTTGTAAAAAAAAGTTACATACGTATATCCTGAAAAAAGTATAAATTAATTTGGAGTTATGTAAATAGAACAATTAAATTGCTAAAATGCTTTTGAAGAAATGAATCTGAATACATATATATATACATTTAAATGAGTCTTATCTACTTTTTAAACCTGAAAACCTATTTTTTTCAATGATGCTGTTACATTGTCAGTCTATAGTATTTTTTGAATTCCTCTTCTCAAACGGCTTCAGAGCTGATTTGGTAGACATTGAAGAAAATCATATCTATTTTATTTCTATTTATATCTTAAAATTAATTTTCTTATAATTATTATCCCTCCCCAAATAATTCTAGCTAACTTGATCACCCACTTTATACACTAACCGGAATGTCAAATAGGCTTTTGTTTCCAAAACTTTTATCTGCCCTTGAATGATAAAAGTTTGCCATTATTGAAAAATGAGCATGTAATACACATTGATACCAACTTCAAAATATGTTAAATAATAGCAGGATCATGAGCCTAAGTAACTGGTTTTCTAAAATAGAAACCTCGAATGTAACATCACTCATTAGATGAATAAGTTTTGGTATGTTTGTCTGCAAATTAGCTGCACTCTTTTCTGATATATTCTCTGAACATTTTTTTGATGATAAAATACAGAAACCAAAAGTAAAATGGTTGTCAGGGGCTGGAGGGAGGAGGAAATGGGGAGGTATTGTTTAATAAGTATAGGGGTAGAGTCTGAATTTTTCAAAATAAAAAAGTTCTGGTAGTGGTTACCTAACAATGTGAATATATTGCATCCTACGATTTCCTACATAGTGACAAAGTAGATAATACATGATCAAACTATAGATGATTATGAAAAAACGACAATATAATTTATTACTATTTTGTTTCACCATGTGAACATTTAAAAATTTCATTCATAAAATAACATGATGTCCTTCACATTCAAAGATGTAATTCTCCATCTCCCTTCACTACCTAGTTCCTTTCCCCAGAATTAATCACTGTTGCTGTTTCCTATGCATCCTTGCAGAGGTATTCACTGCATATGTACCTTAAGTGGAAGCTTATGTCCTTTAATCTGTTTTTAACATAAATGACAGCATGTCACACACAGAGCACTACATATTCCTTTCCCACGTAACTGTATATACTGGAATTCACTCCATTTGAGCTTGTGACAAATATTTTGAGTTGTTTTCCTGCAGTAGGACAGACTGGCCTCATAGACTGCATTCTATTTACAGATTCCTCTTATGATCCACATCATACATGGTTGGCTACACTGAGGCCTAAGAAATAAAATTTCTTGCTTTTTAAAATTAAATTGCCTCTTCAGGGTCCAAGTGACTATAAATTGACCTAGCTGAGTTGGAAAAAAAAATTACCTTGAAAGTAGCAAAGGCATCTGAAGCAATATCAAACGTTGACAACTCCACATACTTAAAGAAATCTCTGAATTGATTAGAAAAGAGGATGATTTTGGCAAGTGGTTCATGTCGAATACATTCTCTCAGCATAATCCCACAACGTAAGGCAATCTGTGGGGCTTCATATCTAAAGCGTAAACAAGAGAGAAATAGAGACCTCTGTTATCCTATTAAAATAATATTAATGGCATCAAAAGAACCATTTCAATACTGCTATTAATGGAAGCATACATACCATTTGTCACGATTCATTCAATATCCACTGAAGATCTACTATGTGCCTGGCACTATTCCAGACGTACTCTGGAATTTGAGTGTATTCTGAAACACTTAGATATACTCAAATATGAATGTGGTGACAGCTGGGGGTGGGGGGGAAGAGGCAGAATGTAAACAATGAAAAGATAATTTCATATACTGAGAAGGGCCGTGAAAACTGTTGACAATAAAATATGCCACATTATAAAGGTGACTACTTAATTTTGTGTGCGTGTGTGTGTGTGTATGTGTGTGTGTGTGTGTGTGAGTGACTACTTAAGTTACTTTACTTTAGACTCAAGGAAAGGGCAAAATGTTCCAGGCAAAGGGAAAAAACTGTTCAAAGACTCCATGGCAAGGACAGGCTTGGCGAAACAGAGAAGGAGAAATAAAGCCTGTGTGATTCGATTGTAGGGGAAGAACCGTGAGTGGTGTGAAATGAGGCAGGGGTGGAGAGAAGGGCAGGGGCCAGATCCCAGATCAGATACAGCTTTGTCAGCCAAGGTAAGCAGTTGGTTTTATTTTAAGTGTAATGGGAAGCCTTTGGAGAGTTTAAAGCAAGAAATTGACAAGACTAACTTATGCTTTAAAAAGATCACTCTGGCTTCTTGTTGAGAATGTCTGTAAAACAGCAGGAGACAAATAAGAACAGGAGCAGAACCCAGGAGAGGGAACGCGGGCTTGGCCTGGGGTGGCAGGAGCAGAACAGAGGACTGTGGGCCGGTGGTGGATACTGTTCGGAGGAAGAGTCAACAAGACTTGCTGATGATGTAGCTGGAGTTGGGTGAGGGAATAAATTTGGAAACTGAGAATTCACGAATGATTCCTATGTTTTTGGCTTGAATCACTGGGTAGATGGTGGTGCTATTTATTAAGATGAATAAACTAGTAGAGGAACAATTTAGTAAAGAAATTAAGAGTTTGTGGTTGACCACATTAGTTTTGAGATGGCTGATATCTAAGTAGAAATGTCTCCTTGGCAGTAGGATACACTTATCTGGACTTTAGGAAAAAGATAGGAGCGACCTATATAAATATATGATTTGCATGCAATAGGTGGCTAATACATAGCTGTGGACTGATTGACTCACTTAAATCCTAAGCGGAATCATGGCTCACAGCAAAAAATACGCTAGACAAATGAAACGTCTACTGTGGGAAACAATTCAGGACTGGCATACTAGATTGGTTCCATTTCTAATACAACAACAATCTTTCAAAGTCAAATTCAGTCTCTAAGTAAGTTTAAGATATATTCCAGTGTGTGATAAGATTTCAAGAAAATGAATAATGCTTAGCCCAAGTACAACAAGCCCTGTATTGAAATAATACAGTTGACAATTGTGTGGTAAATATAGGAAGAATAGAGCAAAGAAAGATATAGTTGTGATACACTGGGAAGTGAGCAGAATATAGGGGCCCCTCCAAAAAAAAAAAATCTGGTGGGGCATGACTGCTCACTCCTGTACTCCCAGCACTTTGGGAGGCTGAGGTGGATGGACTGCTTATGCTCAGGAGTTCGAGACCAGCCTGGGCAACACGGCTGACTTCACAAAAAATAAAAAAATAAAAAATTTAGCTGAGACCCTGACTTTACAAAAACTAAAAAAATTAGCTGGACATGGTGGCACACGCCTGTAGTCCCAGCTACTCAGGAGGCTGAGGTGGGAGATTGCTTGACCCTGGAAAGTTAAGCGAGACTCTGTCTCCAAAAATAAAAATAAAATAAAATAAAATCTGACCATATTTTTAAAGAGATATCATTGACCATTTCAACTGAATACTAGTTTTTATGGAACTTTTATGATACTATAAAACTTTAAGATATTTTATTACTCATCAACTACTAGTAACAACATTTGTTGAACAATAAGTAATGCACTACTCCTTATAAGATTATAGAATTTTCATGAAAGACAGATTCAAGAATAAAGATTCAATTGAGGAAATAGACTACTTTCCAATATCAAATTTACAAATATTAGTAGAAGAAACAGTAAACAAAGATACCAGGGTGGTATTTATTCATTTTTGTCCTGTTTATGCTGAATGATATTCACAAATATTGAGTATTCCCTGAATAACTCATAGTAACATTAAATGCTAATACATTCAGATAGTCATGATTCTTTGTAGAATATAAGGAATGCCAATTTATAGTGCTAGCAATTTCTCTTATTAGAAAAACTTGAAACTCAGCCTATTGGCTCACAAGGAACAGTTGTCAGGTGGGGTTTTATTAAAGATGTTGTAAAGAGGGGTATATGTTCTGAAATGTAAAGGAGAAAAGCACTGTCATTTATTGATAGAGTACTCAAGAGAGTATAAAATAAAGACTGTTGGCCTAGAGAAAGAATCTAAGGGAAGGACAATTAAAATCCAGACTTATTGATTAGCAAGATATATGTGGATTTTTGTAATTTGGCCCTAACCTTAACTTTTCAGTTTCATCTCCCATCACATTCGTTATTTCCCTGGAGCCCCTCATTCCCTCAATTGGAATGCCCTTCTTACATTCCCACAACTCAGATGCTTCTCATCTCTCTAGGCTTAGTTCAAATGCCACCTCCTCCTTGAAGCCTTTCCTAATCACTACGATTCAGGATTATTCTTTCTGCCTTTCACACTCATACAACAGCTTGTCTGTAATTTCTCTTTAACACTTTTTTCATTCTGTATTATGTTATACTGCAGTAAATTGCTATAGGTCTATTTTCTTCACTTCATTATAATCAATTTAATTGCTGGGGATATGTTTTACTTATCCTGTTACCTTCTCCTCTCCTCCCCTATCCCCATCTCCATTTGGTGTCTATGTCATTTATTGCTACTTTCTCCTGTCCCTACCCCAGTCTCCGAAGAGTGCCTATTATAATGTTTTTCACGAAGCATGCATATAATGAATTTAATGAACCTCAAACTGAAGAAATGTCTTAATACTAGAGTACTCTAATGAGAGTCAAACTCTGATGTATACAAAATATGCATCATCTCTGGCCAACATTTTCTCATTTCTTAATTCAATTTCCAAACTAAGACCATCTATAAAAAGTTTCCACTCTAACTTTTGGGTATAATTAGTTCTCTTTTTCCTTTCATTTCTTGAAGCTTATTGAAACCATCTGTGATGCACTGACAGTTTATTCTTGAGAATCAAAAGAATGTTTTTAAAAAACCAAGACTCCTCTGGGTCAGCACACTTGTCATTTCATCCCAGCAGTTTGACATCTGTCATTCTGAGATTACAACTTCTTAAATTCAGAAATACATAGGGATATACAGAGATATATAGGGAATTCTAATTCTCCTCAGTACTCTTTAAGTGATTTATAATTCACATAGATCATTTCTACCTGACTACCCTCTAGTATATTGACTTTTGATAGGTTATTGCTTACTATATAAAGAAGTGCTCCAAAAGATAAGCTTAGGTTAAGTTTCAAATCCCACTAACATTAATATCCTTAGGTCTGTTAAAGAATCAATATTTATCTCACCTAATCTATTCTACTCATAGATAAGCTTCCTGATGGCAAGAATCCTGCCTAATTACTGCATTTTCCACAATGGCTAACCCATGGCAGGTCCCCAGTAAAGGTTAATCTGATGAATGCTGAATCACTATTTTATAGAATTGAATCATATCTTCCTTCTTGATTTGTAATTTAGATCATATAGTCTGGACTATAATGAACTGTGTCAGTGTGGAGAAGGCACTATCTAGACATGCCCATCAAATAATGACAGCATAATGAAAAGTCTCTCTCAAATTTAATGAAAGCCAAAATGTAAGAGCAGTGGTCTCAGCTGGCAGTGAGTTACAGTAATCATTACACAGAAAATGGTTAGAAGAATGAGCTTGTGCAAGAATATTTCAATTTAAGAACAAAGATTACATTATGTAAGGGGGAAAATGACTTTTGTGATTATTGCTGGAAGTAAACAAGGCCAGGAAATACCTGGAAAGCTTTTGTAAAATGCCATTCAACAAACACTTGGCTTCCTCAATATAGTCAAGAAGGTATGTTTCTAATCTAGAAACATTTGCTGACTAAAAATAATGAGTTAGGCCAGGCATAGTGGCTCATGCCTATAATCCCAGCACTTTGGGAGGCCAAGGCAGGAGGATTGCTTGAGCCCAGGAGTTTGAAACCAGCCTGGGCAACATACTGGGACCCTGTTTCTACAAAAAAAAAAAATTAATTAGCTAAGTGTGGTGGCATGCACTTGTAGTCCCAGCTATTTGGGAGGCTGAGTCAGGAGGATCACTTGAGCCTAGGAGGTTGAGACTATAGTGAGCTGTGATCACAGCACTACCTTCTAGTATGGGCAACAGAGCAAGACCCTGTCTCAATAAATAAATAAAATAATGAGTTAGTTCTGTCCACCAAAAAGGCCTAAAAGCAATAACAATCCAATGTCAATGAGCACCCCTACCAACCAGATTGTAGTCTCTAAGAACCATTCCTCTCTAAAAAGAACCAACATCCTTGGTAGAAATTTCAGGTCTTTGTCAGCAAATGTACAAGTTGGGTGGCATATCTCGTTACACCAGAAAGCAAAGAAGCTCTCACAAACTATTTTAGTGATGTTAAGGGATATCACCTAGAAGGGGCCACAGATGGCCAACTGAGCATTAAAAAAACATGTGTAGAACTAAATAAGACATATAGAAAACATTAAATCCATTAGTTCATCCGATACTAGAAGAGTGTGTGTGTGTCTCTGTACATATATAAATAAATATATATATATATTTATACACACACACATATATAAAGGCAGGGGGAGGGAGGGAAATAACTCATTAGACACCTATGAAAGTTCCTAGGATATCTTATTCTTCTCTAAAATGATAATTAAAAGAAAAGAATTGAGCATTTATTCTGCCTCTCTGGTATGAATTATACTTCAGAGTATTCTAACACCTGAAGCTGTGGTGGGTGAATGACAATATTCTCTATAAAACTACTTTAGCCAATAAAAAATACAAAAGGAATGACAGAATTCAAAATTACCTTTTTGTCACCTCTAGTGAAATGATGGAATCAGGCAATGTTCATCAATGGATGGTAAAACAATTAAGTTTAAGGTTGATGGGAAACTTTATAGTGGATTAGACTGTCACCATCTGAACCCATTGCTCAGTCTCAGCATTACTAAAAGTACATCTCCTAATGTGATGAAATATGAACTACATAGCACCATCTATAAAATAACTGCCAAAATGAAACTGCTTAAAATTTTTTATAATAAACTTAAAAAAACAGGATAATTGGGAGAAATTTATGATTTTAACATCAGCCTTCTGGAACATAGTCCACTGGCCACAGTTCTTTATGGATCACTGAGAGCTGTTCAGTGACCTCATTCTCAAGTTCTCTCAGTACCCTGGAATGTCATTTGCCTGAGCCAGAAGACAAATTCATTTAGAGTGAGTAAGTCCTTATTTATAATCTTTTCATAGAACTTGGGCTTCAAATACTTTTTACCATGTTTAATACCACATATCCAGATAATTCTCTTTGATACACAAGTATCAATTGCTTTTTGTCTTATATTCTTTATGGTTAGACTTAGGTTCTGTACAGAATGTTACTATCATACTCTCATTTATATTATTGTTTGATGTATAAATGTACCAATCAAGTTATGCCCTAGGTTTTAAAGTGACTTCACAAGGATAATTAGGTAAAAATCCTGACTTTTAAGAAGGGCTAAATCTCTAGCATTCAGTGCTAAATTAGAAAATGGTAACAGGGGCTGGGTGCGGTAGCTCATGCCTGTAATTCCAGCATTTTGGGAGGCCGAGGCAGGCAGATCACAAGACCATCTGGCTAACATGGTGAAACCTCGTCTCTACTAAAAATAGAAAAAATTAGTGAGGCGTGGTGGCATGCGCCTGTAGTCCCAGCGCATGGACTCAGGAGGCTGAGGCAGGAGAATTGCTTGAACCTGGGAGGCAGAGGTTGCAGTGAGCCGAGATCACGCCACTGCACTCCAGCCGGGGTGACAGAGCGAGACTCCATCTCAAAAAAAAAAAAAAAAAGAAAATGGTAACAGGTAAAACTGATTATGGTACAACTGTTCCACTACCCTGTCCTCAGGAGCATCAACAATTCCCTCTCCCTTCACATTTGAACGGTCCTCGAATCTTCTTAAAGGTATATTAATGGTGAGGAACATGGGATTTAGTGTCAGATCTGCATGGAAAACTAGGCTCTGTCATGTATTAGCCGTATAACCTTGAGCAATATCGTTACTCTCTCTGAGTTTCAGTTTCCTTATCTGTAAAATGGTAAAAAAATAATATGTAGTCCTCATAGTATTGGAAAGTAAACATATAACATAAGTAAAGACATTACAATAGCTGGCACATAGCAAACAATGAGTAAATGGTTTATACAAAACAGGATGTGAAGGAATGAGTTAAAAGTTTGGGTTGAAAAACAGAAGAATAATCATTGCAATAGAGAATTAAAACCAGAGGTGTAGTCCCCAAATTGTCAATAATGATTTCTTTTGGAGAGATTATGGGATGTACTTTCTTTTTCTGTTATATGTTTCTAAAATGTTTTAGTTTTTAAATAATAACCATGTATTACTTTTGAATTGGAAAGAAATGGAAATATTTTCAAATACGCATTCTCTTCATTCTCAGTATCTCCACTAAAGTTCTGATGATAATCTCTTCCCCAGACTCTTCCAAGCTGGAATCTCAGCCTCCCACCCCAAGCTATTTTCTATGTTGCCACCAGAACTCCTCATGTCTAGTCCCTGGATGACTCCATGTTGCCTACAGAATGACATTCAGACTCCCTAGTAGGACTTGGAAAGCTCTTCATAATCTGGTCTCAGTCCTTCCAACTTCATACGGCACCCTTCCCTCTGACTCACACAGAACTCTAGTCACACCAGAATTCTTGTCATTCTCCAAACACATAAAATCTCTTATATACTTTCACCTTTCTGTGGGCTGAAATGGCAATGAACAAAGTGATCTTAGATAGCACATGCTGAAGATGACAGAACCCCCTGATGAACTAGAACATCTTTTCTGCACTATTACATGAGAAATATACTTATCTTGTTGTGGGGCCACTTCACTTTGGGGTCTATGTGTTATAGAGGCTTTGCATCCCCTAACTAATACATGATACAAGGATCTTTCCCTTTCCAGAGCTGAAAGAAACGATTCTCCAGTAAAACAATTATTTTGTACCCAAAACAAAAGTAATCATAGTACACTACTTTGCTCACTAGTGAATAATAACTGTGCAATCATAATAATCTAAATGTGATTATTAAAATTTAAAATTATGATAAAGTTTATTAGGAAGATAAGGGAAAGGAAATAGAATAATGGTGGCAGTAAAAAGACTATCATCTAGTTTATCTTGTCAAAGATACCACTTAAAATTGATAAGTGAAAAATTAGTATAAGCCCATTATTTGTAACACAGAGGTAAATATATGATGAAAACAATGATGGACAAATAAAAGAGATAAAAGTGGTTGTCTTTGGGTAACAGGACTGAAAAATAGAGAAGAAAGAGGCAAAGAGGCCAGGCGCAGCGGCTCACGCCTGTAATTCCAGCACTTTGGGAGGCTGAGGCAGGCAGATCACTTGAGGTCAGGAGGTCGAGACCAGCCTGGCCAAATAGTGAAAACCTGTCTCTACTAAAAATACAAAAATTAGCCATGCGTGGTGATAGGCACCTGTAATCCCAGCTACCCGGGAGGCTGAGGCAGGAGAACTGCTTGACCCCAGGAGGCAGAGGTTGCAGTGAGCCAAGATCGCATCACTGCACTCCAGCCTGGACAACAGACAAAGACGCTGTCTCAAAAAAAAGAAAGAAAGAAAGAAAAGAAAAAAGAGACAAAGAACTGCTATTTATTGATATATCTGATTTTTAAACTATGTATTATTTTGATACAATTAAATATTTAAAATGTACAAGAGAGAAAATGAACACAGGTGAGATGGACTAGGTATGAAACAGCAAAATTGAAAACACGAATACTATAAAATAAAGAGACGTCCTGGTTTGAGATGGTGGAGTAGCAAGACAAGGGGAGGAAGAAGATGGTCTGCTGTTCTCAAGCTTTGCTACACCCAGATCTCCAGTCTTTATGATTCAGAGTAACCTCCAAACGCCCAAGAAACATTTATAAATAAGTATACATAAAAATAATAATCAGGGATTCTATCACCCACCTCGACTTCAGTTTTATGGCTTCCCTATAGACCCATATACATTCACCTTGGCAGATGCTAGCTACTGGAAAAACTCTCATACCTGTATTTCAGTTCCCAGAACCAGAATATATATGTGTGTGCTTATGTGCATGGTGAGGGCATTCAATCTCATGCAAGCAGGAAAAGGGTAAGTGGGCAGCTAGGAATAGGGCAGATAGGGAAGCATAAGCAATACTGTAATAGGAAGAGACAGAAATAGCAGAAATGTGGAGGAAAGGAAGGCAGTAAATGGAAACATAACATTTAGAAACATTAAGGTGCAAAGAAAGGATTTTGCTGCAGTAATCATAGAGACAGATCTGGAGGGCTGACCTCACACATGACAAATACCTTTACTGCAGTTCCAAAAGGGAACTGATCATATCTCAAATGAGACTAATGCTATGCACTTTTAACAACTATTAAAAACTTAGCCCTACTTGAAAGGAAGCCATGTACCTACCCTTTGAGGAGCATAAACAGGATATGAGGATGAGCACTAATATACTCCACAGTAGGACTCCGAGTGCCTATCTGTCTTCTCAAGATGTTGTTAAATATCTGGGTCACATCTTTTTTTCCCTGTTAAAGAAACAAACAGAAATTAAATTGTACACTCTAAATGGATGAATTGTATAGTATGTGGAATATATACATACATATATACACACAGACAGAAATGGTACCATCCTTTCTAATATGCAAAAAAACATTAACTTACTCTTCCCATAGACCCCTAACAAGCTGTGCTTGCAAACACAGTCTACAAAATGGATGCAGCTCCTTGCCACAGGATGTGTGCTGGGGGAAATTTGACCAACGGGAAATCCATTTCCCACAGAGCATGGAAGGACATAAAGTGAATATGACAGAACTGAATTCTTTGTTTTTTCACTGTCTACCTTTATGCAAGAAAAAAATTATGATTATCATTTTTAAACCTTCATGAATAAGGAAGGAAAACAGATGAAGAAAATAAGATTTTAGTAAAATGTAGGTTAGAACCAAATTCCTTTTTCTTAGATCTACTTTCTAGTATTTTTTGCTTTCACGTTATCACTTTATTCACTGTTCTTCACCCTAGTGCCTTGACTTAAAAAATAAAGTGGGTTTTCCATTAGCTGGAAATATTTGATCTAGGTGATCATAACAAATCACATCTAGCCTAGAGGAATAGAAGAGATCACCGAATCAGTGAGACAGAGGAACCAGATATGCAATCATGGATAGGGCTTCTTAGAGTCCTCATGGATAAGACCTGCACTCTCATACACCTTACAACCTGTCTAGCCTGGTTTTCCAAAAGAAATCTTGGACTGGACCTGAGTTTACTATATGAAAAATAAGTACAAGAATGACTGATATGGTTTGGCTCTGTGTCCTCACCCAAATCTCATTACGAACTGTAATCCCTATAATCCCTATGTGTGGAGGGCAGGACCTGGTGCGAGGTGATTGGATCATGGGGGTGGTTTCCTTCATGCTATTCTCGTGATAGTGAATCAGTTCTCACACGATCTGATGGTTTTATATGGGACTCTTTCCCCTTTGCTCATTCACTCTTACTTCTCCTGCTGCCATGTGAAGGTCTGTGCCTGCTTCCCCTTCTGCCATGATTGTAAGTTTCCTGAGGCCTCCCCAGCAATGTGTAACTGTGAGTCAATTAAACCTCTTTCCTTTATAAATTACTCAGTCTCAGGTATTTCCTTATAGCAGTGTGAGAACATACTAATACAATGACATTGCATTCTCAATCAGTATGGCCCTAGTTCTGGCCTTCATCTCTCAACTAAACTATGAAAGAGCTTGCTTCAGTTACTGTCTCCACTTCAAAGCATCCTCACCCTGCAGAGTGGGCTAGCTAGAAATGCAAATATGACCATGCCATCTCTCTCCTTAAACATTTCAACGTCTCCCTTTTGCTTAGAAAAAAGTCCAATACAAAAAGGCCAGGCGCGGTGGCTCACACCTGTAATCCCAGCACTTTGGGAGGCCAAGTGGGGCAGATCAAGAGGTCAGCAGTTCAAGACTAGCCTGGCCAATATGGTGAAACCCCATCTCTAGTAAAAATACAAAAATTAACCGGCTGTGGTGGCGTGCACCTGTAGTCCCAGCTACTTGGGAGGCTGAGGCAGAAGAATTGCTTGAACCCGGGAGGCAGAGGTTGCAGTGAACCGAGATCGTGCCACTGCACTCCAGCCTGGGCAATGGAGCAAGACTTCATCTCAAAAAAAAAAAAAGAGAGACAGAAAGAAAGGAAAGAGAGAGAGAGAGACAGAAAAAAAAGAGAGAGAAAGAGAAAGAAAAGAAAGAAAGAGAGAAAGAAAGAAAGAAAGAAAGAAAGAAAGAAAGAAAGAGAGAGAGAAAGTCCAATACCCTTCAATGACTTGACAGCGGCCAACTTTTCCAGTCTCATCAGCTAACTATCACTTCCAATTCCTACATCAAGTTCTATTAGTACCAAATTGCTGCACCACATATACACAACATTTTATGGTTCTATATCTTTGTTGATGCTCTTCCTTTTTTCATGAACTCTGTCATTCTTTAAGATTCAGTTCAGGAGTTTTCTCCCCTGGGATGAGTGCCCCTCTCTGTACTACAACCATGTCCTTTGCCACATCGATCAGTACCTCCTCTTCCCCACTACCTCTACCTCCACCTTCACAGCAGCAAATACTTACTGAGTGCTTACTCTGTGCCAGGCACTTATGCTAAGAGCTTTACAGGTATTATCCAATTTTCACAACAACCTTATTTTTTTAAATTTCATATTCTTTTTGTTATTTTTTTCTGACATGCATACAACCACCTTATAAAATACATATTATAAAAAAGAAATTAAGGATTTATAATATATGTTTTATAAAATGTACAAATGTAAATATGTATATATACATATTATAAATAAGGAAATTAAGGATTATTGAGATTGCCTAGATCTCACTGTCCTGTCAGATACTGATAAATATCTACAAGCACTAACACCATCCAAGAAAACATGACCTCAACAACTGAACTAAATAAGACACCAGGTACCAATTCTGGGACAATAGAGATATACGACCTTTCAGACAGAGAATTCAAAATCACTATTTTGAGGAAAATCAAAGAAATTCAAAATAACACAGAGAAAGAATTCAGAATTCTATCATAAATTTAATACGGATTGAAATAATTAAAAATAATCAGGTAGAAATTCTAGAGTTGAAAATGCAATTGACATGATGAAGAATGCATCAGAGCCTCTTAATAACAGAATTGATCAAGTAGAAGAAAGAATTAGTGAGCTTGCAGACAGGCTATTTGAAAACATGCAGTTAGAGGAGACAAAAGAAAAAAGAATAAAAAACAATGAAGAATGCCTACAAGATCTAGGAAATAGTCTAGAAAGGGCAAATCTAAGACTTACTGACCTTAAAGAGGAGGTAGAAAAAGAGATTGGGGTAGAAAACTTACTCTAAGAGATAATATCCGAGAACTTCCCAAACCTAGAGAAAGATATGAATATTCAAGTATAAGAAGGTTATAGAACACCAAGCAGATTTAAACCAAAGAAGACTACTTCAAAGCATTTAATAATCAAACTCCCAACATCAAAGAAAAAAAATCCTAAAAGCAGCAGGTGAAAAGAAACAAATAACATACAATGGAGCTGCAATACATCTGGCAGCAGACTTTTCAGTGGAAACCTTACAGGCCAGGAGAGAGTGGCATGACATATTTAATGTGCTGAAGGAAACACATCTTTTACCCTAGTATATCTGGCAAAAATACCCTTCAGGCATGAAGGAGAATTAAAGACTTTCCCAGACAAACAAAAGCTGAGGGATTTGATCAATACTAGACTCATCCTACAAGAAATGCTAAGGGTAGTTCTCCAACCTGAAAGAAAAGGATGTTAATGAGCAAGAAGAAATCATCTGAATGTATAAAATCCACTGGAAACAGGAAGCACATAGAAAAACACAGAATAGTATAACACTGTAATGGTGGTGTGTAAACTACTCTTGTCTTAAGGAGAAAGACTAAATGATGAACCAACCAAAAATAATAACAACTTTTCAAGATATAAACAGTACAATAAGACATAAAGAGAAACAACAAAAAGTTAAAAAGCCGGAGGAGGAAGTTAAGGTGTAGAGTTCTTATTAGTTTTCTTTCTGTGTATTTCTTTATATAATTAGTATTAAGTTGTCATCAATTTAAAACAATGGGCTATAAGATGGTATATGCATGCCTCATGGTAACCTCAAATATAAAAATACAATGGACACACAAAAAAATAAAAAACAAGAAATTAAAGCATAGAGCCAGAGAAAATCACATTCACTAAAAGAAAGACAGAAAGGAAGAGAAGAAGGAAGAGATGACTAAAAAACAACCAGAAAACAAATAACAAAATGGCAGGAGTAAGCCCCCACTTGTCAATAATAACATTGTATGTAAATGGACTAAAGTCTGCAATCAAAAGACATAAGGTGGCTACTTGGGAGGCTGAGGTGTAAGGATCACCTGAGCCCAGGAGGTCAATGGTTCAGTGAGCTGTGACTGTGCTACCACACTCCAGCCTGGATGACAGAGTGAGACCCTGTCTCAAAAAAAAAAAAAAAAAAAGAAAAAGAAAAGAAAAAGAAAAAAGACGCAGAATGGCTGAATGGATGAAAAAAAACAAGACCCAAATGATCTGCTGCCTACAAGAAACACACCTCACCTATGAAGATACACATGGACTGAAAATAAAGACATGGAAAAAGATATTCCATGCTAATGAAAACAAACAAACAAAACCAAGCAGGAGTAGCTATACTTACATCAGACAAAACAGATTTCAAGACAAAAACTGTAAGAGGAGACAAAGAAAGTCATTATATAATAATAAAGGAGTCAGTTCAGCAAGAGGATTTAACAATTGTAAATATATATGCACCAAACACTAGAGCACCCAGATATGGAAAGCAAATATTATTAGAGCTAAAGTGAGAGACACATCCCAATACAACAATAGCAGATCTTAGATCTGGGACATGATAACTTTTACCACTGTTACTCAACATAATATTGGAAGTCTTAGCTAGAGCAATCAAACAAGAGAATGAAATGAAGGGCAAATATTATTAGAGCTAAAGTGAGAGACAGATCCCAACAGTAGTAGATGTTAGATTTGGAACATGACAACTTTTACCACTGTTATTCAACATAATATTGGAAGTCTTAGCCAGAGCAATCAAACAAGAGAATGAAATGAAGGGCATCCAAATTGGTAGGGAAGAAGTCAAATTATCCTTGTTTGCAGATGATAAAACCTTATATTTGGAAAAAACTAAAGACTCCACAAAAAAACTATTAGAATTGATGAACAAATTCAATAAAGTTGCAGGATACAAAAATCAACATACAAAAATCAGTAGCATTTCTATATGCTAACAGTGAACAATCTGAAGAAGAAATCAAAAAAGAAATCCCATTTATAATAGCAACAAATAAAATTAAATACCTAGAAATTAACTTAACCAAAGAAGTAAAAAAATCTCCATAATGAAAACTATAAAAAAATGGATGAAAGAAATTAAAGAGGACATGCAAAAAAGGAAAGATATTCCGTGTCCATGGATTGAAAGAAACGATATTGTTAAAATGTTCATACTACCCAATGTAATCTACAGGTTCAATGCAATCCCTATCAAAATACCAATGACATTCTTCATCGAAATAGAAAAAACCATCCTAAAATTTACATGGAACCACAAAAAACCCAGAATAGCCAAAACCATCGTGAGCAAAAAGAACAAAACTGAAGAAATCACATGACTTGACTTTGAATTATACTACAGAGCTATATAGTAACCAAAACAGCATGATACTGGAATAAAAATAGACACACAGACCAATGGAACAGAACAAAGAACCCAGAAACAAATCTACACACCTACAGTGAACTCATTTTTTACAAAGGTGCTGAGAACATACATTGAGGGGAAAAGACAGTCTTCAACAAATAGTGCAGAGAAAACTGAATATCCACATGCAGAAGAATGAAATTAGACCCCTATCTCTTGTCACATACAGAAATCAAATCAAAATGGATTAAAGACTTATATCTAAGATCTATGAAACTATGAAGCTACTAAAAGAAAATATTGGGGAAACTCTCCAGGACATTGGTCTGGGCAGAAACTTCTTGAGCAAAACCCCACAAGCACAGGCAATCAAAGCAAAAATGGACAAATGGGACCACATCAAATTTAAAAGCTTCTGCACAGTGAAGGGTACAATCAACAAAGTGAAGAGAAAACCTACAGAACACAGGCCTTCTATGAAAAGGTGCTCAACATCACTGATTATCAGAGAAATGCAAATCAAAACTACAATGAGATATCCTCTCACGACAGTTAAAATGCCTTTCATGTAAACATCAGGTAACAACTATTGCTGGTGAGGATGTGGGGAAAAGGAAACCCTCATATGCTGTTGGTAGGAATGTAAATTAGTACAACTACTATGGAGAATAATTTGGAGGTTCCTCAAAAAACTACAAATAGAGATACCATATGATTTAGCAATCCTACTCTTAGGTATATGCCCAAAAGAAAGGAAATCAGTATATCAAAGAGATATCTACACTCCCATATATGTTGCAGTATTGTTCACAATAGCCAAGATTTGGAAACAACCTAAATGTCCAAAAACAGATGACAAAATGCGGATAAAGAAAATGTGGTACCCTATACACAATAAAGTACTATTCAGTCATAAAAAGGAATGAGATTCTGTCATTGCAACAACATGGATGGAACTGGAGGCCATTATGTTAAGTGAAATAAACCAGGCACAGAAAGACAAACATCAGATGTTCTCAGTTATTTGTGAGATCTAAAAATTAAAACAAGTGAACTCATGAAAATCAAGAATAGAAGCATGGTTACCAGAGGCTAGGAAGGGTAGTAGGGGAGTGTGTGAGGGTGAGATGGGGATGGTTAATGGGTACAAAAAACAATAGAAACAATGAATAAGATCTAGTAACACCAAGGAAAAATGCTTGAGAGGATGGATACCCAATTTTCCATGATGTGGTTATTACACATTACATGCCTGTACTAAAATATCTCATATACACTACCTACTATGTACCCACAAAAATTAAAAAGAAAAAAAGAGAAAAAAGAAATAAATAAAAACCCATGCTCTCACGAGGTCAGGAGTTTGAGACCAGCATGGCCAAGATGGTGAAACCCCGTCTCTACTAAAAATACAAAAATTGCTAGGCTTGGTGGCACGCACCTGTAATCCCAGCTACTCAGGAGGCTGAGGCAGGGGAATCGCTTCAACCCAGGAGGCAGAGGCTGCAGTGAGCTGAGATCGCGCCATTGCACTCCAGCCTGGGCAACAAGAGCGAAACTCTGTCTAAAAAAAAAAAAAAAAAAACAAAAAACCCATGCTCTCCAAACACCCTCCCTCCAAAACTCAACCCCCCATCAAAGCCCAAAAAACTTAATAGTATGAAAAACAATCTGCCAGGCATGGTGGCTCACACATGTAATCCCAGCACTTTAGGAGGCTAAGGCAGGCAGATCACCAGAGGTCAGGAGTTCGAGACCAGCCTGACCAACGTGGTGAAACCTTGTCTCTACTAAAAATACAAAAATTAGCTGGGCGTGGTGGTGCATGCCTGTAATCCCAGCTACTCGGGAAGCTGAGGCACAAGAATTGCTTGAGCCCTGGAGTGAGCTGAGATTGTGCCACTGCATTCCAGCCTGGGCAACAGACCAAGATCCTGCCTCAAACAAACAAACAATCTAATTAGAAAATGGATAAAAGGCTGGGTGGGGTGGCTCATGCCTATAATCCCAGGCAAGAAATTACTTTGGAAAGCTGAAGCAGGATTACTTGAGCCAGGAGTTTGAGAGTAGCCTGGGCAACATAGCAAGACCGCATCTCTACTTAAAAAAAAATAAAAATAAACAAAACAGAGAAAATGGCTAAAAGACACGAAGAGACATTTTACCAAAGAGGATATACAGATGGCAACAAGCACATAAAAGGCGTTCAACATCGTTAGCCATTAGGGAAATGAAAATCAAAACCACAATGAAATATTATTACATGCCTATCAGAATGGCTAAAATAAAAAATAGCAACAACATCAAATGCTGGCAAGAATGAAGAGAAACTGTACTCATTCATTGTAGTGGAAATGTAAAACAGTATAGCCAATCTGGAAAACACTTTAGCAGTTCCTGAAACAGCTAAACATGCAGCTAACCATAACAGCAATTGCGCTCTTGGCATCTATCACAAAGAAATGAAACCTATGTTCACACAAAAACCAATTAGTAGGTGAATCTTCAATTTAAAAGAATACTCCAAAATCAGTTGCTCTCATAATTTTAAAACACTAAAAAATGTTTATAGGCCAGGCACGGTGGCTCATGCCTGTAATTCTAGCACTTTGAGAGGCCAAGGCTGGAGGATCAGTTGAACCCAGGAGTTTGAGACCAGTCTGGGCAACATGGTGAAACCCCATCTCTACAAAAAAATACAAAAATTAGCTGGGTGTAGTGGCACATGCCTATAGTCTCAGCTACTTGGGAGGCTGATGTGGGAGGATCACTTGAGCCTGGGAGGTGTAGGTGGAAGGTGTAGGTTGCAATAAGCTGAGATCATGCCACTGCACTCTAGCCTGGGTGACAGTGTGAGACCCTGTCTCAGAAAAAAAAAAAGGTTGAATTACATAAATTTTATTTATACTGATGTTAAAGACTATATTTGCTGTATAAAAAAGATATAGCTGTAAGCATAAATTGATTTTAAAATGAAATAAATCATCTGTTTCGTTCAAACCTTTCTAGACCCTGCAGTGTAATATTGCAGAATAAATATCAACCCTCTTTGAAATGTCATAGGAACATGTTTTTCATACTTCCCAGTGAAATGTCACAAGAACATTCCATACAGCATTCCAGTAGAAATGAAGCTCTGCAGAACTCTATCCAACTTTTACATAGAGGAAAACATTCTTCTAGTTCATTAGCAAATGTGTGCAAAGACAAAGGAAGCCCCCTGTGGATAACAAAAGCAGGTTCTGCTACCAGGGACCGCTTCCCAAAACAGAGGAAAGGATTAGAATAGAAAGGATTGCAGAACACTGAAACAGGTACAAGCTGGTGAATAATGATCTCTACATTACACGTTAATCTTTGTAGCTATCAATTTGTCGTGCCAAATCTAACTGGAGTGAAACCTTAGCTATTTCAAAACCAGTTTTTTGCAACCCGCAGACTGCCAGATCTCAAGCCCTGGACTCAGAAGTGGCCAGAAAAAAAAGACAGAAAAACCCTAAAAATATATTTGATAATAAAGAAGCAACATCCAGAAATGGCCCCAAATGCCAAAAATTAGCTGGCAATTCTAAGGTTACACACAATGTAACCAATAAGATCCCAAACCTGAAGAAGCCCTTGTGTTTGCTGGCAAATTCAAAAAGGTCAGCTTTAACATGAAATGCTCCACAATTATTTGCTAAGTGAATGAATTATATATATGGAAGTATTAACTAAAATCAAATAAGAAAAGAGAAAAGGAGGGAAGAAAGAGGTGGTGAACAGCAGTCACAGCAACCAGAATGAATGCTGAAAAAGAGCATCCCTCACAGATAGCATAGATGAGAAAAGGGAAACGAGAAAAGAAGGCGGAGACTAGAAAATACCCACTTTAAAACACAAGCCATTGACTTTTATATAGAATATATATAAAGAATTCTCAAAATTCAGCAATGAAATTAAAAAGGGGCAAAAGATATGAATAAATACTTCATAAAAGAAGAGATATGGTAGCAAAAATGTACATGAAAAGATGCTCAACATCATTAGTCATTAGAGAAATCCAAATTAAAATCACAATGGGATATCACGAACCCTTATTAGAATGGCTAAAACAATAAAACAAAACAAAAAGTTGACATTCCCCAACAGCCCTACTCCTAGGTATTTATCTAAGTGAAAGGAAAACCTATGTTCACACTAAATACTATATGTAAATGGTTAACGGCAGCTTTATTTGTAATTGCTAGAAACTGGAAATATGTAAAATATCCCACAAGTGGGGAATGGATAAATGATCTGTGGTCCATCCGTGCAATGGACTACTACTCAGCAATAAAAAGCAACAGACTCCCAATACATGGCAACGACATGGATGAATCTCAAATACATTATGCTGACAGAAGCCAGGCTCAAAAGGCTACATACATATGATTCTGTTTACCCAATCTTTTTGCAATGGTGAAAATATAAGGACTGAAAACTGATCAATGGTTGCCAGAGGCCGAGGACAGGAAAAGGAGATGATTACAAAGAGGCAAAGGAGATTTTTTTTTTTTTTGAGACAAAGTCTTGCTCTGTCACCCACGCTGAAGTGCAGTGGCACAATCTCGACTCACTGCAACCTCCACCTCCCAGGTTCAAGTGATTCTCCTGCCTCAGCCTCCTGAGAAGCTGAGACTACAGGTGCACAGCACCACACCCGGCTAATTTTTGTATTTTTAGTAGAGACAGGGTTTCACCATGTTGGCCAGGATGGTCTCGGGTTCCTGACCTCATGATCTGCCCACTTCGGCCTCCCAAAGTGCTGGGATTACAGGAATGAGCCACCGCGCCCAGCCGGCATAGGAGAATTTGTTAGGGTGATGGAACTGTTCTTCATTACAGAACTGTGCACTAAAAAGGGTGAATGTTACTATTTATAAATTGTATCATAATTTTTAAAAATGAAAATTATAGCCAGTGAAGTCAGGGACTTATCTATTCTTGCTGGTGTGTTGCGGGGGAGTTGAGGTGGGTGGGAGCAAATGGTTGTGCTGAATTTCAGTAGCAGAAGTAGATACGCAGAACAGTCTACGGGGTGAGGGGTAGCCACTGAATGGATTAGTGAGGGATCTTGCTGGGGACTAAAATCCAAATTGGACTAATTTATAGATATTGGGAAAGATATAGGGAATGAAACTACAAGCTAGCTCAAAGTTGCTCTCAAAAAAATTTAAATATATTAAATTTACATATTACATGAAATCCATCTGTGGGAATTTATATGGGAGATTATCTCCCCCACTGCCCCAATAACTTTGTCATTCTATTTTCTCTGCAGGCTGGCTTCTTCTGTTTCTTTAGTCCACATAGTGAAAAATATGACCACTGATGGAAAAACTGCATTTACTATCTTTAGCACCTGGCTAAATACTGGGGTTCTGTCTCAGTTCTAGTTCCAGAATTCCTGCAGAAAGCCTCTGGCCCTCTTTTGGTCAGATATCCACTTGCAGGTCATTCAGCTGTGTGTTGTCCAGGGTGTCATATCACCCAAAATGGTTGTTCCCATGGTAACCATGTGAGTGGAGAAGGAGGGAGCATTCCCCAGAAAGCAGAGGGAGTGGGCAGACACAACACTTTATACACAGCACAAGCAGTCTTCATCCTTATGCAGATTACATTCCTTAAAATGTCTGGTACGATCAAACTAATGGTCACTGTCTTAATTTTATTACAAACAATTAACAGATTTCACATCTAATTAAAAGCCTGATGACAAATGCCATTTTTAATCACCCATAAATTATATTCCTTTATAGGATAAAGGCCTTCTAAAGCTTATATTCATTAAGCTTTAGGGCAATAGGGTAATGATAACATAAAATGCCATTTTCTATGACATAGTATTTCCCTACCTGAGATTGTAAATTCTTTAATTTGTCCAGTGATGGGCACAAAATATATACACAATCAAATAAAATCAAGACCAAACATAATTAAATAAAATCAATGGCTGACACGCATAGTAAGCATTTCAAATTGTTAAATGTATAATGTACAGTCAAAGCTGGTATTTTAAGGCTTTATGATTTCTGTTATATTTTTACAGTAATAAAACCAAACGTAAAGAGCCACTTTTTTTTTTCTTTTTCTTTTCCTTTCTTTTTTTTTTTTTTGAGATGGAGTTTCACTCTTATTGCCCAGGCAGAAGTGCAATGGTGCGATCTTGGCTCACTGCAACCTCCGCCTCCTGGGTTCAAGCGATTCTCCTGCCTCAGCCTCCCAAGTAGCTAGGATTACAGGTGCATGCCACCATGGCCATGGCTAATTTTTGTATTTTTAGTACAGATAGGGTTTTGCCACGTTGGCGAGGCTGATCTCGAACTCCTGAACTTAGGTATCCCAAAATGCTGGGATTACAGACATAAGCCACCACACCTGGCCAAGGACCACTTTAATCAGGTCCAGGGAATAGAAAAAGATTATTAGAGGATAAACATTTACAAAATGTAGGACTACAAAATGGCTTAATGAAAAGTGGAAAAGTTGATCCTGGAGTGTTTGTTTTGCTATTTTTTTTTCTTTTGAGACAGGGTCTCATTCTATTACCCAGGCTGGAGTGCAGTAGCACAATCTTGGCTCACTGTAGCCTCAACCACCTGGGCCCAGGTGATTCTTCCACCTTAGCCTCCTGAGTAGCTGGGACCACAGGCAGGCATACTCTGCTAATTTTTTTTATTTTTTGTAGAGACAGGGTTTTGCCATGTTGCCCAGGGGGGTCTCAAACTCCTGGGCTCAAGCAATCCTCCCACCTCAGTCTCCCAAAGTGCTGGGATTATAGGCGTGAGCCATTGCACTGGGCCTGTTTTGCTGATTTTTTTTAATGTAGCAAGAAATAATCATTAGGGATTAAGTTACCATAGAAGACAATTTTCTGCTTCTTTGAGCTGCTTGTTCAGCCTGAACAGTTCACTTTGCATCCACCCTAGTTTTGCAAGGCACACCTGCCTTTAAAATGAATGTATCAGGCCTTATAGGCAATACATTTTCCCTCCTTTGATCTCTTATCACGTTGTGTTTCAAAACATCAAAGAGTCTAAAGCTGTGTCTTGAATAGTAGCCAAACCTCAAAAAACACAGCTGAGTTTGATCCTGAGCCCATAAAAATCAGAAGCCTTGCAAACTCAGCCACAAATCATTTTTTGAACCTCATAATAGTATGCTGAAATGGTTCTTTTCTGTCTGCAATTTTAAGGCTTAAAGGATTAGATAAAAATTTATAGCTACATAATGAGATTTTTATTTAACCCAAAGGCCGACCTCCTAACTAGCCATTATTCACATGATGATAGCCGGATCCTCCAGTATTGTCCCTACCCCAGTGGGCCACTTTCCTCTAGATTCCTGACAGAGAAGTAGGTTTGTCAAAGATTCCTGAGTCAGTCCCTGCCATCCAGTTTAAGTCAGTGCTGCCAGCCACCATCACTGCTGTCAGCTCAGGGTTCCAAACCCCTGCTCCCAGCGCCCTTCAACCCCTATTCATTGCCTTGTTTCCTGCAACTGCTTATTTTTTCAACACTCAGTTTACTCCAAGTGTAGAAAACCACCCCTTCTTCACTCAACTTGTATTTTGTTATTGTTGTTTTTGTTTTTGTTTTGTTTTGAGATGGAGTCTCGCTCTGTCGCCCAGTCTGGAGTTCAGTGGTGCGATCTCGGCTCACTGCAAGCTCCGCCTCCCGGGTTCACGCCATTCTCCTGCCTCAGCCTCCCTCCAGAGTAGCTGGGACTACAGGCGCCCGCCACCACGCCCGGCTAATTTTTATATTTTTAGTAGAGATGAGGTTTCACCGTGTTAGCTAGGATGGTCTCGATCTCCTGACCTTGTGATCCGCCCGCCTCGGCCTCCCAAAGTGCTGGGATTACAGGCGTGAGCCACTGCGCCGGCCTCAACATGTATTATTAGTACAAAGTTCGTTTACAAAGGTTTAAGGTGAACAAAGGATAATTACAGCACAGTGCAGAAACACCTTCAAGCTGAAGTCTACAGATCACTTTTATGAAAGGTTCCTCAGTCTTCCTGATCATCTTTCTCCATGAACATCTTCCTTTTGTCATGGTTCTGGATCCCTCTCTCTCCCTCCCTCCAAACCTTTCTCCTTTCTTCTATTTCCTACTCCTATCAACCTTGGCCAAAGAGGGCATTTCTCAAATTTCTGTTACTTTTCTCTGCCAAGGAAATCTAAGCTTTTTTCTTTCAGTCTTTTCCTTACAGACATTGCCTAGAGACTTCAGCCTTTCAAACTAACAAAAAAGCCAATCAAGGTATCTTCTAAACAAAAATTCACTTTTTTTTCTCTGTAAGGAATGTGCCATTCTCCTAGGTTATCTGGCAAAAGCTGTAGTCCATCCTTAAAATAATAATTTTTCCTTTCTGTTATCAAAACATACCAGAAATTTTACAGTCAAATGACTGTTCTGCTATCCAAAGAAGCACCAGGAGAGGCTATTCACATACTGAAATCATATAATCATCACTCCAAAGAGTTTGAATTATCTTCTAAACAATTTACTGATTCCTTCAGAAAAATGGCTCACTGGTATGTCCCAATACCTTCTTTTGGTCCAATTCTTTTACCTCTGCTTTGATATCTCATTCTCATTACTACATTCATTCAATCAATTCACAAATTAACATGCCACTAGGTGTGGCAAACACAGTCCTAGTACTCAAGGTAACACAGAAGTGGCTGTCCCAGTGCAAGCCATGAACCAAGAGACATGGGGGTGGGGGTTCTGTGTCGTTGGAGTTAAGTCTGAAGTCAGAAGGAATTTTATCAAGCTGTCAGTAGCTTACATAGATACTTTAGGCTTGAGAAGGAGAGTTGCTGCCTGCAGGCTGATCATCCATGCCTCCAGTTCATAGAGATAACACAGTACATTTCTATAAGTAGGCTAATAATGCTAGGAATGCTGGCTGCCTCCTTCCTGAAAATACTGTATATAGTTGGAATGCTTAAAATGGAACTGTACTAAACTTTCACTCCTTTTCATTCATTCATTTATTCATTCAACCAGGAAGTATATATTTTTCTACAGGCTAGAGAAGGATAATGGCTGCATCTACGGAGTATCACATTCACTTATAATTATGTTCTAGGTATGTGTCATGTCAATTGAATAAATAAAGTTAAGAATTGCCTATCTTATTATCACAATAACAAATCTTCATAATAGTTTTGAATCATCAGTTTAAAAACGTATTATATCTAGTATTTTATTCTGGAGGGAAGGCAAGTATATAATACATTTTATTTTAAAAATTAAAGTAATCCACAAGAGTAATCAATTTAACTCTGCATTTGAAGGCTTAATCTTCAGCTATATGGAAAATTCAAATGTTCAGAAAGATAATTCTTTTCTCCAAGGATTCCAGAGAATAAAAGTTTACTTGATAAAAATGTACAAGTCTATTTTAGGCAATTAAATGTCTTAATTCCAAAATAATTTTTAAATGAACTTCTTCTCAAAATTTTTAATTTATATTTGATGTGCCACATAAAAGAAGGGGAACTTGCATACTGTTTCTTACATTCCACTTTTGTTATCTGAGCCAATGCCAAAGAAAGTTGTAAGGCACCCAAAGTTTTTCTTTGGTATACTCCTCCCTAACTCCCCAGTTCTTGGAAAGCACTTTGAACCTATGAGGTTCTGTGGCTGCTCAAGGCTTCTACAGGTCACTGAACCTGATGACATCTCATCCCTGACTCATTCTTCAAAACGTAACCATCCTTAGTCATATTCCTTCCAGCACTCCACTGCAAATTGGGTTAATCTCATAAACTAACTCAAGCGTACTTATGAATTAATGACGACAGTAGCTTAATATGCTGCTGTTCTCAGAGAAACAAGCAAAACAATAGAAAATTTATAAAACTATACTACTATAAGAATAGGGAATCATTTTCCTATTTATGGTCACTGACCAACTAAATCTAAAACAAATTAAGGGTTATAACAAAAAAAATCAAGGGTTATAACAAAAACAAACCAGCTTACACTTAACTTTAGTTCCTGAGTTTGAGAAAAAGAGGAAATGAAAAAATACTACTACTTGACATTTGTATACAGTTTGCATTTATATTTAGTGTCCCTATATAACACAACATATATATGTATATATTTTTATTTAGTTTAATATTTAAAACAATGCAGTAAGTTCGTATTATTCCTGTTTTATAGATGAGAAAACTTAAGCTCAAAGAGGTTAAGTTACTGACCATGAAATAGCAGAGCTGGGACTCTAAACAATTCTAATTCTGAGTCAAGTGTTTTTTTCACTATGCCACAGCTTCTACAAGTGTGCATAATACCTAATTTTAAACTAAATAAAAGAAACAGAAAAGTATATAGATACAGTAAGACTATACTTTAATTTCACATATAGCTGATTTTAAAAGGAAATGGGACCTAAGATGGAGAGGTAGAGTAAGCAAGCCAAGCAAGAGGAAAAAGAAAAAGATTCTGAGCAAACTGTCGCAAGGACAAAAAACCAAACACTGCATGTTCTCACTCATAGGTGGGAATTGAACAATGAGAACACATGGACACAGGAAGGGGAACATCACACACCAGGGCCTGTTGTGGGGTGGGGGGAGCGGGGAGGGATAGCATAAGGAGGTATACCTAATGTAAATGACGAGTTAATGGGTGCAGCACACCGACATGGCACATGTATACATATGTAACAAACCTGCACGTTGTGCACATGTACCCTAGAACTTAAAGTATAATAAAAAAAAATGGAAAAAAAAAAGAAAAAGATTATGGGTCAGAAAATGCCAAAGGCAGAGAAAGAGATAGAATAAGGAAGGGAAAGAAAGAAAAAGACAGCTGTAACTGAAAGGATGAACTGAAGTCTGGGCCCTTTGGGGTCCCCACGTGGTCTTGCTTCTAGCCACAACCAGACTGCACGCCTCCTGGCTCTGCCCTCCTCCTCCTCTGCTTTGGCTGCTAAAATCTTCCCTGGTCTAACTTGTGCAGAGAGCTGTAGGCTACTACTTCCACAGATCCCCAAAGCCCTGACCTGATCTTGGTCTAATCACAGTAATCACTGTCATTAGTTTTCCTTCCACTTATTCAGTGAACAAAACTAAAAGCTATTCACTTTGCATATCTCCTCTATCTCTGAGAATGAATGGAGACCCAAGTACCTACCTGATACGAACAAAATTTGTAGTGTGATAGAAACAAAGCAACAAAGCCAAACCAGGACTTCTGTCGCCTCAACAGTCAATGCCCAAACTTGTCTATGTATCCATTTCTCACTGAAAAATCACCACCTCTGAGTTACACAATAGATAATAAAATGACTAGACATATTCACCACTTACATTTCTAAGCTTTTGTTTTAGTTAGTCAGTTTATTATTTAGGTAAATTAGGTATAATTGCTTTCAAAAGGAGATAAGCATATTACTAGCATTTAACACATTTCTTAAATCATTGGTATAATATATTCATTAAAAGAACTGTCTGAATTTGAAGCTCTGAAGTAAGTGAGTGACTTTGGGCAAATTACTTAATATCTTTGAACTTTAGGTTCTTCATCTATAACATGGGGCTAATAACACAGTTTTAAACACAAAGGTAGTTTTAAGAATTCAATAAGTTGAATGCTTGAAACTGTACCTGGCATATAGCAAGCATTCAACAAATGTTACTTCTTATTATTACTTCTATTAACCATTATCTTTGCTACCTAGCTGCATAAAACTTAACTATAGTTTGGCTTTTTGCTTTTGTAAAAAATAGATTAATTGTAGACATTTTAGAAAAAAACTTTAAAAAATAACACATGGAAAGCAATAATGAAAAGCAAAAGTTGAATAGTGATAGATAGATAGATGATAGATAGATAGATAGATAGATAGATAGATAGATAGATAGATAGATAGATATTAAAATTGAAAAGCACCACTGACGTCCTTTTACAGCTGGCTTACCTCAAAGTCTATCAGCTGCAGGTCAGCTATCAGTGTCACCAGCAGGCCACTGCTGTAGAGTTCTTGTGCTAGCTGAGCCACTGCTTCTGTCGGGGGTTCTTTCTCGTTTGTACCACACAGAATTTCTTTCATTGCTTGCAGTGATTTAGACACTTCTTCTGAAGCCTAGTGACCAAAACGTATGCTAACGGTTAAAAGAATAAAAATTTTTAGGCCATAAACAAACAAACAAATAATCCAAAAAACCACTTCTTGGTCTTGGGCTCTGTTTATTTATAATTAATGGTACAGTTACAAACAAACAAAAACAGTAAGCACTGCCTTTTTTATTTTGGAAAATATTATAAGTATTATAAAATTTATTTATATAAAACAGCTCTTTGGTATTTCTACTTAGTCAACATACATTAAATAATCTTTTTTTTTTTTTTTTAGATGGAGTCTTGCTCTGTTGCCCAGGCTGGAGTGCAGTGGCACAATCTTGGCTCACTGCAAGCTCCGCCTCCCAGGTTCACGCCCTTCTCCTGCCTCAGCCTCCCAAGTAGCGGGGACTACAAGCACCCGCCACCACGCCCGGCTAATTTTTGTATTTTTAGTAGAGACAGGGTTTCACTGCGTTAGCCAGATGGTCTCGATCTCCTGAAGTGATTCTCCCACCTCAGCCTCCCAGAGTGCTGGGATTACAGGCGTGAGCCACTGCATCCGGCCCAATAATCTTTTAAACCACACTCATTGTCTAATTTTGCTAGCAATTCAATATAAACTTTATGCTTGAAAATTAAATTGATTCCATTTTGAAGACTTATCAGTAGCTACTGATCTTTATTTAAAGCATTGTGTTAAGGTTTTTCAACAAATCCCTATTCCTCTCATTTTTGAATGGTCCAAGTGTAAGATTTTAAATTGTCAAAACTCATAAGCTTTCTTTGTCAATCCATTTATTCCTCACACAGAATCACTGTCTTTTTTGCTATCTATGAAACTTAAAAAAAACTCACTATATTTTAAAGAATACGAGGCAAATCCATAGAGGCAGAAAGTACATAGATTAGTAGGTATTAGGGCCTGGGGGAGAGGGAAATAAGTAATGACTACTAATGGCTCCAGGGTTTCTTTTGGGAGTGATGAAAATGTTCTAGAATTAGATAGCGGTGAGTTGCAAAACTTTGTGAATGTACTAAAAACCAATGAATTGTACACTTTAAATAGTGAATTATATGGTATGTTATTTTTTAATATCTCAATTGAAAAATCTTTAAAATTAATATAGGTAGGAAAGGAGAGCAGACTAATTTAGTTAACAATTTGTCTGAATATTTTAAAGAAATATACTTTCATTACTTTTTTAAGTATAATATTGTAATCATTATAAATGAAGAAGGAAATGAGTAGAATAAGGCAAATTACATAAAAATAACTCATGGTAGCGTGATGCAACTTTTCTTATTTATTTATTTTTATTTTTCTCTAGCTCTGCTTCTTGGGTGACACTACTTTTATTTATTTATTTATTTTTGAGATGGAGTTTTGCTCTTGTCACCCAGGCTGGAGTGCAACAGCACGATCTCAGCTCACTGCAACCTCCGCCTCCTGCGTTCAAGCGATTCTCCGGCCTCATCCTCCCTAGTAGCTGGGATTACAGGCACCCACCACCGTGCCTGGCTAATTTTTGTATTTTTAGTAGAGGCGGGGTTTCACCATGTTGGCCAGACTGATCTCGAACTCCTGACCTTAGGTGATCTGCCCACCTCAGCCTCCCAAAGTTCTGGGATTACAGGCGTGAGCCACTGCGCCTGGCTGACACTACTTTTAAAAAGTAATTTTTCATATCCTTAATAGCCTGACTGAAGCAATCCTTAATGTACTAAAGACCAGAAGCATCTTAAATTGTGAGATATATCCACAGAAGAGTGCTTTAAACATACATGGAAAGTATGTTTAAGAGAGAGTTAAGAATAATCATAAAGCAAACATCTTTATGACCATCACCCAGTCAAGAAACAGGACATTTTCAACACCCAGGAGTCACCTGAAGGCCCCTTTCAGCTCAGATGTAAATATTTTTATATCTCTTGTGACAAACATGTCTTTACATTTCTTATTATTCTTATTTTATAGATGAGAAAACTTAGGCTGAAACAATATAGCTTAGTTCCACTGATTTTCAACTTTATGGATCAGTACATTACCCCTTCATGACTTGCTTCTTTCATTCAACATTATTTTTGAGAAATGCATCTATGCTGTTGCATGTAGGCAGAAGTTCTTTAATTTTTATCACTTTCTAATGTTCCACACTAATGCCTATACCACAACTTTTTTATTGGTTCTACTGTTCAAGGACATTGGGTTGTTTCCATGAAAGGTTTTTTATTAACAACAATGCTATGAACATTCTTGTACATTTTTCCTGGTGCAGATGTGCAAGAATACCTCTAGAGTTTATAACTAGGAGTGGCACTGCAGGATTTTAGTACATGCAATCTTCATATTTCACAGATAATAAACTGGTTTTCAAAGCAGTTACATCAATGTATATGTCATCATCCACAGTTAATGAAAGTCCTCATTGCTCTCCATCTTGTCAACACTTAACATCATCACACCTTTTCATTTTTGCCAAGACAGTAGTTGTGTAATCTGAATTTATTGTGGTTTTAGTTGGCCTTTTCCTAGTTACTAATGAAAATGTGTAAAAAGGGTTTTTTTCTTTTTTCTCTCTTTTACCATTTAGATTTATACTTGCAAAAAGGCCATTTTTCTTCTATTTGGGACAAGATTTGGCTCAATATTACAAAGTGTACTAGAATTAGAATAAGCTATTTCTACACCCCTTGTAGAATTCAAGATTGTATCATTTACTGGAATAGAAGGATACTATGAACTCGTGTATTTCTTTTATAGATATCTTGAATCTTGCCATAAACTTTAGAGAGAAATCGAATATACAGGATTCAATATCCCTTTGAAGGAATAACTAGCATTCCTGTGAGGAAGCCCCACTTAATAAGACCTTAAAACCGTATGAAAATGAGATTCACTGTAACAGAAACTATCAGTCAATCTTTAAATAAAAACTTTTTACCTTTCATGTAAATGTAACATTACACACCAGTATAACCTTTTAGATCTTTAAGCTGTGTAGTCTAGAGGGATCCTGTGTGGTCAGAGTCTCTAGAGAGTGAACCTAAAGTTCATCACAACAGACTAAATAATAATCAGTTGCATAAAACCTGAAATCAACTTAAATCTATTTATAGAGGCTCTATGTGCACATCACAGACCATATTTTGAATTCTTCATTAAGCTTTTACATTGGTTTTTGGCATTGCAATGCATGTACTTTAATCATAATGTTACTGTTTTAGCTCTTACCTTGTCTGTCTTTTTGTCTTGCTTTTCCAAAATGGCCAAATTGTCTTTCAGGATTTTCACAATTTCTGCTGGATTTTTGTGTGATTTACTAAACAAAGGCATTTTTTTCATGTGTAGAAATCTCTTCTTCCAATATGGAATGCTAAAAACAAATAAGCCAACAAAAATTATAACTTTAACTCTATATATGCTTAAATTTTTATACCAATATGTCTTATAAGTTTTCAATAACATGAATTCAGTAATCTGAAACATTAAAAGTGATCAAATTAAAATGAGTTTCAAGTTTTATGCCAAATTTAAATATATATATTTTTAAAAAGATATTTTTAAAGTTTTGCTTGAAAGTTTTTATACAAAGTTTAAAATCTTTCCTGCAATAGAAACATAAGGATTATACAAGAAATAATTTTAGAGTCCAAGTTGATATGTAAAACTAGATATTTTGACCAAAGAAAGTGATAATAATAAATATATTCTATAATGTTTAGCTATATGTATTCTATAATGCTTAGCTGCTATTATTACAAGAAGTTCCATGACATAGTTAATGAACTATTTCACTAAAGAGAAAGGCACAGTAGTTTAGATATGATTCTATCTTAAATGTCCTAGACATTTCTGGCTCTTTGAGTCAATTATACTTTTTTCCATTATTTTAAAAAATATAAACTTATTCTCTGAATGCATAATAATCAATGATCAAATATTTTGCATTAAAGTAGAATTTTAAAAAGAAGCCAAATGCATTCATGTATAGACATACCTAGGAGATACTGTAGGTTCGGTTCCAGACCATTGCAGTAAAGCAAATTTCTCAATAAAGCGAGTCACAAAATGTATTTCGTTTTTCCTAGTACATATAAAAGTTATATTTATGCTATACTGCAGTCTATTAAGTGCGCAATAGTATTATATCTAACTTGATGGGTGCAGCACACCAACATGGCACATGTATACATATATAACTAACCTGCACGTTGTACACATGTACCCTAAAACTTAAAGTATAATAAAACAAAAACAAAATGAAAACAATATGTATAACTTAATTTATAAAAATATTTATTGCCTGACCCTTCAGTGAGTCCTAATCTTTTCGCTGGTTGGAGAGTCTTGCATTAATGTTGATGGCTGCTGACTGATCAGGTTGTTGGTTGCTGAAGGATGGAGTAGCTGTGGCGATTTCTTAAAAGAAGACAATAAAGTTTGCTACGTTGACTCTTCCTTTCATGGAAGATTTCTCTATAGCATGTGATGCAGTTTGTTAGCATTTTACTCACAGTAGAACTGCTTTCAAAATTGAAGTCAGTCCTCTCGAAACCTGCCACTGCTTTATCAGCTAAATTTATGTAATATTCTAAATCCTTTGTTGTCATTTTATCTTCAGCAAGAGTAGATTCCATCTTAAGAAACCACTTTCTTTGCTCATCCATAGAAGCAACATTCCTCATCTGTTCAAGTTTTATCATGAGATTGCAGCAATTCAGTCACATCTTCAGGCTCTATTCTTAATTCTTGTTCCCTTGTTATTTCCACCATATTGGCAGTTACTTCCTCCACTGAAGTCTTGAATCCCTCAAAGTTACCCATGAGAGTTAGAACCAACTTCTTCTGAACTCCTGAAAATGTTGATATTTTGACCTCCTCCCATGAATCACAAATGTTCTTAATGGCATCTAGAATGGTGAATCTTTTACAGCAGGTTTTTCTATTAAGTTTGCCCAGATCCATTAGAGGAATCACTATCTATGGCAGCTTGCATCTTATGAAATGTATTTCTTTTGTTTGTTTTTTTAACTTTTATTGGAACAATATGAACATATGAAATGTATTTCTTTAACAAGTCTGGAAAGTCAGAATTACTCCTTTGTCCATGGGCTGCAGAATGGATGTTAACAGGCATGAAAACAACATTAACCTCCTTGTAAACCTCCATCAGAGCTCCTGGATGATGAGGTACATTGTCAATGAGCAGTAATATTTTCAAAGGAATCTTTTATTCTGAGCAGTGGATCTCAATAGAAGGCTTAAAATATTCAGTAAACCATGCTGTCATCAGGCTTTGTTGTTCCATTTATGGAGCACAGGCCAAATAGATTTAGCATAATTCTTAAGAGCCCTAGGGTTTTTGGAATGGGAAATGAGTATTAACTTCTACTTCAAGTTACCAGCTGCATTAGCTCCTAACTAGAGAGTCAGCTTGTCCTTTAAAGCCAGGCACTGACTCCTCCTTTCTAGCTATGAAAATCCTAGATGGCATCTTCTTCCAATACGAGGGTGTTCCATCTACACTGAAAATCTGTTGTTTTGTGTGGCCACCCTCACCAGTGATCTCAGCTAGATCTTCTGGATAACTTGCTGCAGCTTCTATAAATAGCACTTGCTGCTTTTTCCCCTGCACTTTTATGTTCTGGAGATGGCTTCTTTCTTTAAACCTCATGGAGCAATCTCTTTTAGCTTCAGACTTTTCTTCTGCATCTTCCTTACCTCTCTCAGCCTTCACAGAACTGAAGAAAGTTGGGGACTTGCTCTGGACTAGGCTAAAGGGAATGTGTGTCTGGTTTGATCTTCTATCCAGACCACTGTAACTTTCTTCGTATTAACAATTAGCTGTTTTGTTTTCTTATTATTTGTGTTTTCACTGGAGTAGCACTTTTCATTTTCTTCAAGAACTTTTCCTTTGCATCCACAACTTGGCTAACTTACTAATGCAAAAGGCCTAGCTTTCAGCCTACCTCAGCTCTGGATATGCCTTCCTCACTAAGACTAATCATTTTTCCATCTTTTGATTTAAAGTGAGAGATATGTGACTCTTCCTTTTCCTTGAACACATAGAGGCCACTTATAGGGTTATGAGCCAGCCTAATTTCAGTATTGTTGTATCTTAGGGAACAGGGAGGCCTGAGGAAAGTGAGACAGGGGAACGGCCAGTCGATGGGGCACTCAGAACACATGTAACATTTATCGATTATGGGCACAGTCTGTGGTGTCCCAAAACAATTACAATAGTAACATCAGAGATCACTGATCACAGGTCACCACAACATATGTAGTAACAATGAAAAAGTTTGAAATATTGTGAGAATTAACAAAATGTATCAAGAGATACAAAGTGAGCACATGCTGTTGAAAAAAAATGGCGCCAATAGACTTCCTAAATGCAGGGTTGCCATAAACCTTCAATTTTTCAAAAACACAGTGTCTTCAAAGCACAACAAAGGTGAAACACAATAAAATAAGGTATGCCTGTAATTGCTGTCTTTCTCCCTGTAGTTCTACAGCACTAAGGGAAAGATATATAACTGTAGGAATTTTAAATACTCCCTGACATCAAAACAGAGTACAAATTATGACATGGTATCATGGATATGATATGATTTTTTTGTCCATTATTACTTTGCTTGGTTCTCACTGTAACAAACTAATGCTAATTTACTTAAATTAAAAACGTTTTCAGGGTTTCCATGTCAATCTGGTGATAAGCATTTTCTGATTCACTATCTCCCCTTTTCATCTGATGGTGGGTTTGTTCATTTATTCATTGAATAAATAATCTGAGTAATTACTGAGCACAGGCACTTTGCTAAATACTAGGGATAGAGCCACGAACAAGAAAAACACAATCCCTGTTCTTTGGAGCCTATTATTAAGTGGAAAAAGCAAACATTTTAGGGGCAATGGGGTTATACAATGGGGAAATAACACACAGTATAATGCCTCAATACAATCTCCTTTAAAAATTATTTTCATATTTTACTATACCTACTTATTGTAATAAGTATAATATGATTAGTTTAACAATGTTTTAAAATTTCATCTTATCATTATTCTTCTATTTTGGGATCCATATTTTGAAGGAAATCAAAGCTCATGCTCTTAAACTATGCTTGAGTTCCAGCACCCAGACCCCCTGCAAATTAAGGCAGAACTCTCCTGCCTCTCCCAGTTCTTCTCAGACCATGGCCAGCCCCACTCCATTCCCAGACTAAACACCTCCCCCACTCCCAGACTAAACACCTCCCCCACTCCCAGACTAAACACCTCCTCCATCACCTGGAAACTCGAGGCTGCCTTTCTCACACTCTGGGCAACCATGCTGGTCACTATATATACATCTACTCCAATCACATCATTTAGCCCACTGGTGGTCATTTAAGCAATGAACCAAGTAGCACTCAAACCTTCTACACAAACACAAGACACGTAAACTCCCTCTAGTTGATTGTAACTGATCTACTGTATGATTCAAAAGAAGTTAATCACCCCCTTCTAGGTGTCATTTGTTCTATCTGTAAAACGAAGTTGTTCTTAGAGTAAGATTGAGCATCAGGGCTCTAGGTTATTCACCACTGTCCCACACCCACTCTGAGTCTTTAACCCCCGGTATCCTATCATGATAAAGATAAAGCCAAAGATAAAGTGCTTAAGGTGGGAACAAAAGGAATAGAGAGGCCTGACAATGGTGCCTTGTGGGGATAAGGTGGCAGGAAAGTAATTTTTCCATGAAGTCTACCTCAGAGTTTTAAGAACATACGTTCTGTTTCAGCAAAGCAGGCAGTAGGGACAGGAAAAGACGCATGTTAGTCCAGAAGACTGACACTAGATAAATGCCTCCTAGGCATTGAAAACGGTGTTGAGACCACGCACATCAACCTGCCCTCAGCATTAATGCAGACAGCAGGCCATGCAGCACAGAAATGTTAGTGGACTGACAATGGCCCTGTTATACTTTTCCTCTTCCAGGAGTCAGTAAGCAGAATAAACAGCAAATAGGTTGTTTATTATTATTAAAGGAACACAATAAAAGGAAATAAATGCCCTGCAGACTTGGGCAAGAAAGGTTGCTTCTGAAATTAATTCTCTATAAAGCTAGAACAGATATAAATTTAAGAAAAGAAGAAAAGGAGACAAAAAGCTCTTTTAGACAAAAAAAAGAGCTGGCCAAGGTAAAAGACTGAAAATACACACATATGCACACATAAATACACACATGCCCAAGATGCAGACTGGGAATCCCAAACTGCATAGAGCAGAATAACAATACAGAAAATGGATCTGGGGCAACTTCAAGGTACAAAATTAATTAGTCTGCATGTATTCATTCGAAAAGTATTTACTGAGCACTTATAATGTACTAGGAACTGAACAAGGAAATACGAAACAAAGAAGCCTCAAAGGGCTCACGATGTAGTGAGAGACACAGACACGTGCAAAATTTTCCCAGAAGGCGAGAAAAGGTCGAAAAAATTAAAATGATGAAGAAAAGATATAGAGTGTGTATGGATACATATCTTTATATCTTTTTTTTTTTTTTTTTTTTTTTTTTTTATGATCGTTCTTGGGTGTTTCTCACAGAGGGGGATTTGGCAGGGTCATAGGACAATAGTGGAGGGAAGGTCAGCAGATAAACAAGTGAACAAAGTTCTCTGGTTTTCCTAGGCAGAGGACCCTGCGGCCTTCCGCAGTGTTTGTGTCCCTGGGTACTTGAGATTAGGGAGTGGTGACGACTCTTAACGAGCATGCTGCCTTCAAGCATCTGTTTAACAAAGCACATCTTGCACCGCCCTTAATCCATTCAACCCTGAGTGGATACAGCACATGTTTCAGAGAGCACAGGGTTGGGGGTAAGGTCACAGATCAACAGGATCCCAAGGCAGAAGAATTTTTCTTAGTACAGAACAAAATGAAAAGTCTCCCATGTCTACCTCTTTCTACACAGACACAGCAACCATCTGATTTCTCAATCTTTTCCCCACCTTTCCCCCCTTTCTATTCCACAAAACCGCCATTGTCTTCATGGCCCGTTCTCAATGAGCTGTTGGGTACACCTCCCAGAAGGGGTGGTGGCCGGGCAGAGGGGCTCCTCACTTCCCAGTAGGGGCGGCCGGGCAGAGGCGCCCCTCACCTCCCGGACGGGGCGGCTGGCCGGGCGGGGGGCTGACCCCCCACCTCCCTCCCGGACTGGGCGGCTGGCCGGGCAGAGGGGCTCCTCACTTCCCAGTAGGGGCGGCAGGGCAGAGGCACCCCTCACTTCCCCGACGGGGCGGCTGGCCGGGCGGGGGGCTGACGCCCCCACCTCCCTCCCGGACGGGGCGGCTGGCTGGGCGGTGGGCTGACCCCCCCACCTCCCTCCCGGACGGGGCGGCTGGCCGGGCAGAGGGGCTCCTCACTTCCCAGCAGGGGCGGCTGGGCAGAGGCGCCCCTCACCTCCCGGACGGGGCGGCTGGCCGGGCGGGGGGCTAACCCCCCACCTCCCTCCCGGACTGGGCGGCTGGCTGGGCAGGGGGCTGGCCCCCCCACCTCCCTCCCGGACTGGGCGGCTGGCCGGGCGGGGGGCTGACCCCCCCACCTCCCTCCTGGACGGAGCGGTTGGTGGGGCAGAGGGGCTCCTCACTTCCCAGTAGGGGCGGCCGGGCAGAGGCGCCCCTCACCTCCCGGACGGGGCGGCTGGCCGGGCGGGGGGCTGATCCCCCCACCTCCCTCCCGGACGGGGCGGCTGGCCGGGCAGAGGCGCCCCTCCCCTCCCGGACGGGGCGGCTGGCCAGGCGGGGGGCTAACCCCCCCACCTCCCTCCCGGACGGGGCGGCTGGCCGGGCGGGGGGCTGACCCCCCCACCTCCCTCCTGGACGGAGCGGTTGGCCGGGCAGAGGGGCTCCTCACTTCCCAGTAGGGGCGGCCGGGCAGAGGCGCCCCTCACCTCCCGGACAGGGCGGCCGGCTGGGCGGGGGGCTGATCCCCCCACCTCCCTCCCAGACGGGGCGGCTGGCCGGGCGGGGGGCTGACCCCCCCACCTCCCTCCCGGACGAGGTGGCTGCTGGGCGGAGATGCTCCTCACTTCCCAGACGGGGTGGCTGCTGGGCAGAGGGGCTCCTCACTTCTCAGATGGGGTGGCTGCCGGGCAGAGGGTCTCCTCACTTCTCAGACGGGGCGGCCGGGCAGAGATGCTCCTCACATCCCGGACGGGGCGGCAGGGCAGAGGTGCTCCCCACATCTCAGACGATGGGTGGCCAGGCAGAGACGCTCCTCACTTTCCAGACTGGGCAGCCGGGCAGAGGGGCTCCTCACATCCCAGACGATGGGCGGCCAGGCGGAGACGCTCCTCACTTCCCAGACGGGGTGGCGGCCGGGCAGAGGCTGCAATCTCGGCACTTTGGGAGGCCAAGGCAGGCGGCTGGGAGGTGGTTGTAGCGAGCCGAGATCACGCCACTGCACTCCAGCCTGGGCGCCATTGAGCACCGAGTTAACGAGACTCCGTCTGCAATCCTGGCACCTCGGGAGGCCGAGGCTGGCAGATCACTCGCGGTTAGGAGCTGGAGACCAGCCCGGCCGACACAGCGAAACCCCGTCTCCACCAAAAAAATACGAAAACCAGTCAGGCGTGGCGGTGCGCGCCTGCAATCGCAGGCACTCGGCAGGCTGAGGCAGGAGAATCAGGCAGGGAGGTTGCAGTGAGCTGAGATGGCAGCAGTACCGTCCAGCTTCGGCCCGTCGGCATGTGGGGAGAGGGAGAGGGAGAGGGAGAGGGAGAGGGAGAGGGAGAGGAGCATCTTTATATCTATATAGGTATTTTATAGCAATATGAAGAAAATGGAGTGTTATCCCCTAACAAACAGGTGTTACAACAATGGAGGGGGGAGGATAGGAAGCCAAAAACAGCAAAGGCATTAAAACTGGAACAGAATCGAAGATATAACAGCATAAACAGAAAAACAATCTAAACTTGATCATTCGAAAGATTTTTCTAGTTGAGATTCATGATAAGACCCAACATTCAGTGTCTTGCAGCTTTTAAAATAAACATTTCCTTCTCAAATCACATTCCAACAAAATGACCTTAAAAAAACAAACAAATGAAAGCATAAAAATCAGGTTGGTTTTGGACTTCCATGAACCAAATGCCCCAAGGCCATGGAGAAAACCTAGAGTTCTGATAAGGAAAGTCTATAACACCATAATTAAATCCTTAGCCAATATACCATTTATGTGTGAACAGATACTGTATATTTACTAAAAATGGAACAAAAAGATGAGATGGAATGAGGCCCACAAAGAGCTCAACAAAATTAATGCTAAAAAATCAGAAATAGTTCTTGAAAAGGAGCCTGTATATTGTTGGCAGAACATGTGGGAGGGTGAGAATCTACAATTATAACTCATTCATACAGGAATAAAAATAAATAAGGATTCAACTAAAGAGGTTAAAAAGGAAACTGCCCCAAAAATCTCCAAGAAAAGTTGGATGGAAATAATGATAGAAGTAGAAATAACTCAATCAGAGAAGCAAAAGAAAAGGAAGAAAACTTCTGGTAGCTATTTGGTCCGGGCTTCTTCTGGTGATAGATGTGTCTGCCCTACTTCCCACATCACCTCACCCCACCAAAAGGGGAGGAACATGACCCAGGTTTGGCCAGAGTATTCCCTGTCCTGGATGCAGCAACTAGCTAGTAAATAGATTGTGACACAGCCAATCAAAATAAAAAAGAAGAAAGAAAAGTGTTGATGAGAATGCTGAGAAAAGGGAACTCTTGTACATTGTTGGTGGGAAGGTGAATTAGAACAGCCACTATAAGAAACGGTGTGGATGATATGCAAAAAATAAAAATGGAACTACCACGTGATCCAGTAATCCCACTTCTGGGTATATATCCAAAGGAACTGAAATCAGTATGTCAAGGAAATATCTGCACTTCCGTATTCATTGCAACCTTATTTACAATAGCCAAGACATGGAACCAACCTAAGTGTCCATCAAAAGATAAATAGATAAAAAATGTAGTACAAGCTGGGTGCGGTGGCTCAGTCCTGTAATCCCAACACTTTGGGAGGCCAAGATGGGTGGATCACTTGAGTCCAGGAGTTCGAGACCAGCATGGCCAACATGGGGAAACCCCGTCTCCACAAAAAATACAAAAATTAGCTGGGTGTGGTGGCAGGCACCTATACTCCCAGCTACTCAAGAGGTTGAGGCATGAGAATTGCTTGAACCCAGGGGGCAGAGGTTTCAGTGAGCCAAGATGTGCCACTGCACTCCAGCCTGGGTGACAAAACAAGACTCTGTCTCAAAAAACAAAACACTGCTTTAAAATAGATTCAAAGCAGAGACAAAAGGTATGGTCATCTTCATTCGATATAGCCAAATTGCTTTCTCAAGTTTTTATTCCAGTTTATACTTTCACAGCTGTGTAGTGTGAGTTGCAGTTATCGCCCATCCTTCCTAACATTTGGACCTGTCAGAATTTAAAAATTTCACCAGTATGACAGCTGTAAAACGTTGTCCCATTATGGTTGGAGTGCAGTTGTGTGATAACCGCTTGCTGCAGTCTTGACCTGTTGGGTTCAAGCAATCTTCCCACCTCAGCCTCCCGAGTAGCTGGGACCACAGGCATGTGCCACCACGTCCGGTTAATTTTTGTATTTTTAGTAGAGACGGGGTTTTCCATGTCACCCAGGCTGGCCTCAAACTCCTGGCTAATTTTAATTTTATGTAGAGACATGGTCTCTGTATGTTGCCCAGGCTGGTCTCAAACTCCTGAGTTTAAATGATCCTCTCACCTTGGCCTCCCAAAGTGTTGGGGTTACAGGTTTGAGCCATCACACCTGACCCATACTAGCTTTTTAACTTTCTTATTCTGTACATTTCCTAATTCTATACTTTGCCCATTTCATATTTAAAAAAAAATTTAGAGACAAGTTCTTGCTCTGTCACCTAGGCTGTAGTGCAGTGGCACAGTCACAGCTTACTGCAGCCTCGAACTCCTGACCTTAAGTGATCCTCCCACCTCAGCTTTACAAAGTCCTGGGATAACAGGCGTGAGCCACTGTGCCCAGCTACTTTGCCCAGTTCTTTAAGGTGGCTGAAGAAAGTCATATCAGCTGCCAATACCAACTAGTACAGTCCCTCGCTAATAAATATAAATCACATGCAAGAATCATGAGGTGTTTGATGAAAATCAAGAATATAAAAGAGAAATGTAAAAATAAATAGAGCAAACCCTGGGGGGGATGGTAAAAATTATATTATATTTATATACCCAAAAGATATGCTATGCTATCACATCCATAAAATAAGAACAGGCTGCTATGAAAAAGAAGTAAACAATGAATGAGAAAACATTCTTGGAACTAAGAACATGCAATGCAATAGAATAGCTGATTGGTAGAAGGGTATAGAATTGAAAAACAAACCCACAATTTAAAGACCAAGCCATGGAAATCTGGAATGAAGAGTAAAATACAAAGAAAAGAAAAGCACTAATTCAGAGAAAAGTTGGAAATATACAGGGTAGAGCTGGAGAGCCAATATTGATTGAATATAAATGCTTAAAGGAAAAGAAAAAAACAGAGATAACTGATGAGAGAGTAACAAATACATTAACAAATAAAAAGGAAGCAAAATTCCTAGAGCTGAACATGTCTTCAGATTTAAGTAAACTAATGGTTATCACACAGAGGGAATGCAAAAAGGCTTATTCCAAGATACACTGTGAAATTTCTGAACTCTGAAGTGAAATCCCACAAACTTCCATAAAGGGGAAAAATCTAGAGTGGCACCTAAGAACCAGACTGTCAGAGTGGAATCAGGATTAGTAACTTCACACCAAATGACAGAAGGGAGTGAAACACCATTTACATAGTTTCTAGGGAAAAAGATTTTTCACCTAGAATTCTATACTTTACGAATTATGCAGATGGAGGGCAAACTAAAATTACCTAAGGACGAAGATGGTGAAGGAGTAGGGGGAAGAGAAAGGAAGATGGAGGAGAAACAGAAAAATGAGAAAACAGTTGAAAACTAAGCAGTTGAGCAAAGAAACCAATAAAATATATGGCTAAATCTAAGTAAAGGTTGATAATGTGTCTGTGATGCTTAATATGACTGCTAAAAATGTATTCCTGAAGTATTTTGATAGAGGCAAAATGTTTTTTAAAAAATCCAACTACCTGGAAAAATACAACTAAAATTCTTTTATAGACTTTGTTCAAGGAAAAGGATAGAAATAATGATTAAATCATAATAAAATGTATATGTGTTTGTCATGCCAAACTAATTTAAGTCTCTGGGTTTTCTATAATCACATCATACACAAATTAAGATAAACCTGTTTCTTGAATTGTTTATTAAACATTTAATGATGAATATTAGAATAATGGAAGTAGGATGCAACCACCAGAAGGGGGAAAACAGGAAACAAAAATAATTTGACCAAATCAGCAAGAATCAGGAATGAAAAGGAAAGTATAAACAAATAGTAAACAGAGAATATAAAACAATATAGAAGGAATAAGAGCAACCAATAATTACAATACATACAAATGTGTTAAATTCTACTACTAAAAAACCAAGACTCTCAAACTCTCAAATTGGGTTCACACACACACACACACACACACACACACACACACACACACATTTCTGCTCTAAATTCTGCAAGAGCCATAATAGAAACAAAATGACACAAAAATGTTCAGAATAAAAGGATGCATAAATATATATCAAGCAATATTACAACATGAATATAAGAAATGCAGAGTTCATGACAAATTATACACACACACACACAGAGCATTTAATATATGTATTTAGTTGTCATGAAGAGAATATATAGAGGTTATTATACTACATATACAGTGTATGTAATAGACATAATCATACATATAAAGTCAATTACCATTGCAAATTTAATACTATTTCATATGTATATTAGGTACAATAAAGGCTATATTAAATAGTTTTAATTTGGTGACCTTAATATTCTCTAGGTAGAACAAGGAAATCATTGCTTGAAAGATAGAAAACAGAGGTGTCTGGGTCAGGCGCGGTGGCTCATGCCTGTAATCCCAGCACTCTGGGAGTCCGAGGTGGGCAGATCACAAGGTCAGGAGTTCGAGACCAGCTTGGCCAACATGGTGAAACCCCATCTCTACTAAAAATACAAAAAAAAATTAGCTGGGCATGGCGGTGCGTGCCTGTAATCCCAGCTACTCAGGAGGCTGAGGCAGGAGAATCACTGGAATCCGGGAGGCAGAGGTTGCAGTGAGCTGAGATTGCACCACTGTACTCCAGCCTGGGTGACAGAGAAAGACTCTGTCTCAAAAAAAACAAAAACAAAACAAAACAAAAAACAGAGGAGTCTGGTAGGGAACGAGAAAAGATAGCTACTGGCAGAAATGAGAACAGGAGCTACTGGGAAAGTGATCTAAATTATTTTCAGTTTAAATACGTTCAATATAGACCCTAAGTAAAATTCTGGCCAATAAAAATCAAAGGCTGTGTTTACAAAATAAAATACCAAATCAGGTTTTTAATAATAGAAAATTGATGAATATAATAAATTATATCAATAAGTCAAATAAAAATTATCTCAGTGGCATCTGAAAAAGTTATCTAATAAAATTAAAACCAAGAGAGAGATAAATCTTAGCTCAATTTACAAAATAATGGTTAATGGAGGCATACTTACTAAAAGGAGGTATAAAACAAAGGTCATCACAATCACGCTATCATTACCATATGTTGTGATCAATGCATTAAAATATAAAACATAAATAAATGCTATAAAATTTGGGAAGGATATGACAAAATTGTAGTTAACAGACAATATGATTATATACATAAAAATATGAACAACTGAAATTAGTAGAAATTAGGTGAAGTAGTCAAATACATGATAAATATACATACAGCTTTGAAATATAAGAAATTGCCAGTCAGAAAACATAATGAAAAGCATATTTTGTTCATACTGCCAACTAAATATGTACAAAATCTATACCAGATCTGTATTTTAAAAAACTACAAAACTTTAATTTCGAAAATAGGATAATTACTCTTCCTGAAACAGAAAACTAACAAATAAAACAGAGAAATAGAAGTTGTACTTATAGATGTATGTGTCTATTTATCTTTTCATCCCTTCAGCTAGCCATCCTTTTAATGTTATAGTCACAGAATGATTCTAGAATGTGGCTTAGCTGATCTTCATGATATTATCTAAATTATGAGATTTGTGATGGTTTAACTTTCTTCATGTAGGTATTTTTCTGCATTATTTATAATGAGCACATTTCTTTTTTCTGAAATAATAAAGAGACTGTGGAGAAAACCTACATAATTAAGATAGGAAAGATTTGAGGTTAAAAAAACACTCTATTTTGTTCTTGAATAGACAGAATAAATATTATTTAAATGTCAGTTATTCTTAAAGTCCACAGTTTGATACAGTTCCAATCAAATGTCCAAAAAAATTTTTTGGTATCTAAATTTAGTCAAGAATACTAAATAAGCAAGAATAACAAATTTTAAAAAGGAAAATTACTTAGGAGGAAATGAAATGAAAAGTGTTATAATGTACTGTAACACAGTAATAGCACAAGAAACAAACACATCAATGAACAATACAGCCCAGATATAGATGTTAATATAAGTGACTTTCAAATTTCTGGATGTGAAATAGTTTCTGTAATTTTATAAGTGATAAAATAAATTTCAAAGAAAAAGACTAACAAATCGAAGTTAATACAAATATGCCACAAACACAAAAATTTGAATTTCTATAGATAAATAATAAAAAATGTTATAGGCAAACAACAAACTAGAGAATTCTGTGATACGAATCTGAAAGATGAAGGGCTAATATCATTACAAAAGATCTCTTTAAGACAATTAAGAAAATCATTAAGGAAACATACAGGTAAGTGAAAACCATAAATGAGGAATTATAGTTAATGAACATATTAGTAAATGTTTAACCATTCTCTATAATAAAAAAAATGCAAACTCAAAGTGAAAGACTATTTTGTCCATTATGTTACTAAGTTTTTTGTTGTTTTGACAAACTCAATTCTAATGATGGTATTTTGCAACAGGCTCTCATTTCTTACTGGTGCAGATATAAATTAGACAATAATTTGGCAAATATGAATCTAGAACCTTAAAATGCTCACAACCTCTGGCTTTATGGTAATTCCATTTCTGGTAATCTGTCCTAGGAAAATAAACCAAAATAAAGGATTATCTTTATATGCAAAAATGTTTACTGCAATTTTTTATCATAAAAAACTGAGAAATATCTAATCTAACAGAGGGAAATAATTAAATTGTGATATACCCAGTTGATGGAACATTAGCATATGTCACAGATTTTTTAAACTTTTAAACTTTTTACAATTATTTTACATTTTAACATCTTCAAAGCATAGGTGTGTCTTACAATTGTTGGTGCCTTACACTAACAGGCAGGTTCTTTTCTTTCTCGGTTGTACATAAAGTAACCATATGTCTTACAACCAGCGACTTATTAAATTTGATGAAATATGTCTAGGAAAATATTTCCAAAGAATGTGAAATAGAATGGAATGTTAATGTTAAAAACAACATCCCAAATTACAGAGCATAACTACAACTATGTGAAGCAAACAAAAACACACACAAAACCTATGTATAGAAAAAATAATTTTGAAATGTTAACAGTGATTGCCTCCGAGTAGTGTAGTTTGCTTGTGGATGCTTAACTTCCTTCTTTTTTCAAATGTTCTGTTTTTTCCAAAGCTTGTATAATAGATCATGCAAATGCTTTTATAGTAGAAATGCCTCTCTTACATGGTATTTTGAATGAATAAACAAATAACCTTTTTTTTTTTTAAGTTCAAACTGTGGAATATCTGATTGTCATGCCTTGTCTTTTCTTTTTTTTTTTTTCTGAGATGGAGTCTCACTCTATTGCCCAGGCTGGATGGAGTGCAATGGCATGATCTCGGCTCACTGCATCGCCCCCCGGGTTCAACCGATTCTCCTGCCTCAGCCTCCTGAGTAGCTGGGATTACAGGCACTCACCACCACGTTCGGCTATTTTTGTATTTTAGTAGAGACGGGGTTTTACCATGTTGGCCAGGCTGGTCTCGAACTCCTGACCTTGTGATCTGCCTGCCTCGGCCTCTCAAAGTGCTGGGATTACAGGCATGAGCCACTATGCCTGGCCTGTCATGTCTTTTCAAAGCATTATTCAAACATGATTTCTTTGGCTATAAAGTTTCATAAAGAGTAGTACTTGGCTCAGATTCTGGAGAGAAAGCCAAAAAAGATCATCCAACTCTGCTCCCAGGGAACTCACACCCTGTAGATTTTGCAGTAGATTTTGGCAGCATTCTCTTTCCTAATACACAGTAAAATATTTCATATTCCTAACTTGTGTGTGAGCACCATTGAAGATGGCCCAAAATCAACCACTCAAGTGAGTCATCTGAATATGTTCAGTGACATAAATGGAAAGGAGAGTTGGCAGGGGGCGGGGTGGGTAGGAAAGGACCTAGGGGAAGAGGGGAATAGCCACTTGGAGCATTAAATGCCCTTGTTGTTATCCCACTTAAAATATTTCAAAGGGAAAAATGTCTAATATCTAATCTCCAACTATGCTATTCAATAATAATTTGAGGCCAGGTGCGGTAGCTCACACCTGTAATCCTAACACTTTGGGAGGTCAAGGCTGCAGTGAGCCATGTTTGTGCCACTGCACTCCAGCCTGGGCAACACAGTGAGACTCTGTCTCAAAAAAAAAAAAAAAAAGACTTAAAAAAATAACGTTTTGAATGTCAAAGTTTTCCCAGGAAAACTGAGGGGAGTGGGAAATTTATATCTGAAGCCAAAAGAGATGTCTCAACATTTCCAGAGGTATAACCAAACTGCTAACTCATTTTAAGAAAGACAACTAAAAAATGAACCTTCTTTTCCTCACATAAGTTTATTTTACAATCAACAAAGAGTTAGACAGGAACATTTCCAAAATGATTTCTTAAGAGCTTGTTAATTTAACTTAAGGCACAGTCACCTTCTGTTAAACTAAAAAAATTAAAATAAACCTACTACCACATAAAAAAAAATTTCAGGGCCAGGCGCGGTGGCTCACACCTGGAATCCCAGCACTTTGGGAGGCTGAGGTGGGTGGATCACATGAGGTCAGGAGATTGAGACCAGCCTAGCCAACATGGTGAAACCTCATCACTACTAAAATACAAAAATTAGCGGGGTGTGGTGGCAGGCACCTGTAATCCCAGCTACTCAGGAGGGTGAGGCAGGAGAATCACTTGAACCCAGAAGGCGGAGGTTGCAGTGAGCCAAGATCGCACCACTGCACTCCAGCCTGGGTGATACAGCGAGATTCCATCTCAAAAAAACAAAAACAAATTCAGAAAAGTTCAGGGATGCTATTCTTTTATCTGTATTCCAAATAGGATTCACAGATAGAAAGAAATGAAATCAAACACACATGGCAAAATATTGTGCCTGTAAGATTCATTTTTTAAAATTAAAATGGGATGGAGGTTACATGAGTACATACATATGTCAATACTAATTGAACCATTCTCCTAAAATGGGTGCATTTGATTATATGAAAATCTTAAAACAAAAACATGCACCTTAAAGTTCTACTGTATTTGCTACTGTATCCAAGAAGACTCTCCCCCAAAAAACATAATTTAGAATTGCCTTCACAGAGATGGTTAAGTTACAAAGCATATCATTATATATGTAATAATACCATATCATTATGAACCATATTATATATGTCAAAGAATCTTCCAATCAGTATCTTCTATGCTTCAATTTTTCCATTTTAAAATATGCATCCTAAATGTAATTACAAAGCACCATAACTGAATTTTGTACTTGAAAACCTATAGATATGAGTGAAACAATAAAGTATAAATAACAACTTTCACTGATAATCCTTTTTTCAGTTCAAAATGACTAAGAATAACTTGTTTTTATAAGTTTTATTAACCAAATTTGAGGGAGAGGCACTTTCTAAAAATGGGCAATTTACACAGAAATGGAAAAGTTGTGAGGAGCTTTTTATGAGTCCCATTCATCTGGAAGCCCCAGTCAGACTTACATCAGAAGAAAAACTCTTTTATAAGAGAAACTCATGTCCCTTGTTAATTACTCTTTATTTCTAATGTACAGTAACACTGAAATACATTTTTAAAAATAATTAACATATAAAGTTAGGAATATATACAACTACTACTACATTTATTATCTAAGGATCCTACTAGGCTATTGTAGTTCCAGAAAAAAAAACTAGTAACTTTATTCATTACATTCACACTGATGTTTCTGTTGACAGCTCCAGTCATTTGTCAGAGCTAAAATTTTCTACCTTTATTAGCTATTAATAATTGCCAATGATTGAAAATTTTATATTAGAATTTTACAATCTCAACTTATAGCAGAGATCTGAACCAAAGTCAGTATTCTCAAAAACTGGTAACTATCATTAAAGCATTAGATCTTACTGAAATTAACAAATGGTTACTCTTTAAAAAACAGAATTATCAAGGGAGACTCATAATTCAGTTTTCATTCTTTCTTGTAAGCACATACATATTACACATAACAAATTTTGGTTAGTTACTGTTATTGATATTAAGACATGGTTTATACAAATAGTGTGAAATACAACTATTTCATAGCTTCAGTAAGCCCTGTGCCTGTCTATGACCTGTCAATCTATAAAAACATTAACATGAGAGAGTAGAGATGAAAGTGATTTTGCTAAAGTTATCTGTTATCCCCAAGCTGTTCAAAGTTGATTTGGTTTTTCTGGCTGAGTAATTTGATATAATCTTTCATCCTTCCAAAATTGGAAGGGACTATATGAGTTTCTGCTAGAAATTTGAGACATTTAAGTCACAAAACTGCAAAGTATATTATCTCACTTATAAGCAGTAAAGATCTCTGTTTAAACTAATTAATTAGTGAAATACCAACTTTGACTATAATTAATAGACATGCTAATGCAGTTTTAATAGATTTTTCTTTGTTATGTGACTATCAGCTAAATATAATCTTTAAGCCACATTATGAATATATATGTGCATGTAAACACAGTCATATATATATCCCAGAAATGGAAAATTGTCCAAATCTACCTTTATCCATTCAGTAAATACTTGTTAAGAACCTATTATATACCATTTAGGACTACTCAAAATCATTACTTTTTATGTAAGATTTACAATAGACTAAAGAAAGTATTTCTTGATCAAATGCAAGAGTTTTTACGCCATTACAAATCATCCAAGATAACCGAAACCTGCATCTACTGTATTGTTTATTTCATTATTATTTCATTACATATGCATATTGCATTACTGACTTTTAAATTTCATATACTGGCAAGTCAGAGAGACTTTCAGGACCAGTAAAGTTAATTTGGATAGACCCAAGACAAGTTTTCCAAATAAGTCACATTTCTTCATATGGGTCCTAGTAAACATTTGCAAATACATAATCCTTCTGAGTTAAAGTTGACACCTGACTTTAGAATGTCCCATGTACTCAAGATACCTACCTTGTAAATTGCCTCCCCTCAGCACCATTCCTACTCATTCAAGGCAGCAACCAAGTTATACCATGGTCTTTTCTTGTTCTCTTCAGAGTTAGACCTATTCTGTCTTACTTTTGCTTTGTTCACATCTCACAATTCAATCAATTCTTTTCAGGCCATCTCTTTCTTATAAGGAAAAACGTGTGCCCCTAAGCCTCTTTCCTTTATTGGATATCTTGGAAAATAACTCATTTCAATTTTTGTGAACCAAAGAAACAGTTTAGTCCTCATGCAATAACTATTATCAGGTACCTACTATGTGCCACACACTGGGCTAGACCCTTAGGAATGGCTAAGTACGAACTCAATGGCCAGAAATATTCTTGTAGCAAGAAAAAGAGAAATCACTGATTTCAATGTCAGATTAGATCTCAAAAACAGTGCAATCAACCTTGAAAGCTCATGAAAGCACCCAGAAAACCCATAAGCATCCTTCCAAATACCTATCCACCTATTAAACTTGCTTTTCTTTAAGCATTCATATTTAGAATAAAAATAATATCTTATCTAACATAATTATTTTATATTTAGTTTCATCATTGGAATTGACTTTCTTATATTTTTCAAGGTAGCAATGGTTTTTCTACAGCATGGGTAAAATACATTCTTAGACTATAATAAACGCCCAACAGTCACTTGATAAACTCTTTCCCAGGGAAAATGGGTTCTAAATTTCCAACAATCCATTCACAAGTAAACTTCTGAAATACAAAGCATTTGTAAATTGGGAACACATTATTCTTTACTTCTATATTTACATTCCTATGGGCCTGGGAAATGGTACCATCACTAAGGTAACACAGTAAATGATTAGTTTAAAATAAAAAATTATTCTGAAGAGTGTGAAGCTGTATGCAAATAATTTTCCACCAGTCTAAGAAGGACTGAGCATGGGAAAATCTATAAAGAAGTAAAAGTAAGTTTGTGATATTATCTCTATGATGTTTACTTTTAAGTGCAAGATACTAACTAGCCCAGAAAAGGTTCCCACAGACCAGTTGAGCTGCTTCTTATACATAGGTCAACAGTCTAAAAAAAAAATAAAAACCTGCAAAATCCCACAAAACAAAACCTGTTTTACAGGCTTCTGTACACGTAGAGGAAATGTTAGAGAAATTACAGCCATTTTATGGTCTATCTAGGGTACAAGCCCTTCTAATGTGTTTACTGATACTCTGCAGAAGTTTTCATTTCAGTTGTTTTGCCTTAAAGGATTCACTTGAATCAATAAAGACATATATATTTTTTGAGGCTAGCAGAGGGTAGATCAGAAACTCTGCTTAGAGTGGTGAATCCTCATGCAGTGACTCAATTTCACAGTTAACAACATACACTTTCTTCCTCCTACAGAAGAATGATTACATGCCTTTAAAAAGATATATATAATTGGCATACACTCTCCTATTTTAAGATTATACAAAAAAAGTTTATTGGAATGTGAATAGATATTTTTAAGAGTTTATTTTTCTTTGCTCTATTGCTTATACAAACACAAACACACACACACACACACACACACACACACACACACACACACACACACACCAGGTTATATTAGCTCTTCAACAGAATAAGATTATATGAGAGGAAAGCTTGGTATAAACTGTAAGAACAAAATAACTGCTTTATTCCTTACTTAGAAACCCAAATGCATTCATTCATTTTACATAAAGTAGGAAAAATCAGGTGTCACTTATTGGGTCTAACAGAAGCAGTCAACATTTAAATTATATAAATTTAAATTGATACTCCTTTGAAGTAACAGTATCAACATTTTTATTTAAATTATGAGAAAATGTATTTATAATACAAAACAGTGATAATTTAAAATTTACTAACAATAGACAGAAAGAGATAACTTTCTAATTTTCATGCAGTTGAAAGAGAAACATGAAAAAAGGTATACTGGACTGCCACTATTTTATTTTTGGAAACTCTTTGTAAATAAAAACCCATTTCCAAAATAAGATATTCCATGAACACAGAATAGTTGGTAATGGTTCAAGTGCCTTAGGCAACAGAGAAGTATTGTTTTGTAGTTTTTTTAAACCTCTCCTAGTAACAGCAATTCATTATGCACAAAGAAACAAGGTAACAGCATGGTTTATAATGCATATATAAGTAATAACTGCAGAACCTCAATTAAAACTAAAGTTTACCATATTCCTTCCATTTCTATAAACCAGTATAGATAACCTTGTTGATACTCACCAAATGTTACAGAAATGCCTAGGCTTTTCTAAGCAACAAAACGTAGACACATGGTGAGGTGCTGAAGACAGCTCTTTCTTGAGCTCAAAGCACTTTAGATGAAGTAGCCTTTATCTTCCATTTAATAGAGGTTGCCTCCTGTTACCAAGCGTGGCAGAGAAAAGAGTTTCCACAATTAGGTCTTGACTTTCTGTCCCTCTTTTTGAAGAGCAACAGTTACCACTGGAAAACGTTACCAGAAAATGATCACTTGAACACTCACATAGGGCAGCTGTAAATTTCCACTCTTCTTTGCTTGCTCTCAGATTCCAAGCCTTGCTTGTCTCTTAATCTGTCACAGGCAGTTCTGTTTCTGGTCAAACCAGCTTGCTTATGCGTTCTCCACTCCCTCTCTAACACTTGCTTTCAGATACGTACCACAGTCACAGCTCCCTCTTTTACTTCCTCCCTCCTCAGTCCTGTAACGTCACAAGAATGCGTGTAAAGCTGAGGCAAAATAAATTCTTGGGCCAAAAAAGAAAAAAGTCTAGAGACAAACAAAATTTTTTCTCATCACTTTTTTCTGTCTTAAGTCTTATACTTGTTCATGCACGGGGTTTTGTCAACTGATTAAACTGGCTGGACCACCTTGTTTAAAAATGTAAATAAAGGTTATTTTTTAAAAAGTCATGTTGATAGTAATAATAACAGATTCACCTGCTAATATGCTAGCTCCTCAAGGAAGACGCTATTCCCAACCATAAGAAAGTGGAGCAAGTAAACACACAAGTACTTGTATTAGAAACTTAATCTTAACATTTAAAAAGCAAGGAAGGTTTTAGAGTACTTATAATTCAAACTGTGTAATTTTATGAAAAAAATGTATTTCTTAATATGGTATATTTTGAAACTTGGACCAAAATTTACAGTTATAAAAGGGGAAATTATAAAGAACATAGAAAAATATTGACACCAAAAACAAAAGAGCAGCTTAATCATGCGTGTGCAAACCAAATGTAATTATTGCTGTTGGAAAGAAGGTTTTTTTCCCCCTAAACATTACCGGTCAGAATGCATAACACCTCTTATAAGAATTACAAAGGCTAAAGGCTACAAAAAATTACTAAAGTGATTATACACATACAATTATAGAGTAAAGTATCTTAAAATTACGAAACTCTCTTTAAGGTTTGGGGATGAGGAATTAGGTGGAAAGCTGAGTGGGCTCGTGGTTGGCAGGTTTAGATGGCATTTGTAGGATTCTTTGGAATTAGGAGGCAATGTATGCAGCTTGGAATACATGCTGGCTCTGTATGAATGCTAGTCAGATCCTGCTTTGGAGTTCTGTTCCAGTTCCTTAGCACAGAACACTTTTAGTTTCTCCATCTCCCACTATGTCCCCAATCAAAAGTCCTGGGCCCTTCTACTGACGGATCTCCCAAGTACAGAAGGAACAGAAGTAGTTATTAGACCTATTATTAAGTAACACATTCTTATTCTCTGCAGAATTAAAATCTCTCTAAGAATATAAGCTTAAGTAAGGTGAAAGGTAAACATCTATAAACAGTTGTTTATATCCCTTAAGAAAAATAAGTCAGTAAAAGTCGGCCTTAAAATACAGGTGTTTTGATCTCGTTTATTTAAAGTAGAATTAAAATTTAACTATATTATACAGTTATTTGGTTATTTCTTAGCACCTATTAAATAGGTATCAAAGATGACTAGAGATTAGTCTGCCAATTTTTCTTTCAATTAGTAGTTTTATAATTTTTAGAGTTTTATTTCTCCTTTTTAAAGAGATGTTAAATGGAAATAATTCTAAATCACTGAGGGTATGAAGTGTCTAGTACCTTAGGTTATACTCCGAGAGTTGTAATATAATTAAAGAAATTCAGAATTTATAAAAGTGGTTCTTAGGATAACTGCAAGGTTAATTTAAAACTGGGAGACTGTATATCAATCTATAGTGGATTCAAAGGCACAAAGTCAAGTCAAGGACTTTAAAACATATAATTACTGAGATTATTTAGGATTGTTTGTATATTTAATTCCTATTAAATACCATTCCATTTTCCAACAGCAAGAGTGCAGAAATCTCATAATATACAGGAAACTGGGTTGAGTATTCAGAAGGATATCACCTCAGTAGTGGAACCAAATTAGTTTTAGATTAAAGGTTGTTCTGGTCCCTCCTAATAGGGATTAAAAGTAAGCCCTGAAAGGATCAAATTACTTCCAAATAACTGCAACCCAGAGTAAAATTTTAAAATATTTATATAAATTTTTAAAAATCTAGCACACAATAACATAAAATTCACAATATCTGACATCCAGTCAAAAATCACCAGGCATGCAAAGAAGCAGGAAAACATAATGCATAAGGAGAAAATCAATCATTAGAAAAAGACTCAGAAATGACACAAATAATAGAATTAGTATACAAAGACATTAAAACTATTAAAAATATCTTCCATAGGTTCAAGAAGGTATTAGAAAGATAAGAATGTTAAGGAGAGACATGGCAGATATAAAAAAGATCTACATCAGATTTCTAAGAATTAAAATTACAATTTCTGAGAAAACATTTATTCTGTTTCATGGAATGAAGTGTTGCCTAACTCTAGAATCACAAATAAGGCCAACTAAGATCTTTAAACAACAACAACAAAAAAAAAACCCTATAAACTCTGGAATGAAAATTACACCAAATGAGATGAACAGCAGACTGCACACTGCAGAAGAAATGATTAGTAAACTTGGAGACACAGTGACAGAACTTATCAAAATAAAGCATTGAGAGGAAAAAAGTTTAAAAAAATAAAAATGAACAGAGAATCCCTGAACTATGGGGAAACTTAAAAGAACCTAATGTATACTATATACACTATATTTAGTCTTTGGACCTTGAATAAACATCAGCAGTAGCCAAGAAATAGTTGTTACAGGCCTTGGGCATAATCCAGTACTGTGCTGGCTTCAGGTGTGACCCAGCATTGACCCAGTATAGTCCTAGCAGCGGTGGTCACAAGAGGGCTTGCACCATCCCTCCCCGAACTGTAGGCAGCTCAGCAAGGAAAGGCAGAGAAAGACTCAGTAAGGGAAGAGAACACGAGACTGTCTGGTAATCCAGGGAATTCTCCTGGATCTTACCCAAGACCACAAAGGCGGTATCTCCTCAAGTCTGCAAGTCACAACATTACTGGGCTTTGAATATCGCCTAATGCAAATTTGGCTGCAGTGACCAAAGACTTAGATCACAACACTCAATTCCCTTTGAATATCTGGGAAGCCTCCTCAAGAAGGACAGATACATTCATCCTTGAGAGGTCTGGAAAAAAAAAAAAAAGACAAGTACAAATAAGCTCGGAGTGTGAAGATTAGAATAAATACTTAACTCTTCAATGCCCAGACAATGACAAACATCCAGAAGCATCAAGACCATCCAGGAAATTATGACCTCACCAAACCAACTAAATAAGGAACCAGTGACCAATTCTGGAATGACAGAGATATGCGACCTTTAAGAGAATTCAAAATAGCTGTTTTGAGGAAGCTCAAAGAAATCCAGGATAATACATAGAAGGAATTCAGAATCTTGTCAGATAATATAACAGACTGAAATAATTAAGAATCAAGCAGAAATTCTGGAGCTGAAAAATTTAATTGACAAACTGAAAAATGCATCAGAGTTTCTCAAAAGCAGAATTGATCAAGCAGCAGAAAGAATTAGTGAGCTTGAAGACAGACTATCTGAAATACACAGAGCAGTCAAAAGAAAAAAGAATAAAAATAATGTAGCACGCCTACAGGATCTAGAAAATAGCCTCAAAATGGCAAATCTAAGAGTCATTGGCCTTAAAGAGGAGGTAGAGAGAGAGATCGGGGTAGAGAGTTTATTCAAAGAGATAGCAGAGAACTTCCCAAACGTAGAGAAAGATATCAATATTCAAGCATGAGAAGGTTATAGAACACTAAGCAGATTTTACCCCCAAAAAACTACCTCAGGACATCTAATACTCAAACAATGAAAGGTCAAGGATAAAGAAAGATCCTAAAAGCAGCAAGAGAAAAGAAAAGAATAACATATAAAGGAGCCCCAACACATCTGGCAACAGATTTCTCAGTGGAAACATCACAGGCCAGGAAAGAGCAGTAAGACATAGTCGAAGGTCTGAAAGAAAAAAAACCTTTTATCCTGAAATATTATATCCAGTGAAAATATCCTTCAAACATGAAGGAGAAATAAAGACATTCCCAGACAAACAAAAGCTGAGGGATTTCATCAACCCAGACCTGTCCTACAAGAAATGCTAAAGGGAGTTCTTCAGTCTGAAAGAAAAGGACATTAAGGTACAACAAGAATCATCTGGTCATCTGGGCCAGGCACGGTAGCTCAGACCTGTAATCCCGGCACTTTGGGAGGCTGAGACAGGAGAATTGCTTGAGCAGAGAAGTTCAAGACCAGCCTGAATAACATAGCAAGACCTCATCTCTACAAAAAATCAAAATTAGCCAGAATTGCTGGCACATGATTGAACCACTGCACTCCAGCCTGGGTGACAGAGCAAGACCCTGTTGAAAGAAAGAAAGAGAGAGAGAGAGGAAGGAAGAAAGGAAGGAAGGAAGGAAGGGAGGGAGGGAGGGAGGGACAGAGGAAGGGAGGGAGGGAGGAGGGAGGGACATATACTCAATGGAATAATATTCAGCTATAAAAAAGAATGAGATCCTGTCATTTGAAACAACATGGATAGAACTGGAGGACATTATGTTAAGTGAAATAAGCCAGGCACAGAAAGACAAACTTCACATGTTCTCATTCGTTTGTGGGAGTTAAAAATTTAAACAATTGAACTCACAGAGATAGAGAGGAGAATGATAGTGGCAGGAAGCAGGGCAAAGGGGATAGTTAATCCACTAATGGGATGAGTACAAAAATATAGTTTAATACAATGAATAAGATCTAGTATTTGATAGCACAACACGATGACTACAGTTAGCAATAATTTGTTGTACATCTTAGAATAACTGAGGGAATACAATTGGAATGTTCTTTTTTTTTTTTTTTTTTTTTGAGATGGAGTCTTGCTCTGTCACCCAGGCTGGAGTGCAGTGGCGTGATCTTGGCTCACTGCAAGCTCCGCCTCGCGGGTTCACGCCATTCTCCTGCCTCAGCTTCCCAAGTAGCTGAGACTACAGGCGCCCACCACCATGCCCAGCTAATTTTTTTTTTTTTTTTTTTTTGTATTTTTAGTAGAGACAGGGTTTCACTGTGTTAGCCAGGATGGTTTCGATCTCCTGACCTCTTGATCCGCCTACCTCGGCCTCCCAAAGCACTGGGATTACAGGTGTGAGCCACTGCACCCAGCCTGGAATGTTCTTAACACAAAAGATTGACGAATAGTTGAGATGATTGGATACCCTATTTACCCTGAGGTGATTATTACACATTGCACGCCTATATCAAAATATCTCATGTATCCTATAAATATATACACCTACTATGTACCCTAAAAATTAAAATTTTGAAAATTAAAAAGACAACACCTTAATTGAAAAAAAGTCACTCCAAAAAAGTAGTTCATTTTGATGCTTTTAATTCTAATCTATCATTACAGAATTTTAACTCGACTTCTTTGCTCTTATATTCACCTTCACTTATACCACAAATCTTTGTTCTAATAACACAGTAACATAATGATATATTTGCCTACTCTTTCAATATGTCTAATATAGATTCAAAATAACAGTACCAAAATTACTAAAAATAAAATCACTGAATGAAGTTTAAAGAATTCTTTGCCGTTAACTAATGAATTGGTCAGCATATAACTGTCAGTAGTGAGTCCTAATGTTAAAATTTAATTATTTTACCTGTTATAAAAACAAAACTATTTTACATTGTTATTCACAATTGAAAGAAATTTCATAAAACAAGATTTCAATTTCTTTAAGTAGAGACTTTAACAACCTATAAATGGTGTAGTTCAATGGAGTTGTCTCAACTATTAAGAAAATCACAGGGGAAGAAAAAATGTAAATGATGTATATAGATCAAGTTACAGTCAAATGGCATCATGGCATGCTAAATATGCAATGATCTACAGTTATTTGAATACAAAAAAAAGGTAGGAAAATTATTTATCACTTAAATGTGGTAGCTTCGGTAGCTTAACTATGCAGAATTCCAAGTTACCTCCTCCACCTCAGCAGTCATATTTACATTATTGAGTGTTGTAAGGCTTTGAATCCATCTTGGCATACTCGTACTATAACAATTCACTAGCAATAAGTGCTATAACTAGCTAATGAATGTTTAAGGCACATTATTGAATTGATTAGTCCATTAAATTAAAACATTAGTGGTTAAAAAAGAGTTCATTGTCAACAATAAAAACAATGGCACAAAACCTGGTTTGTCATGATCCCCCCCCAAAAAATCAAGACTCTAACATGTAAAATACTCAATACACAAATACATAATTATATGATTAAGTGCCACCTCCACAATTTAGTGCTATATTTTGAATTAAATAATATTAATTTTACTTTATTGGTTTTAGAGTTATTTATATTTAATTAACATATTTGTTTTTATTTAAATATATAACAGTTGTAAGAAAAAGTGTATTAAGGCCAAGGCCCAGTGGCTCATGTCTGTATTCCCAGCCCTTATGGGAGGCTGAGGCAGGTGGATTGCTTGAGCCCAGGAGTTCAAGACCAGCCTGAGCAACATAGCAAGACCCCGTCTCAAAAAAAAAAAAAAATAGAAGTAAGAAACAAAAATTTAGTATGCCAGAAGCAAATGCTATGTGAATGATAATAGTATAAAAAACTAGAAATCCAGGTTGCGGTCAGATTATGGAGAGACGGAGTGCTAGACAAAAGAGCTAAATAATTTGCGGACAAAACAGGCCATGATCAGAACTTTCTGTAATGAATGTGAATTTGGCAGAAGAATCAAAGGGCAAAGAAACAGTAGGTGATGAAATTAAAGGTAACTCAGTAGTCCAGGATGACAGTGAGGGTAACCAGACAGTGGGAATAAAAGGACTACAAGAGTATAATAGAGAATAGGTTTGGCAACTGAAAAAATATGGATAGTAATTGAGAGACAAGTCAAGATCACAAGGCATTCCCATGCCTGCGTGACAGTAAGCAGGTTATACCTTTAAAACATATAGGAACCACAGGAAGAAAAATAAATTTTATGAAATAGCCAGTTACTTGATATATAACAAGTCCGAGATGACAGACAGCAAGGCTTCTGGATATAAATGCCCACAGGCAGCTGAACATACAGAACTAGAACTTGGAGAGAAAACAGACCAGAGCAATATATCTGGGGGTCATCCATCCTGCCACTGCAGTATGAGAGAGACCAAAAAGAGAGCCAAGGACAAAACTTCAAGAAACATCTACAGGTGTTGGTAGAAAAAGGGCAACTGGCTGGGCGTAGTGGCTCACCCCTGTAATCTCAGCACTCTGGGAGGCAGATCACTTAAGCCCAGAAGTTCAAGATCAGCCTGGACAACATGGCAAGACCCCCATCTCTACCAAAAAAATATATACAAAAATTAGTTGGGTGTGGTGGTACACTCTTGTGGTCCCAGCTACTCGAGGGGTTGAGGTGGGAGGATCATTTGAACCCTGGAGGCAGAGGTTGCAGTGAGCTGAGATTGCACCACCGCACTCCAGCCTGGGCAACAGAGTGAGACCCTGTCCCCTCCCCCCACAAAAAAGGCAACTAAATAAACAGTGGTTAGAGAGGGAGAGGAGAAACTGAAAAGTATGCTATCGTGTGACCAAAAAAACCAGACCTTCAAGAAAAAGAAGCATTTAAAAGTATTTACTACCTAACCCTGTAGTCTAATTTCTAAGTCCCACTTTCAATTCTTACAAAGCAAAGGTCTTAGTGGCAAAGGGGCCTTTAGAGAACCACTTGGCACAGAGAAAGGGACTTTTAAGAATTCATATTCCCTAAATTCCAAAAGACATAGGCTGGTAGTCAGCGAGACAAAAGACAGGCAGGGACCATCAGAGCATACAGCAGTACAGCAAAGCATGAGGCAGGCAGAGGACTCCAGGCCAGCCCTTCTGGGAAACTGGTAACACTGGCTCTGATTCAGGCAGCATGCATAACCCAACTCTGCCATGCCATGCCTAGAACACTGTATGGGAGATTGGAGACTTAGTAGTACCTGACACAACAACAGGATTAGGATTATAAGAGGTTAGGGATGAGGTAATAGAGAAATGAACATATATTACTGTTTCCAAGTGTTGGATATAAAGACTAGAAGGACAGCTTGAAGGGCTTAATACAAGAGGTTTTTGTTTGCTTTAAAAAAAAAAAAAAACCTTTCAACTCTTGGTAGATTGAGTGGGACAGACAGGAGGAAGGTAGAAGATGAGAAAGGGATAATTAATGGAGCATGATCTTTGAGCCCACAATGGGAGGGATCAAGAACATAAGTGGAATAATATATATTTTTTCTAAAATGAGAAGGAGGAGAAAGCATTAGTAGAGACTGCCCAGGGAAAGAGGAATGAAGTTAGGAAGCACATGTTTACTTCAATTTTCTCAGAAAAGCAGGACTCACCATCATCTGAAGAGAACAAAGGTAGAGTAAAAGAATATGTGTTTGAGCAGAGTGAAAATTGGTCTTATCAGAAAATCCACATGTGGCTGGGCGCAGTGGCTCATGCCTGTAATCCTAAGCAGTTTGGCAGGAAGTAGGAGGAGCCCTTGAGTCCAGGAGTTCAAGACCAGCCTGGGCAACATAGGGAGACCCTCTCTCTATTTAAAAAAAAAAAATCCACATAAATACAGTAAGAAGAAAAGCTAAAAGGTGTGACTCATGTACACCAAATCCTAAGTTTAACAGTTAAAGTTCCGCTTATATCCACACAATTCCACTTATATCTAAACAATATAACAACGCTAAGTACATGCTATGCTTTTCCACCAACTGCCCAATTTAAGGAATAACAAAGAATGAGGTTAAGAAACAGATCTTGGAGCCCCAAGATTCGATATATAGCTAGTATCATAACAACAAAATGGGCTTAGTGCCATAACCACAGGCAGATGGTGATACTAATAATTCTCATATTTCCCTGTCCTTCTTTGCTGGATCCATGTTCTGTTTTCTCCACAACTGGTACTTTTATGAAAAGTTCTTGCTCAAGTCAGTTAAGAACACAAGATACCTTTTAGTAAAAGAACAATTCCCACCCTGTTGAGAACTGACGTTCATTCTCTTTTTATGAGGTGTGTCATACTCCAATTTTCCAAGTTTTTTCAAATTTTCACTTTTCTACAAATTATTGAAACCAGAACTATACAAAAATTTTATGTTAGAGAATCATATTATTACTGTTATAAATCTTTAAAAGTACAACTTGTAAGCTGGTGCTCTGAAGCCAAGAAGAAAAACAGGATCTAAAGAGAACACAGAAAGAAAGGACAAAGAAAGAAGCAGGCTGAGTGAAGGGACAGAAAACCTTGAGTTATAAATAACTTGGTTTAAAATGTCAAGAGAAACTAGTCTCAAAGTATCTCTTTCTACAGGGTTATAATGCTTTTTAATAATGAAAGTACTTCACATGACAATTTTCAAAGTCAAAGCCATTTATGGCAAACAAACACATAGCATTTGCAATATAACATATTCAGGTAATTTACTGAATGGAAAAATCTCTATGGAATTCATCCAGTAATTATAGTGGATTCCACTTATAAAACATATTTTACCACAAATCTGAAGACTTATAAAACATGATCTAGTATAGGAGAAATGATTATAATCCTTTAATAACTATTAATCACAGAAAAATTAGTTTTAATAACTACAACCACAGAATGGCATCTTGTTTTACAAATAAAATACAAACAAGTGCACTGTTCTAGCTGTACTGGTTCTAAAAATGTCTTTTTACCTTTTAATTTTAAATTAAATGTCCATTTAAAAAGTATTTTTTATTTTCTATGCTTCCCTATTGTTTTAAAATCCCAGCCCGGTGCGGTGACTTGTGTCTGTAATCCCAGCACTTTGGGAGGCTGAGGCTGGTGGATTGCTTGAGTCCAGGAGTTTGAGACCAGCCTGGGTAACATAGTGAGACCTCGTCTCTATCAAAAATACAAAATATCAGCTGGGCATGGTGGTGTGTGCCTGTAATCCCAGCTACTTAGGAGGCTGAGGTAGGAGAATCTCTTGAGCCTTGGAGGCGGAGGTTGCAGTGAGCCGAGATAACGCCACTGCACTCCAGCCTGGGCAACAGAGAGAGACTCTCTTGAGAAAAAAAAAAAAGAAAATCCCCCACCTCCCTCTTCTCTAATTCCCCTCCCCAAGGTTAAGCACTATTCAAAGTGCTATCCTTCCAGACCCTTTTTCCAGGCATACGTAGATGTATGTATTTGTTTGAATACACACCAAGATAATTTTTTAAATGAGATAATACTATACACACTGCATTATAATTTATTTTATTTCTTTATAGTAGATCTTGGATTTCTCTACATTTGGTAGCTCTATTTCATTCTTTTAAAAGTGTTGCATGGTTGCACAGTAGATGCACTTGGCACCGAAAACTTGACTTAAGTATATCCCGAGGATGACCCTGAATGTGGTTCACAGTTTCGAGCTAAGGAATCTGGGATAGGCTGGAGACCCATTCCTTATCTATGAGGAATATTCGAGCCCCCAGCCTGGCTCATGGAACACAGGGCGTAGAGGGGATCGAGGTCCTTTGTTTTGGGTTAAATGAAGGTTACCAGGTGGAGGTTGTTAGGGAGAAGGCATTAAGTGAAAATGCTATGTAAACTGCACAACTGTTGCAAGCAGTTGGTTCTCTTGCCTAGCCCGCTGCCACTGGACTCTCTTCCCTGTATGTAAACTCCCCACAAAACCCTCTGTCTCCTTTGCTGGCTCTGGGTCTCTTTGGCCTCTAGAACCTGGTGCCATCCCCACTGGAGTTGATAGGGGTTCAGCACAAATTGGTGTTCCTTAATATTGCTGTACTACAGTTTGTTTAACCACTTCTCTATATATAGACATGCAGGTAGGTGAGGGTGTTGTTTTTTGTTTTTGTTTTGCTATCTTATAATCTATTTTAAAATTAGTCACTGATAACATAAACAAATCAGAATTTAAAAACACAATGTTAATTCTCCTTGGAAAAAAGCCATAAAGTGATTATTTGTATTATTCTAATAATACAGATAAATAAAATTTACCTTTGCCATTTAAAAAAAAATGGCAAAAACCACAATTACTTTTGCACCAACCTAACAATAAGCATTTTTTTCATTTTAAATATTTTGGTTTCTCACAGTTGATAAACATGCAAAATCTGTCATTGTTTTCAATACAATGTTATCAATAATTCTGAAAATTTACACATGCAACTCATTTTCAAATTAACTGCACATTATGGCCTTTGGATATGCATTGGATACCCAATGTGTTTGAGGGCTAAATCTCACTAATTCTCCACTATTACTCAATTACGTTAAGCCAGCAGTCCCCAACCTTTTTGGCACCAGAGGATGGTTTTGTGGAAAGCAATTCTTCCACGGACCTGGAGGTTGGGATGCAGGGGATGGTTTCGGGATGAAACTGTTGCATCTCAGGTCATCAGGCATTAGAGTCTCATAAGGAGCCTGCAACCTAGATCCCTCACATGCACAGTTCACAGCAGGGTTTGTGCTGTCTATCAGACTCTAATTCTGCCACTGATCTAACAGGAGGCAGAATTCAGATGGTAATGCTTGCCAGCCAGCCACTCACCTCCTACTGTGCTGCCCGGTTCCTAACAGGCCATGGACAGGTACAGGTCTGCAGCCCAGGGGTAAGGGACCCCTGCATTAAGCAACTCTTGATTGGTGTTTTCAGAAGCCTAGTGTGATACTAGGTTCTCTAAGGAATTCAAAAGAGGTCTGTGATAAAAGATCTGTCTTCAAGGAGCTTGTACAACTTTTGTGAAAACAAAACAAAACAAAACAAAAACAAAAAAACCTTAGCTATCTATATAAAATAATTACACCTGAATATAAAGTTTTGAAGAAAATACAAAAGGAAGAAGAAATATGCAAGGGACCAAGGTATATTTTACCTTATTTTATCATAAGGTAAAATATAGAGATTACCTAAGTGAGGAAAGAAAAGGAGTAAGTGAAAGAAATGGGACTTTTTTAATTGTACAAAAATCATAGACTTTATAAATTCTTCTAACAACATATTTCCTGAGGATTTGTTAGCAAATACCTAAGAAATGGGAATTTAGATGCACTTTGAAAAAGTACTAGGATTTGGATATAGTGAGATAGAAAAAGGAACAATATCCCAGCATAGGAAAATTTTTTAGCAAAAATGCAAAGACTGGAATGAAAGTAGAAAAGGGACAGAAAGAGAGGTAGGGAAATGGGAGAAAAGAAAATTGTGGTTAAAAGGGAAATACATAGGGAAGTTTTTGAGGTGGAGTGGTGGACAGGGAGGGCACATATATTTGTTGTCAAAGGAAGAAGCCTGGAGAGAGGTAAAAAGCTATTCCCTGTACACCTGGCCCAACACGTTTTGGTCCCATTTCAACCAATACTCACCCTTTTAACTGGCTTCTGCAAGAAATCCAGATACACCAAGTATTTCCTGGCTTTCATAAGTTTTTATATGTGAGGTCACAGTGAAGTGTCACAATACACAACATAGCATTTCTCCAGAGTTCCTATTCCTTTCCTGCTGGATTTTCCCTGTGCCTTTCAAGTTTTTCTTCCCTTTTTTAAACAGAAAATTTAAACTCTATCTCTTCTAGTTCCAAATATGTATTCCTAACTCATCCTAAACTGCAACAAAACAGAGACTCTTCCAACGGCAAGGACATACCTCCTTAAAAGGCAATTTAACAACCGTCTCCAAATACTTGAACAAACCCTTTGTGGAGTCAACATTCATCACAAATGAATTATCCATGCTTTTCTTCCAAACAAATTCTGCATTTTCTATACAATTCTTAATGCTTACTAAAAGATTAACAATTTCTCCATTGGGATAGAGTCAAAACTGCAGATGAAAGATTTGCCTTAGTAAAAAGAAGCATAATGTTATAAAAAATGAATCATTCTTTTCAAGAAATAGAGGCAGCAACAGTTCTTAAAATTAAATAAGAACTAGAAGAATGTAGTGAGACAGAATCTTGTATACCGCTGAGTAGAACAAAATCCCCAGGAACCTTTCTAGAAAACGATTTACCAGAATATTCATGCTTTTTAACATATCAATTCTACTAACAAAAAGCTATCCTGAGAAAATAGAGATGGCTAGATGTTAAATGATGTTATTGCAATGTTATTTACAAAGGAAAGCCAAGAGTATCTACAAAAGGGAAACAGTTGAATAAATTATGTTATGCTACCATCTTAGAATATTATAGACATATAAAAATATTTTAAGTGCCATATATAGTCACATAATAAAATATGTTAAATAAAAATCAAGAAATAGGACTAATACTTCAAATTCATTTTAAAATCATAAATATTATATATATACAACTATGTGTTTGTGTAGAGACATGCATAATTTTATATAGATAAAAGACTAGAAGGAAATACAACAAAATTTTAACAGTAATTTTCTCTGGGTAGTAAGATTACAGATTACTTTTTTCTTCTTTATAATTTTCTGTAACAATCAAATTTTCTACAATAGCATTTATAAGTGGAAAATTTGTTTTAAAAAAGGAGCAGCTTTGTTTCGCCATTAAGTAGGCATTAAAAAAAAATGTAGGCTTGCTGAGCACGGTGGCTCACACCTTTAATCCCAGCACTTTGGGAGGCTGAGGTGGAGGTGGATCACTTGAGGTCAGGCGTTCGAGACCAGCCTGGCCAACATGGTGAAACCCCATCTCTACTAAAAATATAAAAAGTTAGCTGGGTGTGGTGGTGCGTGCCTGTGGTCCTAGCTACTTGGGACGCTGAGGTGGGAGAATCACTGAAGCCTGGGAAGTCGAGGCTGCAGTTAGCCAAGATCATGCCACTGCACTCCAGTCTGGGCAACAGAGTGAGACCCTGTCTCTAGAAATTTTAAAAATAAAAATAAAAAATAAAAAATGTGGCCAGGCACAGTGGCTCACACCTGTAATCCCAGCACTTTGGGAAGCTGAGGTGGGTGGATCATGTGGTCAGGAGTTCAAGACCAGCCTGGCCAATATGGTGAAACCCCTTCTCTACTAAAAAAAAAAATACAAAAATTAGCGGGGTGTGGTGGTACACACCTGTAATCCCAGCTACTCAGGAGGCTGAGGCAGGAGAATCACTTGAATCTGGGAGACAGAGGTTGCAGTGAGCCAAGATCATGCCACTGCACTCCAGTCTGGGTGACAGAGCAAGACTCTGTCTTGAAAAAAAAAATTAAATTAAAATAAAATTAAAAATGTGGGCTCTGATATATTTATGATCTATACACTCTACACTATGGTATCGGTGAAGCCTATAGACTTCTGAGTTTCCATTATAACCCCATGTTGAGTAAAGTTTTAAGGGCACAGGAAGGGTGCTGATTTGGATCTCATACAGAACAACTTTAGTGACACTAGAATGTGAGCTTTGTGAGGGCAGGATGTTGGTGTGTTTTGCTCACTGCTTCATCCTTAGCACCTAAAATAATGCTTTGTACACGGTAGGCACTCAACAAATATTTGTTAATAAATCTCCAACTAATTTTTTAAAAATTATAAATCACTTTCCTGTTTTCTACTATGCCTTTTGTCTCTAATCATAAGGAAAAACAGAGAGGAAGTGCTGACTTTTAGATGATGAGTGGGGAAGCTCATAAAGACAGAACTGGAGTTTTTCGGTTTTCATTGTGTTTTTTGTCCTACAAAGCAAATAATGCTTTCTCTCAGAAAGAAGCTCACTCAGGTTTACTCTGACATGTTCAACTTTACTACTGACTTTCCTAATAAGCAAAGAGCATTTATGCTGAACCACATCTTCTGGAAAGTCTTGCTTTTACCCCAGCTGTCTCGCTGTTCATGGATGGGGAGGTGCATCTAAACTGGGTTGTAGTGAGGACAGAACATGTCACTCTGTTACTGGCTTTAGAAAAAGTAGAGCCAGTGGCCTATGATTCCAAATAGAAGAACTATTGCCCTTCTACAGAATGTGCTTTCAAACCTTGCCCCTGACCCACAATAAAAAATATGGCTAACACAAAAACCCCAGTAACAAGCTAACATGCGTGCAAGTAAAGCAAAAGTTTCACAAAACAACTGCTCTTACCACATCTGATGCAGTCTGATATTGTCTATGCTATTCAATTTAATATTTTTAAACTGTGGATTACAGCTCAGCAAACTGATTTTATGACCTACTAGTGAGTGGAAAGCCACAGTTTGAACAATGCTGACAAGGAGACAGTGCTTTCTTCCCCTGGACCTGTAGGCACTATGTAACGGAGTATCCAGTCATGAAGAAAACTGGCTCTGGAGCCTCCTACCTGACTTCACGTACTGCCTCTGCAACTTACAAGGTGCCTGGACAAATTACTTAACCTCTCTGGGCCCCTATTTCCTCATATGTAAAATGGAAATAATGTACCTATGTCATAGGATTATTATAAGGATTAAATGAATTAATGTATAAAGTACTCAGAACAGTGCCTGGTACACAGTGAGCACTGTATAAATATTAGCTAAGATTATTATTATTAATGTGCCTACTGAGGAGGAAAAACACACACTGAGAATTAGGTAAGATGTAAGAGAAGGTCAAGAGGTCCTACATACCCTGATGCTCTTGTTAGAAGCAGAAAAAGAAAACTGATAATCTCAAAATCTTCTACATAGAACCAAGCAAATGTTAGTCTATAGTAATTTGGTGTTTCTCTTTGATGCCTAAATAGATATTTGAATTATATCTCACAGTTTATGTTGGCATCTAAAATCTCACTGGCTCTTATCTGAACCCAATCCACTCCTGATTAAGATAATGGTTGGATAGTAATCCATTCCTGATTAGTGTTGAATAGTTAATTTTGAGATAGTGGGCACTTTATATTCCAATTTTTAAAATAGCCTTATTGAGATATCATTTACATACCACAAAATTTCATTGTTTGAGTATACCAGCCAATGATTTTAGGGGATTGAGGAGAGTTGTGTAACCAACGCTGCAATTCAATTTCAGAACACTTCCTTTACTCCTATTTGTATCATCTGCCTACTTGCAGTCTGCCTATTTTAAATGAGGAAAACAATCATGCATTGCCAGGCCATCCAAAAACCCCAACTAATTCCCGCAAATATGACTAACATACCCAACTTAACTATTTAACACTACTGTACCAGATAGAAATTACATTTTCCTTCTACAGTGAAGCCAACATGTCCTGTAATGTAAATAAACAATACAGTAATATGTTAACGATATTAAAAATATTATCTAAATTGGACTCAGGCACCTGGCAGAATCAAATAACAGAAGCAAAATAACAGAAGCAAATAACGGAAGCAAAAACCTTCAGGGAAAGGTAAGAGAAAATAACAATAAAACACACCTTTGGGAGCTTAAGAGGATGGGGATATTCTATCAGGGGAAAGACTGAAAAAAACTGTAATAGCCTCTTATGTTTTCCCCAAGAAGTTTTCAGCAGTGCTTACAGGCAGAATTCTTATCCCATGTTTTCAATCCAGAAATTAAAATTTGAGTTAAAAAAAACCCTGCAAGTCATTATGCTAAATATTCAGAAAGTGAGAATACCCACTAGGCATGGCTATAATGAAAAAGACATACTAAGCACTGGCAAAAATGTAGAGAAACTGGAACTCTCAAACATTGCTGGTAAAAATGTAAAATGCAGCAGCTGCTTTAGAAGCAGGTCAATAGTTCCTCAGAAATTAAACACAGCCACCGTATGACCCAGCAATCCCACTCCTAGGTTTATATCCAAGAGAAATGAAAACATACATCCATACAAAAACTTATACATGAATGTTCAGAGCAGCATTACCCATAATAACCCAAAAGTAGAAAAAAAAATGTCCATTAACTGCTGAATGGATAAATGTGGTACATTCATAAAATGGAACATTATTTGGCAAAAAAAGGAATGAAGTCCTGATACATAATACAATGTGGCTGAAAACACTACGCTAAGAAGCCAGTCTCAAAAGGTCACATATTGTATGATTCCATTCATATAAAATGTCCAGAATAGGCAAATCCAGAGACATAAAATAGGTTCCTAGTTGTCTAGAGTTAGGAGGGTTGAGAGGAAAGGGGAAGTGACTGCTAAGGGTTACAGAGCTGCTTTGCAGGAAGATGAAAGGGTTCTAAAATAATTGTGAGGATAGTTACACAACTCTGTGAACATACTAAAAACTACTGACTTGTACACTTCAATGGGTGTTCTAGAATTCTAGGATACATTAATTCTATCTCAATAAAGCAAACACATTTTGTTTATTTATTTTTTTGAGACAGAGTCTCGCTCTTGTCACCCAGGCTAAAGTGCAGTGGCATGATCTCAGCTCACTGCAACCTTCCCCTCCTAGGTTCAAGCGATTCTTCTGCCTCCTGAGTAGCTGGGATTACAGGCATGCAATACCATGCCCGGCTAATTGTAGTTTTAGTACAGCCCGGGGTTTCACCATGTTGGCCAGGCTGGTCTCAAACTCCTGACCTCAAGTGATCTACCCACCTAGACCTCCTAAAGTGCTGGGATTACAGACATGAGCCACCACGCCCAGCCAAGCAAACATATTTTAAAAGCATCATTTTGCCGTGTGCTTTTTACTCTTTCACCTCATGTATATTTGAAGAGAACCTTATGTTTTCAATTAATTTACATTTTATTCATCAAAATATTTTGTTTTTTGAGACGGAGTCTCACTCTGTTGCCCATGCTGGGTGCAGTGGTGCGATCTCGGCTCACTGCCACCTCTCCCTCCTGGGTTCAAGTGATTCTCTTGCCTCATCTTCCTGAGTAGCTGTGATTACAGGTGCATGCCACCATGCCTGGCTACTTTTTGTATTTTTAGTAGAGACACAGTTTCACCATGTTAGCCAGGCTGGTCTCGAACTCCTGACCTCAAGTGATCCACCCGCCTCGGCCTCCCAAAGTGCTGGGATTACAGGCGTGAACCACCCTTAGTCATCAAAATATTTTCAAAGAACTATTCGATAAATATCAAGTCTTTCAAAAGTTCTTCAAAAGCTTATTTTCCTCCTTTGAATCATAAAGTTCTATTCCACTAAAAAATATTAAATTCCAGCCTGAGCAATACGGCAAAACCCTGTCTCTCAAAAAAATACAAAAATTAGCCACATGTGGTGGCATATGCCTGTAGTCCCAGCTGCTCAGAGGACTGAGGTGGGAGGACTGCTTGAGCCCGGGAGGTCAAGGCTGCAGTGAGTCAAGATCATACCACTGCACTGCAGCCTGGGCAACAGAGAGAAAAGAAACCCTGTCTCAAAAAATAGGAAGAAGAAGAAATGAAATTCAAAATGTAAAATCTCCAGTGCTTGAATCACAGTTTTCAAATTCAGCTTCTGTACTGTCAATTGGCAAAACAACAACAACAAAAACCCCAAACTTTATTATTTTAATCTATTTGGTTCATACTTTGCAAGAGATGGTGGATCTAGAAAACTTTAACCGGGATTTTATGACCTTCCCCTCCCCACCCCGCCAAATCTGAACAAAGAGCTCAAACTACTTTTTTTCCTTCTTTTATTCCATATCATATAGAAGAATGCCACAGTTGCAAAAGAGCAAGCTATCTCTAAAATCCAGGGCCAAGATCAGCAATCCCAGTACTTAAGTCAAAAGAATCAATAAACAGTACATAGGATTAATTAAATTCATTCTATGTTTCAATTTGTCCAGGTTTTAAACACATTATTCAATCACAGCCATCATAAAACAAGAAATATTAAACGCATTAACTTTAGATTAGAGGATGACAACTTTAAGGAAGTTGCAGATATCCATTTAGATATCTGTGAAAGGACAATTATTTTAATATTCTTTAATGTACAAGATTTTATTAATATTTCTACAGCACTGTCAAGAAAAAAAGGAGGCCCCAATGAACTGACAAGTAGGCTAACATATAGATTTGTCTTGCCATATTTCTCTATGTAAGTAAATTCAGTTCTGAAAAATAATGCATAAATATACTTTAATGATACAACTTCATTTATCCTCACCTTGTTGACTTTTTCATCTTATGTTTCCCAAATCTACTCCTCTGCTAGTTTATTAGCATTTTGCAGTTATAGTTATATATTTTATCAATGTATTAGAGACAGCTAATTGCCTTCCAATATCTGTTCTCCACTTCTTCCCTAACAAAATGCTGTTTATTTCATCACTTTGCCAAACAGTATAAAAGCTCAATTTTCCAGGCTGTCGCCTCAGCTTCCCAAGTAGCTGGAATGCCAGCTAAAGGAGTCAGTGTGACTTAGTCCTGGACAATAAAATGCAAGTAGGGGCTTCTGGGTAGACATATTTTTCTTTATTCTTCTAAGTAAAACCAAAAGCCATGTACATTATGTTTATTATATAAAATGTGTTTGCTTTATTGAGATAGAATTAATGTATCCTAGAATTCTAGAACACCCATTATTCTAACTTTATTAGAAATGCTAAGCATCAGTATTACTGTTGGAATTACGAGAATTTGAAAGATAGCTGCATATAAGGTCAAGAATCAGTAAGTAGAACTACAAAGCAGAAAAAAAATCATTACATTTAATATAACAGTAAATTCTAAGGGACTTAGAAATAAATTTAGCAAGCGAAGAACACATCTGCATGAAGAAAAAAATAATAATCATATCTAAGGGCAAAGAATAAGATCTGAACTAGTGAGCAAAATATCTGTACATTATATTTCAACTAAAACCAAAAGGATTCTGAAAGGTGGAGAGATGACAAACTGGCTAGGGACCTCAGGACCTAGGAGAAAACATGGTAATGATATCCTGAATTTTCTTATTTTTCTTTCTATATCCCACTCTGGATACTGGTGAAGCCAGCAACCCAGGAACACCAAGTGCAAAGAAACTGCCTCCCCTCTCTGCCCGCTCCTGCAAAAAGACTGCTTTCTCTAGCCAAAGGAACATGAAAGGGGCAGGAAGACAGAAAACTTAAAGGCAATAAATAACTCCAGACAAACACCACAGAAAAAAGTGAAACTCCACCCGACCCCCACCAGCAAAAACCAAGTGGAAAGCCTAGACTTCCATCCCTGTCTGGCTGTAAGAGGAGGCACCCCAAGCTCTTTCCCTAAATGGGGAACAAGGGGAAAGTTGGGACATTCATCCCCCTTGAGCATGATCTAATATCCCCCTTCACATCTGCGCTAGTGGAGACCACTTTAGGAGCCTGGACTTGCAGCCCACGCATCAGTCACAAGGTGCTCCTCCCCCCACTGCAGGAGTGGTGCCCGAGGAGACTTGTTGAGTGCTGGACTTTCACCACCACTTAGCAGTACCAAGGCCTCCCCTCCACATGGTGTCAGTGGAGGTCCATCAGAGAGCAGTAATAAGGCACTCCTCTACCTCCTAATGAGAGGGGTACCAGTGAAGGCCTAGTGGAGAGCCTGAACCTCCTCCTCTACCCAGCAGTAACAAGCAAACCCTCTCCTCTAGGCGGTCAACTGAGAACAAGGAGAGAACCTGGACGTCCAAGCCCGTCTGGTGGTAATGAGGCAACCCTGTCCACCTCCAGCAGTAGTGTTGGAGGGTGCCTGCTAAAACACAGATTTAAGTAAGACCCAGAGTCTTACAACATAATACACACAAAAAATAATAATAATACACAAATGTCCAAGTTTCAGTCAAAAATCACTTATTTAATCACAAAGAGATATACCATTTGTTTGATGGGGGCGGGGAGAGAGGGATAACTTATTATACCAAGAACCAATAAAGATCTCAAACTGAATGATTAAAGACAATCAAAAGATGTCAACACTGAGATGAAACAGCTTGACTGTGCAACAATTTTCTTTTCCTCTCAAAATCTTCTGGCCCTTCAGATTAACACTCCACTGACATTGCACTTACACAGTAAAAGCCTTTACTAATTTATAAATTATAAACTTTGTGATAAAGGAAAGAGTTAAGTATTTCCAAGGAATTTTAGCCCAAGGAAAAGTCGGCATTTAAAAATTTATTTCTGGCCGGGCGTGGTGGCTCACACCTATAATCCCAGCACTTTGGGAGGCCCAGGTGAGTGGATCACTTGAGGCTAGGAGTTCAAGACCAGCCTGGCCAACATGGCAAAACCTTATTTCTACTAAAAATACAAAAAGTTAGTTGGGCATAATGGCATTAACCTGTCTTCCCAGCTACTCGGGAGGCTGAGGCAGAAGAATGGCTTGAACTGGGAGGTGGAGGTTACAGTGAGCCGAGATTGTGCCACTGCACTCCAGTCTGGGAGACAGAGCGAGACTCTGTCTCAAAATAAATAAATAAATATAATTTTAAAGTGTATTTCTCCCTTAATTTTTTTTTTTTTTTTTTTGAGGGATGAGTCTCACTATGTCACCCAGGCTGGTCTCAAACTCCTAGGTTCAGTGATCCTCCCACCTCAGCCTCCTGAATAGCTGGGACTATAAATGCACCTGGCTTCCCTTACTTTTTTATTTCTTAAACTTACCGTTGATTAGAAGCAACTGGAATGAATTCCTTGCACTTCTCAAATTTATTATTCTCTAATATTAGTTACCGTGCAATTCTTACAAGAGAAGACCAAAAGCATTTTAAAAGTCAATCTTTAAGTATTAAAAAATATACTGGAAAGACTTACCAAAATAATTTATGAATGAGATGATACTAAGTCCTTTTTAAGAACACTAGAAAATGTTATTTTTACATTCTCAGTGTACAGAATTTTTTCCAAGTTATACGTAAAAACTAGGAAAAAACAAAATCTACAGACCTAATGCAGAAATGTGATACAGCTTGGGTGAGGATAAAAAGAGGAAGAAACAGCTGTGCTCCTAGATCATTGATGCTCTATCATTAGTATCATCAGGATCACCTGGATGGCAGGTGAAACAGATTACTGGGTCCTTTCCACAGAATTTCAGATTAAATAAATCTAGGGCAGGTGAGAATTGGCATATCAAACAAGTCCCCAGGGGATGTTGATTCTGCTGGTCCAATGACCACATTTTGAGAACCACTGCCTTAAAGAGATGATGCCTGTGCAGATCACAAAATATAATAATAAAGGTCAGCTACTGGAAGCCTAACTCTAGTGAAGCAAGCAGAACAGCTGTACCTAATTCTGAATTAAGAGTAAGAATTAGAGGCCAGGGACAGTGGCTCACATCTATAATCCCAACACTTTGGGAGGCCAAGGTGGGAGGATCACTTGAGGCCAGGAGTTCCAGAGCAGCCTGGGCAACAGAGCAACACTCCCATCCCTACAAAAAATAAAATAAAATCATTTTTTTAAAAAAGAGTAAAAATTAGTAGGAGAGAAAGGGAAGTCAGACCCTAAGTTGCTGTAAAGGTAAAAGTTCATAAAAACCAGAAAATAAAAACAAGTAAGCAACTCTCTTCCCATACACGACAACCTTATTAATGCATTTATTCAACATTTATTGAACAAGAACTATATGCCAGGTACAACACATGGAGAACACAAACATAAATAAGCATTAACTGCTAAAGAGCTCATCATCTATAAGGTGAAACAGAACAAAAAGTAATTGTAGACCTAGAAAAGTTAAGGAATTCAACTAAAATGACAAACACAGAAAAATCTGTTCGGCAAATTTCTAAGTTATAACTTCAATGGCATTCTTATTCTTTGGTGACAGGAAAGAAAAAGGGAGCAACTTCACTCTATTAACAATAAAAATCACTAAAAATAGAATAACAAGTCCATACTGACATAAGCAACTGAATAATAAATAAACGGGAGAGAAGAGACAATCTCCTGTGCAGAAGAATTCCAAGTAATTAGCAGGTGGAACATAACTCCCCACTCCCTGAGTGTGAGTTATAGATCGTGACTTCTTTCCAGACAGCAGCATGAAAAGAGGGGTAATGGAAACCTAGCTGTGGAGAAACCTCACCAACACTACCTCACCCTAGTGATCAAGGTCAACATCAACAGTGATAAGTCACATTGACAGTATGTGATGAAAATGGCACTGCGCTTCTGCGATCTTCCTCAAAACTCGTAACCCCAGTCTAATAAAGAGAAAAACATCAGACAAGTTCAAATTGAGGAACACTTTTACAGAGCACTTAACCAACACTTCTGAACACTGTGAAGGTCATAAAAAACAAGGAACGTCTGAAAAACTGTCACAGCCAAAAGGAGCCTAAGGAGACATGATGACTACATGTAACGTGGCATCCTGGAACAGAAAAGGCTCATTAGGTGAAAACTAAGACAATTGGAATAAAGTATGGACTCTCATTAATGATAATGTAAAAATGTATCAGTATTAGTTCATTAATTGTAACATGTTAATATGTAACAGTTAATAAACTGGTTGTAGGATATATGGGAACCCTCTGCACCATCTTCGCAATTTTTCTGTAAATCTAGAATGGTTTTAAGAAATAAAACTTATTTTAAAACTTGAGAATTAACTTCTCAGAAGACTAATTTAGTTTTTAAAAGTCACAAAATTCCAGTGATGGAAAATAAAGGAATACATGAATATATTATTGATTAAATAAAGGAATAAATAAGTATATGGAGATTTGCTCCTGACAGGAATTTCTAAATAAGTTTAATGTATATTTTATAATGAGAGGATGGGAATATCAAATTATATATTTTTAAGTTAATGGTACTGAGTTCATTTCACCAGAATTATACCATTATAAAGCTACGATTGACAAAATCCACAAGAATGCATTAAGCAAAAAACAGCCAAAAATTTTTCAGTAGTAAAACTAATTTAAAATAAAGCTATGATTGACAAAATCCACAAGAATGCATTAAGCAGAAAACACGGCCAAAAATTTTTCAGTAGTAAAACTAATTTAAAATGTAACAAGCACAAAGCAATTCCAATTAAATAAATAATGAAATAGGATGTCAGTTTAGAAAAGAATGAATCTGAATTAATATTTCACAATGCACATGGTAATACATTTCAGGAGGTTAAAAAAGTAAACCTAAGAAAAGTCAAAAAAATAACTAAACAGGAGAACATTTTTTTACTTTACCTTAGAAGAAAAATTTGAGTCCTGAAGAAAAAGACAATTTGAATATTGAAAACTTTTATTTTTACATGAAAAATAAAAACTTTTTATGCAATCAATAAAACAAAAATTATAGGAATAAATGTAACAGACTAGGAGAAATCATTACAAAGCTTGCTACCCAAAATATCCATATACAAAAATATAGGCATATGTAGAAAAATACATATGTCTATACACACGTATATAGAGATGAGTATAAAAGTTCAGTTGTGCATTGTCAAGGGAATAATTTCCAAGTAGGAATACAATAAATGAATCAAGACATAGCAAAATGCATAGCTCTGGTAGCAAAATTATTTGGTAAACTATGCAAAAACAGGCACAAAGCTAAAAATATTTACTATTTGGCTTTTTACAGAAAAGGTTTGCCAACCCCTGGGCTAAAGAGGCAAGTTAATTCACTGACCCACACAATTTTTAGTGAGGTCGAGATAGTCATTACAGACAATCCTTTTCAAAAAAGGAGGGAAATGCAAAGTACATAGAATCAGGTTACTAAAATACAGAGGGAAATGTTGGAAATCTGGAAATTCGTTAAGACGCAGTCCTATTTCCATCGGGAAATGATTCTCCATGGCTCTGGGATCCATCTTCCAGGTTCAGCCCTCTGAGACACTCTTTCTTTTTAATGAAAGGTAGCACTTGCTTTCTGTTAAGCAGTTTTCTCATCATGCTTCCTACTTGTAGAAGTTTGGGGGTCCAAAGGCATCTTTTCATTTTGTACTCTCTGACCCCTTTAATCCAAACTAGTAGTGATCCTTAAAATACATTCCTCTTAAAGCTTTGTGGGGGTCCTAGGAATCTCACTGGGGTTCTTTGCATTAAACAAAAGCCACACGCACAAATCTTTTTCAGATAAGCCCTCCTCTACCTTGAGATTCTGCTGAAATGGCTGCAGGATAAGGACCATCCCCTTAAGTTTCTTGGACGCACTATTGTTTGATTGAATGGATTGGTCAGTCACACCATTAGTCTTTCTTTAGAGGCCCTTTTACGTGACTGAAAAGTACTCTGAGGCAGAAACTTAGATCTTTCTTAAATTTAACAAAGGATTTTACAGCCACACTCTCAATTTTGTCCTTAGTTTTCCTGACAATGCCTTGGATCTATCTGATCCTTGTTCAAGAAGGAAACCAGAATATTTCACCCTAAAATATGCTTCTTTAAAATTTTTTTTTTTTTTTTTTGAGATGGAGTCTCGCTGTGTCGTCCAGGCTGGAGTGCAGTGGCATGATCTCAGCTCACTGCAAGCTCCGCCTCCCGGGTTCAAGCCATTCTCCTGCCTCAGCATCCTGAGTAGCTGGGACTACAGGCGCCTGCCACCACGCCCGGCTAATTTTTATATTTTTAGTACAGACGGGGTTTCACCGTGTTAGCCAGGATGGTCTCGATCCCCTGACCTCGTGATCTGCCTGCCTCGGCCTCCCAAAGTGGTGGGATTACAGGAGTGAGCCACCGCGCCCAGCCAATTTATTGCTCTTTATTGAAGATTTTCTGTGAGCTGGGATTCTAAACCACTCTAAGCCACTCTTGAGTTACTTTTCTCTCATGTGAACTGCACTGCAGCATTACTATACGTGCTTGTTTCTCTCTTGTTCATCTGTTTTTTGCTGCAGGAGTCTGTCCCAACTACGAACTTATGAAGGTTGAGGAAAATTATTATTTCTCCCTTTCACTTAGAAGAAGCCATTTCTTAATTTAGCATCATTTACTGTTTGGAGAGGCTGACATGGTCAAAACCATCAAGTCTCAGCTCCTTCAGGTTTATCAATCCTTTCTTTAGCATACTTGCTCCTATCACTCTTTAGGCACAAACCAGGTGGCACCTTCAAGTCTAGTTGGAAATCTTCTTAGCTACTGTACTCAGTTCATTATGTGCATTCTAGTTTCTACATTACTACAGGTGACAGCATTGCATTATAAAGCTTATGCTACTATATTAGAAGGATCCCCTTTCCTCCAGTTTCTAACAAGATTCTCCCATTTTCCTTTAAGCCCTTCCTGGCAACCTCACCAAAAAACATGAGTCTACAGTTTCTCCAAGATACTTTAGATTTACACTGACAGTGTCTTCAATGTCCATTCACCTTTCATCCACTACGAAGTTCCAAAGCCATGCCCACTTAAAATATTTGTTGCTGGGCACCATGGCTCATATGGGATTGTTCCCAAAGCAATCCCAGCACTTTGGGAGGCCAAGCAGGAGGATCACTTAAGCCTAGGAGTTTGAGACCACCCTGGGCAACACAGTAAGACCATATCTCTACAAGAAATAAAAGAATTAGCTGGGCGTGGTGGTGCACACTTGTAATCCCAGCTACTTGGGAGACTGATATGGGAAGACTGCTTTAGCCCAGGAGGTCAAGTCTGCAGTGAGCTGTGATAGCATCACTGCACTCCAGCCTGGGCAACAGAGCAAGACCCTAGCTCAAAAAAAAATTGTTGACATCACTTATCTTACTTCATTTGAACTGCTATATCAGAATAACATAGATGGGTGGCTTATAAACAATATAAATTTATTTCTCACAGTTCAGGAGGTTGGGAAGCCCAAGATGAAGGTGTCAGCAGATTCAGTGTCCAGTGAGGGCCCACTTCCTGGTTCAGAGATGGCCATCTTTTCGCTGTATCCTCACATAGTGGAAGGCGAAACAAGCTCTCTCAGGACTCTTACAAGGACGCTAATCTTATTCATGACAGCTACACCCTAATGACTTAATCACCTCCTAAAGGCCCCATGTCCAAATACCATCTCATTAGGGATTAAGTTTCAACATAGGAATTTTGTGGGGACACAATCAGTCTACTGCATCAATCAACCTCTAGTGCCAGTATCAAATTAGTTGTCTACTGTGTAACAATTATCCAAAACTTGTAAGCTTAAAACACATAGCTTAAGATCTATTATTTCACATAGTTTCTGAGAGTCAGGAATCCAGGAGTAGTTAGCTAAATGGTTCTGACTCAAATGTCAGCCTCAGGCAGGAATGCAATCATCATGAAGTTTGACTGGAGCTGGAAGGACTACTGGCTACTGGCTAGAGGCTTTGGTTCTTTGCTGTTTGGGCCTCTCCATAGGGATGCTCACTTGACTAGCTTCTCCCAGAGCAGGTGATCAGCAAAAGTGTGATAAAGATGGAAACCGCAATGTCTTTAATAATCTAATCTTAAAATTAACATTCTGCTGTTTTTTATTGGTCACACAGACCAGTCTTGGCACAGTATGGAAGAAGAATGAATCCACAGGGCGCAAATACCAGCAGGTGGTGGGGGCCATCTTGGAGGCTGGCGGCTGCAGTGGCTTGGCAATTCCAGGCAGAGTCTCATTTACAACATCCAAATAAGGAAGGAAAGAAACAGGGAGGGAAAGGGGGAACTTCTTCACATAACTTCTCTTTTCTTAGGGGGAAAATATTGTTCAGGGAGCTCTCCAATAAACTTCTATATCTCTTTGGCCTGAAGAGAATAAAACAGTTACCCACTAAGTGCCTAGAAAAATAAGTATGTGGCATTTTTTGCCTCAATCATAAAAAGAAAGCAGGAAAGTAGGAGGTTGGTATGACTTTTGCATAGACAATCAACGGTCTACCACAAAAGTTAAGTAAAAAGCATAGCAAAGATAAACAAGTCAATGATTACAATCACATATTTTGAACATATATTTCTAAATTCCAGAAATTAAATGGTTTACCTCAAAGATGTCTGAAAATTTGTTTTTAAGTTGATACAAATGTAAACAAAAAATGCTAAATTAATATTCCTCACTATAATTATATAGCATTTTATAATATCCAGACTGTTCATATGTATTCTTTACAATAGCCTTGAAAGAAAACTAAAGCAAATATTATTATGTTAGCCCCACTTTACAGATAAGAAACATGAATCAATGGTATGACCATAGCTCACTGCAGCCTTCAACTCCCAGGCTAGAGTGATGCTCCTGCTTCAACCTTCCTAGTAGCTGGCCCTACAGGCATGCCACCATACTGGCTAATTTTTAAAATTTTTTTAGAGATGAGGTCTTACTATGTTGCCCAAGCTGCTCTTGAATTCTTGACCTCAAGTGGTCCTCCTGCCTCAGCCTCTCAAATAGCTGAAATTACAGGCATGAGTCACTGCACCCAGCAAAAAATTATCATTTTTGACAACACTAATACTACAGTAATTTGCTTAACCCTCTATCACTGACATTAGGTTATTTGCCATTTGTCAGTCTCATAGTCAATCCTATCAAAATATTTTCATGCATTATTTTTCCCTCCTTACTTAGTTTATTTTATTAGGAAAAAATACCACAAATTGGTTGACTGGGTCAAAACATACATACATTTTTTAGAACCTTGCTATATGCTGATTTCTAAAAGCAATTTAATATAGTTTAGTTAACTAAAGATGCTACCAGCATGAGTATACCATGAGGATCACCAAAACCTCACCATCCCCAAGTACCTCGTTGAATTCTTGCTTATTTAGAATGAAATAAACTGTTCTCTTATAGTTTTAATTTGCATTTATTTGATTACTTGTGGGATTGAACACTCCTTTTTGTGTTTTTCACTTTGTTCTTATGAGAACTATAAATTCATATCTGTATTTCATTTATTATAGTCTTGAGATTTTTCTTATAAAATTTAATAAGTTATTTCTCATAAACATGCTTTGTTATTTGGTTCAAATATTTCTTCTAATGTTACCTTTTTTATTTTGGTTTAACCAACATTCATTTGTACAAAAAAAGTTATATAATAATTCTGTTCTATAAAATGCTCTTCAGTGTTTTGTTTTGTTTTTTCACTCCAAAATGGAAAAGTTACTAGCTATCCAAAAAGTTGATAAATGTGCTACCAGCTATAATACTTATTCTCCTTTTAATCAGCCTGGGGTTTATTTTGATCTATGATATTCAATTTAAATTTAGTTGCAGAATTCAAAAATTGCACTTAACTAAAGATGCCCTTTTGCATGCTGCTAACTGCTGTAGATAGTTGGGTGGATTAAGATAACCCAAATAATGTGGAACTACTATAAATAATATAAATGCTGTGAATTTAACTATAAAATTTGCCATACGAAATCAGTAAGGCATACGTAAACATTACCTAAAAGAGACAAAACAGCTCCCAGACCCACACAAGGTGGCTATAACCTAATTGAAAGTGCTCTAACATTATCTATTTTAGAAGACAAATGGGTCATTCAGAAGGGGCACTGGTCAGCCACTGGAGTATAGGGCAGGGAAAAAAGTTACTGGGTTTTTCTCCTTTTTCAATTAATTCTTCCTACTAACTATACATTTCTTTTTTCACCAATCATTTTCAAGAGTTTTTTAGCTTCCTGTGCTTGTTATGTGTTACTCCCACTCTCCTTTATTTAGGAAGTTAATGATTTTAGTTATTTCTTATTTTATCCTAGAGATTAAACTTTTTCTCAAGTACACTCTAGGTGAGTTGTCTGGTCTCAGGGTCTGGATGTTTCTGATCTGGAGGTGAGACTGGTATCGACATGGCTGCCTAAGGCTGTCTTTGCTGATGTTATCAAATCTTTGAATCCTAATTCGTAATTCCTGTTAATACCTCAAGTGTCATACCTGTTCTCTTCCTATTTTCATAGAAGTGCACTGAAAGGCTTAATGGTCATATAATCCAAATAGAAACTCAATCTGCAAGCCTTTCACATGAATTATTATCAAGACATGTTCCTCTATTCACTGTTTCTATTTTCTGGCTTTGTTTCTTTAAAAAGTGTTCTGTTAAGAAATAATTAACAATAAGCTGCACATATTTAAAGTGTACAACTCAAAAAGTTTGGACATATGTGTATTTACCTGTGAAACCATCATCACATCAAGATAGTGAACCTCCTAAATCTTTCCTGTCCCTTTGAATTCCTTTCCTCCCTTTCCTTGTTGTCTCCTCTGCATTTGATATGCTTCCATTGCAATACAGCACTTATATTTTTCAGAACTTTTAATAAGTGTAATATATTCTTTTTTGTCTGGCTTCTTTCACATAGCATAATTGTTCTGGGGTTCATCCACTTTGTTACAAATATTGCTGAGGAGTATTCCATTGTATAGATATACCACAATGTTGTCATTCAATTACCTGTTAATAACTACTTTGGAAAACGGTTTTAGCAGCTTCCTAAAAAATAAAAAAAGGCTGGGCGTGGTGGCTCACGTCTGTAATCCCAGCACTTTGGGAGGTTAAGGCAGGTGGATCACTTGAGGTCAGGAGTTCCAGACCAGCCTGGCCACCATGGTGAAACCCCGTTGCTACTAAAAATTAAAAAATGACCTGGGCTTGGTGGCACACTCCTGTAATCCCAGCTACTTATGAGGCTAAGGCAGGAGAATTGCTTGAACCTGGGAGGTGGAGATTGCAGTGAGCCAAGATTGCACCACTGCACTCCAGCCTGGACAACAGAGTGAGACTCTGTCTTAAAAAAAATAATAATAATAAAAAATAAAATAAAAAACAAAAAATAAAAAAAATCTACCTACCATTCCATTCCTAGGAATTCACTCAAAAGAAAAGAATGCATATGTCCATATAAAAACTTATACATGAATATTCATAGTATCTTTATCTGTATTAGCTAAAAATTAGAAACAATTCATCTCCATCTACACAGCATAGATAAACAAATTGTGGTATATTCATAAAGTGACATACTACTTGGCAATAAAAAGGAATAAACTATTAATATACATTACCGACAATACAGATAAATCTCAGAATAACTAAGCTGAGTAAAAGCAGAACAAAAAAACAAGTATTTATTTCTTGCCAATTCTTTTTTTAATGTACCTGGTCACTTTATAGCCCCTTACTCTTTATTTATTTTATAATCCCTATTTTATTTACTGAACATATTAAACTATGTACATATGTACATATTTAGACATACATACAAGCTCTCGATCTGTTGCCCAGGCTGGAGTGCAGTGGTGTGACCATGGCTCACTGCAACCTTGACCCCCAGGCTCCAGCAATCCTCCCACCTCAGCCTCCTGAGGTACGCACCACCATACCCAGCTAATTTTATTTATTGTGGAGACAGGGTTTCACTACATTGCCCAGGCTGGTCTTGAACTCCCGGGCTCAAGCGATCCTCTTGCCTCAGTCTCCCAAAGTGCTGAGATTATAAGTGTGAGCTACTGCAACTGGCCATAAACATATTTATTTCATGTAATGTATATTTCTAATAATCGAAATCTCTATAGATCTCTTTCAGTTGTTTGCTGTTTCTGCTGACTCTTGCTCTTGGTGTTTTGATGTTTTCTCCCTTGTTACATTTTGTAATTTTAAAAAATGTGTATGAGCTTATTTGTTAGAATTTTGACTACAATTATTTGATGAATGCATTGATCGTACATTCCTCCATGGAGGATTTTTTTATTGTTCTTACAAGGTACCTGAGAGTATTACAGACTGAGGTCCAATTTAAATTAAAATCCTCCACTTGTGGAGTTTTAGAAACTATAAAAATTGTGTAAATTAAGGCCCCAAATTCAAGTGAATGTGAGCTGATAACCAAGAACTATTAGGGAAGATTTTAAGTCTACCCAGAACTGAATATCTTTGCAAGATGGTCTCTGACCAGGCTTCTTACCTTTATATGGGACCCAGGGATCTTTTTCTCTAGTCCTCATCCTGCTCCTTACACAAAGCTTCAATGCCAACAGAAATCCATGGATGCCCCCAAAGTATTCAATGACTTCAGCACCTGCTTATCTCACAGGATATATTATACTTGTTTTGTTTCTAGCCCCAGAAAGTTTCCCTTATTTTCTTAATGGGCTCATCCATTCATGTTAAAGGATATTTTTTATACTGAATCTAGTACTTTACATGTTTGGTGGAGGGAGGAATTCAGGCTCTCTAGTCTATCATATTGCTACAAATCAGTCTACTATTTCTGCAACTGCTTTATAAAATTTAAATACAATATTATATTTATTCCTGATACATTTTATTTTGGTATGTTGAGTATAGTCTACACGTCTGTCAAGAGCACTTAAAATCTTGATTGAGTCATCATACTAGCTTACCTTAGAAGTTGTATATCATTTGCAAATTTGTTTGAACCTTCTTAGCTTTCACCAAAGTCACTGATCACCACAGCTTCTGACAAAAAGAAAAGCTTTAAAATTAATTTTTAAAGTCTTTATAGTAAATCCAACATATTTTCTTATTGCTTTCAGGTATACAGAATTACAAATTAAATTTCCATCATAATCAAATACTAATACATCAAATTAAAACAGGTAAATTTTCATATCCCAATAACTCAAGTGGCAGACCTTTCAAACAGTAATATTGAACTGAATGAAAAATATATTTATCATCAAGGGAAACCAGTGGAAGCATAAAGCGTTAGTTTGGGTAAAGGGGGCTCTAGTACCTCTGAAATCTCCAACAGCCCCCATCTTCAAAAGGAAGAAACACAATTTATTTAAACTAGTATCTTAAAGGTCGGTGTTTACAAAAAGGCTGTGGGAAGGCTTTCCTGACTGAAGGATGCTTTCTTCCTCTTAGATGTTCAGTAAAATTTTAGCTCTTTCATATTTCTATTGTTTCATAGCACAAAACATAGAAGAGCACTGAAGGGTCATAAAGGGAAGCTTTGAAGGGTTTCTTGCTTTTAACAACATCATGAAAACCCATGCCTGCTAGATTTTTTCTTTTCTACTCCACCACTTTTAGTTCACAACTTTACTAATTTCAGTCACCAGCGACAATTCCTGTAAAATCTGTCTCCATCACAGAGTGTGTATGCGTGCGCTTGTTTCCCCATCAGAAATAAGAGAAAACTTACACTTCTCTCCTTTGGTGCATTGCTCTTGCATGAAGAATGAATAAACCACTGATTTGGGGTTCGCATCTTTACGTTCTGAGCAGCAACTTAGAACACTTTGCTCCTGATATTCTTTCTTCTCAATATTTGATGGATATCCTGCAATAATGTAGGAAACACAGCACAGGCTTTGGAGTCACATCAATCTGGGTTTAAATCTCAATCTTCTACTTAGTAACTGGCTAATCTGAAGCAAATTTTTAATCTCTCTGAACCTAGTGGGAAAATAAGATGGGTCTCAATGTACAACTGCAAGAAACAAATGATATAGCATATATATATAGTGTCAGCAAAGTGCCTACCATATAACACAAACTCTATTATGTTAGCTTTCCTGTGTAATTTTATGCTTCATTTTCACTTTACTCAGTCAAACGAATTTCCAGACTAAATTTTCTTACGTTACAGCCTTGATAAATTTTATGGTTTTGTCCAACAACTATCAACATTTTAGGCCAGGTGTACTGGCTCATGCCTGTAATCCCAGCACTTTGGGAGGCCAAGGCAGGAGGATTAAGCCTGGGAGTTTGGGACCAGCCTGAGCAATATGGTGACACCTCCTCTCTACAAAAATAAAATTAAAAAAAATAAAAAATAAAAACATTTTGCAACACTTAATGCTTTCAAAATAGCAGCACATCAATACTACTACTACTGAATATATCCCAACAAGAAAGTACATTTCAAAATCTATGTTCTAGAGCCACTAGAATTTGTTCCTTTTTGTGTGTGGTTATGTCACCAAAATGCGATATAGTTGTGTAAACTTGCTTCATTTCCTTTTCAGATTTTTCTTTCATTCTACTTTTTTATTTAATCCCACTTTTGAATATGTAGACATACATGATGATTTAGGGTTAAAACTATAGAAACAACTTCCATTTAGAGAAATCTCTCTTCTGTTGTTGGCACCTTTACCCTGCTCCTTCCTTCTGCGGATACATTGCATACTTTTCCATGCCTTTGTTTTTTCCACTTCCTATTGTATTCTACAGATCATTCTCTATTGGCATATAGAGACTTTCTCCCTTCTTTTTTATGACCTCTATGGAAAGACGGTGACTTAGAAGGGGCACAATCTACCTGCAGACTGTTGTACTGTCTGGATGCACCTTACTTTATGCAATCAGTTCTCTATTAACGGTCATTTTAGTTATTTCCAATCTTTTGCAAATGCAAGTAATATGCTGCTATGACTAACCTCCCTTTGACTATTCCCTCCCATGCAGTTTATGCTTATGTATCCTTAGCAGCAATGTATCAAAGTGCCTATTTCCCCACAGTCTACAGGGCCTATTGTATAACTTTTGGATTTTGTTGAGAAATGCTTTAACATAGCTTTAATTTATATTTTTCTTTCTACGACTGAAGGTGGAACATCCTTTATTTTATTTTTGAGATGAAGTCTTGCTGTGTTGCCCAGGCTGGAGTGCAGCGGCATGATCCGGGCTCACTGCAGCCTCCGCCTCCCAGGTTCAAGCAATTCTCCTCCCTCAGCCTCCCCAGTAGCTGGGATTATAGGTGCTCACCATTACGCCTGGCTAATTTTTGTATATTTAGTAGAGGTGAGGTTTCACCATGTTGGCCAGGCTGGTCTCAAACTCCTGACCTCAAGTGATCTGCCCGCTTTGGCCTCCCAAAGTGCTAGGGTTATAGGTGTGAGCCACCACACCCAGTCTGGAACATCTTTTATATGTCTGTCATGTGCATTTCTTTTTCATATCTTTGGCCCATTTTCCTACTGGGTTGATGGTCTTACTTGCCTGGAATTTTACAAAGGTGTTTTCATCCAGGAGGTTAGCTCTTTGTGATATAAGTCCAAATATTTTTCCCCGCTTTGTCACTTGCCTTTTGACTTTGCTCGTGGCATTTTTCACCATTTAAATACTTTTTTATTAATATAGTAGGATTTATCATGGTTTTTCTTTAAGAATGAGTCATAGTTATAAAATCTTTGGCTTATACTTTCGTAGACTTTAAACATGTTGTTCCATGGCTGTTTTGCTTTGTATGTTGCTGTTTAGAAGTCTGTTGCTAACCTCTCCTTTCTGTCTGGAGGCCCAGAGGAATTTTTCTTCATCATTTTGAAAGTCCAACTGTTTTACTAGGACATGACTTGGAACTGACCATTCTGGATCAATTTTCCCAGTACACAATGAGCCTTTTCAACATGTAAATTGGAGTCATCTCTTATTTCCAGAATGTTTTCATGGATTGAAACTTAACTATTATCTTTGCTATTGTTTTTTTCTTCTTAGGAACTCTACTTTTACTTATTTTCTATATCAATCACTTTCTATTACTTTTTAACCTTTCTTCATTTAATTTTCATTCTCTTGGTTGTTTTCATACCTTTTCCCAATGCTCCTTATATTCAGTCCAATCTTTTCTTATGTACCTTGGAATTTAGCTTCATTCCTTTCTTTATGACTTTTTTTTTTTTTTTTTTTTGAGACAGGAGTTTCTCTATATTGCCCAGGCTGGCCTCAAACTCCTGGGCTCAAGCCTCTCAAATAGCTGGAACTACAGGCATGCACCACTGCATCTGGCTTTAACTTCATTTTAAAAGCTGATTTTTCTTTTGATTCATTTTATTTCCTGAGTTCAGTAAATTCACTTTTCATATCTTCCTCTTTTTGTCCATTTGTTTTGCATTTTTGAATTTGGATTTGAGACTTTTTATCTCTACAAATGTTAGTTTAAGGATATTTTAAATTCTGGTAGGAGTACTGTGCTGTAGTTTTCTTTAGTGCTATAGTTGGATGTTTCGGGAAGACTTTTCATCAGCTAAAATTTTTTAAAAACTTTTTTCCTTATTTTTTGTAGCGACTAGGTCTCACTATAGTGCCCAGGCTGGGCTCGAACTCCTGGGCTCAAGTGATCCACCCACCTTGGCCTCTCAAAGGGCTGGGATTACAGCTGTGAGCTACTGTGCCCAGCCCAGTTGAAATGTTTTGACTATCGTTTTGTTTTCCAGCTAAAGTAACTTTATATGGATGTTGCCTGCCATCTTCTGTTCATCTTGAAGTATTTTATTTTTCCTAAACCAGATATAGTTGTGTATAGGCAGAAGCAAGGAATTTAGATGACTTAACTGGATTTCTTAGTAAATAGTACCTAATAAAGTGTTTTTTTGTTTGTTTTTAATTAATGACTCCTTTTTGGGTGGGAGAAATGAGTATCTATTTTCTATTCTGTTTCACCAAGATCCTTAATTTCTACTACCTCTTCTCTTTATCACCAAGCCTCCAGGTAGATGGTGACCCTTCCAAGGCACCCTCTTTCCTTTCCCCAGAAGCAGTACTTTCATGAGACTGCGTCTTTGGTCTCATTTTCTTTCAAGTCTCTTATTTTGTCTAATGGATCTTACACCTCTTCTCACTTCTCTATTCAGGGTGGGGCTTTCTCTTTCTGGGAATTATCTGTATTCTGCTACCCCTAGGTCCTGCAACCTCTCCTCTTTTTTTACAGTCTCCACCTTGCTTGCCACTTCTCCAATGGATTCTGCTAGACTGCAGTGTTGATTTCCCTGCATGCCCATAGACATTTTGCTAGCTATTAATGTATGGTTACATATCAATAAATTTGTATGGGTTTTCTCTTGTTAACCTACTGTTAGTTTAGTTCAGCCAACTCAGTTATCAAACCTTCAGAAGCGAAATTTCAGCTTCCCTGCAAATTGCTGGTTATTATTTAATATTATTATTATTTTGACACAGGGTCTCACTCTGTTGCCCAGGCTGGAGTGCAGTGGCGCAATCACAGCTCACTGTAGCCTTGACCTCCTGTGTTCAAGAGATCCTCCGACTTCTCTCAGCTTCCTAAGTACCTGGGACTACAGGTGTGTGCCACTACGCCCAGTTAATTTTTTTATTTTTTATTTTTTTTTAAGAGACGAGCTTTCGCCATGTTGCCCAGGATGGCTGGTCTCAAACTTCTGGGCTCAAGCAATCTTCCTGCCTCAGCCCCACAAAGTGCTGGGATTGCAGGCATTAGCCACCGTGTCCAGCTGGTATTATTTTTATTAGTGTTCTATCTTGCACTTCTGAGTATGTTTAAGCTTCCACCTGTCAGCTTCAAGGGCTTTTTTCTCCCAGCTAATGCCTAAGAGGCAAACAACCTTATTCTACTTCTCATTCACCCTCCTCTTTTCCTCCCATTTTTTTGCGGGTTATATTATTTCTACAATGTCAGACGATGTAATATTTATATACTATTCTATCATCATTATCCTCATCTTTTAATCTTGATGCTACACACAAAATATATTTGATTTGCTCACCACCTGACCTTATGTTGAAGATTTTCCAATCATTTCATGGTTGTCTGAAATTTGTTCTCTAGTATACGCTTCAGAAGGATTCATGGGAACAATTATAGCCATTTTCCTTGAATTATTTCATGTTTATAAATGTTTGTCAATGCCCTGAATTCTTGAAGGGTAGTTTGGTGAGATAGGAATTATTTTATTCTTTGAATAAATACTTTCTTAATATCTGACATAAAATGTTGCCACCAAAAATCCAATCTGATTTTCTTTGCAAGTGACCTGCTCTTTTTATTTCCCCCATCAATGCAAGAAGGGTTTATTTTTTAAAATCCAACAATTTTACAGGACCACATCTCAGTGTTAACTGTTGTGGGTTGATTTCTCCAGGTTTACAGTATGCCTTTCAACATATGTTACATTTAAACCTACTTTAATGTTAAGCGTTCTTGAATTACAGTCCTAATAGATGTTCTGGTCCATTGCTTTGGCTTGCTTTGTTTTACTGTAGTAAAATAAGTAACATAAAATTTACTGTTTTAAAGTATTCAATAAGTGGCATTAAGTATATTCAGTGTTACATAAACATCACCACCATCCTTGGGCTTACATTTGGGGAACTCCATTTATATTTATTCTGGCTCTCTTTGCCTGTCTTGTCACCTCTTGACTCCTTTTTAAAAATCTTTTTATTTTCTTCATTTTTCCATTTTTCTTATTGTACTTTCTGTGATGTATATTCACTCTTGGTTTCTAATGCAATCATCACTTTAAACTGTCTTTTTCTTAATCTTTTATTGAGTTTTGTCTGCTCTCATTGCACCTCCTTCTATGGTCTAGCCATCTCATTTATTTTTTTCCCCTGAAAACATAGAAAGAGGTGAATTTTATTTACTTTTTTATAATTTCAAGTTTTCTTTTAGATTTGGGGGTACATGAGCAGATTTGTTACATGGGTATACTGTGTAACACTGAAGTCTGGAGTATGACAGATCCTGTCATCCAGGTACTGGGCATTGTACTCAACAGTTAGTTTTTCAACCTTTATTGCATTCCTTCCCTGCATAGTATTCCACGGTTCATATGTAACCAATCTATCCCTGATGGACACATAGGTTTATTCCACATCTTTGCTATTGTGACTAGCACTATGATGCACATATGAGTGCATGTATCTTTTTGGTAGAACAATTTCTTTTGGATATACACCCAATAATGGGATTGCTGGTCAAATGGTAGTTCTGAGTTTTTTGAGAAACCTTCAAACTGATTTCCACAGTGGCTGAACTAATTTACATTCCCACCAACCGTGTGTAAGTGTTCCCTTTACTCTGCAGCCTTGCCCACATCTGTTGTTTTTTGACTTTAAGAGCCATTCTGACTGGTGTGAGATGATGTCTCATTATGGTTTTGATTTGCATTTCTCTGATGATTAGTGATGTGGAACATTTTTTCATCCGCTTATTGGCCACTTGTTCTTTTGAGAAGTGTCTGTTGATGTCTTTTGACCACTTTTTAATAGTTTTTTTTTTTTTTTTTTTTTTTTTTGCTTGTTGAATTAACTTCCTTATAGATTCTGGATATTAGACCTTTGTCAGATGCATAGTTTGCAAATATTTTCTCCTATTCTGCAGGTTATCTGTTTGCTCTGTTAATAGTTTCTCTTACTGTGCAGAAGCTCTTTAGTTTAATTACGTCCTACTTGTCAACTTTTGTTTTTGTTGCAATTGCTTTTGAAGACTTAGTCATAAATTCTTTCCCAAGGCTGATGTCCAGAATGTTTCCTAGATTTTTTCCTAGGATTCTTGCAGTTTGAGTTCTTACATTTAAATCTTTAATCCATCCTGAATTGATTTTTGTATGTGGTGTAAGGTAGAAGTCCAGTTTTGTATGTGGTGTAAGGTAGAAGCCCAGTCTTACACACATGGCTAGCCAGTTATCCCAGCACCATTTATTGAATAGGAAGTTCTTTCTCCATTGCTTCCTTTTGTCAGTTTTGTTGACCAGATGGCTGTGGGTGTACAGCTTAATTTCTGGGTTCTCTATTCTGCTCCATTGGCCTATATGTCTGTTTTTGTACCAGTACCATGCTTTTTTGGTTACTGTAGCCTCAAAGTATAATTCGAAACAAGTTACACATTCAGTAGCACTGAATGTGTAGATTGTTTTGGGCAGTATGGCGATTCTAATGATATTGATTCTTCCAATCCATGAGCATGGAGTGTTTTTCCGTTTGTTCGTGTCATCAATGATTTCTTTCAGCAGTGTCTTGTAGTTCTTGTAGAGATCTTTCACTTCCTTGGTTAGAGGTATTCCTAGGCATTGTGTGTGTGTGTGTGTGTGTGTGTGTGTGTGTGTGTGTGTGTGTGTGTGTGTGTGTGTATCTATCGTAAACAGGACTGCATTCTTGATTTGGCTCTCTGCTCCAACATTATTGGTATAGAAACGCTACTGATTTTTGTAGTTTGTATCCTGAAACTTACTGAAGTTATCAGTTCCAAGAGCCTTTGGTGGAGTCTTTAGGGTTTTCTAGGTATACAATCAGATCATCAGCCAAGAGAGATAGTCTGACTTCTTTTCCTATGTGGATGCCTTTTGTTTCTCTTGCCTGATTGCTCTGGCTAGAACTTCCTACGTATCTCATGTCTGAGCTCTTATTTCTGATTTATGTGGTTCTTTCAAAGATTTCATCTTTTCCTTAAATTCTCTTAGCTTACTCTGAAATATTTAGATTGTCATTTTCATCTGCTTTGTGGCCACATTTTTGGGGTATGTTTTCATAATCTCGTGCAATGTTTTATGGCTTATTTTGATGATTTTCTTATAATGATTTAGTATATATATATATATTATATATATATATTCCCTTTTCCAATATATTTATATAACTATATACTAAAAGGAGGTTCCAGGCTAGGTACAGTGGCTTATGCCTATAATGCTAGCACTTTGGGAAGCCAAAGCAGGAGGATCACTGGAGTCCAGGAGTTTGAGACCAGCCTGGGCAACATAGCAAGATGCCATCTCTACAAAAAATTAGCCAGGCATGGTGGCACATATCTATAGTCCCAGCTACTTTCAGAAACTCATTTATTATTAAGTAGTTGAATGTATGACACTCATTGTACTTTTAAAAAAGTTATATGTGCTCTGTTTTATTTCTACATGATTTCAATGCATTAAATTCTTTTAGGTTATCCATATTTTTTCAACACTCACAGAGCTTGACTCATTTATTTGTGTCTAGAAAACAGCAAAATATATGATCACTTCACAGGGTAAAACAAAAGAAATCTTCCTCTAGTTCTTCCTTTGTTTACTGTGGTCAAGGTTACTCAAGGTAAACATGTTACTCTCCTCCTTGCCGCCTCTCCCATGACTTTAGAAATAGAATAGAAAGGGTGAAATCGGCCTAATAGTCAAGCCTCTACACTGGCTAAGCTCAGACTATTTCCATTTGGGAAAACACGGTTGAGACGTTCTTTACAAAGGTTGATCCTCTTTGTAGAAGTATATATAGACATATTCAGAATATATATATATATATATATATTCAGAGTATTCAGAAGTATATATAGACATATAGACATATTCAGAATGTTCCTGCACACTCTAGACAGGCTGGGTTCTCTGATTCCACAGAAGTCCAGGCCTTCACTCCTACACCAGTGCAAAAGTTCACTGGTTATCCTCTTGACTAAATTTTACTTCTAAGCCCCACTCTCTATCATCTCAATAACAAGTTAAAGCGCTAACATAACTAAAATAACTAGCATATATTGAGGGCTTAGTACATACCAAGTTTTACGCTTTTTATGAACTATCTTATGTAATTTTTGTGACAATACTATGAAGTGTCATTATCAACCTTTTATACATGAGAAAATAAAGCCTAGAAGGCTGAGTAATTACATATTTACGTGGTCAGTAAATGGCAGAGCCAAGATTCAAACCCAAACGTAGGACTGGTTCATTTCAGAGAGTTGGTTCTTAGGTAACTAAACTTAAACATTATTTTTACCCTACAGCTTAATGATTTCTAATTATAATTATATTTTAATTATAGAAAGTTTAGACACTTCATCCTATTAAAAAATAATAATTACAGCTAGCATGGATTAGACCCTTACTACAGAGCCAGGTGATTTTCTTAGTTCTTTATGTTATTTTCCCATTAAAATCACACAACTTTTAAATTTTTAATAAACTTAAAAAAAATCTAACTTTCAGGGTAGGTCCTTTAAATTAAAAAAAAAAATTTATAATTAAGGAAACCGAACTTCAAAGATGTAAAACCACTGTGCAAAAGCACACAACTAAATTATGGATCTGTAATTCAAACTCAGGCCTGCCTAATATCAGCAGGTTAATATTTTCATAATTCTGCACATTTCAGGACTCCTAAGCAAAGAAAACTAGTACCTGAGTTAAAGGACAAGCCTGGGAAAAGGAAATAAAAGATGACTGAATCAATAATGAGCAATCTATGGAGAGAATTGAAGATTTATTTCTAAATATGTTCACTTTTCAAAGCAAGATAAAGCCTGGAGTCATGAAGCCATCTGTTCACATTCTGAAGGACTGTAAAACATTAGGGAGGAAAAGTTTCTTTTCTCTTTAGGAGGGAAGAGGGAATAGCATGTAGCCTGTATGAGCTTCCATAATTATATTTCAGGCATCCTCACATGTGGTGTAAGAAATCCCCTTTGTGCACAGGCAGAGTCTATCTGGTTCTCTCCCAACACTCTGAATGGCATTGGAAACCAAATGGGCATCGGAAACCAAGGCCGTTATTGCTGTAAGTACTAATAGTCAGTCCCTTACCCTGACACCTCGGGTGTGCTTTCAGGATAATATAAATAACATAGATATTAAAAGCTTATTTCCCAACTTCACATAACATCCCAACACTGTGATGTTTTCTTTCAAAACTCTCCATAATTCTACTCTATCCTATGAACATTCTACTATTTTCTACTGTTTCTGAAATGAACTCTAGCTTCTCCTCCTTACTATCACACAGAATGGGTATTGCTATACCTGAAACATTTTTATTCCTCTCTCCTGGTTTTCTTTTATCCTTTCTACTTAACTTATGCATATATTCAAAGTCTAATTTAAATCCCACATTCTGTAAAAATCATTTTTTCATCATTTTTCTTTTGAAGCCCATCATTAGACTTCACGCAATTGTCTCCACTATTATTTATTATTGTGCTAGGTTTGATTTTCCTCCAGATGTGCTATTACTGAGTTATTAGCTCCTAAAAGTAGAGTACAATATTAGTTCTGAAAGCCAGGAAACAAACTCATAAATGGATCAACGGTGCTTACCTAGAGGGCATCCAGAGAGATGTGTGTGTGTGTGTCTGTCTGCGTGTGTGTGTATGAGTGTGTGTGTTTGCATGTGTGTTCACATGTGTGTTCACATGTGTGCTCGAGGAGCCAATATTTTGAATGTTAGAGAAAAAGCTGAATCAGAGTTTGTCAAGTATTGAATATAAGAACTAATAGAAGACAGAGGGATAGACAAATTTGGAAAGATGAGAATGCATTACATAATGGAGAAAAAACAGGCTTTTTGGCAAGGAAAATCAGACAAAAATGGTTTGCAATTATTAGCACCTTAGTACACTCTGAAAAAGTCTTATGAAGGCAGCAGTCATTCCTTTCACTAGATAAAATAGAAATTGAGTTTTGACAGATAGAAAAAATTTCCAGTGAAGATGTCACAGAGTGACACAAAGACAATGCAGACGTGTAACCTGTGCTGTTGGAAAGCTATGTAAAGAAGACATTAAGTTTTAAAAAAAAATTTATTTTTCCAGAAGTTATTGGGGTACAGGTTGTATTTGGTTACATGAGTAAGTTCTTTGGTGGAGATTTGTGAGATCCTGGTGCACCCATCACCAAAGCAGTATACACTGCACCATATTTGTTGTCTTTTATTCCTCACTCTGCTCCCACTCTTCAACCCAAGTCCCCAAAGTCTATTATAAGTTTGGACTATTGTCCAACCCTGTGCAGTCGGGTGGCAGTGAGAGATATCTTGAAGGATAGGCACCTTCTGGAAGATAGGTGTTGGGAATCTGTGTATAAAATGAAGTTTGGAGGGGCTCAAATTCAAACCTTTGCTCTCTCATTTTGTCTAGAACCAACTGAGCCTTGAAGGGGGCAACTAAATGTGTCCATGGCACAGTCACCTGTTATTAATTATGAATTACTCAATTTTGTCCTTTCTTGTCCCATTTACTATAAAATGCAGAGGTTCAGAAAAGACTCAGATGATTAATATAAGAGGTTAAATTTAAAAATAAATAAAATGTAAATTATGTCTGTGTGTGCTATGTGGTATACATTATGTAGTGAGGAGTTGGAATCCAACATACCAGGGTTTGAACTCCAGCTCTGTATTCAAAGCTTATATGTGACCTTGAGCAGGGTAGATAATCTTCCTGATGTTCAGTGTTACATATCTGTGAAATGCAAAAAAAAAAAAATTCTTTACATTAAAGTGTTGTAAGGGTTATATGAATTCATATGAAGACAGTCTTGGATCTAGCAAATACTAGGTACTCAATAAATATTATTTGTTATTACTATCACATTGTTATACATTATCATAACAACAATTCTTCATATTTTTTGAAGGGCATTCCTCAGTAGTTGTAGAAACCCAGTAATGTTTTCTTTTAGCTGCCATATACATAACTCTTGGTAAGACTTTAGATTCTGTTGTGCATTTCTCAGGTTTCCTCAAGAGTCATCGGGTGTCATGCTTCAGGTCCTGGTCAGTCACCATGATACGCATTTAGTTAATTTAGGAATTTAGAAGCTAATGGCCTCATTGCAAACCCCTTGACATTTTAAAACAAGCCAAATAAAGCAAGCAGGAGAGTATTTTACATGAACTCTCTAAACAGAGAGGGTTATCAAGTTCATTTACATGTTTACCAAGGCTGCCAGCCATCCTGACTTGTTTGGTTGATGACTGTTTTTATATGAACTGAACTCTGTTTCTGATGGTCTGTTGGCAGTAAAACAGCATAAAATCTCACTCATCTTTATTACTTACTCAATGGACATGTTTCCCATCAGTAAAGTTTGGTAATAATCAGAGTTTGAGATGCATCATTTCTAACCATGTATACGGTGCTAGAGGCAACAAAAATCATTAAAATTTGGCTCCTGGTATAATGACAAGGTGCATGAAAGGGGTGGAAGTTGTAAAGGACTATAAAACTGTTAAATTTGGTGTGTGGGAGGAAGAAATTATTTGTAAAACCCGTAAACTTCTTTAGGCAGAATATATATTACCTGCTAAATGGCACTAATGAACTGTTCTAAAAATCCAGGCCACTAAAATATATATTTGTATCTCTTGCTGTGTAAGTGAACATTATAAAGAGGAACTCTTGGTTTTCCTTACAATTTCTTAAAAAAAAAGCAAACAACCTTGCTACTACAAATTTAAGGCCTAGGCCACATTTAAAAGAAGGAAAGGCATTTTTAGTTTTAGAAACTGTTACCTCAAAAGCAAGAATTGCACATGAGGTTTTGCAATATTTTCTAAAGCATTTACTTATATTTTATGAATATGATGCATTTAAAAATATGAATTCTCAAAGGAGAAATGTTTTTTAAATATTGATAACTTTAAATACTTTTAGTATACCAGTAAATATAAATAAAGCATACCAGTAAACTATTAATAGTTTAGGGAAATTGATGAATTGAAAGTAAACCACCATTTTATCTGTATCTATGTCTATATCTGTATCCATATCCATGTATCTGTATCAGTATCTATATATCCATATTTGAGAAGAGATAAGAAATGCAAATCAGCTTGTTATCAATAATATTGTGTAAATGAATATGATATAATCAGATAGGAAAATACAATAAAAGTTCTCTGTCATGATAGAACCAGCACTTCAGTCATTCACTGTCATATGTTGCTTTGAACAGCATTTATCCAAATTTTAATGTTAGTGAAAGGTAGGATTTGATGAGATATAAGATTATAGAGTGCTTAGCTCTTAGATCAGACCCAATAGTTTCTTGATAAAGTTTAATCCACCCATCCAATTCCATTAGTAAATCAGCACTAGTGCAATTTGAAACCACACAGCTACGGCTACTTATGTCAAGTGGGTAAGGATAACTCAGGCTCTGTTCCAGTAAACTGCCAGTAAACAGATTCCAGATCTTCAGAGGCGGAAGGCTCAGTCAATCAATCTTGATTAGGTTAAAAAGTCTGAGCAAGAATAACAGTACCAACAGAAAGAAATTTTAGGAAGGATTTTAAAATTTAATTTTAATTTAATATTCCTACTAAAATGGGGAATGATGACAAATAAAAAGATAAAAGTCACTTTTTATAGATAGGTTGGGTTTTACTAAATTCTGATGTGGAAGAACCTTCTACCAATTGGTATCTGGCCTTTCTGAGTTACTCAGAGAGGGCAACTGAAAGTCATATGAACCCATTTTGAAAATCTGTTTCCCTACATCTTTAAAAATAGATTTTATTACTTGCCTTATTTTACCTTTGACCTAATTAACTAACCTAAAATTATAATAGGACTAAAATTATAGTCTGGACTTTGTGTGCCCTGAAAATTTCATCTATTCGACCCAAATATATTGAGTAACTACTAAGTGATAAGAACTCTAGCTGCTAGGTGCTGAAAAGACAGACACATTTCTTATCCTTCTGGAACTTACAGGCCAAATTTGGATAAGTAAAACCAACTCTAATATAGCATTATTTGTATGACGATAAGAAAGTCTAGGTTAGGAGCTCAGATGAGATTTGTGTCAGGAAAACCTTCAAAATTGAAATCCGAAGTATGAGTTGGAATTAGTCACATGAACAGTGGGGGAATATTTCATCCAAGGATAATATGAAAGTATAGACTTAGAGAATGTGTGGTAATTCTAAAGAACTGGAGAAAGGTCTATGTTGTTGGGGTTGAATTTAGGGAAGAAGTTACGGATCTGATGAAAGAGGCAAGCTGGGCTCTCTGATTGTAAACACATTGCTAAACCAGGTCAAAGAGTTTGAAATTTCTCAAAGGCTAGGGAGATGCTATTGAAGAACTGTAAACCATGAAAAGCATAGTTATAGAAAGGTTGTGTTGCAATGTAGCAAATAGATTGGAAGAAAACAGGGTACATAACTAGGAAAGTGGGCAAAAACTTGGGCTTAAGTGAAAGATGATGGTAGTCTGGATTAGGGAAGTGATAGCAGAGGTGAAGGTAAGCGGATATGTGTGTTTCACGGAGGGCAGAGGGGTGGTCATGGTTAATAATGTACACAGGGCAACAGGTGGGAGTAGAATCTGGCCCTACTTCCTGGCTTAGGGATTAGAGCAGGACAATAGACTAATGAAAGAACATAATGGATATTTAAACCAGTTTATTTTGAGATGCCTGTGGCATAGATGAGTTGTATGCAGTTTAGTACAGTAATCTGAAGCTCAGGAGAAAAAGTAGAGTTGTAAATGTAGATTTCTGCGTTTTCAGAGTGTACGTGGTTATCAGAGCCATGCGAGTGTTGAGATAGTCTGAAGGGCAGACTATATGCAATGAGAAGAAGGGAAAGTTTAGGTCAGGGACATCAATTCCTTTCTTAGTGACTCATCTTCCTCTTTTGTCATACTCCTCTCCCATATGGGTAATAGGAAGAGTCACAAAAGGTGGAAAACACACAATGCTTTAAATTATTTGGAAGAAAAATTAACATAATACAGAGAAGGAAGTTAAAGGATAGAGACCTGGATTATACACATAACAATGTAATGGTTTGGGAGACTTTCTAATGAGGTCTCTGTTCAAATTGAGAGTCCTATCCCATCAAAATAGTGGTATAAGCATGAAGGAGCAATTAATTCTATACCTCTGCTAGACATACACTAAAAATGTTCTGGAACTGCTAATTGTTCCCTAATCATCCATAAAGGTAGTCTAGTAAGTCATCTGTAAAATTTCTTAAGGTGTTCATTCATTCATTCATTCATACATTCATCCATTCATTCATGCATCCATTCATTCATTCATTTCTATTTTAAAGACAAATTTTGCATATTGTATGATTTGAGCTAACACCACTACAAATATTTCCAAACAGCTGCATTGTCCTTCACTTCTAAAACAGCCTGTCTCCAATTCTGCAACAGTCAAGCTGCTGCAATAGCTCACCAGTTTATAGAAAACGTATCAAGTGCCCTGTGGTTTTTGAGAAGCCTCAAGGCCTTTTATTTTCAGGAAATAGATCTATAAACACTTAATAAATTAATGTTTGCAAGGACAACAGAGCATATGTCATACAAACGATCATGAAGAACTGCCTGGCACAGTGAATGCATTCAGTTAGAGTGTAATTTATATATTTCGCTTTTAAGAAGTTACGATAGAAATAGCTCCTCTATAGACATTACCAAATGTTACCAGAGAAAGATTTCTGCTACACTCACACTTTAGATAGTCAGTTCTGAGGGAATTCGTTTTATCAACAGGGAAGATTTACCCTGCCAATCAAGCTAGAGGAAGACAGTGAACAGCTTGGCCTATATTGAAGTGAAGATCCTTTGGAAGCTTCCATTATTATACCCTTTTGTAATCTTTTTGTTCTTTTTGTTTTTGTAATGTAACATTTCTTATCTCTAAATGGAGTAGTCCCTTCCTCTTTTTCTATTCTTCTTTTAGAAGAAAAGAGAAACTTTTTGTCAGTTCTGGGACATGAAAAGAATAACCTGTCAGGGCAATGGTAAATGGGTAGTGGGTATAATGGGAAATGATATTGTGTCTTCTTTCAGGGCTTAGAGACAACAAAAATTGCCTTGGACAAGTCACTTGATGTGTCATTCACTGGCCTATGACTCAGCAGGGGTCCTTGACCTTTGCTAGGCCCCCTCCAAAATCCTACTCATGCTAGCTTCTCAGTCAGATTGTCCCTGGGCAACTGGTAACTCCCAAACTCCCACCTCAGAGATTCCAATGAATTGAAAGCAAAATGGAAAATATCTTATTAATCCAAGTGAGCATTCAGGAATAAGTGAGAGAAACTTCTTAGAAATGAATTCAGATCTATACACATTTCCTCAATTCATTCGGGTCTTTTTTATTTATAAAGAAATATTTTTGGGTTTTTTGTTTTGTTTTGGCATATGTTTTATGAAGTTGCTTTGAAATATTTGTTTTTGTTTGGATTTGCTGTGGAATAAATTTAAGCATTACAGAAGAAACTAAACAAACTGTAAGGAATTGAATGAATACAGAAAGTTACCCACAGCTGATTTTATATTTGCACAGATATGTGAATATTTTAGGTGGAAACTCAAGAGAAGATATTTCTTCATAGACTATAAAATTTTTTTTTGCAGGTATTAGAACATTTCCCTGAGTAGTATTCACTGTTTTTATTAGTTGTGGTGATAAAAGCTTTTGAAGAAAAATAAAGTGAAAGCATGAAAAATTATCCAATCAAATGGGTGTGCCAGAAGTAGTTTTATACTTATTTCAGCCACATGTGTGAGAAAAGTATCTAGTGTTCAGGTAACTAGTGAAACGAAGAAATAATTGAGAGTTATAATGGAACAATGTGGTTAAGAAAAGGGCAAACCGATGAAGACTTTTGAAGCCAAAGCAAAGGTAACAAACATGAGGAGAAAGCGGTGGGTCTGTGTTAGAAATTGAAGGTTGGTTAACATCATGACAGTATGTGCTTTCCTTAGATGGCTAGGTGTGTTTTCACGGAGATGAGCTCCAGCTAGGGAGGAAGGGTGCGTTTTTGAGAAAAGGATGTAGATAGTCTGGTTAAGAAAAGGCATGGTACCTGTTGTTTAAGTGGCATAAAGGAAACAAAATATTTTACTGGAGTGACAAGTCCTCCCTGGAAAATTTTAGGGGATTTTTGTATTTTTTTGAGACGGGGTGTTGCTCTGTTGCCTGGGCTGGAGAGCGATAGCATGATCGAAGCTCACTGCAGCCTCGGCATCCCGAGCTCAAGCAATCCTCCTCCCACCTCATTTTCCCAAGTAGCCAGGACTACAGGTATGCGCCACCACACCCAGCTTATTATTTTTATTTTTTTCATAGAGATGGGTTCTAAATATGTTGTCCAGGCTGGCCTCAAACTCCTAAACTTAAGTGATCCTTTTGCCTTGGCCTCCCAAAGGTCTAGGATAACAGGTATGAGACACCATACCTGTCAAGAAGATATTTTTAATGGCACATATTAAGTGGTTCTAGTGGAATGTTATAATTCCGAGAGCATCTACTCATTCACCTTAGTTTAAAAACATTAAGGAAGAGGTGTCTTTATTAACATCTCTTTGTCACACTGTACGTATATATCCAAGCCCTGTTCATTTTTTTTTCTGTATAAGATTCCTCAAACTTTCATGATTCCAACTCCACGGTCATACTCATTGCTTGAGATATTTAAATATTTTATCCTATATGATAAAATTCAAACTTCTCGCTTGATGTAAAGTTCATGATCTTTTATCTCTTATTAGTCTTATTTCTCATCTCCCTCTAACTTGTAGTATTCTTTCTTATAACCATACAAATCCACATGTGTTTTTTCTACCACATTCTCCTTCTGCCTGGAATGCTCTTCTACTTCCTGGGGTATATTTTACTATTAATTAAATTATGTCCCTCTTTTTGTGAAGCTTTTTTTGTCCCTTTAATCTGAATTAGAGGTCTCTTCCATATCCTTTCATTATGGAACTTATCATAGCACATTACAATTTTCTGTTGATTTTTTTTACTTCCCTTATTTTATTTTTAATATTTTCATAGCAAGGTCTATGTCCTTTAGGTATTAAATTCTTACACCTACCAAATAAGGTAGACCCTGGTAATCTGTGTATACAATGAATGAAATTATGCAATAACACTACGTGGAAAACTAATATTTTTAAAAATGGAAGTTTCAATAGTGCTACTGTAAAATACTTTTATATCTCAATAAGCAAAGATCATAGTGTTTGTAGTACAATTCCTATGCTTTTGCAATCAAGAGGATACTCAAAAGTGCAAGTGCAATGAAAGAGGCTAGATTACAGCTAATCACATTTTCTTGGAACTGCTCTTGCCCAAGAGCTAGTACAAGAGAAATGTTACCTCTCTCTTCCCTGAGTGATGCCAAGTGGTACACAAAACATGGAATGAAAATGTAGTCATTTTTTACATACTATATAGCCTCTCGTGAGTATCCTGAAAGACCTAAGATAAATTTGGTAAAAATCATACTAACAATGTATATTGATTATAAGGAGATATTTTATAAAAATGATTATTAAAAAATGCACAGCATTTTCACCGTGTGTATATAAACACGTAAGTATAATGTGGCGAAATGCATTTTTCTAAATCAAATCTTGCTGTAGGGATGGGGTATTCCCTTCATTTTCACTTACCCATCCAAAGATTCCCTTAAGGACTTCCTTTGAAACTTTAGTTCTGAAAAGCATAGTTTGAAAAGTGTCAACTTAAAAAAAGAACATGACTATATAAGACATGCCAAATGTCATCAAACTCTTTTCTTATCCTTATATTCTAGAGATTTTTACAGAATAATAGATTTTGCTTTGCAAAATCTAGGCACCCACAGGTTATATAAAATCTGAGACCCTGTAAAACGTTCAATTTTCTATAAGAGTATCAAAATTCCATTTTATATAGAGGGATGAAAAAAATAATAATTCCTACCCAAAATGAGTGAAGCTATCATTTACATTTTATTTGTGCAATATAGCTAGATTCTGAATTCTAATTTGATTTATGGTATTTTGAATTATAAATTTGAGAAATCATGGAACTTCTTTATATACATTATGTAAGCATATTATTCGTTCATAGAAACATGGAATAGTTGGCCCTATCAGCTTCTTTGCCATACTCATACAAAGTTCTCCTTGAGCATAATTTTGAATCCCCTTATCAACTATACCTCCTTTTTCTCAAAAACCTCAAATTCATCGATGTCTCTCTAAAAGCACAGTGCTCAGCAGTGATCTGAGTGGAGTAGAGAGGGATTTACAACTTCCTTGTTTCAAATGTCATATTTGACTGTTAAGCCCAAGGTTGCTTTAAATTTGTCAGAAACAGCTATTTGACTCAGTTAAAACAAATACCTAAGTCTTAACAAAATTGACTTATCTTACCTCAGGGATGAGCAATACATTGGATTCCTCATAAAATCAGTTTAGTTTAAAAGGTAAAGAAATCCTTTTGAATCCGTTGTAAATATATATTATAATTATATCCAAATATGCATACCCAGAATTTGAGATGATGTACAAGGAAACAATCAAGGGAAAGGATAGACTCACAAGCTATTTTCAGGATTAAAAAATACATAAGGAACGTTTAGTGTTTATTGATAATAAGGGTGGAAGAAACTAAAATGTTGAGTGTTTTTCCTTTCAGTTGGAATCATATCAACTCAGTGTTGTAATAATGTTGCTCATTTTGTTGTTCTGTGGTTGTTCTGTGTGTTGTTCTGTGGTTGTTCTGTGGTTGTTGCTCATTTTGTTGCGCATTTTGTTGTTCTGTGGTCACATGTGTATATGTATGTATATAGCACATATTTGTTTAATAAACATGGGAAAAATAAGTGAATTATCTTTAAATAAATGCAACATACCTGCTGTAAAAATTCCAGTGGAAACATTCTGGAATTGGTATCTTCAAAAGGTAAATAATCTAAAAATATGAATAAGTTTTAAGAAGATTTAATAAAGCACCTGGTTGGAATTTACTGTGCTGGTTGTTAAATTTCAAAGGGCATTCCTCATCCACTGTGGCTGACAGAATATGGGCTGAAAGAACCATCCATACAACTTACGGCTTTTGTGGCTGTCTCTTTACGACTGTGGTCAAGTTTGTCCTTGAGACCCTCATACAGACAAAGCCCCTTCTGCATATGCCTCCTGTAACAGCCCCTTGGAAGCCCTCTTTTCCGCTTTTTTAGACATTCATGAACAAACATTATGGTCAATGTTATGAAAGAAAAGCAACTTTCATTTGTCTCAAAAATGTATTTGCTACTTCTCCCCAATTTAGTTGGTAAGACTAAAAAAATCCTGTCATACATAATTTAAATTTCAGGTAAAGCAAATAGAGAAAATTCTGAGTTTTCAATTTGGAAACTTGTTTAGCCTTTCCTGGTGTTTCAGAGTACTCATCGAGCTTTAGTGTCTTGGTTTCAGAATGTGTGCTCAGCAGTTCTGGCCACCAGAGAGTTCCCTTGCTCAGGATCCTGCCTCCTCTGGTCGAAAGCCACAACATCTGAAATTATGTTTTATCATCATACTGGGATGCAGTTATCATCACTCTTTTTCTTAAAAATGACTAAGTTATTTTTCATTTTGTGTACATGTCATTATTCATACAGAAACCATTCATTGCCGTTGGGAATAGCATGGGCATTTTGAATTTTTTCCACTATTTTATCACTAATTACCTGCATCCCAATTTTTATTGTGGCAATACAAAAGGTTTTATATATGGGTTTCTTAGTATGTTTTTCTGAGTATCTTTATGGAGCACCAAACAATGGATATAATGTTAACAACATTAAGGGGTAACTAAAAGAAATTGTATCTTAACAAATTGGAGTTCTTTTTTAAGTAAAATAATTTTCTGAATATGTTTTGCTAGAGAACATAAATTTCATTCTATGAATTACGTATGCCTTCAAGCAACTCCTCTGACAGCATCGTTTGGCAAAACTTCCCTTTGGTTAAGAAGGGGGCACGATATTCATAACCATTTCAAACTGTGGCAGGTGAAGGGAAAACCTAATGACATGAAGTGAGGCTGAGGGTAAACAAAAAGATAACTGCAGATGGAGTTCACAGGATACCACAGTATTTTAATCAATATAATTAGTACTTAATTCTCCTCTTTTCCCAATTGTAAAAAATTGAACTGAGCTCATTTATTTACACATAAACCTGATCTTTTGAGATAAATTCTCAAAGCAACTCTGATACAAAAGCAACCTGAATTTTTCAGGTGAGGAAATTGAGGCACAAGAAGAATGAGAAACATGCTCCTTCATATCACTAATGAGTTTACGATTTGGAAATAGGAATCAGCTTCATGTGACTCCAATAATGGTGATATCTTCTACTGATACAATCTTATTTTAAAATCTCTGATAAAAATTTATTTCCTTGATTTAAAAATCTGATACTCTTAACTCCTTATTGTTATAAAGTTAAAAATTCTTAGCATGACATTTAATACCCTCCTTAATCCAGCTCCCTCTGTATTTCTCGAGTTGTCTCACTACTTTTCTTCTCTTGTCTTCAATATGGACTATTTTCCTAAACAAGACTAGTTGTCCCCCCCTTTAACAATCTGTGCTGTTCATTCCCACTGAAATTATTTTCTCTTCCTTTATACATATTTCTTGATATTTTATATCAGTCAAGTCCTAGGATCAATGCCACCTCCTCCATGAAGCCTTTCCTCATCTCTCTTAGCCAAGCCAACTATTGCTGCATCTCTTGTTTGAAACTTATGCAATCTGATCCTATGCTATAGTTATTTGTGCATCTGTCTTAACTCCTTTATCAAATTCTTGGAAAAAAAGAAACTCATATTTTCCACAGTGCTTCATGTAGCTCTTGATACATAGTAGATGTTCAATAATTGTCTCCAATGAATGAATGAAAGTAATTGACAAATGAAGAGAAACTTTAGATTTTGTGCTGTCTTAGTGGGGTTCTTTTTTTGTTGGTTCTCATAGAAATTTTCAGAACTGCTAAAATGAGAGTTGCTCACATTAGAATCTCCAAATGTGATTCTCAGGATAGGTCTGGAATAGTAACAGGTAAAACAACCCACTTGTACACGCATGGAAAGCATTCCAAAATGTCACAGATCCTGGATTTAAAAACAATGACGATTACATTAATATGGAAAACACATGCCGTAATTAAGGAGGTATATGCATGTGTGCGTGCACTATGTTAGACTTTTTTATTGGATTGATATAGCTACTTACCAAAGAATAGAACCATTTGTGACACAGAATGTTAAGATAATTTGTCAGTAACACATGCATTGCTACAAGTTATAACAGTAAACAAAATATTATAAATTAAGGCACCCATGGGTCATCCAACTCGGCTGGCAATACACCTGAACAAAAAAGGAGTGCTGGACTTAATCTCCAAGTCTGTCATTTATTTCTTTCGCACAAAAAGTATGGGACACAGGTGGTCAGAAGTCAAAGATCATACTCTGCTTGAACGCTCCATAAGGCACAGTGCAAATGTATGAGACCTGCTGGGTGAAATCAAAAAGTCACTGGAATGGGGTGCAATTTTAGTGACCCAGGTCAAAGGTCATACTGCTTTTGGTGTTGTACAAATGTTTGACAGATTAAATACCCACCTCCTAGGGATAACAAATAGGCCATGGAGCTAAAAGTATTCATAAGCGTTAAAGCTTCATTCAGAATTCTCCTTATGAAGGATGTAGGTCATATAAGATTAGTAATATGGTTATAATAATTTTTCCCATTGTTGAAAAATTATGCCCTGGCTGATATCTCTGAGTGTAATTGCAGATGTAGAAAAAAGAAAAAAAAAGTGAAGAAGAAAAGCAACAATGACTAGAAATATTGAAAATTAGAAAAAGAAAAAAGAGAGAAAAGAAGCAACAGTTATGTCCAGACCCTTCTTTTCTTGAAATACAGCAATACCTGTTAAAGCATTTTTTCATATTTTGTCACTTTTTTTTCTTGCATGCAGGGTCATTTTATCACTAATCCATGTAAATTATTTTGCTGATATTCAGCATTTTGCATAGTTGAATACCTCTAGGAAGTTAATATGTTTATAAAGATATGTTTGGCAAGTAATCTGGGGGTGTTACCAGGACAATGAAATAAGTAATGTATGGAAAAGTGCTGTATGCATATTGTAAAATCCTCTGAAATTAGGGCAGTATTATTATTTAACACAGTTATTCTTTATCCTTATTTGAACTCTTGGAAAAATATGTACACAAAATTAGTTTCTGCTGTAATGTGCTTCTATATTTTGTAGTACTCTTTTACAATTTGAAAATAATAATTTACCTACCTTTGTAGTTTTATCTAAGTAAATGGTGCAAATTATGGTGACTCAGAATCACCTGGAGGGCTTGTTAAACCATAGATTGCCGGGCCCCACCCTACAGTTTCTGATTCATTAGGTCTGGGTGGGTCTAAGAACTAGTATTTCTAACAAGTGCCTGCAAGATACTGATGAATCTAGGCTAGAGACTGTACTTTGGAAACCACTGATTTAAGCATTGTGCCATGATAGTAGCCTAAAAAGTGAACTAATTCACTTAATAATCTAGATCTGTTCAAATAGATAATATTTTATGTATTTTATGACTTGTCAATGTAATGGTAATACTTTTAGTTTTCACTTTCATCTGGATACTTTATAAAAATGTAGATTCAGAATTTGTCTTTCTTCCCAAGCTACGTATCAACATCAACATTGTTTTCTTTAATAGTTGCTCTTAGAAGATCCCAAAACCATTTTTTTAAAGAGAATTAATTTACTTGAAACTTGTTAAATTCACTATCAATATCATCGTCATTGTTCTTTGACATTAGAGATAATGATGATCACATTTCTACCAGAAAGAATGTCACTAGAAACTCCAGGCATTTATTTTATGAATTAAATCATGTTTGTCTGCCTATACACTTACATATTAACTGCTGTTTCAGGATTTTACTGTGTGTAACTTCTTTTTTTATTTTAAGTGGTAAAAGCTACCTCTGTCTCCAATGTTTTTATTTTATATTTGTTATTAACTGCTTTTTTCTCAGAGGGCAATGCCTTTGTCACATAGATTTTATATCTTTTAACAGTAATCCCAAGTTACTCTGGTTTTAACATATAACATGGAAAGGGCTTAGAGAAATGATGCCAAAGTAATTTACCTCTTATATGCACCTGGAGAGGTGAGATGCATTGAATCTATTGTCAGTAGTAGACTTTGTATACCAAAGTAACTTATTTATGTTGTTTTATACCAAGAGGTAGACAGAAAGATGGTGGACATGTAGGGATATAGGATGTGAATGAGACACAAAACCCTTAGCAACACATCAAAATGCTACAGGTGGTATTAATATTGGTTTAGCTTGCTATTGATTTTTCCCTCATTTTCTCCTCTGATTATGTAGTTTACTTTGAGGCCATTTCTCTGTTGATTTTTTTCCTAGGTCATAAGATAGAGGAAAGCATATAATAGCCTTGGTGACCATAATTTTCCAATTTATAGTAATTCTCACCACACCTCATTGTAGATGAAATCTTCTAGTTATTTCAGTCATCATTTCAATAATTCTTCATGTTTAAGATATTGATTTGTTAAATTCTTCTAGACTTTTTACTTACACACACACACACACACACACACACACACTCCCCAGTGCTTTCAGTCTTAAAAAAAGAAGCAGGAAAGGATGACTAACAGGCAAGTCAAGAAATATGGTAAATATAAAAATATGTGCTAAAAGCACATTGTGCTTAACTTTGCTTTCTAATAATCCCTTGGAAACCTAGACATGACATCCATTATTAGATTTTCAAATTTATTTTTATTTTTAGCATAATACGTATATTTATGTAAAATATAGAGATAATACAAGTGAATTTTCATATTGAGAATAAAATAAAAATATTGAGAATAGAGACAATATAGAGAAAGCATTATGTAGGACATTGGTATGTGTATGAGAAGTGGTAAAAACAAAACAAAACACAAAGTGCAGACGCAGTGTACATTTTTTCTCTTCTGAAATGTTATCGAACATGATAAATATGACCACAAATATGATAAAAATGTTACTCTCCAAAAATGTTATCAAATAAGACTCTGTATGCCTCAGTTGCCTCAGGCTCACTTTCTTCTACTGTAAAATTCACATTCAGACCCTTATCCATCCCGTCGAAACTGTAGGTGCAATCTTATTTTATAACTGTGTGTTAACAAATCAGCTGACTTTATTTGAAGATTGCATTTTTTAATAAATCTTTTTATTTCATCTTTACTGCTGCCATGACAATGAATTTATTAAAAACTTCTCCCAAATGATTTAAATTTCAGACTTACCTAGTATATTGGAAAAAGTTTTTTTCCCAATTAAAAATTATGAGAGCAGAGGAGGAAAGTGGTAATGATGTGCAGAGGTCTATGTCTGTGTTTGTGTGTGTGTTTGAATGTATGTCCTCACACATTCAGTACTATTGAGAGAAAGTCAGGGGATAATTACTTGTGAGGAAATTCCCATAATCTCATGGGAAAGTCTATCCTGAAAACAAATGATCCTTCTTCACCAATACTATTTATTGATACTGTGTATTTATGTTTAACTCTAATATACTTCCATTGTTTATATTATAGTTTATTTCTTCCTCAGTCTTTTTTATTCATTAGTCTATAAGCCCTGATTCATTTTCTTCAGAAAAATAATCAAATTCCATACTATACATATAGGACATATACGGTCTAGGCAACAAATTTTGACGAACTAAATTATTATCCCATTTCAGTCTTACAGTTGTATTCTCTAAAGGGGAAGAGAGTTTGGTATTATATAACTAGATCTCTTTTCTCAGCCACAGAAATATGTAGATGGGATAAAGTAAATAATAGTAATAAATGACATATAAAAATAAATGCAATATTTGGCAATATTCACACCAAGAAATTTATCTGGATTCACTCATCTTCCTGCTTCCAGTCATTTAAGCAAATGGAGTTCTTTTTTAAAAAACTGAAAGTTGATGTTAAAACTGACTCAAAAATAGTGTAATGGTATCCAGGTTAAATATTCCTAAGACAAAATAAGGCATTGTTTTATTCAGCACATAACTTGAGTTATAGCAGCTTCTAATAAGGAAGTTCCCTGTGAATGGCTGAAAGAGATTTTTCAATTGATATCCTTACATAAATCAGCTCTACAGACATTGAATTATACTTTTCAAAATTAGGCTAAGAAAATGAAATCTTCCTAAGTAGTAGGTATATTGATTATTTTGTATCTTATGTAATTTTCTGAAATACTGCCAAATAGGGTTTAAAGATCTGAATCTTTAGTTATCTTTTCCTATTTTTCTGCTTTTATGGGTTGTTGCAAAAGAATGCATGCTTCACAGAGCTGAGGAAAACAGAATTACAGTCGCACCAAGCAAGGGCCAAGACGTGGTCAAAACTTAGAGTTAGCACAGCCCGGAGTTGCCTATCTCCAGGTGAATTGTTGTCTATGGGATGCATTTTCAAAAGGTAATTCTCTCCTGTTGGTTGTCAGAAAAGCATAGTTCATTTTTTTTCGGAAAGATATGTTTATAATACTTATATTTCTTTAATCTATAAGATAAAGCTGAAGACACAGTCTACTTACAAAATATGAAATTAACCTGGAGTTATATAAACATGCCAAAAGAGGAAAGAAATTTACACTGGAGCTGTAGTGAGACATTGAGGTTTGGAAGCAGAAACAGAATTAATGTAGAGAGAAGATGCCATTGATAGAACAGTCCACATCAGAAAATCTCTGCTCTTGACAGCAAGAAAAGTTCTCTAAGTAGGTAAAGACACTTTAAATCCTATGTAATCCATTTTCTTCATGTTTTCCATGTGTCCTGGTTCTGTAGTTTTGGGTTCCTATGAGACCTGGTGCCATTTTGGCACTTACTGTTTTCCTCCTATTCACACAGATCCTGATGTGAAATTGTACATTACTTGGAGTAATTTAATGAAGATTCTTTCTTGCCACTAAAAGACCATAACTACAGCAAACTTCATTTACTTTATTATCAGTGGTTGCTTTTTTGAAAAAGGTGTCAATATTCTGCCTAAGTGCACTTGATATACTAATAGATTAGTGAACAAAAACAAATCCAAATCCCTTTTTAGAATTATAGCATATGAATTTATTTTAAATTGTCTTCAAAGTTAAAATATAATAATTACTGATTACAACATTGCATCAGTCGTGCAAATATTCTATGTCTCTACATTAACTTTGCACAGTTTGATTGAAATATCTTATTATAAACGGCTGAATTATTTACACTAACCTGATGAGGTGAATTGTTACAAATGAGCAAATAACAAACCACAAATAAAGGAACATTAATGTTGAAAAAGGAAGGGTTAAACTAGGTAGTTATTGCATAAGGTATGTAAACCCAGAGTTAAGAGACTGGCCCAAGGAGCTTGGCTGAACATCTCTAACTAAAAGGTACCACTGTCTTCTATTTCAGTCCCAGCACCAGAGCTTGTTAATAAGGCCATCAAGGCTCTGAACAGTGAGGGGTGCAATAACATGCAATCTATAGATCAGAAGGGGGAAAAACAGATCCTTTCTATCCCCTTTCAGGAGCTTTTAATGTAATTGGATTTAGATTCATACTTACAATCCCTTCACCATATGAAAGCTGTCTGGAAGAGCAATTAAGTGTATGGGCGTTCCTATCTGCTTTAGTGGGTCAACAAGCTCTGCCATATAGTGATTTTGTAACTTTAAAACTGTACTTCCTTTTCCATATCTAAAAAACATGCAGCCAAGAAATAAGCCAATTTTGAAGAGTTAAATAGGAATCAAGAGAGGTAAACGTAAATGTAAACTATCTGATGCATGATAAGCACTTACTAAATAACTAATACGAGAAAAATATGCAATATATTCATGTTATATATATATATATATATATCAACCTAATCTATCTAGTTATTCAGCCTCCTTCTATTTATCCATCTACCGTCTACCTCATTACAAAAGGCATTCAACATGGACAAAACCATTCCACCAAAAGAAAGCATGTAAGTCTTTTTGGAAGTTATTAGGGTGTTCAGCAATTTTTAGCAGCTACCTGAATTTGATGCTATATGTCCTGGACTTTGCTCTAAAAATGATATATACATGACTTCATGTGAAGGCCATGCATAGATAAAAACACATACTTGAAAACGGGAATAAATTAAAATTTCTTCTTCCTGTGTAATGTCTTCTTAGCGGAGTGGAGCATGTTTTTTTGAGCAACAGCACCCAGATTTGTAAGACATCAAACTAACTGCTTCATTAGACCTGTTTTTCTCATGGTAATTTTAGCAGGATTAAGATGCCATGAGCTACTCAGGAAGGAAAGTAAAATGAGAAAATACAAAAATAGCTACATTAAAGTGTGGCTTAAGAAAGAGGTAAAGCCCAATAAACGTGGAGGTTAGTGAGAAGTGGGCAGATGATTCTGCTTGGTGAAAATCATCATTGACTGCAATTCCGAGCAGGCATCATGAAATTGTGCCTAGATACATGAGTTTAGATATTGAATGAAGACTTAAAATATTGAAAGAAGCAGCAAATTCCAAAAGAAATGTTGTGGATGTAATGTACTGTGATATTTTGTGGGGGTTTTACATGTTTTGCATGTTATTAGCAACCCCAGATGAATGGATTTGCCTCAGAGCCACACTATAAATCATTGTCAGAGTTCGTTGTGATAGTTACTATCTACTAATGCCTGTGTTTCATACTGAAATGTCTTTCTGTGCTTACTTGCTCTTCTTTCTTTGCATTCCACTGATCATCAATCACAAAAGCAGCTTGGCCATTTCTCTCTGTCTTGCCTCAGTGAACTCCTACTTTCCTTGATTGTTAACCCCTTGCTGGAATGCACATGGCCTGTATGCCTCTCTGGGCTTCTATTCAACTCTCCCAATGGGCCTCTCTTCCTGGCACTGAGCTGCAAGGCAATATTTTCCATCTGTTGAATGAAGAGCATGACACAGGCAGTTTGATATAGTTTCAAAAACCACAGCAAACCAGTGATGCACAACTCACTTTTATTCCACAAGCCTGTGGGAGCCCAAAAGGATAAGAGGCCTTTCTGCTAGGCTGAACACAGAGCCTGGCATTCAGAAACAAATATTCCTCCCTGAAACACTCAATATGCTTCATATTCAATCCAGAAACATTGTGCGTTAGAATAATCTAAAGATGAATCTAGTCGGAAGTTATCTTGAAATGTGTGAGCAAGCTTCTCTTTCATACACCAGCTGTTTTCTTTCCATCAAATGTTTACTGGGTGGGGGATCAGCCTGTGTTTTTTTTAATGCAGTAGCAAGAATGTTTTGTGTGTTCTGAAAGAAACTATGAGGCCTTTCAATGTAGAAGGGAGGAAGAATGGTTCATCATGAGTTCAGGGAAATTTTGGAGTCTCTTATAATATCACATCCTCAAATTTGGGAATATTTTTTCTTTATAAAGCATGTTGAAAAATTATTACATGGCTGCTAGTTCCCAATGTCAGACTGTTTGTGACAAAATTGTTAAAATAGCATTGCTATGGGTATAAAAAAATTTCACAAGCATTTTGTAATGTGCCACGGGATTTATAATACGTTTTAACATATATGATTTCCTATTTTATCCACTCAAGGAAAAAATTATGTTGTTGGATATTTTTAATAGGTTCATTAGCTTTAAAATCAAAATAAGGAAAATATTCTTGATAATGGGAAAATGTTGTTTAATGACATTCACTTACTTAAAACATGTTAATTGCTATAAGCATATCAAGAATCAAAGTATAATTTCTGGTGTGGTTTTCAGGACTCTTATGAAGTCCCAAACTCACTCTTGTCAAACAGTATAATTCATCCATGTTAAAATATCCAAATATTCTAGCATCTCATCTACTGTTCTGTCTGAAACGCCCTTTCCTATCAATTTTCTGTATTACAGTTCTAACCACTACCAAAGATACTTTCTAAAAACTAACTTTAAAAATAGTTAAGTTTTTAAAATCTTCCTTAGCTAATTGGTTCTTTCCAATCCTCCCCTCCAGAAATAATCACATTTTAACTATTTGATGGTTTGAATAGCATTTGCATATCATTTTTGACAATGTAGTTTGAAACTGCAGTGATAGCTATCTCTTATTGAACATGCACTGCTTTCAGACTCTGCTAGATGGGCTACTATCCCTACAGTTTTTTTGAGACTACTATAATATTATCATCTCCGTTTACAAATAAGGAAACAAAGTTCAGGAAACATTAATAAATTTGCTCAAGGTTACTTAATACTCATTGGTGAAACTGGGATTTGAATCCAAATGTACCTGACTAAAAAGCCTTTTTTTTTCTGTTCTAGTTTTGTGGATTTTTTTTGTGGATATGCACTGATAGCAGGGCCTGATCTTAATCATTCTAGATTTCAACTCACCTACTTCTGCACTGAACTTTACTGCACTAAATTGAATCTGTAAAATTCTAGCCTAGTTTATTAGAAAAATGGAATAAAACTACCATTGGTTCTATTTAGACAGTTGTCTCAGATTCCACCACTTTTACATATGAAATAATAATTCTAATATATATAGATGAAATGCATATAGATTTTATGTATGCGTGTGAGGTGTGTGGTATTACAGTCCACAGATTATTTAAGACAGAAGATAATTTATGTTAAATACCTGTCACTCACATTTTCTCAAATTTACTGAATTCTTAATGTTAATTTTGGTGGTTAAAAGAAGTCATAATTTTTACCTGTTCAATGTTCTTTATTTTATTTTGGTACTATTTGGTTAGTTGCTTTTTCTGAGGATTTCTTTAATTTTTAAAATTTGTCATGAATTAATTTATAGAAGGTAGGTGTGATTTATTTGCCATGAGCATTGAACTTTGTTTCTTGAAAACAAATAACACTAAGATCTTTGAGAACCTACATGTATTTATGGAAACTATGAGGGTGGTGGGAGTAGCTTAGAAACAATGACAACTATAGCCTTTGAACCAAAGAAATATTTTTAAATTTTCTCTATTCAACGTCTGTGCCAGCATGTGTTGCCTCTTAGGCAATAAACAATTATGGTTACGTAGACACCTAACACATTATTTGTCCTGTTAAAGTTTGATTTAAAAATCTGTGGCTATACCAATTTCAATGTAATTTAGGTATATATATATGTAATTTATGGTGTATATATATGTGTGTGCCTGTGTCTTTGTGTGTACATCTTTAAGAAAAAAGTTATTAACTTAATTGTGCAAAATCCATACTGTTTTGGTTCCTCTCTTCTTTAAAATGTGATAAAACTTACATAAGTCATCAACGTTGAGCATTCTTACAAGTATAAATTTATAACAGTGTCATTTGGTAATAAAATTCTTAAGTATAAGATGCAGTCTATGCCATAAAAACATCTACAGTCTATTTGTGTATTTATGTGATTATTGAAAGAGATAAAACAACATTTCCCCTGGCTCCAGTCTTTCTTGTTTCCAAACCATCCTTTATTGTCAATTAGAGGAATTTTTCTAAAACACAAACATTAATATAATCTATTCCTGCTTGAAGTTCTTCATGAACTCCATGACTTCTATGATAAAGTTCAGATTTGTTGGTTTAGCAATCCATATTATTCTTGCCACAGTTCCTGCCCACTTCTCTAGCCTTAACATCATCCTAAATACACCCTTGATGACAAGACATACTTCCTTTGGTTTCCTGAATTCAACAAATTATTTGGGGAAATCTGGAGACATTTAGTGAAGGAAGTGATGTTTAAAAGGGCTCTTAAAGGAGATCCGGAGACTGACAAGTGGAGCAAGGGGCAGTGGGTGCAGGTGTGCCCGGTATGAGGTGTTGAGCATTAGGACTGAGGGCTGGCACGAGCAGAAGGGAAGATGTTGGTAGTAAAGGGAAGAGACAGAGTTTCTTAGAAAAGTAAATGGATTGTGAGCTAGTACCTGGATGAGGGGGAGGGGCATTGTTTTCTAACTCACAGATTGCCAGAACCCATTTAGAGTTGGAAGGGGCCTCAGAAATCAAAAAGAGGGGATGAAGAATAAGAAGAGAAGAACCGAGAAGGAGGAGAATAGAAAGAAGTAAAATAATAAGAAGGAGAGGAATCAAAGTAAGCTTAATCCTTTAATAGAATTCACCTTTACAATTTCATTTCATATTAACATTATTTCAGCAAAAATATGTTTCTGTTAATATGAAATTCACCTAACTTTATTATACTTTTGGATACTAGGTACCTCCCTAAAGGCATATAAATCATTTCACATTTAACATTGTGAAGCAATGATCATTACACATTTAAAACTCAACAGTTAGTAAAGTTCCAACAATTTATACCCTTAGTGCTCATGGTTAAATGTGTATCGTAGCAACTGAAAATCACAAACCTATTTTCTTATTTTTAATTGCTGAACAGTGGTTCATGTCACAGATTTCTTCTGCTGATAATTATTTAGTACCATCGATAGGACATAGTGGAAGTAAGTATTTTAAAATACAGTAACATATTTCTTTCCCAGAGTTATCCTAGCATTACATAGCTCTATATCTCCCAAAACTTCTCCAACACATTTACAAAGAGCTTTGAGAGAGAACAGAAGAAAAAGCTGATTCTCATTACTCTTTCGAAGTTCAATCTAAAGACAAAAGATGTCAGAAATAATTTATTTCTGAGCCAGCTTCCTATCATCATTAATGAAGTTATCTTTGTCTCCATGAGTTAATAGTTCATTATTCTGATTTAATAAAGAAAGTTGATGGTTTTAAAGACACTGTTTTCATTTCAGGCTAGTAAAAAGTAGATAATAAATTATCAATAGACCACAAAAATGAATGTATAAATCTACTGTGCTGTTTTTATTGTGCTTTAGACTTCTTAAATTCCTGATGTATTAATTATGAATTGCATAAATTCATTAAAATACTTTGTCTAGGCTTTGAAATTAAATTAACAATGTAAAATAAACTGATTTTGCTGTTTTTAATTTGAAGTGAATCTATTTTTTTAATATTAAGTAAGATTTTGTTAAATGTATCAATTTACAAAGAAAATCTAGAAAGAGTAGTAAAGTTTTGAAATCATGATTTTTATCAACTTTTTTTGGATTGTATTTACAAAATACTTCTTCATAAAATATAAAGTAAGTGTTTCTGTACGAAGACTGAAGAGTAGCAATCATTCCCCTTTTGTACATCTTTGAACTTTTGCAAAATCTCCTTTGATTTTGTCTTTTAGAGCCACCATTCGGTCAGTTTAACTGACTTGGTGCTACATTTTTCTATCTAATATAACAGGCTCACTTCTATTACTTGAATTGGGCAGAAACAACTGAGTATACAGATAATAATATATTATTCCTATGAATTCAAAGGATTGGTATCATTTATATAATAATTCAAAAAAATAATATCTCACACAGAATAATCTTCAGTCACTCTTGTTATATATTGTGAGTTTTAGGCTTTCTTTTTAATTGTTTATGTTTGCATATTAAAACCTTTCTGAAAAACAGGTGCAGGGAATCAAATTCTTTGTTCCAAATTTTGTATTCCGTTTGCCCTTTTATTCTTTATTTAAGATACATGCCTCCTGCAGAATTGTATGGAAAACCCACAGGCCTCTTGATCAACTCCTTCGTAGATATTTTAAGCAGGAAACTTCCATGGTATGAGTGTGCACTCAAAAAGACGATTTCATCCTAAAACTAAGATTTTGTTTCTAAAGTATTTATCACAGTGTCTGTAGGGTATAAATACACAGTTGTCCCTTTTGCTTTATAGGCTTTTTATAATTTGTTACATGTTATAATTAATTACAGAAAAATTATAATTCCTTAGTGGAAGTTTTCCTTGGAATTGTAGAAATAAAGCATAGCAAACTTGCTTACATTTTGTGATAATATATTCATTTAATACCATGAATAATCCAAAGAGTTAATATTATTTGTTAAGTAGAACAGTTAGCATATCACATCGAACTCATAGGCTACTCATGAAACTCAGAGGATGAATCCTTCAACTTATGAAAAATAATTGGTTTTATTTTAGAAAATCTACCCTCATAAATCTAACCAGTAGAGTTATTATTGCATATTGAATTGTCAACTAACTCTAAAATGATAAAACGTAAAGGTAATATAAAAGCAGATTTTTTTTATTATACTTTAAGTTCTAGGGTACATGTGCGTGCAGGTTTGTTACATATGTATACATGTGCCATGTTGGTGTGCTGCACCCATTAACTCGTCATTTACATTAGGTATACCTCCTATTTAAAAGCAGATTTTTAAAGTCAGTCAACCATGTGTTTAATACTAAGCTGCCTCCTCTGGAAAACATGAAAAGTTGCGATCTCATTTAAGAGTTAAGTTGTATGCAGTGAAAATAAGCAGATAATAATATATGAGAGTATAACTTCAGGTGCTAAATTTTGTGTAACAGGTTGTCAGTTATCAAATAATTGTACTGAAAAAAGATGATAAAGGTGATGTGTAGGAAAATGAAATAGTTATTTAAGATTTCTCAGAAAATAAGTGTGAGGGTTAGGATCAAATTTTATTAAGTCCCTTCATTTTCAGTCTTGCCAATATGCCAGACTGTTTTTATTTTTTTAGAAATATAAATTCAAACAATAGTATGCATATTCTGTGGACCATGTCTGGATGACTCCAAAGAAGAGATAGCACATTTGCAGGACTGCAAAGGATGGGAATGATGACTTATTAGCCTAATTCACATTCTGTGTAAGTCATAAGGAAGGCTAGTTGTTGTTCATATGTTTACATATTCTCCTTTGAGAGTCACCTAAGGCAACAAATGGACTATTTTTTTCCTTTGTTTTGGTGTTATTAATCTTAGTGATACAAAACGGTTTTTATTACTTCTAAATGCAATGTATATACAGAGAGTTTGCAAATGATCATAATCTCTTTTATTATGTGGTTCATGTGATGACGATTTTAGGTCTCTGTTTTATAATAGTTTGTGCACAGGTTTCTCCTAAAGTATAAAGTCTGATTAATGACTAGAACATAGACTATTATTATTGAGCATTTACCGTATACATCACATGTAAGCACCTCAGTTCTACCTCCCAACACTAAAGAGCTATATCAACGTGCGCACAAGAGCTATAAGGCAGAAAGTCTTCCCTTCCAGGAATCACATTCTGCTAGTCAATGTGAGCATTCACAACAACACTTAGATGTGCTTCTTTAAACATCCTACAGAACATCTCTGCTTCAGTTTCCTCCTCTGTTGACTAGACATAAGACTACTTGCTGATAAAGGGCAAAACAAAAACAAAAACAAAAAAACACACATGTGAAGACTAGTAGGAAGATAGACTATTAAGCTACTCCTACAGGTTTGAAACTTCGGCTGATTCATTTTATTGCTATCTTTATTTATATGAACTATATGTCTAAAATCAACAATATGTTAGTTATTGGTATGAGGTAGCATTCCATAATCCATAAAGATTAAGGTCTTCTACAGTGTAATATACTTTTGCCAAAGGGAGTGTCTGAAAACATAAAACTGATCATATCATCTCTATGTTACAAATACTTTAATAGCTCTTCTTAGCATAAAAGAACAATTCTAATCTCCCAATCAGGATGTGTAAGGGCATTCTAAAAATGAATTCTAACTTCATTTATAATTTTATTTTCTACCACATCTCCAGGTACATGCCGAGTTCCGCTCACACTAGATTATTTGTAGCTCATAACCCAACACATTTATTCCTTCACTTACATTTCTGAATTCCAAGAGATAGGGGATTATGACATAATTGTTTTCTTCAGCCGCCTGAGCAATTGATGGATATACAAGACTTTAAGTCCTTGTTGCATGAACTCATAGTGTTTGGAGCTCATAAAGCAGCATCACATACATCATCTCATTTAATTCTCAACATTGTGAGTTGAGAGGGCAGGAATTATATTTTGCAAGAAACTGAGGTCGCTGGGGAGTAACTAGCTCACTTGAAGTCTCAAAGCTGGTGAGTGGTGTAACCAGGGTTCTGCCACCTTTTCATTAATCCCAGTGCATTTTTCATTAACATTCATTTGTATTAATAACAAAATGCAAAAATAGAAAAGTCTTTAATACTAAAATTTTTTAGATCATTCTGCTTATTTTAGATACTAATCTTACTGCTAAGGGGATATTCTAAACATAGATAACTTTGTGTTGGATAATATACTTCAAACAATAATGAGCTTTTTCCGGTGTTTGAACCAACACCGACAAATTCAGCAATGTGTCAATGAAGCTATTAGTGCAGCACTTTTACTTATTCCCAGCTAAGCTTATGATAAGAACAAATAAATTGCCATTCATTATGGCAAAAAGAAAATTGATGTGTGATATAAAGTGTCAGGTGGAATATGGAATACTTCTTTTTGTCCTAAATTATATTTTCATATATTTTTCAGAAGATTCATGGAGTTGATTTTCAGGACATTTGCTTACACAATCCCACCTGTGAACAATCGTTTCTTACCTTAATGTGTCCGTAACATGTGACTAGTATGATATCACTGGATATTGGGACATGATGGTTAATTTTGTATGTCAACTTGACTGGGCTATGGGGTGCCCAAATATTTCATCAGACATTTTTTTCTGGGTGTGTCTGTAGGAATGTTTTTGGATGAGATTAACAACTGAATCAATAGACTGAGTAAAGCAAAGTAGATTGACCTCTTTTTTGTGGGTGACCCTCATCCAGTCAGTTGAAGACCTGAATAGAACCAAAAGGCTGACCTTCCATGAGTATGGGCAAACTGTTCCTATCTGACAGCTTGAGCTGGGACATTGGCCTTTTATTGCTTTCAGAATCTAAATGAAACATGGGCTCTTCTTGGTTCTCAAGCCTGCTGGCTTTTAGACTGGAACTTTACGCCATTGACTTTCTTGGTTCTCTGGAATTCAGGCTTGGACTAGAAGTACACCATCAACTCAACTCTCTTGAGTCTCCAGCTTGCCAACTGCTGCTCTTAGGATTTCTCAGCTTCCATAATTGTGTGAGCCAATTCCTTATAATACATGATGTCTTCTTTCTTTCTTTCTTTCTTTCTTTTTTCTTTCTTCTTTTTCTTGCTTTCTTTTTCTTTTCTTTTCTTTCTTTCTCTCTGTCTCTGTCTCGTGTGTGTGTGTGTATACCCCACCCCCGCAACACACACACACATATTCTGCATTCTATTGGTTCTTCTTCTCTGGAGCCCTGACCAGCACAGGGGCTCACTGTTATTATGTTTTACTCCTAAATAGTTTCTTTTCTTGCTCTTTCCTTGCAGTTCTAATTGCCTTGCTGTTTCCTTGTAGTGCTCTTTCCTTGCAGAGGAAGCATAAACACAAGAGTTGAAAACATAGTGGGACTTTATGATAGCTGGGCAAATTTGGGAAAAAACTTCCCCCTGAGTTCAGAACTCTTATTTTTCCCCACCAGTCAATTCTTATCTAGAGTGTTCCGTAAAGCTGGTGTGTTAGTTTCTTAGGACTGCCATAACAGAGTATCACAAACAAAATTGCTTGAAACAATAGAATCTTGTTGTCTCACAGTTCTGGAAGTGAAAACTCTGAAATCAAGCCTCAGCAATGTCATGCTGTCTCAGAAACCCATGGAGGAATCCTCGCTTACCTCTTCCCAGCTTCTGGTAATGTCTGTCAATCTTTGACATTCTTTTCACACTACATAATTCTAATTTCTGCCTTCATCTAAACATAGTATACTCCCTATATATCTCTGTCTTCTCATGACCATTTGCAGAGAGAGAGAGAGAGAGAGTAGTGAATGTGACAACCGTTTCTACTTAACTAATTTTGAGCTACTATGAGGATAAACTGAAAACTAATTTAAAGTGTTCCCAAAGCGTTTAGCATACAATAACAAGATGTCTATAAATATTACCTCTATAAATGTTATCATTACCTCTAGTATCTGTAATATTGAGTTTGTGTGGTTATGATCATTTTTATCATTTATTTGTTTAGTTAGTTCATTCAGGGGATTGTTACATATAGATTCACTCAGGTGGGTTGGAAACACTACATTTATTCAAATAAAACCATGGCCTAGTGTAAAATATCATTGATGACTCAATAGAAGGATAAATGTTTGCTATATTGTTAATTGTTCAATTAATTTCACAAAAATTATTTAGCATCTTGTGTTCATTGATGCCATTCATTTACTCTTTCCGCAGACAAATGTTTGCCACCTGCTTTGTGTCAGCAACCCTGTTGGGTGCTAAGAAATAAAGTCAGCACCTCTTCCTTCAAGGGACTCTATCTGGTGGTATTCCAGATAGATTGATTGATACATGAGTAATACATACTTATTGATAAGTAAGTGAATCAATAATTATTACATAGAGGGGGCCACATCTAAATAGAGGGCTTTGAGGTAGAGATATTGTACATGCCTAAACGTTCTAAAGGCATGTTTGAGATAAATAAATTTAAAACAAGAGAAGCATGAAGAGTCAAGCAGGATTTTTTAAAATATGGAAGATATTTTCTGACATTTATAGACTTTGGAGGCAAAAAGCAAGAATAAAAACTACTTTGCAGTTGTAATGGTGATTGAAGAAAATTTATGGAGCCAAATAATGCAGCAGATGGAAAGGTGTAAAATCTGATACACAAAAGGACAGGTTGATTTTAAAAAAGAAAAAAGATATCTCATTCTCTATGATAGATGGGAGTATAGATACATTTGTAAAGTTGGGGTAAAATTTGAATTAGTTCAGGTAGTGATGATTTAAGTTTTCTTCAAAGGCAATTTTCTATGATGAGGCTAGGAAGAAATTTGAATAGAAGTCTTGAGGAAAAATTTTAAGTTTTGGAATAATTTTTGAGGAAGTAGAAAGAAAACTGCTTAAGGAAAATCAGTGATTATTGAGAAATATTAAATCCCCAAGGTGAGTTGACAACTACACTTTTATTTTAAGGCAAATCTGTGTATTTAAGAGAATTTCTGAGAAGTGTTCAGACAAATCTGTGTATTTGGAATAATTTCTTTAGAAGTATTTGGGAGCTGAGGCATGGTAATATTAAAATCCTAAGATTAGTAAGTCATATTATCTACATTTATATTCTTAGCTTCTTAAAAAATTTTGCTGCTGAATAATTTTTGTTGTTTTTTTATTGTTGTTAATATAAAGTTGAAATCTAATTTGTTTTTTCATTTGCTTCTGCTCCAGTCACCTATAAGCCATTCATTTAGTTAGAAATTCTCAAAGAAACTTTTAACCTGCAGGGGTTCTTTCTGTCATTGTTCAAATGACATCCATTATGATCCACCGTCACTGTGTTCAGTATGTGTTGGAGAACTCTTACCTCTAGATATCCTCTCCTCACTTTGCCTCAATCATCTATTGAGAATGTGTGAATAAGAAAGTATTTATCAATATGTCATGAATGTAAAATGATACAAGCAAGGGGCCCTTTTGTTCAGTGAAGCCTCTACCAATTGGCATTGTGATTAGTACATTTTTATCATTAGTTCCATACTTTTAGTCCATTCATACAATTCAAATACAGAAAAAAATGACTTCAAGTAAATGTTAACAGATGCTTTTACCTTTGTTTGTTCATGTGTGTGTTTGTTTTTGGATCTTTCCCCAAGAGCATATATTTACAGTAAGGAAAGGTGAATGAAGCCCTGATAGCTGTACCAGAGACTGGGAGGAGAGTAGAGAAGTGAATGAGAACAGAGAAAGCTGTTCTTAGAGACTTTCATTATAACTGCCAAAGCTGTAATCTGCTTCTTCTTCTGATAGCCATATCTCTAGTCAGTGGCTGCTCACAAAAGTAAAACAATTCAATTTGAGGTTTGGGGAAGATCAATTATAAGTTAAGTCTGGAATCTGAATTTGTTAGAAGAAATATTGAAGCATGTGACAGTAACTGGAGGTGGCAGTAGTGTGAGTATAAAAGGGTATTAGTGCTGTCAGAGCATGTTTAGACATTGGGAAATATAGGTCAGCAGCTTAGAAAGGCACTAAGTTGGAGACAAGTTTGGAAAATATTTACATAAAGATAATCTCTGTCATTCAGGTTATGGACTCATGTGTTGTTTACCACTGGAGGGAGTGGAGTACCAAAAAAAAAAAAGCCATTTAACACAGTGATTGAGGGGTGCGGTGGCTCACGCCTGTAATCCCAGCACTTTGGGAGGCTGAGGCGGGCAGATCAGCTGAGGTCAGGAGTTCAAGACTAGCCTGGCCAACATGGTGAAACCCCATCTCTACTAAAAAATACAAAAATTAGCCAGGTGTGATGATGCACACCTGTAATCCCAGCTACTTGGGAGGCTGATGCAGGAGAATCACTTGAACCCAGGAGGCAGAGGTTGCAGTAAGCTGAGATCGCACCATTGCACTTCAACCTGGGCAACAGAATGAGACTTCATCTCAAAAAACAAACAAACAACAAAAACACAGTGATTGAGAACTCTGGCCTTAGACTCTGATTGATTCGATGTCAAATTACCATTTCAGGAAGTTATATTTAACCCTGAACAAGACACACAACATATCTTACCCTTGGTGTGAGCATTAACATAGAGATAATAACTATACTTATTTCAGGGCGTTTCCGTTGAGGATTATATGGGATAATACATGTAACATGTTTAGCAGATACCTGTCTGACATTTACTGTGTGCCCAATAAGTGTTAGTTAATGTTATTATTAATGTTATTATTAATGTTATCATTATTACTTTATGTAATAATGTATCTCCATCAGGTACAGAGAATACTTGATAAAAATATGAGAGCAAATTTAATGATTCTTTTAAAAAATATGCTAGAGTCACAAGTCAGCACCTAGTGAATGCTAGTATATTCACAGCATATCCAAAATTCAGTTCAATGAAAATGGAAATCCAACCTCAGTGTGTAACAACTTTCAATCTCCAAAATCAATTTTTGTGAGTATGGAGTGATAATCTTTTACCCATGTTTTTCAGAATGAGAGCTTTACAAGAGGGTTGTCTAATAGTTAAATCTATTTAAAAAGATATTTCTGTAAACATGCTAAAGTGCTTCCTGTCTCTGATTAGTTCTTGCTGAATGACATGGCATTGCACAGTGTGAGTGCCTGAAACTTAAAATACAGGAAACTCTAGATCATTCTTAATAAATAAATCATGTGTGTTCCTGCCATCAATTCTGCTAATGCTTTTGTAGAAGCCAAAGCTAGCGTTGTGGCAAACTATCAATAATTAGGACCAACCAGGTCAGCTGTTTAGTGCCTTGATATGACAGCAATATCTGTTCCTGTATGTTTTTCTTTATTTTAGAACACTGAAGCACATTTTATTAAAAAAAATTAGTTCCTAGAATGTATTCATTCTTGTAACCATTGTTTTTTCTATGCGGCAATAAAACATCCATAAAAAGTAAACTACTTTTGAATAGCAAAGATAATCCTGTTGTTTTAGGCATTAAATTCTCTAATTACTTAGTAATATTTGATTGAATCCCTTGTATTGAAAACGTCATTACTTGCCATACTTCTTGGCTGTACCTACAACACTAGTAGGAAAAGGTGAAATCAGCTGAAAACAATAAAAAATTAAAAAGAAAAAAATTTTGATTCTTTATATTTTCAAAAAGAATGCAGTGGTCAACTCCATTCTGGGAGATAAACAGGTTATTATTAAGGAATGGACAAATCAAGCATATGATTAGCAGTTTAAATTCATTTAATATAAATTTACATTAACTTAAAAAGCATAAATCTCATATATGCACTTAGTAATAGTTTCCCTCAAAGAAATGTAAAATAGTAACTAAATACAAAATTGGAGTGCTTTCACTTTAAAATCACTTTAAGTGCCTATTCTTATTCTCCTCAAAGTGATAAGTTTGCTTAGTGTCTGTTTTAGTTTTGATTTCCACCAAAATACTTTTTCATTTAGCAAGTATCTATACATTTTTGGAAAATTTGGCTTTGATACAAATGTTATTCACATAACAATTCAATAAATATAGCTATGAAGTAAGCACTACACTTTTTATGGGCATACTTGGCTAAATAATCATGTGATCTTTATCCTAAAGAAATTTTTATTAAACTAGGTAAAACAGTTAAGTGAATACATTTTTTACAATATAGTGTGATAATAGCTATGATAAAGGCATTTATGGGATTCTAGGTGAGCATAGAATGGGGCAATAAAATCGTGTAGAGTGGCGATAAAAGTATAGTTAGAATAGAGATTTTAAGAAGAGAATAATAGGATATTATACTAGAGTGTTAGGTAGGCACCTGATTACAAATTGCCTTGTTGGTTAAATTAAAGGGCTTGAATTTTAACTAGAAAACTAAAGAAAATGCATTATATAATTTTAATTAGAAGTAATATGCAAACAGAAATGCACTTTTGAAAGTTTACTCCCATCCTGGGACATGAGAATGAGATCGGAAGGCAAGAGATCATTTAGGAGGTTGCTGCTATAGGTTAAGTGTGGATTTCTGGGCTTATATTGTAGTTTATAGTGATAACAAATACATGGAGGAGTTGATATGTTTGACAGATCTTTAAAGTATAAATTCATAAATCCTTGGTAAGATGGGTGATGAGGAAGAGAGAAAATATATTAGCACACCTTAATTTTCCCCAAATTGTTCTTCCTTAAAAATAGAAAGACACTAGCTGGGTGCGGTAACTAGCACTTACAATCCCAGCACTTTGGGAGGCCGAGGTGGGCAGATCACTTGAGGCCAGGAGTTTGAGACCTGCTGGGCAACATAGTGAAAACCTGTCTCTACTAAAAACACAAAAGTTATCCGGGCATGGTGGAGCATGCCTGTATTCCCAGCTACTCGGGAGGATATGGCATGAAAATTGTTTGAAGCCAGAAGGCAGAGGTTGTAGCGAGCTGAGATTGCACCATTGCATTTTTGCCTGGACAACAGAGCAAGACTCTGGAAAAAAAAAAAAAAAAGACAGACACGTATTTACATATTTGAGAAGAATAATTGAAAATTGTTGTATATACTATGTTTAAATGAAGTTGTAGATAATACTCAATATTTGAGTATGTATGTATTTATTTACATGACTTTTAGTGCAAATATTATAAATGGTTAAGAACCCTGTATTATTTTCCTGTGGCTGCTTCAAAAATTACCACATACTTGGTGAATTAAAACAACAGAAATTTATTCTTTTATAGCTCTGGAGTCAGGAATTATGAAATCAGTATCAGTGGGCTGGAATTGAGGTGTCAGAAGGGCCATGCTCCCTCTTAAGGAGCTAAGGGAGAATTCATTTCTTGCCTCTTCCAGCTTCTGAATGCTGCTGGTATTTATTGGTTTCTGCCTACATTACTTCAATCTTGAAAGCCAACCATCTTAAAATCTGTCTTCACTTTGCATTCACATTACCTCCTCTTCATGGGTAATATGTTTCCCTGCCTTTCTTCATAAGGACGCTTGTGATTGCATTTAGGACCCACCTGACATCCCAGAATAATCTCCCCATCTGAAGATATTTAAAGGTTTCAGGGATTAGGACATAATATTTATTTTGGCAGTGGTTGGGGAGAAAGCATTAACCACTAACTAAAATGCCTGTTGTTATATAGTTAAAAGAGTAAAACATCTAGACTAGCTATATTTCTTTGCGTCAAACATCAAGTATACACTGATAGGATTTGAAAAGAAAGAGCTTGAATTTTGTGGAATGCTGTATGAGTCCACTTATGAAAAGCCCTAGAAGAAGCAAATTCATAGAGACAGAAAGTAGAATAGAGGTTTTCAAAGGTCAGGGGAAAGAGGATACGGAGAGTTATAATTTATTGGGTACAGAGTTTCTGTTTGAAATGGTGAAAATGATTTGGAAATGGATGGTGTTTATGGTTGCACAACATTGTGAAAGTACATTTGCCATTGAATTATACACTTAAAAATGGTTTAAATTATAAATTTCATATTTTACCACAATTTTTAAAAAGCTTGTAGAAAAATTATGTTTTGTCTTGTTAAGAAAAAGCTGACCCAAATGTCAGAACACAGAGACACAGACTTAAGATAAAAAATGACTCAACTTTTTCTCTGCCCTTTGATTAAATCTATAACGCCATCAACATTACCCCAAATGGATATTTTTAGAGTTGATTTTGTGTAAGAAATCCTGGATGCAAGACGGAAACAACTGCCAAACAGTAAGGCAAAAAAATATGAGTAGAGACAAAAACAAAACAAAACAAAACAAAACAAAACAAAACAAAACAGAACTGACACCATCTTCTGCTCCAAGATTACGAAACAAATTTCAAAAACCTGAAAAAAAATGTGATGTTAAAAAAGTGAAGGCAATCAATTGGATGACATTAAAAATATAGAATGAACTGAGAAAAAATAGTTTAAAATACGTATGTGTAGAGGGTGTATACTTCTGGCCATGATATAGTAATGGGTGCTGTGTTTGCATTTTCTTTTAAAAGAATAAGAGAAAAAAATATGATACACTGATTTTTCAGACTTAGGATAACAAGCCAAAAAACGAATAATTGTTGAAGGGAAATAATAGGGATAGGTACCCCAACATTTTGCTGAGGATGGTTTTCAGGATGCAATACAGGCAGGGAAAATCAAGCAGGCCTGTCTGTTCCTTGGAGGTAAAGATCAGAATTTGGAGAGATCAAACTGCTAGAATTTTGGGGGCAGCATAGTTGGGGGGCGGGGAAACGAGCTACATCAACAAGGCTTCAAAGATCTCCAGAAAGTACCTCTTGGATTTTTGGCTACATAGTAATCTACAAATATTAGTAAGAACTATCCAAGGCCAAAGGGAAGAATGACAATAACAAAAATGCTTCATGTAAGGCTGGACGCAGTGGCTCACACCTGTAATCCCAGCACGTTGGGAGGCCAAAGCGCGCAGATCACTTGAGTCCAAGAGTTCAGGACCAGCCTGGGCAACATGGTGAAACCCTGTCTCGACCAAAAATACAAAAATTAGCCTGACATGGTGGCATATGCCTGTACTTCCAGCTACTTGGGGGGCTGAGGTGGGAGAATAGCTTGAGGCCGGGAGTTTGCAGTGAGCCTGGGAGACAGAGCGAGACTCTTTCTGAAAAAAAAAAAGAAAAAAAAAAAAGAGAAGGAAAGAAGGAGAGAGAGAGAGTAAGGAAAGAAGACCCCACGTAAAACAGTACACCCAACAGTCCCTTTCATAATGCATTTGGATATTGGGATATTAGGTAAAGTCCTCAGAAGTAAATCACATTAGTTATTCAGGAAAAATCAAGCCAGAAGACAATGGAGCATTATCTTTGAAATACTGAAAGGGGAGGAAAACCCTGTTATTTTGTTTAAGTTTTTATTTATTTTTTATTTTTTATTTTTTTGAGATGGAGTCTTGCTCTGTCACCAGGATGAGGATGGAGTGCAGTGGCACGATCTCAGCTCACTGCAACTCCGCTTCCCAGGTTCAAGTGATTCTTCTGCCTCAGCCTCCTGAGTAGCTGGGACTACAGGCATGCCACCATGCCCAGCTAATTTTTGTATTTTTAGTAGAAACAGGGTTTCACCTTGTTGGCCAGGATGGTCTCAATCTCTTGACCTTATGATCCACCTGCCTTGGCCTCCCAAAGTGCTGGGATTACAGGCATGAGCCACCAAAATTGAAAAAATAAAAAATTGAAAGTGAAATCGTTTCCTGACAACAAAAGAAAATTAATCATCAGCAGGCCTATGCTAATATGTTTATAAATTTGTCAGGCAAGAAGTAAATAATACCACATAAAAATGTGGAGCTAAAAGTAAGAATGAAAGCTCCTTTCTTTCCTCCAAGAAAGCTAAATACTTGGGTAAGATACAAGAAAACTAAGAGTAAATTAATCATACTGTAAGCAGAAGTCAGGAAAAAAATAAAGATAACAGAAATAAATGAAAAAGGAATACTGAAAAAAAGAGAAAAATGAATGAAAACTAAATCTGATTCTCTGAGTAAATAAGTACAATTAATAAACCTATATTCAGAATAGTTGGAACAAAAAAAGATGACACAAATTACCAATGTCTAAAATAGAAGAGACCTCACAGGTATTAAAAAATACTAAGAGAATATTATAAACAGTTTTTAGTCGATAAATCTTACAACTTTCAAGAAATAGATAAATTCCTTGAAAGAAGTAAACTACCAAATGCCACAGAAAAAGAGATAAATATAAATAGTACCTTGTCTATTAAATAAATTGAATTCATAATTGAATCCTTTCAACCTAAAATACTCCAGAATCATGTGGCTTCACTTGTGAATTCGTCCAAATATTTAAAGCACCAATTCTACAAAATTCTTCCAGAAAATAGAAATGATGAGAACACTCTGTATTTTTATGAGGACAGCATTGCCCTAATACCAAAATCAGACAAACCCATTCCATGAAAAAAAAATTGTCCAATATCTCTAATGAATGTAAACATAGAAATCTTTTTAAAAATGTAAGAAAATCAAACCCATAAATAAATAACATATTGTGGTAGGCAGAATATTGAATCTCCAAAGATGCCAATGTAATAATCTCTGGGATCTATGAATATGTTACCTTGCGTAGCAAAAGAGAAACGATTAGGCTGAAATTTTTTTTTTTTTTTTGACGTAGTCTTGTTCTGTCGCCCAGGCCGGAGTACAGTGGCATGATCTTAGCTCTGCTTCCTGGGTTCAAGTGATTCTCCTGCCTCAGCTTCCCAAGTAGCTGGGATTATAGGCGTGCACCACTATGCCCAGCTAATTTTTTGTATTTTTAGTAGAGACAGGGTTTCACCATGCTGGCCAGGCTGGTCTCAAACTCCTGACCTCATGATCTGCCCACCACGGCCTCCCAAAGTGCTGAGATTACAGGCGTGAGCCACCACGCCTGTCCTAGGCTGAAGATTTTTAAATGGAGAGATTATCTTGGATTATTTGATTGAGACCAATGTAATCAGAAGGGTTCTTAAAGCGGGAAGAAAGAGATAGGAAAGAGAGAGAGAGATGGGAGCAAGGAGAGAGAGTCAGAGAGAGCTGACTAAAGAATTGTCAGAGAGATGCAAAGTTGTTGGCTTTGAAGATGGAAAATAGAGATCATGAGCCAAGGCATGTGAGTGGCTTCTTAAAGTTATGAAGGGCGAGGAAATGAATTTACCCTTTGAGCCTCCAGAAAGGAACTCAGCCATGCCATCACCTTGAATTTAGCCTAGTGAAGCTGAGGTTGAACTCCTAACCAATAGACAAATTTGGGTTGTTTTAAGCCATTAAGTTTGTGGTACATTTTAATAGGAGCAATACAACAAATGATATAGATTTTTACAAATTATGTTCAAGTAGCATATGTGCCAGAAATATAATGTTGGCTCAACATTCAAAAATCAATCAACATAGTTTATCATATTTACAGACTAAAAGCAACAACAGCAGCAACAACACATGTAATCATCTCAATTATTACGGAAAAATCATTTAATAAATTCTAACCCACTGAAAATGAAAGTTCTGGGCAGAAATAAATCAATTAAAGGGGATTGAACATCAGCAATGTGGCAGAATAGGGCTCTCTAGAACTTGTCTTTCTGTAGAAATATCGATTTGAACAACTATCCATGCAACTATCTTGCATGGATAGTTGTTCAAATGGATATTTCTGCAGAAGGAATAAAGAAAATGCAAGAAAATACTTTCACAAGAGCTAAGAAAGCCAGGTGAGAGATTATAGCACCTAGGTGTTGCACAGAAATACACACACACACACACACACATTGAAAAGGGTGGGAAAGACAGTTTCACACTATCTGTGTCACCGCTCTTCCAACCCCATGCAGCACAGCATGGAGACAGATACCTTTCATGTGGGGGAAGGAAAGGAATGTGAGTACAGGACTTGGCTTGAATCACAACACTTAGCTCACCCCGGTAAAACCCAGCACCAGCCAAGCCTCTACAGTCCCGGACTCTAGGCCAGTGACCACGACCCGGCCCTCCATGGTGCCAAGCAGGATCCCCAAGCCTCAGGCTCCAGGCCTGCCAGGGGGATTGGGTCTCCAGGCCCCCTCCACCAGCAGAAATACAATGGAAAAGACAAACAAAGCTAAGAGCTTGTTTTTAAAAATACATATAAACAAAATTAACAAACATCTAGTTAAACTTACTTTTAAAAGGAGAAGAATCAAATAAATAACAGAAATAAAAGGGGAGTCATTATAACTGAAATAACAGAAATACAAAGTTCATAAGAGATTACTATGAGCAATTATATGCCAACAAATTGGATAACCTAGAAGAAATAAGTAAATTCCTAGCCACATACAACCTATCAAGACTAAATCATGAAGAAATAGAAAACCTAAATAGACCATACTAAGGAGGTTTAATCAGTAATGAAATGTCTCCCATAAACAAACAAACAAACAAACAAAAAACAAAGATCTTATGGCTTCATTGACAAATTGTACTAAAAATGTACAGAAGAAGTAATAACCATGCTCAAATGCTTCCTAAAAATTGAAAAACATATCAGAATAATTTAAAGAGGTCAGCATTTCTCTGATACCAAAGCCAGACAAGGACACTGTAAGAAAAGAAAATTACAGACCAATATCCCTGATGAACATAGATGCAAAAATCCTCAACAATACACTAGTAAACTGAATTCAACAGCACATTAAAAAAGGTTGCTCACCTTGATCAAGTGGGATTCATCCCATGGATGAGAAGATGGTTTAACATATGCAAATCTATAAATGTGATACACCACATCAATAGAATAAAGGGCAAAAAAATTATTATTCCAACAGATGAAGAAAAAGCATTTGACAAAATTCAACATCCTTTCATAATAAAAACTCTCAACAAATTACATACAGAAGGAAAGTCCTTCAACATGATAAAGGCCACAGATGACAAATTCACAGCTAACTTCATGCTCAACAGTGAAAACTTGAAAGCATTTCCCTAAGATCAGGAAGAAGACAAGAAAGACCACTGTCACCACTTCCATTCAACATAGTAGCAGAAGTCCTAGCCAGAGCAATTACCAAGAGAAGATATAAAAGGCATCCAAATTGGAAAGAAGTAAGTTAAATTGTCCTTATTTGTAGACTATGTGATCTTATATGTAGAAGATTCTAAAGACTCCACCAAAAAACTCTTAAGAGTAGTAAAGAAATTATATAACGTTGCAAAATACAAAATCAACATAATAAAAAATCAGTAATGTTTCTACACACTAATGACAAATCACTTGAAAAAAATCAAGAGAATAATCCCATTCACAATAGCTACAAAAAATTACTAAGGAGGAAATTTAAGCAGGGAGTTGAAAGACCTGTGCATTGAGAACACCATGAAAAAAATTGAAGAAGAAATAAATAAATGAAAAAAGTCTATGTTCATGGATCAAAAGAATTAATATTGCTAAAATGTCCATGCTTTCAAAGTGATCTACAGGTTCAATGCAATCTCTATCAAAATTCCAATGACGTTTTTCACAGAAATAGATTAAACCATTCTAAGATTTGTATGAAAACACAAAGGACCTCTAGGGGCCAAGAAAATCTTGAGTAAAATGAACAAAGTTGGAGCTATCATGCTACCCAACTTCAGGAAGTAATACAAGCTATAGTAATCAAACCAATATAATACTGGCATAAAAGCAAAAACATAGATAAATGGAACAGACTAGAAAGCCCAGAAATAAAACCATACATTTATGGTCAATTGAGTTTTGATAAATCTTCCAAGAACTCCCAATGGGGAAAGGACAGCCTCTTCAATAAATGTTGTTATCCACATGAAAAAAATAAAATAAAATTGGATCCTCATCTGAAGTAAGAACTGAAATTCTAAAACTACTTAATGCCTAGGTTTTCTTCTAGGGTTTTTATGGTTTTAGGTCTAACGTTTAAATCTTTACTCCATCTTGAATTTATTCTTGTATAAGGTGTAAGGAAGGGATCCAGTTTCAGCTTTCTACATATGGCTAGCCAGTTTTCCCGGCACCATTTATTAAATAGGGAATCCTTTCCCCATTGCTTGTTTTTCTCAGGTTTGTCAAAGATCAGATAGTTGTAGGTATGCAGCATTATTTCTGAGGGCTCTGTTCTGTTCCATTGATCTATATCTCTGTTTTGGTACCAGTACCATGCTGTTTTGGTTACTGTAGCCTTGTAGTATAGTTTGAAGTCAGGTAGTGTGATGCCTCCAGCTTTGTTCTTTTGGCTTAGGATTGACTTGGCGATGCGGGCTCTTTTTTGGTTCCATATGAACTTTAAAGTAGTTTTTTCCAATTCTGTGAAGAAAGTCATTGGTAGCCTGATGGGGATGGCATTGAATCTGTAAATGACCTTGGGCAGTATGGCCATTTTCACAATATTGATTCTTCCTACCCATGAGCATGGAATGTTCTTCCATTTGTTTGTATCCTCTTTTATTTCCTTGAGCAGTCAGGACATAGGCACGGGCAAGGACTTCATGTCCAAAACACCAAAAGCAATGGCAACAAAAGACAAAATTGACAAATGGGATCTAATTAAACTAAAGAGCTTCTGCACATCAAAAGAAACTACCATCAGAGTGAACAGGCAACCTACAAAATGGGAGAAAATTTTCACAACCTACTCATCTGACAAAGGGCTAATATCCAGAATCTACAATGAATTCAAACAAATTTACAAGAAAAAAACAAACAACCCCATCAAAAAGTGGGCGAAGGACATGAACAGACACTTCTCAAAAGAAGACATTTATGCAGCCAAAAAACACATGAAAAAATGCTCATCATCACTAGCCATCAGAGAAATGCAAATCAAAACCACTATGAGATACCATCTCACACCAGTTAGAATGGCAATCATTAAAAAGTCAGGAAACAACAGGTGCTGGAGAGGATGTGGAGAAATAGGAACACTTTTACACTGTTGGTGGGAGTGTAAACTAGTTCAACCATTGTGGAAGTCAGTGTGGCGATTCCTCAGGGATCTAGAACTAGAAATACCATTTGACCCAGCCATCCCATTACTGGGTATATACCCAAAGGACTATAAATCATGCTGCTATAAAGACACATGCACACGTATGTTTATTGCGGCATTATTCACAATAGCAAAGACTTGGAACCAACCCAAATGTCCAACAATGATAGACTGGATTAAGAAAATGTGGCACATATACACCATGGAATACTATGCAGCCATAAAAAATGATGAGTTCATGTCCTTTGTAGGGACATGGATGAAATTGGAAATCATCATTCTCAGTAAACTATCACAAGAACAAAAAACCAAACACCGCATATTCTCACTCATAGGTGGGAACTGAACAATGAGATCACGTGGACACAGGAAGGAGAATATCACACTCTGGGGACTGTGGTGGGGTGGGGGGAGGGGGGAGGGATAGCGGTGGGAGATATACCTAATGCTAGATGACGAGTTAGTGGGTGCAGCGCACCAGCATGGCACATGTATACATATGTAACTAACCTGCACAATGTGCACATGTACCCTAAAACTTAAAGTATAATAAAAAATAAAAAATAAAAAAAATAAAACTACTTAATGAAAACATAGAGAAAAACTTCATGGCGTTGGTCTGGCAATTAATTTTTTGGATATGATCCCAGAAGTATAGACAACAAAAGCAAAAATAGACAAATGAAATTATTTCAAACTAAAAATTTTCCACACAGCCAAAGCAACAATCAATAGAGTGAATCACATTGCCTTAACCTACAAAATGGGAGAAAATATTTCTAAAGCATACATCTTATAAGGAGTTATTATTCAAAATATATAAGGAGCTCAACTTAATAAGAAAACAACCCAATTAAAAATGGGCAAATAATCTTAATAGATACTTCTCAAAAAAAGACATACAAGTGGCAAACAAGTGCTCAGTAGCACATCAGTGAAAACGTGCTCAATATCACTTATTATCAGAGAAATGCAAATTAAACCCCAATTAGATAGCGTCTCACACCTGCTAGAATGGCTATTATTAAAAAGATGAACGATAATGTGTTGTTGAGGATGCTGAGAAACAGGAACCTTTGTACTCTGTTAGTGGGAGTGTAAATTAGTACAGTCATTATGGAAAACACTATAGAGATTTTTTAAAAATTAAAAATAGAACTACCATATGATCCGACAATCTCACAACTGGGTATATATTCAAAAGACATGAAATCAGTATATCAAAGAGATGTCTGCACTCCCGTGTTCACTGAAGCATTATTCACAGTTGCCAAGATTTGAAATCAATCTGAGTGTCCATCTGTTGATGAATGAATTTTTAAAATGTGCTATATATCCGTAATGGAATACTCTTCAGCCATCAAGAAAAGGAAATCTGTCATTTGCTATAATATAGATGAACCTGAGGGACATTATATTAAGTAAAATAAGGCAGGTACAGAAAGACAAATATCACAGGATCTCACTTATTATGTGGAATCCAAAAATGTTGAACTCATAGAAGTAGAGAGTAGAATGGCGGTTACCAGGGGCTGAGGTGGGGTATGTTTGAGGAGATTTGGTCAAATGATACAAGTTTTCAGTAAGATAGGAGGAATAAGATTAATAGATCTATTGTATTACATGGTGACTATAATTAATAATGAAGTATTTTGTTCTTGAAAATTGCTGAGAGTAGATTTTAAGTATTGTCCTAATAAAATGATAAGTATGTGAGGTAATGTATATATTAATTAGCTTAATACAGTCATTCCATCATGTATACATATTTCACAACATCATGTTGTACATTATAAATATATACAATTGTATCAACTTTAGAAATAAATAAATTAATTTTTTAAAAGAAATGGGAATTTTTTCAATTCAGTAATGCACATCTACTAAAAATCTGCTGGTACACTTGGTAAAATATTGAATTCTTTAAGCTCAAGGTTGATACATAAGGCAAGAATGTTCTCTCTCACAACTTCTAATCAACATTGCACTATTGCCATTGCCAGTGCAAAAATACCAGGGATTAAAGCAAAATATCATATACTTTGGAAATGAAAGGATAAAATTGCCTTTATTCACAAATGACATAGTTATCTATATAGAAAATCCTAAGGAATTTCTTACAGATCTAATAAGTGAGTGTGTAACAAGGCCAGGGAATATAGGTTAAATGTAGGAAATGGAATCAAATTACCATATATTGATGATGAATAACTGGAAATTAAAATTAAAAAATTTTTTTAAATTAAAAATGGCTAACATATTGGAAGTAAGAGATGTAATCACTGAAAATTCTCATTTGAAAAGTATGTATTTCAGAAAAAATGAACCAATTACAAATGAAGACACCATAAAAATTAAAAAGTAAGAAATAAGTTAAAACTGATTTTAATATCTGATGAGATAAATATCTAGAATATATTCAGTTACACACACACACACACACACACACACGCACACACACACAAATTAGAAGGACAAAAGCATCAAGAGAACCCAATACAAGGTTGGGCAAATGATGCAAACCTACAACTCACAGCAAATGAAATAAACAAGACCAATAAACATAGTGTAAAATATCCCGTACTACTGGTAAACAGATAAATGCAAATGAAAACAATATAATACCATATTATTCTCATTAGAGAGACAAAATTTTAAAAGATCTGGCATGTATATGAAGCAATAGAAAGTCATGACTCAGGGTGATTATTGGTAGCTTGTAACTGTTGAAGATATTTACTGATAAAATTTAGCTTTCTAATTTTATGTATAAAACCCAGACTCTAAGACTCTAGCATATGTACAAAAAAGAACAAGCTGTGTGCATGATTACTCATTGAAGGATTGGTTTGGTTTTAATAATGAATGTGAAAAAGTATGATATTATATTCCAGATATCCATCAACAACAGAAAGGATAACCAAAGTGTAATAATGCAACACATTACTGTACAACAATTATAATAAGTGAACAAGCAATATCTATATTAATTGGAGCTGATCTTAATGGTATAATATGTAGTGCCAAAAACAAGATGAAAAATAATACATATAATATGACAACATTTAGATATGTTTAAAAGTATTCAGTATGCAGCTTGATATTGTTTACAGCCACATAGGTATATAGTAAAAGTATAAAAAGGACTCTTCAAAATGAGAATCAGCAAATTCAGATTACTGAGTACCTCAGAGGAGAGATAGAGGGAATTAAAATTAGGGAGGAATAGACAATTAAAAGATTATTTAAAAGCCCAAAACAAATAAACAACATATAAAGGTGTCCTGAACCTGGATTGATTCATAAAATGAAGTTTATAATATTTTTCTCTACACTTTTCACTATATTTGAACTATTTAATGATAAAATAGACCAAAGTAAAGAGAAACTGCTGTTGTCTTTATCAATAAGTTTAAGGTTGATTTTGGGACTTTATTTATTAATTATGTAATTCATACCAGTTTACAACCAAGTAAGACAGCATTGCATGGCAGTGAAACCTATTCTTGTTCAATCTATTATTTAACTGTTTTATGAAATTGGTCCCACTGAGAGTTGTCTAACTGTAAAATTATAACACTTGAGGACAAACAACTAAATGTGACTATATAAAATTTAAGTCACTTTTTGCACAGAAGCTTTTGCAGCTGCCTATCTCCATGTGCACTTATTTTAAAACTCTTCGGACTAAAGTTCAGAACTTTCTGTGAGCCCGTCAACTTACTTTCTTCTGTCATTTAAGACAAGGGAAACTGGTTGCATATAAATGGCTTATTGAAAATTATTTTAATATATGTTATACAAAGCACTTTATATGTTTATGTTTTTATCTTGAGCCAAACTTCTGTTATTTTGCTATTTCCAATGATGCAATGTATGGACATTATTAAATAAGGAAAACACTTTCATCTAAATATAATCTTCATCATAAAATTTACTGCTGGGAAGTTCCTGTTCCAGAAACCAAAAGATAATGACTGCATGTGGAATATGCTTTTTATTTACTTTCACAATAATTTTTTAAGGTGAATCAGTTAAAAATGTAACATTCAGTTTTATCAAGATGTAAGGTTGCCGTACTAGTTTCATTTGATACCTACTGACACTACCATGCTCTTTAAAAGTTTGGACACTTTTGTTTTAGTATTCTTTTTATCTCCTTATTCTGGGACTTTTCATCTCTAAGCTGGGGATAATAATATTGCCATGATTTCAGAAAGCTTTGTAGTATTCTGATCCTCATAATTATAATCTACTTTATTAAAAGAAGAAATAAAACAGAAGTGTGAAAGTGTTGTCCAGGCATTCATTGAATAATTTGGGTCTTGTGGCCTTCCATTTACTAGTAACATATACATCCAAAATTGGTCTCTTAATTCAGCAATTTTTTTTTTTTGTGAGAAATGTGTTCTTTCATTTTATTTTTTATTTATGATACTTTAAGTTCTGGGATACAAGTGTAGAACATGCAGGTTTGTTACATAGGTATATCTGTCCCATGGTAGTTTGCTGCACCCATCAACCCGACAACTACATTAAGTATTTCTCCTAATGCTATCCCTCCCCTTGCCCCCCACCCCCGACAGGCCCCAGAGTGTGATGTTCCCCTCCCTGTGTCCATGTGTTCTCCTTGTTCAACTCCCACCTATGAGTGAGAACATATGGTGTTTGGTTGAATGACTAAGTCTCACTCTGTCACCCAGGCTGGAGTGCAGTGGCGTGATCTCAACTCACTGCAACCTCAGCCTCTAGGGTTCAAGCAATTCTCCTGCCTCCACCTCCTGAGTTAATTTTTGTATAAAGTGTAAGGAAGAGGCCCAGTTTCAGTTTTCTGCATATGGCTAGCCAGTTTTTCCAACGCCATTTATTAAATAGGGAATCCTTTCCCTATTGCTTGTTTTCATCAGGTTCGTCAAAGATCAGATGGCTGTAGATGTGTGGTGTTATTTCTGAGGCCTCTGTTCTGTTCCATTGGTCTATATATCTGTTTTGGTACCAGTACAATTCTGTTTTGGCTACTGTAGACTTGTAGTATAGTTTGAAGTCAGGTAGCATGATGCCTCCAGCTTTGTTCTTTTTGCTTAGGACTTTCTTGGGTATACGGGCTCTTTTTTGGTTCCATATGAAATTTGAAGTAGTTTTTTCTAATTCTGTGAAGAAAGTCAGTGGTAACTTGATGGGAATAGCATTGAATCTATAAATTACTTCGGGCAGTATGGCCATTTTCACAATATTGATTCCTCCTATCCATGAGCATGGAATGTTTTGCCATTTGTTTGTGTCCTCTCTTATTTCTTTGAGCAGCGGTTCGTAGCTCTCCTTGAAGAGGTCCTTCACATCCCTTGTAAGTTGGATTCCTAGGTATTTTATTCTCTTTGAAGCAATTGTGAATGGGAGTTCACTCACGATTTGGCTTTCTGTTTGTCTATTATTGGTGTATAGAAATGCTTGTGATTTTTTGCACATTGATTTTGTATCCTGAGACTTGCTGAAGTTGCTTATCAGCTTAAAGAGATTTTGGGTTGAGACTATGGGGTTTTCTAAATATACAATCATGTCATCTGCAAACAGCAATAATTTGACTTCCTATCTTCCTATTTGAATACCTTTTATTTCTTTCTCTTACCTAATTGTCCTGGCTAGAACTTCCAATACAATGTTGAATAGGAACGGTAAGAGAGGGCATCCTTATCTTATGCTGGTTTTCGAAGGGAATGCTTTCAGCTTTTGCCCATTCTGTATGATATTGGCTGGGGTTTGTCATAAATAGCTCTTAATATTTTGAGATAAGTTCCATCAGTACCTAGTTTTTTGAGAGTTCTTGTCATGAAGGGGTGTTGAATTTTATCAAAGGCCTTTTCTGCATCTATTAAGATAATCATGTGGTATCTGTCATTGGTTCTGTCTATGTAACGGATTACGTTTATTGATTTGCATATGTTGAACCAGCCTTGCATTCCAGGGATGAAACAGACTTGATCATAGTGGATAAGCTTTTTAATGTGCTGCTGGATTCGGTTTGCCAGTATTTTTTTGAGGATTTTTGCATCGATGTTCGTCGATTTCAGGCCAATAGGCCTGAAATTTTGTTGTTGTTGTTGTATCTCTGCCAGGTTTAGGTATCAGGATGATGCTGGCCTCATACAATGAGTTAGGGAGGAGTTCCTCTTTTTCTATTGTTTGGAATAGTTTTAGAAGGAATGGTACCAGCTCCTCTTTGTACCTCTGGTAGCCAAATTCTGCTAGAATTTGGCTGTGAATCTGTCTGGTTCTGGGCTTTTTTTGCTTGGTAGGCTATTAATTACGTCCTCAATTTCAGAACTTGTTATTGGTCTATTCAGGGATTCAACTTCTTCCTGGTTTAGGCTTGGGAGGGTGTATGTTTCCAGGAATTTATTCATTTCTTCTAGATTTTCTACTTTATTTGTGGAGAAGTGTTTATAGTATTCTCTGACTAGGTCAGATTGATAACCCAGCCCTTTCAAAACACTGAAGCCCTAAGCAGAAAACTAAATAAAGGGATGTACTGCATCTTTATGCACTGTATTTAATGTTTACTAGACACTGATGTTTGATGTTTATTTGTCATTCTGCGTAAATCAAACAAAACATTTTTATTCTTGCTGTTGTGGACAATATGATTTTATTTTTTTTCATACTCAGAGTTGTTGATCAGTTTAGTAGCTTTGTCTAGCTTAGAGCAAAATAATTTCTTGGGATGAAGTTAGGCCATTTCTGCATTCACTTATTTATGGAGTATGTAAATACTTCCAATACATCTGAGAAAGAACAATCTATGCTATTTGCACCTTTTCTAGAGGAAACACTCCCCAGAAAACCCCTCGTTATTAAGGTAGAAATATATCCCTGTTAAGAAATCAGATTTCACATATAATCCACAATTCTTAAGCACAAATATGTCAACTAGTCAAATACATTCAAAGGACAAACAGATAATTTTTGGAATACAGGATTGCTATGAGCCTGAAAGTTTGTGTGCTCCCAGAATTCATATATTGAAGCTTAATCACCAAGTGATGGTAATAGGAGGTGGGACCCCATAGAGGTGATTAAGTCATGAAGGTAGAACCCATGAATGGGATTAGTGCCCTTGCAAAAGAAGTCCCAGAGAGCTGTGCTGCCTCTTCCAATATCCGAGGATGAAGCTAAAAGGCACTATCTATGAACCAGGAAATGGGCTTCCATCAGACATATAATCTGCCAGCCCCTTGGTCTCAGACTTCCCAGCCTTTAGAACTATTAGAAATACATTTCTGTTGTTTATAAGCTGACCAGTTTATGGCATTTTGTAATAGCAGCCCAAGCAAATGAAGACAAGGCATGAATAGACAACATAAATGTGGGGCATGAAAAGCAATCATGTATGAAAAGACCTATTCATAAAAGATAATTGTCTTTCCAACCAGTGTTTTTCACACTTGGCTCATATTATGCAGTAAAGATACCTGAAGAGATTTTTTAAAATTCTCTGAATATGGACCTTACCTCAGATGTAGAAGATAAAAATCTCTGAAGTTGAGATAAAGATATTTGTATTTTAAAATACTGTGCCAGCTATTTTGGTGCACAGCCAAATTTGGGAACCCACTAACCAAATATATATTCTGGAATATAATCTTATTTTCGTCAAAACCGTGGGAGTAAAAAACAATTCTCATCACAATTATAGAAACATTTCCTAGAAGTCAGTTGCAGTCAGCCTGTACCAAAAACATTTTGCATGAAAGTACTTGTGTCTGCTGGGTTTCTAGTATATTGATGGACTCAGGTTTGAATAATTACCAAAAATAATTGCATTTCCATATGTAAAATGATTTTTTATCAGCTGCAGAAAAATAAAAGTATATCAGCAATAAATACAGAATTCTGTAACAATAATAAGCACCATCACTTATGCAGTGTTTACTTTGTGCTAACAATACACTTAAAGAACCTCAGAGGTCACAGTTGGTCATGCAGGAGATCCACAAAATCGCAAATAGGAATCTGGATTTGTCCAAATAAAATATATTATCTTGGCTATTTCTGGTTATCCACTTCATCTTTTCACCAGTCTGTTAGTGAGATGTTAGTAAACAATAGGATTATGGTGTAGAATTCTCATATATCATTTACAGTTTCTGCATATTTACACTGGTTCTGTAATGGTTTACTCATGCTTGATTAACTTAACCTTCCTATAAGTTATAAATGACCCCAACAGGTCATTATTAAAAAGAGTTATCTAACTTAAGTGGACTTCTCTAGCATATTAGTCATGCAGAGATACCCTGATATAGAAAACCAGTTAAGAATATTCCTTACAAAACAGTTTCTGAACACAGCCCACTATCAATTGAGTGTGCTTCATTTTATATCACTAAAGAAACCTTAGGGTTTTCTAAGGAGCAATTGCCTTTCTACCTGTCCCCTTTTGTCCTTCAGAAATCCCAAGCATCCTGAAATGGTTCTTGTTTCCTCTCATGCATAATTCTGAGAGGATTACTAATTGCCATAACCTATATATGCAATGTTTTAAAAGTATAGGTAGATGCATCTATCATTGTCATTTATTTTTTATTTTCATTTATTTATTTATTTTTTGAGACGGAATCTCACTCTGTCACCCAGCCTGGAGTGCAGTGGCGCAATCTCGGCTCACTGCAAGCTCCGCCTCCCGGGGCTCACGCCATTCTCCTGCCTCAGCCTCCCAAGTAGCTGGGACTACAGGCGCCCGCCACCACGCCTGGCTAATTTTTTGTATTTTTAGTAGAGACGGGGTTTCACCGTGTTAGCCAGAATGGTCTCCATCTCCTGACCTCATGATCCACCCACCTCGGCCTCCCAAAGTGCTGGGATTACAGGCGTGAGCCACGGTGCCTGGCCCATTGTCATTTATTTTTATAATATTCCTGAAGACATAAGAAATGATAGGATGAGGATGACAATGTTGAGGATGACGATGAGATGATGATGACGACTACAAAAGAAGTAGAGAAAGAGGGAGGAAGAAGATAAGGTGATGATAGAGAAGAAAAGGAAGAGAGGAGCATAATCTTAGAATTTTTAATTGATTGGTTATTATGAACTAGGTGTAAAGCCAAGCATTTTATGTACTCTATGAAGTAGTACTGCATTACTTCCATTGCCATATGCACAGCCAGTTATGCAAGTGGCTTTAATAACAAAACTTAAAAAAGGGATGCTAGATCTCAAACTAATGTCTGCTCGATTTTCAAAGACAACTTTACTAGAATTATATGCTTTGGGAAAAATAAATAAACAGGAGTAGAAAGCTCAATTTGAAAAAAAAATTATATATTAGTCATTTCAGTCTCTGTACAAAGGAATTCGAGGTATCTGCAAATATGTTCGCTTTTCAAGATACTTAGTAGAAAAGTAAACTGATAGTGATATTTGATAAATATTTATTTAACTGCATTTTCAGAATAGTGAATATATGCCTACTTAATTAAAAATTTTATTGTGAATAAAAAGATACTAGGTTTTCTTTTATTTTGATCATGCAATATTAACTATTAATATTAAAAACAATACTTATGACACCAAGATCTCACCATGCTGTGTTAAAAGACATAATTTGAAGTTAAGAATTAGAACATTTTTAATATGACAGCTGGTGGAGTGATGACTATAGTTTGAAGAATAGTACTGATACTTAAAATTTAAAAAATACTATAGAACACTCATGATAAGGTTTTATGTTTGTTTATCCTTGAGGAGTTATATCTTATTATATACTTACTAAGCATGCCTTTTTCATATTTTAAAAAATCTATTGTTCCAAAGAGCACCTCTTTAAGACAAGAGAAACTTTTCCTTCTCAAATAGTTCTAGTACTATATCATTAAAAATCATTGGACTTCATGTTAAACCTTTTAATTTCTTGACTACCATTAAAAATTTATAATTGGAATTTTTTGTATTATTCTTCCCTTAGAGTCCACAGATACACATTTTGGATATGCCACCTAGAGATGATGTAAGTGTCGTCAAGTTTCCTTTCCTGGATTTTATGTTCTTCAGGATGAGAAACAGAAGTACATAATTTGGCAAAAAGAAAAGTGATTCTCCTTTTGCCTAAGAGGCAAATGTTTTAGTGATATGCACAATGAAAACACTACAAATTCCAACTGATATGTGATGCTGTTCTAAATGTGGGAGGTAAGAATGTCTGGGGAAAAGGAATTGTCTGTGGAGGATGGGTGGGTCTGAATGAGTAGGAGTTTGTTCCAGAAATCTAAGAAACAGATGGAGTTTGGATTTGAAGCATGACTTAGATTCAAATGTGCATCCAGAAAAATCCACTGTTCCTCTATTTTTTAATTTTCCTAGTTGAACTCCCACCTTTGATTTTTTGTGGGCTAATGTTTTTTCTGTTGCTACTGTTGAACTTTTCCTGAGCCATTTTTAAAAAATAATTATTCCTTTAATTATTTGATTACATAATTTCTTTTTCAAAATACAAGTAGAAATGGAAATGCATCCTTTTTACATGTACAGAAGAGCTATTGGACTCTGAAAGGTCCAAGTGGCACAAACACTGCAGCCTGGACTAGCAGGAGAGCCTCGTTTTGCTCTGGATCTTGCAGAAAGTTGGTAGATTTTTTAGGGTCAATTTCATAAATGGGCCTGTTATAAACAGTGTACACCAAAGTGGGATAAGTAACCTTCCAAATCCAAAGAGACATATGTAGGATAAAATTCAAATGCCACTAGCTTTTTTCACCTTGAAGTAACTAACCTACAAGTCTGAACTACTGTTCGCTAACAACTGTACAGAGATATCAGGCTCCAGGATTAATCTCTTTGTTCAGAAATGTAATTTATAAAACTCATTCATGTTAACTGGCTATTCTGATTCACCAGGCCCTTTCATCATGATATTATTGATGTAGTGTTTGATCCATACATGCATAATAGATCCTTAGCCCTGTGTTGATTTATAATAGGAGTCAACAGCTAATTATAATAACTCTCTGATGTATACTGAGAATAACCATAATCTATACCAGCCAATAAGCAATTTAAATGAGAATGTAATAGGAATCCCAATCCTTGAAGATTTAAAAATTTAATGATAACATTATTGATTCCTTCAGGAATATAATAATTGCTCTTAGTTTACTATTTTAAAAAGCTGTGAATTGTCAGTGGTTCCTTATATCTAAATTGCTTTGACTCCCTGAATGGAAAAGGCAACATGAGAATTGTGTCAGTACTTAAAATATTTTAGACAGATTGTTTCTGGCCAATATGGCCAATACATATAGCAAATGTGTAACAAAGACTGGATATTTTCTACATAAGAAAAATAAATAACTGGACAAAATAAAATAAAAAGATGCTTCTTAATATATTTGATATGAGACAATAGAGTACAATCCTTGAGAGAGAGGAAACAAATGAAGCAAGCTCTGCAATTGCCTAAGTTGACTGATTTGAGAAAATTTCCAGGTAACAGAGCAAGAAGATGAAACCTAGGTAGAGCTTGTCATACTTTCCGTGTTGAGGAGACTTTGCTAGTCATCCAGGAAGAACACGACTTCTAGATTTCACAAGACAGTGTTGGAGATGAGAGTTGCAAAGGGAGACAACTCTAGAGATCTGTAGAAAGACCCTTCAAGTGTTCATCTGAGTACTCATCAATGCAAGTGTATGAAAACTAGTTGAGGCTTGGGTATGAATTACCCGAAAGGATTAGAATAAAAAATAACTTGAGGCCGAGCGTGGTGGCTCACGCCTATAATCCCAGCACTTTTGGAGGTCAAGGCGGGCAGATCATGAGGTCAGGATATCGAGATCATCCTGGCTAACAGAGTGAAACCCTGTCTCTACTAAAACCACAAAAAAATTAGCCAGACGTGGTGGTGGGCACCTGTAGTCCCAGCTACTCAGGAGGCTGAGGCAGGAGGATGTTGTGAACCTGGGAGGCGGAGCTTGCAGTGAGCCGAGATCACACCACTGCACTCCAGCCTGGGTGACAGAGTGAGACTGCGTCTCAAAAAAAAAAAAAAGTATCAAATTACTTCTCAGTGGCATAGATGTGCCCATAACAAAGGTTGAGAATATAAGACTACAGAAATATCCATCACCCAGGACTCAACAAGGTAAAATTCACAGTGTCTGTTGTCCAGTGAAAAATTATCAGATATGCAAATAGGCAAGAAAATACAATCCCTAATGGGGAGAAAATTAAATCAGTTGATGCTGATACAGATGTTAGAACTGGCATAAAAGGACACTAAAACAGTTACTACAACCTTATTTCATATGCTCATAAAGCTAGAGAAAAAGCTGAATATGTTAAATAATGACAAAAAAGATATAAAAATATAGTCAAACGTCTAAAGTTGAAAACTACGATGTCTGAGAGGAAAAAAGCACTGGATATTATAAACAGCAGATTACATATTGTAGAAAAAACAGTGAACTTAAGACATAGCAACAGAAATTGCTTAAAAAACACATAGGGAAAATACTTACTTAAAAAAATAAACACAGCATCAACAAGCCTTGGGACAACTTCAAACAACCTAATAACAATTGTAACTGGAGGCATGAAGGTTGTCAGGTAGGTGAAGGGAAGTGTTAGAAAAAATAATTGAAGATATAATATGAGAATTTCCAAATTTTCTGAAAACCATAAATCATGACTGCAAAAATGTTAACAAAACAAAATTTTATACATACATTATATGTATATAAAGCACAAACAAAATTTTATACGTACATCAAATATTTATAAATTTTATATATTAATTATATATATACACATGTATAATGTATCTTGGTGTATGTGTGTGTATACACACACACACACACACAGAGATACAGACACACACACCAAGCCACATCATAATCAAATTGGTTCAAACCAGAGGAAAACAAACACATTATGTCTAGAACAAAGGAAAGCATGATAGCAGGTTTTTTGTGGAAACAATGCAAGCAGTAAAACAACTGAGCAACATATTTAAGTAATTGAAAGAAAAAAACTTTCTACCTAGAATTATATACCCAGCCAAAATATCTTTGACAATAAAAGTTAAAAAAAAAAGTTGAAATAATTTGTCACCAGCAGGCCTGAATAACAAGAAATTTTAAAGTTTCTCCATAAGATGAGAAATTTTCTTTTTACTTAAGTTAATGTAAAAAACAATTGATGACTTATTCAAACATAATAATGTATTGTGGGGATTATAAAAATATAGAAGTAAAATATCTGACAGGAACTGTACAAAGACTGGGAGGGAAAAAAGGAAGTATATTAAGTTACTTATATGTGGGATGAAATAATAGTGCATGAAGTCAGGTTATGAAATTTAAGGTATATAAACTCTAAAAGGACCACTAAAGAAACATGACAAACTTATAGCAAACAAAGGAAATAAATAAAGTAAAATAAAACCACAAAAAATATTAAATTAAAAAAGGTAGAAAAAGGGGGCAAAAAGGCTGAAAAAGAGGGAGAGAGGAGCAAAGAACAGATAGAACAAATGGAAAATAAATAGAAAAATTTTAGATATGGAATCATCACATTAAATGTAAATGGAACAAAAATGTCAGATAATGCCAAAATAGATAAAATGCAAGACTCAACTATAGATGCCTACAAGAAATCTTTAAATAAGGCACACATATGTAAATAGTGAAATGACAGAAAATTATATATCATGATAACATTAATTTGAAAAAAGGTGGAGAGGCTACATTAATATCTGACAAAGAATATTTCAGAACAAAGAATATTACTAAACATTAAAGAAGGTAACTTTATAATGATAAAGGGATCACTTAAGAGGTCATGGCAAACCTAAATGTTTATGCAACTCGTAATGGAACCTCAAAATACATGAAACCATAATTGATAAAATTTCAAGGACAAAAACAAAAATTGACAATTATAATCAGGGATATTAACACACTTATCTCAATTAAATTGAGATCTCAAAAAATTACCTGGAAAATCAGTAGCTATATATAGGACTTGAGCAGTAGTATTAAATAGATTAACTTAATTGACATTAATAGAATACTCTATCAAAGAACAAGATAATACACCTTCTTTTTAAGTCATCATGGAATATAATATAATATAGGCCTTAAAAGAAATCTCAATAAATTTAAAAAGATTAAAGTCAGATAAAGTTTTTCTGACCAAAATTAAGTTGAAATTTATTAACAGATGTCTGGGAAATCCCTGGTACTTGAAAACTATATAACACACTTATAAGTAACCCGTTTGTCAAATATATTTTAAACCAAATAGAATATTTTTAAAAATCCCAGCATATGAAAATTTGTGGAATATTGCTTACTTGGTATTAGAGGGAAATTTGTAGCACTAAAGGCCGTTTTTATGTCTACATAAGTGTCTCAAATGAATGACCACAGCTTCCACCTTAGGAATCTAGAATACAAAAACAAGTGATACCTAATGTAAGAAGAAGAAAATAATGAATATTAAAGTGAAAATCAATAAAATGGAAGATGATTTAAAGATACAGAAAAATGATGAAACTAAACCAAATAGCCCTATACCTATTTGGGTATAGAGCTATTTGAATTTGCAGTTAAAACATATATATATAAGAAAACTCTGAATGACTTCATTACAACAAAAACTTAGAAAGATATAACGCCATTTCTATACAAACTTTTTCAGGAAATTGTTTAGGAAAGTATACATCCCAACTCATTCTATGAGTTCAGCAATGTCCTCTCTTAAAACCAAAGACATTACAATAATAGAAACTGCAGACAAATATTCTTTTTAAACATAAAATTGTACAAATAAAATGTATAAATATATTAAAAAGGGACTCGGCGTGGTGGCTTATGCCTGTAATCCCAACGCTTTTGGAGGCCAAGGCAGGTGGATCACCTGAGGTCAGGAGTTCGAGACAAGCCTGGCCAACATGGCGAAACCCCATCTCTATTAAAAATACAAAAGTTAGCCGGGTGTGGTGGTGGGTGCTTGTAATCCCAGCTACTTGGGAGGCTGAGGCAGGAGAATGGCTTGGACCCAGGAGGCGGAGGTTGCAGTGAGCCGAGATTGCACCACTGCACTCCAAGCCTGGGCAACAAGAGCAAAACTCCATCTCAAAAAAAAAAAAAAAAAAAAAAAGGATAGTACATCATGACCAAGTAAAGTTTATCTCAGGAATGCATGAACACTTTAGCATTAAAATATCAAGTAATAATAACTACAATATGAACAAATGAAATAAAGTAACACCACATGATTTTCTGAGAGATAGAGAAAAAGCATTTGACAACATCAAATACAAATTCCTAATGTAAAACTCTCAGCAAAAGTGTGAATAGAAGAGAATAATTCTCAACTTGATAAAGGGGCATCTTTGAGAAACCTACTGCTAGCCAACACCATCCTTACTAGTGAATGACTGAGTGTTTTTCCCTTATTATCAAAGGAATGTCAGGATTTCTTCTTTCACTACTTCTGTTAAACACTGTACTAGCCATTCCATGAAGTAAGACAAAGAAATATCAGTTGCTTAGATTGGAAAAAATGAAATATAACTATTATTTAAGATAATTTGATCATCTATATAAAAAAATTCTATGGAAGCTATGGAAAAAGATACTAGAACTAATATGTGAATTAATACATTTGCCACATGTAAAAGCAATATAAAATTTAATATTTATCTGTATACTAACAATGACCTATTCAGGAAATTAAATTAAAAATACCATTTAGAATAGCATAAAAATGTGATAAATTTGAGACAAAAATGACAAAAAATATATGAGACATATACCATGAAACCTACAAAACACTGAAAACAGAAATAAAAGATAACCTAAATGGAGAGATACATTGTGTTTATGAATTGAAAAACTCAGTATTGTTATAGTGTTAATTCTCCCCAAATGGATTTATAGATTCAGTGTGATTTCAATCAAAATTCTACTTTAAAATTAATTTGTACATTTAACATACAAGGAAGTGGAATTACCAAAATAAATTTTAAAAATAAGAAGATAGTTGGAAAATGACTACTCCTGATTCCAAAATTTATTATAAGGCTGAATTAATCAAGAGATAGATAAATATATTAATGAAATGGAGAGTCTAGGGCTAGACATATGCATACACGACAACTGATTTTCAACAAAAGTTCAAAGCTCCTTTAGTGGAGAAATGACAGTATATTTAAAGAATAATATGAAATAATTGGATAAGCATATGCAAAAAAATAAACTTAGATCTTTACTTCACACTACATAAAAGGTGTATCAAAATGAGTCATAGAATTAAATGTGTCATCTAAAATTATAAAACTTCTAGAAACAAGAATAGAAATATTTTTTGTAACTTTCATTTAATGAAAGGTATCAGATGTGTCAACAAAAGGACATCTATTAAATAAAAAATACATGAAGCTTCATAAAAATCACAAACTTCTGCTCTGAGACATGTCGAGAATGAAAAGGTAAGACACGGGCTCTGACAGCATTTTTGCAAATCACAGCAATAAAGTACTCATACTCAGAAATCTCAAAATTCAACAGTATGAAAACAAAGCAGTTTTCAAAATGGGCAAAGCGTCCCACCAAGGAAGACATACAGGGGACAAATAAACACGTTGAAAGATACGTTACATAATTAGTCATTTGGCAAATGCAAGTTAAAACCACACTTTGATATAATTACAGACCTATTAGATGGTCATTTCATACACCCGCATTGTGGGATTACAGAGAACAACCATCAAAACTGTTTCAAAGATACTTGCACTGCTTTGTGTAGTGTGCTCCTGCATCCTGTGATGAGGGTATTCCGGGCTTACCAGTCTGTTAGCTTTTGGATGTATGTGAATGAGTCCCACAAGATGTACTTCTTGCAATTTTTGTATCTTCTAAGTTTTGGGGGTTTTTTGGCTCCTTTTATTTATTTATTTATTTTTGACAGGGTAGTGGTCTTGCCCAGGCTGGAGCTGGAGTGGTAGTGCCACAGTCACAGTTCATTGCAGCCTTGATCTCCTGGGCTCAAGGGATCCTGCTGCCTCAGCCTCCCATGTAGCTAGGAATACAGTTGTACACTACTCTCCTACATTTTTTAAAGGAATTTCAAGCATCTCCATTGAGGTCAGGACATGCCAGTTATATTAAGTCAGGTTTTCACTCAATCAAACCATTGACTGTTAGGTGTTCAAGTTAGCACATTGATTTCAGAAACACTGGTAATGTTGCCTGCATTGATAAATTCAACCTAGTCTAAGATTATATTCCTTGCTTATTAGTCTAACATCCACAGATTCTTTTTTTTTACATCCATTTCCATGCTTTTGCTAAAACAAATTGCCAATAATATGTACACTTTTTGTGTAGATATTTTTTCCTCTAAGTTTTAATTTGAACTTTACTCCAGGAAAAGGCTGGAATTAGATTCTAGTTATAAATGTGAAAATAAAGCGGGGTGGTAAACTGGGACACAATTTTCTTGCTTTTGCAGAGTAAATGCTTTAGGCTTGGTCATTGCAGAAACTTCAAACAAAGTAAGGATGACCCATCAGCCAGGAGAGCAGTTGTTACTTCTTTCTGCTGGCAAGAGCTCAGTAGAATTTAGTGGTTGATAGTCGTTGGTTTGATCTAATCTAATCTTATAAATATTCTAATTCTCAGTTTATCCTTTTTCCCAGTTTCCCAAGTTCAGCTGGTATGTTGTAAATATTATTAATAGTCAATTGTTCAACTCATTTTGCCTTTTCAGTTCTGCTGCAATTGATAAAGCTTAATATTGAATGGTCTTGGATAAGGGCTTCAATCTTATCATTTTCATTCTTTAGGCCCCATACTCCATTATAAAAAAAGGAAGCCAGCACCAGAGTCCTAGAATTTCAGGATAAAAATTTTATTCAATCATAGCACCTATTGAATCAAGATTTATACTTCATAGGCACAGGAGTTCACAGATAATAATGCACTATTTTGCCACTGTAGGTCAGGGACTGTTGTCATCCTATTCTTCAATTGTAGCTACTCCGCAGTATTCAGATCCATCCATATCAGATTAACAATCCTAGATTCCTACCATTGAATGTCTAATACCTGCAATGACTTTACAGGATCAATATCCTTTAGGTAATTTCGGAAGCTGCAAAAAACTGGTAATTTGCTGGCCAGTTTTTTTAAAAAAGGGAGTTCATTAAAGAATACTGGATATCTAACATGATTATTAGGAAGATTAGAGGAAAAAGAAAACAAAATTTGAGGCTAAACTTGTAGATAAATATCTAAAACTATGCTGCAAAACTTACTTCATAGGAAAATGATTTCTGGGGCTTCCTCTCAAAAGTAAATGTCAAGAAATCAACTTACCACAATCTTCTATTATTGCTACCAGTACCAATGTCACCTCTGGATGGCAAATCTAATCTTACGACCTCTACTTTCAAGTTTGGAATTCCATATTTCAGGTTTACAGAATGGAAAATGGCATATGATATGATTAATAAACCTTTGAAACATGAGCAAATACTTCAAACATGGTTAGGAAAAATAAACTTTTGCCACCCTAGTCCCCAGAGCTCACTCACAATTCTCATTTATAAAGTTAAAAACTGTACTGGGTTCTTGTATTTCCTTCTATAATTTTGTATACAATTAAACACATTTTAAAACATGGTAGGGTCATATCATTAAAAAAAAAAAAAGATAGTTTTGCCCATAAATACACCATATTTACCCTACAGATGATCCACTCTATTTTTCTACAAGTAAATAGGATTTCCTTATCATACGTGTATTCTTAATTTAGTCCAAAAGTTGTAGAATTTAAGGCTATGACAGAAATAGAGAACTAGTTATCACCTAGAGATCCTGTATTTTAAACCAGTGATAATATGCAATTGGACTTGGTGTTGTTTCCCTTTTGTAAGAGTAGGAACATATTTTCAACTGTCTGAAACTTGAAAATATTATGTTATAAAAGGAAGGGAGCACATAACTATTGAGTAATCAAAAGAATGGGCTATAATGGGTACTTGTCATATTTTGGCCAGTTAAGTTCTGAACTACCTTCCTGTTTAGAGAAAACCTTTGTTATATTGGTGTTAGTGAGTGGAGAGAGCATAATCCTTCCTCTTACTCCCTGGAGCTATGCTTTAGAAACATAACTTAGGCTCAGCCAATCATTTGCTCCTGATGTGACTTAGAAATTTGAGAGTGCTTAAAAGACATAGGAAAATTTGGAATTTATTCACAGTGACAGAGATGGAGTTGAGATGTTGTTGATCACAGCAGGAAATGTCATCATAAGAATTTTGTAAATTAAGATTTAATAAGTTCATGTGGATAAACCACTTAGAACACTGCCTTCCACAGAGCAGATCCGAGGTAAGTGTTTATTATTAATAAGTGAAAGAATATTTCAGGTTTTACCGAAACTATAATTAAAAGCATTTTACCAGCCTAGGGATTCAAATTTAAAATCTCTCCTTGTTACAGTAATTTTATGCCTTTGTAGCTTAGTTTGTATTTCCTTGCATGTGAAATAAATATTTTATTAAATTGGATGTTCACATTAACCAAATAAGTCGAAGTATAACTAACCTTCAGTAATTTACTCTTGTGAAGGTCACCACATGATTTATCACTTTGGACGTTTTGTGAGTTTTGAAGGTAGACTTGCAATAATGCACACAGCACTAGTGCAAAACATAGACAACTTTGCTCCATTAATCATCTCACTGGGAAGAAAATAAGAGCTGGTGTGTGGTTCTTAATAACCGCAAAGCCAAATGTAATAAGTCTGGTTACCCAGATGTAGCTGATCTGTTCAATTTATTTCACCACATTTAGCTCCTGACCTAATTGGAGTCAGTTCTGGAATATTGTGCAATGCCTTAGGAAGTCCAGGTTGGGGAGTGCTGGTCGCATAGTACACACCATCTACTGCTTTGTATTTTGTTTCTAGGATTTCTGGAATTCAGTGTATTTGAGTACTGCCAAAGTGTGTCCTCAATTAAGATAAATATATTTTATTCTTTCTTTCTCTCTCTTTCTCTGTTTATCTCTCTTTTCCTCTCTATGTGAATAGTAAAATTTTTTTTACTTTTTCTTATATGTATTTTATATATATATATATATAATTTCAACAGCTTTTGAGTACAAGTGGTTTTTGGTTACATGGATGAAATTTACAGTGGTGAAGTTGGAGACTGTAGTGCACCTGTCACCTGAGTAGTGTACATTGTACCCAATATGTAGTTTTTTTATCCATCACCCCCTCCCTCTCCACTCTGAGTCTCCAGTGTCCATTATACCACTCTGTATGCCTTCGTGTATCCATGGCTTAGCTCCCCATTATCAATGAGAACATACAATATTTGATTTTCCATTCCTGAATTATTCCACTTAGAATGATGGGTTCCAGCTCCATCCAGGTTGCTGCAAAAGACATGATTTTATTCTTTTTTATGACTGAGTAGTATTCCATGATGTATATATACCACATTCTCTTTATCCAATCAGTTGATGGACACTTAGGTTGGTTCCGTATCTTTGCATGTGTGAAGTATGCTGAGATAAACATGTGTGCAGGTGGCTTTTGATATAACTTCTTTTCATTTGGGTAGATACCCAATAGTGGGAATGCTGGATCGAATGGTAGATCTACTATTAGTTCTTTGAGAAATCTGCATATTGTTTTCCATAGCGATTGTGCTAATATACATTCCCACCAACAGTATATAACTGTTCCCTTTTCACCACATTCATGCCAAACTTGATAATTTTTTGAAGTTTCATTAATGGTAATTCTGGCTGGAGTACGGTTTTATGTCATTTTGGTTTTAATTTGCATATTTCCCTGATGATTAGTGATGATGAGTATTTTTTCATATGGTTGTTGGCCATTTGTATATTTTCTTTTGAGAAGCATCTATTCATGCCATTTGTCCACTTTTTGATGAAGTTATTTTTTTTCTTGCTGATTTGTTTGAATTCCTTGTAGGTTATGGATATTAGTTCTCTGTTGGATGTATAGTTTGAAAATATTTGCTACCATTCTGTGGGTTGCCTGTTTACTCTGATGATTATTTATTTTGCTGTGCAGAAGTTTTTTAGTTTAATTAGGTCCCATTTATTTTTGTTTTTGTTGCATTTGGTTTGGGGATCTTAGTAACACATTCTTTGCCTACACCAGTGCCCAAAAGTGTTTTTCCTACGTTCTCTGCTAGACTTTTTATGGTTTCGAGTCTTAGAGTTAAGTCATTGATCCATACGGTGTTGACTTTTTTAGATGGTGAGCGATAGGGATCCAATTTCATTCTTCTGCATGTGGCTATCTTGTTTTCCCAGCACTATTTATTAAACAGGATGTCCTTTCCACAGGTTATGTTTTTGTATGCTTTGTCAAAGATCAGTTGGCTTTAAGTATTTGGCTTTTTTCTGGGTTCTCTATTCTGTTCCATTGGTCTATGTATATACCTTGATGCCAGTGCCATGCTGTTTTGGTTACTACAGCCTTGTAGTATAATTTGAAGTCAGGTAATGTGATGCCTCCACATTTGTTCTTTTTGCTTAGGAATGATTCAGCTATTTGGGCTCTTTTTTTGGTTCCATATGAATTTTAGGATATTTTTTCTAATTCTGTGAAAAATGATGTTGATATATTGAGAGGAAATGCATTAAATATGTACATTGCTTTTGGCAGTATGGTCATTTTCATGATATTGATTCTTGTGGTCCGTGAGCGTGGGATACATTTCCATTTCTTTGTGTCATCTATGATTTCTTTCAGTAGTGTTTTGTAGCTGATCTTGCAGAGATCTTTTACCTCCCTGGTTATGTGTATTTGTAGGTATCATTTCTTTTGCAGCTATTGTAGAAGGGATTGAGTTGTTGATTTGATTCTCAGGTTGGTTGTTGGTGGTGAATAGCAGTAATAACTGATTTCTATACATTGATTTTGTCACCTGAGACTTTACTGAATTCATTTATCTAATCTAGTAGTCTTTTGGTGGAGTCTTCAGGATTTTCTAGATGTATGACTGTATCATCAGCAAACCGGGATAGTTTGACTTCCTCTTTTCCAATTTGGGTACACTTTATGTCTTTCTCTTGACAAATCTCTCTGACTAGGACTTCTAGTCATATGTTGAATAGAAGCAGTGAAAGTGGGCATTCTTGTCTTATTCCAGTTCTTAGAAGGGATGCTTTCAACTTTTCTTCATTTTGTATGATGTTAGCTATGGGTTTGTTTTATACAGCTTTATTATTTTGAGGTATGTTTCTTCTATGCCTAGTTTTTTGAGGGTTTTTATCAGAAAAGGATGTTGGATTTTATTGAATGCTTTTTCTGGTTCAATTGAGACGATGATGTTATTTTTGTTTTTAATTCTGTTAATGTGATGAATCACATTTATCGACTTTTGTATGTTGACCCATCCTGAGATGACAACCACTTGATTATGGTGAATTACCTTTTTGATGTCCTAGTATTTTGTTGAGGGTTTTTGTATCTGTGTTCATCAGGGACATTGGTCTGTAGTTTTACTGTTGTTGTTGTTATGTCCTTTCCTGGCTTGGGTACCAGGGTAATATTGGGTTCATAGAATAAACTGGGGAGGAGTCCCTCTTTCTCAATATTTGGAAATAGTTTCAGTAGATTTGGTACCATTTCTTCTTTGAATGTCTGGTAGAATTTCGCTGTTGTTCCATTTGGCTCTGGCCTTTTTATTTTTGGAAATGTTTATATTAATGATTCAATCTCACTGCTTGTTATTGGTCTGTTCAGGATTTCTATTTCTTCCTGATTCAAGCTGTGAGGCTTGTATGTTTCCAGGAATGTATCCATTTCCTATAAAATTTTGATTTGTATGCATAGAGGAGGTCATGGTAGACTTGAATGATCTTTTGTATTTCTGTAGTCTCGGTTGTAATGTCTCCATTTTTTTCTGATTGTGCTAATTTGAAACTTCTCTCTATTTTTTTTTTGTTAATCTACATAATGGTATATTGACTTTATTTACCTTTTCAAAGAACCAAATTTTTGCTTTATTGTTCTTTTGTACTTTTTTGGTTTGGTTCCATTTAGTTCTGCTCTAATGTTTGTTATTACTTTTCGTTTGCCAGCTTTGAGTTTGGTTTGTTCTTATTTCTCTCATTTCTTGAGGTATGATGCTAAGTTGTCAATTTGTGAGCTTTCAGACTTTTTGATGTAGGCATTAAGCACTATACACTTTTCTCTTAGTGCTGCTTCTGCTGTATACCAGAAGTGTTTATAACTTGTGCCACTACTATCATTCATTTCAAAAGATTTTTAAATTTCCATTTTGAGTTCATTTTTAACCTAAAAATCATTCAAGAGCATATTGTTTAATTTCTGTGTATTTGTATAGTTTTGAGTATTCCTTTTGGAGTTGATTTCTAGTTTTATTCCACTGTGGTCTGAGAAAATAGTTGATATAATTTTGATTTTAAAAAATTCTTGAAACTTCTTTTGTAGCCTATAGTATGGTCTATCTTGAAGAATGTTCCATGTGCTGATGGGAAGAATGTATATTCTGCAATTAATAAGTAGAATGTTCTGTAAATACCTGTTAGGTCCATTTGTTCTAGATTGCAATTTAAGTCCAGTGTTTCTTTGTAGATTTTCTGTCTTGATTATCTGTCTAGTGCGGTTGGTGAAGTGTTGAAGTCCCCCACTATTATTGTGTTACTGTCTATCTCTTCTTGTAGGTATAGTAGCAATTGCTTTATGAGTCTGGGATCTCCAGAGTTAGGTGCATATATATTTAGGATTGTAATATCTTCTTGCTGAATTGATCATTTTATCATTATAAAATGACCTTATTTGTCTTTTTTTACTGTTGTTCTTTTAAAGTCTGTTTTATCTGATATATGAATAGCTACGCCTGCTGACTTTTGGCTTCCATTTGCATGAAATATCTTTTTCTTTTTCCATGCCATTACCTTGAATCTAAAATAATTGTTATGTGTTAGGTGTGTCTCCTGAAGACAGAAAATGTTTGGTTTGTAATTTTTTATCCATTCTGGAAATATGTATCTTTTAAATGGAGCATTTAGAACATTTACATTCAATGTTAATATTGAGATGTGAGGTACTGTTCCACTCATCATGTTGGTTGTTATCTAGGTACTTTGTTCCCTTCATTTTGTTATTATTTTATAGAATCTGTGAGTTTCATGCTTTTAAGAGGTTCTGTTCTGGTGCATATCAACCTTCTGTTTCAAGCTTTAAAACTCCTTTTAACATTTCTTGTAGGGCTGACTAATTTGTAGTGACTAATTTCCTCAGCATTCGCTTGTCTGAAAAACAATGTATTTTTTCTTCTTTTATGAAATTAGTTTTGCTGGATACAAAATTCTTGGTTGGCAGTTATGCTGTTTAAGAAGACTAAAGATAGGACCACAATCTCTTCTGGCTGGTAAACTTTCTGCTGAGTACTTTTTTATATTTATGAAAGAAAGTAATATATTACCATTAGATGAATTCTAAAATTTGTCTCAATTTTTATACTAAAGAGTATACTCTTTGTTTTATAGATGAAGAAGCTGAAATCTAAAATTGGTAGTGACTTGTCCAAGGTCAGATGCATAATAAATGGCAGAAATGTACTAAAATCTAGATTTTGATGCCATAACTAATATACCTTTCACAATAGTTACTCACTTTGTTGCCTCGTAACAGTGGACACTTTATAGCTCATCACAATGAAGAGTAATTTGAACATCCTTGGATTTCCAATTCTACTTTTTGACTCCAGTAGCAATAAAAACTGATATCATTTTATAGTAAAAAACACTATAGACAAAGTTCAATGAGCCCTGATAGCTCCTATTTGTCAATTTTAATGTAGATTTATTATGAATATGATTGCCCTAATGAATATCTGTTCATCGTTGTCAAAGCCACATAATGAAGAGCCTGTAATGATTTGGACATTAAGCTGAATCCATGTTCAATGAACATGTCTAATTCATGTTAATACAAACTGCATCAGTAGAGTTGGAGCCATGGATTTTCGATAAAGCATGAACTAAAGCCAGTATTTAAATTTTTAAACATAATTTGTTTATGTAATTGTATAATGTGCCTTTTTCTTATAAACTATAACTATTAACTTGTTCATTTTTTGAATGTATACCTAAAAAAGCATTTGCCACATGCAAGACAGGATTTGTAAGAATAATATTATTAAGCATTATTCTAAAGTTATATTTTACTACTCTTCCCAGTTTAAGGATATAGTGAGTACTAATTTTTTTCCTGTAAATTTTGTTTTAGCATTTTGGGATATTTCTACTCACAAATATTTACTTCAATAATTATGTCCTTATGTATTTTCTGTTAGTTTTCTGTGACTCAACTCTTTAAATTTCTAAACTTAAGAACATTTTGAGAAAACCACAATTTTCAATTTTATAAAGATAAGCACCTGCTTGTTTGTAAGCTTATGAAAATCTTATACAAAACTTTTTGCTTGGCGGAGATGTGGAGCAAGATGGCAAGTAGAATCCTTGACTGATCATTGTCCCTGTGGGAATATCACATTGAACAACCCCCCCCACACACACAAAAAAGCACTTTCATAGGAACCAGAAATCAGGTGAGTAGTCCAAGTACCTGGTTTTAACTTCATATCACTGATATAGTCACTTAAAAGAGTAAGAAAGAGAGTCTTGACTTACCAGTACCAATCCTTTCCCATCCCCCTGACAGTGGTTGGTTGTTGTGGAGACAGAATCTTTGTGCTTGGGGAAGGGAGAGCACAATGATGGTGGGATTTTGGCATTGAAACTCAGCGTTGCCCTGTCAGAACAGTAGTACCAGGCAGAATTCAGTTGTCTCCCACAGAAGGAGCATTTGGACCAGTCCTAGCCAAAAGGGAATCACCCAACTCAGTGGTCAGAATTGATTTCTGGAAAGCCTTGCCACAATGTGCTAAAGTGTGCTGTGATCCTAAATAAACTTGCCAGGCAGTCTATGCCACAAGGTCTGCAATTCCTGGGAAAGTCCAGGTGCTAAGCTGGGCTCAGAGCCAGTGGTCTTGTGGCGCACATAACCCATTGAGACACCAGCTGGGACAGACAAGGGAGTTCTTGCACCACCCATAACCCAACCCAAGGCAGTGCTGCTTGCAGCTCCAGGAGTTACTCTTTCCTTCTGCTTGAGGAACAGAGAAAGGAGAGTAAAAAGGGCTTTGTCTTACAACTTAGAAATCAGCTTAATCACAGTAGGATAGGACACCAGGCAGAGTCCTGAGGCCCCAATTCTAGGCCCTAGTTTATTGACAATATTTTTATACACACACTGGGTCAGAAGGAAATCTGCTGCCTTGAAGGGAATTACCCATCCCTGGCAGCATCATCGCTTACTAACTAAAGAGATTTTGGGCCCTGAGTAATCAGCAGCAGTACCCAGGAAGTACTCATGGTAGTACTTGAGTGAGACTAAGAGACATGCCAGATTCAGATGTGACACAGAACATTTTCAGCTGTAATGGCTATGGGGAGAGACGCCTGCTTGAGAAAAGAGGAGCAAGAGTAAAGGGGAATTTGTCTTGAAGCTTAGGTATCAGCTTGGCAACAGCGGGGTAGAGCAAAAAGGGAACTCTTGGGGTCTCTGATTCCAGGACTTAGCTCTTGAGTGGCATTTCTGGGCCACCTTGGACCAGAAGGGAGCCCACTTCCCTAAAAGGAGAGTACAAGGCCTGGCAACATTCACCATAAGCTTAACGAAGAGCCCTATGGCCTTCAGTGGACATTGGTGTTAGCCAGGAATACTCACCATAGCTCAGGGGCACTGGTGGTCATGGAGAGAGACTCCTCCGCTTGTGAAAGCGGAGGGAAGAGTGGGAAAGAATTTGTCTTATGGCTTGGATGCCACCTCAGCTGCAGTAGAATAGAGTGCCAGGTAGAGTCCTAAGATTTCTGACTGCAGGCCCTGGCTCCCAGATGGCATCTCTGGACCTGCTCAGTGTCAGGAAGAACTTGTCACCCTGAAGGAAAGGATACAAGCCTGGCTAGCTTTGCCACTTGGTGATTGTAGCTTCCTCAGGCCTTGAACAAACATAAGTGGTAGTGAGGCAGTGATTACTGCAGACCTTAGGCAAGAACCTGTGCTGTGCTGGCTTCAGTTCTGACCCAGCACAGTCCCAGTGGTGGTGGTCACAGGGGTGCTTATGATACAACTCCACCAGCTCCAGGAAGCTCACCACAGACAGAGAGTCAATTTTTTTTTTTTTTTTTCATGCGGGGAGAAAGTAAGGGGAGAGAGTCAATTTTTTTTTTTTTTTTTTTTTTTTTTTGTGCGGGGAGAAAGTAAGGGAAGAGAACAAAAGTTTCTACCTGGAATTCAGAGAAATTGTTTGGATTATATCCACGACCACAAAGGCAATACCTCTACGGGTCTGCAAGATCCACAGTGTTACTGGGCTTGGGGTAATTCTGGGCTTTCTCTAATGCAGAAATGGCTTCAGTGACCAAAAACTTAGATCACAAAACCCAAGTCACTTTGAATACCTGGAAAACCTTTTCAAGAAAGGAAGGCATAAACAATCCCAGACAATGAAGACTATAATAAATATAATAGCTATACTTATATCAGACAAAATAGATTTCAGGACAAAAACTATGAAAAGAGACAAAGAAGACAATGATATAATGATAAAAGGGGTCAACTTAGCAACAGGATATAATAATTTTAAATATATATGCACCCAACACTGGAACACCCAGATAGATAAAGCAGATATCAGAACTAAAGAGACAGATAGGCCCTAATACAATAATAGCCAGAGATTTCAACACCCTACTTCAGCACTGATTATTATCCAGACAGAAAATCAATAAAGAATCACTGGACTTAATCCGCACTATTGACCAAATGGAACTAATAGATATTTACAGAACATTTCACCCAATGGCTACAGAATATGCATTCTCGTCCTCAGCAAATGGATCATTCTCAAGGATAGACCATAAGTTAGGCCACAAAACAAGTCTTAAAATATTCAAAAAAATTAAAATTATATTAAGTATCTTCTCTGACCACAATGGAATAAAACTAGAAATCAGCCAAAAGAGGATTTTGGAAATTATGAAAACATTTGAAAATTGAATAATACACTCCTGAATGACCAGTGTGTCAATGAAGAAATTACAAACAAAATTTAAAAAATTTCTTGAATCAAATAATGATAGAAATAACATCCTAAAACCTGTGTGATACAGTGATAGCACTAAGATGAAAGTTTATAGTTATAAGCACCTACATCTAAAAAGTAGAAAAATTTCAAATAACATATTAATGCATCATAAAGAGCTACTAGAAATCAAAAGGAAACTAAACTCAAAATTAGTAGAAGCAAATAAATAATAAAGATCACAGCAGATAATCAAATTGAAATGAAGAAAACAATAAGAAAGCTCAATGAAATGGAAAGTTGGATTTTCAAGAGGTAAATGAAGCTGACAAACCTTTAGTCAGGCTCTATTAGTTCATTCTTGCATTGCTGTAAAATAAACCTGAGATTGGGTAATTTATTTAAAAAAGAGGTTTAATTGGCTAACAATTTCATAGGCTGTATAGGAAGCATGATGCTGGCCATCTGTTTGGCTTCTGAGGGGGCCTCAGAAAACTTACAATTATGGTGGAAGGTGAAGAGGAATCAGGCTTGTCTTACATGGCCAGAGCAGGAGAAGGAGAGAGAGTGGGGAGGTGCCACACACTTTTAAAGAAGCAGGTGTCATGAGAACTCACTGAATATACAGTACCAAGGGGGGATGGTGCTAAACCATTTATGAGAACTCTACCCTCATTATACAATCCCCACTTCCAACACTGGAGATTACAATTAGACATGAGATTTCGACAGAGACACAGATCAAAACAATATCATTCACCTCTGGCCCTTCCAAAATCTCATGTTTTGTTCATATTGCAAAATACAATCATGCCTTCCCAACATTCCCCCGAAGTCTTAACTCATGCCAGCATTAATTAAAAGTCCAAATTACCAAATTTCATCTGAGACAAGGCAAGTCCCTTCTGACTATGGGCTTGTAAAATCAGAAACAAGTTAGTTACTTCCATGATAAAATGGAGGTACAGGCATTGGGTAAATACTCGTGTTCCAAAAGGGAGAAATTGGCCAAAAGAAAGGAGCAACAGGCCTCATATGAGTTTGAAATCCAGCAGGGTGGTCATTACATCTTAAAGCTCCAAAATAATCTCCATGGACTTCATGTCTCACATACAGGGAACACTGATGCAAAGAATGGGCTCCCAAGGCCTGGGGCAGCCATGCCCCTGTGGTTTTGCAGGTGCCAGCCCCTGTGGCTGCTCTCATGAGTTGTCATCGAGTGCCTGCAGCTTTTCCAGGCTCATGGTGCAAACTGACAGTGAATCTACCATTCTGGGGTCTGGAGGATAGTAGTCCTCTTCTCACAGCTCCACTGGGCAAGTGACCCAATGGGGCCTCTGTGTGGGGTCTCCAACCGCACATTTTTCCTCCACAGTGTCCTATTAGTGCTTCTCAATGAGGGTTCCACCCCCATAGCAGGCTTCTGCCTGGACATCCAGCCTTTTTCATACATCCTTTCAAATCTAGGCAGGCTCTAAAGCCTCAACTCTTGCACTCTGTGCACCTGCAGGCTTAACACCATGTGGAATCCTCCATAGATTATGACTTGCACCCTTTGAAGCATCACCCCAAGGTATACCTGGGCCCCTTTTAGCCAGGGCTGGAGCTGGTGAAGCTGGAAAGCAGAGTGCAGCATCTTGAGGCTGCACAAGACAGCAGGGCCTTAGGCCTGGCCCACAAAACTATTCTTCCCTCCTAGGCTTCTGGGCCTGTAATGGGAGGAGCTGCTGCAAAGGTCTCTGAAATGCCTTTGAGGGCTTCTTCCCATTGTCTTGGCTGTCAGTATTTGCCTTCCTTTTAGTTATGCAAATTTCTTTAGCCTTCTTGAATTTCTCCTTAGAAAATAGATTTTTATTTTCTACTACATCTCCAGGCTGCAAATTTTCCAAACTTTTATGCTCTGTTTCCCTTTCATTTTTATTTTTATTTTATTATACTTTAAGTTCTAGGGTACATGTGCACAATGTCCCTTTTAAACATAAGCTCCAGTTTCAAGTCAATTCTTTGCTCATGCATATGAAGATAGGTTTTTAGAAGCAACCAGGCCACATTTTGAATACTTTGCTGCATAGAAATTTCTTCCACCAGATAGTCTAAATTGTTATCTAAAGTTCAAAGTCCCACAGACCCCTAGGGCAGGGGCACAATGCCTCTAGGCTCTTTGCACAACAAAAATAACTTTTCCTCTAGTTCCCAAAATGTTTCTCATTCCTGTGTGAGACCTTCTCTGCCCAGACTTTATTGTCCACATTACTATCAGCATTTCTGTCACAACCATTTAACCAATCACAAAGGTTCCAAAATTTCCCTCATCTTCCTGTCTTCTTCTGAGCCCTCCAACTCTTCCAACTTCTGCCCATTACCCTGTTCCAAAGCTGCTTCCACATTTTCAGGTATATTTACAGTATATTTATAGTATAGTATATTTATAGTAACGTTCCACTTCTCAGTACCAATTTCCCATATTAATTAATTCTCACAATGCTATAAAGAAATACCTGAGACTGGGTAACTTATAAAGAAAAGAGGTTTAATTGGTTCATGGTTTCACAGGCCTTACAGGAAGCATGATGCTGGCCATCTGTTTGGTTTTGGAGGAGGCCTCAGGAAATTTACAATCATGACAGAAGGTGAAGGGGAGACAGGCTTGTCTTACATGGCCAGAGCAGGAAGAGGAGAGTGTGGAGGTGCTACCAACTTTTAAACAAGATCTCATGAGAACTCACTCACTATATAGTATCAAGGGGGAATGGTGCTAAACTATTTATGAGAACTCTGCCCCTACCAGGTCCCACCTCCAACATTGGGGGTTATAATTTGACATAAGATTTGTGTGGAGATGCACATTGATACCATATCACAGGCTAACTAAGAAAAAAAGAAAATCTAAATAAATAAAATCAGAGAAGAAAAAGGAGATATTACAACTGATACCACAGAAATTCAAAGGATCATTAGAGGCTACTATGTGCAAGTATATGCCCATAAGTTAGAAAACACAGAAGAAATGATAAATTCCTAAACAAACACAACCTACCAACATTGAACCATGAAGGAATTCAAAACCTGAATAAATCAGTAACAAGAGTTTGAAGCCATAATAGAAGGTCTTTCAACAAAGGAAAGCCTGGGACCCAATGGATTCACTGCTGAATTTTACTAAACATTTAAAGAAGAACTATAAAAATCCTACCCAACTATTCTGAAAAATAGAGGAGGGAATATTTCCAAACTCATTCTAAAAGGCCAGTATTACCCTGATACCAAAACCAGACAAGAACATATCAAAAAAAGAAAACTATAGGACAATACCTCTGATGAACATTGATGCAAAATTTATCAACAAAATACTAACAAACTGAATTCCACAACAAAGTGAAAAGATTATTCATCATGACAAAGCAGAATTTGTCCCAGGGATATATTAAATTAGCCATATGTATATATACGTAGTATTTTGTAGTTGATTTCTTGCACACAGTTGATATTTGTTACAGTCTGTTCTCATAGACTATAACTACCTGAGACTACCTGAGACTGGGACATTTACGAAGAAAAGAGGTTTAATTGACTCACAATGCTGCAGGCTGTACAGAAGGCATGGTTGCGATGGCCTCAGGAAACCTACAATCATGGTGGAAGGGTGAAGGGGAAGCAAGCACTTTCTTTACATGGCAGAGCAGGAGGAAGAGAGCAAAGGAGAAAGTGTTATGCACTTCTAAACAAAAGATCTCATGAGAACTCACTCACTATTATGAGAACATCAAGGGGATGATTTGTCCCCATGATGCAATCACCTCCCACAAGGTTCCTCCTCCAACACATGGGAATTACAATTCAACATGAGATTTGGGTGGGGACACAAATCCAAACCATATCATTCCACCCTTGACCTTTCTAAATCTCATGTCCTTCTCATTTCAGAACACAATCATGACTTCTCAACAGTCCTCCAAAGTCTTAGCTCATTCCAGGAGCTAAGTCCAAGGTCTCATCTGAGACAAGGCAAGTCCCTTCTGTCTGTGAGCCTGTAAAATAAAAACCAAGTTAGATACTTCCAAGATACAATGTGGATACAGGTAAATGCTCCCATTTGGAAATGAAAAAATTAGCCAAAACAAAGGGGCTACAGGCTCCATGCAAATCCAAAACCCAGTAGGACAGTCGTTAAATCTTAAAGCTCCAGAATAATCTTCTTTGGCTCTGTGTCTCACATCCAGGCCACACTAATGCAAGGGGTGGGTACCCAAGGCCTTGGGAAGCCCCTCCCCTGTGGCTCTGCAGGGTACAGCCTCCATGGCTGTTTTCACTGGTTGTCCTTAAGTGCCTGTGGCTTTTCCAGGTGCATAGTGCAAGCTGTCAGTGGAGCTACCATTCTGGGGTCTGGAGGATGGTGGTCCTCTTATGACAGCTCCACTGTGTCACATAAGCAGTGTCCCAGTGAGGACACTGTGCGGAGTCTCCAGCCCCACATTTCCCCTCTGCACTGCCATAGTAGAGGTTCTTTGTGAGTGCTCTGCCCCTGTAGCAGACTTCTGCCTGGACATCCAGGCATTTCCATGCATCCTCTGAAACCTATGTGCAGGCTCCCAGGCCTCAATTCTTGTGTCTGTGCACCCACAGGCCCAAGACCATGTGCAAGCCACCAGGGCTTGGGGCTTGAACCCTCTCAAGCAATGGCCCAAGCTGTACTTTAGTGCCACCCCCCCCCCCCACTTTTTTTTGAGATGGTGTTTTGTTCTTGTCACCCAGGCTGGAGTGCAATGGCATCATCTCAGCTCACTGCAACCTCTGCCACCTGGGTTCAAGTGATTCTCCCACCTCAGCCTCCTGAGTGGCTGGGATTACAGGTGCCTGCCACCACGCCCAGCTAATTTTTTTTTTGTTTTTGATAGAGATGGGGTTTCACCATGTTGGCCAGGCTCTTCTCAACTCTTGAACTCAGGAGATCCATCCACTTCGGCCTCCCAAAGTGCTGGGATTACAGGTGTGAGCCACTGTGCCCAGCCCTACTTTGGCCCCTTTTAGCCATGGCATCTGGAGCTGGAGCAGATAGGACATAGGGTACCATGTCCCAATGCTGCATAGAACAGTAGGACTCTGGGTCTGGCCCATGAAACCATTTTTCCCTCCTAGGCCTCCAGGTCTGTGATGGGAGGGGTTGCTGTGAAGGTCTCTGAAACACCTTGGAGTCATTTTCCCCATTTTCTTGTCTATTAATATTTGGCTCTTCTTTACTCATGAAATTTTCTGCAGCCTTGAATTCCCACCAGGAAAAGGGTTTTTATTTTCTACCACATGGCCAGGCTGCAAATTTTCTAAAGTTTTATGCTTTGCTTTTCTTTTAAATATGTGTTCCAGTTTCAGACCATCCTCTTGGGAATGCCTATGAGCATACCCTGTTAGAAGCAGCCAGGCTACATCTTGAACACTTTGCTGCTTAGAAATTTATTCCACCAGATACCCTCAATTATCTTACTCAAGTTCAAAGTTCCACAGATCTCTAGAGCAGGGGCATAATGCCACCAGTCTCTTTGCTAAAGCATAGCAAGAGTGGCCTTTACACAGGTTCCCAATAAATTCTTCATCTCCATCTGAGACTACCTTAGTCTGAACTTCACTATTCATATCACTATCAGTATTTTGGTCACAACCATCCAAAAAGTCTCCTGGAAGTTCCAAACTTTTCCTCATCTTCCTGTCTTCTTGTGATCCCTCCAAATGATTCTAACGTCTGCTCATTACCCAGTTCTGCTGTTGCTTCCACATTTTCAGTTATCTTTGTAGAAATGCTTCACTTCTGGTACCAATTTTCTGTATTGGTCCATTCTCACGCTGTTATAAGGAAACACCTGAGAGGCTGAGGAGGGAGGTTCACTTGAGCCTGGGGGGTCAAGGCTGCAGCAAGCTGTGATCATGCCACTGTATTCCAGCCTGGGCAACATAGCGAGATCCCATCTCTAAAGAAAATAAAAAGGAGGTTCCTATGTTACACTGTATGGACATGCTGGAGTTTTAAAAAATCTATTTCCTAGTGGAATCTGGTTGTTTCCAGTTTTGGCCAATTACAAATAAAATCGCTATAAATATTTGCAGAGCAGCCAATATAGGTTTTCATTTCACTTTTCATCAGAGAAGCATACAATCATCAAAGGGGAAATTAAAACCACAATGAGATACCCCATCATACCTCATATAAAGGCTAAATATTTTAACTGATAATGCCAAGGGCTGACAAGGATGAAAAACTACTGGAACTCTCTTATCTTGGTGGTAAATTTCAATCTAGAGTGGGCTTGCCAGATCATGTGATAAGGATATGATTAATTTTATAATAAACTGTCAAATTGTCTTCTAGGTGGCTGTACTATTTGCAGTCTCACCAGCAAGACTAAGGTTTCTCCTTGTTTTGCATCCTTGCCAGGAAATGTATAGTTTGTTTTGACATTCTGAGTAAGAGGTTGTATAGTATCTCACTGTGGTTTTAATTTGCATTTTTCCAATGACGGTGGTTTTAATTTGCATTTTCCCAATGACTATTCTATCCTTTTTCATTTAACACAAAATGGTAACCACTTTCCTATGTCATTCAACAGCCTATGCCACTACTCTTTGAAAACGTTCCTTTTAAAAGGCTGAAAAATATAATGATGGGATGTGTCATAATTTATAAAACCATTCTTCTACCATTAGATATTTGTTATTTCCAATTTTTCACAAGAACAAAATTACACTGTGATTATAAAGCTTTGATTCTATCTCTATTTCCTTACAAGTTTCTTAGAAAAGGTCAAAAGGTATATGAACTTTTGTTTCTCGATGCATTTTGACAAATTGCTTTCTAAAAAGTTATACAAGTGTACTTTTGTACAAACAGTGACTAAGGATTTCTATCTCCCTATATCACATACTATATTATTTTATAGAGGTTTACGAAATAATTTCATTATTTCTTTAATTACAGTTGTTTTTTATGTAAGCCATTTGTTCTTGTTCTGTTATCATGAGCTTATTTATGTAGTTTGTTCATTTTCTATCCGGATATTGATGTTTTTATTTGTTGATTTGTAAGAGATGAGCACATTGTCCAAAAGTATAGATTACACACTTTTCACGTAAAGCCTAACAGGCCTACTCTGGCAGCTTCTCACTCAATTCTTTATTCAACTTGAAATATACTTCAAATGAGCAAACATTTATCAAATGTCAACTGCATACAAAACACTTTGTTAGACTCCAGAAGGAGTACTGCCTCCCAAGAAGGAGTTATTTTGTTTCTCACATTATAAAATATGCGTACATTAAGAATTTGAGTAGAGCAAACCCTTGAACAACAATGGGGATTAGAGGTACATACACTCCCTACCCCATGCAGTCTCCTGCTCCCCCAGTAACTAATAGCCTACTGTTGACTGGAAGCCAACTGGAAGCCTTACTGATAATATTAACACATTTTGCATTTTGCAAAATATGGAACATTTTCACATCTGCAGGTGTAGCCACACCTTCACGAATTATCTTTTTTTTCTTTTTTCTTTTCTTTCTTTTTTTTTTTTACAATGATCCTTATGCTGGATTCATTTATCTTGAAATGGCAGGCAAAAGCAGCTTCAGACCTCAATCTACAGTACATATGAAGCATTTAAACTGTTTCTTTTAATGTCATGACTTTTCTCTGCTTCTTGCAGGGACTTCCAACATCACTAGAGGTACTTTGTATGGGTCCCATGGTGTTCAAGGTTTATGGTATTGCACTAACCACGAAAAATATGTGAGAACAGCAAGATCACTTTACATTGCCATGCACAATTTACTGGAGAGATGAACTGTTCACATGGAGATGATCAGTATCACAGGCCTTTTTAAGCAGATACTCACAGCACTTCACTTCACTACAATAGTAACCAGAGAGACCTACGAAATTATTATGGTAATACAGTAAGTACTATAGTTATTTACTATGTACTGCAGTCATTTACGCAGTTACAGTTTAATACTGCATCCTTACACTTTACATTTCTCTTCACCATAAATGGTGCCAAGTACAATCTGCATTTGTGTAAGTTTTGGTAAATTTTAGTTTTTTATAAGAGATTTATGTATATTTTATGGTAGTAAATAAAATACACCAATATCTATATATATTTTACACACTCATATCTTTTTTAAATTTTTTCAAAATTTCTAGGCTACATGGCTCATCTGTGAGTTTTTTCAAACTGTCACAAATCTTCAAAAAATTTTTCCAACATATTTATTGAAAAAATTTTGTGTATTAAGAGGACCCAAATAGGTCAAACCCATGCTGTTCAAGGGTCAACTGTATAGAGTAAGAAAAGACTGTGATTGAATGAAACCTGTCTATATTTCAAGGAGGCGGCTGGGTGCAGTGGCTCGTGCCTGTAATTCCAGCACGTTGGGAGATGGAGATGGGAGGATCACTTGAGCCCAAGAGATCAAGACCAGCCTGGGCAACACAGGGAGACCCTGTTTCTACAAAAAAAAAAAATTATTTTAAGTGGCTGAGCATGGTGGCACACATCTGTGGTCCCAGCTACGAGGGAGGCTGAGGTGGGAAGATTGCTTGAGCCCAGGAAGTCAAAGTTACAGTAAGCCAAGATCGCATCACTGCACTCCAGCCTAGGTGACAAGGAAACTTTGTCTCAAAAACAAACAAACAAAAAGGAGGAAGCTGTTGATCTAAGCATCAATTACTTTCAAAAGAATGTGGTCTGGACGCAGTGGCTCATGCCTGTAATCCCAGCACTTTGGGAGGCTGGGTGGATGGATCACGTGAGGCCAGGAGTTCAAGACCAGCCTGGCCAACATGGTGAAACCCGTCTCTACTAAAAATACAAAGATTAGCTGGGCATGGTGGTGGGTGACTGTAACCCAGTTACTCAGGAAGCCAAGGCAGAAGAATTGCTTGAACCCAGGAGGTGGAGGTTGCAGTGAGCTGTGATCGCACCGTTGCACTCCAGCCTGGGCAACAGAGCAAGACCCCGTTTCAAAAAAAAAAAATGTGATTTTTGGCGGTGGGAACCATTTCTACAGAGAGAAATGCAAAGTACAAAGTAGGCCCCAGGTCTACAAGTAACAACACAAGCCACAAACACAGTATTTGAAAGGCACAAGTTACCCTACTCTCTCCCCAGTATAACTGTCAGGAACCTAATAGAACAATTAAAAGCTCATGAAATCCTAACAGCAGTGATATAACTGTTACTTAAAAGTTTTTCCTGCGACAATGTAAAAATGACCTTTAAAACATTAAGGTAGTGAAATAAAATCCTACTCCTACTACCACTTGCAAATATTATGTCCCCTACGACAACACATTTTACCCTTCAATTTAAGCATGTAGTATGTAACAATAGGATGTGAAGCAGTCATCTTGGTCCACAAGACAGAGCTGCATGATAAGAATGGCAGAGCAATATGCTAGGGGCATGGGCCCCTGACAACTGTGTGTAGGAAAGCCACCTGATCAGCTCATATTTTTCCATTGGAAAAAGTTGTATTAAGGTCACAATTATTTTTAAATTTCTCCATCACAGTAGCCAAACCTGTAATTTAACTAACAGAAATTCCAAACTGAGGAGTGTGGGCTTTGTCAATAATACAATATCATATAAATATTTGGTTTTTAAAATACAGAATGCTTTGCAAATTTGCATGTAATCTTTGCGGAGGAGCCATCCATGCTACTCTTCTCCGTATAGTTCCAGTTTTAGTGTATGTGCTGCTAAGGGAGCACTAAGATTTTTTTAATTTCCTGGCTCCTAGAAATGATAAAATGTTTTTTATTTAAAAATTTTTTTTTGTTTTTTTTGAGACAGAATCTAGCTCTGTGTGCAGTGGCACAATCACATCTCCCTGCAGCCTCAACCTCCTGGGTTCAGGTGATCCTCCCACCTCAGCCTCCCAAGAAGCTGGGACTACAGGCACATGGCTCCATGCCTGGCTAACCTTTTGTATTTTTGGTAGAGACAGCGTTTTACCACGGTGCCCAGCTGGTCTCTATCTCCGTGGCCCAAGCAATCCCAGCCTCGGCCTCCAAACTGCAGGGATTACAAGTGTAAGCCACCATGCCTGGCCTAAAATGTTTTTTTAAAAAAGAAAAATAGTAGCTAAATTGAGGCAGTGGCCGTGAGAGTAGAAAGATGAAAAGGAAAGGCATTTTGGAGACTGAAGCTACCCAGCTGGGCAAAAGAGAAAGGTAAGGATTTGAAGTTTTAAATTTTAACTACATAGAAGATGCCTGTACCCACTTTGGGAGGCCTAGGCGGGCAGATCACTTGAGGTCAGGAGTTTGAGACCAGCCTGGCCAACATGGTGAAACCCTGTCTATACCAAAAATACAAAAATTAGCTGGGTGTGGTGGCGCACACCTGTGGTCCCAGCTACAGGCACAAGAATCACTTGAACCTGGGAGGCGGAGGTTGCAGTAAGCTGAGATCGCACCACTGCACACTCTAGCCTGGACAACAGAGTGAGAATCTGTCTCCAGAAAAAAAAAAAAAAAAAAAAAAGATTTTATGTGCCTTCAAGAAAACAATGGCAAATAGAGCATTATTGTTGAGGACTCACCTTAGTTATCCAAATTTTCTGTCTTTAAAATTTTTTTGTAAAGGCCAAGGATTACGAACCTATCCTTAATATTATTTGTATGTTTAAATTGGATACAATAATAAATTTAATCCAAATTGAAAGTCAAGTTTTCCAGAAAGCAGATTCAACAATAATTTTTCAATTAGGCTAAAAAAAAAAAAAAAGGTATATCCATACCTCCCAATTACTAGATTCTTTTACTCATTGAACAATTATATTATCTAATATATGCCGTGAATGAGATACCAATGTCTTAGCATTTGTATCTAAATGCTAAACAGCATTATTATTTAGCACTGACCTCCTACTATTATTGATGTTTCTTACCCAGGATCTTTTAGCTGATCTTGATAACTTTTCCTTACACGTACTTTAGCTACCAAATCAACACCACTTTATTGATACCTGAATTCTTGCAACTTAGGTTTTATAAGGTTCTGCAATAAAAAAAGGAATTAAAAATTTGTTTTATATTTGAGTTGGGATCTCACTCTACTGCCCAGGCTGACTGCAGTGGTTGGCTCCCTGCAGCCTAAAACTCTCATCTCCGCCTCCTCAGTAGCTAGGACTACAGGCACATGCCACCACACCCAACTATTTTTTGGCTTTTTTTGTAGAGACATGGCTCTCGCTGTTCCTCAGGCTGGTCTCGAACCCCTGGCCTTAAGGAATCCTCCCTCCTTAGACTCCTAAAGCACTGGGATTTACAGACATTAAGCCATGGATCCCTGCCCAAAATTAATTTCAAATTCATCAATTAGGCCCGGTGCGGTGGCTCACACCTGTAATCCCAGCACTTTGGGAGGTGGAGGCGGGCAGATCATCTAAAGTCAGGAGTTCAAGACCAGCCTGGCCAACATGGTGAAACCCCATCTCTACTACAAATACAAAAATTAGCTGGGCGTGGTGGCCAGTGTCTGTAGTCCCAGCTACTCAGGAGGCTGAGGCAGGAGAATCGCTTGAACCAGGGAGGCAGAGTTGCAGTGAGCCGAGATTGCACCATTGCACTCCAGCATAGGCGACAAGAGACTCCATCTCAAAAAAACAAACAAACAAACAAACATCAATTATTTTGCTGTTTGTTTTTTTGGTATTCCTGATGCGAGATGTCTTTATCATGTATTGTTGATTAGGTTGTTCATCAGTTAATCTTGAATAACTGAAATCTAAGCTGAAGGCAATAATACATCGGCTTTCTTTTCATGCAAGTCAAACTGCTAAAATCTACCACAAAATATTAGCCTTTCATCAGCTTGGTCTTCAGATCCAATACATTTTCCCCTCAAATGAAAGACAATGCAATGCCATCCACAACAATGCTAAAAAAAAAAAAAAAAGGAGGAGGGAAACAAGGTTAAGTCCTGTCTTCTTCCTCCTACCCCAAAAAGAGCTCAGAAATTAAGGTGCTTTCCCTAACAAAACCTCCTCCTGCTCCATGAAGTGACCAAGCATGTCATGGCAGACCCAGAGATTTATAATCTTCAACATATCGTTATCGGGGAAATCAAGATTTGACAAAATTCTTCCTTCACGCCCCGTTTCTGCAAGACCACCACTTTCTAGCTTAAAATAAAGAAGAAAAAAAAAAGACAGCTGCAGGAATGCTTGGCTGCCCGCTAATGTACAATTTTGCCCAAACGCAGAACTTGACGCCCACTATTACCAAAGGATGGCCTTAGTAAAGTAACCCCCGCGAAGAGCAAACTGTTTAGCAGCCGCTCCCTCGAAAAGGACGGAAGAGGAGGTCTCTTCTGAACCTGAGGGTAGTAGAGAGGCACTCCCCTTCCACTACTAGCTTTGCTCCTTTCTCAATCAGGCAGTTCATCAGCTAGCCTCCTTTGTCAAAGGGGGTTGATGGTCAGAATCTTTGCGAGACAAAGATTACTAAAAGAGCTCCCCGGAACCAATGTTAAGGCATCAAAGACCCCGCCCAGCCCCACAATGATGAACAAACCAAAACCTGGGATCCCTACTATTACCACCACCACAACCATCACCACCACCACCACCACCACCATTCCTCGCTCTCTCTAGCCAGGGATGAGACTCAGGCCCAGGAAACCCATCCTTTCCGCAAGTGGGAAGGCGCTGGGTCTCCTCCCTTAGGCCTCTCCTTTACCCCAGTGTTCTCTCCGGACCCCTCCACTACGGCCAGGCGCTATGTAAGTTTTCAACCCCCAAGAAGCCCAGTCCCAGCCACACACAAGATGGCAGCCCCACACCTACCGGAGGAAACCGCTGCGCCACCACTCCAGTGATGCCGGCCTCTCGACTACGAGTAACTCCATTGGCTCAGCTAGAGTGCGCGAGACAAGCCGAGAGCGCTAGCAGTCAATCGGAAGGCGGCGCGCTCGGGCGCCACTGCGGTGCCAGCGGTAAGTGCGCCGAGTCTCTGAGGCGTGAACCAGTAGGGAGTGCGACCAATCAATGGGCTCCTGGCTGGGTGGTGGGACGGCCGGCGTCCGACTCCTCCCATGTAGTGATTGGTTTAGGTAGGTCGGCCTGGGCCCCGGCGGAGGTTACGCCTTCCCTCATCCCCGGTAGAGGCGGGGCGGGACTGTTGTGGTTGAGATGAAGGCTAGTAAATGGTGAAGTACTTCCCGGCCAGAGGGCACCTGCGCTCGGGAGGTTTGGGCGGCTTGGCGTCGGAGGAGAGCCCCACCCGCGGAGGAACCCAGCCTTGCCAACGGAGCTGGAGGAGCTCACTCCTCAGGTCAGGCGGGCGGCGTAGAAAACGCAGCGGAGCCAGGTGAAACCAAGGCACCGCCGTGGCTGGCCCCCGACAGTTCCTCTAGCCGGGAGGTCGGAGGAGCTGAAAACGCCGCGGAGCCCTCGGCCGCCCGAGCAGGGGCTGGACCCCAGCCCTTGCAGCCTCCCTTCTCCTGGCACCCAAGTGCAGTCCTGGTTGCAGAAGGGGCCGCGGGCGTACTGAGTTTCCAACCTCCATTTCAGCCTGTCTGTCTCAGGGTGCAGCCTTAATAAGAGGTGATTCCTAAGCTGCTGGGAACCTGAGGCTGTCAAAGGGGCGGCAGGAAATGAACAGCAGTATAAAACCCAGAAGCAGAACTTGAAGGTTAAACCACTAGCCCATTTCACAGGTAAGATTACACGAGCCCTTAAATACAGCAAGTTCAGTCATTCATCCAAGATCACGGAGTTCAGATTAGATAGTAACACTTCTGACTCGCTATCAGCCACAGCCCAATAAGTAATTAAGTAAGGAAAGATGTGTAATTAACTGTGCTCTTTGGCATGTGGAAACCTGCAGTGAGCTCTGTAAATACTAACACATGAGGCCAAGGAGAGGAGTAAATTTGAAGAGGTCAAATGGAGTAACCAAAGCATAGGCTCTGAAACCATGCTGCCTGGTTCCTTATTTTGTGTCTGCCACTTACGGTATGACATGCCTTAGCTTCCTCATCAGCAAACGAGCTGCTAATTTAACCCACATAACTGTTAGGGGGATTAAATAAGAACACGTGAAGTAGTTAGAAGCGTGACTAACCCGTGGTTCTTAAGCGTGACTTAACCCGTGGTTCTGTCGTTACAATTAAAACGTAAGGAGCCGAGAGGAAATGGTAAACGTGTTTTTAAAGCCTGTTTTTAGAAACGAAAAGAACCATACATTGAAGCAAAGCAGACTGGCTTACTTATTTTTCTACCAGAATGAAAAAGTGAGAAGGGGAAAGTTTTTTAAGCCCATTTACTCTCTGAAATATTAACACCGGTTGTCTCTGGATGATGGGATGGTGTTTAAATTTTCTCCTTTATGCTTTATTGTATTTTGCAGATTTTCTCCAGGAAACATGTTTTACTTGTGCACGTTCAGTTGTTTTCAAATTTTCAGGTGTGAACGCTGGTGAGAGCTGCTTAAAAACAAAGCTATGGGCCGGGCGCGGTGGCTCACACCTGTAATCCCCACACTTTGGGAGGCTGAGGCGGGCGGATCACCTGAGGTCAGGAGTTCAAGACCAGCCTGGCCAACATGGTGAAACCCCGTCTCCACTAAAAACACAAAAATTAGCCGGGCGTGTGGTGGCGGGCCCCTGTAATCCCAGCTACTCGGGAGGCTGAGGCAGGAGAATCGCTTGAACCCGGGAGGCAGAGGCTGCAGTGAGCCGAGATCACGCCACTGCACCCTGCACACTGCACTGGTGACAGAGCGAGACTCCGTTTCAAAAAAACAAAAAATATGGCCGTGCGCGGTGGGTGGCTCACATCTATAATCCCAGCACTTTGGCAGATCACTTGAGCCCAGAGTTCAAGACCAACCTGGGCAACATAGACCTCATGTCTAAAAAAAAATAAAACTATTACTGAGTGTGCTTAGGTGGAAGTATAAATTGGTAGAACCTTTCTGGAAGAGAGTTTGACAATATGCTATAAAAAGCTTTAAAATGAATTCCTTTTTGAACATTTATATATACTTAATTTTTAAAAATTAAGTACACTTTTACATTCTTTTACAAAATTGGTACCTTGTAGATAAAGAGCACAATCCAGATTTTGACCTTGAGTTTTTTCTTGCGTGTCAAGGTTATACTTATAAAAACAGTTGAATAGCTTCCCGTATTTTTCCTTCTTGAAAGTTCGTATATGATAAAAATTCTCCGTTCTTTGAAAGTTTTGTACAAGGAATGTTCCCTCACTCCTCTCCCTCCCTACTCCCGCTGGAGACTTTGGTACAGAGCTTTCAAGTGTTTTTTAATACTTACACCTTTTAATACTGTTACATATTCTATATAGGTGAATATATACATTTGTAATTTTTTAGTGGAAAAATACCATACTACATCATTCTGTAACTTTATTTCTTGACATTGTTTTTGCAGCCTGTACATGTTATTTATAGCTCATTATGTTATTTATGGATCATTTCTTTTACCTGCTGCATAGTGTTCCAGTGTATGACTGAATTGATCTGTTAATATAAAACATTTCTTTGTCTCTTTTTTTGGTCTTGTTGTTAAATCCTATTTTGTTTGACGTGTGCTGTATATAGCACATTTTATTGCCATTCTCTTGAGAACATTAGGTTTCCAGTTTTTCACCATACAACAAATGCTGCAAGGAAAATCTTTGTGTTTTCTTGTGCACATGTGCTATTTCTCGAGGATATATACCTAAAAGTGGAATTGCTTGGTTTTAAGTTGTGAGCATTTTTAGTTTTAATAGGTCATGCTAAATTTGCCTCCAAAAATACCTCTACTAATTTACACGTTCCACAGGTAGTTTATGAGAGTTAAGTTTCTCTACAGTTTAGACTAACATGAGATATTATCTTGTTCATTTTTGCCTAGTGATGGCTGCAAATTATACTTTTAATTTTAATTTTCATTCTGTGATCTAAGATTGAAGTGTCTATTATGTTTATTAACCTATAATTTATATGCATTTCTATAGTTTTTTAAAAACCTGTTTAAGTTCTTTATGTGTCCTCGATACTGTATTTTTAGAAGTCTCTTTGGTGTGTATGGTTAATTATGCCTCCTTTTTGTTGCTATTGTTAAAATATGTTAAAAACATTTTCTGTTAGCTTCTTGCTTGGCTTTTGACTTTTTGTTAACTTATTTGTTCTACAGATGGATTTTCCTCTGCCAATCTTTAGGCCTCTTTTTATCTTACTGAATTTCTCTAAGACTTCCAGTACAATATTGAATAAAAACAGTGATAGCAACTGTCTTCATCTTGTGCCTAATAAAAATTCTCCGAATGTTTCATCATTGAGTATGATGTTTGCTGTCATTGAGTAGGATGTTTTGGTAGATAGCCTTGATCAGAATAAGAAAGTTCTCTTTTTTCCTAATTTGCTAAGGGAAATTTCCCCACCTTCCATGGAATAATTTTATATTGAATTGTTTTGTTTTTCTGCATGAAGTGATAGTTTTCCTCCCTTTGCCTGTTAATATAGGCATTCACATTGATAAACTTTTCATGTTAAACTTTTTAGGTATTCTTGGGATAAACTATTTTGGTAATACATTCTTATTCTACTGCTGGATACCTTTATTCAGTATTTTTGTGTCTAAGACCCAGTAGTGATTTGGGCCTTGAGTTTTTTTCTTGCATGTCAAGGTTATACTTATCTCATTAAAAAAAGTTGAGTAGCTTCCCATATTTTTCCTGCTTCAGAACAGTTTGTATATGATAAAAATTAGCCGTTCTCTGAAAGTTTTGTACAATTCATGTGTAAAACTTTATGGACCTAGTGTACTAGCAGTGAAAAAAATTTCATATCTCATAAAAAAAAAATTGAGTAACTGCTTAAGAAAAAGTTGAGTAGCTTCCCATATTTTTCCTGCTTCAGAACAGGTTTGTGTTTAATAAAAATTATCTATTCTTTGAAAGTTTTGTACAATTCATCTGTAAAACTTAATGGACCTAGTGTACTAGCAGTGAGGGGTGGGGATGTGTGGCACACATCTCTAGTAATATCTTCAGTGTTTTGAGCCTATTTGGTAATTTATATTTTCCTAGAAAATTGTTCAGTTCGTCTGTGCTCAGGTTCATTGACATAAAACTGTCTGAATTTTAAAATGTTTAAAATCTCTTCAGTAGCTAGAGATCTATCTTCATTTGTTATTATTTGTTGCTTTTTTCCCAGCTTCTTTAATTGAATGTTTAAGTCAATATTTTCATTTTGCTAGTAAAATTTATTTAAGGCCTAAATATCTCTTGGCATGCTGCTTTGGCAAAATCCTTCAGGCTTTGAAATGTATCACTTCAACCGATCACCATTTCTAAATGTTCTTAAATTTCTCCTTTGATTTCTTCTGTAAACCATATACATTATTTGGGAAATTTGATTTTTTAATTTCCGCAGGTAGTATGGGGTGGGGGGTTGATTTACTACATTCAGTGACTATGCTCTGTGTAAACAGTCTTTTGGAATTTGTTGATAATTCCTTTTGGTCTCATAATAGTTTTTGTAAATTTCATGCTTTTCCTCCCACAAGAAGTATTTTCTGTTGGGTGCAGGGTTCTGTACATTTTTTGTATTAAGCTTGTTAATTTGTCATTTAAATCCTTTATACTCTGGTTTTTTACCCACTTTATCTCAGTTTCTTAGATTTGTTACTTCATCACCAAATTGTGGATCTGTGCATTTTCCTTTTAATTTTGCTTTATATATTTCAGAGTGATGTTATTTGTACATAAAGGTTCATGAATATTAAATCTGGTGAATTGTTCTGTCAGCATAAAATATTTGTGTCTTTTATTGATTTTCATATTCAACTCTTATTTGATACGTTTCTTCTTATAATTGCAGAGTCTTTTTCCAGTCTCTTCGTTTTCAGCCTTGCTGTGACATTTCGTGTAATTTAAGTGAGTCTCTTATTTTAAAATATCATATCTAGGTTTTGCTTGCCATCCAATCTGAGAGTCTGCCCTTTAATAGGTAATTAACCTTTATTGTGATTATTGACATATTTTGGCCTTATTCTTGTCATTATTTAACAAGCTTCTCTTTGTATCTTTTATATCTTATTTTTCCACCTGTTTTTTGGGACAGAGTCTTGCTCTGTTGCCCAGGCTGGAGTACAGTGGCGTGATCTCGGCTCACTGCAACCTCTGCCTCCCAGGTTCAAGCAATTTTCCTCCCTCAGCCTCCCAAGTAGCCCAGATTACAGATACACACCACCATACCCAGCTAATTTTTGTATTTTTGGTAGAGATGGGATTTCGCCATGTTGGCCAGGCTGGTCTTGAACTCCTGACCTCAGGTGATCCACCCACCTCAGCCTCCCAAAGCGCTGGGATCACTTTTATTTTTAATTGAGGTTAGCCCCAAGTTTTCTTTGTTCAGTTTTTTTTTAAGTTGATTAACTTTACATTTCACAGTTCTTAAATTTATGTTTTCTTAACAAAGTGTACATTTAGTCAGTTTTGATAAGGCCCCTGTAAAGAAGAATTTAGCGTGCTTCTACTTTGCTTTCTCTCATCTTGAAACAATCCCTTCCATCTCTCCTCCAGAAAAGAACATAATCTCTCATGATATCTTTAAGAATTTTTCTTTCATTTGTTATTAAATTCAGTTTATATTTAACATTAATGTGTTTTACTAATTTATTTGCTCACTATTGCTACTTATACCTCAGTGCTTTCTTATAGGTTCATTTTTCATCATCAGATACTTATTTCTTTCACAGTCTCTGAGTGACTCTTTGAATGCCTGTAAATGTCTTTTTTTCATCTTTAGTATGGAAAGATGGCTGGATATAGAGTTCTGGGTTCATACTGACTTTGCTTTAACATTTTGCATCTGACATTTCTGATGAGAAATCTCATTACTAGTCTAATACACCTTCCTTTTAGATAATCTACATTTTTCTGGAAACATCTAAGACTTTGTGTTTTTGATATTCTGAAGTTAGTCACGGTTTGTCTAGCGATGTGTGTTAAGAATTTTATCCTGGTTGGTACTCAGTGGATTCAGTTTGCTTATGTGTTTTCCAGTTCTGAGAAATTCTTGGTCATTATTGCCTCTTCTCCATTTTCTCAATTTTTTGCCTCCTCTTGTTTCCTTGCTCTGTGTTTTTGGTGAATTACTCAACTCAGTCTTCCAGCTTACTAACTGGCTCTTCATGTTAGTCTGTTCTGTCATTCAGTCATCTGTTGAGTTTATTTCAACAACTGTTTTTATATCCAAGATAGCTAACTGGCTTTTTTTCAAAATTGTATGTTATTTCATGGATGAGATTTCCTTCTTTAGCTCAGTCTCTTTCATAGTGTAGCCTTCTTCAGATGTTTGAGGACTCTTAGTTGTGCATTAATCTCCTCTGAGAGGATTCCTGCCCATCGTTTTGCTGTTGTGATTGTGGTTGCCATCATCTCTATAGCTTCCCATCTGTTTCCTTTCCCCAGAAGGGCCTTACAGACTTGGCCCTTAGAGAGTTCCCTTTTTGTTTTCAGCATGGCTATATATATATATTTTAAATCTCCTAACATTTCCATGGTTTGGTGTGGAAGTGGCAGAAGAATTTACGGTATCTTGACTAACATCTTGAGAATTAAAATTGTTGATCTATTTTTGACCTATTATTCTACCTCCAGATATGTTATCCTAGGGAAATTGCCAGAGATATGTATAAAGTATATTTATTTTAGCATTATTTATTATACTAAAAATTAATCTATAAAGGAAAACAATCTAAATATCGAATATAGAGGTTTATATTATTAATATTTTTATTAAAATTTAATTATTAAAATATTTAATGTACTATAATGTATGCGTTATTGACCAAAGTATGTTATACAGCCAGTTGTATTATACAAAAATATTAGTGATGGAGGAAAATGCAGGAAATGTTTTTAATGAAAGATTATAAAAAATTAAATATACTACAATCCAAATTTTTGTTTTAAAACTACATTCTGAAAGAATAACAATAATTGGTAGTATTCCTTGAATCTTTCATATGTCAGGCACATTATATGTAATTAAGTCTTGTCCTCAGAACAACCTGTGAGGTAGTTAGTATTATCCCCTTTTTAAAAGTTTTATAAAAGACTTATAAAATGGAGATAGTAATGTAAATACAAATATATTAAATATGGGTGATAGGATTGGGTGGGCCTTCTCTAATATTTCTAATTTTGATACTTTACATATTTTTTCCAGATAACTTATGTTTTTTTGTAATGTTTCATGCTGTTTTAGAAGATCAAGCTGTTATAACAATATCTTATTTCCTTATATGTATATATGGTCCTTTACAAATATGCACTATTCTTTATTGTTTTCCTTACAGAATGTTTCATCCCTTTGTGGACCAAAAGATGGAGTTGGTTTTTATTTTTAAAAAGATAATGTTAATGATCTGATACCACTACAAATATTCACGTGAGAAGATTCATGGACTTGTCTTTTGGTTGGACTGTCACTCATTTCTGAAAGTTTCTTCAGCCACAATTTCTATTTGAAAATTCAAGTATCAAAGGATACCAGGTTTAGAATGGTATAATGATGTATTTTGTCTGAGGACTGCAAATTTTATAGAGACCACAGTTGGATTCCAGTGATATTCTGCAATCAAAGTGATTTGATAAACCTAATTTTGAAGCATTTTATATTTATAAGCGACATCAAAAGATGGGAGAAAAAAATGGTAGGTTGAAGAACACACTGTTACACTTTATATCTAAAAGTATAAAAGTATATAGACAATGTAAGCTGATGTGGAATTGTCAAGGTTTTGCATTGCGAGGAACTTTTCTGAATTAGAGGGAATTAAGGGTTTATTCTTGTATAGCCACCAATTTTGACTGTCTTTATCATTAATTGTGAAAAAATTGACTTTTTTGAAACCTTTTTTTTTTTTCTTTTTTTTTGTGATGGAGTCTCTGTCTGTCACCCAGGCTGTAGTGCAGTAGCACAATCTTGGCTCACTGCATCCTCTGCCTCCTGGGATCAAGGGATTCTCCTGCCTCAGCCTCCTGAGTAGCTGGGATTACAGGCATGTGCCACCATGCCCAGCTAATTTTTTGTATTTTTAGTAGAGATGGGGTTTCACCATGTTGGTCAGGCTGGTCTCAAACTCCTGACCTCATGATCTGTCCGCCTTGGCCTCCCAAAGTGCTAGGATTACAGCACTTGCACCTGGCCAAAATAGGTGAGCCACTGCACCTGGCCAAAATACTTTTAGTGTTACAGAAAAATTGAGAGGATTTCAGAGTTCCAGTAAACCTGGTACTCAGCTTTATCTATGATTAACATTTTACATTTGGATGCTACATTTGTTACAATTAATGAACCAATATTGGCACATTATTATTAACTGAAGTCCATAGTGTATTCACGTTAGTTTTTACCTGATGTCTTTTTCCATTCCAAGATCCCATCCAGGACACCACATTACATTTATTTGTCATGTCTGCTTAGGCTCCTCCTAGCTGTGATAGTTTCTGAGACTTGTTTTTTATTTTTTTGGGATTTTGTATCCAAATATTTTGTAAGATGCCCCTCTGTTGGAATTATTGTCTGATGTTTTTCCATAATTTGACTGGAGCGATGGGTTTTGGGGAGTGTGATCTCAGAGGTAAGATGTCATTTTCATCACATCATATCAAGGGTACGTGCTGTCAGCATGATTTCTCAGAGTTGATATTGAACTTGATCAACGGAGCTTGAGCTGGCTAATGTAGGTGGTGGTATCAAATTTCTCCACTGTAAAGTTACTCTTTTTCTCCCATTCCCTGCTATACTCTTTGGAAATAAATCACTAAAGGTAGCCCACAGTTAAGGAGTGGGGATTTATGCTCCCCCTCCTTAAATGTGGAATATCTACGTTAATTATATTTGGAATATTTCTGCAGGGGAGATTTATCTCTATCTCTTCTTCCCTGTTTATTTATTCAGTTAATCATTTATATCAGCATGGACTCATGGCTATTTATTTTATACTTTGAGTTACAAGCCAGTACTGCTTTATTTATTTTGTTTTTCAAATTGTCCAGGGTTTGGCTATTGGGAGCTCTTTCAGTTGGCTCTTTTTTTTTTTTTTTTTTTTTTTTTAAGATGGCGTCTCACTCTGTTGCCCAGGTTCATGTGCAGCAGCGCAATCTTGGCTCACTGCAACCTCTGCCTCCTGGGTTCAAGCAATTCTCTTGCCCCAGCCTCCTGAGTAGCTGGGATTACAGGTGTGTGCCACCACGCCCAGCTAATTTTTGTATTTTTAGTAGAGATGGGGGTTTCACCATATTGGCCAGGCTGGTCTCGAACTCGTGACCTCCAGTGATCCACCCGCCTTAGCCTCCCAAAGCGCTGGGATTACAGGCGTGAACCACTATGTCCTGCTCAGTTGGCTCTTGTGTCCCTTTGATATACCATCATCAGTGTAGGTATTTTTTATTTGTCTTTGTTTTATAGCACTTCCCTTTTGGCACTCAAAGATTGCTCTAGATTGATCTCGTGTATTTCTTACCCATCTTAGAGTGAGCCATTTCTTGAATAACCTGTCAATATTTTTATTGGAAAATGGTATTAGAAACCAAGGTCTGAATGATAGGTGTATTTGTTGTTACTGGAGTGTCCTTGTTTATAGGCCCTTTCAGCTGGCAAAGCAATGAAGTATATATGTGTATATACTAACTTATATATACACAATTCGCGGCTATAAATATTTCTATATGTAACTGTTTGTATCTGCCTTAAGCTAACCATGAAATTACGCTGATGTTTCCAACTCTAATCTATTACCACGTGGATCATTTTAGTCTCCTCACCTTATCTGTATGCTCTCACTCCAGTAGTAAAAAACTTAGTTCCCATCACCCACCATCCATTTACTTAATTGTTCAATTCCAGTATATATATGTAGCAGTATCAGAATTGTTAACCCTTGACTGGGCACCATGGCTTATACCTATAATCCCAGCACTTTGAAAGGCCAAGGCCAGGAGTTAGACCAGCCTGGTAAACATGGCAAAATCTTGTCTCTACTTAAAAAAATAATAATAATAGTAATACAAAGTGGCACATGCCTATATGTAATCCCAGCTATTCCAGAGGCTGAGGCATGATAATTGCTTGAACCCAGGTGGCAGATGTTGCAGTGAGCTGAGATCGTGCCACTGTATTGCAGCCTGGGTGACAAAGCAAGACTATCTCAAAAAAAATAAATAAAAATAGAATTTTAACCCATCCCCAGGTAGGAAAACACTTTATCAACTAGAGTACAGTAAGTAAGTAAGTATGTGCAGTTACTTTTGCCTTTATTTTTACAGACTCCACTCATTTCCAAAGTTACTTAGGTCAATACCTTTTCCACCCAGCCCTTGGTGAAGTTGTTTATACATTTGTAATACAGTTAGATTCTCTTCATAGTCTGCATTCCTTACTGAGATCCCTGACGTCCTAAATGATTTTTAAAATTTGCATACATTAAAGTTCATTGTTTACTCTTTAAATTCTGTGGGTTTTTACAACTGCATAATGTCATGCATCTATAATTATAGTATCATACAAAATAGTTTCGGTGCTTTTAACATAGTTGTAATGTATGGATTGTTATACAGATCATAGTACTGATTTCACCAGGCTGTGATCTAAGCCAGTGGTTCTCAATTTTTTTTTGGTCTCAGGATGACTTTATACTCTTTAGAGTATTTAAAACCCCAAAGAGCTTTTGTTTATGTGCATAACGTCTGTTGATACTTACTGTAATAGAAATTGAAACTAAGAAGTTTCAAAAAATATTAATTGGCTTATTTTTAAGATAATAATAAATCCAACATGTTGAAAATATAAATAGAAACTATTTTCTAAAGCAAAAATATTAGTGAGAAGGATAACATTGTCTTACATTGTTAGAAATATCTTTAATAACTGGCTTATTAGATTCTTATATCTGCTTCTACATTCAGTCTTCTGTGTTATATTACTTTGGTTGAACTGAATAAAAGACAAGCTTCACACAGACAGGAAGCTGAAGAAGGAAGAGTATTTCAATAGCCTTTCATCTAATTGTGGATATTTTTCTTTGTTGACTCCAAAACTCAGCAGGTAGTCATTCCTTAAAGGTTAGTTGGAGTGTGGAGTCTGACATATCATTGAGTATTTTTACACTGTTACATTAAAATCCATTGGTCTATCTTGCACTTTGAGTAGATCTTTTACCATGTATGATTTTACATCATGTGTTGACCACTTGTAAAATATTGGTTCAGTGAATTATGCAGATCTTCCAAATGTTGACACGTTTAATCATATAATTTTAAAATCACATTTGTTAATATTGCTACTGATCTCATTTTAAAAATGGTTAACTCTTCAGAAACTTTCAGGTTTGCCATGGCAGATACAAGGTTTTCAAAATTCTCATTTTCATTCTGTAGCTTGAATTTTGTCATTAGCAACAAATATTGTTAGTTTTGTCCTTCAAGTGATAGGCTCACTTTGCTCATATGCCAAACACTCAAGTCTGGAAAACTACAGTTTTATCAGTGGTTCTTTCAAGTAAAAATGGTTTTCATTAAAAAACAAAACAAAACAAAACAAAAAACTAGATAGTTTAGTTTACAAGTTGGACAATCCCACTAGTATTTTTCCTTGAGACAGCCATTGTACTATAATGGCTGTACAAATGATTGTAATAACTTATGTTGTTTCATTAAAGGTATACTTAGATGAAATTGGTGGTGAAGATCACAATAGTAAGTGAACTATCACTTACTGATAGTTTGATGCCACTAACTTGATTCATGCTAAGTCACTAGCAGTTTTACTCACCAGTGCCTTTGTACTATCAGTTGTCAATATAATAAAAACAGCAAATGTCCTAATATTATTTTTTAAATAGTTTGTCCTTGTGTATTCTCTGAAATGATTTGGGGAGTCCTAGGGGTCCACAGACCACATTTTGCTAATTACAGGTTCAAAGATACCTTAGAGTTCCTCTAGACCAATACCCTAAAGCCCCTTACTACATATGTTTCTGTGTACTGAGGTCATTATTAATGTATTTGGTAAGTATTTCATAAATACTTGGCTAGCAAATGAATTCAGATCAGTATTATTCATGAGCATTGTCTGTTTACAAAGACTGTCTAAAGTGAGATTGGTAGACATAGTATAACTATACCATGTACTTAGCGTCCTTCATTACAAGGCTGCTACACTTCTTGCCTCATGGTTATAGTCTTGCAATGAATAGTCATAACTGGCTAAATAAAAAAGAGAGTTTGAACAGATAATAAAGTTATCAGATGGTATTCTTCATTTCTGGGGGCAAATAGCGGTAATATTAGTATGCTGAATTGATCTCCAATTCAAGTACCTGCTCCAGTATTCCTTGTAAATATCTTCTAGTAAAATATACCGAAATATTTAGTTTTAGGTTATAATGCTGAGCATGCATACAATGCAGAAAGAAGTGAAGATCAGGAGCAAGAAACTAAAATTGTTTGTATTGTAGTAACTATGTCTACAGTCGAAACCGAAGTCTCCCAGATGTTTCTTGTGATACTCATTTAGTCTCCTTGTGCACAGAAGTTGTTAACTGGATCTATTAGTTTCATTTATCGGAAAGTTTGGTTATCTCTTATTACCGTGGTTAAGGGCTTCCATAGCAAGAAGACAAAGAAAAATGATCAAGAAGGAAGACATGAGGAACAAGTGCCATTTTAATGAGAATTAAACCTAGCAATATGAGATAATAAGGAAGTCATAAGGAACAACATATTTATTTAAAACCCAGAACAAATAAATATGAATTGCTTAGTTACATTCATTTATTGTAGAAGCAGTTTCAGTATTTTCTTTGATTGGCTTTGTGTTTTTAAATTATATTACCAGTGTCCTTTTTTTTTTCAAAATCATTTCCAAGATTGAGCATTTACTCTGTTTACTTTTTAAATAACTCATTTTAAGTAGTTCCTACCAGAATAATTTAGTAGCATGTATTGGCATTTCTGAGACTTTTTTTTTTTTTTGAAAGAGTCTCGCTCTGTTTTTTATTAATTGGTTCCAAGATTGAGCATTTACTCTGTTTACTTTTTAAATGACTCATTTTAAGTATTTCCTACCAGAATAATTTAGTAGCATGTATTGGGATTTCTAAGACTTTTTTTTTTTAATAACTCATTTTAAGTATTTCCTACCAGAATAATTTAGTAGCATGTATTGGCATTTCTAAGACTTTTTTTTTTTTTTTTTTTTTTTTGAAAGAGTCTCGCTCTGTTACCCAGGCTGGAGTGCAGTGGCGCAATCTCAACCCACTGTAACCTCCGCCTCCTAGGTTCAAGCAATTCTCATGCCTCAGCCTCCCGAGTAGCTGGGACCACAGGCGTGTGCCACCACGCCCAGCTAACTTTTTTGTGTTTTTGGTAGATATGGGGTTTCACCGTGTTGGCCAGGCATGTCTCAAACTCCTGGCCTCAAGTGATCTGCCTGCCTCAGCCTCCCATGAGGTGTGGTGGCACCACACCTAGCCTCTAAGACAATTTTAAATGATAAAAAAAACAAAAATTCATTGAGTCTTGATTGTTGTCTTTCAGCATCACAGCTTTTTTTTCCTTAGTGCAGGACAAAATTTTATGTGATTCCAGAATACTTTAATGTTACCAAAAGCTATTTTTAAATACTTCCAAAATACTTGAAAATACTTCAAAATACATCTCAATGTCCACCTCTAATAAAGATAAATCCCTAGTAAGAGGTATTGACTCATATCTGTGAAGGGAAACTTAACAATAATCTATGAAGTGCTTTGAAAAATAATTTTGCCTAAAAGTGGTTTTTGTTGATTATCAGTGAAAAAACTAATGATTTCCGGCACCCTGAGAAAGCCCTGCTTCACAAAATATTTTCCTCATTAAGCTGATTGTTCTCTAAAATTCCACAATGAAAGATGAATTCCTTTTGTTCACTGCAGCCTCGAACTCCTGGGCTCAAGCAATCCTCTCGCCTCAGCCTCCTGAGTAGCTTGGACTACAGGCATGTACCACCTCGCCTGGCTGATTTTTTTGTAGAGAGGTCTTGCTATGTTACCCAGGCTGGTCTTGAACTTGGCCTCAAGTGATTCTCCTGTCTCAGTCTCCTAAAGTGCTGGGATTACAGGCCTGAGATACTGTGCCCAGTTTGTTATTTCCATTTTATAGATGTGGTCACACAGTTAATAAATGGGTCAGAACTAGTATTCAAACCCAACTACACTTGAACTCCAAAGCCTAGGTTGTTAATCACCACTCTTCTTTCCTTGGCTTCTGAGATACTATTCTCCTGGGTTTCTCTTCCACCTCAGTCTCTATAGTTCCTTCTCCTTGTATTGTTGATGTTCTACATAAGACCCTTCTTATTCTGTATGTTCTCCCTATGGAATTACATCTACTCTATGGCATCAGCAAGTATTTGTACATTAATGACTCCAATTTGTATTTCTGAACCAGATCTTACTCTAGAGCCTACGCATCCAGTTTATTCGGAGAGCCTCTTACTACTTAAATTTGCCACCTGTCCCTCTACCTTTATTCATACCTTAATGAATAGCATTATTGTCCATATGATTGCCTGAGGCAAAAAAGTGGAGATCATTCATGACTCCTCCCACTGCTACCTGAGTGATCTTTCTGGAAAACATAACTAATCACATCATAAGATCCTTATACCTCTTGGGTAGCTTTCCATATAAAAGTTGCTTAGCATGGCACATAGGGCCTTCGATGTCATGCCCCTACCTGCCTTTTAAGCACCAGTTCTCATCCATTTTGTCCTCTCACATTGCTCTTGTTTAAAATCTTGAAATCTTGTTTGAGCTGTGCTATGGGGAATTAAAAGTAAGCTTAGTCTTACATAGTATACATCAGGCCAGAGTATTAATAGGAAAACAACACCCCTCCAGAGGCCACTATGTTGGCAGCAGCACTAATTAGCCAGAAGTCCCCTTTGGGAAAGGTGACTTTCCCAGCAGGAATTGAGACTTTGATACCTAAGCCCCTTATGCAGATTCTCCCTTCTTTGCCAAACTTGGAGGTTCTGCGTTTAATTTGTGTTAGGGAAAATGTATTTTTTGTAAGCCACCTGGACTGTCTACTCATTAATCCTCCCTGTGCCTACTCCAGTGACCTTTCTAAAATGCAATTATTACGATGTCTTTCCTTTGCTTATAGGCACTATTAGTTAATTTTAAATAATTTTATACATTGTAACATTGTATAAATGAATTATGCTTAGCATTGTAGGTATTTTTGTTACTTTTAAACGCGAAGTGAGATTTAGCTTTTGACAACTTATAATTGTTTTTCTTATATTTTCAATTTTGAAAGGATTGTTTCTTTAGGAAAATTTTGAAGTATTAGCTTACTGGGCATCAGAAATGTTGGCTCATTTATGTAACTTTCTCTGTACAACTTTAAACATTAATTTGCTTCATGCAATTAAACATATAGAAGACTTTTTTAAAAAGCAGTATTGTTGGACATTTTGTTATTTCAGCAGCCATTGAGTTGTCTCATTCTGAAACCACACTCGGTGGAGATTATACCCCTAAGACTTTTTAAAGTGCATGTATAATCTATACATATACCCCACAACCACTCTCCAGTGAAGTCTTCTGTTTTCTAGTCAAGAAAGTGTCACTAAAATTTTCAATATATATTTTAAAAATTAACAGAAATGGGTGAGACACTTAGATCATATTGTTTCTAGCTCTTTGTAAGGAAACATTACTAAAATATTTTCCTCAAGGAAAATGATAGACCAGATGAGTCTTGATCTTGTTTAGAAACCAAGTAGATTGTACTATAACATGTTCTTAGATAAATTATAGTATTTTTCTATTAGCTCTTAGGCTAGTCACTTATTTTTATTTTAGGCGATGCAAAAACTTTCTGGATGGAGCTAGAAGATGATGGAAAAGTGGACTTCATTTTTGAACAAGTACAAAATGTGCTGCAGTCACTGAAACAAAAGATCAAAGATGGGTCTGCCACCAATAAAGGTATGAAGCAATAAAAACTCTGAATATGTTTAATACTAAATATTTCTCTCTGGCAGTACAGTATCATTCTATTTCCAATATTGCTGTTTGTAAAAGTAGATGGATGTAATTACTTTTGAATAATACCTACTGAATTTCTTTTTATCTCAAGCTACTTTTTTCCCTCATTTATCTTTTTTTTTAGGGGAATGTTGCAAAAGTAACATCTGCTCATTATATAACATTTGGCACTTATAGAAAAATATAACAAGGAAAAATTATTCCACATTCAGAGACAACTAGTTTTTTCATATGTATGTGTAAAAGTACATATAACTTTATTTTGCCTGCTTTAAACAGAACTTACTCTACCAGTCTTCTGAAAGCAAAATTTGTGTTCTACATAGGCAGTTAGTTCAGTAATCCAAGTTTTTATTTTTTTCTATTTGTTTGTTGTCAACCCTGGTTGGTTGTAGAACGTAAGACTTTAAGATGGAATCCTCCTTCAATCCATCAGGACATATGGTTTTGAAGCAAATTTTTCTCCAGATTATTTTTAATACTTTCTGGATGTTCTTATGACATTATTATTATGTGTTTATCAAAAAAAATTGGCACTGTTTTTCATTTTAATGTTCCTTGTCAATCCTTCATGAGTCAGATAAATCTAGATTCTAATCCAGTTGTACTACTTCCTAGCTGAATGTCCTGGAATAAATAGCTTAACCTCTGAGCCTCAGTTTCTTTTGTCTCTAATGCAGTTAGTCCTATTAACCTCTCAGAGGAATAGTGAAGATTAAATGAGATAAAATATGTAAATTGTTTAGCACAGTAGCTGGCACCATGAATAAAGGTAATGGTGATGCTGTTTTTCTGTCTTTAACAGAATACGTCCAAGCAATGATTCTAGTGAATGAAGCAACTATAATTAACAGTTCAACATCAATAAAGGGTATGTACATCTCTATTCCCATTGTAGAGTATTCTCTGATATTTTCTTGCCATGAAGCAGGATAGCTTTAATATGTTGGGCTAATTAAAGATAATTTAAAATAAAATCTAACATTCACATTTCTAAGTTACATAAATCACAGTTTCCTCTATTAAATGAAAAGTCCTACCCATCTAGAGATAGTAAATGCACATCCAACTAAGCAGCCTAGGGAAAGAATTAACAAATGTGTGTCATCTTTGGGGGAAAAAAAGACTTTCTTATATAAAGAGGGCAAATAGAATTCTAACTTTAAAACACTATATATCTGCTTTCTGTGAAGAACAATACTTGAAAGATATATTCTTGTATAGATAAGTTGGTGGGTAAATCTTTTATTTCTAGATTGCTTTTAGACCATCAGTCTCCCAAGCTCTAAATCAGCTTAAAAGGATCAAAGATACTGTACTAAAGAAAAACTGTTTCTCTTCTCACAAAGCTTCTGACACCAAATGTGGGTTTTCCATGCCATGCAATTCTCCAGTATTCTGTGGACACCAATGGATGTTGTATTCTAAAATTTAATTCAGTTCTGACACTACTACCCAGAGTTAGCACAGATCCCACAGATTAAGGGCTCATTCCCACCAACTTGCTCCCACTTCAGACACTGGTCACAATCCCTGGGCCTCCTGTACTTCTGACTGACTTTGCTACAAATTAGAGGTTCCCACAACCCCCTCCTCAGATTCCATGATTTGCTATAATGGCTTATAGAACTCACAGAAGTATTTACTATTACCAGTTTATTATAAAGGATATTATAAAGGATACAAATGAATAGCCAGATGAAGAGGTACAAAGGGCAAAGTTGGGAAGGGCCTGAGAACAGGAGCTTCTGTCCCTGTGGAGTTTTGGGGTGTACCACCCTCCCAGTATGTAGATGCATTCACCAATCTGAAAGCTCTCTGAACCCTGTTGTTCAGGGGTTTTGTGGAGGTCTCATTACATAGGCATGATTCAGTCATCAGCCCATTGGTGATTTGCTTAATCTGCCTCTTTCTCTTCCCTGGATATGGGGGTGGAAAGGGTAGGGATGAAAGTGCGAACTCATTAACCATGCCTTTGTCAGAAGTGCCTTGGTCTTTCTGACAACCAGCCCCCATTCTGAAGCTGTCTAGGGATAGCTCACCTCTCAACAGTCATCTCATTGGCATGCAAAAGACACTCTTATCACTACTGGAGATTCCAAGGGTCTCAGAAGTTCTTATGTCAGGAACTGGGGATTAAGACAAATATTATAACAGAAGGTGCTCCTCTCATACCTGTTACTTGAAATTAGAAGGGTTTTAGGAATTAGGTCAGGAGCCAGGGCAGAAACCAAATATGTATTTCTTATGATGTTACATGTACTAAGACTGTAAAAAGAAAAACTGAGAAGTTATTTTAACAGGATCAATCACCATTCCATAAATCTTAGTCTATCACGTTTGCTGAAGTTTTAAGGAAGTACAATATTTACTAGGTGTGTGTTAATGCTGTTAGATGTTGTCAATAAATGTCAATAATTTTTGTCTTTTATAATTTGGAGCCTTAAGGCTTTTAAATCTCTGAAAATATAGTCTAGCATCACCAGTCTATTTTAAGTAAACCATTTGGTATTCAAAGTATCCTCAATTTCAGTGCTACAGTATAGCTTTGGAAGAGTAGTTTCTTGAAGAAAACAGTCTTCCTTTCACAGTATCCTTCAGTAACACTTGGAATTGTAGGGGAGGAAAAATTTTATCTCAGTGGCTGGGGGATGAGGGCTGTAACAAAAGATAGAAGACAGGTTAACAGGAGAAGAGACATAAACAAATGTGTTAATTTTTTTTTCTTTTTTTTTTGAGACGAAATCTTGCTCTCTCTCCCAGGCTGGAATACAGTGGTGGTATCTCGGCTCACTGCAACCTCCCCCTCCCGGGTTCAAGCAATTCTCCTGCCCCAGCCTCCCGAGTAGCTGGGACTACGGGTGCATGCCGCCACACCCGGTGATTTTTTTTTGTATTTTAGTAGAGACAGGGTTTCACCATGTTGCCCAGACTGGTCATGAACTCCTGAGCTCAGGCAAACTGCCTGCCTCGGCCTCCCAAAGTGCTGGGATTACAGGCGTGAGCCACCGCGCCTGGCCAACTTTTAATTTTATATGCACAAGTGTTGCGGGAATTAGGAGGACCACAGAGACCTTCAGGTGAATACAGGAGGATCTTTATTGAGTGCACTCAGACCCAGCAGACTTAACATCCAAAAACTGGGCCCAGAACAAAGACAGCACTTTTGACTTTTATACACAAGGGGGTGGGCTAGCCTGAAACAAGCTTACAGTGGCATGAAGCGTAGTGGCATGAAAGTAAGGGTACAGAGGCAGAACAAAGACAGTGAATCAAATTGTGACAGGTTCATAACTCAGCATTACACATGTTTGCTATGCAGCCTAGATGTCTGTTATCTAGGTTGTTCTCTAGTGCCTAGCACAGCTTATTCCATGACCTTCACTGTGGTGCCCAGGTGGCCATAATTCAGGCCTGCTCAGATGGCTCATGACCTTCACTCCACCCCTGCTTAGATAAAACAGAATACTTGAAGTTACTAGTTACAGAGAACAGGAATCTATACACTCATACCATAAGAGAAAGGAAAATTTGTTTTTCTCCTCTCTATGTTGAGGGAGTGCTGGGAGAGTCCCAGAGCACATTCCTTTGTGTCCTGGCTTCTTAGATAGTATTAACAAGACTTTTTCTGGGTCTGGGCTGTGCCTGTTGCTGCCTCTGGGATAAGTCATCCTAATACAGGAAAGCTTATTTCTCTTTTTAATTTTATTTTTCTTTCTTTAATTCCCTGCCTCACAGGAGCATCACAGAAAGAAGTGAATGCCCAAAGCAGTGGTGAGATTTGAGAGCACATTATACCACCCTAATAGGTGAAAGGGAGGAGCAGAGGGGCACTTCTGGAAGAACACATGACTTCAAAGATAAATGGGTCCTATGAGAATAAGTGGAAGATTTGTAACAGTGTCTGCCTGAGTATAGTACTGACTTCCTCTGCTCTCCCTGATTAGATGAAATCATTCCTGGTTGATGAAACTTCTGGGAGGGGATTTATGACAATTGAGTTTCTTTTTGGGAGGATCTATTTTTAGACAGATAAGGGAACTCCAGAGAAAACTTCTTCCTGTATTTGTTCATTCTCAGATGTCTTCAATTCAAAATAATCTTTATGCTACTATATCTCATCTGGACAATCCTTAAGGGATTATATTTAGTTTTGCGAGAGAGGCTTTTAACCTCACTTGTTACCAAGAAAAATGGTAACAACTAATTCTAAACATTTCTTTTCTTTCTGAAGAACCTTTTTTTCCATAAAAAGTAAGTTGGTTTTTGTTTGGGGTCTTTTATTTATTTATTTTTTTTTTAAATTTTTTTATTTTTTTATTTTTTTTGTTTTTTTAATTGATCATTCTTGGGTGTTTCTCGCAGAGGGGGATTTGGCAGGGTCACAGGACAATAGTGGAGGGAAGGTCAGCAGATAAACAAGTGAACAAAGTTCTCTGGTTTTCCTAGGCAGAGGACCCTGCGGCCTTCCGCAGTGTTTGTGTCCCTGGGTACTTGAGATTAGGGAGTGGTGATGACTTAAGGAGCATGCTGCCTTCAAGCATCTGTTTAACAAAGCACATCTTGCACCGCCCTTAATCCATTCAACCCTGAGTGGATACAGCACATGTTTCAGAGAGCACAGGGTTCGGGGTAAGGTCAAAGATCAACAGGATCCCAAGGCAGAAGAATTTTTCTTAGTACAGAACAAAATGAAAAGTCTCCGATGTCTGCCTCTTTCTACACAGACACGGCAACCATCCGATTTCTCAATCTTTTCCCCACCTTTCCCCCCTTTCTATTCCACAAAACCGCCATTGTCATCATGGCCCGTTCTCAATGAGCTGTTGGGTACACCTCCCAGACGGGGTGGTGGCCAGGTAGAGGGGCTCCTCACTTCCCAGTAGGGGCGGCTGGGCAGAGGCGCCCCTCACCTCCCGGACGGGGTGGCTGGCCGGGCGGGTGGCTGACCCCCCCCACCTCCCTCCTGGACGGGGCGGCTGGCCGGGCAGAGGGGCTCCTCACTTCCCAGTAGGGGCGGCCGGGCAGAGGCGCCCCTCACTTCCCCGACGGGGCGGCTGGCCGGGCGGGGGGCTGACCCCCCCACCTCCCTCCCGGATGGGGCGGCTGGCCGGGTGGGGGGCTGACCCGCCCACCTCCCTCCCGGATGGGGCGGCTGGCTGGGCGGGGGTCTGACCCCCCCACCTCCCTCCCGGACGGGGCAGCTGGCCGGGCAGAGGGGCTCCTCACTTCCCAGTAGGGGCGGCCGGGCAGAGGCGCCCCTCACTTCCCCGACGGGGCGGCTGGCCAGGCGGGGGGCTGACCCCCCCACCTCCCTCCCGGACGGGGCGGCTGGCTGGGCGGTGGGCTGACCCCCCCACCTCCCTCCCAGACGGGGCGGCTGGCCGGGCAGAGGGGCTCCTCACTTCCCAGTAGGGGCGGCCGGGCAGAGGCGCCCCTCACCTCCCGGACGGGGCGGCTGGCCAGGCGGGGGGCTAACCCCCCCACCTCCCTCCCGGACGGGGCGGCTGGCCGGGCGGCGGGCTGACCCCCCCACCTCCCTCCCGGACGGGGCGGCTGGCCGGGCGGGGGGCTGACCCCCCCACCTCCCTCCCGGACGGGGCGGCTGGCCGGGCGGGGGGCTGACCCCCCCACCTCCCTCCCGGATGGGGCGGCTGGCCGGGCGGGGGGCTGACCCCCCCACCTCCCTCCCGGACGGGGCGGCTGGCTGGGCAGAGGGGCTCCTCACTTCCCAGTAGGGGCGGCCGGGCAGAGGCGCCCCTCACTTCCCCGACAGGGCGGCTGGCCGGGCGGGGGACTGACCCCCCCACCTCCCTCCCAGACGGGGCGGCTGGCCGGGCGGGGGGCTGACCCCCCCACCTCCCTCCCGGACGGGGCGGCTGGCCGGGCGGGGGGCTGACCCCCCCACCTCCCTCCCGGACGAGGTGGCTGCCGGGCGGAGACGCTCCTCACTTCCTAGACGGGGTGGCTGCTGGGCGGAGGGGCTCCTCACTTCTCAGACGGGGCGGTTGCCAGGCAGAGGGTCTCCTCACTTCTCAGACGGGGCGGCGGGGCAGAGACGCTCCTCACATCCCGGACGGGGCGGCAGGGCAGAGGTGCTCCCCACATCTCAGATGATGGGCGGCCGTGCAGAGACGCTCCTCACTTCCCAGATGGGATGGCGGCCGGGCAGAGACGCTCCTCACTTTCCAGACTGGGCAGCCAGGCAGAGGGGCTCCTCACATCCCAGACAATGGGCGACCAGGCGGAGACGCTCCTCACTTCCCAGACGGGGTGGCGGCCGGGCAGAGGCTGCAATCTCGGCACTTTGGGAGGCCAAGGCAGGCGGCTGGGAGGTGGTTGTAGCGAGCCGAGATCATGCCACTGCACTCCAGCCTGGGCGCCATTGAGCACTGAGTTAACGAGACTCCGTCTGCAATCCCGGCACCTCGAGAGGCCGAGGCTGGCAGGTCACTCGCAGCTAGGAGCTGGAGACCAGCCCGGCCGACACAGCAAAACCCTGTCTCCACCAAAAGAATACGAAAACCAGTCAGGCGTGGCGGCGCGCGCCTGCAATCGCAGGCAGTCGGCAGGCTGAGGCAGGAGAATCAGGCAGGGAGGTTGCAGCGAGCTGAGATGGCAGCAGTGCCGTCCAGCTTCGGCTCGGCATCAGAGGGAGACCGTGGGGAGAGGGAGAGCTGTTTGGGGTCTTTTAAGGAAATAATTTTATTAATAGAAATGCCGAATATTATAATTTCATATTTTTATGTAGTTTGTCCATCTGAAATGTAACAAATGCATCAAGATAAGAGTATATTTATTTGCTAGTGGTGAAGTGTTTTTAAGTAAACAGTTGGGGAGAGTTATGTAATTGACATTGTTGGCAAATGTAAGGATTGAAAACCTTTGGTAATAAAGTTTCATGTGGGCTGAATACAGTGGCTCAGGCCTGTAATCCAAGCACTTTAGGAGGCTGAGGTGGGAGGATCACTTGAGCCCAGGAGTTTGAGACCAACCTGGGCAACACAATGAGACCTCATCTCTACAGATAATAAAAAAAAAAATTAGCTGGCTGTGGTGGTGTATGCCTGTGGTCCCAGGTACACAAGAGGCTGCAGTGGGAGGATCGCTCGAGCCCAGGAAATCAAGTCTGCAGTGAGCTGGGATCACACTACTGTACTCCAACCTTCCAGCCTAGGCAAGAGTGAGACCCAGTCTAAAAAAAAAAAAATGTTTCACGCTAGCATTTATTTTAAAAAGAAGGTTGGGAATGAGAGAAACAAAAGAACTTTGTGTTGAGGTCAAAACAAGCTGTCCTGGATCCAACCTAGACTCCCCAGGCTGTCATCAAACTGCTAATTATGTTTATTTTTCTTGATGTTGTGTAACTCTCAGTATTTGCTCTGTCTCCATATGAAGGACTGGATAGTGCTTTCTTGAGATAAATTATTTCCCTTTCCTCTTTTTTCTAATGACTAATGTTAAATCCCCATGTTTTTGAGTAAATCCTATTTCCAACTATGCTTATATACATTTGTTTTGTTCATATTTGTTAATATAGATTTATATAACTCATGCATATAAATTAGCTGGAGGAAAAGTCAGAAACTCTTATTATTTGTAAAATTAATTTCTAATCAGTTATAGCTGTGAACCGAAAATAATCAAAAGGGTCAGAATCTAATTTTTTTTTTTTTTTTTTTTTTTTTTGAGACGAAGTCTCACTCTTGTTCTCCAGGCTGGAGTGCAATGGCACGATCTTTGCTCACTGCAACTTCCGCCTCCCGGGTTCAAGCGATTCTCCTGCCTCAGCCTCTCGAGTAGCTGGGATTATAGGCACCTGCCACCACACTTGGCTAATTTTTGTGTTTTTAGTGGAGACAGGGTTTCACTATGTTGGCCAGGATGGTCTCGAACTCCTAATCTCAGGTGATCCACCCGCCTTGGCCTCCCAAAGTGCTAGGATTACAGGTGTGAGCCACTGCGCCCCATCCAGAATCTAATTTAAAGAGAGTTTATTCAGGTGCAGAGCGTAAGGGTAGCCATCTGAGGACCAGTGCTACACCAAAGAATAGTGATAAGTGCTTCTGGTGTGGGAGAAATGAGGATTATTTATATAGGCAAAACAGAGGTGTTGAACAGGATTACAGCATTTTTGTACAAAGGGTAACATACAGATATTTGATTGGCTACTGTTGATTACACTCTAAGTGGGTTGTCCAACATTCTGTTGTAAACAGGTAACAGTCACAAGGGTCTCTTTCTCCATATCATTTAGACTAGGTTTGAATAAAGAATAGGGAGTCTTGACTGGGCGTGGTGTCTCAGGCCTATAATCCCAGAACCTTGGAAGGCTGAGGTGGCAGGATCACTTGAGTCCAGGAGTTCAAGACCAGCCAGGCTTGAGGTAGAGATTCTACCTCTACAAAAGAATTTTAAAAATCAGTCAGGTGTGGAGTTGTACACCTGTAGTTCTAGCTACTCTGGAGGCTGAAGTGGAAGGGTAGCTTGAGCCTAGGAGTTCAAGGTCACAGTGAGCTTATGATCACATCAATGTACTCCAGCCTGGGTGACAGAGCAAGACCTTGTGTCTTTAAAAAAAAAAAAAAAAATAGGGAGTCTAGTTAATGTGTAACATCTCAACACAGAAGTCAGAAAGCAATGGTCATGTACCAAAGAAAAAACAATCATGTTACATGAGTCCTCTTTCAGGGCTTAACTTTTCCCTTTGGCATAATAAATTTGGAAGCTCCTAAATTTTTATTTTCTTTTTACATAGCTCTCTTCAACTATCAGACTTTTATTTATTCATTTATTTTAGAGAGAGGGTCTTCTCTGTCGCTCAGGCTGGAGTGCAGTGGTGCAAGTATAGCTCACTACAGCCTATGGTTCCTGGGCTTAAGCAGTGCTCCCACCTCAGTTCCTAAATAGCTAGAAATACAGTCATGCGCCACCATGCCTGGCTAACTTTTTTTTTTTTTTTTTTTTTCTGTCGTAGAGACAGGGCCTTGTTCTGTTGCTCAGGGGGGCCTTAAACTCCTGGCCTCAAGTAATCCTCCCACTTTATCCTTCCAAAGTGATGGGATTACAGGGATGAACCTTGTGCTTGGCTCAGCTATCAGATTTTAAACCTTTCTTTACTTGGAAAATTAAAGACAGATATTTGTTTTTCAGCTAGCCAAGGAGCAACCTTGAAATACAATATCCTTTTATTAAACTTCTTTTGAGGGGGAAAGTAAGTTATAATTTTTTTATTAGAAAATAAATATACTGGGCCAGGTATGGTGGCTCATACCTATAATCCCAGCCCTTTGGGAGGCCCAGGTGCGCGGATCACTTGAGGTCAGGAGTTCGAGATCAGCCTGGCCAACATAAAATCCTGTCTCTACTAAAACTACAAAAATTAGCCCAGCGTGGTTTTGCATGCCTGTAATCCCAACTACTGGAGAGGCTGCGGCAGGAGAATCGTTTGAACCTAGGAGGTAGAGGTTGCAGTGAGCCAAGATCATACCACTGCACTCCACCCTGGGCGACAGTGAATGAGACTGTCTCAAAAAAAAGAAATGTGAACAACTAGATCAAAAGAGATACCCAGATACTTCATCCCCTCCCTAAAATAGTTGTAGAGCAATAGGAAAACAAAAGGTACATAAATTTTTCATTTTCTCACTTTTATAGAGCCTTTAAGAATTATGTGATTTCTCTATAAAATGCATGCAGAAGTAGGGATACTCAATGTCCACCTTAAAGATTGGTTAAGCTTCAAATCAAGTTCAGGCCAAACTAGAGTTTCTACAGTAAAAATCTTTTCTGTCCTCAATATTTTATCCTAGTTTATTAATATTTTTGAAAATATTGACACTTAATCTTTTGCCTCAATCTTGAAACCTTACTATGTTTGCAAATTTTAGGGATCCATATGGGCAGACTCTAGTCAATGAACATATTACTTGGGTACTTATAGCAAATGGTTTTTAACTTGGTATATTTGTTGCTCACATTATTTTTTTGTGTAGATCATATGCCTGTGACTCAGAAGGAACAGGAAAACAAATCCAATGCATTTCCCTCTACATCATGTGAAAACTCCTTTCCAGAAGACTGTACATTTCTGTATGTATATAAATTCTTTGTTATTAATGCTTTTGCTCCTACAGATTTCTTCTTTATAAATCACTTGACATTAGAATAGATGAAATATACAAAAAAATTTTTCCCATTAAAGCTTTAAAAGTTGTATATTTTAGTATTTTATGTAGGATAGAATTTCATGAGTCTCTGAATAGGTTATTGAATATTCCTAGTTAATCAAGTCTTTTTATAAAGTTTAGCTTAAGATGTCTTTGTGTATTTTATTAATACACTGAAATTTACCAAGTAGTGTGTTTTTGTTTTGTTTTGTTTTTTGTTTTACTGCTTAGATTATCTGGAGAATTTAAAAGTGTCAAAATGTTTCTTTCAGTATCAGTTGAGTTTTCAAAATGCGTAACAGCTCTTAAGTAGTGTCTAAAAGTTTATGGGAATAGACTAAATTTTTCTGACCTTCCCTTTCTCATTTTATCATTACTTTCCATAAAGATTCTTTGGCATAAAGGAGAATTGCGGAAGAGTGAATCTGATACTCTGACACGTAGTCTTTATTTTTAGTAGGTAATACCTGGGCCTAACCCTTCAAGTACTAATTACAGGGAAGTTTCTGAAAGTTCTCTAGAGAACATAGTTTCAAAAAACAAAAATGTATCTTTAGAAAGAAACTTCTTTGTTACCCTAATTTCATTTGTTCTTTCAGCTTAATATTAAATTGACTAAGAAAAACTAAATACATATTTTTTTGATTTTCATGCCTGTGACAGTTGTAGATAGACACTGTTTCATATAATTTGGATTTACAAATATTAGAGATGTCGTTGCAGTTTGAGTGGGTCTCAAAAGGCCCATAAAATTACTTTAAAATGCTCACAGAGAAAGCTAAGTTCACACTTTAGCTCCTTAATTGGCCATTTCAGTGGCTCACAAAACATTTTTTTTTTCTAGAAATTCTGACCTTTGAATATACAGTGTAAAATTTTGTAAGTTTTTAGGAACAAATTCACTCAGTCTAAATCTAAATTAAATTTTCATGTAAATTACCACCAAACAAGCTCTCTACCAAACAGTTATCTATATATTTAGATATTATATTTTAAACTTAAATGCAGGAGTGGTTTATTCCTGTGAAGTATCATTTTTTGCTTTAAGTTCATTATACCAGCTTATCAGAATCTTTTTGAATTTTGGAATATTTTTTGTCCCTTTTAGCTTATCATCTTGTACAAATAAATAAGCTTTCTAATCTTCATTATGGTCACTGAAAACAATATTGAACAGGACATGACCAAAGATAAAAACCTTGTGGCTGGCTCACTACTAGACATTCTTTTTATTACGCTTCAGAAAGAACGCTTTAAGCAACTGTGAATTTACTTCTACTGTTGTCCCGCCTACACTTCTCACTTACAAAGTGGTCATGAAAAATCAAGGTTCACTGCCATAGCATTCTGTGGCATTGCCAGACATTATTCAGACTTATTGAAAACGTTGTCAAAAAAGAAAATTCAGTTAATTTGGATTTTTCTTACCTACTTGTTAACTCAGCACCTAGTGTTGGTTGGCCTTTTAAATTCAAAATATTTAGAAGTCACACACTTGATGCCTTCTTCTAGAGATTTTTAAGAGACCAGTGTTAAGCTAACCTTTCTATATTTTCTGTAGCCTGTCCTCCTTCCCTTTTTAAAAATCAGGGCAGCTAGAACTTGAGGATAAGTGGTCAAAGAAAAAATCAGGGCAGTATTGTTTTATTTTTAATTTTTCTATATTTGAAGTTTTTTTTTCCAGACCTTGAGATTTAATTTGTAGAGTCTTCTATATGCTTAAATAAACTTGAGTTCTAGTACCCTCTCTTTAACTGTCACAGACTTCAGTTTCTTTTTATTTTTTTCCTCTTGTTTCCAACTTGAGAGCCATACTTACAGACGGAAAAGACAAAGGCAGAATTGTTTTTGAGAAACTCTTCCTTCTCTTTGTTATCAGTTAACCATATCTTTCTCCTAACAGATTATTTTCTTGTTCTAAGCATAGCTTTAGTTGTTTTTTTGTTGTTGTTGTTATTTTATTAGCACTTTTGGAAACCTCGGTTCTTACTAGGCTTTGTGATACTTTTCTTACAGTTTCATGCCAATGTTTCGTATTCATAATTAGCTGTCTTCTTTTGTATGTATACTTTTAAAAATCCAAGCTTCCAAGAAAAATTGAGTTGGGTTTCTTTAACCGTTTTCCCATCTCTTTAGGACTGTTTATGATTATATAATCAGAATTTCATTTCCTTAATCTCCCATCTCTCTTGTACTGTGTTGACACTCAGAGGCTTTTTTTGAGATTATACCTAACTTTTGAGTTGAGCATTCTGAGATCTTTTCAGATGAAGGGACATGTCTTATTAGGCTTAGGATTTTCTTCCTTTGCCATTAAGAATTCCAAGGAAGCATTTCATTCTTGACTGGAATTATGTTTAAATAATTCCTTTTATATTTCCTCTGCAGGCCAGAAGTTTATTTGCTTATTTTACTTTCAGTACTTAAACCCTCTTAGCAGCCCAGTGGTCACACAGGTTGCCTGGTAAACTAAATGTTCAATAACTTAAGCCAGGAATTCTCAGCCCCAGCTAAACTGCTGAAGATTAGGCTGAGCGTGGTGGCTCACACCTGTAATCCCAGCACTTTGGGAGGTTGAGGCGGGAGGATCACTTGAGCCCAAAATTTCAAGACTAGCCTGGGCAACATGGCAAAACCCCATCTCTACAAAAAAATAACAAAAATGAGCCGGGCTTGGTGGCACATGCCTGTGGTCCCAGCTACTTGGGAGGCTGAGGTGTATCACCTAAGTCCGGAAGATCAAGGCTGCAGCAAGCCATGATCGCGCCTCCGCACTCTAGCTTGGGTGACAGAGTGAGACCCTATTTCAAAAAAAGATTATACAGACTATCAGTGGCAAACCCCAGGATGAAATCTTGGGTCTAATAGGACACAGGCTTCAGTCTTTTGGTGTTTTTTGTGGGGTTTTTTTGTTTTCTTTCTTTCTTTTTTTTTTTTTTTTTTTTGGGACAGCAAGGTCTCACTGTCTCGCTGGGTGGACTGCAGTGGCACATAGCCACAACTCACTGTAGGCTTGATGCCCTAAGCTCAAGCGATCCTTCCTCCTCAGACTCTCAAGTAGCTAGGACTACAGGTGCATACCACCACACCTGGCTAATTTTTAACATTTTTTTTTTTTGTAGCGATGTGGTCTCACTATGTTGCCCAGGCAGGTCGTGAACTCCTAGTCTCAAGCAGTCCTCCCTCCTCAGCTTCCCAAAGTGCTGGGATTACAGGCATGAGCCACCACGCCCAGCCAGTATTCTATTCTTGAGTTGAACTGAATTTCTGCCCCACATAAGTGAGTTATGACATAGGTAAATGTAAAAACAAAAGTATTACTTCAGTGATAATTCTTTTAAAAGGATATTTACTTTTGTGATTTTAGAAGTCTGAATTCCCTTTTTTTTTTTTTTTTTTTTGGTCAAGTATAAACTTTGGTTTGTCAGGAGTACATACCTATTCAAGCTAGCTTAAGTAGTGGAATTTATTAGAAGTGTACGAGGTGTACAGCTTTGGTTAGCATACTGGGTGACACTGGGCTTGCACCACTGCTTAAAGACACAGGTGTAAATTTAAGCCATTAAATTTTTATGGCTTTTTACATGACATGCACACAAACCCAAAAGATTATTTTTAAAAACATGCACACACATGTACCTACACATACATACACACATATATAAATAAAATAGGTCTTGAAGAACAGAAAATGTAACACAGCAGGCCATGTAAACACTAGAATAGGAACTTAAAAGTCAATACCTAAGGTCAGGGTTGACACAGTCTCAACTCTACTTCTCTCTGTTACCAATAGGTTTCTTCTCTTCCCACATGACCAAACATAGCTGCTCCAGCTAAACTCTAACCTTCTAGTGCAAGTGTTATCTCATGTGACATATATACATATATATATATATATATAATTTTTTTTTTTTTAAATAGAGACAGGGTCTAGTCATGTTGCCCAGGCTGATCTTGATCTCCTGGGCTCAATGAATCCTCCCACCTCGGCCTGCCACAGTGCTGGGATTACAGGCATGAGCCACCGCACCCAACCATTTTTTTTAATATCTTAATTTAAATTATTGAAAGAGACGGTATAAAAAGCCCAGTATGTATACAAGACCCAACATCTTTGAGTACACTGAAATTAATATACCTGCCTTTCAGAAGAGGATGACTAAAGAAGGGACTGAGCAAAATACCAGATTTACCTACTGCAGTCTTTAGATGAATACAGTATACATTCTTGTTTTAAAATATGCCCCCTTAATGGTCATAGAGGATAGAATGACTTCTTACTTTAGCCTTGCCAAAAGCTGGATAATCAGTTGGCAGCCTCTAAGCCATGCTCCACTTTGATGTTCAGAGTGACTAACAACACCCTGAACAATTGTCAAATCATATGCAAACTGAGAAATCCTTACCCAGAGGCTGGCAAGCAGATCCAGACAGCCGTGGACTTCTCCTTCTCACTACTTACTCCTTATCCTGTGTTTACCTCTAGCACTTTTAATTAATGACTGGGTTTACAATACTGTGCATAGAATTGGTTTTGTTTATTTCTATTTTTTTTCAGGAATGTATCTTCACACCTAAATAAAGTTAACCCTCCTCTCCATAAAATTGGGATGAAATTAGGTTACTTTATACTTAAGACTTGTAAGTTGGGTTTTTTCCTTCTCTTTAGTAAAATGAAGCACAGATAAGAAATTAATCTTTTCTAAGGTTCACGCTAGTGTTTTATTTTTATGCTTTTCTCCTCCTCTTCTGTTTTTTTCTCTTCTCCTCCCACTCCTCCCTAACTCTTCTTAAATGTAAAACATGTATTTCTCAGTGTTAATTGCTCAGTAACTAGAGTCTTGTATCTCCTAGTTTTTATTTGTTAGTCATAAGGAGAATACTTTTAAGCTAGTTTGGCTTTCTTGAAATGTAAATTCCAAATTACAGGTTTTACCAGCATATTTACTATTACAAATTTTAGTCCTAAGTAGTTCTAATTGTATATTGTTCCAGTAGTGGCTAACTTGGAGTTGTATTTGTTGTGTCATATGAGGAAATTATGTAAGGACATTAAACTACTATTCAAATATTAGTTGTTATTTAAGAACTAAGGATAACCCAGATACTTTCTCTCTCACATATATCCTGAATTAATCCCTTCATATTCCAAGAAAAATTTATTGAGTCATCTACATTAATATTTAATGTTCCCCTTCCTCCAAAGAGCAAAACAGGAACCAAAAAATTCATACCCGAGGCCAGGTGCGGTGGCTCATGCTTGTAATCCTAGTACTTTGGGAGGCCAAGGCAGGCAGATGACTTGAGCTCAGGAGTTTGAGGCTAGCCTGGGCAACATGGTGAGACCCCATCTCTACCAAAAATGCAAAAAATTAGATGGGCTTCGTGACGCATGCCTGTCGTCCCAGCTACTCGAGAGGCTGAGGTGGGAGGATTGCATGAGCCCAGGAGGCGGAGGTTGTGGGGAACCAAGATTGCACCACTGCACTCCAGCCTGGGTAACAGAGTAAGACCCTGTCTCCAAAAAAAAAAAAAAAATCCATAGGCAAAATGTCAAATGACATTTACAGAATAATATACTACAGAATCCAATTTGAAACATATTTATTTGGTTAAGTCAAGTTGAAAAGGACAACAGAACAGTTTACTAACTCTATAAATCTGTAAGTGTATAAGTAACTTGAGAGTGAGTAACCTATATCAAAACGAAGAACAAGGCCATGAGAACCTAAGGAATGTATTACAGTGAATTCTGAATGAAAGAAAATAGGGTGTTTTATCTCAGATAGACAAATAAATAGAATATCCAGAGTTCAGATTATACCATAATTCCTTATAAGAAAAAGTGGTAAGAAGGAACTTGACCCCTAATAATAGGGAACAAGTAGGTTCCAGGTACCACCTTTGAAAAACAGGAAGATATTGGACACTAAAATAAATCAAGGGCCAGGCATGGTGGCTCACACCTATAACCCCAGCACTTTGGGAGGCCGAGGTGGGTGGATCACTTGAGGTCAAGAGTTTGAGACCAGCCTGGCCCACATGGCAAAACCGTGTCTCTACTAAAAATACAAAAATTAGCTGGGTGTGGTGGCACATGCCTGTAATCCCAGCTACTTGGGAGGCTAAGGCACAAGAATTGCTTGAAGCTGGGAAGCAGAGGTTGCAGTGAGCTGAGGTCATGCCACTGCACTCCAGCCTGGGCAATAGAGTGAAACTCACTCTCTCTCAAAAAAAAAAAAAAAAAAAAGATTTCTAAATAAATTATAGTACATCCTTTTACCTGTTAGACTCTGAAATCCAAAAGCATCAAGATCCACCTGATTGAGGAAACTCTGTGAAAACAGGCACTCTCATTTATTGCTGAAGAAACTGACACTATGGAGAACAATTTGGCAATATTAATGAAATAACTAACCCATTTGCCTTGTGACCTAGCACTCCCACTTCTGGGAATATGTTCTGCAACAGTATCTTTACGCATATGAAATTGTTATTAATAGATTCATAATTTTATAGCAAAGATTATTACAATAAAATTACTTATTAAAAGATCACTGTATAAGTTTACTGTATATGTTCTAAAAGATCACTGTGTAAGTTAACTAGTCCATTATTGTGGTCTAGCCTATACTACATGTTATGGAAAATTGTCCATTATTGCAGGCTAGGTAATTAAATTGTGGACTTACGCAAAGGATTACTATACAGTCAGAGAAAGGATGAGGAAGCTCCATATCTGCACATCCAGTATGGCAGCCACTAGCTGCATGTGGCTGTTTAAATCTGAATTAATCAAAATTAGATAAAATGTAAAAATTCAGTTCTTTGGTTGTGCTAGCTACATTTAAAAGTGCTCAGTAACCACATGTGCCCACTGGCTACCATATTGGACAGCACAGGTATAGACCATTTCTATCAATGGAGGAAGTTTTTTTGGATGGCACTGCTTTATATAGTGTATTAGTCCGTTTTCACGTTGCTGATAAAGACATACCCAAGACCAGGCAATTTACAAAAGAAGGAGGTTTAATGGACTTACCAGTTCCACATGGCTGGGGAGGCCTCACACTCATGGCAGAAGGCAAGCAGGAGCAAGTCACATCTTACATAGATGGTGACAGACAAAGAGCTTGTGCAGGGAAACTCCCCCTTATGTTACCATCAGATCTCGTGAGACTTATTCACTATCACGAGAACAGCACGGGAAAGACCTGCCCCCATGATTCAATTACCTCCCACCAGGTCCCTCCCACAACACGTTGGAATTCAAGATGAGATTTGGGTAGGGACACAGCCAAACCATATCATAGAGCAAATACAACACATCTCTAAAATACCTGTATTATAATACATAACAGACACCTAAAGATAGAAAATTCTATGTAAAACAAAACTCAGATTATTTGTGAAAGTTTAAAACTTGATTTCCAAACAAAAGGAAGCTTTTCACGGATTTTTTTTTTTTAAGACAGGATCTCACTCTGTCACCCAGGCTGGAGTGCAATGGTGTGATCATGATTCACTGTAGCCTCAACCTCCCGAGTCCAAGCGATCATCCCACCTCAGCCCCCGAAGTAGCTGGAACTACAGGCATGCACCACCATACCTTACTAATTTTTTTTTACTTTTTGTAGGGATGAGGTTTCACTGTGTTGCCCAGGTTGATCTTGAGCTCCTGAGCTCAAGCAGTCCTTCCGTCTTGGCCTCTCAAAGTGCTGGGATTACAGTTGTGAGCCATCACACCCTGCTGACTTTTTTTTTTTTTTTATTAATAACCACCCCATTTTCTCCTGTCAGTTTGCCATTTTTTCAGATGTATCAATATGATTGTGAGGTAGATTACATATTATGGAAAGAATTCAGTTGGTACTATTGTTGAAGGCAAACAGTATAAAGGATTCTTGATGAACTAATAAGTTTTCAGCCAGCCTTTGTTTTTTTGCATGCAAAGAGCTTGATCTCAGCATGCCTGAAGAAGTAACCTTCTTCAGTGCTTTATTGATTGCATGCTCTAAATGAACTCTAAATTTGCTAGGTGCTATGAAATACCTAACAGAAAGTTACAGCTGTAATCACAACTTCCTGGAATATTCTGAAATTAGGTATAAGGCAGACCTGGTGTGTGCCTATACCAGCTATTTGGGAAGCTGAGGCAGGAGGATCACTTGGGGACAAGAGTTCAAGGCTGCTCTGTGCTGTGATCACACCTGTGAATGGCCACTGCACTCCAGCCTGGGCAACATAGGAAGACCCCATCTCCGAGAAAAGTTTTAAAAATAGATATAATCTTTGTATGGCTGTAGAACATCTTAAAATGTGTATCTTAGAGTCTGGCTTATTTTAATATTGTCTAAGAAAGTAGGAAATAATCATAGTTTTTTTAAAATGAGGAATTGAACTATAAATTTGAGATACTAATGAATAATTTATTTTAACAGAACAACAGAAAATAAGGAAATTCTGTCTCTTGAAGATAAAGTTGTAGACTTTAGAGAAAAAGACTCATCTTCGAATTTATCTTACCAAAGTCATGACTGCTCTGGTGCTTGTCTGATGAAAATGCCACTGAACTTGAAGGGAGAAAACCCTCTGCAGCTGCCAATCAAATGTCACTTCCAAAGACGACATGCAAAGACAAACTCTCATTCTTCAGCACTCCACGTGAGTTATAAAACCCCTTGTGGAAGGAGTCTACGAAACGTGGAGGAAGTTTTTCGTTACCTGCTTGAGACAGAGTGTAACTTTTTATTTACAGATAACTTTTCTTTCAATACCTATGTTCAGTTGGCTCGGAATTACCCAAAGCAAAAAGAAGTTGTTTCTGATGTGGATATTAGCAATGGAGTGGAATCAGTGCCCATTTCTTTCTGTAATGAAATTGACAGTAGAAAGCTCCCACAGTTTAAGTACAGAAAGACTGTGTGGCCTCGAGCATATAATCTAACCAACTTTTCCAGCATGTTTACTGATTCCTGTGACTGCTCTGAGGGCTGCATAGACATGTGAGTAGAAAAACATGGCATTTCAAAAAATCTTCTGAATGTAAGGACACTTGTTAAGAAGTCTTGCTATGTATTAATTTGTCTATCTAAAACCTGTTCAAGAGTTACAGTAAGACTGGGCATGGTGGCCCACGTGTGTAATCCCAGCACTTTTGGGAGACCGAGGTGGGAGGCCAGCTTGAGCAAAGGCGTTTGAGAACAGCCCGGGCAACATGGCAAAACCCCATCTTAACGAAAAATTTAAAAATTAGCTGGGTATGGTGGTGTGCATCTATAGTCCCAGCTACTCTGGAGGCTGGGGTGGGAGATCTGCTTGAGCCCAGGGGGTCAAGGATGCAGTGAGCTGTGATCACACACTGTACCAGAGGCCTGGACAACAAAGCAAGACCCTGTCTCCAAAAAATAAAAAATAAAAATAAAAGAGTCTACAATGGGAAAATGAACTCTGTCACTAGCAGTAGGAAAAAAACCTCTAATTATTTGCCAAATATGGTATTTTGAAACATTTCTTCCAAGGATGCATATTTCCTTTAATCTAGTACTAATACATTAAAAGATAATCAATAGCATTACAACAAATGATATTTAACAGTGCCAGACACTGTGACAAGTACTTTACATTCATTCTCTTAATCTTCACAAAAACCCATGAGGTAGGTAATATCTCAGTGTTATACATGAGGAAGTTGAGCCTCAGAGAAGTCAATTTGGAGAGGTCATAGAACAAATTGTAGAGACAGGATTTGAACCCATGTTCTTAACCATTGGGTTATATGTTGCATGTTACTTTTAAAAATCATTTGCTGGCTAATGTGATGCTTATAACTAGTATTTTCTTAATCATAGTATAGTATTAACATCCCATGAAAAAATGAAAACATGTTCTAATATATTAAGACTTTGAAAAACATTTTAAGGGTGTGTAGTACACATACATTCGTAGGTATACAGATGTAGAGTGGTGTTGCATTATATGTACATTTAATTTAATGCAAATTTAGCTACCCATACTTGGCAAAAAAAAGAATAAGAGAATGATAAATAATTTAAATAGTATAATAATAGTTTTCACCATCCTCTAAGTTAATTGGAGTGTAAAATGAGAGCTATATCTACTGTTATCTCAGTTTGGCTCAGTTCCTTCAGGCCTCTTATAGAGGAAACCTCTCACTGTGCTGTTTTATTCTGTTTAAAAATATGTATTTTATTTTGTAAAGATTACCTCTAAATGTAACCCAACTACCTCATCTGGGGACTTGGCTCTTCAAAGGAATAGAAACAGGTACCTGCACAAGACTAGGAACTAGGCCAGTATCTCACAGGGCCTGGAATTGTATTAATGAAAACCTTGTTAACAGCTGTAAAACCAATAGAGTCAGAGCCAAAGCGTTGGAGAAAGCACCAAATGTAGAGCAGCACATAGGACTAAACCCCACAGAAGGTATGATTTCAAACAAACATTTACAGCACACAAAGATGTTTAGGACCATGAAGGCAGCATGAGTCCCGACAAGTAGAGAGAATTAACACCTGAGGAATCAGAGGTAAATGTTGAATCTAATTGAAAGGGATTTTAAAACAGGTATAATTAAACTGTCCCAAGAGGCTGGGCACAGTGGCTCATACCTGTAATCCTAGCACTTTGGGAAGCTGAGGTAGGAACATCATTTGAGCCCAGGAGTTCGAGACCAGCCTGAGCAACCTAGCGAAACCCCATCTCTACAAAAATGCAAAAGTTAGCGTGGCATGGTGGGACGCCCTTGTAGTCCCAGCTAGTCGGGAGTCTGAGGTGGGAGGATCACCTGAGTGCAGGGAGGTCAAGGCTGCAGTGAGCCAAGATTGCGCCACTGCACTCCAGCCTGGGCAACAGAGTGAGACCCCTTCTCGAAAAAGAAAAACTATGAATTGTATATGAAGTGAGCAATACCTAATCCAGTAGAAAAGTTAAAAGGAATTAACTAGATTTGTATATAGCGTGGATGGGTCTCAAAAACATTATATTGAACAACAAAAAAAGCAAGTTATAGAATAATACCTATAGTAAATTTTTTATAATGAAAAATACACAATATATTGTTTGTAGATACATGTGTATATAAAAGCATAAAGGATGCCACACTAAATCTCTTGAGAGTTTAGTTATATCTATGTTTTACTTTTTAACTTTTTTAAAGAAGACCGTGTATATGTGGTGTATATGTGGTGTGTATATTTTAAATTATATATACAGGGAAAAGAACTAGACAAAATGCTGACAACTAATTCTGGATGGTGGAAATATGGGTGTTTATTATTATCTGTATTTTTCTGTACTTTTTAAACTTTGCACACAAAATCACATGGGAAAGAACAATTATAGATTTTCATATCTGTAAACAGAATCCAAATTAATGAATTTGTTGATTGTTGTCGTTGTTGTCGTTGTTCTTTTCTCTTGCAAACAGCAGCCACCATTCTGATGTGTATTAATTAATACAGAAAATACAGAAGAGAATCATAGAGGAAAAGACCTTAAAGTCACTTGTTCAGCAAAGGAGACTAAGATCCAGAGATTTTAACCAGCTCACCAGCAGTCATTTACCTAGTTACACAGCTAGAGTCCCCAAGTTCCTTACTTTGTATCAAATTATGGTTCCCTATCAAGTTAGTTAGTCATCTGAATAGAGGGGAAAGCACATGAAGTTTTATGGTTGCAAGCTTCCTGCCTCGCAACAGTATGAAAAAAGGATTCAATAATAGTAGGCAGATACCCGGCATCAATCTCCCCAGTCTGTTTCTGTCACTGGAGTGAGAGAGAACTTAAGACGTCTGCAAAACTATGTCCTTACAAATTTGACATATTTAAGTTTATCCATTGTAAAAGAGCAGAGCTAGCAGAATTCTCACAAACAAGCTTCTGTGCTGAACAGGGAAATTAAAGGAATTGATTTTGGAAAGCTAAACTCATATAGTTAAGTATTTCATGAGCAAATAGAGTTGCAGTGCAGTTTATAATTATTTATAAACTTTTGGGAGGTATTGTCTTTCAAAGAGATCTATTTAGGGAAAAAGCTCATAGTGTTCATGAGCCAAACTATTCTAAATGCTATTACATCATTTACACATTTATCAAGACAGTCTCTTGACTTAACTTGGTGCTTTTTCATTCTTTCTCCATCCATTGCCTTCCTTTTAGAACAAAATGTGCATGTCTTCAACTGACAGCAAGGAATGCCAAAACTTCCCCCTTGTCAAGTGACAAAATAACCACTGGATATAAATATAAAAGACTACAGAGACAGATCCCTACTGGGTAAGGTACCTTGAGGATTTGTTGCAGGGTGTGTATATCTTTGAAGGTGGGTACTTTTTATTGTGGTCCAAAATCTTATAGATGTTAAATCTGGTTTAATTTGGTTCTAATACCAAAAATCTAAATTATTAAGGAATAAAAATCCTGTGTATTGTTCGTGGAAATGGTAGTCAGAGACCACACGTACATCATGCAGAGTGTACTTGAACACTCATCTGCTTTGAGTCTGGCTCTTACCCCTCTAGTATCAGCCTACTTTGGGCAGCCATTTCTCCGTTTAAAAATACGCTGTCTAGAACTCATTTGAGAATTGGGAATTTTCAACCTTTCAAGGTACTGACTCACTTAATCTTCACAAAGCAGCCCTATGAGGGAGGTATTGTCATATAATCCCCATTTTAAAAATGTAAAGATAAAGCACAGATAAGTTAAATAACTCATCCAAGATAATACAGCTAGTAAATGTGGAAGCTGTGATGGGAACCCAGGCACTCTACCTCTAAGAGCTTTCACATGTAGCCTGCTTCCCTCAGTAGTTATCAGTGTCAGTGAAGTGTCAATAAACTGCTTTTTGAGGTGTCTGATTTTCTCTTTTGCATATTTTGTTGACAGCATTTATGAATGCAGCCTTTTGTGCAAATGTAATCGACAATTGTGTCAAAACCGAGTTGTCCAACATGGTCCTCAAGTGAGGTTACAGGTGTTCAAAACTGAGCAGAAGGGATGGGGTGTACGCTGTCTAGATGACATTGACAGAGGGACATTTGTTTGCATTTATTCAGGTAAAGCAAAAGTTTATTTTCAAATTATTCTAGAGTAGAATCCACTTTTCTGAATATCCATTTTCCTAGCCAGGGCCGTTGAGAGCTTACAGCAAGGTAAAGAGTAACAGTATCTAAGAGGAACGTCAGAGAAAGGCAGGTAAACTGGGAACTTGAGCACTAAAGAGATGAGATGCTTAGGAGGTACTTTCTTCAAGAAAAGAAAGGTTCAGAGATGACACTTGAGTTTTTGTGTGAGGGCCTGTTACGTACAAGGCACATTTGTTTTGTCTGCATGGCTACAGGTACTTTGGGGTAAGGGAATAAAACTTGTTAAAAGTAAAAAAAAAACTAAATGACTGGCTTGCCAAGGTAAAGATGACCAGTCAAAAACTTTCTTATTCAATGTTTTGAGCTATTATTAGAATTTAACAAGTTAATTATGTAATATCTGCATGTTATAATTCAGTCAGTGACTTTAGGCAACTCACTCTATTTTGGGGACTGCAGAGAGTTGTCCATGCTGCAGAGCAAAACTTCCCGAGCAGTGTGTTACAGTCATGCAATTACTGATTCTTTAGGGTCACAGCCCCCAGGGCGAAACACATCAGTCTTCAGTAGTCTTACACATTTACCTCCAGCATGTCAGGCAAAATCCCTTATTTTCTGTGCACATCCTTCTGTGAGAAAGTTTGGGAAACACGGCTTTAGAGCCAGTCTAAAGGAATTGTCCTTGACTTAGTTTTAGCAGTTAGGCATCAGGGAAAAGAACAACCAGGTTCTGAAAATTACTCATCTGAAAAATCAGGTTTAATCTGTTTACATGACCACGTGCTTAGAAAAGAAATGTCAGGTTCACATCAGGGAGGGCAAGAAGAAGCTTGCAGAGTTCACAGTAGTCACACGTATGGATCCCTGCCACTCCCCATTTACAGATCCACATTCTACACAGCCTGCCTAGACGTTCATCTCTCATACTTCTCAAAATAACTCTTGGATGAAAGCTACCTGTAAAATGCCAGGTGGTGTCCAGGAAGTATCATTGGTTTTATCGTTGTTGCTAGAAAATGTAACTAAGATGTGTCTCCGATCTAACGATGGGTAAGAATATCCTGCTATTAATTTGGACTTGGCAACTATAATATTGAATCCCTTGAAAGAAAATGCATGAACTTTAGACCAAGATTTTAGCGTTATGCAGAACTTAATATGACAACACTAAGAACATATCACCACATATTTAAATAGGTACTTTTGTTAAAAATTTTAAGTTTCAGATGATAATGCCTTTTTAACTAGACATAAAAGCTACAATTTTATGGCTAGAGTCATCTCTCTAATTTTCTAGAGTACTTTCTCATCCATATCTTTTTGTATCATTCTAGCTAAATCTCTTCTCTTTTGTATTATACCAAAACAGACAAATGGTTTTTTTTAGATACCCTGTTTTTTCATATACTGGAAGATAAGAAATATCACATTGGTCTTTGTCTTGCAACAGTTTTGTAGGATGAGTTAATGTGTTTGTCTTCATTGTAGAATGTGTGGGTTCTTTAGTCATGGAGTAGAAATAGAGATGTCTGTTTATCGTTAGCAATTATCTTCTGTGTTGTTCAAACTCTTTAACATTTTCCTTTTAGGAAGATTACTAAGCAGAGCTAACACTGAAAAATCTTATGGTATTGATGAAAACGGGAGAGATGAGAATACTATGAAAAATATATTTTCAAAAAAGAGGAAATTAGAAGTTGCATGTTCAGATTGTGAAGTTGAAGTTCTCCCATTAGGACTGGAAACACATCCTAGAACTGCTAAAACTGAGAAATGTTCACCAAAGTTCAGTAATAATCCCAAGGAGCTTACTATGTAAGTAACAGCTGCGGAACCCAGAGTAAATCTAAATTATTGTCAATCAATTGGTTCTTTTTCCTTCCTTCCCCTCTTTCTTTTCTCCTCATTTGTATTTATCATTTTGCTTCAAAGTTGTTAAGTCTAACACTTTGAGAAATCCAGGACATGTAAAAATCTAGCCAATATACCATCCTCAGTGTTCCAGTTTTGGAATTTTACCTTATATGACTTTAGTCAGGTTTTTTATTGATGTCATAAGTTTTGCTGTTTTTTAAAATTTTCTATCATTTTATCTGCAAAGTTTTCATAGGTTCTCTTCCTTTTCCAAACGTACTTCAAAAATTATTTATGATTATATTTCCTTTCTCTAGGGAAAGGAATAAACATAGATGTTCTTACTTAGGTTAATTTATAATAATTAAATATTTATGTAATAATGGATATTATCTGTACTTCAGTAAAGAGAATGAAGAGAATTTTTAGTGATACAGAATAACTTTTTTTTCCTTTTTAGGGAAACGAAATATGATAATATTTCAAGAATTCAATATCATTCAGTTATTAGAGATCCTGAATCCAAGACAGCCATTTTTCAACACAATGGGAAAAAAATGGTAAAAAAATGCAAAATGTAGATGGGACTCTTCTTTTCTTTTTTAAATTTTTTTTTTTTTTTTTTGACACAGAGTCTCACTCTGTCACCCAGGCTGGAGTGTAGTGGCACAGTCACTGCTCACTGCAGCCACAATCTCCTGGGCTCAAGTATCCTCCTCCCTCAGCCTCCCGAATGGCTGGGACTACAGGTGCACACCACCATGCCCAGCTCTTATTTAGTAGAGATGGGGTCTCACTATATTGCCCAGGCTGGTCTCCAACTCCTGAGCTCTAGCAGTTGTTGTGCCTCAGCCTCCCAAAGTTCTGGGATTATAGGCATGAGCCACCGTGCCCAGCTGCCGGGGCCCTTCTGAGATGTAAACTATTGCCTTCCTATCCTTTACTTAGCTCAAAATGTTTGTGTTACTTTATAGTGTGTAGAATTTATTTTATTGTTTTGGAATGGTGGACGGTGGAAATGCTAGGACCATGTTCTGTTTACTTAGTATCATCCACGGCAGTTGGCGTGTTTCCAGCTTGGCTGTATGAGGAGAATGCTGGTCATGATCTGACAGTGTGCTCCACTGAGACCAAGAGGTATCCCATTCTGAGAGTTTGTGGGAGAAGCTAAAGTCTTCAGGAGTTAATAGTGATATATAAGAAAAGGGACAAAGTAATTTGGGTGAAGGAGAACAAGGTTTTTGTTTTTTGTTTTGTTTTGTTTTGTTTTGAGATGGAGTTTCACTCTTGTTGCCCAGGCTGGAGTGCAATGGCACGATCTCAGCTTATTGCAACTTCTGCCTCCTGGGTTCAAGTGATTCCCCTGCTTCAGCCTAATGAGTAGCTGGGATTACAGGTGCCTGCCACCATGCCCAGCTACTTTTTTGTATTTTTAGTGGAGACAGGGTTTCATGATGTTGGCCGGCTGGTCTCAAACTCCTGACCTCAGGTGATCCACCCACTTTGGCCTCCCGAAGTGCTGGGATTAGAGGCGTGAGCCACTGCTCCTGGACGAAGGTTTTAAGATGTATGAGAAAGAAGAGATGCAATTTTATGAAAGAATCATCCAGAAAACAGTATTTTATGTGGTAGCCTCTGAGGGTACCCTTTGCATTGTGAACTAAAGATTAGTCAGAGACTGAAACGTAGAAGCAGAGAAAGAGAAAAGAGAACAGAGAGAGACATAATGGTAGCTTACTTTAGGGCTTGTTGATGAAAAGTAAAAACTCTGCTTTAGGTGTTATGCAAATATTTGCCCTCTGCCCTGGTAATGGTACAGTAGCTACCTCCTTAGGGTCAGAGAATTATGAAAAGATTGGCCATGGTGTCACACAGACCCAGGTGTAACCTCCAGCTCTGCTGCGTGCTAGCTGGGTGGTATCTCCATACATACATTTCTTTTATCTGTAAAAAGGTAATAGTATATGTTTCAGAATTATGAGGATTAAATGAGATAAACATCAGCAACTTGCTTAGCATCCAACTAAGTGCTCAATACATGTTGACCATTCACATGCTGAGAACTTTCATAATAATAATATGGTCAATGTGTATTGAACACTTAGTTGGTTGCCAAGCATTGTGCTGAGTATATACGCCTCTTTTAAAGTTATCATTACTACTTAAAGTGACTGCAGTGTCTACAATGTGTAAGCACTATCAAATTCGTTAACCTTTCTTTGAAGTAGAAACTAGCCAATGAGTGTTTTTCATCTTTACACAACTTACAGTTGAAGCCAAATTTATAATCTAGTAATAACACTTTCTCAGTACTGAGATGATTAGAATTGGGGGATACAGACAGGGATGCATTAAGATTTTAATTCCCAAAGAATTTCTTGACAGTCTTTATAGCTGTGGCTTAATAAAGCACCTAGAAGTAGAACAGAGTCAAAGGGGATGACACATGTTGACTCCATTAGTCTAAAGACTCCTTATGATATCAGCTTTGAGGCTTTTCAAAACGAATCTAGTACATATAGCCTATGAGGATTGACACTTGATGAAAGAGGCCTAACTGCTAAATACTTTTGCCTGACCTGGAAAGTAAAAACATCTTCCTTGTTTTTTTAAGGAATTTGTTTCCTCGGAGTCTGTCACTCCAGAAGATAATGATGGATTTAAACCACCCCGAGAGCATCTGAACTCTAAAACCAAGGGAGCACAAAGTAGGCTTTGTTTCTTCTGTGAATGCCTACCTCTTCTGCCTGTTTCTCTGTCTCTTGCTCAATACCTGTAGCTCATTTTCTTAGATTCCGTAATAAACATGCTGCATTTGTCAGAAAGGTTACAACTTGTCTACATAGGAGATCAGCAAACTTGTGTGTGGGCCAAATCTGGCCCTCTACCTGTTCAGTATGGCATGTGAGCTAAGAATGATATTTATGTTTTTAAATAGTTGAAAAAAATCAGAAGGTGATAATATTTTGACACTTGAAAATTATATGAAATTACAATTTTAGTGTCCAGAAATAAAGTTTTGGCCAGGTGCAGTAGCTCACGCCCGTAATCTTAGCACTTTGGGAGGCCAAGGCAGGAGGGCTGCTTGAGGCTATGAGTCTGGGCAACGTAGCAAGATCTTGTCTCAACAACAAAATAGCCAGGTGTGGTGGTGCACACCTGAGGTCTTAGCTACTCAGGGGGCTGAGGTGGGAGGATTGTTGAGGTCAGGAGTTTGAGGTTACAGTGAACTATGATTGTGCCACTGCACTGCAGCCTGGGCGATAGAACAAGACCCTGTCTCAACAAAAAAATAAAATGTAAGTTTTATTGGAATACAGCCAATTTACATCACATATTGTCTGCTTCAACATTACAGCAAGAGTTGAATAATCACAACAGAGACCACATGGCCAGCAAAGCCTGAAATATTTGCTATTTTGCCTTCTACAGGAGAACTTTGCTGACCTCTGGTCTAATTGCCAGTAGTGACTTGATGCATGACAAGAGGGGTGGGCTGGAAAACTCTTGAGTCTGTGTGGTGCACAGGTGTTGTCCATGGCTTTGGAACCATTGTGCAAAGCAGCCACTTTCAAACTCTTTGTAGACGTCTTTAAAAATAAACACACATCACTCTCCTGCAATTGCCTAGCCAATACTGCCGCAGAGCATACTCAGCATGACTCTGGCAAAAGGCTAAAGTATTGCCACCCTGAGTCCTTGTGTTTCAGAGTTACTAGTCCTTGCCATAGTTAATATTACAACTGGACAAACATTGTTTTTGGTACTTTTGCATTTCACTGTGTCCTTCACAAGGAGACATTGCTGAGAGATATCCGTTTGTGAAGAATTGGTGAGCCACTGCTGTCTCTTCCCCCCTGCAACCGCAGCTCTCCACCTAATATTAAAGGATGGAGATTGGAGGAGACATGGCAGTTCCTTGATAGAAAAGGTCTATCAAGAAAGGGGATTTTGTGTATTATATTTATTTTATCATGCATGTGAGCCACAGTGCATACCGTTGCTTTTGGTTCTTTTGCCCTTTTCATTGACTGCTACAATATATATAGCGGGTACTCCAAAAGTCAAAAGCTACATACTTTTTGTATAAAAAAATCCAAAGTTGTATTATGGCTTACACGTAACCCATGATTAAAATATAAGTACATATAGGAACAGCAGCCAGCAACAACAGTGATGATTAAATCAAGATCCTCAATTTTAGACAAGTATAATTTCTTTGCGCCGTTGAATTAGGTGGTCCAAATAGCTTTGTGGCTCTTTTAAAGTAAGTAATTTATACTTACTCCATCTGACATGCATTCATATCTTTTCTTTTTTTTTTTTTAAAGAGAGACAGTGACTCATTCTGTCACCCAAGCTGGAGTGCAGTGGTGGGATCATAGCTCACTGTACCTTCCAATTCCTGGGCTCAAACAGTCCTCCCACCTCAGTCTCCTGAGCAAACAGGACTATAGGCACACACCCCCTTGTTGGCTAATTTCTTTTTTTTTAAATTTTTTGTAGAGATGGGGTCTCACTTTGTTGCCCAGGCTGGTCTTGAATTCCTGGCCTCAAGCATCCTCCTGCCTTGGCCTCCCAAAGTGCTGGGATTACAGGCATGAGCCGCCATGCCCAGCCATATTCATACTCTTGAATACTCTCAAAAAATTATTTTCCTTATTGGATAAGAAAAACGATTAAGCAGTGCATCTGCTTTTAAAGGATTATTGTTTACAAAAGTGTAATTATTGAATGGTCATCTAGTAAAACACCAAACACTAATATGTGCAAAACCCCTAGCAATACAGTTGTCACTGCTGGGACTTGTGGAAGGTGTCTCTGTCAGGGTTAGGCCTTTTATTGGCAGCATAAAGGCCTAGAGTGCCTCCAAAACACCCACTCTGTTACATTTGTTTAGAATATACTTAAGTGCAGATTCCAGAATTAAAGAGAAGAAAGTCAGTTTATTAAGAGTAGAGATTAAATATAATAATGAAGAAGCAAGATGTAGATTCATAAAAAGGCATTGTTACGTAGTAGAAAGAAGGCAGACTTTGGGATTCAAACATTTCTAGGTTTGTTACCCCAGTTCTCGTTATTGTGGGTCAGATGAATTCCTTAATCCCTCAGAGAAAGTTTCCTTTATACAATTAAAATAATACTACCTGCCTAACACATTGTAAGGATTGATAATTAAAGCACCTAGCATCTAATTAGTGTTGTTAATTTCAGCACTATTGCTCAGCAAGTATATTTCCTGATGTTTCCTTCCAAAATGTCTATTAGAGGACTCAAGTTCAAACCATGTTGATGAGTTTGAAGATAATCTGCTGATTGAATCAGATGTGATAGATATAACTAAATATAGAGAAGAAACTCCACCAAGGAGCAGATGTAACCAGGCGACCACATTGGATAATCAGAATATTAAAAAGGCAATTGAGGTTCAAATTCAGAAACCCCAAGAGGGACGATCTACAGCATGTCAAAGACAGCAGGTCTTTTGTGATGAAGAGTTGCTAAGTGAAACCAAGAGTACTTCATCTGATTCTCTAACAAAGTTCAATAAAGGGAATGTGTTTTTATTGGATGCCACAAAAGAAGGAAATGTCGGCCGCTTCCTTAATGTGAGTATAAGGGCTGAGATTCCTATTTCTGAACAACTGTTTTTTTCTATGCTACTTAACAAAATTATGAGGAAAATAGACTCTAAAGTCAGACCATCTGGTTAGAATTCCAGTCCTCCACTTGTATACGGTTGGATGTTTTATTTGACCTCTGATACCTCATTTTCTACCTCTGTAATACAGGGATAAATGATAACTGTCTCAGGATGTTATGAGAATCTAATGAATTAACATTAAGTGCTTAGAACAGTGCCTAGCACATAGTAAACATTTGCTTTTAAAAAACTGCAAGAAATGGTGTATAAGAAAAGTATTTAAATATATCAGATTTAAATAAGCTCACTTACCTGAGTTGAAAAAAATGTATGGCTAGAAAGTTATCAGTGAAGTTAAATGGTGGCAGATGTGTCCAAAGAATACTGCAGGGATTTAATGGTGTATTAATATGGAAAGATTGCCACAATATACTGGTTTTTTGGTTTTTATTTTTTGTTTTTTTCTGAGACAGAGTCTCACTTTGTCACCAGTGGCACAATCTCAGCTCACTGCAACCTCCGCTTCTGGGGTTCAAGCAATTCTCATGCCTCGGCCACCTGAGTAGCTGAGATTACAGGCATTAATGAATCACATGATGAATGTATGGAGATGGCAGCTAGTGGGCAACAGAGCAATACTGGAATAGTGCTAATATGAGGAAATGGTATCATCTATTTAGAAGCCTCGGAACGACGACTCATAATGGCTATCTTCAGCAAAGAAATTTGTTGCTTACAATATCTCCTCTCCAAAAGCCTTGTTTGTTACAGTGATGTAAAAATTAGGTTCTGTACATCTTCATATTAAACTTACTTTGTGAAAACTTTTTGTTTAAAAAAAAAAAAAAAAAAAAGCCATACCTTGAGAAGTACTGTGCTCCTGTTCCCATGCCCCGACTCCACCTTCTCTCTGTAGGTCATCATTTTTATTCTTTTTTTTTTTGAGACCGAGTCTTGCTCTGTCACCAGGCTGGAGTACAGTGGTGTGATCTCGGCCCACTGCGATCTCCGCCTCCTAGGTTCAAGCGATTCTCCTCATCAGCCTCCTGAGTAGCTGAGATTACAGGTGTGCACCACCATGCCTGGCTAATTTTTGCATTTTTAGTAGAGACACAATTTCACCATGTTGGTCACGCTGGTCTTGAACTCCTGACCTCAAGTGATCTGCCCGCCTCGGCCTCCCAAAGTGCTGGGATTACAGGTGTGAGCCACCGCACCTGGACTTATTTCTCCCGCCCCCCCCCCCTTTTTTTTTTTTCACATAAAACATAGCATATTATATTCACTGTTCTATACTTTGTTTTTCAAATTAACAGTATATTGGGCCAGGCGTGGTGTGACTCATGCCTGTAATCCCAGCACTTTGGGAAGCCAAGGCAGGCAGATCACTTGAGGTCAGGAGTTTGAGACCAGCCTGGCCAACATGGCAAAACCCCGTCACTACTAAAAATACAAAAAAAATTAGCCGTGTGTCATGGCACATGCCTATAATCCCAGCTACTTGGGAGGCTGAGGCATGAGAATCACTTGAACCCAGGAGGCAGAGGTTGCAGTGAGCCAGGATCATGCCACTGCACTCCAGCCTGGGCGACAGAGTGAGACTCCATCTCAAAAAAAAAAAAAAAACTTGTGGCAATTCCATATTAATACCCAGAGCTTCTCAAATTGTTTTTATTTGTATGCTTTTGTTTATAGCTGCATAGAATTCTATTGTGTACCAAAGTTTATTTAACCAATCTGCTTTAGGCAAATATTTGGGTTACTTCCAAACCTTTAGCACTAAAAACAATGCTCAATGAATAATTACACATGGAAACATATGCAGATGAATCTGTGGAATACAATTCTAGATATGAGATTGCAGAATCAAAAGACAAATGCATTTATAATAATGATAAATATTGACATATTTTATAGGGATTTGTCCCATTTTTGCATTTCTGCCAGCAACATAGAAGAGCGTCAGAACAGGGCTTTTCTGAATGGGTTCCCACTATTAACAGGAGCTGTGATATTTTATACATTAACAAAAAAAGAACAAAATCAGTGTGATATATTAAAAACAGAATGGTTTTCTAATGCAAAAGCACAAGGCATCAGACTTTATGCTATTTCTAACCTTTGTGTTTATTTTTATTTAACAGCATAGTTGTTGCCCAAATCTCTTGGTACAGAATGTTTTTGTAGAAACACACAACAGGAATTTTCCATTGGTGGCATTCTTCACCAACAGGTTTGAAATTGATTTCGCTTACTTAATTCTGAAATTGTGACTTTAAAAATAACAATAGAGGGCTGAGTGCTGTGGCTCATACCTGTAATCCCAGCACTTTGGGAGGCCAAGGTGGGGAGATTGCTTGAGCTCAGGAATTTAAGACCAGCCAGAGCCACATGGCGAAATCCTGTCTTTACTAAAAAAAAAAAAAATAGAAAAAGTTCACCAGGTGTGGTGGCCAGCTACTCAGGAAGCTGGGGTAGGAGGATCACTGGAGCCCAAGAGGTAGAGTTTGCACCCTGTCTCAAAAAATGATAATTATAATAGAAAAATATTTTTAAAAGATATATACTATAGCCCCAAATATCTGGTACTGTAGAATATTCAATTATCCTAAACTGTTCCTATTCAATAAGATTTTGCACACCTGAAATTTTGACTCTTATTCCCATTTAGAATGAATGCCTGAAAGGGCTGAAGATATCAGGTATCACCCAGTTCCACTCAGGGTAAATGATGCAGAGTGCTACATAATCTTTAATTCAGAGCTATTCCCCAGCTACTTCCACACTGCAGGCCTCAACACATGACTGGGTCCCACTGTTGGCAAAATACACTTCCTTCCTCATATTGATAGGTTCCTTCTTACTTAACATTTTAGTAGATTTGAAATAAAACTCAAATGGTTATTCTTAATAAAAGGTCATTCCTAATTGGTGGATGTTGGGTGAGAGAACAGATCATATTTTTGAGGATGGTTAATGTTAATATGAAAATTGATGTAATTTGGTTCATTGGTAGTTATTTAGGGTATTTTATGATTCTTTTCAAATTTCTACTTTCTAGGTATGTGAAAGCAAGAACAGAGCTAACATGGGATTATGGCTATGAAGCTGGGACTGTGCCTGAGAAGGAAATCTTCTGCCAATGTGGGGTTAATAAATGTAGAAAAAAAATATTATAAATATGTAACTAACGCCTGTTTATGAAATTAGCTTATCAGGCTGAAATTAAAGCCATGCAAAAGAAGGTCTAGGTCCATCAAGGTAATTCCCCTCCGTTTTCCTTTGTCATGGGGTTTATGTTTTATTTCAGATTTTATTTGTGTGACTTAGAAATTCCAGGAACACAATTAGGATATTTTCATACACATAGGGTATCTTGTTCACTGCTGTGCTACTTTACGTGAGTAGGATGGAAGTGTATATTTTATATGAAATACCACTGTACAATTTATAATTTATTTACAAATTATATATTAAGAGAAACAAATGTCATAACAGAACTCAGCTGTTTCTAATTGCTTTTGTGACTGTTACCTTTTAGTTCATGCCCCCCACAAAGAGCTAAATTTCACATTTTTACCTACAAAATTGATTTTTAATTCCTGGCAAATAATTTACCATTATGAGCTACAAGGTGTGCAACAGCACCTGAGGATCTAATTTTATGCATATTACTCCCAAGTATTTTAACACTTGTTGAAGAAGCAATATCTGGATCGATAAAACACTGTCCCATCAACCATTTGAGTGGGGAGAGGGAGAAGCTCTTCTGTAAGTAAGATTCTGGCAAACTCTTTGAAACGAGTCTTCTTTCCCACAGATTTTCTCTACTCTTTCAATACAAACAGATAGGAGAAGAGGGAATAGAAACCTGGAGGAACTTGAATATTTTTGTTCTAGATAGAGATACAGTTATTGAAAAGGAAACCTAGAAAGTAGTCACACGTTGCTCATTTAGGCCAGAAGTAATTGTACTGGGCAAAAATTTCACTTAAAAAACACAAGAAGTCCAGGTATGGTGGCTCAAACCTGTAATCCCAGCACTTTGAGAGGCCGAGGCAGGTGGATTACTTGAGCCTAGGGGTTCAAGACCAGCTTGGGCAACATGTCAAAACCCTGTCTCTACAAAAAATACAAAAATTAGCCTGGCATGATGGCATGTGCCCATAGTCCCAGCTACTCAGGAGTGAGGTGGGAGGATCATTTGAGCTCAGAAGGTCAAGGCTGCAATGAAACATGATTTCACCACAGTACTTCCAGCCTGGGCAATAGAGCAAGACTCTGTCTCAAAAAAAACAACAGCACACACACACACACGAAAACAATTCTGAACTATGAAATCTGAAACAGCCCCTTGGTATCTCCTGGGCATGATTTGCAAATCTTTTTTTTTTTACAGAAAAAAGGCAAAGAGTAAGCACTTTGCCATAGGTTACTTGGCCCTGATGATCTATCTAGTGGAAAAGAGGACTGGGAAGCCCAAGCAGACTGGGAAACCAGACAGCTAGGAAAAGGAGCAAAACATAGCCCAGCAACCTACAGATGAAGAAAGTTGAGAAATCCATTTATTCACCATAGAGACGCAGGAATTTCAGGCAATGCACTAAAATGAAGTGGGGGGAAAAAAAGCTTGATCAGTATGGGAACTATTTTTGTGCAAAAGGGAATATTATGGATCAGCCAGTATTTCTTTGAGCTCTGCCTGTGGAGTCCATTTGACCTTTAGAAATATGAGGTATTCTGTCAGTTTTATCTTCTTGGAGAAATTTCTCCTAAAATCTTGATTTGCTTTAGTCTGGACTGGTTCATAGCCATCATCTTCCATCAGTACCCCAGAGATTCACTTTGTCTCTTATGTGGGATCTGTTTCCAGTTAGATCCCATTATTTTCCTTTTCCTTGGTTTACTCTTCCACGTATTGGTAAAGCTCTTCCAATAGCTTTTGGAAAGGAAAAATGTAAAGTAAATGTTTTGAATCTCTGTGTGTTTGACAATGTCTTTATTTTACCCTTATACTTGATTGCTGTTTTGGTTGGCAAGGTATAGGATTCTTTAGTGGTCTCCATGCCCAGTTTTGAAGACATCTGCTAGCTTTCAGTGCTGTTGCTGTGGAGTCTGAAAATCTGTCTTCTGGCTTCTAGGGTGACTACTGGAAATTGAATGCCATTCTGTTCCTTCTCTTTTGCATATATAATCCATTTTTATCTCTCTTGAAGCTTATAGGTTTATCTTTGTCTCAATGTCCTGTCCCTGTTAAGAGTCCATTTTCATCCTTTGTACTAGGTGCCTGGTGGGATCATTCGGTCTGAAACTAATGATTTCCCATCTCTTCTCTGTTTCTGGAATTCCTGTTTTCCAGATGTTAGACCTCCAGAATTTGATCTCTAATTTTCCTATCTTTTCTCTTAACTTTCAGCTCTGTCTTCTTGCTAGGACCTTTTCCTAGGAGCATTTCTCAATTTAATCTTCCAGTTCATCTGTTGCATTTTATTTTTCTAGTCTCATATTGTCTCATATTTTTAATTTCTAAGAGCTCCCCTTCTCCGAATATTCTTTTTTTTAATAGCATCCTATTTTGGCTCATGGTTGCAGTATTTTATCTCCTTGAAGATGTTTGTGTGTTTATGTATGTATATGCACACACGTATACATACACATACATGCATGCATCTCTGTATTTCGGCATAATCTGTGTCCTCCAGGGTTTGTTTCTTTGTTTTCCCTGTATGTTTGTTTTGGTCGTTCACATTATAGGCTTTCCTCAGAGTTAATGGTCTTGGTAGTCTACTCATATGTAAGTGTGGAACACCAAAAAGCTTAACTGTAAGCTGAGAGTGTGGTAAAGGGCTCTTTGTTTTACCATGACCTACCTGAGCTATCTTGCTGGGGAACACCCTAATGTCAGTCTCTTTATAAAGGGCCTTTCATTTTGGCCTGGCAAGAAATACTCTTTCATCCTCCTGGGTGGAGGGCAAAAAAAAAAAAAATTGGCTGCTAGGGTCTGCTCACTTCCCTGATTTGCAGACCCCACACTCTTCTGCAATTCATTTCATAGTTGTCAAGACTATACAAATTGTCCTTTTTAATGTTCTCTCTTCTGCTATCCCTAGTTGGCAGTCTTCCTCTTTACAACCTGCTGAAAGTGGAAGACCTCCAGTTTTCCTTTGATTAATTCCTCAGCAAACCACCAACTATTATATGTCTTTTTTCCAGAACAACTTATTTTTTAACTATAATTATATGCATTTATGTTAGATTCACTGACAACCTCATCTTGTATGGTGCTCTGTACCCTATGGGTGCTAAATAAAGGCTTGCTACTGGCAACTGGATTTAGGATCGGCTAATTCTGCGTCCTTTTAAGATATGCTTATTTAAGCCAAACTCGGTATGATAATTTTTTTTTTTTTTTTTTTTTTTGAGAGGGAGTCTGGCTCTGTCGCCTAGGCAGGAGTGCAGTGGCGCGATCTTGGCTCACTGCAACCCCCGCCTCCCGGGTTCAAGCGATTCTCCTACCTCAGCCTCCCGAGTAGCTGGGATTACAGGCGCCCGCCACCAAGCCCGGCTAATTTTTGTATTTTCAGTAGAGACGGGGTTTCGCCATGTTGACCAGGCTGGTCTCGAACTCCTGACCTCGTGATTCGCCCACCTCGGCCTCCCAAAGTCCTGGAACTACAGGCGTGAGCCACCGCGCCCACCCGGCCAGTATGATAGTTTTTAGGAGGAAACCTCAGGAGAGTGGTTGTTTCTCCCGCTGTGTTGTGGGGGAGGGGGGAGTGGAGTAGGGAAGCCTGGCGTTTGGGTTTTTTTTGTTTGTTTGTTTGTTTTGAGACGGAGTCCCGCTCTGTAGCCCAGGCTGGAGTGCAGTGGCGCGATCTCGGCTCACTGCAAGCCCCGCCTCCCGGTTCAGGCGATTCTCATGCCTCAGTGTCTGGAGTAGCTGGGATTACAGGCACCCGCCACCATGCCCAGCTAATTTTTGTATTTTTAGTAGAGACGGGGTTTCACCATGTTGGTTAGGCTGGTCTTGAACTCCTGACCTCGTGATCCGCCCTCCTCGGCCTCCCAAAGTGCTGGGATTACAGGCGTGAGCCACTGCTCCCGGCGTTTGGGTTTTTTAAGCTATTAAGACTAGACTGGAATCTGGAGCAGTGTGTGTGAGAACCCCTCTCTGCACACCCAACTTTCCCCGGGCCGGCTAGTGACTCAAAGCGACAGCCCAGATTTAAGAAAACGAAACCTAGTGCAGCTGGGGCACTTCCGGGATCTCGCTATCCGGCCGCCACCCGCAGCTGCAGCACAGTCATGGCCCAGGCGTCGCCACCCCGGCCCGAGAGGGTGCTCGGCGCCAGCAGCCCGGAGGCCCGGCCCGCGCAGGAGGTGCTCCCCCTTCCCACCGGTGTGTACCGCGGGGGCGGGCGGGCGGGCGGGGCTGGGCAGCGACGGGCCCGGTCAAGGGGCCTGCCTTCCGGTCGTGGCCGCATGGGGGCCCGACCTGCCCCTACTCCGGGCCGGGGCCCCAGACGCCGGGGCGGCGCTGGACGAACTTGGCTCACCACTCGCGTGCCTGTTGGTGGGGGAGGGGGCCAGAGGACAGGACGCGGCCCAGGCCAGTTCCACAGGTGGCTCTGACTGCCCATGGTTTCGCGCGAGTGGTGGGCACGCTTCGGTTTACCTCCCCCGCGGGTGACAGCCCAGTGCTTCCACCACAACCGATGTCAACTCTCCTAGCGCCCCTCCGCTCACCGGTAAACCAGGACAGTGGAGGGGCGCCCTGATGCGGTGAGGCAGGGGGCGGCCCTGAGGGAAGAGCTGGGTCTCACGTTCACGGAGGACGTCACTGGAACCCGTCTCCCCTTCTCCAGTCGTTTCAGTCCTCCCCGGCCCTCTACTTGAGTGGGTGGGTCTTCTGATGGGTTCCTGCCCTTGCGTGTGTGTATAGCTCCAAACGGTGTGCCAGGCTCAGGGCAAGGTCCTGAGCATACAAAGATGAGTTAGGCAGACCCTGCCCTAGAGACTCTACTAGGCAACTTTAATGAGGAGGTCAGAACCACAGAGGTACAGATGAGAGACTCCTGACTCCCAGTGTTCAGGGAAAGCTTTTTGAGGAGAGGATGGCTGGGCTTACCATTTTTTTTTTTTTTTTTTCTTTTTTTGAGAGGAGTTTCACTCTTGTTGCCCAGGCTGGAGTGCAAAGGCGTGATCTCGGCCCACTGCAACCTCTGCCTCCCGGGTTCAAGCGATTCTCCTGCCTCAGCCTCCCGAGTGGATGGGATTACAGGCATGTGCCACTACGCCCAGCTAATTTTGTATTTTTAGTAGAGAGGGTTTCTCCATGTTTCATGGGCTTACCTTTAAAGGGCAAGACTCAGCCAAAGGTGGAAAAGTTGAAGGGGTGTTCCCAGCAGAGAGGATGACACAAAGGCACCAAACGACAAAACGTCATACGTAAACATCATGCGTGGCAACCACAAGCCAATCAGTTGGATATTTCATTCATTGGTATACATATGGACTGTAAGGTAAGTAACGGGAGATGCGCTTCCATCCTGACCTCTTCCCCAAACTCCAGACTGGTATAACCAACTTCTTCCATGTCTGAAATGATCTCAAACTGAGTATGTCCCAAAGAGAATTCTTGTTTCCTCCACTGTATTCAGGTACTCCAAACCTGCTCAACCACCAGCCCATTCCATTCGCCCAGGTGCTCCTTGCTAAAACCTTAGTGGCTCCTCAGGGCCTCTCTTTCCTCCCGACACCCCTTCTAATGCATCAGTCAGGCCAGCCAGTTCTGTGTTCAGCCTGACTGTATCTGGAGCCTGACTGCTTCTCACCACTTCCATTACTGCCACCCAAGCCTACACCATCATGATCTTCTGTCTGGACTATTGCTTTCCTGGCTTCTATTCTAGCCTTTAATACAGGCAGGCCTGCAGAGCGGCCAAAATGCTTTTTGAAAAACAAAAAGCAAATGTGATTCTCCTACTCAAAACCCACCAATAGTCTCCCATGACTCTCAGAACAATCTATGAGCCTGGCCTGCAGTTTACCCCATGTCCTTATGTGATTTGACTCCCGCCCATCTTAATGACTCTGCTACCCTGCTACCTCGTAGGTCCTCTAAGCCACCAAAGCTGTCCCTGCCTCAGGATCTTTCCATTTGCTATTCTCTGCAAGGAAAACTCATTGCCACATTATCCCATTTTTCAGTTCCCCGTCATATTCAGGTGTCTGCTCATATACATCTTCCCTCAACCTTGCCTGCCCATCCTGTCTAAAAGAGCACCCCTTGCCCCTGCTCCTGTCACTCTCTACCTCCTTCTCCTGCTCTATTCTTTCTCTATAGTACTTATCACTACCTGGAAAACAAAACAAAACTTGTTTAATGCCTGTCTCTACCACTGGCCACTGGCATGTAAATTCGTCTTACTCTCTTCTATCCTTAGTGCCTAGACTGGTTGGCCTAGTAGTAGTAGTAGGACATAGTAGGTACTCATTAAATATTAAATAATAGTAAGTCCTCATTAAATATTTGTTGAAGGAATGAATGTACTTGTATATAACACTACGGAGCTTGACTTCTGTAGGTGATGGGGAAATGTGAGCAGATGTCCATTTCAGGTAGATCATTCTGACAGTAACATAGTACATTTCCGGTAGATCATTCTGACAGTAACCTAGTAGATTTCTGGTAAATCATTCTGACAGTAACCTAGTACATTTCCGGTAGATCATTCTGACAGTAACCTAGTACATTTCCGGTAGATTATTCTGACAGTAACCTAGTACATTTCAGATAGATCATTCTGACTGTAACCTAGTACATTTCCGTTAGATCATTCTGACAGTGACCTAGTACATTTCAGGTAGATCATTCTGACAGTAACCTAGTACATTTCAGGTAGATCATTCTGACAGTAGCATAGTGCATTTCAGGTAGATCATTCTGACAGTAACGTAATACATTTCAGATAGATCATTCTGACGGTAATATAAAGAATGCAGTGGGATCATGACAGGGAAAATAGAGACAAGGACAAGAGATCACTGGAATAGACTAGGTGAAAGACCCTGAGGGTAAGGCAGTCCACCTTCCACACCACTGCCAGCACTGTCTTTCTCTTAAACACACATGGGGGCACACACATATAAACATGTGAGTGCACACACACAGATCAAGTCATGGTCCTTCCAGTGTTAATAAGCACGTACTGGCTGCAAGTACTACAAAAACAATTTGATGTAATTTAAGCATGAGGGATGCTTAGTAGTAGTAAGCAGGAAAACCAGACTCACAGACCCCCAGAGCATGGATGCTTTAGCATCTTACAGAAAGGGCTGAGGACTAGGACCTGAGAAGCCATTATAAACTTTGACAACACTCTCCTTTATCTCTTATTTCTGCATCTCTCAGTGTATCTGCTTTGTTCTTCTCTTTCTCTGGTCCAGTTTTCCTGGTGATGGTATAGAAGATGGCTGCCCTTGCAGCCTCTCAGTTTTTACATCTTCTTCTTTAAGAAACCAGCCCAATCTGAACTGAAATCTTCTATCCTGAATTCTGTATATCTAGAGATGGGCAGGTCCTCTGGGACTATCAGCTATGTCTAGAGGAATGAAGTACAAACATGCCTGCTGGGGGTCATTGTGTACGCATCATTGTGAGCTGAACAGATACCCTAAAGGAGTCCATTGAATATCCTATCCTTAGGCTCCCCATGGTCCCTCCTCTATAACACACACATCCTTATTCCTATTTATACATTCTAAAGATGTTCCCAGTGATGCATTCTGTTCCCAGTAATGAATTCTAGCTATACCAAAACCAAATTCAGTCACACTTAACTTCTGCCAAAGTCATATCTAGCCACTTCATCCTGAGATAATGTGATGGAACCATTCATTCTCCAAGGCCATTACCAAGTTCCTTGCCAAGCCTCTAGGTAATGTCTACTGTTTTGGTCTGTATCCAGTTCAGGTAGGCATTCGCTGGACCAGTGATAAAATTGGCTTCTACACACCCAGCAAACAGTGGAAGAACTAAAATAGTAAATTGCAATAAACACTAATGATAAAAGGAGAAGAAAGGAGGAAATCTCCAAACCAGCACCATAAATTAGTTACCAGTCCAGAACAAATCTATACTGGAAGGGGATTCTAAATGAAATGATAGGATTAGAGAATCCCATTCCAACTGTTTCACCCATTTCTTTAGTGGCAGAATGTGTTCCTTGACCACGCTTCCTGGCTACCCCAGATTCTGTGCCCTGGGTGGATTACCCTTGGCTGGAGGGCTTTAAGAGTAGAAGCTAGAGCCTCGGCAATCCATTTCCACATTGAAGTGGGCCTGCAGATTGCCGGAGAGATTAAGAATCACTGTGTTGTTTGAATTAGTCATAGTTCTTATATTCCAGGCTTGTGATCTTTCTGTGGTTTCATTCTGTATAAACTTTCTTGGCTCTCAGTTTCATTTGTGAGAATTCTAAAATTCTGCAATCTTGTCGGGTCAGGCTCTGTGAGTCCTCAGGGTTGCTAAACCCCCCTAGAAAGGAGGCTGGAAAGCCCTGCTGACTATTCTTGGTCCCAGCTACTGATGAAAACCAATGGGCTCTTCCCTAAAATACCTCAGCCTTCATGACACACCTTTAGGTATCCCTCCCTCTCTGAATCTGTACAGTTCCTGAGTTCAGATGGTGAGGGATACCGAACTGTCCAAATGTATGTGGTCCATGAGTTTCGGATAACACATAGCAAGAGTTCAGATAGTGAGAGATGCCTGTCTGTGTAAAAGTCCTCAGTGTGACTCCCATAGTGAGAGATGCCTGTCTGTGTAAAAGTCCTCAGTGTGACTCCTCCAACTGCAGAGAACTACACACTTCCTCCAGTCTAGAAGATTAAAAGAGCTAGAAGAGCCGAAATCCATTAGGACACTGTGATACGGGGGGATTTAGCAGGAAAAATCCACTAGGGAGAACCTGTGGGTCCCACCCCATGTTTTTAATCCATCTGCACTGAAGATAAACTCTGGGTCTAGCACAGCAGTGTTGTCAGCATATCTGTCTTGTTCTTCTCTGTATTCCCCGTTGTCAGAGAATACAAACCACCTCTGTATTCCCAGATGCCAAGACTCTTGGAACCCAAGTACTTGGGAGCTCAGCTCAGGTATCAGTGACTTGACAGCTCTGCCCAATGCACAGAAACAAGCAATGTTGTACAAAAATGTTCGGCCCTTATACAACAAGAGGCAGCTGCATATCCTGTCAGACAGTATCGCTTTTAATTTGGGAGTCACCAACTTTTGTTTTTTGTTTTTTGTTTCTGAAATGGAGTTTTGTTCTCGTCGCCTAGGCTGGAGTGCAATGGTGCGATCTCGGCTCACTACAACCTCCACCTCCCAGATTCAAGCGATTCTCCTGCCTCAGCCTCCCCAGTAGTGGGTATTACAGGCATGCGCCACCATGCCTGGCTAATTTTGTATTTTTAGTAGAGACGGGGTTTCTCCATGTTGGCCAGGCTGGTCTTAAACTCCCGACCTCAGGTGATCCGCCTGCCTCGGCCTCCCAAAGTGCTGGGATTATAGGTGTGAGCCACTACGCCCAGCCCCACTGGCTTTTTTTAAGCCTGTACTTTACAAGTTTTAATGTCTGTTTTGAGTGTCCTTTAATAAGAACACAGTATTCTATCAAAGTAGATTTTGGGTCTGAGGTGATTAGAATATTGGGATGTTTTTCCCCCAGTTTCATCCTAGGGCGGGGGACTTTGTGTTGTCCAATATTAACATATATTCTAAAACATTGAAAATTTTAAGTGTAGCATTGTTCAATGGAATAAAACAGAAGCACAGGAGGAACAGATCCAACTATATGAAAAGGAGATTTTAAATTAGTGGCTAACCATTATGAATATAAGTTAGATTCCCATCTCATACATTACAAAACAATTTATTCTATGTTCATGAATAGTTTAATTATTTTTTTGTTTCATTTTGTTTTGTTTTTTTGAGGAGTTTCGCCCTTGTCGCCCAGGCTAGCATGCAGTGGTGCAATCTCAGCTCACTGCAACCTCCTCCTCCCGGGTTCAAGCGATTCTCTTGCCTCAGCCTCCCGAGTAGCTGGGATTATAGGTGTCCGCCACCATGCCCGGCTAATTTTTGTAATTTTAATAGATACAGGGTTTCACCATGTTGGTCAGGCCAGTCTCGAACTCCTGACCTCAGGTGATCCACCCGCCTCAGCCTCCCAAAGTGCTGGGATTACAGGTGTGAGCCACCGTGCCCGGCCAATATTTTAATTCTAAAAATAAATTAAGGCAGGACATGGTGCCTCATGCCTGTAATCCCAGCACTTTGGGAGGCTCAGGAGGGAGGATCACTTGAGCCTAGGAGTTCGAAACCATCCTGGACAACATGGCAAGATCCCTCCTCTACATAAAAATTTAAAAATTAGCTAGATGTGGTTGCATGCACCTGTAATCCGAGCTACTTTGGAGGCTGAGGTGAGAGGATCACTTGAGCTGGGGAGGTTGAGGCTGCAGTGAGCCATGATCATGCCACTGCACTCCAAGCTTGGGTGACAGGGCAAGACCCTGTCTCAAAATAAATAAATTAATTAATTAAAATAAATTAAAATTCTAGAAGAAAACAGAGGTGTTTTCTATGTCCATCTCACCCAAGAGCAGAAATCATAAAATAAATGATGATTGTTGTAATTTCATCAAGTAAAACATTTAAATATTCTGTATATCAAAGAATATTATAAACAAAGTTAAAAGACCACATATATGACTAACAAAGGGTTAATATCCTGACTGTTATAAACCAATAAGAAAATAGTAACTCAACAGAAAAATGGGCTAAGGACATGAGTGCCTTAGAGAAGAAATGGAATTGTGACCTTACTCCATGTTACATTCATAAGTCCAGATTATGATCCACTTCTCTCTGCATTTCGTGTTCTTTCCTTTGACTTCATCATCTAACCTTCTGTCCTAACTGTACCTTGATAATACGTTTATTTGTTTGTTTGTTTTGAGACAGAGTTTCACTCTTGTTGCCCAGGCCACAGTGCAGTGGCGCATTCTTGGCTCACTGCAACCTCTGCCTCCCAGGTCCAAGGGATTCTCCTGCCTCAGCCTCCCGAGTAGCTGGGATAACAGGCATGCACCACCATGCCTAGCTAATTTTTTTTTTTTTAATGTAGTAGAGATGGGGTTTCACCGTGTTAGCCAGGATGGTCTCGATCTCCTGATCTTGTGATCCACCCACCTCAGCCTCCCAAAGTGCAGGGATTACAGGCGTGAGCACCGTGCCCGACCAAGATTGACCTTCTTAAACAACTTTGTCATCATGTGAGCTTCTCCTGCTCAGACATCCTCCTTGGCAGCCTTTCAACACGTTTCTCAAATCCTTTCCCAGCTTCCTGTGCAGCCTCTCCTCCTCAGCCTGGCTGCCTTACTGTCTCAGCTCCGATCTCTGGGCCTTTTCCCATATGGCTGCTTCCCTCTACAGTGTTCCTCCTACCCCATACCCCAACCCACCCCACCTTTCCCTCCTCTCCAGGTTGTACCAGTTCCAGGCCCCTGCCCTTGACAATACTCCTTCACATGAGGAGCACTTCCTCAGCTACCTCCTTAGCATGTATTGGAATTCCCACTCACTTGGCAGTTGCACTTTGTGACACTTAATTCTGCCATTTTATTTTCCTAACTGCTATTTAGTCTCCCTGTTTATTTCGTAAGCTTCTTGCAGACACCAGTTCTATCTCACAACATTTCTTTACGTCCTCTGCTCTACTATTCACTAGAGGAGCCCCTCACCACAGATAGCTGTTGAGCACGTACAATGTGACTGATCCTATTGAGACATGCTATAAGCACAGAATACACACTGGACTTCAAAGACTCTGTACAAAAGAATGAATTAATAACTTTTATATTGACTAAATGTTGAAAGGATGTAAGTTCTTTGACATATTTGGTTGCATAAAGCACATTATTAAAATTAGCTTCACCTGTTTCTTTTTTGGGTTTTTTGTTTGTTTGTTTGTGTCTTTTTTGAGACAGAGCCTCACTCTGTCGCTGAGGCTGGAGTGCAGTGGCACAATTTCAGCTCACTGCATCCTCTGCCTCCTGGGTGCAAGCAATTCTCGTGCCTCAGCCTCCCGAGTAGCTGGAATTACAGGTGTGTGCCATCATACTGGGCTAATTTTTTTGTATTTTTAGTAGTGACACGTTGGCCAGGCTGGTCTTGAACTCCTGACCTCAGGTGATCCACCCACCTCAGCCTCCCGAAGTTCTGGGATTACAGGCGTGAGCCACTATGCCCAGCCTCCTTTTTGATTTTTTTAATGAGGCTCCTAGAAAGTTTTCAGTGATATCTGTGGCTTACATTTGTGTCTTGTTTTATGTTTCTTGTTGGACAGCATCAGTCTAGAGTGCACAACATAGTGACTCAAACACAAGAAATGCTCTCAGGCTGGGTGCAGTGGCTCACACTTGTAATCTCAGCACTTTGGGAGGCCAAGCAGGCTGATCTTGAGCCTAGGAGTTTGAGACCAGCCTGGGCAACATAATGGGACCCCCGTCTCTAAAAAAAAAATGCAAAAATTAGCCAGACATGGTGGCCTATATCTGTGGTCCCAGCTACTGAGGTGGGAGACTGAGGTGGGAGGATCACTTGAGCCCTGGAGGCAGAGGTTGCAGTGAGCCATCATTGCACCACTGCACTCCAACCTGAGTGACAGAGCAAGACTCTGTCTAAAAAAAAAAAGATACTCCCAAATTTTTGGTTGTTAGACATGAATGGAAAAAACAGCTAGCTCATTCCGTCTGAGCAGTTTTTACTCTATCTTACCCTTTTTTCTTGCTTGGTGGGAAGCTGGGGACTATTAATTTGTGTCCCCGGTAGGTAGGACCCAAATCCAAGAAACAGAAATTAAAGAAGAAACTGATCAGAATGTGAAATAAACGCTAGCTCCAAATGCAGCCTTCTGACTTGGTGAAATGAAAGACCTAACTTAAAGAGACAGAGAAGAGATTTGGATAACAGAAGAGACTTAGGGATCACTTAAGCAGTTAACCTCATCTAAATTGAAAACTTTTCCCATTAAATGGTAAAATAAATCTTTCTTTCAAAACTAAAATTTGAAAATTATAAATAAAAGCTGTTTTCTACTACAGAAAATCAAAAGAAGTAACAGGATGAACATTGCAATGGGCAAAAAAATCTTAAACGAATTCTTGTGGCCAAATAGCAAATAACCAGTTCAAAAACCTTGCCTCTTACTGACACATGGGTGGAGAGCTCAACAGCTGGCTTTCTTCCTCTCTCTGCCTCTTGCCTTTTCTTCCTACCTCTTCTTCCCTTAGATTTCTTTCCTTTTTTCCATTCTTTGCCTTAAAAAAAAAAAAAATCTACTTCCTACCTTCATGTATCTTTCCTAACTAATCATGATATTGAATTAAAGCACACTTAAAGTACATTGCTCATTTATGTCTTTAATTCTCATAGAATTTATTTTTGAATACAGTATGGCATTAGGATTCTAACTTTTTAAATAGATAATTAACCAGAGCACTATTTCTTAATATGCCATTGTTCTTCATTTGTAATGACAATAATGATTATTATTATTGAGAGCTTGCTATGGGCAAAGCAGTGTTTTGAGAGGTTTGCCTGTATTTAAATTCCTGGTTGTGTTTCTTGAATAAAGGTCTTCCTCATTTTGGCCAGGCACAGTAGCTCGTGCCTGTAATCCCAGCACTTTGGAAATGCCAAGGCAGAAGGATCACTTGAGGCCAGGAGCTTGAGAACAGCCTTGGCAAGGTAGCAAGACCCCGGTCTCTTAAAAAAAAAAAAAATTAGCTGGCTGTGGTGGCATGCACCTATAGTCCCAGTGACTTGAGAGGACCACTTGAGGTCGGGAGTTCAAGGCTGCAGTGAGCCACTGCACTCCAGCATGGCCAACTGAACAAGCCTCTTGTCTCTACATTTTAAAAAGAAGAAGTTATCCTCATTATTAGGCATTTAGAAATGAACTCATTAATTCTTTTCTTCTATTAGCATAGTAAAAAATAAAAAATAAATAGCTTTTTCACTTGGGTCCCCAATATTTTGTCTCTCTGGGAATTAAGACTCTCTCATAAAAACAAGTGCCCTGCCTTCCACTTGAAGACTGGAAGAGGAGTTAGTGAGACCAAGAAATTCCACTTTTCCATTTCTCACCAGGGATATTACTTATAGGTGTCTTTCAGGTTGCAGAAAAGATGGAAAAAAGGACATGTGCACTCTGCCCCAAAGATGTCGAGTATAATGTCCTGTACTTTGCACAATCAGAGAATATAGCTGCTCATGAGAATTGTTTGGTAAGTTACTTGAAAACATACTTCAAAGTACATGAGTACTTTTAGTGTAGGACACACAAGAATAGATAAACAACACTTTGGATACAAAGAATAACAAGTTGGCCATGGTTTGGGCTTTTAGGTGAAGACTGGGGAGCATTTCTTTTTTTTTTTTTTTTTTTTGAGACGGAGTTTCACTCTGTCACCCAGGCTGGAGTGTGGTGGCGCAATCTTGGCTCACTGCAAGCTCCGCTTCCCAGGTTCACGCCATTCTCCTGCCTCAGCCTCCCGAGTAGCTGGGAATACAGGTGCCCGCCACCATGCCAGGCTAATTTTTTTTGTATTTTTAGTAGAGATGGGGTTTCACCGTGTTAGCCAGGATGATCTCGATCTCCTGACCTCGTGATCTGCCCACCTCGGCCTCCCAAAGTGCTGGGATTACAGGTGTGAGCCACCGCGCCCGGGCCTGGGGAGCATATTTTTCTGACTTTGAACTGTTTCAGAACTTATCACCTATGATTACTGGTAATTTTATTTATAAGTGGTTAAATACACAAAGAGAAAGAATTGTGCTGAAGAAGCTTCTTTATAGATATTTTAGTGAAATATTTAAAATAGACACTGATAAGACCTTCTACCCAGGTATAATTTCTATCAAAGTCTACAGAATTCTGAGATTTATCCATGTTGGTAAACATAGCTCTAAGTCCTTCATTTTAAATATGATGTTCGATTTCATGACTATATTACCATTAACTGTTCTGTGAATGGGCATTTAGTTTTTCCAGTATTGTTTTCTATGACTAACAAGTCGTCATGAACATTCTTGTCTAGGTCTCCTTCTCATGTGAGAATTTCCCTAGTCTAGGCTATACAGCTAAGAGCAGAATTGTTAGGTACAGGAATGGGGTGTTTTGTACTTCACTAAATACGCCAAATTGTTCTTCAAAGAGATTGTACCATTTAATACACCTAACTTACCAAACATCATAGCTTAGTCTAGCTCACCTTAAACATGTTCAGGACACTTACGTTAGCCCACAGTTGGGCACATCATCTAATGCAACGCCTGTTTTATAACAAAGTCTTGAATATCTCCTAAAATTTATTGAATACTGTATTGAAAGTGAAAAACAGAATGGTTTATGGGTACTTGAAGTACTATTTCTACTGAATGCATGCACTATTGTAAAGTCAGAAAAAACTGTTAAGTTGAACCATTGTAAGTTGGGGACCATCTGTATACAGGAGGATGTGTGTAGGTTATACGAAAATGCTATGCCTTTTAGATAAGGGAACTGAGCATTCACGGATTTCGGTAGCCTCGGGGGTTCCTGGAACCAATCCCGTGCAGACACTGAGGGACGACTGCACTATGGCTTTATTACTAGCCTTGGCTTTTATTTTGGCACTTTGAATTTGTGGATCAGCTTTTCATGTTTGACCAAAATACCTTTTAGAATTTTGATTGGAATTGCATTGCATTTATAGATGAATTTGGGGAAAAAATAGACACATTCATATATTATAATATATTATAAATAATTAATATAAATAATTAGAGAGACAGAACCTGTTAATGGATGGGAAAAAGATGCATTCACATATGTATTAATATATTATTAATGCATTATGTATTAATATATTATTAATGTGTTATGTATTAATATATTATTAATGTGTTATGTATAAATATATTAATTATATATTATATAAATATAAATAATATTATGTATTTTATATAATATATTACTATATTCATATATTACTATATTCATACATTAATATAATATTACTATATTACTATATTAATATATTACTATATTAATATATTCATATATTCATATATAATATATTACTATATTATATATTATAATATATGAATGTGTCTTTTTTTTCCCATCCATTAACAGAGTCTGTCTCTCCAATTATTTAGGTCTTTTATAAATTTCAAAACTGTTAAATAATTTTTATCTGTAGTCATATAGAACTTGGGGTTGAGCATATTCCTGGGCAAGTTTTTTGTTTTGTTTTGTTTTGTTACTTTTTTCTAAAAGCTTTTTAAATGAACTATTATCAGTATATATAAACACTATTTATTTTTATTTATTGATCTCATCCAGCAACCTTACCAAAGTCTTATTAGTTCTAAAACTTCTCTAGATTTACCTGGATATATTGTATGTGGACAATCCTCATCTTTAAATAAGAACAATTTTATTTACTTACCTTTAATTCGGGGGACTCTTAATCACTTTTTCTTGTGTTTTTCCAGAATATTCAATTATAGCGGTGATTACAAGCAATTAAATTTGGAAGCCCTGTCTTGCTTCTGATATTAATGGGATGCTCCAAAAATCTTATCATTAAATTTGTGTACGTTTTACATTCTTAATGATTTCATTTAATTAAAATAAGGAAGTTACCTTTATCTCTAATTTGCTAAAAATTATAGCGTATTGAATATTACGAAATGCTTGTTCTGCATCTATTGAAATGATCCGGGTTCTTTTTCTCTCTCTGGCCACAAACAGTGCTAAATGCTTTATTTTATTTCACTTTTTTATATACACAATTTGATGTTTATTTTAAATTACAAATTTATGGAAAAGTTGCATATACAGTACAAAGAACTTTTTTTTGGTCAGAACCATTTTAAATTAAATGATATGCAATCTATCCTGAATACTTTAGTATGATTTTTTTTTTTTTTTGAGACAGAGTCTTGCTCTGTCACCCCAGGCTGGAGTGCAATGGTGTGATCTTGGCTCACTGCAACCTCCACCTCCCAGGTTCAAGCGATTCTCCTGCCTCAGCCTCCCGAGTAGCTGGGATTACAGGCACATGCCACCACACCCAGCTAATTTTTTGTATTTGTGGTAGAGATGGGGTTTCACGTGTTAGCCAAGATGGTCTTGATCTCTTGACCTCGTGATCCACCCACCTCAGCCTCCCAAAGTGCTGGGATTACAGGCATGAGTCACTGTGCCCAGCCTTTAGTATATATTTTCTACAAATAAGGTGATATGCTTTGGCTGTGTCCCCACCCAAATCTCACCTTGAATTGTAATAATCGCCACGTGTCAAGGGTGGAGCCAGGTGGAGATAAGTGAATCATGGGAGCAGGTTTTTCCCAGGCCATTCACATGATAGTGATAGTGAATAAATCTCACGAAATCTGATGGTTTTATAAAGAGGAGTTCCCCAAAAATCTCTCTTGCCTGCTGCCATGTAAAACATGACTTTGCTCCCCCTTACCTTCTTCTGTGATTGTGAGGCCTCTCCAGCCATGTGGAATTGTGAGTCCATTAAACCTCTTTTTCTTTATAAATTACCCAGTCTTGCGTATGTCTTTATTAGCAGTGTGAGAACTGACTAATACACAAGGACATTCTCTCACACTATAACAATATAAACGTCAAAATCAGGAAATTTTGTTATACTACTACCGTCTATTCCTCAAACCACTGAGGTTTCACCTGTTGGACTAATAACGTGTGTGTGTGTGTGTGTGTGTGTGTGTGTGTGTGCTTTTTTTTTGAGACAAGGTCTCACTCTGTTGCCCAGGGCTGGAGTGCAGTGGCACCATCATGCCTCACTGCAACTTTGACCTCCTGGGCTCAAGTGATTCTCCCACCTCAGACTCCAGAGTAGCTGGGACTATAGGCACGTGCCACTGTGCCCAGCTAATGTTTTGTACTTTTTGTAGAGATGGGGTTTTGCCATGTTGCCCAGGTTGGTATCCAACCCCTAGGCTCAAGCAATCCTCCCACCTCAGCCTCCCAAATGCTGGAATTACAGGTGTGAGCCACCATACCTGGCCTAATAAGATTTTTTATAACAAAAGGTTTTAGCTCATGGGTTGCATTTGGTTATCATGTCTTAAGTTTTTTCATTTTATTCTGTTAGTAATGTGTGTTGTACTTATATATTTTTTCTGCTGTGAAACCATTCTTAGATTAACACCATTTAATGGTGATGTTTTATTTTTACTTATTTATTTGAGACAAGGTCTCCCCAGGCTGGAATGGAGTGGCATAATCATAGCTCACTGCAGCCTTGAACTCCTGGGCTTAAGCAATTCTCCCACCTCAGCTTGGACTACAGGCACGTACCACCATACCCAGCTAATTTTTTATTTATCTTTTTGCAGAATTGGGGGTCCCACTATGTTGCTCAGGCTCATCTCGAACTCCTGGCCTCAAGTGATTCTCCTGTCTCAGCCTCCCAAAGTGTTGGGATTAGAGGCATGAGCTACCGCTCCCAGCCCAATCATGATGTTTTTATTCTAATATATTGTTGATGTTGATTTGCTATTATTTTTTAGTTAACTTTATTGGCATAGTTTACATAAAATCAAATGTACCCATTTTAAGTGTCCAATTCAGAAAGTTTTGAGACATGTTGAGACCCATGTAACCACTACCACCATCAAGATATAAACATTTCCATTACCCCAAAGGGTTTCCTCAATGTTCTGTGCAATCAATTCCTTCCTACCCCAAGTCCCTGTAGATTTGTCTTATCTTTTCTCAGATTTCATACGAAAGGAATCCTATAGTTGTCCTCCTTTGTGTCACTTCCTTTGCTCAGCATACTGTTTTAGATGCATCCATGTTGCATGTATCTGTATCTTGTTCCTTTATCATTCTTCACAGTACTTAATTGGTATGCATATATCACAATTTGCTTATTCATTCATCTGTTGGTAGACATGTGTTATTTCCAGTTTGGAGCTCTTATGATAAAAATCAGCTATAAGCATCTGTATATGAGTCTTTGTGTCTTTATTTAGGTCTTTCATAATTTCAAAATTGTTCAATGGCTTTTTTTTTTTTTTGAGACGGAGTTTCGCTTTTGTTGCCCAGGCTGGAGCGTGATGGCGCGATCTCGGCTCACTGCACCCTCCGCCTCACAGGTTCAAGCAGTTCTCCTGCCTCAGCCTCCCGAGTAGCTGGGATTACAGGCACCTGCCACCATGCCCAGCTAATTTTTTGTATTTTTAGTAGAGATGGGGTTTCACCATGTTGGCCTGACTGGTCTCGAACTCCTGACCTCAGGTGATCCACCTGCCTTGGTCTCCCAAAGTGCTGGGATTACAGGCATGAGCCACCGCACCCGGCTATTCAGTAATTTTTATCTGTAGAAGTATAGAACTTGGGGTTAGGCATATTCTGGGCTTGTTTTTTGTTTTGTTTTGTTACTTTTTTCTAAAACCTTTTTAAATGAGCTATTATCAGTATATATGAACACTATTGATTTTTATTTATTGATTTCATCCAGCAACCTTACCAAAGTCTTATTAGTTCTAAAAAGTCTCTAGATTTACCTGGATATATTGTATGTGGACAATCCTCATCTTTAAATAAGGACAATTTTATTTATTTATCTTTAATTTGGGGCACTCAATCTCCTTTTCTTGTTTGGTTATGTTTGTCATGGGTAAATAGCTAGAAGTAGAATTACTGAGTCATAAAGTTAGTGTGTGTTTAACTTTAAAAGTGATTGCATTATTTTACATTTCTACCAATAATATGTAAGAATTTCATTTGCTCCACATCCTCATCAACACTGGGTCTTGTTATTTTAGGCAGTCAGTAGATATATATTGCATCTCACTATGGCTTTAATATGCCTACGGGTTAATGATATTGAGCATCTTCTCATGTGCTCATTTGCCATTCATAAACCTTCTTTCATGAAGTGTCTATTCAAATTTTGTGCCCACTTTTAATTGAATTGTCTTATTATTGAGTTGTAAGTGTTTTCTAAAATCTGGATACAAGTCTTTTGTCAGAGATATGTATTGTGAATATTTTCTCCCAGTCTCTGGCTTGCCTCTTTGTTTTCTTAGCAGTGTCTTTCAAAGACAATTTTTATTTTGATGGAATCCAACTTACTTTTTCTTTATGCTTTCTGATTTTTATAAGAAATCTTCGCCTATGCCAATGTCACCAAAATTTACTCTTATGTTTCTCATGCCCTTTTGTTATTTGAGTGTAATATGTGAAACATTGATCTTCAATTCAGATTTGGATTCTTCTGGTTTCAAGTAGCACATAGAGACTTGAGCCAGCCTAAACATAAAAGAGGGTTTATGATAAGGTTTTGGGGGCATTTCATGTTTCCTAAAGGCAGGCATGCAGGTGGGTGTTAAGAAACAGCTAGAAAGCTATTGGGAACCTAGAATATCCTCTTTCTAGCCCTTGTTTTTCTTTATTTGCAGACTGACTTGCTCTAACCACATGGCTTCAGCTATTGCTCAAAGCCCATTCCACACTTTTAGGATAGGGGATCAGACTGACCCAGCTTGGCATCAGGGTTCCACCCAGGTCAATGAGTTATTAGAGGTCAGGATTACAAAGTATAAAACATGCCTGGAAACCAGGGTCATTCCCAGAGAAATGGGATGGCTTATGGTCTGCTCATCCACCCCCAAAGGTTGCCACTGTTTTACCCCCAGTCCATTTCCCACTCCTGGTTTGATTTTCCACTTTTGGTATGATTTTCTGACATGTAGCTTTCAATATTACTTTGTGCATACTCTGGATTTTTTTTTCCAATCTGCAGCTGTATTCTTCAGGACTTGTGGAATGTGAGGATCATGATCCACTTAATCCTGATAGAAGTTTTGATGTGGAATCAGTAAAGAAAGAAATCCAGAGAGGAAGGAAGTTGGTAAGTGTAAATGATGTTATTTCTTATACTGGATGAACAGACCCTCAAGGAATGCATTCCAAAGGAGTCTATTTGACTGATACACGAGGGATAGAGAAGCATCTTGGAGAGCTGGAAGAAGTAGGAACTGTATTGGAAACCTCAATTCAACTTAACACTTAATTTTTTTTTTTTTTTTGAGACGGAGTTTTGCTCTTGTTGCCCAGGCTAGAGTGCAGTGACGCGGCCTCAGCTCACTGCAACCTCCGCCTCCTGGGTTCAAGCGATTCTCCTGCCTCAGCCTCCCGAGTAGCTAGGATTACAGGCATGGGCCACCATGCTCGGCAAATTTTTGTATTTTTAGTAGAGACAGGGTTTCACCATGTTGGCCAGGCTGGTCGCGAACTCCTGACCTCAGGTGATCTGCCCGCCCTGGCTTCCCAAAGTGCTGGGATTACAGGTGTGAGCCACCACGCCCGGCCAACATTTAATATTTTAAAATAAACTACCATATACTTCACCAGTAAAGTGATCTGAGTTAGAATGCTTTTGCTGTAAGTAGAAGAAAGCTCAAGTCAAACAGACTTTTACAAAGAGGATACTTACTTTTTCACTTGATCAGAGAAAACACCTGCTTTCCAAGTTGGTTGACTGAGTGGCTTGATAATGTCATCAGGGGCCCAGGTTCTTCCTCTCTGGCCTCCTGTCCCCAACATCAGCTGGTCCCCTTGTGGTCATAGGGTGGCCGCAGGCAGCAACTGAAGCATCAGGCTTTCTTGTTCATACCCAGTGAAAGAGAAAGGTCATCCATACACATGGAATAAGCCCCCTTCTGAAAGTTTCATTAGGTTGCACCCCTCTTTCTGCACCAACTGCTGGGGGTGGCCATAACTAATCAGGGGTCAGCTCCCCATGGGTCATAAGGGGGCTATTCAGGGAGGAAGAAATGCTGAGAAGTCATTCCACTGGTCTTATTGCAGCGACTTCCTCTCAAGGACCCTTCACATCTTAGCAAGCAGGACAGCAAGTGTGAGCACCTCACACTCTGACTACAACCATAGGGTTAATAACCGGGGACAAACATATAGTTAGTCTTTGCAAGGCATCAGCATCAGCAGCATCCTGTGGTAGGTGTGTTACATACATTGCTCTAGGTAAACTCCCAGCTATAGGTAAAATGATGCCCATTTTAATCAAAGAAATGGAAAGTTCAGGGTGAAAGGCAACAGTCCAGATGGAATTCTGCAAATTATGCTGTCTTAGGCAGTGCACACAATACTGTAGTAGGTCCTGAAGCAAGCCATAAAAATGGACTGTGTGTGGCCCGGGCATGGTGCTGCATGCGTCTAACCCCAGCACTTTGGGAAGCCAAGGCAGTCGAGGACTGCTTGAGCCCAGGAATTTGAGACCAACCTGGGCAATATAGTGGGACCCTGTCTTTACCAAAAAGGAAAAAAAATTAGCCCGACACAGTGGCATATACCTGTAGTCCCAGCTACTTGGGAGGCTGAGGTAGGAGGATTGGGTAAGCCTGGAAAGTCGAGGCTGCAGTGAGCTGTGATCACACCACTGTACTCCAGCCTGGGCAACAGAGTGAGACTCTGTCTCAAATTAAAAAAAAAAAAAGAGTGTGTGGATCCTGCTCTCAATGTCTATGCTATTACTAATTAATACTTGGCAAGACTGGCTGCTGACATCATTAGTGCTGACAATGCCACATCCCTAGGATTTTGGGTGTGATGAGATGGGTGAACTGATTAGAAAGTAGCAGACAGACCTCAACTGGAATATTTTTTTGCTCTTCACTAATTGGATTTGAGTGGGGAGACACAGAGTTAAAGAAATCTCTGTGAAATTCTAGTAGCCATCCAGTTATGAAGAGACCCAGGCTGAGAAATGAGGGCAGTTGATTGGAGGCATAATATTTGGGGGAAAGCAGGTACCTGAGGGTTTCTGCGGACCTTGGGATACAGACTTCCCTACTGGGAAGGCTTTGGGATGGGTTGGAAGTGGAGGATAAAGGAGAGAAGAGAGGAAAGTCGCCTGAGGTCATAGTTACCCTCTCACAGCATTTATGGAACCCTTGGACTATGTGGGCAGATACATGGCACACACCCAGGGTGGGGACAGGCCAGTGCTGTGGTATTTTCAGTAAGCTGGGCAAGTACCTTGAGGGTGAGCAGCAGGGGCCCTCAGCAAGCAGGCTCCTCCCTAGGATTCAGACTACCAATCTGACAGAGCCACATGGACATCCAATAGCATTTCAGAGTAAAGTGGCCAAAAAAGTACAGTTCCATCTCCTATACACACACACACACACACACATTCTCCATCTAAATCTGCTCATAAAAACAGCACTATCATTATCCATTTGCCCAAGCCAGAAGTCTAAGGACTCTCTTTTCCTCGTCAACCTCCCAGCCCAACACCAAGCCCATGGGCACGAACTCCTAGATGCATCTTGCATTCATCCACCCACTTCTCTCAGCGTCAGTAATCCACCATAGCGGAGTCACCCATCTTGTTCTCCAAAGCGAGTACTGACACTCGCCCCACTGTCTCTCCTGCCATCCCTACCCCAGCCCGTAGTTCTCCACCCAGCAGCAGCCCAGCAGCCTGAGTGATCTTTCAATAATGTTAATCAGTTTATGTTCCCCGTGCACAAAGATAAAACCCAACTCCTTACTCTGGCATGTAAGTCCCACATGATCCAGCCCTTACTTACCCCTTTGATCATCCTGAGACTTCCCCGTGCCCACTTCGCTGCTCCAACAGCACTGGCCATCTGTCTTGTCCTTGCTGTAGCTTGCCAGTGGGGAAGCTCATTCTTGCGGCCAAGACCCAAGGCCCTCTGCTTAGAATGTCTTTCCTCCTCCTTTTTGCATCTGGGAGCTCTTACTATTATTCAGATCTCAGCTTCCATATCACCTCCTTAGAGGTGACCCATTTTACTAACTGCCCAGTCTGAAGTAGGGACCCAGTGACACTCTGTCACTTCACCCTATTTTAATTCAATATAACGTGTATATAACTTTGTGAGACGTTTTAAACTTTGCTTTATTTGATAATTGTACCTTGTCTCCAATAGAATGTAAGCTTCACGTGGACAGGCATCTTTTCTGCTTTGTCCACTACTGTTTTCCCTTATCCTAAAACCGTGCCTGCCACATCATAGCTACTGCATGCTAAATAAATACTATATACATATGTATTTTTAAATGAATAAATGTTTATTAGCCATTTGTATTTTTTCTTCTGTAATTTGCCAGTTACCATTTTTCTGCAGGTTATCAGAATCTTAAAACTTTATCTAGTATGCTACAAACATTCTTCTTTCAATCTTTTCCTTGTCTTTTAAATATTTTGAATGCCCTCACTATAAAACGGAAGTTTAAAATTTTTGTATAGTAGGTTCTGTCAGTTTTTTTTTTGAAACAGATTCTCCCTCTGTCGCCCAGGCTGGAGTGCAATCACAGCTCACCACAGCCTTGATTTCCTGGCCCCAAGCCATCTTCTGGCTTCAGCCTCCCAAATAGCTGGGACTACAGGAGTGTGCCACTATGCCCAGCTGATTTTTAAAGTTTTTTGTAGAGATGAGTCTCACTGTGTTGCTCAAGCTGGTCTCGAACTCCTGGGCTCAAGCAATCCTCCTGCCTCAGCCTCCCAAAGTACTAGGATTACAGGCATGGGCCATCATGCCCAGCCTGTCAGAGTTTTCATTTGTGGCTTCTGGGTTTTCTTCCTGCCTTAGACAGCCTTCCTTGCCTCCATACTATGCTTTTTTTTCTTTCTCCTATATTTCCTAATCTTTAAGAGATTTTTCTTTAACATTGTTATCTGGTTCGAGCTTTAATCCATGTACAACTTATTCAGGAGTATATTGTGAGGTAGGGATCTAACTTTATTTTTTTCCTATATACATAGCCAGTTACCCTCCTCCCAAATTAAATGATTGTTCTTGTATGCTCTGATTTGAATTTCCACCGTTATCATAACCTTATTTCTTGCCTATATTTGAATTTCCTTTAACTGTTTCTATGCTTGCTTGTGCCAACCCTGGGCTATGGTGTGAGTGACCTCCTGTTCTGCAAGGCGATTTCACTGTGCCCCCACGTCATTCAGCCAGAGTATCATGCTGATCAGCCTTGGTCCTGGCTGGATTCCCCTAAACCAGTTAGGCTGCTGTGGCCACACACTGCCTAGCCATCATGACACCACTCTCACATATAAAATACCAGATAGATAAATACAAGCCAGGGATCAAATAAACTGAACCAAGAAAAAACTGTTAATAGAGTTGTAGAATTTTTAAAAATTTTTGGCCCTACTACCTAGATTCCCTTACTTTATCTCACATTATCCTCAATGGCAACTCTGTAAGACAGATATTATCACCCACAGCAGGGTCTGAGTCCGAAAGAGAAATCACACCACTCTCAGTGGCACAGCTGGCGACCAATCTCACCTGTCTCAAAGGGCCCTCTAGTGGGGCCCCTTGCCTGGAGCTGGACAAGTTTGCCCACTCTGCTTTTTAGAAAATTCTTTTTAAAAGACAGAGACTGTTTTTTTGAAACAAAAAGCATTTTCTGCTTTTAATCAGATCATTACAAAACTGTCTCTCCCAGCATTCCGGTTAGCTGAGGTTTCGCTGAAATTCCCAAATGAGCAGCCAAATATAAGTACTGTACCCTAATGTTTGTAACGGGATGGAATCTTGCTGATGATGCCCAGGATAAAATGCAGGGCTTCTGGAACTTAAATAACATTTAATGATATCTTTGAATTTTAACAAATAACAACAAACAGGTACTTACTCAGTAAAATCTATTCTTCTGTAGAAATGCAAATTTTGTCATAAAAGAGGAGCCACCGTGGGATGTGATTTAAAAAACTGTAACAAGAATTACCACTTTTTCTGTGCCAAGAAGGACGACGCAGTTCCACAGTCTGATGGAGTTCGAGGAATTTATAAGTATTTAATAAAACATTTTTAAAACCACATTTGGGGGATTGGGATAAGGAATGGTTGGATTAAGACAAGGAGACTTTGAAGACTAATTTTATGTAAATGGTTTTCAAATGAGAACACAGCCATTTGGGGGATGCACAGGGGTTATGTGAATTTTGAATTTCAGTGAAAAATCTATCTATATATATATATATAATTTTAGTCACAATATCTTGAATAATGAGATCAATGTTAGGACAGCATGTTTTTTTAAATATGATTTTTGTGAGCTATGTTACATTCGTAAGATGATTTTTAAAAATTCCATTCAGAGGCTGATGTTTTTCCTGCCAGTGGGCATATATTCCTAATTTTCCCATAGTGTTCCAGGCACTATTTTATGTATTTATTTAATAACCACTTGCTTTATGCCAGGCATAGTTCTAAGTGCTTTACAAATGTTAACTCATTTAATCCTCATAATAGTCAACTGAGGTAGATACTATTATCTCCATTTTCCAGAGGAGGAAACTGGGGCCTTGAGACACTCAGTGACTTGTCCCCAGGTTACACAGCTGGTCAGTGGCAGAGCTGGGCTGCAGGACTTCCAAGTCCTTGCTCTTTGCCACCTTGTTGTCTTCAGGTATGGGGACTATATATTCTAAAACAAGAGGGCAAGCCTACCATTGAAAGAAGCTTGCTAAATAATTTTAAATCTGATTTCGAGCAAGTTCCGTAAGTATTTTGTTGCTAATCAGACATGAAATGTGTAAATATGTAAATTTCGTACTGCACTTCTTTTTATATTTGATTCACTAAGAAACTCACAGGTTGTTATAGTCTCAGAGTTTCATTTTTATTATTTACCTTACCAAAGAGCTCGTTTTAGTATGACCTTTATAATGACCTTGAACACAAGATCAAATGAAAAGGAATGTCCCTGCTATAGCTTAAAGTTTGAAAAAATATACTGATCACACCCATTAGAAGAACTAACAAATAGGGACTCAATAAAATAGTCTTCTTGCATTGTTTTATCAAGGAACAGGTGAATTTTTACGCATTTTAAAACTGAATTTAAACCTTCACGCCTATCATACGAGGCACCTTGCTAGGTGCTATGAGATACAAAGAAGAATAAAATATAGATTGAACCTCAGAGAAGTTATCACCTGGTGGGAAGGCCAGAAGAAGGGTCAATGCAAACAGAAGCACATGGGATAACGAGAGCAGGAGGGGTTACATGAAAGGAGCTTGGCCTTGAGTTGAGAATTGTTGACACTGCGGAATGGATGGGGACATGGGGGTTCATCCTGATATTTTCAACACTGTTTTATATGTTTGAAAAAATTTAAGTACTTGGGAAGTGAAAGTGCTCAGAGATACCAGAATCAAAGTGGGATGAGATTAACTTTGTTTGGGTGTTGCTGGGAAGACTGCATGGAGGAGGTGGGAACTGGTATAAGATGGGAAGAAACGGTATTCCCCTAGGCGAGGAGGCCACTGCTTCCTGAGAGTCAGCGCCATCTGAAGAGGAAGGGAGATGAAGCTGGGTGCCGAGGAGGAGGAAAGGTTAGAAAGTGGCCTGAGCAGCTCTATAAAACGATTCACTTCATTTCTTTTTTTTTTTTTTTAAGACGGAGTCTTGCTCTGTGGCCCAGGCTGGACTGCAATGGTGCGATCTCAGCTCACTGCAACCTCCAGCCTCCTGGGTTCAAGCAATTCTCCTGCCTCAGCCTCCCGAGTAGCTGGGACTACAGGCACGTGCCACCATGCCCAGCTAATTTTTGTATTTTTAGTAGAGACGGGGTTTCACCATGTTGGCCAGGAGGGTCTCCATCTCTTGACCTCGTGATCTGCCCGCCTCGGCTTCCGAAAGTGCTGGGATTACAGGCATGAGCCACCGCGCCCAGCCTCACTTCATTTCTTCATCACAGCCTGCTATGCTGCTGCTTTCTCTTGGAAGATACTAATCAGTTCTAGGCCCTTTGTAGGTCAAATCTAAGATCTGGGGCAAATACCTGTTTTCATTGAAAATGACTTTTTCCTTAAATTAATGCTTGCAATTTTGTGCTATTTATTGTTGAAAACCAGCGGAATCTTGTACAGTCAGATGGAAATCTGCATGTCTTAGATTGTGGATCTTTAGGTATCTTTATACAGTAAAATCTCACTGACCACTATATATGAACTAGTATTGTTCATAATACTTCATCAGTACTCATTCCTTGAAAGAACATAATCATCTTCCTAAGTCCCTGAGGGCATAAAAGACATCTAACTGAGCCTCCATCTGCAGTCAGTGTGGGTCACTAATTTTACACAGGGCTTCAAAAAAAAAAACTTTAGTGTGACGCCGTCATGAAAAGTAGGTTGGTACGTTTTTAATCACAAAAATAGACATAATATTTGAAACCTGTAAATAAAAATATTTTACAATTCTTTGAAATTAAATATTTCAGACTGCTTTGCCAACAACATGCTCAATTCCCGATCATCGCTCAAAGTGGTAAGTTTCATTTAGCACTGTGGGTTTTAAAGAAAGGTAAACATTTATGTAACATAAGGAATAGTCTAATTTTCTAGCCTCGTTAAATTAAAATACAAATGTTTGAGTTAAAATTTTACACATCTAGAAAATTGACAACTTCTTTGTGTACTATGTGATACGACTGACTAATTTTTTCTTCTTTATGAACAAGACCTATTCTCTTTGAACCATTCCCTGGTATCTTTCATTCTCCCTACGCTCACAGAACCAAACTAAGACATGGGAAAATGCCTTGACTTTTGGGACTGCTTCTCTTCCATAAGAATTTTCAGTAGATAAAATTTTAAAAGTGCTGCACCTTCCCTGAGTGAAACTTCCCTAAGGATGCATGGTTAGCATTTCAGTTCTAATTAAGGCAGACTGGATCCTGGCTAACTGGAGTCATGGGGTATACTTTCATTCATGAGTGGAACAGCAGTGTCTTAGCAGCACTACATCTGCAATGTTCACTGTGAACTGGAGTCAGGACCTCGTTGGAAGACTTCGTTCTGCATCATGCCAACTGCATTTTATGGTGATAACATTCTCCAAATAGCACCTCTACAATCATTTTTCAGTCATTACCCTTTTAACTCAGCAGGAAATGCTATTACAGATACTTCTTTAAATCAGTGTTTATTGACAGGGAAAAGCACCAGCAATACACACTTAACCAAATCCTTGCAAATGTCATCTATTAAATATCTTCATCTTTATTAGTCTGTTTTACTTTGAATATCTTCTCTTATGAGTGAAATTGAGTGCATTCCCATATCTTTTCACCAATTATATTTGTTTTCCTATGACCCAATTTGTTCATTTTTCTATTCAATGAACCCTCTCCCCAGAGAGTTCCCCATGTGCCCATTTTTCTACTCAATTATTTGCCTGTTTTGCATTAAACTTATATCTTTTTTAAAAATTAACCCTTTATCATAAGTGCTGCAAACACTTAGTCGAAGTTTGCCATATCTTTTGACTTTGTAAAAACTTTTGGCATATGAGTTGTATATTTCATGTAGTCAAACAGTAATCTTTTCCTTTATGGATTCCAATTTTTAAATGGTTTATATTTTTAGCTAAATTTTCAGGAGTGAAAAGAAAAAGAGGAAGGAAGAAACCCCTCTCAGGCAATCATGTACAGGTAATTTGACTTAGTTTTTATAGCTTTGCATTTCTTCATACAGAGTCCTTATTTAAACCAGTCTGAATGTCAGGTGAAAGGTACTTTCCAAATCGTCCGAACAGAGAGCCTTTGTAGAACATTCTTCATTTGTGTTCTCAGCTAAGGCTGCTCCTGAGGTTGCCTTTTTAGGAAGAATCCCATAGTCGGGAAGCTCTTAGATAATTCCTAGATGATAGAATCATGATGAGATGAGCATGAAAATGAAGCTGGAAGTTCCAAGCACATAACCTTCAGGAGGTGACATTCTCCGAGCTCCTATAAATTCCCTGGCACCAAACTAGTGAGAGCATCTGACCCCACAGGTGCTTACAGTTAAAACGGGCAGAGGGTGCAGTCAAACATCCTTATGGAACCAAGTATTTCCCAGCTGCATGACCCACACCTGACCAAATCTGTAGCTCTTATAAACTTCTGGATTATTATGTATAAAATGTATGAAAATATTTTGGGGATTTGAGTTTTTACACATCAGCACATATAAGCTAAATTCATATGAGCCAGCAACCTTCACCTCCTCCTGTTTATACAAGGGGTGCTTGTCAAACACCTCTTAATGTTTTATAATACAAAACAAAAATATATTTGATGTTTACATCTAAATATGAATATGGGGCTTTTTTTTTTTTTTTTTTTTTTTGAGACAGAGTCTCTGTCTGTCACCCAGGATGGAGTGCAATGGTGTGATCTAAGCTCACTGCAACCTCTGCCTCCTGGATTCAAGTGATTCTCCTGCCCCAGCCTCCTGAGTAGCTGGGATTACAGGCGTGCACCACCACGCCTGGCTAATTTTTGTATTTTTAGTAGCAACAAGGTTTCACCCTGTTGTCCAGGCTGGTCTCGAACTCCTGACCTTGTGATCTGCCCATCTTGCCCTCCCAAAGTGCTGAGATTACAGGCGTGAGACACCGCGCCCAGCCAGGGCATGATTTTTACTGTAGGCATATCATTTAGTTATGCACAGCAAAAGACTGGTTTTCATTTTATGCAATATTAAAATCAATGTAATGCAATCTTGATTTTCTCTCCTTCTAGCCACCTGAAACAATGAAATGTAATACATTTGTAAGACAAGTGAAAGAAGAGCATGGCAGACACACAGGTTTGCGCTAAGTGTTGTCTGTAACAAATATGGCCTACAATACTTATAAAAATGTCAACCCACCTGTTTCAAACTTGGTATCCTGCCTAAATCTTTATTCTTCTAGGCTTGTGGTAATTAATGAGTATAAATCTTTATCGTAACTGTCCACTCTGTTGTAATCCCAGCATATCAAGATAATTTAGGTTGGAATGGTCCATTGCATTCAGTATTAAGAAAAGATAGACTTCTATTAATAAAGACACAGACAGGCTTGCCTGAGCTCAGAATCCAGCAATGTGTCACCCCTCACACTGTGACCCCTGTAACTGTAGTTCTCTGTTCTTTAAAGAAATAGACATTCCACTAACAACACATACAAACTGTGACAAGAAGTGACAGGGGCTGTTATGTCAAAGACTTAAGGGTAATTTTTAAAAATCCTCTTAATTCAACTACATATCTGGTACAGTGTACACTGCTCAGGTGACAGGTGCACAACATCTCAGAAATCACCACTGAAGAACTTATCCATGTAAACTGAAACCACCTGTTCCCCAAAAGGTATTGAAATTTTAAAAATTACAGTTTTATATGTTTAAAAAAGCCTCTTAATTCATATAGTTATTGTAAGCAGAGAAATTTTCATTTTTACTTTTTGTAACATTTTATTCATTGTTTCAGCTGGCCAAAAAAAATGAGGTATGATGAAATTATAATTAATAAAAAGGGTGAAGGTGCTGTATTATTTTACTAAGTATGTGCATCCACCACTAGGCAAGGTCTGAAGAAATAAGCATAAAGTAATTTATGATTAGCTGCCCTAAGACTATTTCCTTCTCAAATGTTTGTCTTATTCTTAGATGCAACTGTGAAAGTTCCTTTTCTTAAGAAATGCAAGGAAGCAGGACTTCTTAATTACTTACTTGAAGAAATATTAGACAAAGTTCATTCAATTCCAGAAAAACTCATGGATGAGACTACTTCAGAATCAGGTACTGATGAAGAGCAATATTTCTAAGTATAGAGACTTCTCCCAGACCTAGATTTAAAACAAAACAAACCCAAGAAAAAAAAAAAAGGTCCATTTTCTTACTATACTGCTTTTTTCTTCTATGAGCTTTTGGAAATGCTTACTATTTATTTCACTTTTTGGTTTTGTCCTATAGAAAATAATCCCATTCAAATAAACATTTTTTATATTGTTGCCTACAATAAGCTGTCCAGCTTGTCATTCTTTACCTTTACCTCATTCTCTTTTTTTTTTTTAAGATGGAGTTTTGCCCTTGTTGCCCAGGCTAGAGTGCAGTGGTGCGATCTTGGCTCACTGCAGCCTCTGCCTCCCGAGTTCAAGCGATTCTCCTGTCTCAGCCTCCTGAGTAGCTGGGATTACAGGCACACGCCACTACGCCCGGCTAATTTTCTGTATTTTTAGTAGAGACAAGGTTTCACCGTGTTGGCCACGCTGGTCTTGAACTCCTGATTTCATGTGATCTGCCCACCTTGGCCTCCCAAAGTGCGGGGATTACAGGTGTGAGTCACTGTGCCCAGCCTTACTTAGCTTTCTTATAACTTATATTCCATGAGTTTAAAACCTTTATTATAAATATAGTTATTTTACAAGGACAAGCTGGACAGCTTATATTGTAGGCAACAATATAAAAAATGTTTATTTGAATGGGATTATTTTCTATAGGGCAAAACCAAAAAGTGAAATAAATAGTAAGCATTTCCAAAAGCTCATTTATTATACTATTTTATTCATTTATTTCCTTTAGACCAAGCACTTCCCAAACAGTGTGCCTGAGAACCACCTGTAGGGCTGGTGAGGACACAGAGAGCTGGGCTTATCCCACAGAGATTCTGATTCAGTACAAATACCAAGAATTGGGGGCCAGGCGCGGTGGCTCACGCCTGTAATCCCAGCACTTTGGGAGCCCGAGGTGAGTGGATCATCTGAGGTCAGCAGTTCGAGACCAGCCTGGCCAACATGGCAAAACCCTGTCTCTACTAAAAATACAAAAATTAGCCAGGCGTGGCAGTGCGCGCCTGCAATCCCAACTACTTGGGAGGCTGAGACATGAGAATCGCTTGAACCCAAGGAGGCAGAGGTTGCAGTGAGCCAAGATCGCACCACTGCACTCCAGTCTGGGCAACAGGGTGAGATTCTGTCTCAAAAAAAAAAAGAAAAAAAGAAAAAAAGAGAAATGCCAAGAATTACATTTCTGACAGCTTCCCTGTAGTGCTGCTGCTGCTGCTGCCATCTAACATTAAAGTTCCATGGCACATGACTGCTCTCTTTCCTTTCCCCTGTTTTGGATTACATATATAAATGGAGGAGTTTCTGCCTATACAAACTGTTTAATATTGAAAATGTTTCTCTCCCTCCAGACTATGAAGAAATCGGGAGTGCACTTTTTGACTGTAGATTGTTCGAAGACACATTTGTAAATTTTCAAGCAGGTATATGAGTTATATAACATCTGAGCAGCATAGTTGAGAAATATTTATCACGATATTGAAACAATATACTATACAGGTGATAAAAATATTTTAGAAGAATGTTCATTGTTTTCTTAAATGAGAAAAGCCAATTACAAAAACAGTATGACCCCGCCCACCCCCACACACACACAGGAAAAAAATATCTAGGTACATGTGCACAGACAAAAGCTGCACCTAGTGGAGACAGTAGTTGGTTGTAGGTAGTTGGAATATAGTGATTTTTATCTGTTCTTTTAGTGCTATATTTTCCAGATTTTCTATATACACACAAATACTTTTATAATGAGAAAAACTCATTAAAAAAGTAGAGACAACAAAAAATTGATTCAAAAATTGGAGCATATTTTGGCCTGTGTGTGGCCCAGGCAGGAGCTGGTAAAGCTTCCTGCAGCTTCTCTGCTCTTGGGTGGCGAGGCTATGGTAAGCCATCCCTCCGCTTGCCTCCCTCTCGCTTGGTGAGATAGGTCAAAATTTTAATTCTCCCACTATTAATCCTCAAATCTAATTTAATTTCTTATCAGGGAGGGTTACGACTGATTTAAAGTTCATCAGAAAAAAAAAACAAAAACAAACAAAAAAAAAATGAGCAAGTAAGAATAGCCAAGAAATGTTTGCAGTAGAAAATCTCGTTTGGTTTGGAGGAGGGAGATTTAACCTTCCTATTAAATATCAACCATTTATTGAGTGAGTCCTCCTTTCAGCATTAAGATGCCCTCAAGACAGGCTACACCTCCACTTGTTTATGAGTCTGGTCTGACTTCTCTATCAAGGCTGCCACACACGGCTGGGCAGGCCGTGCACAGAGTCATACAGCATTGGTGGATGGCTCCCCCTGAAGTTGCACAACAGAGTGAGTGCCCTCCACACTCTGCATTTCCACAGATGTATCTGTCTCTCCAGCATATGGTAGGAAGACAATAAGATTTCCCTGTGAAGAAATCGTTAGCTCATATCCCTGTCTCAACATACACAACCTTTCTCATTTTGGCTTCTATATTATACATTTCTATTTGAATTTTTTACTACATTTATAACCAGCAGGAAAAATACTTTGAAAAATCTACCAAAAAGAGTCTTTTGAGGATGTCTGCTAATATATAGCAGTATCCATATTTTTTTAAAGCAGCCTTAAAAATCTTTTTCTAAAAAGAGTTATTTTGTAGGGGACTTCCATGTGTGTTTTTCTTTCATGTAAGGGAACATGTCACACATCACTACTTGGATGGATTAGGTGGGAGTACATATATTATAATGTAGTATGGCGGGGGTGCCACTACTTAGAACTGCATGAGATTCAACTTAAAAGGCTTAAGTTGGGTTTCACTACCCTGGTTGATAAAAACTTGCTTAATTTAGCCTTACTCATATTTTAAGTTAACTATAGGTATGCAGTTATTCTGAATAAAGGTTGTATATGTGTGTGTTTTAACTGTTCGATTTTGAGGCTTTTAAAAATTACATTGCCATTGACTACTATTTGTTATTTATAAAGCCTAAGTATCTTCCTCCTAAGCTTTTCTAAGTTTCCACAATTAAAAGCCTTCCTATTTCTAAATGAAACCAAAAACTTTTATGTAACATTAAAAATTGGACACATTTTTAGGTAGGATTTGTCCTTAACCTTGGTATTCTAGCCACATTCTCCAATTATCATCTCTCAATAAATGGATATAGTATAGCATGAAGGTTATACAGTCACTGTTCTCAAGTTCTCAAAGATATACAAAGGGACTTGTTCTGCTATAAATGTGCACAAAATCTTAAGGGTTTACTGAACAGCTTTGTGTATGATAAATGTTAGAATTCTGTCCTGAATTAGAAGGAGGAAGTGAAGGCATAAAGAAACCAGCTCCTGCCCATAAGGCTCTGGATCCTTTTCACCAGAGGCACGAGGATTGTGTATCTGTACCTGCAAGTGAAAGGGGCTAGAAATGGTACATTATTTCTAATAAAGCTACTGAATAAGCTGAAATAATTTTATTTCTTCTTTTCATAGCAATAGAGAAAAAAATTCATGCATCTCAACAAAGGTGGCAGCAGTTGAAGGAAGAGATTGAGCTACTTCAGGACTTAAAACAAACCTTGTGCTCTTTTCAAGAAAATAGAGATCTTATGTCAAGTTCTACATCAATATCATCCCTGTCTTATTAGGGATTACCGTTTCCTACGCCAAGAGTCATGTCAAATTGCAATCAGGCTCAAAACCAGAGACCAGGCTGTGAAATCCACACATCTTTAGAACTAGTCGTCTCCTCTTGGCCTCAGCAGCTCTTCCCTGTTCTTACTGGTTGACATTTTGATCACTCTTTGCACACTCTTACTTGTGTTTTTTGCTCACTGTCACATTCCCAGCACCTAGTATGCTCAGTAAATGTTTGTGGAGTAAGTGCATAAAATGTTCTTAACCTTTGATTCTACTTACAGCCCATGATGCCTCTTAGATATAATAAATTTGGATTATACTACTTTAGTTGTACCAAATTTGCCTGTTTTCATGTCACAAAGTCTGCTTTTGAAAAGTCTCTTTTCAGTCACAGTTATCACGTGGAGATTCATCATCTTCAAAACAAACACCTAAATTTTAAATTGGACTCTGAATAAGAACATTATCGGGAGTATGCAAGAATGAAAAAAAAATTGACAGCTGCATTTTTCTCAGTCTAATAATATATGATTCTGGTTTTTATCACGTCTGACCCCTGAAAACTTAACATTCACAGTTCTCATTTTTTACCACGGTACTCTGATTTTCAATAATGCTGTGTCTCAAAATGGGTTTTAACTGAGTCTCCAGCATGGTGTCTGACATGTAATAAGTAAGTACTGGAAAAATATTTGCAGGAGATGAAAAAGAACAGTCCATTCCAGTTGTAATGGCAGCCCTAGCCTAAGTTCTTATATCTTAGGGACAAAATCTAAACCAGTGGATTTCAAATCTGGCCGCACATCAGAATCATGTGGGGCACTTTAAAAACTACAGAAGTGAAGACCCCATCCAACACCCTCTGAATAGATTTCCGCTAGTCTAGATGATTATTGATTACTGTAGCTTCAGCTTCCTATCCTGATATTAAATCTTAGCAAAGTTTTTGGTTGTTGTTTTGTTTTGTTTAAGACGGAGTCTCACTTTGTTGCCAGGCTGGAGTGCAGTGGTGTGATCTCGGCTCACTGCAACCTCTGCCTCCTAGGTTCAAGCGATTCTCCTGCCTCAGCCTCCCAAGTAGCTGGGACTACAGGCGCGCACCACCACACCCGGCTAATTTTTGTATTTTTAGTAAAGACGGGGTTTCACCATGTTGGCCAGGATGGTCTCGATCTCTTGACCTCATGATCTGCCTGCCTCGGCCTCCCAGAGTGCTGGATTACAGGCGTGAGCCACCACGCCCAGCCATCTTAGCAAAGTTTATCTGACTAATCATTCTGATGTCATTATCTTTATTTAAAAAAAAAAACCTTTGTCCCCCACTTTACTTTCACGTTTAACCTGTGACTCACACAGCATGTAACTGTGCACCATGGAGCACCATGTGTTTGGTGGCCATGAGGCTGGCTACTGGGCAAACCCAAGTATGGGTTCATAAGGCAGACCCGAGTATGAACTTCAGCTTTGTCACTACTGAAAAACTTGAATCCGATTATTTAATCTGAGAATGCTGCTGCCTACCTTATGGGACAAAATACGGACAGTAAGTAAAATGTGAAGCAGAGAGCACAATGTCTGGCACTGTGGGAAATATATGTTAAAACACACCCATGCACGCACGCACTCCCCTTGCTAACATTTCTGTCTTATTTTCTCCATTCTAACTAAACTTAATTATGATAAGTTCTGGAAGGCTCATTAGCCCCCATCTCTAAGCCTTTGCTTGTGCCTCTTTTTGTTTTGGAGATGAGCTAAAAGGCCACTTTATATTTTCCCCTATCCAACACAAGCGTTATCTTCAGAACAACTAACTGCTTGTCATGTTAACCCTATTACTGTATTAGTCTGTTCTCACACTGATATGAAGAAATACCAGAGACTGGGTAATTTATAAAGGAAACAGGTTTAATGGACTCAGTTCCACATGGCTGGGGAGGCCTCAAGACACTTACAATTGTGGCGGAAGGGGAAGAGGCCCGTCTTACGTGGTGGCAAGTAAGTGCGAGCACGCAAAGCCCAGGGGGAGCTGCCATTTATAAAACCATCAGATCTCGTAAGAACTCCCTCAATAGCATGAGAACAGCATGGGGAAACCGCCCCCATAATCCAACCACCTCCCAACAGGTCTCTCCCTCAACAACTGAGGATTACAATTCAAGATGAGTTGGGTGGGGACACAGAGCCAAACCACATCATCCTATTTGGTTTTCTCTCACTGACTGTCATGAAAAGCTCTTTATAAGTATCTCATTGTGTTGTTAATTCCTAAACCTATCTCCCTCTCTCCTAATAATTCATATGTTCTTTGAGGATAGGGAATATGCCTTTCCCTTCAAGTACCCCCAAAGGTACAGACACATTTTTCTACTGTGCCAGTTCAACTGTACTACCCTTCAGCAGGAATAAAATCCAAAGATTTCTATGATGTTTGTTTGTGTATAGTTGAGAATCAAGCAGTTGACATGTTCATGCTGGTACCTATTTTTAGCCTGATACCCATTAAGAATCGCACCACTGATTTTTTTTATTATGGTAAAATATATATATAACCTAAAATTTGCCATCCCAATCATTTTTAAATGTATGGTTCAATGGCATTAAACATTCATTTTTGTGCAACCATCACCACCATGCACCTAAAGCAGCAGTCCCCAACCTTTTTGGCACCAGGGACTGGTTTCGTGGAAGACAATTTTTCCACGGACCATGGGGATGGGGCGGTTGGTCGGGGGTGGGGAGGATGGTTTTGGGATGAAATTGGTCCACCTCAGATCACCAGTCATTAGATTCGCATATGGAGCACACAACCTAGATCCCTTGCATACTCAGTTCACTGTAGGGTTTGCACTCCTATGAGAATCTAATGTTCTAATGTTGCCACTGATCTGACAGGAGGCAGAACTCAGGCAGTAATGCTCACTCCTCCGGCACTCACCTCCCGCTGTGCGACCTCTTCCTAACACGCCAGGGATGAATATGGGTCTGTGGCCCGAGGGTTGGGGACCCCTGACCTAAAGGACTCTTCATCTTGGAAAACTGAAACTCTATATCCATTAAACAAGTTCCCCATTCTCCTCTCCCCTCAGACCCTGGCAATGATCATTCTACTATGTCTCTATGAATTTGACTAAGTATATCACACAAATGGCATCACATAGTATTTGTCTGTGAGTGGCTTATTTCACCCAGCATAATATCCTCAAGTTCACCTCTGTGCACCATGTGTCAGAATTTCTTTCCTTTTTAAGGCTGCAGACTACTGATTTTGAAGGAAAAAAACAACTCTACGTGCCTGTTTTAATGTTACTTTGTTTATTAACATGTCGTTCTAAATATTACATAAATACAGCTTACATACTAGAGTATCAAACATTGTTCCAGTAAGAAGTTCAAGAGTACATTTAGGGCTATCTTAAGAAATATGAATACTTTGGCTTCCATTATTATATTAGATGAAAAAATCAATTCAAATAAGAGTTGTCATATCCTGCTATGATTAACAGAAAAAAAAGTAGAAAAATAAAAGAGTGTATTTAAAAAAAAATAAAGATAATCAAATGCTTTTTGAAAGACCTGTTCTCTTCACTGCCACACATACTCATACAAATGACTTAGTAACCTAATATGAGAAGTGGTCCTTCACTTATATTAGGAACTTGGTAAATATTTGTTGAATGAATGAACTATCTATGGATATGAATTTATTACTTTAATTTGTGCTTTTTTTGAAAAAAAGTTTTCAAGTAAGAGCAATAGTAAACATACTGAAGTTCACATTTTGCTCAGATCATAAGCCTATAGAACAGTGATTGTTACAAACACCACCCATCATAGCACAAATCAATGTGCATTTCTGAAGCTAGTAAGAAAAGTTCTATCATGTTGTAGAACGAATTCTAACCGAATAATTCACTGGGCTTCAATCACTTGTGATATGGTCAAGAAAAGGGGGCTGGGGCTCCTAGGCTTGTATCTATTTCAGCTATCAATGAATTCCTGTCTTTGGGGCCTCACTCCCCTTCCCACCCCAATAGACACAAATTTAAAAACATTGCTAAAAATAGTAGTTGCAGCATGTCTTCACCCACTTGTAATTTGGCTCGGAAAATGTATTCAGGCTCCAGGTTCAGAAGAGAGACTTTCCAAGCGGGAGACAAAATTCACTAAGGGAGCTCACTCAAATGGAAATGAGTTCATGGACCAGAGAGCAAAGCAAAACATTGCTCTTAAAGCAAGCTCAACGGACACACATGATGAAACTCACAGTTGAACACTCTTACATCCCAAAGTCACCTTCCATAACCAGTTCAAATAAACTACTGTCTTTTAATAGGATCTTTTCAGGAACACCATAATTTTGGTGCTTTTTCAAGGTGAAATTGTGCTGTTATACCTAAGATGTTTAAAAACAGAGGAAAACCAAAAGTGAAAGATGATAAAGTTTCAAATAAGCCAATGTGTGATGGATTTGGCCTAAAGTAGATAAAGCAAATTCCATTAAGTCCTGTAAGAGGATTGACTTGAAGAAGCACTTCTTCCAGTCATACATAGTAGATATGATGATTCAGCAGTCATAATTTAGGAAGGCAAGAGTATACTATATATGTCATTATTTTCCTCTTAAGTTTGCATTTATAGAAGAAGGTGGTGGGGGACACTTTAAACTTGAGTTCTCAAGTTCTACCTTAATGAAATAAAACACCATTGGATAAGTAGTGGAGATTCTAATTTATAAAATATTCACCTTCATCAAATTTCTTTCATTATCAACTTTTCACGGATACTTCTAAATTACTATTCTTTATGCACTTAAATCTTAAGAGAAATCTTGACTAACCTAGAAAATTTATCTTTACATAATTATCATTTCAACAGGTTTAACATACGTTAAACTTATTACTTTGATATATCTTGAAGTTAAAAAAGTCATCAACGCAAGCACACAAACAAAAGTCTGAAACAATCTTAATTATTCCTTCACAGTAAGGCTACTAAACTAGCAACTAAGGCAGCACTTGACAATCCCCAGGTCAGCATCTTTAACTCACGATGGGGCCTCTCCATTCATCTCACAATTCCCCAACTATCACTGCTCCTGTTGTCAGAAGATTGTTGATATGTGGCCCAGGAGAGTTGCTGCCAACTTCCCCTTTCCAAGTTCAGAAGTTCCTCTAATCAAAAATGAAAACAAGACCAAAAACGACTAAACTTTCACCCTTTTACATGTTCCAGCCCAAATTTTAGAAAGGTCACATTTAAAATACACTTATCTGGAAACAAGGGTTGTTTAAAATGGGCTCAAGAAAAGCCGTACATCCTTGATTTGTTCCTACACAGACAACTGTGTCCCAGATGTGGAAAAAAACAACCTGATGGTCTTTTACCTGCAGAATTACATCACCCGTAGAGCGCAAACTGGACACATCCTCAACAGTGCCCCAGAGCACTCACACAGAACCCAGCAGCCTCGCGCTTCAGTTCTTAAAGGCTCCACATTTACTGGCTTTAGCAATGAATTCCTTTAGCAGAGGGCCATCCATTTGCCAAAATGCTGCAGTCTGTGTAACTTCCGTCAAATGATTGATGCAAAACTTAAAGCAGAATTCTTCTAAATCCTGGACACACAACAAAAATAAAAACAAAAATGGCTTTTTTAGGCAACTTTGATTGAATTACTTCTCTCTGAGCCCTTCACCCCAAATCTCTCACCCTCCCCCAGAAAAGATATTTGAGAGGCCAGATACCTAAAACTAGGTAAAAAGGTGACCACAGGTAGGTGTGAGAAAAACACATACTATTTATTCAACACAGTAAAAGCAATGGTCCCCTAACTCAAAGTGTGACTCTTCAAAACACACACACACACGCATGCACGCACACACACACACGCAAGATCTACAAAGGAAAGAATTTCCTGCACCATTATCACATAATCTAGTTATGCTCAAAGACATTGTTGTAAAAGGCAGAATGCCACTTTAGTCCGCAGAATGTGTTTTGTCACGTTCAAGACATCAGAGAAAAGAATTAAGATGTGGGTTAGTTTAAGAAACAGAAAGGTAATGAAGAGATATGGTCAACCTAAAGTGGCACATTAAAAAGAAAATCCCAGCCGGGCACGGTGGCTCATGCCTGTAATCTCAACACTTTGGGAGGCCGAGGCGGGTGGATCACTTGAGGTCAGGAGTTCGAGACCAGCCTGGCCAACATAGGGAAACCCCGTCTCTAGTAAAACTACAAAAATTAGCCGGGCGTGGTGGTGGGTGCCTGTAATCCCAGCTACTCAGGAGACTGAGACAGAGAATCGTTTGAGCCTGGGAGGCAGAGGTTGCGGTGAGCCGAGATCGTGCCACTGCACTCTAGCCTAGGTGACAGAGCAGAGGCTCTGAAAGAAAATCCCAAAAAATTCACCTTAAATTCACTTTTATGCTCTCCTAATAATGACTTTATTTTTAAAGCCATAAAGAATAATAACACTACAACTTCCACCACACTAATATCTCAGAACGTCACCCCCACAGAAGTATATTTACACAGATTAGTTTTCAGTCAAACAGAAGTCACCAATTACCAACATTCAGGGGAGTAACATCCATAAGGGGTAAACCAGAACCATTTCAAAATCAATCCCTGCCTATGCTAATCCACCCTTTCATCCCCTGCCAAACTTTAATATAGTCTGTCCCTTAGGATGTTGGAATATATATTTATTAAATCGATCAGGCACCTGGAATGCATACAAAGACTCAATATATAAAAGGAAATCACACTAAAAGCTCTTATCACAAATAGCTTGACTTTATTATAACTTGGTTAGCTGGTACATTGAAGGTCAGCACTCCAGGTTCTATCGAACCAGAAGCTCAACATTTCAACTGCAGGTGTTGACCGCACATTTCCAGCTACCACGAGGTGGGAATGTTAGACAGAGTGGAAAGGGCGCACACAAACATGGAGAGACCCCTTTTCTGCTCTCAGCACAGACCTCTGCAAACAATGATTTCCTTGTTCTAAGGGTCCTCCTGTCCCTGGCTAAAAGATGCCCTAGAGTAAACTCCAGAAACCCATCCAGTCACATAACCATTAAGAGATAAACCACAGGCCAGGCGCGGTGGCTCACGCCTGTAATCTCAGCACTTTGGGAGGCTGAGGCGGGCAGATCACGAGGTCAGGAGTTTGAGACCAGCTTGACCAACATGGTGAAACCCCGTCTCTACTAAAAATACAAAAATTAGCCAGGTGTGGTGGCAAGCACCTGTAATCCCAGCTACTCAGGAGGCTGAGGCAGGAGAATCGCTTGAATCCAGGAGGCAGAGGTTGCAGTGAGCCGAGATCACGCCACTGCACTCCAGCCTGGGAGACAGCAGTGAAACTCCAACTCAAAAAAAAAAAAAAAAAGAAGTTTTATACACAATTTAGGTATAAAAATGGTGCCGCTAATCACAATTCACTGTATACACTCATGAAAATGGTTCTATCAAACTGCCTTCCCTTCCCCTCCAATTAGTTTGAACTACTGAGGTATCTGGGTATGCAATAAATATTCAAAAGTTCCAAACATTAAAAGCCAAACTAGAGAATTCTGAAAACAATCTAAATCTGAGTTGTGTAAGTAACTAATTAAACCTTGGTTGAGGCAGATCTATGTAAAAGGAAGACCTAAACGCATGTGGTGAGGGACGTTTGAATTTGCAAGTTCACCAGAGAGTGGCACAGTCAAGCTGAACCACTTAGCAACCAGTGCCCAGGGTCGGTTTGCCTTTGATGAGCGAGTTAAACAAACGCCCTTCCGACTTGACCTCTCTTTAGTATTATAAGAATCTACATAATCTGTTCCTTTCATTCTGCAAAGGATCAAATCTTCAATAACAGGCAAGAAAATGCAACTCCTGTCCAAGTGAGAAGTCAACTATAACAGGGCTGGTTATAGTTGACTTCTTACTTCTAACTGGGCTTTAAGTAAAACAGTTCCAAGGAGGACCAGAAGGATCATGTGACCAGGAGATGAACAAAGTTCCTGACACAATGAAAGTCCTCTTACAGCCCATGGAATAGGGAAGTGGAGAGAGTATAAAAACAGAAGGGTCTAATACAGTCTTCTTGGTATTAGAAACTAAACTCTGTTTATGACGTTATGTGGCAGAACAATTATAAAGTGTTCTAAGGCAAATGAGATAAAATACCAGATTTATTGTCATTAGCAAAGAAGACAAAAATAAAAACTGCTCTTCTGAAGTAATTTATAAATCATTCCAAATCTTTCAACATTGAAACTATTCCAATCAATATATATACTCTAAAATTAAGTTGTTTTTCCTTTCCACAAATTTTCTTTAGTAACAAAACAAAACACAGAGCATTGATGGTATTAATATCCTCATTTTTAAAAATGCTAATGCAGCCTCTAAGGGAGTTCTTACCCTGTCCTAAAACTCCAAAGCTAAACTAGTTGAATGTTAATAATTTGAAGACCACCTAACCAGGGTGAGCAGGTGCCTCGGCATCACAGCTCCCCACAAGACACATTCCAGATGACACAAGATCACGAACCACACCTAACTCTGTCCAACCTGTTGTTAAAGTAACTGCAAGACAAAACCCCAAAACTGTCAGTCTATAATTCATGTTATAGCACATCAAGTACAAAATATTCCAAATCAAAGAAGTTTTGTTTTGTTCTCAAAATGTACTTAAATATTCTACCATATGGAGAAAACATAATTTATCTCATCACGCAAAAAACATTTGTCAGCCTACTGCTGATCAAAGACTTTTCATTTGGCCCACCAAAAGAAGAAAAAAACGCTGGCCACCAAGCCTTAACACCAAGCTGTCCAATACTCATACCCCAGACCAACTTCAGAATTAGATTCCTGGGCTCACGTTTATCGCTTCCCTCCAAAAGCAAGATTGTAAGATATAAGTTGCTTAGCACACAGGATTTCTGGAAAGTTCTCTACTCTGGTTAAACAAATAATACTTCCCAACTGTTTCTCTTAACGTTCAAATACACATAAAAATAAAAAATTTCCTGAAAAGAATCAGTTTGCAGTGTGCAACTGATCTATCTTGAAACAATGTTTTATCCACATTTTCTCCCTGATGTCAATATTTATTCAGGTCTGTACCAAAGGAATATCTGGGTGCTCCTTTGTCAAGTCCTTCTTAATAAAACTTGTGGACAGTTTCATAACACATTCATAGCAAGGGATCCACAATCATCAACTTACTTTTGAAACTCCCTGTAACTACTGAGTCCATACATTTTGTTGCTTTAATGTGTGTACATTTGCTTCAAAGCTATCTTGTCAAAACGGGGCATGGAGGAACCTCAGGTACTTTCGTAGAAAGAGAAGACACATTGGAAGCAGGCAGTCTCCATCTTCCTAGCATTTTGGCCCACAGCACGAAGGCAAAGTCATCTAGTATCCCCAAGTTGAGCTCTAAAAATAATAGTTTTTGCAGTCAATTTCTAACCTGACTCATCAGTAGCTTCCAATCAACTAATAAACACAGTAAGAGGGCTTTCTTTTTAAGAGATGGCAGTTTCACTATGTTGTTCAGGCTGGTCTCAAACTCCTAGCCTCAAGCAATCCTCCCACTTCAGCATCCTGAGTAGCTAGAATACAGGCATGAGCCACTGTGCCTAGCTATGGATTTTAATTTTGTACTCCAGAAATTCATTCATGTACTCACTGTATCTTGTAGTATTCAGGAAATAAAATGTAAAAGCACATTAGTCAATTACGTAACTTGTATTGTAACCTAAGAAATATACCCTAGAAAGAGGCCTGGCACAGTGGCTCATGCCTATAATCCCAGCACTTTGGAAGGCTGAGGTGGAAGGGACACTTGAGCCCAGAAGTTCAAGACCAGCCTGGGCAACATAATGAAACCCTGTCTCTGCAACAAATAAAAAATAAGAAATTAGCTGGGTGTGATGGCACACATCCGTAGTCCCAGTTCCTGGACTGGGAAGGAAGGAGGACTGCTTGAGCCCAGGAAGTTGAGGCTACAGTGAGCTGTGATCACACCACTGTGCTTCAGCATGGGCAACAGAACAAGACCCTGTATCACCAGGAAAAAAAAAATACATACAAATTATGAATATATATACACACACACACACACACATATATATACGCCCTAGAAATAAAGAGGTGAGTCTTTCTTTTTGTCTTCTTTCTATTCTCTAATTTTTCTACGTTGAATGTGTAATATTTGTAGGATTTTAAGTTTTAACTTTTTTTTTTTTTTTGAGACAGAGTCTTGCTCTGTTGCCCAGGCTGGAGTGCAGTGGTGCAACTTCTCCCTCCCAGATTCAAGCAATTCTCCTGCCTCAGCCTCCCGAATAGCTGGGATTACAGGTACGCACCACCACACCCAGCTAATTTTTGTATTTTTAGTAGAGACAGGGTTTCACCATGTTGGCCAGGCTGGTCTCAAACTCCTGATCTCAAGTGGCCCACCTTGGCCACCCAAAGTGCTGGGATTACAGGCGTGAGCTCCAATCCTGGCCTTTTTTTTTTTTTTTTTTAAGCACACCTTCATGGTGAGGTATTTCAAATGTTTTCACTCATTTATTTAATTCAACATGCATTTTTGAGCGCCAGCTCCATGCCCACACTGAGACAGACTCTGGGGAATCACACGTATTTGGAGTCTTTCTAAAGGAAGTTTTTATCATGTTTATACTTAATATGAGAAAAATGAAAACTAGTAAAGGAAATGACCTGCTGGCACAGGAAGCAGCAGCAGAGGCTTTTTCTGTAAACTTCCTAGGACAGATCTTAGTTAAAAGTGAGGAAGAAGTTTGCAGCAACTTGAGCCGAGACATCTGCCTCTGCCCAGGTTGTTCTCACTGGTGTTAGTCAGCAAGGTCTGATCCTGAGTATGGAACTCGTTAACAAGGAGGAGGAGCGTGGAGAGGCCCAGAGAGGATTCTAACATCAGTCACCAAATGGACAGAAAAGGCACTAACCCAATTTAAAATTATATCACCGGGTGGAAATAAAATCTAAAGAAACAGCTTTTCTAATAAAGAGGTTCAGGGTGTCACAGGAAGGATAGGAAAAAAATCATACCCCACTTTCTATTAGAAATGATTTACTTTGATCATCATTCCATCTGTTGTCGGGCTGCAGACAAAGTCAGCTACATTTGACCTTATCAAATATTTATAATCAGAATACAGCCTCAAACAAAAATAAGATACATTTTGAAAACATCGTGGTCAACTTTGATCCCTACGTGTGATGAAGTGTGTCCTCTTATACCTCAAAGGACACAGCTGCAGATCTTTGCAGGTGTTTGATAAACTCCTTGATACCAGATATTCTGCTTTGTCAAATGACAAAGTATCTGCAAGGATAGGCTAATTGTAACATTCTACATGCACAACTTAGCTAGATATTTTGAAACTCCAAGGCTATTGCTCTCTACCTTTTATTCTCTCTGAATCTGTGAAACCAACCATACCCGCCTTTAGCTCACTGATCATCCTTAATGCTTCCCTTAAGGTACTATCTTCATCCAGTTCAACATTTATCAGGTGCCTAATATGTGCCAGGCATTATAGAGTATACAGATGAATGAGACAGTTCCTGCTCACGAGGAGCTTACAGTCTGATGCTTTGGTTCTTCAGAAAAAATGCACACAAACTTTCAGACTCCCAAAAGCCCATTAATTCACAGGCTCAAGAGATCTGTGAATCCCAGATTAAGAACTCAACCCAGTGCAAAAACAAAAGAAGTCTACAGCAAGTTCTTAACAGGTAAATAACTGTGAGCTGTAATTAGACACTAATAGAATTGCAGAGCGTACACAGATACAAATCATACACATCCCCAGCTTATGACAGGGCAGAGGTGGAAAGACAGCAAGGTGAGTCTTGAAATAAACACATATGCTGACATTAAGAAAGACTTGAAACTAAAATATGCTGTTTGTTAGTCCAATTAGGTGTGGCACCTTATGTTCCAACCTGCAGCACAGCTGCTAGGACCTTGGTTCGTTTCCTGTCTTACTTAGAAATGAAAAGTAGAGGAACAACGACTTTTGAAAAATGAACAGGGAATTAAGAAGCAAGGGCAGATTTCAGTTTTCAATGGGTTCACTGATTCCCTAAACAGAAGTGGAGTGACTCATCGTTTTCCATGCCTCACGCAAGAAGCCGGGGAGACGAGCACAAAGGGAGTTAAGGGTGGTCTGGTTTCTGTTTGTTGTTTAAGTTACCTCTGCATCATATCTGACTGCAGCAGAGAACAGCGAAAAGGCATTCTCCACAGTAATTCCTCTCTTGATAATGTGCTGACAAAGTTTTTTCAGTCTGTTTTCACAGTAAGATGTCGCCAAATCCAGAAGACCTAAAAGTAAGATATGTGAAAGGTTTAATCAAATGTATAATAATTTCCGATACACAGAGATTTTGTTTTGGTCAACAGAGGTGTATAGGTAAATTAGAAGTTTCTTAGTGGATAAGATTCTGAATTTGAGTAAATAAATTCTCTTTTTTACTGTCTGCCTCCTCCACTTCCACACCTCTCCTATATTTACTTTATACAATTTCTTCAATAGCACAAAGAAAGAGCAAAAAATGCAATTTCAATCCTCATTTTGTTTCTAAAACGCTAAATGCATTAGCAACTTATACTTCACTACTAGAAAATTAAAATAAGCCCATAGCTTAATACCTAGGTGATGGGTTGATATGCACAGCAAACCACCATGGCACACGTTTACCTATGTAACAGGCCTACACATCCTGCACATGTACCCCAGAACTTAAAAATAAATTAAAAAAAAAAAAAAAGTCCTTCAGTAACATTAGAACAAAAAAGCCTATGGTCATAAACTAGGTCCAAAACTATTAACCATAATAACTACACAATACTATTTTTAAAGATATTTACTTCAAATCTTTTTTAAGCACCAAATTAAAGCCAATACACCTGAAGCTTTTTACATTTCAGGACTAAGAATATGAGGGGATATATTCTCCACCATGTGGCTTGTCCATCCCAATGCTACCACAGTACCTATAGCATCTTCTGGCGGCAGGTCGACTGTGTCTGTGTAGAGGTACTGGAGAAAGGCACGATACACTGGGTAGGAAAACTGATCGATTTCTATCACTTCCTTCATGTCTTCATTCCAATACGACTGGAACATGGATCGAAAATGCTCACACCTAAAACAGAAAAGCAAAAGTCTTATTCGTTCAGCAGCAATTTTTAAAAAAGAAAAAAAAATTACCTAATTAAGTTGATAAAATCAGATAAACAGAAGTATCCTTGGGCCGGGCGTGGTGGCTCATGCCTGTAATCCCAGCACTTTGGGAGGCCAAGCGGGTAGATCACCTGAGGTCAGGAGTTCGAGACCAGCCTGACCAACATGGATAAACCCCGTCTCTACTAAAAATACAAAATTAGCTGGGCATGGTGGTGCATGCCTATAATCCCAGCTACTCAGGAGGCTGAGGCAGGAGAATCGCTTGAACCCGGGAGGTGGAGGTTGTGGCGAGCGGAGATCGCGCTTCTGCACTCTAGCCTGGCAACAAGAGCAAAACTCTGTCTCAAAAAAAAAAAAAAAAAAAAGGAAGTATATTAACTACTATCTGGGCCTGCACACACCAGGATCACAGACCTTTAGCTAGCACCCAAAAAACATTCCACATGCAAGTGGTTTTTGTACATGCCTTTTACATACACTCACTTTCATTTTTTGTAACTCCTATTAAATACTAATAGGTATACATAGAGCCTGGAAGTACCTTGCACTTCCACTACTGTTTCCATTTGATGGTCCCCAAGACTTTTTTGCTCCTTTGTTTTTTTTAAAATGATGTACAGAAATGCATTTTAAACAATAAAGTGAAAGAAATTCAGAAACAAGAGTTCAAAACTTTTGACTATATATCAACATTAAAATGATTCATTTGTTTTTTGTTTTACATAATAAGTATATTCTTAAAACTGTTTTATATGTTAACTGGATTACATCAAGCTGATTATTGTCTGATTATCCGACAATTTTTCTTCTTTTCTGACTTATCGTCAAAACAGCCATCACTCCTTTTTTTTTTTTTTTGCATTGCCTGTTCCCCTTCATCTCTTCCCAGGCCTGCTACAAGCTTATTTATAAAACACTCAAATCCACTAGGATAGTCAGATATTTCAAGAAAACCTGAGCAGCTCCTACACTGTATTTACATGTACAAAGCCACCTGCACAAGAAACTGATTTCTGAATATTGGATTTTCTTATGTATAACATAGTTATATCTTTCTAAAAATCATATTTTTAAATTATTTTAAAGTGAGATACGGCACAAAGAGAAAAAGTGTTTTGAGGTGCAGTGGCTCAAGCCTGTAATTCCAGCACTTTGGGAGGCCGAGGCAGGTCAGCCTCAATCACCTGAGGTCAGGAGTTCGAGACCGGCGTGGGCAACATGGCGAAACTTTGTCTCTACTTAAAATACAAAAATTAGCCGGGCGTGGTAGTGCACAATTGTAATCCCAGCTACTTGGGAGGCTGAAGCTGGAAGATCGCTTGAACACAGGAGGCGGAGGTTGCAGTGAGCTGGTATTACGCCACTGCACTCTAGCCTGGGTGACAGAATGAGACTCTCTCAAAAAAAAAAAAAAAATCCATTCAGAATACTAAAAAAATAGTTTCACTTACATAAAAAATTACTCTACCTGAGAAATAAAAAAGAAATAGTTGTCTAAGAAACAATCATGGATTTCATGGTCAGAAAACTGTACATGAAAGGAATAGACTGGTTGACCACAGGTGCACAGACAGAAACAGTTCCAGTTCATCTTTTCAATTAATACTGTGGTTCAGATATTTACTCCCTTAGGTAAGGAATGACATAGGGCTTTTCTGTTCCTTTCAAATGTATTTCTTTGCCAATAGGTTTTCACCTAAATTTCCAAAAAGACTTGTAAATGGCCACTTTAATGGTCTTAGCTTATGTGCCTTTTTCTGCAATGGCAACCTTTGTGGCAAACAGTTACTAATAAACACATAGTTCCCTCACATTTATACAAGGAACTATATCTAAAAAACTTTTTTTTTTCATTTTTGAGATAAGATCTCACTCTGTCTCCCAGGATGATCACAGCTCACCACAGCCTTGATCTACTGGGCTCAAGCAATCCTTCCACCTCAGCCTCCGGAGCAGCTGGAACTACAGGAACGCACCACCACACCTGGCTAATTTTTTCTATTTTTTTGTAGAGACAGTGTCTCACTATATTGCCTAGGCTGGTCTCAGACTCCTAGGATCAAGTGATATTCCCGCCTTGGCCTCCCAAAGTCCTAGGATTACAGGCATGAGCCACCATGCTCAGCCTAGAACATTCTTTAATTGGTAATTGCATGTCCCTTAGAAACAGAAGCACATCATTCCTGACTATGAGAGTTTTCTGCTTAATCTATAATTAAAACAGGGCATATACACTTTTCAATAACAACCTTTTGTATTTTCTTTACCCACGTAAATAAATTTTCTGATGGAAATGAGTATTCACAAGATCCTTAATTTAAAAAACAATATAAGCTGGGCGTGGTAGCTCACATCTGTAATGCCAGCACTTTGGGAGGCTGAGGCGGGCAGATCACCTGAGATCGGGAGTTCGAGACCAATCTGACCAACATGGAGAAACCCCATCTCTATTATAAATACAAAATTAGCCAGGCATGGTGGCGCATGCCTGTAATCCCAGCTACTCAGGAGGCTGAGGCAGGAGAATCACTTAAACCCGGGAGGCAGAGGTTGCGGTAAGCTGAGATCGTGCCACTGCACTCCAGCCTGAGCAACAAGAGTGAAACTCTGTCTCAAACAAACAAAAAACCAATATAGACAAATAACTTAAATTCCTACATTACACTTTTTCTAAAACGCTCCATGAGTGTACACAAAAAACTCTTTGACATGAAATGGACTGATACTATCTGCAAAAATATTAAGTAGTGACATTTCTCTCTACTACCAAGGCTATTTTTTATCAGTACTCATTTTGTGGAATAACAAAGAAATAGAAATGGCAAAAATAAAGTCAAGCTATTGATGTCTCTGAGCTCATGCAAAAATACCTGATTTTCAAAACAGCTTTATGGACATGAATATATTTTCCATCAATTCGAAACTTCAGATCAGCAGTTTCTGGACTATCAAATTCTTTCTTCAGTGACTCTGCAACTGTTAAAAAGTCTTCATGCTCTGAAGGCAACAAACATATATTAATATGGCAAGTTCAAGGAACAGATTGAAGATTCAAAAGACTTCAAAAAGATCATCATGACCGTGATGGAAAATTCCACTTGTTTTTTTTTTCAAGAGTTCATACCTTGTTTGACAAATCAATTCTAGGGTATTAAAGTAAGTATCCTGCATCTATAAACTACCAAAGAAAACCACCAAAAGATGGTATTTAGAAAGGCTAAATACCATCTTATACGCCTAGTTATACATTAGAAATGTATATTTTTAAAGAAAAAAATTATAGGTACTTCATGATAATATAATAACCCCCTCTCAAAATGAGTGGTTCTCTTCTAAGACTAAGAATTTGTTTTCCTTGACTGAAACACTAAGAATATCTTTTTTCTGCTTTGGGGTACTTTCAAGGGGTCAGCATACCCAACTCAAGGAGGTGCAAGAAACAAACTTACCACTTAAATGGTAATGCTAAGCGGTCATGTTCTCAAGCAGAGAAACTCTTTCCTAAGTATCTGGAATCTAAACATCTCTGTTAACCCTAAAAATCACTATATGCATAATCCTTACTCACTGTCTAAACACAGAGCAAATTCACTTAGAAACAACACCTACATGAAGGGAACAGTTTTATAAGAACACACGATCACCTTACCTGATAAGAATTGCTGTTGTGGTTATATGTTAAGTAGAACTGTGTTACTACAAGGAAAAGTAAAGGCACTTGTACAAATTCCCAGAATGCTTTCTTGTGTTTTATATGTATGAAAGAAGAAAAGAAGTAGAAAAAGGCTAATGGGGAAATTTTTTTAAATTCCAGAGATCCTCACCAGGCATCGAATCAAGCTGCTATGGATACACGAAGCAGGTTTCAACTGCCCACAGCTGAGTTAATAATCAGTGTCTTAATCAAAGACCTCAGCTTCCAAGCCTGGGATGAACCATTTGCCCTTGGTAGCCTGCTGTTACCAGAGCAACTCCTAGAGGAGGGACAACAGCTAAAACCTAGGCTGAAACTCAACAAATGAGCTTATCCGCAAGCTTTATCATCAGACTCTCCCAAGGCATTACCTTTCACCTAAGCCCTGTGACCTTAACTGACAGCCCTCCCTCCACCCCATGCAATGCAGAGCTCTCCTGGCTACAGAGGAAAGGTAGAAAACCTCTCAAAAGTCAGGCTTCCCCTGACCTTGCAACCTGGATCACTGGTGGGTAAAAGAATACAAATGACTAAGATGGGCCAAAAGTCCAGGAGTCTAGATTGCTACCCCCACCCATCCAAAAAAAACCCACTTCTCATCAGTGCTTCAACTTCTGCATCCAGTCTTAGGCTGAAATGACTCTTTCTCCTCTTTGCTCCTGGCAACAAGTATAGTACATCCTTTCAGAGAAAAAATCCTCCTCAAAGGGGTGAATTCACCATGTGACTTTCCTTCTAACACTCAGATGAGATCACAAAGTGAGAGGGAAAAAACACTTTTGACTTTCAGTGGGTGGAAGGGAAAGAAGTTATCTAGGACAGCAGTCCCCAACCTTTTTGGTACCAGGGACCAGTTTTGTGGAAGACAATTTTTCCACAGACCGAGGCGGGGAGGAGGATGGTTTGGGGATGATTCAAGCACATTATGTTTATTGTGCACTTAATTTTTATTATTGTTACACTGTAATATGTAATGAAATAATTACACAACTCACCATAATGTAGAATCAGTGGGAGTCCTGAGCTTGTTTTCCTACAACTGGACGGCCCCATCTGGGGGTGATGGGAGACAGTGACAGATCATCTAGGCATTAGATTATCATAAGGAGCTCGCAACCTGTATCCCTCGCATGTGCAGTTCACAATAGGGCTTACGCTTCTATGAGAATCTAATACCGCTGCTGATCTGATGGGAGGTGGAGCTCAGGCGGTAATGTGAGTGATGGGGAGCAGCTGTAAATACAGATGAAGCTTCGCTCACTGCCACTCACCTCCTGCCGTGCGACCCAGTTAATAACAGGCCACGGACCAGTACAGGCATATGGCCTGGGGTTTGGGGACCCCTGATCTAGGAGGATATAGTCAATGACCATATTTTTTCCAAACTTAACATTTAAATTGTTAGGACATTTGTTCTGAAAAGAATGCGTGTGCCATTTTAAGATATAAGAACTGGGGAAGCCTTTTATAACAAGTCCAGGTTAAGTAGTATATACAAATCTGAAGATGTGTACAGAAGTGCTTCAGCTGGGTATGCCATACATGTGCAATTCTGGCCAAATAGTCCCATTCAGTGAACCAATTATTTTCCAATCACAATACTCACTGCAAAAAAAAAAAAATACTGTATTATACCTAAAGAACGTGGCAAAATAAAGTGAAAGGGAGTATTCAATTGGTTTCACTTTAAGGCAAGCTTAACTCTTCCTAAGCATCCTTTTGCCTCCATGCCCATGACTGGTCACCTAATTGGGACAACTCCACCTGTCTGACACACCTAAGCATGACGTTTTAGAAAACTAACCTTCAATATCAATTGCTGAACAACCCAAACACCTTAACTGCCAAGAACTACATTAATATTCAAGCACAGAGCATCATGACCCACTTATTCCCTCTGCTTATAAATAAAAGAACAACTTAAAAGAAATATGCTAGCAAAAAGGCAAACATAAACAAGAAATAAAATAAAAAGATTAAAGTCACCTTGTAAATGGCTACTCAGTTTTAAGACATCCTAGCTTTTTCAGCCAATAATGGACTCTTAAAGAAGACAATAGTCAGAAAAGGTACAGATTATGTAACCAAATATCACCCCAAATTCCACTACCCTTTATAATACCTCTGTTTTGATGCCCTTCTGAAACAAAAGAATTTGAAATCAGTTGAAAGACAAAGATAGAAAGAAAGAAGATGGGGTTAATGTGTCACCTTAAAAACCACAAGTTGTTTGCTTTTTTTATTGAGACAGGGTCTCGCTGTGTCACCCAGGCTGGAGTGCAGTGGTGCGATCACAGTTCACTGCAGCCTTGACCTCCCAGGCTCAAGCAATTCTCCACCTCAGCCTCCTGAGTAGCTGGTACTACAGGCAGGCACCACCACTCCTGGTTATTTTTTGTAGAGATGGGGTTTCGCCATGTTGCCCAGGCTGGTCTAAAACTCCTGAGCTCAAGCAATCCACCCACCTTGGCCTCCCAAAGTGCTGAGATTACAGGTATGAGCCACCACACCCAGCCGGTTCTTCATTTTTTTGAAAGTTCATTTTTGGACCAGGCGCAGTGGCTCACGCCTGTAATCCCAGCACTTTGGGAGGCTGAGGCGGGCGGATCACGAGGTCAGGAGTTCCCAACCAGCCTGATCAACATTGTGAAACTCTGTCTCTACTAAAAATATACAAAAATTAGCCAGGCATGGTGGCACGCGCCTGTAATCCCAGCTACTCAGGAGGCTAAGGCAGGAGAACTTGAACCTGGGAGGTGGAGGTTGCAGTGAGCCGAGATTGCGCCATTGCACCCCAGCCTGGGCAACAGAGTGAGACTCCGTCTCAAAAAAAAAAAAAAAAAGAAAAGAAAGTTCATTTTTGATTGGTATTATATCAAGTTCTGTAAGAAATCTAGTATAACAGAAGTGCTTAAGAACAGGCTACCCAAAAACTTATACAAGAACAGTCATGACAGCACTACCCACGAGAGTCAAAGGTGGGAACAACCCACATGTCCATCAACAGTTAAGTGACAAACAAAATATGGTGTATATATATAATGGAATATTATTCAGTCATAAAAGGGAATGAAATACAGAGACATATTACGTCAATGGGCCTCAAAAACATTAAGTAAAAGAAGCCAGACACATGGGTCACATATTGTATGCTTCCACTTATATGAACTCTCCAGAGTCGGCAAATCCATAGAAACAAAAAGCAAACTAGTGGTTGCTACGGGTTGGGGGGAGAGGAGAATGGAGTGTGACTAATTAACATATAAGGGCTTTCTTTTGGGGTGATTAAAACATTTTAGAATTTGACATAAAGGGTGGATGTAGGCCAAGCACAGTGGCAGGTGGATCATCTGAGGTCAGGAGTTCGAGAACAGCCTGGCCAACATGGTGAAACCCTACCTCTACTAAAAATACAAAAATTAGCTGGGTGTGGTGGCTGGTGCCTGTAGTCTTAGCTACTTGGGAGGCTGAGGCAGGAAAATCGCTTGAACTCGGGAGGTGGAGGTTGCAGTGAGCCGAGATTGCGCCACTGCACTCCAGCCTGGGCGACAGAGTGAGATTCTGTCTCAATTAAAAAAAAAAAAAAGGTGGATGTACAACATTATGAATGTTCTAAACGCAACTAAACTGTACCCTTTACAATGGTTAACTGCATGTTATGCGAATTTGATATCAATTGAAATGAAAGCATTTATGAGAGAAAATTTAAAGTTCATGGTAATATTTTATAATATATGAATACATTTGATTATGCACATCTATTTTGACGGAAGGTATGAAAGCTAATAGAGAATAAAACATTCTGAGAGATCCCAAAACCAGCAAAGACACAGGAAAACTGGTCAGTTGGTAGTACCATTCTTCCTGGGTGGAGGTGGCCCTGCACTTTCTTACCCACAGACAGGAGGCGCCACGAGACGGCGGGAGTGGCAAAGCAGGCAAACACGTCGTCGGTGCAGGAGAAGTGGGTGAGGTGCGGGAGGATCACGGACTGACCCCGGCACTGGCCCCACATGTACACGTGCCCACCCTGCGTCTTGGCTGCAGACGTGTGGGCAGAGTGACAGGCTGCAATCTCTACCACCCTGAAAAGTTTTAAGAAAAATGCATGTTACTTCATGATCACAGAAGCCCACAGCACACCACACAAGGCAATTTAAAAGTTCATGCTTGCAATACTTCAGAAAACAACAGTCCAAGTTCCAGGGACACTAGCTGCCAAGTCACAGCAACAAAAGCAATAGATCAGGGCAAGAGCACTGTTCTCCTTTCCCAAATGCCCACTTCTCATCCTCAGCTCACTGTGAGTTAGGACAGATCACACAGACCGCCGAGGAAAACTTGGAAAACAGACCAGCAAATCCAAGCAAATGAGGAAAGTGGACACTGAGAAAATGCCCTAACAAATGTGATGGCTTAAATACCATTTCTTTTTTTTTTTCTTTTTTTTTTCTTTTTTGAGACAGGATCTCACTCCGTCACCCAGGCTAGAGTGCAGTGGCATGACCATGGCTCACTGCAGCCTCGACCTCCCAGGCTCAAGCAATCCTTCCACCTCAGCTTCCCAGACCATAGCTGCACCACCATATCCGGCTAAGTTTTGTATTTTTTATAGAGACAGAGTCTCGCTATATTGCCAGGGCCGGTCACCAACTCCTGGGCTCAAGTGATCCTCTGCCTTCGCCTCCCAAAGTGCTGGGGATTACAGGTGTAAGCCATCGTGCCTGGCCCATTTCTTTATAAATATAACTTCTTCTCTCATCTCCTACCAGAGCTCAGAACACTCATTGGGCTGATAAGCATTGGCTGGGGGGTCACGGGCTCTGAACGTTCCAATCCAAAAGGAAAACAAGCCAAACTTACTATACTTCTCAGTAGTATGCTTCCTGGGTAAGGTCTCATAATCAGAAGTCAGCACTCCAGGACACAGGAGGTAAGACCTTACAATTAGGCTGAACAATAGCAAGCATCTATTCCAGTAACACACATTATATCAAATCAATATTTAAACAGATAATGTCCTTTCAAGAGCAGATTTATTTAAAAGTTGTTTTACTTGGCTCAAAGTAAAAGTTTATATTACACCATAAACATCAACATGGCCATAGACCTTACTTGTCTTCCATACTAAAAGGGCAACAGCAAGACTGCAGTAATTATACCAAGATGCATTCACACCTATCAATCACAGGTGGTTATTTCAGAGAGCTACATAAGAATCATATCAACCTCATGTTCATTCTGGCTACTACTCAAAACACTTTTGCATAGGCCAGGCACGGTGGGGCTCATGCCTATAATCCCAGCACTTTGGGAGGCCGAGGTGGGTAGATCACTTGAGGCCAGGAGTTCAAGACCAGCCTGGCCAACATGGCGAAACCCTGTCTCTACTAAAAAATACAAAAATTAGCTGGGCATGGTGGTACACACCTGTAATCCCAGCTACTCAGGAGGCTGAGGCAGAAGAATCACTTGAACCCAGGAGGTGGAGGTTGCAGTGAGCCGAGATCGTGCCATTGCACTCCAGTCTGGGTGACAGAGACTCTGTCTCAAAAAAGGGAAGGGAAGGGAAGGGAAGGGGGGAGGGAGAAGGGGGAAGGGGGAAGCAGGGAGGGAGAAGGAGGAAGGGGGAAGGGAGAAGGGAAGGTTATCTCTTTTGTCCAAAATGAGAATGTTAATAAACAGAAGAATCACAAAGCCAAACACCACAGCTCTGCCACACACAGCCCCAAGGCCACATCGCACACACAGTCCCAAGACGTGGCACAGCCAAGTTACCTTTCTTTCTCCACCATGATGTGTGCTGGGCTTAGCAGGTTATTTTTATTGCCAGTTCCCAGCTGCCCATATGTGTTAGCTCCCCAGGCATAGAGCAAGCCCTCATCTGTTAGTGCTAGAGTATGTGCGTAGCCGCAGACAATCTGCAAGTAAATTGAAATGGTTACCATTAGCAGGAAAACAGGAAGGGCAGGGAGAACATCTACTTAAAGGCTACAGCCAGCTTCTGCAGAATGCCAAATCATCATCAGGGGTGGACTGACATTTGCTGGAACATTAAAAAAGCATTAGAAGGCCGGGCGTGGTGGCTCATGCCTGTAATCCCAGCGCTTTGGGAGGCCAAGGCAGGCAGATCACAAGGTCAGGAGATCGAGACCATCCTGGCTAACACGGTGAAACCCTGTCTCTACTAAAAATACAAAAAATTAGCTGGGTGTGGTGGCAGCCACCTGTAGTCCCAGCTACTTGGGAGGCTGAGGCAGGAGAATGGCATGAACCCGGCGGGCGCAGGTTGCAGTGAGCCAAGATGGCGCCACTGCACTCCAGCCTGGGACACAGAGCAAGACTCCGTCTCAAAAAAAAAAAAAAAGCATTAGAAAAGCCTAAACCTTAGGCTACTGAATTTTTCCATTGTTTTTTTTTTTAACTTGTCGAGCCTGTTTTGCCAACACCATAGTCTTGCTTCTCCTCGTGGGAAATTAGGGAAGATATAATATTAAATATGAAAGATGAAGGCATAGAGTATTGCCAGAAAAGACTGACTGAAGAGTAAACCTCCAATATTTCTCCAAGTTAGAGCAAGGAAGGTAGATGGGAAGCCACTAACTGAGAGTGCACCACACGTACCTGGTTCACACACACGCTGTGCAAAGCTGCCACTCTCACAGGGGTCAGCTGGTTGCCATTGTTTCCCAAGCCCAGCTGACCGTTGCCATTGTAACCCCAGCCATATACCTTAGAGAGGACAGAAGGGAGAGAGTGAGATTTTTAAACTGCTGGTAAGAAGGAAGAGACAAAAAAGCAGCCCATCTAAGCAAATCAGATACTTCCAGCACCTATATTCTACTCTATGCTCCTGCAACTGATCTCCAAACAGAAGCTATTTTGGAGAAGGGGATGACAGAATTGGCATCAGTTTCTACTCCATGACTTACTAGTTAGATAGTCTGGGGCAAGTCACTCTTTCCTGTTTCATACATGAGGAAGTTGAGCCTCACTAACAATTATTAAGTACCTACTGTATGTCAGAACACTCTGAAAGGTACTAGTTTTTGGTCACAGTTTAACAGGTGAAATAGATACATGCAAATTTTTTGCTGATGGGTAGCAAGTGCTACAATAGGTATAATCAAGGCACTGCAGAACAGCAAGGAGGAAGGCTTTACCTCTAGGAAGAAAGATTAAGGAAGACTTTTCAAAAAGTGGAGATTGGAGCAGAGCTGAAGGATGAAGGAGAGCAAAAACATTCCAAGCAGAAGGTATTGACTGTGTTAGAAGCTAGTTTAGAAGATAAGTAGGTGGGCTTGGCTGGACACATCTGCGGTAGTGGTAGAAAGACTAGAAGAAGGCTGGGTGGGGTAGCTCACGCCTGTAATCCCAGCACTTTGGAAGGCCAACGTGGGCGGATCACAAGGTCGGGAGATCGAGACCATCCTGGCCAACACAGTGAAATCCCATCTCTACTAAAAACACAAAAATTAGCTGGGCATGGTGGTGCGTGCCTGTAACCCCAGCTACTCAGGAGGCTGAGGCAGGAGAATCACTTGAACCCGGGAGGCAGAGGTTGCAGTGAGCCAAGATTGTGCTACTGCACTCCAGCCTGGCAACAACAACAACAACAACAACAAAAAGACTAGAAGGAAAGGCAAGAGCTCAGAGGGAAAGTGATAAAAAACATACCAGGGAAAGTGCAATACATCTATAAATTTCTCATTGAAATATTAATTTAATTTGCATTTTTGAAAGATAATGCTGGCCACAGTATGAAAGATGATGGAGCATATAAGGCTAGAGGCAGGAAGAACCTTTAGGAGGTCATTTCTTCTCTCGTTAGCAAATAGGTGAGCTCTGATGAGGCTCTAAACTAAGGAGTGACAGCGGGATCATGAGAGGGAAAGCAGAGGAAAGAGGATTAAAAATAGAAGACTTCCCAGAACGTGACAGTCCCTTGGATATAGAGTGAGAGGAGGCCCGTCTGCTGAAAGTAACAGAGCTAGGCATAGGTTTGACAGGAGTGTTAAAGGTTCCAAATAGCCATAGGAAAAAGTACTGACCAGGAACAAATAAAGGCCTTGCTCAAATTACAAACCCAAGATTTGTGGTGGCATCGAGCCCCACAGCAATGTAGGGCGGCAGACATAGACTGGGGCTTTTCAGGGTAACATGATGGAGGGGAAAGGGGGAATGGACTTTAAGGGCCTGGGGAGAGATGGTTAAAGGCACTTTCACCCAGTGCCAGAAGTGTAACAGACATGAACTTTCTGGAGAGAAATTTGGCAATGGCTATCAATATTTCAAATGACATACTTCTTGACCCAGAAATTCTTTGGGAATTTATTCTATAGAAATACTTGTATAAGTGTACAAAGATACACATACACAGAGTAACACAGAAAATCACCACAACTCTGTCTATAACAGCCAAAAATTAGAAAACTGACATGTTGATCAGTAGAGCTCTGTATGTGGGTCATTCGCAGAAGCCAAAGTCAACAGCCATAATGATGGAAAGCCGCATAAATGGTCTGATCATAGACACAGATAAACACAGGATGCTATACAGGGGAGCGGGAAGCAGGCTGAAGAATAGCAGAGAAAAGCTGCAGTAGGTATAATCATCCCATTTTTTTAAAAAAACATAATTATACTCACCCATATATAATTGTTTAAGGGAAAAGTCCAAAAAGATATGCATGAAACTATTAACAAGATTGGGAAAAGGTATTCACTTTTTATTTTATCTGTTTCACTTGTCTTCCTTTACTTTGTTAAAATAACCACATAATAATAACCTAAAAATTAAACTTATTTTTAAAAATAAGAGAATACTGGAATGGAGGATATTCAACGGCCATCCCAAGGAATTCTGAAGTCATCTTCATGATACTGAGATTGATTTTTTAAAAAATAAGTTAACATAAGGTCTATGCATAAACTCTAAAGCACCCTAGCGCAGGGGTCCCCAGTCCCCAGGTCATGAGCCGCAGGCCGGTACCAGTCCATGCCCTGTTAGGAACCGGGCCGCACAGCAGGAGGTGAGCGGCGGGCAAGGGAGTATTACTGCCTGAGCTCCACCTCCTGTCAGATCAATGGCAGCATTAGATTCTCATAGGAGCACAAACCTCATTGTGAACTGCACAACAAGGCATCTAGGCTGTGCACTCCATATGAGAATCTAACTCATGCTTGATTGATCTCAGGTGGAACAGTTTCATCCCAAAACCATGCCCCCAACACCGCCATCTGTGGAAAAACTGTCTTCCATGAAACCAGTCCCTGGTGCCAAGAAGGTTGGGGACCACTGCCCTAGCACACCAATGCATGATGCCAAAACATCTGTGTCCAGGGTAATATCTTTGTATAATTTTCCTGCACTAAAATATGCATAGGTAGTAAATGGCCTATTTAAGTGGAAGCTGCATCCAGAGACTAATTTCATAGAAATAACCATCAGCTCAAAAGTGACCACAGTAGGGGGTAACTAAAGGGAGAGTTGTTAAAAGTAGCTAACAACCGTCAGGACCCCATAAAAAATCTGCTTTTGCAAGTTGCTTCCTCCTGTGAACATTCAAGATATAGGTAGGTAGTTCTACAAGGACTTCGTCAGTTAATTTAAAAATGTACAGTTGACATTTTTTCATTGGAAGAGAAAGGTAGGATTAAATTCTTTAATCTATTACATTAAATATCACGAACAAATAGCTATAGGCATTAGGCTCTTTGGATCTTGCAAAAAATACAACTTAGACATATAGAATCTTTACTTTCAGGTAAATCCTGGAATTTAGAAAAGTCATACTGAGGAGCAAAAAACCTCCAGCTCCTCAGTCAGTAATCAGTTAACTTTCAATGGAGCTACCAAAACAAAGCACTCTTCCTTCTTCCATCTGATACATTCACCTTGTGAAGAAACTGACATGTAATTGAAAAAGGAGGTAAAAAGGGAAATGGGAGTGGAGACACCTCACCTCGCCATTGTCCAGAACAGCCATGGATGAAGTCTGACCACAGGCAATGCCAACTACCCTCTTAATATGTAAACAGTTTGTAACTTTTCGAGGAGTTGGTTGATTTGCTGTAGAACCTGATCCCACTTGGCCACAGTTGTTATAACCCCAAGCAAATACCTACAAGAGAAAGAAAAAGGAAAAGGAAAGAATAGTCAGGGTGAAAAATTCTACACCAACACAAATAATCATAAAAATTAAAATTAACCTACTTAATGAGTACTTAAGATGTGCTAAACGGTTCTATATGCTTTACACACATTAACCTATTTAACCTGCCTAGTAATCCTGCAAAGTGACCCTAGAGTAGGTAGTACCCACTTTATACATCTCCATTTTATACATGGAAACTGAAACATGAGAGGTTAAGTGACTTGCTTGAGGTACCAAAGCTGGTAAGGAGCGCTAAGAGAATTTAACCCCAAGCAGTCTAGCTATGCTCTTGACCACCATGCTACATTCCCTCTATAATTTGTGTGTGTGTGTATACACACACAACTACACATACACACATACGAATGTGGCATCAATAAGAAATGCGGTATATGCCACATAAGTATCAGTGATGTAAAACATTTGCTCAACTCTTTGGGCATAAATATTCATTGTTTTCCATGGAAACCATTCTTTTTGTTTTGCTTTGGTTTTTTTTTTTTTTTTTTGAGATAGAGTTTCGCTCTGTCCCCCAGGCTGGAGTGCAGTGGCGCGATCTCAGCTCACTGCCAGCCCCGCCTCCTGGGTTCATGCCATTCTCCTACCTCAGCCTCCCAAGTAGCTGGGACGACAGGCGCCCGCCACCATGCCCGGCTAATTTTTTGTATTTTTGGTAGAGATGGGGTTTCACCGTGTTAGCCAGGATGGTCTCGATCTCCTGACCATGTGGTCCACCCATCTCGGCCTCCCAAAGTGCTGGGATTACAGGCGTGAGCCACCGTGCCCAGCCTCATGGAAACCATTCTAAACAAGACTATAAACAGAGAGATGAATTAGGGAGGGAGGTGTTGGCAGTAGAGGAAATAATTTCCTCCAACATTAGGAAAATGTCTAAGCCCCCACTCCCCACCCTGCTTCACGTGGCTGCAGGAGGTGGTCCACGTATATACTGAGTGTGGCTTCCATGATTCTTGTCTGATGCTGGCCAAGGCAACAACAGTAGAGCCCTCTGGTATATGTGTTACAGGTTCATTTCACAGGTACAAAACAAATAACCTGCAACACCTCCTCAAAGTATATTCACATAAATATCTAGTTTAATTATGCAAATATTAATATTCAGTATAACTATTCAAAGTACCATATGCTTAAGATTAAAATAAATCAAGAACCCAGCCTGCACAAATTAGCAAGTTTGAGCTAATTCAGCAATCATTCTTCTGGCACTTCTCAAATACAGCACATTCCCTTGCAGTGCTGCTGACTCTTGTTTAAAAACTGGGGCTGTAGTTCCACTAACCAAGAAATGGACTAGGAAACAGTGGATCTAGGGCATGAGGCCTGTGTGCTATGCCTGGCTCCAGCACATCCCAGTCATGAAATCTTGGTCTCCCTGAGCTTTTGGGTTTGTTCACTTATAAGTTGTCCTACTTAATAAAATCTCTTTAACATCACTGAGGGACTTCAAAGAGAGGAACAGTATGATCTAATCTGTGTTAGAAACCAGAGAGGACAGCAAAGCAAGACTGGACAGACGGATCAACTTAAAAGATACGGAATAGAAGGGACTATGGCAGTAGTCTAGGCAGGGAATGACAAGACTTGACCAAAGGCAATGGAAATGGAGAGGAACAAAATGGAGGAACAAAAAGACAAAGGAAATGGAGAGGAAATGGAGATGGTACAAAAGATTAGAAGACAGAATCAATAGGATGAGTGACCTTTAAGATAAGCGCAACTTGGGGGCTGAACAAGTGTTACAGTACCTACTAGGAGGATAGTAAAGTTATTTTTTCCAAACTCATTACATATACTGAAAAATAAAATAGACCTTAAGGATGGGGTCACTAAAAAAAAAAGTACAGAACACTGTCACACATCTGAGCTATAGTCTTAGCAAAGAGCATGGGACTCAGCTGCCTTAAAAAATGAACTCTAGGTTGGGTGCGGTAGCTCACACCTATAATCCCAGCATTTTGGGAGGCCGAGACAGGAGGATCGCTTAAGCCAGGGAGTTCAAGACCAGCCTGGGCAACATAGTCAGATTCTTGTCTCTACAAAAAAAAATTTTTTTTTAAAAAAGAATGAATTCTACTGCCATCAAAAGTGTAATCTTGATTATACAATACACGTTATGCTACAGAGAGAGTGCACTCCCACAAGGTTTTTAGCTACATGCACAGGGCTACAATATTCACACCACATCAAGTACAAATATGGTCATTAAAATCAGAGGATTTTCACAATAGCCAAAAGTGGAAACAATCCAAACATCCATGAACAGATGAATAGACAAACAAAATGTGGCTTACAGCAGGTCCTTGAAAAACGTCATTTCATTCAACATCATTTTGTTATAACTCTAATGAGAAAAAATGTCAATTCCCGGCCAGGGCCACTGTCTGTGGAGTCTGCATGTCCCATGTCTATGTGGGTTTTCTCTGGGTACTCTGATTTCCTCCCACACCCCAAAGCTGTGCAGACTAGTTTGTGTCTAAGCTGTATACATGTCTCAATGATTCTAGTGAGAGTGAGTGTGGGGGTATACATGAGTGCACCCTGTGTCCTGTCCAGGGCTACTTCCCACCTGGTGTCCTGCGCTGCCAGAAGAGGCTGTGGCCACATGCAACCCTGAACTGGAACAAACGGGTTGGAAAATGAATGAATGAATAAATGAATACAAATTATTAGAAAATAAAAATTCACAAAGTAGGCTTGTCGTGGTGGCTATGCCTGTATTCCCAGCACTTTGGGAGGCCGAGGCGGGAGGATCACCTGAGGTCAGGGGTTCGAGACCAGCCTGGCCAACATGGTGAAACCCCGTCTCTACTAAAAATACAAAAAAATTAGCCAGGCATGGTGGCAGGCGCCTGTAATCCCAGCTACTCAGGAGGCTGAGTCAGGAGAATCACTTGTACCCAGGAGGCAGAGGTTGCAGTGAGCCGAGATTGTACCATTGCACTCCAGCCTGGGCAAGAAGGGTGAAACTCCGTCTCAAAAAAAAAAAAAAAAAAAAATTCACAAAGTAGACAATAACTGTACAAATGCATAACAATAAACAACACAGTCAAATACCCTCAGTGAGCTGTCACATTTGTGATTGTTTGCTTTTGAACTGTGTGGCGGTAGGAGGTGCCCCTTGTAATTTTTGCTTTGCAAACATTTATTCCTTGACTTAACCCACCACCACTATGATCACCCCAACTCAGTGATTCACCATAAATTGGGTAAATAATTCTCTTATTGCTTTTATTAATCTTTGTTAAATATATGTATTAGTTTGCATTTATTTCAATGTTTAAGAAGTGGTTTGGGTCTTCAGAAGTTTGGTGATGTCTTTGTGACCAGAAATATACCATAGGAATTTAACTCTTGTTTTTATCAATTAGCCAATGGTAAAACTGGTTTCATTACATGACTTTTTGCTTAAAGTTGTAGTTTCCAAGAATCTATCAATGACATTATGTGGGCACTTACTATATGTATCCAATGGAATATTATTCAGCCCTGAAAAGGAATGAAGAGAATCCTATCATATGGTACAAAGTGGATGAACCTTGAGGATATTATGCTAAGTCAGATAAACCAGTTACAAAAGGACAAACATTGTATGATTCCACTTACGTGAGGTACCTAGAGTAATCAAACTCAAAGAAACAGAGTAGAAAGTTGTTGGCTGGGCGCGGTGGCTCACGCCTGTAATCCCAGCACTTTTGGAGGCCAAGGTGGGCAGATCACGGGGTCAGGAGATCGAGACCATCCTGGCTAACACGGTGAAACCCTGTCTCTACTAAAAATACAAAAAATTAGGCGGGTGTGGTGGTGGGCGCCTGTAGTCCCAGCTACTTGGGAGGCTGAGGCAGGAAAATGGCGTAAACCCGGGAGGCGGAGCTTGCAGTGAGCAGAGATCGTGCCACTGTACTCCAGCCTGGGTGACAGAGTGAGACTCCATCTCAAAAAAAAAAAAAAAAAGAAAGTTGTTGTCAGGGGCTGGGGGAGGACAGAATGGGAGTGAATGTTTACCAGGTACAGCGTTTCAGTTTTGCAGGATGAAACAGTTCTGTGGGTGCATGCTGGTGACGGTTGTATGACAAGGTGAACATACTTAACACCACTGAACTATACACTTAAAACTGGTGAAGCTGGTAAATTTTATGTTACTTGTTATTTACTGTGATTAAAAAAAAAAAAAGAATAAAGAATAAAAGCAGCATACTTACCTCTCCATCAGCTGCCAGAGCCATTGAATGATGTGAACCACAAGCCACTTCCACCACTTGCTTGATCAAGAGATTGGTACAGACCTGGACGGGAGCAATGCCTTGGTTGGTTGTCCCATTCCCAAGCTGGCTATATCCATTGTGGCCCCAGGCATAAACCACTCCATCTGTGCACACAAAGCACACAAAAAATCAGCTCCAAAAAGAAATAGTAACCCTGTACTTTCTTCCCCAGAACTTCGTACAGCTCCTTCTCCAACCTTCATTTCTCTCCCATTGCCCCCTCCTCTCTATTAAGTAACCACGGATGGAGTAAAGGAGAGAGAGATGGGTGACAGAATGGGATAGACAGATGCAAAATCTTTAAAGAAAAAACTTGGTAATAACATAGAAAGATCAGTTTTGTGATCAAAAGCAAAGTTTACGTATGCAAGAATTAGGCTTTCTAAAAACTTTGATTCATCTCAATAGTTTCTGTGTCAGATGCCAAGAAAAAGGCAGATGATAAGAAAGCTCGATGTTAATGTTTACCATTGCTTAACCAAATACCAAGTCACGGGGAACCCACAGCGGGCGTGTGGCTACTCGCTCACCAAGTACAGGGGAAAGAGATAGACTGTTTACAAAGGAAACAAAAGTCCCAGGGCTTCTTTGAAGCAGACTATTTTATTTTAGTGGCATGAAATGTGGCTGAATTTTTTTTTTTTTACATAAAACAACCATTTTTTTGCGCTCATTTATTCTGTGTCAGGAATTTGGACAGGGGACAATGAAGATGGCTTGTCTTTGCTTCACTGTGTGTGTGATCTCAGGAAGATTAAAAGGCTGGGGATGACTTGAGAGCCGAGGACTAGCAACACCTGGAGGCATTGTCACTCACACTGCTGTGACTATCTCTGGAAAGCATAATCAGCTTATTCTAACAGATTCAACTCAGGAACAGCCAAATGGGGGAGACACACAGGGTAAGGTATGCGAGGCTGAGGGGTGCACGGAGCTCCCATGCCCTCCCTGGCATGCCACCCCCTCCCAGCACCTTGATGTGGTCACCAACCCGGAAGCTCATCTGTCTGAATTTTTTTTATAATGACTTTATCTTTTCTGAGATTCTGATGAAGACAACTTTTCTTGTGTTATCTCTTGAAGTACCATCGTTTCAGGCATTTCTTTCCACAGCACCCCCGAGTGCCAAGGGCAGGTCTCCCAGAGTTACACATTCTCCTCTTATCTTTCCCATGGTAATAAAACATCCCAACCTATTAAGGACAGTCTGCCTGGCAACAACACTCAAGGGCAACAGCAGAAATCCAAGTATTACAGTTAGGCTGCTGGTCACTCACAGCAGTCCCCAGGCAACCAGGGGAAACAGACTTCTACTTATCTACTGTAGAACGAAGACAGCCCACACAAACTCAGAGTCCTCTTCCAGGTGACATGTGGCTCACAAGAGCCGTTCCCTCCTACAGAAATTATGACAGAAACCATAAATGGGAAATTTCTTCCTGAGAAAGATGAGGCTTAAGACTGAAAGAAAGAGTATGAAACACAAAAAGTATGATCCATGATATTGTGTTAAAAGTTACGGCAGGTGAAAGAAAGTCCAAACTAATGAGTGTTTTAACCCCTGAAAACAGAAAAATAGACTTAAATAGAGAAATGCATACCTTGTTCTTGGATGGAAAAATTCAGTATCATAAAGATTCTAGTTTTTCCTACATAAACTTATAAAGTTTAAATAGCAATAAAAGCTTAAAGTTACTTTCTGGAGGTAGACAAATTGATTAGAAAGTTTAATGGGAAGAATAAACAAACAAGAATAAATAGGAAAACCCTACAAAAAAAAAAAGCAAGAAGGTAGCTAATTCTACCAGTTACTAAAACCTATAACAAGTTTCTATGAGGCTGGGCTTGCCTGTAATCCCAGCACTTTGGGAGGCCGAGGCAAGTGGATTGCTTGAGGTCAGGAGTTCAAGACCAGACTGGCCAACATAGTGAAATCCCATATCTACTAAAAAAAAAAAAAAAATACAAAAATCAGCCAGGCATGGTAGCGCGCACCTGTAATCCCAGCTACTCAGGAGGCTGAGGCACAAGAATTGCTTGAACCCAGGAGGCGGAGGTTGCAGTGAGCTGAGATTGTGCCTTGCACTCCAGCCTGGGCAAAAAGGATTCTATCTCAAAGAAAAAAAAAAAAGGTTAATTTTAAAATAACCTGTAATTCTAAATAATCTCAAATAGAAGATGCTGAACCCATGAAACAATAGCAACAAGTTCTGGAAAGAAACATTTAAAGATCAAGAAAGAACACTTGGAAATAAAACAATGGGAATGTTAAAAATTTGACATAAGCGTTGTAAGATAAAGTTGAAGAAATTTCCCAGAACACATACGGGAGAGAACATTTTTTTAAAATCATGAAGATCAGGCCAGGCATGGTGGCTCCCACCTGTAATCCCAGCACTTTTGGAAGCTGAGGTGGGAGGATTGCTTGAGCCCAGGAGGTTACAGGTGTGAACCACCTGCTCACACAGTGAGGCTGCAGTGAGCCAAGATTGCACCACCGCACTCTAGCCTGGACAGAGAGACCCTGTCTCAAAAAAAAAAAAAAAAAAATAGGAAGATCACTCCAGAATCTCTAACTTTCTAAGACAAATTCCATAAAGGAGAAAACAAAGAAGAAAATTTTTCTTTTTTTGAGATGGGGTCTCACTCTGACCCTCACTCTGTCACAAAGGCTGGAGTGCAGTAGCGCAATCATAGCTCACTGCAACCTCAAACTCCTGGGCTCAACTGATCCTCCTGCCTCAGCCTCCTGAGTAGCTGAGACTACAGGTGCGTGCCACCATCCCCAGCTTTTTTTTTTTTTTTTTTTTTTAAGAGACATGGCCTCGCTATGTTGACCAGGCTGGTCTTGAACTCCCGGCCTGGAGCAAACGTCCTGCCTTGGCTTCCCAAAGTGCTGGGATTACAGGCATGAGCCACCACACACAGCCAACAAGGGAAACTATTCATGAAATATTACAAGAAGAAATTTCCAGAAATGACCAATACAATAAATTAAAAATTACACCAGAGTACAGAATCATGATTATATCACAATACTTAAAAAAATAAAAATAAAAATAAAAAAAAGATCCTTGAAGCTTCCAAAGAGGAAAAAACAGTCACATACAAAATAGCAAAAGTTGCTGGGCATAGTGGCTCACACCTGTAATCCCAACAGTTTGGGAGGCCGAGCCACAAGGATCACTTGAGCCCAGGAGTTTGAGACCAGCCTAGGCAACATAGTGAGACCTCGTCTCTACAAAAAAATTTAAAAATGAGGTGGGAAGATCGCTTGAGCCCAGGAGGTCAAGGTTGCAATGAGCCATAATCACTCCACTGTACTCCTGCCTGGGTGACAGAGAGAGACCCTGCCTCAAAAAAAAAAAAAAAAAAAAAAAAAAAGGCCAGGCACAGTGGCTTACACTTATAATCCCAGCACTTTGGGAGGCTGAGATGGGTGGATCACCTGAGGTCGGGAGTTCAAGATCAGCCTGGTCAACATGGAGAAACCCTGTCTCTACTAAAAACACAAAAATTAGCCAGGCATGGTAGCATATGCCTCTAATTGTACTTGGGAGGCTGAGGCATGAGAATTGCTTGAACCCAGGAGGCTGATGTTACAGTGAGCTGAGATCGTGCCACTGCACTCCAGCCTAGGCGATAGAGCGAGACTCTGTCTCAAAAGAAAAAAAAGGAAAGAAAGAACCAGTGTGATGCCAGAAGGCATGATTACGCAAGGCAAAAGTGAGATAATCACCTTATTATGCTCAACTCCAGTTATATTCATACCACATGATGATGCTCAGATTTGGATTTCACAGCTCCCTTGAGAAAGATGCAGAGAACCTGAAGTAGATTCAGTTAGGAGTTACAGGCACTTAGAAGGCTAGATACTAAAACCTGTGACAGCATTCTAGGAAGCTGTGATTCCTCAGTCTAGACAAAGAAAGGCCGGGATGCAAATCATCTCCCAAATGCCACCCTAGACAATTATCCAACAAAAAGCTGAGGACTTCAGAGAAAGAGAGCAAGAGTTAATGTATCTAAAGTATAAAAGGAAGCATTTAAATAGATAATGAATTTTCAGAGAGTGTTGGGTGCCCACAGTACAGATCGATTACACACACATACAAAATGTCCACTCTCCCTTAGTGATCTTGAAGAGGCAGAGTAAAAAAGGACAAGAACCTATCAACCTGCATCCCCGGTTCTTTCGATATGGCAACTACATGAATGCCAGAGAACAGACAAAGATTTCCCAATTCAAGATGCAAGCAATGCACAAAGAAAGGAAAGCCAGGTAGCATCTGTGTTTAGAAAAAGGTACCGGCCGGGCACAGTGGCTCATGCCTGTAATCCCAGCACTTTGGGAAGCCAAGGTGGGCGGATCACGAGGTCAGGAGTTCGAGACCAACCTGGCCAATATGATGAAACCCAGCCTCTACTAAAAGTACAAAAATTAGCCGGGGCGTGGTGGCACGCGTCTGTGGTCTCAGCTACGCGGGAGGTTGAGGCAGAAGAATCGCTTGAGCCCAGGAGATGGAGGTTGAGTGGGCCGAGATCATGCCACTGCACTCCAGCCTGGAGACAGAGCGAGACTCCTTCTCAAAAAAAAAAAAAAAAAAATGCCGGGCGCGGTGGCTCACGCCTGTAATCCCAGCACTTTGGGAGGCTGAGGCGGGCGGATCACGAGGTCAGGAGATCGAGACCATCCTGGCTAACACGGTGAAACCCCATCTGTACAAAAAATACAAAAAATTAGCCAGGCATGGTGGCGGGCGCCTGTAGTCCCAGCTACTCGGGAGGCTGAGGCAGGAGAATGGCGTGAACCCAGGAGGTGGAGCATGCAGTGAGCCGAGATTGCACCACTGCACTCCAGCTTGGGCGACAGAGAGAGACTCCGTCTCAAAAAAAAAAGAAAGAAAGAAAAGAAAAACGTACCAAAGGAACCCTGAAAGTTGCATTGCAGAACAAAGACCAGTGAGCTATTAAGGAATAGGATTGGAGCTGTCCCGCTCCCTCTCCCGCTCCCGCTCCCTCTCCCTCTCCCGCTCCCTCTCCCTCTCCCGCTCCCTCTCCCTCTCCCCACGGTCTCCCTCTCCCTCTCTTTCCACGGTCTCCCTCTGATGCCGAGCCGAAGCTGGACTATACTGCTGCCATCTCGGCTCACTGCAACCTCCCTGCCTGATTCTCCTGCCTCAGCCTGCAGAGTGCCTGCGATTGCAGGCGTGCGCCACCACGCCTGACTGGTTTCCGTATTTTTTTTGGTGGAGACGGGGTTTCGCTGTGTTGGCCGGGCTGGTCTCCAGCTCCTAACCGCGAGTGATCTGCCAGCCTTGGCCTCCCGAGGTGCCGGGATTGCAGACGGAGTCTCATTCACTCAGTGCTCAATGTTGCCCAGGCTGGAGTGCAGTGGCGTGATCTCGGCTAGCTACAACCTCCATCTCCCAGCCGCCTGCCTTGGCCTCCCAAAGTGCCGAGATTGCAGCCTCTGCCCGGCCACCACCCTGTCTGGGAAGTGAGGAGCGTCTCTGCCTGGCCGCCCATCGTCTGGGATGTGAGGAGCCCCTCTGCCCGGCTGCCCAGTCTGGGAAGTGAGGAGCGCCTCTTCCCGGCGGCCATCCTGTCTGGGAGGTGTACCCAACAGCTCATCGAGAACGGGCCATGATGACGATGGCGGTTTTGTCGAATAGAAAAGGGGGAAATGTGGGGAAAAGATAGAGAAATCAGATTGTTGCTGTGTCTGTGTAGAAAGAAGTAGACATAGGAGACTCCATTTTGTTCTGTACTAAGAAAAATTCTTCTGCCTTGGGATCCTGTTGATCTATGACCTTACCCCCAACCCGGTGCTCTCTGAAACGTGCTGTGTCCACTCAGGGTTAAATGGATTAAGGGAGGTGCAAGATGTGCTTTGTTAAACAGATGCTTGAAGGCAGCATGCTCGTTAAGAATCATCACCACTCCCTAATCTCAAGTACCCAGGGACACAAACACTGCGGTAGGCCGCAAGGTCCTCTGCCTAGGAAAACCACAGACCTTTGTTCACTTGTTTATCTGCTGACCTTCCCTCCACTATTGTCCTATGACCCTGCCAAATCCCCCTATGCGAGAAACACCCAAGAATGATCAATTTAAAAAAATAATAATTAAATAAATAAATAAATAAATAAAAAAGTTGCATTGCAACCACAAATCCACTGAAAAATTAGGCTGGAAGGACCATTCATTTGCTATATCTAATCTTCCACAGCTTTATGGAAGCAGTCGAAAACCTCAGAAGTTTGCCTAATTTGCAAGACATCCTATAGCTTTTCCAGAGTTAGCCCGAAGTGTTTAACTTTCACCTGCTTTATGTACTTCCTCTCAGAAATTAAGAAGCAAACAATCCAAAATCAGTTATCTGGTATAGCCCTATCTCCCCTAAGCTTAGAATTAACCGGTCAATTTCTTACAAACTGAAAAGTTAGATGGGTTCCCTCCTTACCTTCGGTGCTGAGAAGAACATGTGGTCCACTCCCGTAACTGAGGCTTTTAATCTTCTTTCCACATAAGCCTTCTAGCTTTTTGGGTACAAGTGTACTCTGGTTATCTCCAGTTCCTAGACAGTTACTATAGTTCAGTCCAAATACAAAGACCTAGAAAATAGATAGTTTTTTTTCTGAGTCTTTTGACCGAAAGCTGTATTAAAAGCTCCCTTCTCTCCTCTGAAAATAAGACATTTCAACTACAGAGCTCAGGAGGTGAAAAGAGACTGATATGGTTGTTAAGAAAAATTCAACCTCTGTGGACATTGCTTACGTTTCAGAATGTTTGTCTATATTATGAAACTCAGAGTGCTATGGAGTAGACGGGTATTAAATCAAGAAACTGAAAAAAGAGAAACTATCAAAGCCATAGTCTTCCTGAACTTCAGGATCTCTTTATTTATACCCCGCCTTTTCTCCATCTTTGAACTGGACACTTTGAAGACCAATTGCCAAATAAGTCCTAAAACGAAACTAGGTTTTAAGAGACTCTTACCTCATCATTGTCAGTAACGTACAGTGCTTCACTGGCTGAGGTGCCGAAGACACACGCCTTCCGAATAGACGCGATCTCTTGAGAGGAGAGTAGAGTGAAGATGGGCCACTTTCCGACATCCACCATGACTCTGGCTTCAAGCAATTCCTATAAATAAGCCGACATCTCTGCTGGAACAGAAAGGATTCCAGAAAAAAATTAAATAGTCACTGAGCTAACTTTCAAAAAAAAGACCTGTTAATAAATACTAACAAAAGCTGATTCTAGAATAAATGAACTACCTTTGGTTACATGGATCACTCACTTTCCCCCAGCCATGTGTGCAATCCCTCCTCCACCTTCAAACCCCGGCCTTTCCTACAAGAGAATAACGTGCAAGAACTAGCTGTTTGTCTTGCCCACTTCCTAGTCAGTGCTTATCTATTCCACATGTGCTTCCAACTCACCCTCTTCTTAGACCTCTAAAAACAGCCAAAGCAGCAGGTCAAGACCAAGTTCTGGCTCCAGCACCTCCAACAGCACACAGAGGGTGCCTGCAGCTGGAGCATGCTTAGCCAAAGCCTTGTCCCCACCCACCAGAGATATTCTTCCCACTAGCACCAACTCGGATGACAAGGATCAGCTTCAGCCCCAGGTATCATACCACAAATTCAATGAGGATTAAACGCCGTCAAATCAGGCTATTCATTGTCCCTTCATAGCCAGACTACTGGAATAACATTTGAATGTCTTGACAAATCTGTGTGCAGGTGGAGGGGGAGGTATGGGTGAGGACAAGTAAAAGATTTGTCAGGGGAGTAATACATGAAAATGGGAAAAAAACTTTGGTTTCAAATGGACAAAAGGGGATAAGAAAGAAAGTCTCCTTATCATCCCTCCCTGACCCTCTCCTCAAAGGCCACCACTGTTCCCAGTGATCTGTAATTCCTTCTGGAAACAGTGCTCATGGAAGTACTACATGTATGCATAGGTGTATGTGTATCTTTAAAAACAAAAGCACAAATGGAAGTTTTTTTTCCCTACTTAACAGTACATCGGGGAAATCATTCTATATTAGCACACATAGACCTGCTACATTTCTTTCCAATGGTACTATAGCATTCCATTACATCGATTTAGCAATTTACCTTATTTTCTACTGAGAGACATTTAAGTCAATTCCAGTCTTTTGCTAGAACAATAGTGCAATTGTTGCCTGCACATTATTGTATTGACATGTCTTGTTTTATACAGAAATTTCTAAAATAAATTCCTAAAAATGAAAATTGCTAGGTCAAAGTCTAATAGCTATTTTACTGTTACTAGCTATTAATATTTCAAACAGTCTTCTATTGAAGTAGTGGCCATATATAAAATCACCATGGATGTAGGATGGCACCTGTTTACACGCACCCTTCCCACACAGCGTACTCTCATGGTATTTCAGTTTTGTTTAAACTGGCATTTCCCTGTGATGAGTAGAGTTGGATGTCACTTAAAAAAATAATCAGGCCGGTGGGCGGTGGCTCACACCTGTAATCCCAGCACTTTGGGAGGCCAAGGTGGGCAGATCACGAGGTCAAGAGATCGAGACCATCCTGACCAACATGGTGAAACCTTATCTCTACTAAAAATACAAAAATTAGCTGGGCATGGTGGTGTGTGCCTGCAGTCCCAGCTACTCAGGAGGCTGAGGCAGGAGAATCACTTGAACCCGGGAGGCGGAGGTTGCAGTGAACTGAGATTGTGCCACTGAACTCCAGCCTGGTGACAGAGTGAGACTCTGTCTCGAAAACAAAAAATAATGATCAGAATAATTGCAACAATAACAACTAACTTACTGGGCACTATGTGCCAAGCACTATTTTTAGAAAATTTATATTTATTCATTCATTTAATCCTCACTTTACCAATAAGGAAATGGAGAAAAAGATTTTAAGAATCTGCTCAAACTTGTAAGTGGCAGAGTCGGGATCTGCACCCAGGCAACCTGAAGCCTGAGTCTGAACTCTTCACCTCTCACTCACATTTTAAGAGCCCACTGTCAGCCTTTTGTGCAAAGTGCCTATCTTCTTCTACTGGATCATTGTTCTTTTTCTTGTTCTTGATTTATAAGTATTCTTTGTATGGTAAGATGATCTTAAATGCTTTTAAAAGTGTAAAAATAAAGGCTGGGCGCAGTAGCTCACGCCTGTAATCCTAGCGCTATGGGAGCCCAAGCCGGAAGGACTGCTTGAGCTCAGCAGTTTGAGACCAGCCTGGGCAACATGGCGAAACCCCATTTCTACAAAAAATAAAAAAAATTAAAAAAAAAAAAAAAACGCCGGGCGCGGTAGCTCACTCCTGTAATCCCAGCACTTTGGGAGACCAAGGTGGGTAGATCACTTGAGGTCAAGAGTTCGTGACCAGCCTGGCAAACATAGTGAAACCCCATCTTTACTGAAAATACAAAAAAAATTAGCCTGGCGGTAGTGGCGCATGCCTGTAATCCCAGCTACTCGGGAGGCTGAGGCAGGAGAATCACTTGAGCCCAGGAGGCAGAGGTTGCTGTGAGCCGAGACTGCATCACTGTACTCCTTGTCTGGGTGGCAGAGTAAGAGACCCTGTCTCAAAAAAAAAAAAAAAAAAAAAGAAAGAAAAAGAAAAATTATTAGCCAGGCATGGTGGCGCATGCCTGCAGTCTCAGTTACTCAGGAGGCTGAGGTGAGAGGATTGCTTGAGCCCAGGAAGTCAAGGCTGCAGTTGAGCTGAGATCACAATGCTGCACTCTAGCCTGGGTGACAGAGGGAGACCCTGTCTCAAAAAGATTAATAAAATAAACAAAAAGGAACAAGATGCCCCTCAAACGACCTCTTGTGCCTCTTACAAAACAGATGGAGAAAGGAGTCATAAGAAGTCAAGCCATATAAAGCCATACAAGCAGGTAAGTAAATTTCAATAAAATCCAGAAGCAGGTTTTCCTGGAATTATGAACCATATCGAGTTAGTCTTCAAAATGTTTAATTTTACATGACACAGAATTAGCCAAAAATATGACTCACCACCTTTAAAATTACAACACAAAAGGTAAGACATTCAAAACCACACAACTTCCTGACAGCAGCACAATTATTCTAAAATCATTAAACAAATATGGGCAACTCTGCCCTAAGGGTTTGGTAATCTACTGCAAGATCAAGCTAACCTTCATAATGATGGGGCATTATTATACGCACTGACTTCACCCACTACTAAATCACATGAAGCTTTATTTTACAAGGTATTTCTCCAAAGACTTGTCATTTAAGAGTCAATTCAAGAAACAGGTCATGTATCTTACATGTCCATACCCATCATAAAAGAAAAAGGCATCCCTAACAGGCTTGGTAGAGTGGTAACAACAGAGTGCTGAGGCCTGTGTCCCAGGTTTGCTTTTAAAATCAATCAGTATGACAGCTGTTTGCTGTTTTGAGCCTGGGTTTCCCCCAAACCTAGAAATTTGTCATTTTATGTTCAAGATATAATGAAGAAGCTGGGTGATTTCTTGAACGGATAAGAACAACAGAGGCAGTAATATTGGCCAAGCAAGTAATTATCCCTAGCAAGACAATCAAGCAAAGCTAACAGCAGGAAAGAAGAAACGAATAACTATCCTGAACCTGCCTTGTCGTAGACACTGTTAATTAGGTAGCTTCCATACATTATTTCATTTAATCTTCGTAATACTCTTGTGAGAAGGAGACTGTAAACCATTTCTGACAGATGAGGACTGCGGCTCAAAGGTGAAATGATGCCAAGGTCACACAGCAGACCCCTCTAATTTTTCTTATGGAGAATATCAGTCCTGGCCCTTGAAGGGCTGAACTTCCTCAACATCACTTCTTTCTGACTTTATCTTGCCTTGTAAATGTACAGCAGCATCTGTCTTTAAACTGTTTCCAATATAAAAAGTATCCAGGCCAGGCGGGGTAGCTCACACCTGTAATCCCAGCACTTTGAGAGGCCAAGGCAGGCGGACCACCTGAGGTGGGGAGTTCGAGACCAGCCTGACCAACATGGAGAAACCCTGTCTCTACTAAAAATACAAAATTAACCAAGCATGGTGGCACATGCCTGTAATCCCAGCTACTCAAGAGGCTGAGGCAGGAGAATCGCTTGAACCTGGGAGGTGGAGGTTGCAGTGAACCGAGACTGCACCACTGCACTCCAGCCTGGGCAAGAAGAGCGAAACTCCATCTCAAAAAAAAAAGAAGTATCCACTTTCCCAATAAAAAGCATTCCGCAAAATGCTTCTGCCTAGATTTGCCTGGTTAAACCTCATGAATGTCATTTATTCCTGCACTTTTGCATCAACCATTGAGAGGCAGGCCTAGAGAACACATGTGACCTCTGTCCTCGGAGCTCACAACATACAAGGTGCATCCTTGGGCTGGAGACTGCTAAGGCACAAAGTGTGTCTTCATTAGACCATGCTCAACCTGGGCAGCTGAGAACATGAACTGGCATCCTTGGAATTCAGACAAGGTTCCCTGAGAGGTTTTGTGGGGCTATGTGCCAGGCAGAACAACAGAACAGGGTCCTTAACTTGGGCACGTGGCATTTCCCTCCTAAGGCAGCAGAGCGTAACTGTAAATACCACCAAAACTTTCTAATTTACTCAAAATTACCACCATCCTCATTATAATTTGACTATTGTGGTGAGGTCTTTAATTATTCCATTTTCCTGGAGGCAGTGGCACCTTTTACTACTATTAAGAAAACCACATTAAGGATCATAATTATATCAACCTTAAGAAGAATTAATGTGTATACACTATCAATCCAATAAACTAAAGCAGGTGCAATCTAAAAATTAATGAGTATTTCATCTGTGATAAAATCTATGTCAGACTTCAGAACTGTGCGGTTAACAATGACTCAAAAATACAGGATCTACCAGGTGCAGTGGCTCATACTTGTAATTCCAGCACTTTGGGAGGTAGAGGCAGGCAGATCACTTGAGTCCAGAAGTTTCAGACCAGCCTAGATGACACGGTGAAACCCTACCTCTACAAAAAATACAGAAATTATCCAGGAGTAGTGGCATGCACGTGGTGTCCCAGCTACTTGGGAGGCTGAGGTGGAAGGATCGTTTGAACCTGGGAGGTGGAGGTTGCAGTGAGCCGAGATCATGCCACTGCACTCCAGCCTAGGCAACAGAGCGAGACTCTGTCTCAGAAAAAAAAAAAAAAACGCAAGATCCATTGCAAGGAACAGCAACATTATTTAGGACAGCTCTGATATCATGACATCTACTAAATTTGCCTAAACATGAAAGAAAAGTATTAACAGACTTATTCTAACTATGGATTTCATTTCAAAGGAATATAAATGTAGTTCAACTAAATTTCATTTAAATAATCATTCCAGGCTGGGCACGGTGGCTCACACCTGTAATCCCAGCACTTCTGGGAGGCTGAGGCAGGCAGATCAGTTGAGGTCAGGAGTTTGAGACCAGACTGGCCAACATGGCAAAACCCTGTCTCCACTAAAAATACAAAAATTACCCCGGGTGTGGTGGCGCACGCTGGTAATCTCAGCTACTCAGGAGGCTGAGGTGGGAGGATCATCTGAGCCCAGGAGGCAGAGGTTTCAGTGAGCCAAGACTATGCAACTGTCCTGGGTGATAAGAGTGAGACTCTGTCTCAAAATAATAGTAATAATAATAATCACTCCAGAGGGTTGCACAATAATTTAGATGCTTCAAACAGGAAGATATGAAGTGATTCTATTTGTGTTCTATTCCTGTATGAAGGAGGAGGCACTGCTAATGGAAAGAACCTTCAACTGGCCTATTCAGCCCAGGCCTTCCCTGACAGTCAAGTACCTTGGTAAGTACCCTGAGCAAGGTAGCCCAACTCTCTTCCTTCCCATGGTGCTATGCTTTGTCCAAATTATAAGCACCCCCCAAGGAAGCATCCCAACAGAAGCTGCCACCCAAACACGTCATACAGCTAAACTATGTGCACATCCCAAATTCAAAACAAAACCACAAAAATAAATGTACCCTGTAAGACTTAGTTAGCTTAGCTATGTTATAAAACAATGTCCTGTATGATTACAATTTTTCTAAAGTATAATATATACAGAAATGTATACACCAAAATATATCTCAACGGAGAGATTACAGGTGGCATCATTTTCTTTCTTTGTATTTTTATTCTATTTTTTGGCCTGCCATCCCCACTTCTTTAGTTTGTTCGTTTGTTTGTTTTCGTCAGCAGGGTTGTGGCCAGAAAACAAGTCCTATCAGTCTCTTACCTCACTTTCCCTTTAGAAATTAGATACAATTCCTCATCTTTTTTTTTTTTTTTTGAGATGGAGTTTCGCTCTTGTTGCCCAAGCTGGAGTGCAGTGGCACGATCTTGGCTCACTGCAATCTCCGCCTCCTGGGTTCAAGCAATTCTCCTGCCTCAGCCTCCCAAGTAGCTGGGATTACAGGCGCCCACCATCACGCCCGGCTAATTTTGTATTTTTTTAGTAGAGACGGGGTTTCACCATGTTGGCCAGGCTGGTCTCAAACTCCCAACCTCAAGTGATCCACCTACCTCGGCCTCCCAAAGTGCTGGGATTACAGACGTGAGCCACCGCACCTGGCCTTCTTTGTATTTTTAAAATATAGTCCCAAATTTCTTTCTTTTTTTTTTTTTTTTTTTTTTTTTTTTGAGACAGAGCCTCGCTCTGTTGTCCAGTCTGGAGTACACTGGCACCATCTTGGCTCACTGCAAACTCCCCCTCATCAGTTTGAGCAATTCTTGTGCCTCAGCCTCCCGAGTAGCTGGAATTACAGGTGTCCACCACCATGCCTAGCTAATCTTTGTATTTTTAGTAGAGAAGGGGTTTCACCATGTTGGCCAGGCTAGTCTCAAACTCCTGACCTCAAGTGATCCACCCACCTCAGCCTCCCAAAGTGCTGGGATTACAGGCGTGAGCCACCACACCTGGCCTTCTTTGTATTTTTAAAATATAGTCCCAAATTTCTTTTTTGGGGGGTGGGGGGTGGACAGAGTCTCGCTCTGTCGCCCAGTCTGGAGTACACTGGCACCATCTTGGCTCACTGCAACCTCCACCTCCCCAGTTCAAGCAATTCTTGTGCCTCAGCCTCCTGAGTGGCTGGGATTACAGGTGTGCACCACCACGCCTGGCTAATTTTTGTATTTTTAGTAGAGATGGGGTTTCACCATGTTAGCCAGGCTGGTCTCAAACTCCTGACCTCAGGTGATCTGCCCACCTCAGCCTCCCAAAGTGCTGGGATTAGAGGCGTGAGCCACCATGCTCGGCCAGTCCCAAATTTCTATAACAAACACTTTGTGACCAATAAAATGAACAAATATTTCCAATGAAAATAAAAGTTCAATTATTTGAATTATGTTTTACCCCTAGGCTGTTAGAAGTTTTAAGATGTATTCTTGCTTTAGATTCATAACGTAGAGTGGCAGAATGTTTCAGGCAAAATCTGGAAAAATGAATTATTAATATAAAATTAAATGTAGATGGTAGAAATGTAAGATGATACAGCTGCTATAGAAAACCAGATGGTGATTCCTCAAAAAAAAAAAAAACATTAGAATTATATTATCTAGATAAACTCCATTTCTAGCATATACCCCAAAGAACTGAAAGGAGAGACTTGAACAGATAGTTGTATACCAACGGTCAAAGCAGCATTATTCACAATAGCCAAAATGTGAAAATAATCCAAATATCCATGAACAGATGAATGGATAAACAAAATGTGGTCTACACATACGATAGAATATTATTCACCCTTAGGAGGAAATTCTGATACATACAACAACAGGGATGAACCCTGAAGACATTATGCTAATAAGTTAGACAAATATTCCATGATTCCACTTACATGAGGCACCTAGAACAGTCAAATTCATGGAGACAAAGTAGAATTGTGGGTGCCAGGAGCTGGGGGGAGGTAGGAATGGGGAGTTACTGTTTAATGGGTACAGAGTTTCACTTTGGGGTGATGAAAAAGTTCTAGGCAACAAATATATGAAAAAATATTCAACATCACTAATCATCAGAGAAATCCAAATCAAAACCACAATGAGATACTATCTCACGCCAGTCAGAATGGCCATTATCAAAAAGTCAAAAACAAAAGATGTTGGCGAGGCTATACAGCAGAGGCAACACTATACACTGTTAGTGGGAATGTACATTAGTTCAGCCACTGTGGAAAGCAGTTTGGAGATTTCTTAAAGAACTTAAAACAGAACTACCATTCAACCCAGGAATCCCAAGACTGGGGTATACATCCAAAGGAAAATAAATTGTTCTACCAAAAAAAAAAAAAAAAACATGCACCTGTATGTTCATCACAGCACTATTCACAATAGCAAAGACATGGAATCAGCCTAGGTGCCCGTCGACAGTAGACTGGAAAAAGAAAATGTGGTATATATACACCATGGAATACTACACGGCCATAAAAAAGAACAAAATCATGGATGCAGCTAGAGGCCATTATCCTATGTGAATTAACACAGGAACAGAAAACCAAATACATGTTGTCACTTAGAAATGGGAACTAAATATGGGGTACATGTGGATATAAAGACAGGAACAATAGACACTGGAGACTACTACAGGGGCAGGGAGGGAGGGGTACACAGGCTAAAAAACTACCTATTGGATACTATGCTCACTACCTGGGTGATGGAATCAATCATACTCCAAAGCTCAGCATCACACACTATACCCATGTAACAAACCTGCATATGTATTCCCTGAATCTAAAATAAAAGGTGAAATTGGGTCGGGTGTGGTGGCTTACGCCTGTAATCCCAGCATTCTGGGAGGCCAAGACGAGCAGATCACAAGGTCAGAGATCGAGACCATCCTGGCTAACACGGTGAAACCTCGTCTCTACTAAAAATACGAAAAAATTAGCCGGGTGTGGTGGCGGGCACCAGTACTCCCAGCTACTCGGAGGCTGAGGAAGGAGAATGGCATGAACCTGGGAGGCGGAGCTTGCAGTGAGCCAAGATCGCACCACTGCACTCCAGCCTGGGCGACAGGCATCGCAAAAAAAAAAAAAAAAAAGTTGAGATGATTTTTTTTTAAGTAGTCTAGAGATTGATGGTGGTGATGATTGTACAACAATGTGAATGTACATAATGTGACTAAAATGTGTAATTAAAAATCATTAAAATGGTAAATTTTACACTATATACCTTTTACCCCGATTTTTAAAAATCAAATAATCATCCTGTGGGCTTTTATCAAGACTGCATTAATAAACTCAAAGATATATTTCTAAAATTAAATATAGAAAGGTTTCAGTCCTAAAAAATGTGTTTGGAAAAGTAAAATCATACTGTTTTAATCATGTCTTGAGAATATAAGTTCAGATTAGGGAAATTCTCAATGGAGCATTTATAAAAGAAATATAGCCTTCTTAGAATTTTCCAGTGCATACAGCAATTTAAACCAGACCAAACAAATTGCTAAGATGACAGGTCCTTCCAGGGCTTGTCATCTTGATAATTATAAAAATGATGAGCTGTAATTAGAATGTCAGTCATCTTTAAATAGTTACTTCTGAAGTACCTCACTAAGATAGTAATTTTTTGCAAGCCTTCCATATTTTATTTAGGAAATACTTTCTGAAAAACAATATTAATGTGTTGCAGCCTGAATTACCACTCTTTATGAGTTATTACTAGGTGAATCAATGACTTTTTTTTTTTACTGTATAAAGATAAAACAAGGGTGCAAGGAAAGAAAAGAGGAACGCAAAAATGCAAGCAGAGGTAGAAAGAGTGTAACGTCCTTAAAGATAATACGCCAACCCACTTGGCTCTTCGTATTTTCTCTGGCACTTGAAAATACATCCTGTATCCCCACTGCACTTATCCTACGTCCATTAGTCCTACAGATCAATATCCCATTCCCTGGCATGGCTTATCCTAGCTATTGGCACTGTCCCTCAGAGAACTTGTGGCATGAGGAAGAAAAGGTTATTTTACTTTATACTCTGAAAGCAAATTCAGTCAGGACAAACACAGGCCTTCCAATTTTAGAAATCTACATTTAGAACTGGAAGGCTGAAGGAGTAATGTAGCAACTAATCTTTTAATTCCTCTAAGAGCACATTTATTTTACTTTCCCCAAGGAACAAATATTAAGGAAAGGTTAATTTTATTTTAGTTTATTTTACTGATCTAGCAAAAATATATTTCAACATGCTTATGGAGATTTTAAAAACAACAGGAAATGGAGAGAAATGGTACAGGAAAACTGGTTTTGATGAAATAATGTTCTCAATATTAAACAACAGTGGAAATTTAGGGTTGATCTGTAAGCACATGGCTTCCACACAGACCTCAACTAACCAGAATGTAGTTGTTTGGGCTAGTTTAAATTGCTGTATGTACTGGCTTTTAAATGCCACCAATAGGATATTCTACCTTTAGATCTGGCTTCTACTGACCTTAGAGCTAAGGAAAAGAGTGGGAAAAGAGTAAGCAATCCTTCAGCATTGGCTAGCACCAAGATTCTGATGCTTCTGGTGTCATTTTAGAAGCATGAAATGAGTTTGTGTCATTCTTTATTATGGAAGCTGATAGCCAGAGGAAACTGGAAGGGCTCTGAATGTTGGAACAATCATTTTAAGTAGCCTAAACATTCTTCAGCATACAAGCTACAGCAAGCTTTAAACTACTCAAAACAGCAACTTCTAATATGCAAAATGATATTTTTAATTGCAAAAACTTTGAATTAAAGCATTTACACATACACTGAAAATTCCTAATAGAGGTTTCTCTATTTTTGTAAACTGAATGGGTGATGATTTTACTTATCAGTTTAAGTTGCTAAGCTGTCTTATGAAAAAAATTTATTTATAGTTAATGAGCTAGTGATGAAATCTAAAGGGCCTTGGAAAAAAGTACTATTGTATGCTAATGTGAACAAAATCCAGTTGTCCCTCAGTATCCGTGGGGGACCTGTTCCAGGACCTCCTGCAGATACTAAAATCCACAGATGCTCAAGTCCCTCATAGAAAATGGCATAGTATTTGCATATAACATACACACATCCTCCCATATACTTTAAATGATCTCCAGATTACTTATAATACCTAATACAATGTAAATGCTTGGTAAATAGTTGTTAATGCTTATTGCTTGGGGAATAATGACAAGAAAAAAATACTCTACATGTTCAGTACAAATGCAATTTTTAATATTTGCAATTTGAGGTTGGTTGAATCCACAGATGTGGAATCCATGGATACAGAGAGCTGACTTTAATAGCATACATTAATTCTTCTTCTGCAATGACCCCAGATACCAAGAATGCCAGGGACATCATAAAGAATACAATCATGGTCTCTGCCTCTGAGGAACTGAAGGTCTAATGGAAAGTCAGATCCTAAGTAAGTGGAAAACTAGAATGCAAATACAACTGGAATAATTAAGGAAATGAATGTACCATGCAAGTATATGGTCCATGTGACACATGTTAATATGTCAAATGGGAAATAATTATGTGCAAACTAGTGACAACTATATAAAAATTGTATATAACAGAAAACAATTACACGAAATCCCAGAAACCAAATTCTCCATATTCCAGCAGATGATAAAATGTGAGCCTTTCCTCAGTGAAGATCATCCAGTTTCCTAGAAGAACAAGTGTTCTTCATAGCCTTCTTCCTTTTTTAGCAATAAATGTTCCCATTTGAGCACAAAAGATTGAAGGGTATGACAATCTTTATTTCTGAATCCATTTAATTCCAGAAAAACATTCAAATAAGAGAGCTCTACGGTTTGGGGTAAACTTTGGTATACAACATTACAACTTATGTCTTCCATCTATGCTACAGCAAAAGCAATTCAAAAACCCTCTCAAGGTACAAACAGCCAAATGTTACTCTTACCAATTTCTTACATATAATTCTGATGGGCTTTTTGAGACTCAGCAAATGCTCAGTCTCATTGAGATACCAAATGTATTTCTCAGGTCCAGATAAGCCTCTAAGAATCAGCCTCAAACATTTTTAAATAAAAATAAAACTTAAAACCATTTCACCCACTCTATGGTATAAGGGCTGCAAATCACAGGCAAAGTTTCGAAGATGTGCTGAGACACTAATATGTTATTGCCCCAGCTGCTAGAACAGCTGTCATCCACTTCTCTCTTCTGCAAACACACAGTACTACAAGAATGAAAGGGAGGTCGGGCGTGGTGGCTCACACCTGTAATCCCAGCACTTTGGGAGGCCGAGGCAGGCGGATCACGAGGTCAGGAGATCAAGACCATCCTGGCTAACACAGCGAAACCCCGTCTCTACTAAAAATACAAAAAAATTAGCCGGGCCTGGTGGTGGGCGCCTGTAGTCCCAGCTACTCCACAGGCTGAGGCAGGAGAATGGCGTGAGCCCGGGAGGCACAGCTCGCGGTGAACCGAGATGGTGCCACTGCACTCCAGCTTGGGTGACAGAGCGAGACTTGTCTCAGAAAAAAAAAAGAATGAAAGGGAAAGGAAGAATGCCCTGAATGCTTGACTAAGGAGTCTGAGAATGTAGCCTTCTCCCAAAGTAGTTTGTCATCCTTCAAGCTGAAGCCACCTGTACAGGTGAGTGAAGATAATACCCCCACCTTCATTTAGAGAACAGTATGACTAGTGTTTTAGAATTCTCTAACTGATTGTGCCTACCCTTTGTTTCATAAGTTTTGTTCAAATTCATCACTAATTTTAGAGGAAAATGTAAGTTCCTACAACTGTCATTTCCCAACCACTAATAAGTTATTTGACTTGAAGCACAATTTGCAATAATGGCCTCTGTAAGCATTTCTTTAGTCCCATCATCCAAGGGGCTGCTTTCATCTCATTCATTTCATCTCATCTCACTTCTAACCTGAGCCATGTGCTCGAAAAGCAAATGAACCAAGTGGCAATAGCATTAGCAGTGAAAAAAATAACATATCTAGGGTTGTGCAGCTGACTGAGATCTTATAAAAGTATTGCTTTTATAGGATACTGTTGTTTTCAAAAGGAAACCAGAAAAGAAATATCGATGATTAGAAATAACGTTTTTTCTGTAAGTTTGTTCTTTGTTAAACCAAACAAACAGGTGTCACAAAACAGAACAAAAAAACCAATGATGGGTCAAAGTTTAAAGAAATGGATAGATGGCTGGGTGAAGTGGCTCACACCTGTAATCCCAGCATTTTGGGAGGCGAAGGCAGGAGGATCACTTGAACCCAGGAATTCACGACCAGCCTGGGCAACATGGCGAGACTCCATTTCCTTAAAAATAAAAAGATTAGCCAGTCATAATGGTGTGCGCCTGTAGTTAGTCCCAGCTACTCAAGAGGCTGAGGTGGGAAGATCACCTGAGTCCAGGAGGTTGAGGCTGCAGTGAGCCGTGTTCACACCACTGTATTCCAGTCTGGGCAAGAGAGCAAGATCCTGTCTGAAAAAGAAAAAAGAAATGGATAAAATATAATACTTCATTTTATTTTCCAAATGAATTCAAGGCTGGAATTGGTGGGTCAAATTCAAATCTAAATATGGTTTCATGAATCTTTCTCATGTGGATATCCCAAAAGTGATTTCATCTATTAGTCCCCAGTTGTATGAAAAGTATCAACTGTACCCTGCAATGACCTAAAGCCAAACTGAAATTCCAGCAATGGACTGGCAGAACCATACACTATTAATTCAATAAATTTTCTTAGGTAAACAGGACACAGAGCCAACACCAACAGAAATTACATGGGGTGGGGGGATCTAGACACATAAACAGATGCTCACAACAGTGTGGCTGGTCAGATGCTGTGGAGGCAACAGAATTGGGAAGTATGCTTCAGCTACCTAAAGAGAAGCAGGCGCCTGCAACAGTGAGCACTCATGCCAGGTAAGGCTCTGGTGGAGGAACTGAAAGAAAGTCAGCATGGCTGCAGCCAAACAACTCAGGCTTTATTCTAAGAGCACCAGGTAATCCCTGAAGGGTCTTAAGCAGGGAAGTGGCATAAACAGATGTAGGTCTATGAAAGATTACTTTGGCTGACCACAGAGACATGAGACGACAAAGGAGTGCTTAGAGGAAGTCCAGATGGCTATGGTAAGCCAGAAAAGAAGGGATTGAAGCCCACGCCAGGGAAATGGAGAAAACTGAACAAGAAGGAAAATCAAGAAGATTCTGCAACTGGCTGAATGGGACAAGGAGCACCGGATAAGCAGAAAGGCAGAGCCGAAGATCACAGGCAGACGCTGAGCTTGAGTGAGAGAGAACTGTGCTGCCACTCACTACAGCAGAAAGCACATCAGGCCTCAGGGGTGATGAGTCCTACTATGGACATTTGTGCCAGGTACCTGTGGGATATTAAAGCGGACAAGTCCCAACAGATGGATTTAGAAATCTGAAGCTCAAGAAAGGTCTGGATTGGAGATTTGGAGATCTGGCATGAAATCACCCAGGAAAAAAGCAAGTGGAATAAGGAGAGCAGAGTACCTTAAGAAGAACTCTAAGAAACTCCAACAGGAAAGGGACAGGGAGTACCCCCTAGAAGGGACTGTGAAGGAAGAGGTAGACCAGGAGGAAAACCAGGAGACAGAGTGTCACAGAGATCTGGGGACTTGAGCATCACAGGCAAGAGGCATGCTAGTGTCGAATGCTGCTGAGACACCAAACGAGGGAAGGGTGGAGAAACTTCCATTGGATTTAACAAGGAGAATTATCAGTGACCTTAACAAGAACAGTTTCACTGAGGTTGTGGGTGGAAGAGGCCAGGTTGCAGCAGGTTGAGGTGTATGTGAAAGGTGAAGAAAAGGAAACCATGAGTATAAACAACTTGTTCAAGAAATTTCACTCTGAAGGAAAAATGAGAAATCGCATAGTAATCACAGAATGTGATGGAGTTGCAGGACGTTTTCTGTTAATCTTTTTAATGTAAACATTGTTAGAGGCTTGAACATGTTTGAGTTAATGGGAAGGAGCCAGTAGAAACATCAAAGAGGAGAGGATATAACAACTCAATGGGCCTTAAGAAAGTAGCAGGGAATGGGATCTGAAGCAGAAGTGCAACAGAAGCGCCTGGCGCAGTGGCTCGTGCCTGTAATCCCAGCACTTTGGGAGGCCGAGGCAGGTGGATCATCTGATGTCAGGAGTTCGAGACTGGCCTGGCCAACATGGTGAAACCCCATCTCTACTAAAAATACAAAAAAATTAGCTCCCTCTCCCTCTCCCTCTCCCTCTCCCTCTCCCCTCTCCCCTCTCCCCTCTCCCCTCTCCCCTCTTTCCACGGTCTCCCTCTGATGCCGAGCCGAAGCTGGACTATACTGCTGCCATCTCAGCTCACTGCAACCTCCCTGCCTGATTCTCCTGCCTCAGCCTGCCGAGTGCCTGCGATTGCAGGCGCGCACCACCCCGCCTGACTGGTTTTCGTATTTTTTTGGTGGAGACGGGGTTTCGCTGTGTTGGCTGGGCTGGTCTCCAGCTCCTAACCGCGAGTGATCAGCCAGCCTCAGCCTCCCGAGGTGCCGGGATTGCAGACAGAGTCTGGTTAACTCAGTGCTCAATGGTGCCCAGGCTGGAGTGCAGTGGCGTGATCTCGGCCCGCTACAACCACCTCCCAGCCGCCTGCCTTGGCCTCCCAAAGTGCCGAGATTGCAGCCTCTGCCCGGCTGCCGCCCCGTCTGGGAAGTGAGGAGCGTCTCCACCTGGCCGCCCATCGTCCGGGATGTGAGGAGCCCCTCTGCCTGGCTGCCCAGTCTGGAAAGTGAGGAGCGTCTCTGCCCGGCCGCCATCCCATCTAGGAAACAAGGAGCGCCTCTTCCCGGCCGCCATCACATCTGGGAAGTGAGGAGCCTCTCTGCCCGGCCGCCCATCGTCTGAGATGTGGGGAGCACCTCTGCCCTGCTGCCCAGTCCGGGATGTGAGGAGCGTCTCTGCCCGGCCGCCCCGTCTGAGAAGTGAGGAGACCCTCTGCCTGGCAACCGCCCCGTCTGAGAAGTGAGGAGCCCCTCCGCCCAGCAGCCACCCCGTCTGGGAAGTGAGGAGCGTCTCCGCCCGGCAGCCACCTCGTCCGGGAGGGAGGTGGGGGGGTCAGCCCCCCACCCGGCCAGCCACCCCGTCCGGGAGGGAGGTGGAGGGATCAGCCCCCCGCCCGGCCAGCCACCCTGTCCGGGAGGTGAGGGGCGCCTCTGCCCGGCCACCCCTAATGGGAAGTGAGGAGCCTCTCTGCCCGGCCAGCCGCTCCGTCCGGGAGGGAGGTGGGGGGGGTCAGCCCCCCGCCCGGCCAGCCAACCCGTCCAGGAGGGAGGTGGGGGGGGGTCAGTCCCCCGCCCGGCCAGCCGCCCCGTCCGGGAGGGAGGTGGGGGGGCCAGCCCCCCGCCCGGCGAGCCGCCCCGTCCGGAAGGGAGGTGGGGGGGTTAGCCCACCGCCCAGCCTGCCGCCCTGTCCAGGAGGGAGGTGGGGGTTCGGCCCCCCGCCTGGCCGGCCACCCGGTCGGAGAGGTGAGGGGCGCCTCTGCCCGGGCGCCCCTACTGGGAAGTGAGGAGCCCCTCTGCCCGGCCAGCCGCTCTGTCCGGGAGGGAGGTGGGGGGGTCAGCCCCCCGCCCGGCCAGCCACCCCGTCCGGAAGGGAGGTGGGGGGGTCAACCCCCCGCCTGGCCAGCCGCCCCGTCCGGGAGGTGAGGGGCACCTCTGCCCGGCCGCCCCTACTGGGAAGTGAGGAGCCCCCCCCCCGCCCGGCCAGCCGCCCCGTCCGGGAGGGAGGTGGGGGGGTCAGCCCCCCGCCAAGCAAGCCGCCCCGTCCGGGAGGTGAGGGGCGCCTCTGCCCGGCCGCCCCTACTGGGAAGTGAGGAGCCCCTCAGCCCGGCCAGCCGCCCCGTCCGGGAGGGAGGTGGGGGGGTCAGCCCACCGCCCAGCCTGCCACCCTGTCCGGGAGGGAGGTGGGGGGGTCAGCCCCCCGCCCAGCCAGCCAACCCGTCCAGGAGGGAGGTGGGGGGGGTCAGTCCCCCGCCCGGCCAGCCGCCCCGTCCGCGGGGGAGGTGGGGGGGCCAGCCCCCCGCCCGGCGAGCCGCCCCGTCCGGAAGGGAGGTGGGGGGGTTAGCCCACCGCCCAGCCTGCCGCCCTGTCCGGGAGGGAGGTGGGGGTTCGGCCCCCCGCCTGGCCGGCCACCCGGTCCGAGAGGTGAGGGGCGCCTCTGCCCGGCCGCCCCTACTGGGAAGTGAGGAGCCCCTCTGCCCGGCCAGCCGCTCTGTCCGGGAGGGAGGTGGGGGGGTCAGCCCCCCGCCCGGCCAGCCACCCCGTCCGGAAGGGAGGTGGGGGGGTCAACCCCCCGCCTGGCCAGCCGCCCCGTCCGGGAGGTGAGGGGCACCTCTGCCCGGCCGCCCCTACTGGGAAGTGAGGAGCCCCCCCCGCCCGGCCAGCCGCCCCGTCCGGGAGGGAGGTGGGGGGGTCAGCCCCCCGCCAAGCAAGCCGCCCCGTCCGGGAGGTGAGGGGCGCCTCTGCCCGGCCGCCCCTACTGGGAAGTGAGGAGCCCCTCAGCCCGGCCAGCCGCCCCGTCCGGGAGGGAGGTGGGGGGGTCAGCCCACCGCCCAGCCTGCCACCCTGTCCGGGAGGGAGGTGGGGGGGTCAGCCCCCCACCCGGCCAGCCAACCCGTCCAGGAGGGAGGTGGGGGGGGTCAGTCCCCCGCCCGGCCAGCCGCCCCGTCCGCGGGGGAGGTGGGGGGGCCAGCCCCCCGCCCGGCGAGCCGCCCCGTCCGGAAGGGAGGTGGGGGGGTTAGCCCACCGCCCAGCCTGCCGCCCTGTCCGGGAGGGAGGTGGGGGTTCGGCCCCCCGCCTGGCCGGCCACCCGGTCCGAGAGGTGAGGGGCGCCTCTGCCCGGCCGCCCCTACTGGGAAGTGAGGAGCCCCTCTGCCCGGCCAGCCGCTCTGTCCGGGAGGGAGGTGGGGGGGTCAGCCCCCCGCCCGGCCAGCCACCCTGTCCGGGAGGGAGGTGGGGGGGTCAACCCCCCGCCTGGCCAGCCGCCCCGTCTGGGAGGTGAGGGGCACCTCTGCCCGGCCGCCCCTACTGGGAAGTGAGGAGCCCCTCAGCCCGGCCAGCCGCCCCGTCCGGGAGGGAGGTGGGGGGGTCAGCCCACCGCCCAGCCTGCCACCCTGTCCGGGAGGGAGGTGGGGGGTCAGCCCCCCGCCTGGCCAGCCGCCCCGTCCGGGAGGGAGGTGGGGGGGTCAGCCCACTGCCCAGCCTGCCGCCCTGTCCGGGAGGGAGGTGGGGGTTCGGCCCCCCGCCTGACCAGCCGCCCCATCCGGGAGGTGAGGGGCGCCTCTGCCCGGCCGCCCCTACTGGGAAGTGAGGAGCCCCTCTGCCCGGCCAGCCGCCCCGACCGGGAGGGAGGTGGGGGGGGGTCAGCCCCCTGCCCGGCCAGCCGCCCCGTCCGGGAGGTGAGGGGCACCTCTGCCCGGCCGCCCCTACTGGGAAGTGAGGAGCCCCTCTGCCCGGCCACCACCCCGGCTTGGAGGTGTACCCAACAGCTCATTGAGAACGGGTCATGATGACAATGGCGGTTTTGTGGAATGGAAAGGGGGGAAAGGTGGGGAAAAGATTGAGAAATCGGATGGTTGCCGTGTCTGTGTAGAAAGAGGTAGACAAGGGAGACTTTTCATTTTGTTCTGTACTAAGAAAAAATTCTTCTGCCTTGGGATCCTGTTGATCTGTGACCCTACCCCCAACCCTGTGCTCTCTGAAACATGTGCTGTATCCACTCAGGGTTGAATGGATTAAGGGCGGTGCAAGATGTGCTTTGTTAAACAGATGCTTGAAGGCAGCATGCTCGTTAAGAGCCATCACCACTCCCTAATCTCAAGTACCCAGGGACACAAACACTGCGGAAGGCCGCAGGGTCCTCTGCCTAGGGAAACCAGAGAACTTTGTTCACTTGCTTATCTGCTGACCTTCCCTCCACTATTGTCCTGTAACCCTACCAAATCCCCCTCTGCGAGAAACACCCAAGAATGATCAATAAAAAAAAATAAAAAAATAAAAGTAACAAGAAATGCTAAAAAAAAAAAAAAAAAAAAAAAAAATTAGCTGGGCATAGTGGTGGGTGCCTGTAATCGCAGCTACTCAGGACCCTGAGGCAGGAGAATCACTTGAACTCGGGAGACGGAGGTTGCAGTGAGCCAAGATCACACCATTGCACTCCAGCCCGGGCAACAAAAGCAAAATTCTGTCTCTAAATAAATAAATAAATAAATGCAAGAGAAACTGTAGAAAGGAGCAAGTCTTCCTTTTCTTCCTTCCACAAGAGGAGGAGGAAAGGGTGAATGTGAATGAAAGCCAGTTTAAAGGTTAGGAATCCAGATGCTGGAGACATACTCATTCTCTCATTCTCATTCTCTCTCCCCGCTGAGTCTCCATTTTACATGCCCACCGGCAATGTACAACAGTGCTGCTTTCTCCAGTATTTACTGTCTTTTGTATTATACCCATCCTAGTGGATGGGAGGTGGTATCTTGTGGTTTTGATTGGCATTTGGAGACCATTCTCTTCTGAGGTCACCTATTTTTCCCTATGAAGAAAGAGTTAGGCTTTTTGCTAAGAGTAAGAGGGGAGGTAGCAATAAACAGTGGAGTGGAGGCCGGGTGTGGTTGCTCACGCCTGTAATCCCAACATTTTGGGAGGCCAAGGCGGGAGGACTGCTTGAGGCTAGGTGTTCAAGACCAGCCTGGGCAACATAGGGAGACCCTGTCTCTACAAAAAATAAAAAATTTAGTTGAATGTGGTGGTGCGCACCTGTGGTCCCAGCTACTTGGGAGTGGGGAGGATCACTTGAGCCTGGGAGTTTGAGGCTGTAGTGAGCTATGATCACATGGCACACTGTGCTCCAGACTGGGTGACATAGTGAGACCCTGTCTCAAAAAAAAAAAAAAGTGGAGTGGAGCAACTGGGGGTAAAATGGTGAAGTCTGAAGCAGTCACCAGGGAGGATAGGAAAGAGCACTGAGCAGAGAAACCTAGCAGGATGGTAAGACCAAGCCCAGAGAAAGCTGGAGACCGTAAGTCTTTAGAGGTACCCATCTGGTCTCCTCTGTGAGCTTTTCTACCCCAGGAAAGAAGTGTGCTTTTGTGTGTGTGTGTGTGTGTGTGTGTGTGTGTGTGTGCTTTAAATGTGATCTAACACATAGTTGACTTATATAATTATTTCATTAACTGATCTCCTCTACTAAGTCTATTCTGGCTAAATTCAGACAACACTCATCATACCCCTCTTGTGCATTCTTCAGCACATACACAACATGTCCTTTTTTTTTTTGAGATGGAGTCTCACTGTGTCGCCCAGGCTGGAGTGCAGTGGCACAATCTTGGCTCACTGCAACCTCTGCCTCCCCGGGTCAGGTAATTCTCGTACCTCAGCCTCCTGAGTAGCTGGGACTACAGGCGCACACCACCACACCCAGCTAATTTTTTGTATTTTTAGTAGAGACGGGGTTTCACCATGTTGGCCAAGCTGGTCTTGAACTCCTGGCCTCGTGTAATCTGTCACCTCAATCTCCCAAAATGCTGGGATTACAGATGTAAGCCACTGTGCCTGGCCAATATGTAATATTTTTAACTTTTTGTAAAACCAGAGAATATTTTGAAATGTGTCCAAATGCCCTGCCTAGATTCTAGACTCTGTGAGGCCCCAGCCTCCTTTCCTATGCATGACTTACTGTTTAATGTAGTACACACAGAAGGAATATCATCATCATAATAAAGGTCTTCACTTTCCTTCACAGTTTCATCTACCCCACAATGACTCCCAGGAAAAGGAGGGTACTGTTTCAGACTTCCCAGCTCCCGTATATTAGGTGGAGCCAAGTTCTTGCTGCAGCATACGGGCACGCTTTAAAATTTTCAAATAATTTTTTAAAAGCTACAAGCTTGACAGCTTTGGGTTTTTATGGCTACTTGTTTTCTGAAGTTCACAGAACTTTATCATTTGGATCACACACTTAAAAAAATCACTTGCAAAAATTCTCTTTAAAGATGAATATGCTTCCTCTTCAAGAGAAACAGACTAGCGGGTAGAAGAAAAAGGACCCGTCTAGAGTATTAATAAATAGACTGATATTCACACAATGGATTAAATGGATTAAAGTCCATCCCACAGATGAACTGTTATATTAATAGAATCCAAATATAGTTACATCCTCGACCCTGAAAGCAGTTTAAACGGGTGAAATTCACCCAGTGCTCACTTGAAATGAGTACTCTAAAGTTTAAAGCACCTATAAACTGCCCTCAGGATTCAATCATTTTTCCATTCCTTCCGGCATTATATACTTTGATGTTTTAATGTTATTAGCCCACAATACACACCAGTTTCAGAAACTCAGTTTTTGTCCTCTAAGGGCTTTTAGTCCTCCCAAAAAAAGAATAGGGCAAAAGCAAGGAAGATCATGAATCTGGTTTTCTAAAAGCATTATTACAAGACTGCTTTATAAAATTGTAATCCCCAGCTGCAGAGTTCCGCAGATGGCTTGAAAGTGTCTTACATGCAAATAAATAAAAACAAAAGGCCACTTATGCGAGCAGAACACAGCGTGCTCGACAGTCACCTTAAACCGAGCAGGTAGGTACTTTATCAGAGGCAGACAAGGGAAACGTCACTTATTTAGAGTTCACCGCATGCCTGGATAAAGGTCTTCACTAACAAAATCCCTGCCTTTGTGGGTTCTGTGTCGGAAAGGGAAACGATAAAGAATACGGTTTGTGACAGCACTACTCTCAGGAGACGAAGGAGAGATGCTAAGATCTTGGAAAGGACAGAGAATAGGAAGAGTCGGAGGGGAGGTCTCCTCTCAGTAAAACGGCACCCTCAGCAGTCAGACTTCAGCTACGAGCAAAATCGAGTCCGTGCACCTCAAAAAAGAGAGGGAGGCAGGGAAAACTTTCCCTCGCCTCTCCCCATCCTTCCCTCCTCCTCGCAGGAGAGCACATTAGCTGAGGTGCTGGCGGGGCCGGGCCGGGGACCCCATCCCTCGCCCCGGACGCAGCGCCCGCAGGGACTGCCCGGGAGCCCGAGCGAGGGAGGCGGGAGGTGCAGGAGTAACGGGGCACACCCGGCCCGGCCTGCGGGAAGGGAAGCAGTGGCAGGGCCGGGGGGGAAGAGGCCTCCGCGAGCTCGACCCCGCGCCCACACGCTACCTGCGAGGTCAGCTGCTGCCGCGCCGTCCCGCGGGACCGCAGGGATCTCCGAAGCTCCGATGGGCGCAGAAGTGCGAGCGAGCGGCGGTGCCCACCGGCAGCGAAGAGGAGGAGCGCCAGGGCGCCGGGCCCGCCGGGTCACGTGGCCCCGGCCGCCTCACGTGACCCGGTGCAGCGCGCGCCCTGGACGCTACCCAGCCGAGCATCCCGCACCGCCCCGGCCCCGGCCCCGGCCGAAACCCTGCTCTTCGGGCCCTAGAACCCGAATTCTTTAGAAGCCGATTGGCCGTCTGAGGCCCGCCCCGAGGCCCTGCCACTGGAGTGTCCCCATGAAATCCGGTGGCTGCTGCCGGGACTTACAGGCTTTTGTCTCTGAGGAACGAGGAACGCGCGAGGCACGGGCTCCTGCTCTGCTCGCCGAGATGGCTTGGCTGTGGGGAGGGTCGGCCTACCACCCCAGAGACCTAGGACGGAAAAGCGACCGAGAAACTTGGCTCCCTGCCCACTCTGGGGCGCATCTGGCCCCGGGGCACCACCCAGGTGGTGCTGCCTGGGACGAAAGGCGGCGGAGCTGGGACTAGTTTGTTTTTACTGGAGACGCGCCTCCCTCCCTCCCCGCCCCTCCCTCCCTCCCCGCCCCTCACTTCCTGATTGAAAGTACCTGAGGCAGGCCAGGGACTAGGGAAGGTGGCAGCTGGACAAAGGTATGAAGGAAGGACGAGATGAGGCACAGGTCCTGGTATTGGAAAGAGGCAGAGGTACCTCGGAAGCATGCCATAGAGGTTAGACGGGACCTAAGAGGGCATCTGGTCCAACCGGATTCGTGTTACCAGCGAGTAAACTGAGGCCAGGAGAGGGACTGCTACGAGCTGCTCCAGCCTATCACCTATAAAGACTACAGTCCCTTTGTGAAATACCATACAGCTCTCGGAGAACTCCCAGTTGGCGCTGCAGGATAAAATCCAAACTTGTTGGCATAGCATTCCAGCCACTTTTTCACTTACCTTTCCCATTTGAGCTCCTAGGAATAAACAGAAAAACATTTCATTTTCTAAATATCATCAGATAACTTCACTTTTGGTAACTTGAATTATTAAAAAAGTCCTACCGTCCCTCATCTCTTGCCACTTCCCCAACATTACTCGAGGCTCTGGCTACAAATAATTTGTTTTCCTTGACTACTCAACTTTCTTTGGATTATTTACTTTTTCTCTAAGTTTCTTTACTCCTTTTTGCTTTGTTCATTCTTTTGTCTGTATCTGAAATGTCCTGAATCACCACCTCCCCCACTTAAAGAAAACCAGGGCCAATGATTAAAAAAAAAAAAAAAAGGTATTAAGAAACTAATGCAATAAGAGAATTGAGCTTAGTTCTGTATCTATTCTGAGGTCTCGCTCCTGTTGCACTAGTTCCTGAATAAAATGTTTTTACCACTTCAACTACTGTTTGGCTCTGGTTTTTTTCAACAGCCTCCAAAGTACACATCAGTTTCCTACTCATCTTTCAAAATCCAGGTCAAATACCGCCTACTCTTGTCTTCCCAGCATCCTCTTCCCTGATTTTTTAGCAATTGAAGTTCATCCAGTGTCAGCTGCAACTTCTTCCCTGATTTCCAGAATACTATATATATTCTGATACACCTCACACTGCCCAGAAATAGACTGCGCACTTCCTGTAAAAGGTGAATTGTCTATTGCTGTCTTCTCCCTTAGATTATAAACTCTTTGAAACAGGATTCTTCTGGGTTTAGAACAGTGCCTGGCATGTGATAGACCCTTAATACTCACTGAATGAAGTGGCTTGCCCAAAGTAGTGGCAGTTGAGTGAATTTACTAGAAGAGGCCTATTTTGCTCAAAGAAACTGAAATCAGTTTCTTTTGGTTGCAACCCGATCAAAAGAACTTGTGTAAACGTGTCTGAGAGAAAAACGAGGGCATGGGGTGTGAGTAATCAAATATGTCCTGAGCCCTCACTGCTTATGTGTCAGATGCCATACTTAGAGCATCTTGGAGGATTAAAAGCTGAATGAGACATGGTTGCTGATCAGGAATGTGTAGTCTGGTTCATTATTCCAGTACAGGGTGAAAAGTATTATGATACAAGGTGCTAAGTGAACACAAACCAGGGACCACAAATCAGGGAGTCAGGGAGAAACTTCATGAGACAGTCAATTGGACAGGAAGTAGATAAGAAGAAAGAAAAAGACATTCCAGGAGAGAGCAATGTGTTCAAAAGTAGTGACACATGAAACAGTACTATTTGTTTAGGAAAAAACAAACAGGTAGGTGCAGTGGCTCACGCCTGTAATCCCAGGCCAAGGCAGGCAAATCACTTGAGGTCAAGAGTTCAAGACCAGCCTGGCCAACTTTGGAAAACCCTGTCTCTACTAGAAATACAAAAATTAGCCAGCTGTGGTGGCACGTGCCTGTAATCCCAGCTACTTGAGAGGCTGAGGCACAAAAATCACTTGAACCCAGGAGGCAGACGTTGTAGTGAGCCAAGATCGCATCACTGCATTCCAGCCTGGGTGACAGAGTGAGACTCTGTCTCAAAAAAACAAAAACAAGTAACCCTATATTGATGCCTTGATGACTTCATTCACATCTAGGATAAAGGAAACCAAATTAGGTTAATTTTAACGTACTTGAAAGAATGACATATTTACTGGTATTGGTGTTATTTATTGTATTGAATAACTTTCTATCAGGCACATCATAGGCTCTGCATCTAAAATTGGCCTAGGCCAGGCACAGTGGCTCACGCCTATAATCCCAGTGCTTTGGGAGGCCAAGGTAGGTGGATTGCTTGAGCCCAGGAGTTCAAGACCAGCCTGGACAACATAGCAAGACGCTGTCCCTATAAATAAATAAGAATAAAACTGGCTTGGACTAACACGAGGTGATTTTTTACCTTTTTTTCCAGCCTCAAAAGCTTTCTATGATTATTATCTAAAAATACCAAAATTACTTGTTCCAAAGAAGATGATTTTTTTTATTTTTTGAGACAGCGTCTTGCTCTGTTGCTCAAGCTGTACTGCAGTGGCATGATCATAACTCACTGCAGCTTCAACCTCCATGGGCTCAAGTGATCTTCCCACCTCAGCACCTCAGCCTCCTGAGTGGCTAGGACCACAGGTGAGGGCCATCAGGCTGGGCTAATTTATATTTTCTGTGGAGACGGGGTTTGCCATGTTGGCCAGCCTGGTCTCGAACTCCTGAGCTCAAGCAGTTTGCCTACCTCAGTCTCTCAAAGTGCCAAGATTACAGGTGTGAGCCACCATGCCTGGCCCCAAAGAAGATCATTTTAGAGCACTCCAAACCTTTCCTATAGAGCAAAATAATTCAATTATTGGTAGTACTTTAAGACAGAAACTGGGCTTAACCTCCAGCATATGAAAAGGGAGAACCACTCCACTTAATGCTAACACATGATTATGTTGGGAAAAGTACCTGTCAAGAACCTAACAAAATATCATAAGGTTTGTCCGGACATGGTGGCTCACGCCTGTAATCCCAGCACTTTGGGAGGCCAAGGCAGGTAGATTACTTGAGGTCAGGAGTTTGAAACCAGCCTGGCCAATCTGGTGAAACCCTGTCTCTACTAAAAATACAAAAGTTAGCTGGGTGTGGTGGTGGGCACCTGTAATCCCAGCTACTCAGGAGGCTGAGGTGGGAGAATCACTTGAACCCGGGAAGCAGAGGTTGCAGTGAGTCAAGATCATGCCACTGCACTCCAGCCTGGGCAACAGAGTAAGAGTCCGTCTCAAAAATAAAATTAAAATAAAAATAAAAAATGAATAAAATTGCTTCTTTGTCCTTTGGCAGGCAAAATAGCTTTTTTATTTTTTTATTTCTATTTTTTGACACAGGGTCTCGCCCTGTCACCCAGGCTGGAGTGCAGTGTCATGATCTCAGCTCACTGCAGTCTCCACCTCCTGGACTTAAGCGACCTTCCCACCTCAGCCTCCCGAGTAGCTAGGACTACAGATGCATACCACCATACCTGGCTACTTCTGTTTATTGTTTGTAGACACAGGATCTCACTATTTTGTCCAGGCTGGTCTTGAACTCCTGAACCCAAGGGATCCTCCCACCTCAGCATCCCAAAGTGCTGGGATTACAGGTATGAGCCACTGTACCCAGCCCAAGAGAGCTTCTTAATTATGGAATTTCTTCACTGTCCATGTCAGCTGATGGTGAAATGTTTATTTTTTATTCATTAGCAGTAGTCCTTGTTCCACCTGCATTTAGCTGCGGTAGCACCATGGCTTATTAGGAGGTCACCAACTTCTGGTGGGAGATACGCAGTCTCTAGTCTTCTGAGACATAGAAGTTCTGACTGCAATTGACTATGAAGCAGGACTGGTTCTCTGAATGTTAACATGCATCTTGAAGACTTCTTAGAGTGACCCTGGGATGATGATGGAGGTAGTAAGAATATTCTCAGATGGGGCTTGACTCACTCATTTGGAATATTAAAGGTGAAGTTACCTGGGACAAACTCAGTGGCTTTATGAGGAAACAATCAGAGAAATACATAATGGCGGACAAGAACCTTTCTAGCCTTGGTTTCCTCAAAAAGTTAAATTTAGGGGGAAGGCCAGGCACGGTGGCTCACACCTGTAATCATAACACTTTGGGAGGCCAAGGCAGGCAGATCACTTGAGGTCAGGAGTTCGAAACTAGGCTGGCCAACATGGTGAAACTCCATCTCTACTAAAAATATTTTAAAACGTTAGCCCAGCGTGGTGGCAGGCACCTGTAATCCCAGCTACTTGGGAGGCTCAGTCAGGAGAATCACTTGAACCCAGAGGCGAAGGTTGCAGTGAGCTGAGATCGCGCCATTGCACTCAACCCTGGGCAACATGAGCAAAACTCCATATCAAAAAAAAATTAAAATTGAAAAATTAAGGGGTTAAAAAAAAGAGGGGGACTGTTCTAGATTGAAAGAGACTACAGAAACATGAAATTCAAATGCAGTGCATGAACCTTAGGTAGAATCCTGGTTCCAATTTTATTTTTTAAGAGATGGGGGTCTCACTCTGTCACCCAGCCTGGAGTGCAGTGGCACCATCACAGCCCACTGCAGCCTCAAACTCCTGGGCTCAAAAGATCCTCTGGCCTTGGCCTCCTAAAATGTTGGGATTACAGGTGTGAGTCACCACGCCCAGCCCCTTAGTTCCAATTTTTTTAAGCTATAAATAATATTTTGTAAAGAATCAGAAATTTAATATGGACTGGATATTAGATAGTATTAGGAGATTACTGGGTTTTTTAGATGTGGTAATAGTAATATTAAGAATATCCTGGCTGGGCATGGTGGCTTATGCCTGTAATCCCAGCCCTTTGGGAGGCTAAGGCAGGAGGATTGCCTGAGCCCAGGAGTCTGAGACTAGCCTGGGCAACATGACAAAACCCCATCTCTACCAAAAATTAGCCAGGCAAGATGGCACACAGCTGTGATCCCAGCTACTCGGGAGGCTGTGGTGGGAGGATTGCTTGAGTCCAGGAGGTCAAGGCTGCAGTGAGCTATGATTGCACCACTGCACTCCAGTCTGGGCAACAGAGCAAGACCTTGTCTCAAAAAACAAAACAAAACAAAACAAAAAACAAAGAAAGAATGTCCCTATTTTTATGAGATGTGTACCAGAATAATTAAGGACAGAGTGTAATGAGGTCTGCAAATGGTTCACACAAAAAATTAATACTGTATATATCCATGTCCATAAAGAAAGAGAAAATATGGCAAAATGTTTGCAATTGTTAAATCGAGGAGCTATTCTTTATACTCTTATTTAAACTTTGAATTTTTTTTTTTTTTTTTTGATATGGCGTCTCGCTCTCTTGCCCAGGTTGGACTGCAGTGGCGTGATCTCAGCTTACTGCAACCTCCACCTCCGAGGTTCAAGTGACTCTTGTGCCTCAGCCTCCCCAGTAGCTAGGATTACAGGTGTGCACCATCACGTCTGGCTAATTTTTGTATTTTTAGTAGAGATGGGGTTTCACCATGTGTGATCCACCCACTTTGACCTCCCAAAGTGCTGGGATTATAGATGAGAGCCACCACGTCCAGCTAAACTTTGAAATTTTCATAGCAAAATATTGTAAGATGGGATGAGATGTGCCCTTTATATTTCAAACTAAGAAAGCAGGATATTTCAGTAATTTATTTATTCGTAAAGCTCTTTTGAATGCCTGCCATGTGCTAGGCACTGTAATAAGGTCTGGGTGTACCTTGGTGATTAAAACAGTAATGTTTTCTTTTATAAATGTTATGCTGCATTACCCAATCTCTCCTTTAAGACTGAAGGATTTATTCCCCCAGCTTTTGGGAAGCTTGTATGCTGACAGCCTTCTTCAGTGACTGTCTTGCTAAAGAAAGCTGCCTTATTCAAGGTCCAGTCACCTTCTAGGGGCAGCCTGCAACAAATGACTAGTCAACGTTGGAATGTTAAGACCTGATCCACGGTGGTTCATGCCTGTAATCCCAGCACTTCGGGAGGCCAAAGCTGGTGATCACTTGAGTCCAAGAGTTCGAGACCAGCCTGGCCAACATGGTGAAACCCCATCTCTACTAAAAATATGAAAAATTAGCTGGGTGTGGTGGCTGGTGCCTGTAATCCCAGCTACTCGGGAGGCTGAGGCAGGAGAATCGCTTGAACCCAGGAGGCAGAGGTTGCAGTGAGCCAAGACTGCACCACTGCACTCCAGCCTGGGCCACAGAGCAAGATTCCATCTCAAAAAAAAAAAAAAGAGAAGAAAAAAAATACCTGTCCCTTTCACCTCCTCAGGGAACATCTCTGAAGAATCATCCAGCTTTAGAACTCCCCACGGAGTTGGCTGAGGGCTGGTTGTGACTACACTGCAGCCCACTTTCTCTTTCTGCCAGTTTTGCTTCCATCCTTTTCCTCCACAGGTCCCAAGAGCATCTTCCATTGAAAAGGCATTAAATAACCAAGTGGAATGACTCAGCCAGTTGATGTCAGCCAGCTTTTTCATCAGCCACCCTAGTCCTGGCACAATGGATTCATAGAGGAGACATGGAAGCAAAGGAGGCTATCCATGGGCCCAACCGCATGATGTCCCACTTACCGTTGTTAATCTAGCTACTGTCACAGCCAAATAATCACCCTGACACCGACAGAAACTGTTGCTGAAACTCAGTACAACAATATCCCTTGAAGATACCAACCAGCCACTTGATGGCAAGTTGACCCTATTGAACTCTTTCCATAATGAAAGCAGCAGCCATTCATTTTCACAGGAATAGGCAGGTATTCTGTGTATGGGTTTGCCTTTCCTGCCTGCAGTCTCATCAAACATGACCATCCAAGGGCTTATGCTGTATTTAATCCACCAAGGTGGCATTCCACATATCATTGCAGCAGACCAAGGGACCAGCTTTACAACAAAGGACATATAGCAGTGGTCACATGACCATGGAATCCAGTGGACCTATCATATGGCACACCACCCAAGCCACTGGCCTCATAAGCAATGGAACAGCCTGTTGAAAGCTTGGCTAAAGTGCCAGCTTGGAAATGATACCCTGTGAGGATAAAGCTTGGAATGCTTTTACACTGTTGGTGGGAGTGTAAATTAGTTCAACCACTGTGGAAGACAGTGTGGTGATTCCTCAAAGATCTAGAACCAGAAATACCATTTGACCCAGCAATCCCATTACTGGATATATACCCAAAAGATTATAAATCATTCTACTGTAAAGACACATGCACACGTATGTTTACTGCAGCACTATTTACAATAGCAAGGACTTGGAACCAACCCAAATGTCCATCAGTGATAGATTGGATAAAGAAAATGTGGCACATACACACCATGGAATACTATGCAGCCATAAAAAAGCATGGGATCATGTCCTTTGCAGGGTCATGGATGAAACTGGAAGCCATCATTCTCAGCAAACTAGCACAGGAACAGAAAACCAAATATCACAGTTCTCACTCATAAGTGGGAGTCGAACAATGAGAACACATGGACACAGGGAGGGGAACATCACACACCAGGGCCTGTCGGGGGGTGGGGGGCAAGGGGAGGGAGAGCATTAGGACAAATACCTAATACATGTGGGGCTTAAAACCTAGATGACAGGTTGATGGGTGCAGCAAACCACCATGGCACATGTTTACCTATGTCACAAACCTGCACATTCTGCACATGTATTCCAGAACTTAAAATTAAAAAAAAATTTTTTTAAAAAGCACTACCCTCCAGGATGCAGTAATGCCTGAAGTCAGTCACCATTATATAGTGCTGTATCCCCAAGAGAATACCTGGGAGATGAATCCATGGTGTGGGAGCAGCAGTGTCCCCACTTGCTATCAGTCCCAGTGACCCACTTAAAGAATTTATGTTTTCATCCTCACAAATGTAGCCCACAGGGTCGAAGGTCTTGGTTTCCCACAGGGAAACATTTCCACCAGGGAACACAGCAAGAGTCTTCATTGAACTTTAAGCTACCTCATCATGCAGGCACTTTGGGCCTTTCATGCCAAGGGCCAGCAGGCAAGGAAAGGATCCCGGTTGGGGTGATTGACTCTTATCATCAAGAGGCAGTCCAGCTGTTGTTACACAATGGAGGCAGGAGGCATATGTTTGATACCCAGATCATTGACTTGGACATCTATTAGTACCAGCTTGGCCAATTTTGATGGCAAATGGACAAGTGCAGCAGCTACACCCTGAGAAGGTACGGCAAATGGGACAGAATGCCTCAGTTTTGAGAGTCTGAGTCACCTCACTAGAAAAGTCACCTAAACCTTCACAGGGACTTGTCGATGGTGAGGAGAATCTAGAATTCACAGCAGAGGGGTGGGGGGATGAATATCAGCTATAGCCTCAAGACCAGCTGCAGCGGCAGGGAGGCTGTAGTTCATCCTACCAACCCTCCTTTTACAAGTCATCCCCAGGAAGAGAGGCCCACCAGTGTCCCAAAGGAGCCACTCCCAGAATTCTTGTAAAGAAAGTAGATCTGAGTGACACTTGCTGTATTAGGCTGTTCTCACATTGCTATAAAGAAATATCTGAGACTCGGTAATTTATAAAGAAAAGAGGTTTTGTTGGTTCATGGTTCTGCAGGCTTTACAGGAAGCATAGCGCTGTTTTTCTGTTATGGTGGAAGGTGAAGGGGAAACAGGCAAGTCACATGGTGAAAGCAGGAGCAAGTGAAGGGAATGGGGTAGATGCCACACACTTTTAAAACTGCCAGATCTCACGTGAACTCAGAGTGAGAGCTCACTTATCACCAAGACGATGGCGCAAGCCATTCATGAAGGACCCACCGCACCTTCCCCCGTGATCCCAACACCTCTCACCAGGCTCCACCTTCCAACATTGGGGATTACATTTCAACCTGAGATTTGGGTGGGGACAAATATCCCTATGCTATCACGTGCTGTGGACTGCCTTGCCTGGGTTATAGCTGTCATCCCTCTGGGGATGGCTTCAGCTGAAGAGAGCTGCCTCAGCGTAAGGCCTGTGCCGAACAGCTAGTGTACGGCGACTGAGTGATGCCCAATCCTATTTCCTTTTGTTCAATGGGTGTTGATTAGAGTGCCCCCTCATAAACTTCCTATGTGCTAATCTCCATCTCGCAGTTGGCTTCCGGGGAACATCTTATCTGTGACAGTCTCTCCAGTGTAGATTACAGTTTGCAGAAGACAGCAAACAAGCAAAGTAGATTTGTGATTTGTACACTGAAGGAAATGAACAAGATGCAATGATAGCAGATAACAGGGAGGTGTACCTGGAAGAGGTGACACTTAAGCCAAGAACTATAAACAGATAGATGTCAGCCATTGTGAAAAGCAGGTAGGAGAGTGTGTCCCAGAAAGAGAAACAGTTCTGATAAAAGCCAATCGCAAAGAGTCAGGCATGTTTAAGTACCACCCAGAGCTTTGTAATCTTTTTAAAAGTTTTTCTGTGGCCAGGCACGGTGGCTCACACCTGTAATTCCAGCGCCTTGGGAGGCCAAGGCGAGTAGATCACCTGAGGTCAGGAGTTTGAGACCAACATGGCAAAACCCTGTCTCTACTAAAAATATAAAAATTAGCCGGGCATGGTGGCGCATGCCTGTAATTCCAGCTACTCAGAAGTCTGAGGCACGAGAATCGCCTGAACCTGGGAGGTGGAGGTTGGAGTGAGCCGAGATCACGCAACTGCACTCCAGTGGTGCGATCACATCTCACTGCTGCTTTGACCTCCCCAGATTCAGGTGATCTCCCACCTCAGCCTCCCAAGTAACTGGGACTACAGGCATATGCCACCATGCCCCACTAGTTTTTTTGTAGAGACGGTTTCACCATATTGTCCAGGTTGGTCTCAAACTTCTGGGCTCAAGCAATCCATCCACCCTGGCCTCCCAAAGTGCTAGGATTACAGATGTGAGCCACCATGCATAGCCTAAAGGATTTTATTTCAAATGCAATGGAAAGCCTTCAAAGGGTTTTAAGACAAGAGAGTAACATGCTATGATTTACATTTTTAAAAAATTCTGTCTGGATACAGTGTGGAAAACAGATTGGATGGGGGGAACCAATAAGAAAGTTATTTGCAGGGTAGGGTGTGGTGGTTCACACCTGTAATCCCAGCACTTTGGGAGGCCTAGGTGGGTGGATCACAAGGTCAGGAGATCGAGACCATCCTGGCCAACATGGTGAAACCCTGTCTCTACTAAAAATACAAAAATCAGCCAGGCGTGGTTGTGCGTGCCTATAGTCCCAGCTATTCAGGAGGCTGAGGCAGGAGGCTCACTAGAATCCAGGAGGTGGAGGTTGCAGTGAGCCAAGATTGTGCCACTGCACTCCAGCCTGGGCAACAGAGCAGGACTCCATCTCGAAAAAGAAATAGAAATTAAAATAAAATAAAAATGTTATTGCAGTATCAAGGAAAGATGCCTACCCAAAGTCTGTCCCTTCACACTAAACCATAGTCCAAATGCCCAAGACCTTGGAATTCTATGCCCAGACAACTCCAACTCACTTCCAAGATTTGCATGGGCCTCTTCCCTAGGTCCTTCTCCTCAACAGCAGACTCCACACACCTAGAGCCATGGGGTGGCCTGTCTGTTTGTGAGGAATGTGGACAGAGTTTGGAAGAGAAGTATCCACAAGCATGTGGGTGAAGCCCCTTGCAGTGCCAGATGAAGCCAAGATTGGAATGGAGGGGGATGAGGTGAGGGGAAAGGGGCCAGGGTGGTAATTGTGGGGAAAAGCAAGAGAGATCAGATTGTTACTGTGTCTGTGTAGAAAGAATTAGACATAGGAGACTCCATTTTGTTCTGTACTAAGACAAATTTTTCTGCCTTGAGATTCTGTTAATCTATGACCTTACTCCCAACCGCGTGCTCTCTGAAACATGTGCTGTGTCCACTCAGGGTTAAATGGATTAAGGGCAGTGCAAGATGTGCTTTGTTAAACAGATGCTTGAAGGCAGCATGCTCGTTAAGAGTCATCACCACTCCCTAATCTCAAGTACCCAGGGACACAAACACTGCAGAAGGCCGCAGGGACCTCTGCCTAGGAAAGCCAGGTATTGTCCAAGGTTTTTCTCCCCATGTGATAGTCTGAAATATGGCCTCGTGGGAAGGGAAAGACCTGACCGTCCCCCAGCCCGACACCCGTAAAGGGTCTGTGCTGAGGAGGATTAGTATAAGAGGAAGGCATGCCTCTTGCAGTTGAGACAAGAGGAAGGCATCTGTCTCCTGCCCGTCCCTGGGCAATGGAATGTCTCGGTATAAAACCCGATGTACGTTCCATCTACTGAGATAGGGAAAAACCACCTTAAGGCTGGAGGTGGGACAAGCGGGCAGCAATACTGCTTTGTAAAGCATTGAGATGTTTATGTGTATGCATATCTAAAAGCACAGCACTTAATCCTTTACCTTGTCTATGATGCAAAGACCTTTGTTCACGTGTTTGTCTGCTGACCCTCTCCCCACAATTGTCTTGTGACCCTGACACATCCCCCTCTCGGAGAAACACCCACGAATGATCAATAAATACTAAGGGAACTCAGAGGCTGGCGGGATCCTCCATATGCTGAATGCTGGTCCCCTTATTTCTTTCTCTATACTTTGTGTCTTTTTCTTTTCCAAGTCTCTCATTCCACCTTACGAGAAACACCCGCAGGTGTGGAGGGGCAACCCACACCTTCAGTAATCACTCCCTACACTGCCAAGTTCCAATATGGAACCCCTAGGATTTCTAAATTCAAGGTATGGCCATCCAAGTCACTAAAAAGCTGTATCTGTCAAGATAGGAGGATAGGCTGGGTGTGGTAACTCACACATGTAATTCCGATGCTTTGGGAGGCTGAGGCTGGAGGATCATTTGAGCCCAGGAGTTTAAGACCAGCCTGAGTTACATAACGAGACCCCCATCTCTAAGAGAATAAAAAAAATAATTAGCCAGGTGTAGTGGTGCATGCCTGTAGTCCCAGCTACTCAGGAGGCTGAGGCAAGAAGATTGCTTGAGCCTGGGAAGTTGAGGCTGCAGTGAACTGTGATTGTGCCACTGCACTCCAACCTGATGGATGACAGAATGAGACTGTGTCTTAAAAAAAAAAAAAAAAAAGGAGGGTAGAACATATTTTATTTAACAAGTTATTTGCTTGATTTCTGACTTAAAAATTTTTAGACATATGGTATCCCCCATTTGTAATTTTGCACTGGGTGCTACAGATGTTCAGGATAGCCCCGAAAGTCACGTTATCTATAAAGAAACAACAAGAGACCGAAAGCTGGTTTCTTATTTCAAACAGTAGATAATGCACAGAGGGTAATGCAGTATCTTCAAAATGAAGGGGAAAATTTCTGTCGGTTTAGAATTCCCTGTCTAGTTAAACTGGTATTCAAAAGTGAGGATAAAATAAAGACATTATCAAACCAAGACTAAGACAATTTCCCACTCACAGACCCTTGCTGAAAGAAGTCCTGAAAGATGTAGTTTATTTATTTATTTTGAGACAGAGTCTTGCTCTGTCACCCAGGCTGGAGTGCAGTGGCGCAGTCTTGGCTTACTGCAACCTCCGCCTCCTGGGTTCAAGCAATTCTTCTGCCTCAGCCTCCAGAGTAGCTGCGACTAGGTATGCTCCACCGTGCCTGGCTAATTTTTTCGTATTTTTAGTACGGACGGGGTTTCACCATGTTGGCCAGGCTGGTCTCGAACTCCTGACCTCAAGTGATCTGCCCACCTCGGCCTCCCAAAGTGCTAGGATTATAGGCATGAGCTACCGCGCCTGGCCAGGATGTAGTTTAGAAAGAGGAAAAATAAACCCAGCAGAAAGGATCAGTATGTGAGGCTTAATGATGAGCAAAGAAATGACTGATTTTTAGAGGATAAGCACAGAGTGGAACTAGACTAGTACCTAGCAATCAAGTGAAAGGTGAGAGGCAAGATTCACAGTTAAAACAGTCTAAGATCTTTATGATGTAAGGTATACAATTTAAACTTTTTCAGCTATAACTTTTTAGTTTTTTTTATCTCAGAAAAAAATATGGAATGCTTCACGAATTTTTTGTTTTTTTGTGTGTGGAGATGACGGGGTCTCACTGTGTTCACCAGACTGGTCTTGAACTGCTGGCCTCAAGCAATCCTTCTGCCTTGGCCTCCCAAAGTGCTAGGACTACAGATGTGAGCCACCTTACTGGGTCCCAGCTATAAATTTTAATATTTTTAAAGTAACTATGTTAAGCAAATATGCAAAAAGAGAGAAAAAAAGTGAATAGTTAGGATGAAAGACCCCCTCCCCCAAAAAAGCAAAATAAGTTTAGTTGTTAGTACATATAAAATAGTCCTCATTCCAATATGAGAAAAGGCACTAATTTTTTTTTAAGACGGAGCCTTGCTCTGTCGCCCAGGCTGGAGTGCAGTGGCACAATCTCGGCTCACTGCAAGCTCTGCCTCCCAGGTTCACACCATTCTCCTGCCTCAGCCTCCCGAGTAGCTGGGACTACAGGCGCCCGCCACCATGCCCGGCTAATTTTTTGCACTTTTAGTAGAGACGGGGGTTCACCATGTTAGCCAGGATGGTCTTGATCTCCTGACCTCGTGATCTGCCCGCCTCGGACTCCCAAAGTGCTGGGATTACAGGTGTGAGCCACCGCACCCAGCCTACTAATTTATTTTTTGTAAAACTCCTCTAACCCAAACCACTGGCTATAAAATACCTCCTCTGCCATAATTGTCCCCCAAATACAAGTTATTTTTCATCTGTGAAGGAAGCTTTATGAGAGCTATTGCACTTTATTCTTATAAAACTCCATGAAAGATAGACATTAAAATGTTTGCAGAAATCTCATAAACTTGGCTTTTAAATGAATGAGTCAGTCATCAACAGCTATTTGCACAAAACTTTACTCTTTTCTCTGAGCAATACAAAGAAAACAGGACAGTCCCTCCCATGAAGGAGCTTAAAATCTGATTTGGCAGACGCAAGCTGTATAAACTCACCTGGAAATAAAACCTGGGATAGAAGACAGCAAATAGTAAAAGGCTGCAATTGGTATAACCCTTACATATCTTGGAAGGCTTTGACTCAATACATGAAATTTGAGCTTTAAGAGAGGTAGAATTTCGTTAGAGAAAACTGGGGACTGGCATAAGCATAAAGCACTAAAACAGCGAAAGGTGTTAGAGCCAAGACAGAAGATATTTTCAAAAAAGAAGGGTAGCTGGGTGTGGTGGCACATTTCTGTAGTCCTGTAACCGCCCAGTGGTTTCATTTTCCTTGCTGCCCAGATAGAGCTGATTTATCCAGACAGGGGAGTCATGATACAGAGTTTAACTCACACAGAGCTGGCTGACAGGAGACCAGAGTTTTATTATTACTCAAATCAGTCTCTTCAAAGATTTAGAGACTAGGGTTTTTCAAAGACAGTTTGGTGGGTACAGGGCCAGTGAGTCGGGAGTGCTGATTGGTTGGATCAGAGATGAAATCACAGGGAGTCAAAGCTGTCCTGAGCTGAATTGGTTTCTGGGTGGGGCCCACAGGACTGGTTGATGAGTCCAGGTGGACCCATTGTTCATCAGAAATGCAAAAACCCAGGCCGGGCGCGGTCACTCACGCCTGTAATCCCAGCACTTTGGGAGGCCGATGTGGGTGGATCACAAGGTCAGGAGATCGTGACCATCCTGGCCAACATGGTGAAACCCCGTTTCTACTGAAAATAAAAAAAAAAAAAATAGCCGGGCATGGCGACGTGCACCTGTAGACCCAGCTACTCAGGAGGCTGAGACAGGAGAATGGCGTGAACCCGGGAGGCGGAGCTTGCAGTGAGCTGAGATCATGCCACTGCACTCCAGCCTGGGCGACAAAGCGAGACTCCGTCTCAAAAAAAAAAAAAAGGCAAAAACCTGAAAAGACATCTCAAAAGGCCAGTCCTAGATTCTACAATAGTGATGTTATCTGCAAGAATAATTGAGGAAGTTGCTAATCTTGTGGCCTCCACAATAATGGTTGGTAATATTTTAGCTAAGCCTGTATCTTAATAGAATCCAGGCCCCTCCCATCCTCCTAACTTGACCTTCCATTAGGTTTACAAGGGCAGTTTAGTTTTGGGGGAGGGCTATTATGGTTTAAACTATAAACTAAATTTGCCCCAAAGTTACCTTGGCCCACATCCAGGAATGAGTGAAGACAGCCAGCCTGTGAGACTGGAAGCAACATGGAGTCAGCCATGTCAGATTTCTTTTACTGTTGTAATTTTGCAAAGGCAGTTTCAGCCCGAGCTACTCAGGAGGCTGAGGCTTCACTTGAGTCCAGGAATTAGGGCTGTAGTGCACTATCATGGTGGCTGTGAATAGCTGCTGTACTCCAGCCTGGGCAATGTAGCAGACCCAGTTTTTAATTTAAAAAAAAAAAAAAAAAAAGGACATATCCTAATCTGTCATGGGATTAGAGTTAAAAAAAAAAGGGGGGGGTAATCATTATGTGAAATACTGAGAGAAATCATTTAATGAATCATGATATGGACTGAAGTAAACACAAGGATGAAATAATTGAAAATACTGTTTTCAATATGACACCAACTTCAATATTTTATCTCATTTCCCTTCTTGTATACGCCATTAAAATTTTCAAAAAATGTAGCAAATATAAATACAAGATGTTGACTTTCTGTGAGTTACATATATGAATAGCTTACAGTTTTACTGCTTCTACATACAACTTTATTTCCTAGACTTTCTCTAGCTTAAAAAAATCCTGCAGACAAGATCACCATTATATTGCTTGTGTTTTAAGTTCAGGGCTGTAGGCTTCTGGTTTGTAATACTGAGAGAAACGCTATTAATAGTATTCCTAAAGGCATAAAGCTTTCCTCCAAACCATGACTCTCGGACCAAGGCTCCTTTCATTTTGTGGCCCTGCCATCTTCAACAAGTGGTTTCCAGGGTCTTTGCAGAAGGGGAAAGAACAAGGAGGACCACCGTGGGAGAGCTGCGTGTGAGCTTAGCCTGGAAGTAGCATGCTTCTCTTCCTTTTGTTACAGTAGGTAGTAGGCAGACATGAGCAGGGCAGGAAAGCACCCCCCTACCACAACCAGGAATGTCAGGAAACCATCAGGTAATGGTCAGGCGGTTGTTAACTGTCTCTCTAAAATAATAATTGGTTGCAGCCAGCGCCAGAGAAAGGCAGGCTCTCAATAAATAGAAAACACCCGAAACTGGTGATCAGCAGCTTCCTGGTAAGATCTCAGGAGTCGGGTGAGTGGGCTCAAGCATGAAAACTAAGGCAAAATGGCAGAGTTTAACCAGTATATGACCTTCCTCTAGAACACTCAACTGGTAAGGGAAAAACGCCTCGAGTGAGCATGTGCACAGCTTCAGTAAACACACTGCACATGCGGCTCCTCCCAAGTGCTGGCAGGCCAGTGCGAATGCAGACAGCCCACCCCAAAGGAAGAACTGGGAGAAGAGATGTTACCCGCTGGAAGCATGCCAGTGTATAAAGCCCCGAGTCAAAGGTCAAACTGTACACTTGAATCTTTCACGTTACCTGCTTGGCCCTCTTCCAAGTGTACTTTTTTAAAATTCCTGCTCTAAAACTTTTTAAAGACTTTCACTCCTGCTCTAAAACTTGCCTCAGTCTCTCCCTCTGCCTTATGCCCCTCAGTCAAGTTCTTTCTTCTGAGGTGGCAAGAATTGAGGCTGCTGCAGACCTGTACAGATTCACTGCTGCTAACACTTTCACATTCCACTGATCAGGACTCAGTTGCATGGCCACAGCTAACTTAAGTGAAGATGGAAAATGTGGTTTAACTGTTTGCTCAGGAAGAAAAAGAAACAGTTTAGTAAACAGTTGGCCAGTCTCTGCCATACATACGTTTTTCCCATTTAATCCTAACAACCCTATAAGATATGTGCAGTAACTTATCCCACTTTATGGATGAGGAAATTGAAATCTTTTTTACGTGTACAAATTTATGAGGTACACGTGAAATTTAGTTACATGTATATAATGTGGACTAATCAAGTCTCTTTTTTTTGTTTTGCATTTTTTTTGTTTGTTTTTTCTTTTTTTTGAGACAGGGTCTTGCTCATGGCTCACTGCAGCCTTGACCTCCCAGGCTTCAGCAATCCTCCTATCTCAGCTTCCCTGGTAGCTAGGACTATAAGTGCATGCCACTGTGCCTGGCTAATTTTTTTATTTTTTGTAAAGACGGAGTTTCACCATGTTACATAGGCTGGTCTCTAACTCCTAAGCTCAAACCATCTGCCCACCTGGGTCTCCCAAAGTGCTGAGATTACAGGTGTTAGCCACCATGCCTGGAAAGAAACTGAAATTTTGATAGGCTGAGTACCATACCTAATACCTCACAGCTAATAAATGGCAGAACTCAAACTCAAACCTAGGCAGTCCAACTCCAGAAACCATATTCTTTAAAAAGCTACTGTAACATGACTGATATTCCTTTTACTGAAGAAGAATATTTAAGCCTTTTTTAGTTGTAAGAGGGGTATGATAATTATGGAACTTTAAGTAAATACAAACCCATCATTTTGGAGAAGATGATACTGAGATTTAGAGGCGGAATGTTCTACTGAAGGTTAAATCATTGCTGCCTATGTACCATACGATGTAAAGTAACATTTTTTAAAGAGAATGCAATCTTGGCCGAGCGCAGTGGGCCTGTAATCCCAGCACTTTGAGAGGCCGAGGTGGGCGGATCACTTGAGGTCAGGAGTTCAAGACCAGCCTGGCCAATATGGTGAAACCCCGTCTCTACTAAAAATACAAAAATTAGGCCAGGCACGGTGGCTCACACCTGTAATCCCAGCACTTTGGGAGGTCAAGGCGGGTGGATCACCTGAGGTCAGGAGTTCGAGACCAGCCTGGCCAATGTGGAGAAACCCCGTCTCTACTAAAAATACAAAAAAAAAAATTAGCCAGGTGTGGTGGCACATGCCTGTCATCCCGGCTACTTGGGAGGCTGAGGCAGGAGAATCACTTGAACCTGGGAGGCGGAGGTTGCACTGAGCCAAGATCATGCCATTGCACTCCAGCCTGGGCAACAAGAGTGAAACTCCGTCTCAAAAAAAAAAAATTAGCCAGGCATGGTGGTGGGCGCCTGTAATCCCAGCTACTTGGGAGGCTGAGACAGGAAACTCACTTGAAACCAGGAGGTAGAGGCTTCAGTGAGCCGAGATCACACCACTGCACTCCAGCCTGGGGGACAGAGCAAGACTCTGTCTCAAAAATAAAAATAAAAAAAAGAAAATACAATCTTCACAACTTAATAACTTATGTTATTCTTTCTAAAAATTAATTTCCTAAACCATGTAGTTTAATGTGATTTAATGTAGTTAAATACTAGCATTAAAACTTGTTTCTTGAAGGGCGCAGTGGCTCACACCTGTAATCCCAGCATTTTGGGAGGCTGAGGAGGGCAGATCGCCTGAAGTCAGGAGTTCGAGACCAGCCTGGCTAACATGGCGAAACCCCATCTCTAGTTAAAATACAAAAATTAGCTGGGTTTGGTGGTGCATGCCTGTAATTCCAGCTACTCGGGAGGCTGAGGCACGAGAATTGCTTGAGCCCGGGAGATGGAGGTTGTAGTGAGCCGATATCGCACCACTGCACTCCACCCTGGGCTACAGAGACTCTGTCAAAAAACAAGAAAAGAAAAGAAAAGCAGAAACTTGTTTCTTGATGAAGTTTGTTTTCCTGGGATCACACACAGATCTCCCACGGTGGTCCTCCTTGTTCTTTCTCCTTCTGCAAAGACCCTGGAAACCGCTTGTTGAAGATGGCGGGGCCACAGAATGAAAGGAGCCTTGGTCCCTGAGTCACGGCTTGGAGGAAAGCTTTATGGCGTTTAGGAACACTATTGTTTGTTGGTCCTGAAGAGGAAGTACTTCACAGAGCAAGCCTGCCACCATGTGGCGCGGGCCCAAACCTAGCATCAGTTAAAGGTTCATTCTCATTTACTTTGTTGCCTCTGGTTCACTTACTAACCAATCTAGATTTAATGCTGTCTAATAAGAAATTAATACCCAGGTGTATTCTATAGGTTTAAGTAGTTTTTAATTTCAAGATACATTTCTTCAATTCTGAAATTATTGCAATATTTCCAAACTGGCTACAGGAGTGACCACAACATTTATAATATGATCCAGGCACATTCACAAGAGGACTACTTCAGTGCATCACAAACATGGAAACAAACTCAGCAATTTGTAGGATTTATCTCAGTTCACTCAAAAGTTGGTCAATGAGCCAGATTAGAAGGCAGAATTCCAGCCAGGTGTGGTGGGTCATGCCTGTAATCACAGTGCTTTGGGAAGGTGAGGTGGGAGGATTGCTTGAGCCCAGGAATTTGAGACCAGCCTGGGCAACAGGGTGAGACCTTGTCTCTATAAAAAATAAAAAAATAAGAGGCAGAATTCCTTGGAATGGAAACAGGTAGTGTGAAGGACTGCCAAAAATGGATGAAAAACCCTCATGGAAGGAGAGTCAGAACTTAACAGTTTCCTAGAGTTTTAACACCGTATAAGCTCACTATGTTCTAGCATGCCAGGCTGACGTTTCCCAGAACTCTCTCTACATTTGTCAAGACAGGAATGACATCGGAAGTTGTTTGCAAGACTATAGGTCTAGCAGGTGGCTAAGAGGAAGTCTGGTATTGCTGCTGCATCTATTTTTATGTGTTTATTCATTTATTTTTTAAGACGGAGTCTCACTCTGTTGCCCAGCCAGGAGTGCAGTGGCGCAATCTCAGCTCACTGCAACCTCCACCTCCTGGGTTCAAGCAATTCTCCCACCTCAGCCTCCTGACCACCTCCCAGGTTCAAGCAATTCTCCTGCCTCACCCTCCCGAGTAGCTGAGATTACAGGTGCGTGCCACCACACCCGACTAATTTTGTATTTGTAATAGAGGGGTTTTACCATGTTGGCCAGGTTGGTGTCGAACTCTTGGCCTCAAGAGATCTGCCCACCTCAGCCTCCCAAAGAGCTGGGATTACAGGCATAAGCCACTGTTCCTGGCCTTGGTATAGCTGCTGCTTCTAACACTTGCTTCTAATGATTGGTGGGTGGAGGCAGCAGTACTCATTCTGATACAGTTATTAAATGTTCCTTTTTTTCTTTGGTCCTATTACTACTTCTTTCTTTTTCTACCACTGCAAACTCTGAAATATCTATTATATTACACATAAAATGTCAACTATAACTCACCTGATTTCACTGTAGAAAGCAATTAAAAGGGAAAAATTGTATTTACTTGAGGGTGAAAAAAAAAACCCACATCATCCTTTTCTTTATGTTCCTTTTTTACACTGATATGTAAACTTGTTATTTCCACCTAACTAAATTGATTCATTTAATCCAGTGACTGTGGTTAAATTGAAAAAAGGTTTGAAAAGAGGGGGTGTCTATGGAAACCCAAACTTCACACTCCACCTTTTTCACTACCTTCTCACCTCCCCAGCTTCCACATTTTTGCAAGCATGGGTATATATGTCCCAAGGCTGTGGTTCCCGGGGGCCAAAAGTATATGAATAAGCCTATATTATGTAAACCTTTCATCTTTTAGGACATGCTGTGCCTTCCATTTAGAGCATTTATCATCTCCATTCTGATCACCATGTAACCAGATATGATGGGCCCAGTGATAGTTTCCCTAGAAGCCTCATCACTCCTTGTTCTAGAAAGGTCAGGTGCAGATGGCCTGACTCAGCCCAGCTCTAGAGACTGGGACACATCTCTGGTCCTTGTTCATTCTTCTCTTTGGCCTATGTGTTACAAATCAGCCTTCCTTATCATTGAAGTAGTATGTGTGGGCTTAGGAAAGAGCTCACCATATGGTCTAATCTAAACTAGCTCAGCAGGATTCTATAGTGGGATCTGAGGTTTTAGTGAAATTAAATGTGCTATTTAGTTGAATATTGTCTAGATTCCCTATTTAAAGGAAAAATGGCTCCTTTCCATATAAAATAAATGTATTGTTTCTGTAAGAAATTTCTTACATTCTTTTCTCTAATCATCTCTTTGCAATATGTGATGGATATTGCTTTTTTTTTTTTTTAAGAGGCAAGATCTTGCTTGCATGATCATAGCTCATGGTGGCCTCTACCTCCTGGGCTCAAGTGATCCTCCCACCTCAGCCTAGCTGAAACTACAGCCTACCTGGGGCAACAGGTGTGTGCCACCATGCCTGACTAATTAAAAAAAAATTGTTTTTGTAGAGACAGGGTCTCACTATGTTGCCCAGGCTGGTCTCAAACTCCTGGCTTCAAGCAATTCTCCTGTCTTGGCTTCCCAGAGTGCTGGGATTACAGGTGTGAGTCACTGTGCCTGGCCAAGTTATTGCTAAATATTAACTGAATTACAATTGATAAAAAATAATATCCCATTTATGTTCTAAAATATTCCAGACTAAAACATAGCATCCTTAAATATTATTTGCTATTGTATACTAACCTTTACCTATGCAGCCAGATTTCACAAATCTTACAATATAAATTTTCCCCAAGTCTTCTCCATGAATTATATTCCTTTGTCTATGAGGAAAAACAAATGGCAACTGCTGTTTCTTTGTATGTGCTCATAATTGAATTTAAGGGGTCCTCAAACTTATAAAGGATATCTGCCAAGAACCTACAGAAAATATTACATTTAATGGTAAAACATTAGAAACATCACCACTGAAGTGATGTATGGATTTTTACAAAATATGGTCACAAATTCTTTGGCACCCCACCCATTGAGAGGTGGCATCTTTGTACCCTCCCTTTGAATTCGGGTAGACTTAACAATTTGCTTGCAACCAATAAAATGCAGAATAAGTGGTACACACTGAGAAGTGTGGCTTCTCAGGCTGGGTCAGAAAAGGTGACACAGCTTCCTACTTGTTCACTGGAACACTTGGTCTCAGATCCCTGAGCCTCCACATAAGTGGTCTGACTACCCTGAGAATGCCATGTTGGAAAGAGGCCAACTAACATGTAGAGGCCATCTGTAAGCACTCCAGTTGATAGTCTCACTGAGCCACCAGCTGACAGCAGCATCAACTGTCAGCCATGTGAGTGAGCCATTCTGGACATCCAGCCTAGGTGAACCGTCAGGTGACTTCATCCCCAGCTGACATCTGACTGCAGCTGCTTGAGATACCCTAAGTGAGAACAATGTGATCTAGCCCTTCTTGAAATCCTGACCCTCAAAATCATAAGCAAAACAAAATAATTGTTTTAAGCCACTAAGTTTTGAGGTAATTTGCTTCACAGCAATAGTAACAAAAACAGACAAGGATTAGGAAAGTATGCCCTCTGTCACTGCTGTTATTTAATATTCAACTAGAACTTATGGACCAATAAGTAAATGAAATGGGAGGCCTAATGTTGGAAGGAATTAAACACGACCATCGTTTGCAGACAATATGATTGTCTCCATAGACAAGTCAAGAGAATCCACTAAAAAAACAATTAGAACAAAGAAGAGTTCAGTATAAGTTTAATTTAAGAAAGACATATAAAAATTAATAATTAGAAAATGTATTTAGACAAAAGCGCCATTACCAATAACAGTAAAAACCCTAAAATACTTAGTAATAAAGTTTAGAAATACATAAAGCCTATATGGAGAAAATGTCTAAAGTTCACTAAAGGGCAGAATTTCTAGGAATAATATCATAGAAGACATTGGGCAATTTCTTCCATAGATAATGATTATAAAAACTGGACAAATTTCTTAAAAACAACTATTTGTTGGTGTTTTTGTTAGATGACTCTTGAGAAGGGTTTACTCTTGAATGACGGATACTGCATCAGGTAAAAACTAAGAGTTTGTGACCCCTAAGCAGGGGGTCACTCCCCAACACCCTCCAGCTCTAGTGGCAGAAAACCACAGCCATACCAGCTTGAGGTGTCAGAGAATAAAGTTTAAGGCAGCAGACAACTGGATATTCAAGGGGGAAATCCTGTAAAAATGAGAGCCAGAGCCACAGAAGGACTGAATCGAAAAGCTGAGTATAAGCTCCGCTCAAATCCCTGCCTGCCTGCTAAACTGCTGAGACACACAAGAGACCCCAGGCAGCCCAGTGAAAAAGCAAGCAGAGACTAGAGAGGCATCTACCCTTGTGAGACAGAACTGCTCCTGGTGAGGTTTGTGAGTTTGCTGCACTGTTGACTTAACATGCACAAAGCTCAGGTCTTGCGGAAAGCAAAAACCTTATTGGCTTGAGGTGCCATTGGGCAGAACTTGGGGCTGGCAGAGCAACTGGATATTTAGGAAGAAAGCAAGGGAGCTGTACAGTAGGTAAGCTTCAAAACCTGAATATAAATTCTTTCCAAATCTGTGGCTGACCCTAAACTACACAGGCTCAGGAAAGACTCCCAGGCACTAGGCCAAAAAAGAAGCAACTGGATCCTGAGAAAATTGTGCAGAACAATACATCAACTACTATAAATTGCTGGGGACAGATTTTTCAGTTTAAATGCAGGCAGGTTAACTGCCTACTAGAACAATATGGCAACAACCCCCAGAAGAACAAAACAGAATCTTGAGTGGGTATAACATTACTACAATGTCCAGTGTTTTTTATTTTTTGTTTTTTTGTTGTTTTTTTTTTTGAGACGGAGTCTCGCTCTGTCGCCCAGGCTGGTGTGCAGTGGTGTGACCTCGGCTCACTGCAAGCTCCGCCTCCTGGGTTCACGGCATTCTCCTGCCTCAGTCTCCCAAGTAGCTGGGACTACAGGTGCCCGGCTAATTTTTTGTATTTTTTTAGTAGAGACGGGGTTTTACCATGTTAGCCAGGATGGTCTTGATCTCCTGACCTCATGATTCACCCGCCTCGGCCTTCCCAAAGTGCTGGGATTACAGGCATGAGCCACTGCACCCAGCCTACAATGTCCAGTTTTAAACCAAAAATTACTAGACATGCAAAGAATCAGCAAAGTGTTACTACTCTCAGGAAAAACAAAATCAGTCCATAGCAACTGAATCATAGTGGGCCCAAATGTTGGATTCAACAGACAAAGACTTCAGATCAGCTATTGTAAATATGTTCAAGAGTTAGTAAGGCATGTGTTTAAAGAACATAAGGAAAGTATGGCATTACTGAGTGAACATGTAGGAAATATTAATAGAGAAATGAAAATTCTAAAAATGAATCAAGTAGAAATTCTCAAGCTGAAAAGTATAATAGCTGAAAGTTCCATGAAGAATACAAAGGAAGACTTGCATAAATGGAAAGGCAACACATATTTCTAGATGAGAAGTCTCAATTGTGTAATGATGTCAATTCTCCACAAATCAATCTATTAAAAGCTACCCCAATTAGAATTCCAACATTATTTTTCCACCAAAGTGTTTAATGAAATTTGAAAACATGATCTTAATGTTCATATGAAAAAGAGAGTACAGACTGGGTGTGGTGGCTCACGCCTGTAATCCCAGCACTTTGGGAGGCCAAGGCGGAGGAGGATCACCTAAGGTCAGGAGCTTGAGACCAGCCTGGCCAACATGGCAAAACTCCATCTCTACTAAAAATACAAAAATTAGCTCAGTGTGATGGCGTGCACCTGTAATCCCAGCTACTAGGGAGGCTAAGGCAGGAGAATCACTTGAACCCGGGAGGTGGAGCTTGCAGTGAGCCGAGATTGTGCCACTGCACTCCAGCCTGGGCAACAGAGTGAGACTCTGTCTCAAAAAAAAAAAAAAAAAAAAAAAAAGTACATTAAAATGACCACAAGATTTTGTAGGTAAAATGTAGAGGGCAGGAGACTTTTCCTATCAAATACAATAACATTAAAGATATTCATTAAACTAATGTGATATTAGCAAAAGATCCACAAATAGAATTGTGGAATGGAATATAGAAGGCAGAAACATCCAAACCCACACATACATATAAATATATGAATTTAGTGTACAATAACAGCGATACTTCAAGCCAGAAAAAAAGATAGCTCATTTAATAAATAATGCTTATTAAATTCATCTAAGTTGTTTGTTATATCGGCATAAAGTTTTCTATAATATCCTCCTTGTCAGCTTTTCTCCAGCTTTACTGAGGTATAAACTGCACATGATTAATGTATACAATTTGGTGAGTTTGGACATATATATCCACTCATGTTACCATAACCACAATCCAGGTAATAAATATATCCATCACTTCATCACCTCCAAAAGTTTCCTTGTGTCCCTTTATGTTTTTTGTTTTTCTGTGGTAAGAACACTAAATTTGAGATCCACCCTTTTAACACAATCCTAAGTATGCAGTATCTTATTGTTAACTATAGGCAATATGTGTACAGCAGATATGTGGACTTACTCAGCTTGAATAAATGTAACTTTATACTTTTAAAGTACTTCCCATGTCCCTCTCCCCCGATCCTCTGGTAACCACTATTCTGTTGTCTACTTCTACACCTTCAACTATTTTCGATGTCTCACATAAGGGGAATGATGTAGTATTTGTTCTTCCGTGACAGACTTACTTCACTTAGTATAATGTTTTCCAAGTCCATTCACGTTGTCACAAATGATAGGGTTTCCTTCTTTTTTTTTTTTTTTAGATGGAGTCTTGCTCTGTCACCCAAGCTGGAGTGTCTCAGCCTCCCAAGTAGCTGGGATTATAGGCATGTGCCACCATGCCTGGCTAATTTTTGTGCTTTTAGGAGAGACGGGGTTTCACCATATTAGGCTGGTCTCAAACTCCTGACCTCAGGTGATCCACCAGCCTCGACCTCCCAAAGTGCTGGGATTACAAGCATAAGCCACCATGCCCAGCCCTGGGTTTTCTTCTTTTTTAAAGCTGAATATGCCAAGTGCAGTGGCTCGCGCTTGTAATCCCAGCACTTTGGGAGGCCGAGGTGGGCAGATCACGAGGTTAAGAGTTCGAGACCAGCCTGGCCAACACAGTGAAACACTGTCTCTACCAAAAATGCAAAAATTAGCCAGATGTGGTAGCACGTGCCTATAATCCCAGCTACTCAGGAGGCTGAGGCCAGAAAATCACTTGAACCCAGGAGAACAAAAATGAGCCCTTGGACATTTAAAATATAACAGCAGAAGTAAATATTGTGATGGAAGGACTGGAAGATAATGTTGAAGAAATCCAGAAAGTAGAGTGAAAAGGCAAAGGTGTAAGAAAGGAAAGAAAATATTTTTAAAATTAGAGACTAAGCAGAATGCAACAATCAAATAATAGGAGTTCCAGAAAAAGAGAACATTAAAAATGGAGTGGAGGCCAGGTGTGATGGCTCACATCTATAATCCCAGCACTTTGGGAGGCCAAGGATGGTGGATCACCTGAGGTCAAAAGTTCGAGACCAGCCTGGGCAACATGGTGAAACCCCAACTGTACTAAAAATACAAAAATTAGCCCCGTGTGGTGGAGCATACCTGTAGTCCCAGCTACTCAGGATGCTGAGGCAGGAGAATTGCTTGAACCCAGGAGGCAGAGGTTGCAGTGAGTTTGATCATGCCACTGTACACCAGCCTGGGTGACAGAGCAAAAAAGCTATTACTGATTAAGCACATTATACATTATATCTACATTAATTTATTTACTCCTCCCAACACCTCTGAGAGGTAATTTTTTTGTCCCCATTTATAGATGTGGAAACTGAGGCTACATAAGATTAAGTGCCTTGCCTCAGACTAGTCTTGTTGTTTTTGTTTTTTTAATAAATAGACACAGAGTCTTGCTAAGTCACCAGGATTGGTCTCAAACTTCTGGCCTTAAGCGATCCTCCTGCCTCAGGCTCCCAAAGTGCTGAGACTATAGACATAAGTCACCACACCAACCAGCTTAGTTTCTTTCTCTTCACTTCTAAATATTACATCATTTTGTCAACAACTACTTTTATATATGTGAAAAGGGATCAATACAAAAGCTAAGAAAGAAGCAAGCACAACTCTATTTTTATTTATTTATTTATTTATTTATTTATTTTGAGATGTAGTCTTGCTCTGTTGCCTAGGCTGGAGTACAGTGGCACGATCTCAGGTCACTGCAACCCCCGCCTCCCGGGTTCAAGTGATTCTCCTACCTCAGCCTCCTGAGTAGCTGGGATTACAGGCGCCTGCCACCACGCCCAACTAATTTTTGTATTTTTAGTACAGTTGGGGTTTCACTATGTTGCCCAAGCTGGTCTCGAACACCTGACCTCAAGTGATCCGCCCACTTGGCCTCCTAAAGTGCTGGGATTACAGGTGTGAGCCACTACACCTAGCCAGCACAACTCTTTCTAGAAGGGAAGAATGACATTGCCACTATTGGATGAAGACTCCCAGGAGAAGACGATGAGGTGAAGAGAGTCTCTGGGTCAGAGTCTGAATTTCACTCCCCTGGGAGCCTTACAAGAGCCGCTTCTGGGGAGGACCGTGGACAAAGCCATATCTTAGGAAGGATAGGCCTCAGCATATTGGGGGCAATATTGACAGACCTTTAGTGCAGGCCCAGCTCTATCGTCCAGCAGGAATATGGCCGTGGGAATGAACTACTGTGCGCGATCTACTTCAAGACACAGCTCCAGTCTCATGAGTGAGCAAATCAGAATACGTCTTGTGGGTTGAAGGGAGAATCCTTAGCTGGTCGTGGCTGTAGGGCCTGGATCCTGTGCTGATGAAGTTTCTCCCTTCCCCTTCATGCAAAATAAATACTTTGCTCATTGATGCACAGGGTAATGGTAAGTCATCTGGGAAATACAGCCAAGTCACAAGCACTAATCTTAGTTTCTAACTATGAAGTGACCTTCCAACCTCCTTCCTAATCAAGTTAGGTTTTTTTGGTTTATTTTTCTTTTTCCTGCCAACTAAAAATATCCAGTTCAGGAAATGTGGCTGATTGAATAGCAGCTGCCATGGAGGACCTACTTTGGATATTGAAACAACCTTGGAAGAAGATCAGAAACTCACTCCCATCAGCTCCTGTTTTGAGGCAGGCCTGGAGCTCATCACCCAGATTAGTCTTGGCCTCCACATTGTCCTTCCTGTATATTTTTAGGAGAAAGTATCTGGCCACTGTTTCTTTTTCCTCTCAATGCTAGGAAACTTCCTGTAATATTGGAAAAGTAGAAGTTGAAGCAGCTTCAGTGCAAAACTAACATTCTCTGGATCTTTCTCACGCTGTTCGGAAAGTAGATCACCCACTGTTATTTCCTTTTCCTGGCTTTTTTTTTTTCCTAAGAGACAAAGAGATGCATTGCCACGATACTATTTCTGTTCAGAGGGGGAGAGAGAGCAAAAAGAGACAGGCAGAAACATTTTCCCCAGCGTTGCCACATTCTTCACTCAGTTATAAAGAAACGCATTGCCAATAAAATAGAAAACAGAAATAGCAGGAAAATTCTGAAAGATGAGCTGTGCTGTAAATGTAAAACACAAGCCACTTAACGCATAATCATTCAAAGTACAGTTTGTAATGAAAATAAAGACATTTCAAAAGATCCCATAATCTGCTTACATTACATTCTGTATCTAATTGTTATAGTATGTTTTATTCCTCTTATACAAGAAAAAATGTTGACCTCCCTCATTCATATGGCATGCAGATGCATTTGAGCAGGGTTTTCTGGGTTTAATAATGTGATAGACTGGCTGGGCACTCATGCCTGTAATCCCAACCCTTTGAGAGGCTGGCAGGCAGATCACTTGAGGCCAGGAGTTCGAGACTGGCCTGGCCAACATGGTGAAACACTATCTCTACTAAAAATGCAAAAATTAGCTGGGCGTGGTGGCGCATGCCTATAGTTCCAGCTACCCGGGAGGCTGAGGCAGGAGGCTGAGCTTGGGAGGCAGGAGACTGAGTTTGGGAGGCAGAGGGCTGCAGTGAGCCGAGATCATGCCACTGCACTCCAGTCTGGGTGACAGAGTGAGACTCCATCTCAAAAAAATATATATATATTATAGAATATTAGAGCTTTAGACATTAGCTAGTGCAAACTTCTTGCTTTATAGATTAGAAAATTGAGGCTTAGAAAGTCTAAGTAATGGCCAAGCACAGTGGCAAATGTCTGTAATCCCAGCCCTCTGGGAGGCCAAGGCAGGAGGATTGTTTGAAGCCAGGAGTTCAAGACCAGGCTGAGCAAAACAGACAGACCCCCCCCCCAATCTCTACAAAACAAAAATTTAAATTAGCCAGGTGTGGTGGCATGTGCCTGTAGCCCTAGCCCTAGCTACTTGGGAGGCTGAGGCAGGAGGACTGTTTGAGCCCAGGAATTTGAGCCTGCAGTGAGCTATGATTGCACCACTGTACTCCAGCCTGGGCAACAGAGCCCGACCCTATATCTAATTAATAATAACGAAAAGATTAAATAACTTAACCCAGGCAACACAGATGGAAAGTAGCAGAGCTGGGGGCTAGAATCCAGATCTAAATCTTCAGCCTGCATTCTTCCTAATTTATGTGGAGCCTCACACTGTCTTGCCCTGTCCCATGTGCAAGACAGCAGCCGAGAATGACTACTGCAGCATTCCTTCTGATTTCCTAATTTCTGACTTGAATATGCTACACCAGTAACAAACCTATGAGCACCCAAGACACAACCACACGCATGTGCACACACAGAGATGCACACACATACTGTTAACAGATACTGAGACAAAGATCTTGGAAGACAGCATTGTCTTCTGAAAAGAGAATCTTCTGCTATGGAATGTCTGGGAAGGAAGTGTGACAGACGTTTTCGCTCACCCAACACCTTTCCCACTTTCTTCTTGCTACAAGTAGCATAATTTTATTCAGATAGCATGGAGTGGGGGCAGACGGGGTGGGGGCGATGCGCTCAGAGAAGGTAGACCCAGCCTGGCCAAGCCAAGTAATTTTATTCTCCTGGTCAGGAAGATGTATGGAGAAATTGGCTGGTAGGCTTTAGGAAAACATTTCATTTTTTATTACACAAATGCACACACATGCACACAAGCAGCCAAAAACACTTATACCTTTCCCTTTCTTCCTGCCTTTTTTTTTCTTTGAGATGGAGTTTTGCTTTTGTTGCCCAGGCTGGAGAGCAATGGTGCAATCTTGGCTCACTGCAACCTCTGCCTCCCGGGTTCAAATAATTCTCCTGCCTTAGCCTCCCAAGTAGCTGGGATTACCGGTGTATACCACCATGGCCAGGTGATTTTTTTGTATTTTCACTAGAGACGTGGTTTCGCCATGTTGGCCAGGCTGGTCTCGAACTCCTGACCTCAAGTGATCCACTCACTTTGGCCTCCCAAAGTGTTGGGATTACAGGCCTGAGCCATTGCACCTGGCCTCTTCCTGCCTTTCAATTCAGTTTTATGAGAATAAGATATTTGATGTTGCTCCCCAACATTGCTGGGGAGTCATCACACCTAAGTTGACAGTGCTAAAGCAGAAACACGGAAAGAGACCGGCTCTTTGATGACACTTGAGCTGCGAAACTGACCTGGAATGACCTCCTTCCAGATGTATTGTCATGAGAGAGAATAAGACAATCTCATTGTTTCAGCCACTTGCAGTGGGTGTTTTATAACTTGCAGCTGAAAGCATAGTTACCTCTCTGAGCCTCAGTTTTTTCCTTTAGAAAATGGCGATAACACTACTTACCCAGCAGGTCGTAGGAGGAAATGGTATAATACAATGCCTAACATAAAGGAACTCAGTAAATGGTAGCTAGTCATATCATAATCATGATAACCCTAATAGCAAAATCCTCAGTGGTGGGAATGTTTTCTCCACTCCGCCAGTGTCATGGCATCGGGTTGCTTCTCCCTACAGTGGTGGTCTGGAGACAGTTTGCCCCGCTGCCACCTCTTCTCCAAGTGCTGAGGAGCTCAGGCATGGGAGCTTTGGGCCTGGGAGCTTTGGGCCGGGGAGGTAGGGAGTCCAGTCTGTAAAGGAAAATAATAAAAATGAAAAGCAAGCATGTAAAATCATAATGACATATTGAATAATCTTAGCAAGCCACAAAGTGTTCTTTATTTTTTATTTATTTTTTGGGGGGGGACGGAGTCTCTCTCTGTTGCCCAGGCTGGAATGCAGTGGCGTGATCTCAGCTCACTGCAACCTCCCCCTCCCGGGTTCAAGCAATTCTCGTGCCTCAGCCTCCTTAGTAACTGGGATTACAGGTGCCTACCACTGCACCTAGCTAATTTTTTGTATTTTTAGTAGAGACGGGGTTTCACCATGTTGGCCAGGCTGGTCTCGAACTCCTGACCTCGTGATCCGCCCGCCTCAGCCTCCCAAAGTGCTGGGATTACAAGCATGAGCCACCGCGCCCAGCCAAATGTTCATTTCTTATGTCCCAGAAGTCCCAACTCTGGCAATCTAGCCCATAGAAATAATCCAAATGAAGAGAGAAATTTTACTCACCAAATCTTTAATTCAGATTTTTTTGCAGCCTTTAGAAGTAAATAATAATATATCCCCTTGATATAATTATGAAGCCAACACAGTAATGTTTATTAGAAACTATGTAGGGGTGGCCCGGCGCGGTGGCTCACGCCTGTAATCCCACCACTTTGGGAGGCCGAGGCGGGTGGATCACTAGGTCAGGAGATCGAGACCATCCTGGCTAACACGGTGAAACCCCGTCTCTACTAAAAATACAAAAATTAGCCAGGCGCGGTGGTGGGCACCTGTAGTCCCAGCTGCTGGGGAGGCTGAGGCAGGAGAATGGTGTGAACCCAGGAGGTGGAGCTTGCAGTGAGCCGAGATCACGCCACTGCACTCCAGCCTGGGCACAGAGCGAGACTCTGTCTCAAAAAAAAAAAAAATAGAGTTAATAAATATATCTGTGTGTTATAGATATAAATAAAATGTCTTTGCAATCATTATCTACTGTGTCCTATAACTAATTAAGATCTTCACCCATAAAAATCCCAACCCTATTATGAATTTGGAGTTCTTTCTGGTGGTGGACTCACACTTTTTCATGCAAGCTCCTTTGCCCCCTATGCAACCACTGCCCACATTGGCAAGGCAGTGTTGTGCTCCAGGGCAGACCATAGTTCACAGGCGGAAGCAGGTGCCATGTAGGAATGAGACCACATGTACCATGAAGCAATGGAGCTCACTGATTCAGAGGCAAGATGCTGGCCCCTCTGGCTGTCACCATGGATGACTGCTGATTTAAGGTCTCTCTTGGTCATCCCACCTGGCACCACCACTTCTGGTCCCTTCTCTTCAGTTTCCTCTGCCCAGCTATGTCCTCCTCTACTGATAAGCCCTGAAACAGAGCAAGTTGCCTCTTTTTTAATGTAACAAATATTTTACAATATTCATTTGTAAAGTCTAGAAATAAAAATAATACACAATAGCATCTACCTAGCCACACAATCTTGAAAAACAATCAGTATAATGCTGTAACTATAATGTAAGAAATAAATGAAGGTATTTATTTATTTATTTATTTTTAGAGACAGAGTCTTGCTCTATAGCCCAGGCTGAAGTGCAGTGGTGCAAGTGGTGCAGCCTCGAACTCCTGGGCTCAAATGATCCTCCTGCCTCAGCCTTCTGAGTAGCTGGGACTATGGGTGTGCACCACTATGCCTAGCTAATTTTTAACTTTTTTGTAGAGACTGGGTCTTGCTATGTTGCCCAGGCTGGTCTTGAACTCCTTGTTGAGGATCAGTGGGAGATGAAAGGGAGGAGAGACAGCGAGGAGCCCTTGGAACTACCCACCTTCCCTACCCACCAGCAAGTCCCCAGTGAGTGATGTCCGGTATGGGGCTGGGCGGGGCAAGTGATCCTCCTGCCTCAGCCTCCCAGAGTGCTTAAATTACAGATGTGAGCCACTCTGCCCAACGGAAGGTAATTTGTAATAAAATAATATATGTTCCCATACATAAGTGCTCAGGACAATCACATTAATGAAGTTGTCACGTTTTTGCATCTAAATATAGAATCCACATGAGCACCACGGCAGTGGATCGCTGTTTTGGTGCATCTTATCAGCAACTTAAATGCCACGCTGTTATTCAAAGCGCTGCTGTCAGTGATGTGATTTTCCAAAATAATGAGCAGCTCTTGGAAAAGCTCCAAACAAAACAAAGTGCAAACTTCCCTCAATGCACACAGTAGTTGTGTTTCTGGAAAGTGTAGTGTATATGAAAACCACATGAAAATAGTCTGCGTTTACATATGAAACAAAATTAGGTTCTAGGATCAGATAGTTTTTATTTTATTTTATTTTATTTTTGAGACGAAATCTCCCTCTGTTTCCCAGCCTGGAGTGCAGTGGCACAATCTCGGCTCACCACAACCTCTGCCTCCCAGGTTCAAGTGAATCTCCTGCCTCAGCCTCCCAAGTAGCTGGGACTACAGGCACGCTCCACTATGCCCGGCTAATTTTTGTATTTTTAGTAGAGACGGGGTTTCACTATATTGGCCAGGCTGGTCTTGAACTCCTGACCACGTGATCCGCCCGCCTTGGCCTCCCAAAGTGCTGGGATTATAGGCTTGAGCCACCACGCCCGGGCCAGATAGTTTTTAAATGGTGTTTTTTTTCTTTAAACTACTACATAAATGTTTGGGACATTCAAAAGTGAAATTCAAATTTAAGAAACATTTTTTTCTTGCACAAAATATTCTTGGGTGTTATAGGATGTCTAGCATCTCTAGTCCCCATTCACTGAACGTCAGGCACATGCTCTAATCAAACTCTCCAAGAGTGGTCATTGAGAACTACTCTTTCCTGTATATGAGTAGACCTTGTACTCTCTGTCCACTTTTCTCCACATCTGGGGAAAGCTGAATCATGGGCATAAGTACCTGTAAACAGTCACTGATACACATGTTACACCTGTAGCAACCACCCCAAATTCAGATATGTAGCTTAGGGCCCCATGGGTTGCCTAATACATGATGGTCATAGAGGGAGGAAATTTCTCGGAGAATTTCATTCAACCTTCAGCATGATTGGAGCATTGGTTCTCACCACAATAATCACAAAGGTAACTTGTACCCCACCCAGCCCCGTCTTGTACATCACTCACTGGGGACTTGGTGGTGGGTAGGAAAGGTGGATGGTTCCTAGGGTTCCTGGCTGTCTCTCCTCCCCTTTGTCTCCCACTGATCCTCAACACAGCTCATGGTTGAGAACTTCTGATTGAGAGATTTATACAAGAAATTGCGTTCCTCAAAGTAAGTGATTATTGAGGGGAAAAAAAAAGGAAAACCATGAAAAAACCCCAATGCACCCTACTTGCTTATATGTGCATAGAATATCTCTGGAAAAATGTCTAAGAAACCGATGGTGTGAGCTGTTTCCCAGGGAGGGTCTGGCATGGCTGGAGCACTGCGGTGAAAGGAGAACGTCCTTGATGCTCTACTCTTTTGTACCTTCAGAATTTTGTATGGATGGCTTGAAAATAGAAAGAAATAGACTTTGATTTTTAAAACAGGCAGTCCATGGAAAAAAGTTATTAATTTGCATATTGCAAGTTGAGAAAGTGAGAGACCAGAGCAAGAGGAGGTCACAACAAGATAAAAAGGTGGGGGCCGTTATGGAGCCCAGGGAAAGGAGGGCTGGACAAGAGACTCCGTCCATGTTTCTCTAGCACTTTCCAGGAGAATAAAGCTCTTGTTCTAGCACTCTCCTCCTTTGGACCTATCTGTAGAGAGCAGAAAAGTGACCATGAGGCTCTGTTGCATGATAAACAACCCCTTAAAAACCACCAACTTTCCATGGTCTTCCAGCAACCCATTTGGATGTCGTCCCTACAGTTGACTCCTTCAGTCCCTGTGTGCGTCCTCTGCGTGCCCCTGGCCCCCTGCCTTCCCTTAGCTGTGCTGCACAGAAAACCGCCCCAGCTCTTGGGTCAAACAGATCCCATAAGAAACATCAGAAGAAGTATCCTGGCTTACAAGTTGTTTTTTGGTGAGTGCAATGGGCGTGCCGTGCTCCTCCAGGCCTGACCACCTGTATGAGAGTCGGCAGGAGGACATTTCTAAACTCACACTCTTAGGGCAGTAGAGATGGGGCCTAAGACCTTTGTCTCTCCTGGTATCAGTGAGCCCCGTGTAGCCCCTTTTCCTTATTCCAGGTCTGGAAGCTGCAGTCACAGACACACAAAGGTGCTGGGGCTTGCACATTAACCAGCGTCACCTTCTCCAGCCACACCACTACGTTTGAGGGCTATCCTGTCCTTCTCTAACAGAACTAGTCTGGGACTAGACGCCGGGCTTTGGGCTAAGTACTTGATGTGTCTTCACTTATTTAATCCTTCCAATAACCCTTCAAGTTAGGTACCATTATTATCGTCATCAACCTCATTTTATAGAGAAGGAAACTGAGGTGCAGAGAAATTCAGGTTGAGGTTCACAGCAAATAAGCAGTGGAGGCCAAGTGTGCCCCCAGGTGGACCCAAATCAAAGCCACACTGTTACCTTCTGCTCTGCGCTGCCTCCCGGGGCAGTAGCCCTCGTGAGCCTCCCCACTTTGGGGTGTCTAATGAAAAGCTTCCCTGCTGGTTGAGCTGAAGGGGTCAGGGTCGGGGGTGTACAGAGAAAGTCAGGTCACAAGGGCCTTTGGGCAGAACTGGGGTCACAAAGTAATCATGGTTTCCCAGCGAACACAAGACTTTGGCCCTCAGGCAAGGCCCCTTGATGTCTGGGGGAGCCTGTGCCCCCCAGCAGTGCTCACAGATCCACCCCTGACTGCCAGCCGGCCCCTTGATGGCGGTGCCTGTCTCAGATTCTGTGGTCAGTGCCACGCAGCTACCTCCAGAGGCAGCCTGCAGCCTGGCCATGTGGCCCCAAGCTCCAGGCTAGAGGCCAAGGGGAGTGTCCCTTCTCTCTCTGTGTCACCCAGGGCATAGGTCACCCAGGCAGCCTGGCATGATGCCTCCAAGCCACTGTGCTAATGCTTCTACAGCTTCTGCTCCCTCCCTGCCTCCATGGGGCCCAAACCTAGCCCTGGTGCTGCTCTGGGAACTGGGTCAGAGCAGCACCCCAGCTCCCCCACCCCCAGGAGCCCCTCAACCTTGGCCTACTGTCATCCTCGTCCAGCCCCAATCTTCCTGCAAATTGGGCCCTTGCAGGATTCCTGCTGACTCAGCAGCTGGGCCTGGACAGGACTTAGTCCCAGCGTGAGCCAATCCCGCTGCAGTGTGGGCGAGAATGACAAGCCCTCCACCAGACGATTCTTTATTGCTCTGAGACTTCCCTGGGATAATTCCACCCCCAGGAGCACTCTATCTGTTTCTGTCTCCTCCCACACACCCCCTGGCCTTGAAAAAGGATGATCACGGACCACAGGCACTGAAAAGAGCAAACCAAGAGCAGCATCAATACCCTCACACAGTGGTGCACATAACACACTTTGAGTTTCTGACTTTTCCTAATCACTTCTTCCTGCTAAAATACAGTAGCTTAACAAAAACAATGACAACAACAATCTGGTGTTTGCCATTTACAAGGCACTTTCTGTGTGAGTAGTATGACATGGTAAAAGAGAAAGAGATGAATTATAAAACGCAGCAAGATCATGAGTCAATGATTCACCCTGTCCCAGCCTGCTTCTTTTTTTTTTTTTTTTTTTTTGAGACAGAGTCTTGCTCTGTCGCCAGGCTAGAGTGCAGTGGCGCGATCTCAGCTCACTGCAACCTCCGCCTTCCGGGTTCAAGCAATTCTCCTGCCTCAGCCACCCAAGTAGCTGGGACTACAAGTGTGCGCCACCATGCCCAGCTAATTTTTGTATTTTTAGTAGAGACAGGGTTTCACCATGTTGGCCAGGATGGTCTCGATCTCTTGACCTTGTGATCTGCCCGCCTCGGCCTTCCAACCAAGACTGCTTCTTTGCTTGTAAAATGGAAGAGTCATAACATCCAACTTGAGTCTTGACATTTTAATGAAATAATGCATGGGAAAGCAGAAAACAGCACAAAGATTACTGGTTATAAGAGCTAAATCACTGTGATTCCAGATCCAAATTCAATACCTACTGAATCAGTGGTTTCTGACTAGTCAATTTTTTTTCTTTTTTTCTTTTTTTTTTGAGACAGTCTCGGCTGGGTGCAGTGGCTCACACCTGTAATCCCAGCTCTTTGGGAGGCCGAGGCGGGCAGATCACTCGAGATTAGGAGCTGGAGACCAGCCTGGCCAACATGGCAAAACCCTGTCTCTACTGAAAATAAAAAAATTAGCCAGGCATGGTAGCACGTGCCTGTAATCCCAGGTATTCGGGAGGCTGAGGTGGGAGAATTGCTTGAACCTAGGAGGTGGAGGTTGCAGTGAGCCGAGATTGTGCCATTGCACTCCAGCCTGGGCACCAGAGCGAGACTCCATCTCAATTAAAAAAAAAAAAAATAGGAGAGAGACAGACAGAGTCTCACTCTGTCTTCAAGGCTGGAATGCAGTGCTGTGATCTCAGCTCACTGCAGCCTCCACCTCCTGGGCTCATGCAGTTCTTGGGCCTCAACCTCCCAAGTACCTGGAACTACAGGCACACATCACCATGCCTGGTTAATTTATTATTTTTTGTAGAGACGCGGTTTCACCATATTGGCCAGGCTGGTCTTGAACTCCTGAGCTTGAGCGATCCTCCTGCCTTGGCCTCCCAAAGTGCTGGGATTACAGGCAGGAGCCACCATGCCCGGCAACTAGCCAATTTTTTAAAAATTACATTTTCTAGAGGTGTCATTTTTACTGGGAAAAACACAGTGACATCATTCAAGAAAAAATTGAACGGTAACTTTAACCACTACATTAACACAATTTTAAAGGTTGATCTGCATCATACATACCTTTTAAACAATGTTTTCATCACATGTAGACAGCTTTTTTTGTTTTTTGTTTTTGTTTTTGTTTTGAGGCAGAGTCTCGCTCTGTCACCAAGGCAGTGGTGTGATCTCGGCTCACTGCAACCTCCGCCTCCCGGGTTCACGCCATTCTCCTGCCTCAGCCTCCCAAATAGCTGGGACTACAGGTAGGTGCCACCACGCCCAGCTAATTTTTGTATTTTTAGTAGAGACGGGGTTTCACCATGTTGGTCAGGCTGGTCTCGAACTCCTGACCTCGTGATCCACCCACCTCAGTCCCCCAAAGTGTTGGGATTACAGGCCTGAGCCACCACGCCTGGCCATAGGCAGCCTTTAAAAGAACACATGTGCAGCCTGGCCATCATGGCGAAACCTGTCTTTACGAAAAATACAAAAATCAGCTGGGCATGGTGGCACCTGCCTGTAATCCCACTTGCTTAGGAGGTTGAGGAGGGAGGATCGCTTGAGCCCTGGAGGCGGAGGCTGCTGTCCAGCCTGGGCGACAGAGCAAGACTCGGTCTCAAATAGAAAACAAAACAACAACAACAACAACAACAACAACAACAACAAACCATGTATGATTCCAAGCAAATCAGAGAATCTCTAGCCACCAGAAAAACCTTGAGGCGTGCTGAAAGGAAGAGGTCAGAATTCTCTGCGAGGAGCTCAGAGGACTCTGAGGGAAGAGAGAAGGCGGCTGCGCTTGGACACAGCTCCAAGCTCGTGCTCCCTCCTTCAGGCACCCAAGTCTGAGTTGCTAAAAAATGGAGCTGTCACTGGGCCTTGCTCTGCTAGGACCTGCAGAGCGGGGGACCTCTCTGTGGCGAGCCCAGCAGGATGACTGCTCTGAGGCGCCCTAGGGCTGAGGGAGGGGCCGTGACACCAGCCCCGCCCCCCAGCCACCTGGGAAAAGGAAGCAGAAAAAGGAGAAGCAGCAACGGCTGCTCTGCTTCCTTCCCATCTCGCTCTTGGGACATGCCCGGCCAGCAGAAAGCAGCTCCATAGGGGAGGAGAGCCACGGAGGATCTCACAGCTGCAGTCTAATGGTAACACAGAGGTAATTTTAACTTTTTACTTTTCTACCCTTGGGAGTAGGGATGAGTAGAGGCTTACCTCCTTCCAGAGGCAGCTCATATCCCCCCACCCCCATTCCCGGAAGTTGAGATGTCTCTTCTCTGTTCCACGCAGGCATCGCCTAAGTTGGGAACAGGTCTTATGTCTTAAAATTTGGGATTCTTTAAAAACATATGTGGCCGGGCGCAGTGGCTCACGCTGTAATCCCTGCACTTTGGGAGGCCGGGCGGGTGGATAATTTGAGGTCAGGAGTTCAATACCAGCCAGGCCAACATGGTGAAACCTCGTCTCTAATATAAATACAAAAAGTAACTGGGTGGTAGTAGTAGCTGTAATCCCAGGTACTCGGGAAGCTGAGGCAGGAGAATCCCTTGAACCTAGGAGGCGGAGGTTGCGGGGAGGCAGAGGTTGTGATGAGCCAAGATTGCACCAGTGCACTCCAGTCTGGGTGACAGAGAGAGACCCTGTCTCAAAACAACAACAAAAATGTGTGATGGCACATGCCCATAGTCCCAGCTACTGGGGAGGCTAAGGTGGGAGGATGGCTTGAGCCTGGGAAGCCGAGGCTGCAGTGAGCTGTGATCATGCCATTGCAGTCCAGCCTGGGCGACAGAGTGAGACCCTGTCTCAAAAAAAAAAAAAACAAACAAAAAAACCCAAAAACAAACAAAAAAGCACATGTGGAGTGTTGTAGAAGTCATTGACCTTGGTAAGACAGTGGAGGAAACTGCTTTGCTCTGACTCATAAATTTGCCCCCAGTAAACAGTATTTATAAATAGCCCCAGTCAGGCACTGCGTGAAGACATTTCAGTCAACGACAGACCACGTATACAACGGTGGTCCCATAAGATTATAACAGAGCTGAAAAATTCCTATTTTTCAGCTTAGTGTTGTGGCGCAACCACTACCTTTTCTATGTTTAGATACACGAATACTTAGCACTGTGTTACAATAGCCTACAGTACCCATTACAGGAATGCTGTACCGGTGTGTAGCCCAGGAGCAATGGGCCATATCATATAGCCTAGGTGTGGACTAGACTAGACCATCCACGTTTGTGTAATTACAATCTATGATTTTGTAAAATGATGAAATTGCCTAATGAAGCATTTCTCAGAATGTGTCCCCGTCATTAAGTGACACCTCACTGTGTTTCCAAGACATAGTACTGGTCCTTGGGAAGCTCTAAAGAGAGGTCACCGTGAGCTGAACCATCCTTCTCACTCTGTGCATGGAATCCAGCTTAGCTTCCATTTCAGCATTTAGGCGTATAGGAGGAGAACAGGTTAGAAGCCACAGACCAGCAAGAATTGAAGACATCGTTCTGTAATTTCTACTGAACCAGGTCTGTCTGACTGGAACTTCATTTTGCCTCTTTGCTTTAACTCCTCAGGAATGTCTTCCAGGAGGCCCCTGATCTTCTCTGCTCAGGGACCACTCTTATCTGACCCAGAGACAGGTTAGCTGATGGTGACTCACACACCCTCACTTCCTTCAAAGCCCAGGCATCTGTTTAAAATCTGACCCTGTGAAGACTTTTCCTGTTTTGGAAAAGCTCTTCCTTTGTTTGCCTGCACAGATTTGTGCTCCATTTTTAATTTCAATTTTTGTAGAGAAGGCGGGTCCTTGCTTTGTTGCCTCGGCTGGTCTGAAACTCCTGGGCTCAAGTGATCCTCCTGCCTTGGCCTCCCACAGTGCTGGGATTACAGGTGTGAGCCACTGCACCAGGATGGATTTGTCTTCCTTCAGAAGACAGTAGCTGATGTGTGCCCTGGCCTTTCTCCCCTAGGATTCAGCAGTGGCCACCATGGGTTCTGTGAATTCCAGAGGTCACAAGGCGGAAGCCCAGGTGGTGATGATGGGCCTGGACTCGGCGGGCAAGACCACGCTCCTTTACAAGCTGAAGGGCCACCAGCTGGTGGAGACCCTGCCCACTGTTGGTTTCAACGTGGAGCCTCTGAAAGCTCCTGGGCACGTGTCACTGACTCTCTGGGACGTTGGGGGGCAGGCCCCGCTCAGAGCCAGCTGGAAGGACTATCTGGAAGGCACAGACATCCTCGTGTACGTGCTGGACAGCATAGATGAAGCCCGCTTACCCGAGTCTGCGGCTGAGCTCACAGAAGTCCTGAACGACCCCAACATGGCTGGCGTCCCCTTCTTGGTGCTGGCCAACAAGCAGGAGGCACCTGATGCACTTCCGCTGCTTAAGATCAGAAACAGGCTGAGTCTAGAGAGATTCCAGGACCACTGCTGGGAGCTCCGGGGCTGCAGTGCCCTCACTGGGGAGGGGCTGCCCGAGGCCCTGCAGAGCCTGTGGAGCCTCCTGAAATCTCGCAGCTGCATGTGTCTGCAGGCGAGAGCCCGTGGGGCTGAGCGCGGAGACAGCAAGAGATCTTGATCCAGACAGAGCAGCATATCTTTGCTCATACAAACTAGAAGAACCAGCTCATCCTTGAGAAATTTACACTCAGTCTATCAAACAAGAAATGCTGGCTTGGCCCGGTGGCTCATGCCTGTAATCCCAGCACTGTGGGAGACCACGGTGGGGGAATCCCTTGAGCCCAGGAGTTGGATAGCAACATCACAACACCCCGTTTCTACTAATAATCAAAAAATTGGCCGGGCATGGTGGCATGTGCCTGTAGTCCCAGCTACTTGGGAGGCTGAGGCAGGAGAATCACTTGAGCCCAGGAGGTAGAGGTTGCAGTGAGCCAAGATCACGCCACTGCACTCCAGTCTGGGCAACAGAGTAAGACCCTGTCTCAATAATAATAATAATAATAATGATGATACTCTAAGAAAAAAATCTCAACATACTTCATTTAATAGCTCGTTACCAAGTGTGAATGAAGCAATATGTCATAATAGAGTAGCCACTGGTTGCATAATAATAGAGACCTAAATTCTCAAACAGGGAAAGAGGTTTTAAAATCAAATTTGAGGCCAGGTGCAGTGGCTCACGCCTGTAATCCCAGCACTTTGGGTGGCGGAGGAGGGCAGATTACTTGAGGCTAGGAGTTCAAGACCAGCCTGGCCAACATGGTGAAACCCCATCTCTACTGAAAATACAAAAATTAGGCATGGTGGTGCATGCCTGCAGTCCCAGCTACTCAGGAGGTTGAGGCAGAAGAATCGCTTGAACCCAGGAAGTGGAGGTTGCAGTGAGCCGAGATTGTGCTGCTGCACTCCAGCCTGGGTGAAAAAGACAGGCTGTGTCTCCAAAAAGAAAAAAAAAAGTCAAATTCAAATATCATCTGGACATGTCACAATGGATCACTTATGAGTGATCCCTATGAGTGATTTTCCCCAGTGGCCCCTGGGGATGTGCCACTGTCGCTCAGAAGGCAAGCTAGGCAGGGCCCATACAACAGCAGGGATCTGCAGGTTAGACGTTCCCTGCCCTGGGACGCTCACCCCTGGGCAAGAGGCTGGAAGTTCACACCATCCAAAATTTATCCTTGTTTTTTTTCTGATGCTAATTAGCCTCTCCCGATTTTATGACATCTTGTGTTGATCTTTTTCAAAAACTCATTTTCTTTTTTTTCCTTCTCTTTTCTCCTTCTTGTAGCACATATCTTTCCCTAAAGATCAGATCAATAAAATATTTTATTTATTCATTAATTTAACAAAAAAAACAGAGCATTTAGTTTGTGGCAAAAGCACTGAGCTTTCGAATATGAATCATGTGCTTTAGGTGGGAGTTGTGAATTCTGAAGATACAGATGACAGTGATGAATGCCTTCTGTCTCATGATTGATAGGGAAAAGGAAGGTTGACCATAGCATCCTAGAAGGTTCATCAGGTGATCATTACCTAGCATCCATGAAGCACCTGAAATTATTTGCAAAATGTTACACTTTGGACCATTTTTCCGGGGAAGGAGATCCAGAACTTTTTATCAGATTTTCAAAGACATCTGTGACTCCCAAAAGTTAAGAATCACTGATGTGGTTGTTGTATCCCTCATCCAACCCCAGAACACTTTCTGTAATCTGAGTTTTTTAATGGCAAGTGGCCTATATTTAGCACCTGTTCTTATGTTAAACAGCTCTGAATGTTAGATATTCTTTCTTATCCTGGACTGGTTCTCTCTCTCTCTGGAGTAATGCAGTATAAATTGGCCATCAGTACCCTTCTAAAATCTGAGATCTGCCAGGCCCCTCTTCTAACACCAGGTTAGGCATGCTTGGTTATTTCCAGTACTTGTCAGTCAACATGTTTCAAGACGCTGTGTTAGACACTAGGGATGCAAAGATGAATGAGATAAGGCCTCAGGCCTCATGGAAGGTGAGACAGTAAAGACATTACTCCCATAAAAATGTGAGGAGAGAGACTCAGTTCAGCAACTGTTTATTCTGTTTATTGAGCACTTACTTGGACCAAGTCTATGTTTTACATAGACTGTCTCTAATTCTCACAACTCTGCAAAATATATATATTCCCATTTTATAAAACTACAAACTGAGGCTCAGAGAGGGTGTGACCTCTTGTTGCTTGAGGCACAGAGTTATAAAGTAACATATCTGGAATTTGATATCAGATCTGTTTAGGGCTAATGCTGCATTTTTCTACAACATCATGCTTCTAGAAGGTTTAAGCTAGGTAGGCTTTCAGCCAGCAGACATGATGGGGAGAGCCTTCTAATAAGAGGGAAGAGACTGCTTGGAAGCATGAAGGGAGGTGTAAGAAAGATAAGTAAGTCAGTGTACCTGCAACAGAGGCTTGGGATGAGGGGTGGGTGAGGTTGACATCACGATAGAAAACAAAACTGGAATGGGAGTTTAGGTCCAATTTGGGCAAGGTTGTTTGAATTTCAGTAATCAGGGGTTTGGGTCAAGGAAGAAAAATCATGGGACTTGCCATTTAGGAGGATAATTTTGTGGTAGTGTGGGGGTGAAATAAAGAGAAAAGGGAACCCTGGAGCTGGGAAGGCAGGATACCAGCTAGATGACCATCACACAGCAAAGGAGGGAGTGGAAGAGAGATGAGAAAACTGAGAGCTATTATTAAGAAAAACAGTTGAGAGAGGAAGAATTTGAAGAGGGCTCAAGATTTTGAGTCCACATGACAGAAGGACTGGAATGCCATGAACTTGAGAAGGTGAGCGCTGAAGAACCAGGATGGGATGGGGCTGGAACGGCTGGGTTCAGCTTTTGAAGGGTGGGTACATGTTTGGTTATAGCTGCTTTCAGATTGTTCCATTATCTGTACTCCCAACTACCCTGCCGGAGATATATGTTGGCTCTCACTCATGGAGGCTCATTTCCTTGCATGATTTGTCACTTTTGATTGTGAGCTCATCTTCAGTAGGAGTTGTTTTTCCTGTGTGACTCCCATGTGCCCTGGTCTGTAACAACATTTCTACAGAGTGGTATCTACTAGGATCCTGGGGATTTCAATTATTTTAGACCAAATATTATGTCAGTTTCTTTGCCTGGGGCTCCTGGACCTCAGAGGTAGTATACATCTGAACTGTGCACCCATTCAATGCACGGGCCCTAGGGATTCCATATGTGACAGGTGACTTTTTTTCCTTGCCTTTGTGTTGTAAGACAAACAGCTTGCCTCCTCAGACTTCCTTGAGCTGGTGGGCAGCATTTTTTGAACCCTCTTTTAAGGAGGGGTCATCTCTCTGATGCTCTTCTTTTTTGCTGAGCTCAGATTAACATTTTCTACCTGGGTGCAGTGGCTCATGCCTGTAATCCCAGCACTTTGGGAGGCTGAGGCGGGCGGATCACGAGGTCAGGAGATCGAGACCAGCCTGACCAGCATAGTGAAACCCTGTCTCTACTAAAAATACAGAAAAATTAGCCGGGACTGGTGGCGGGCGCCTGTAATCTCAGCTACTCGGGAGGCTGAAGCAGGAGAATTGCTTGAACTTGGGAGGTGGAGGTTGCAGTGAGCCGAGATTGCACCACTGTACTCCAGCCTGGGCAACAGTGCGAGACTCCGTCTTAAAACAAACAAACAAACAAATGAAAAAACCATTTTCTCTCCTCCAAGCAAGCCTAACGCCACATGTCCTATTCTCACACAGGTGCTTTAATTTCATCCCAGTCTCTAGCGCCTAAATTTGGCTCCTCTACAATTTCCGTGGGCTCTAGGTTTCCAGCTTATACTTACTGCTTTGGCTGTGGTTTCTCTCTTCCATTTCTACCACGTGAGGATTTCCTTTTATTTTGTTTAAAGACAGCACGCATTAAAAAAAACTTTTTTTGTTATCGTTTACCCAACATTTATATGATTTTTTTTCATGGGAAGGCCATCTGCCATAATGCTAGACGTCCTGAACTTGTTTTGATATGTGACTCTGAGCCTTCTCGGGGTGCTGGCAGAATGGTGACATGATTAGATCTGTTCTTAGGAAGATATCGTGGGCAGCAGCATTTGGGTAGAGGTAGCATCCTGAAGGCAAGGAGACAGGTTAAAGAAAGACCAGAGGTGTCTTTTGACCCAGGTAGACACTACTGACACATTGGTCTGCGCAAACAGTTCACCACAGCTGCCCTTTCATGCCATAGGCTCGATTTTTCCTGTTCTCTTGGCAATCCCTCTGGTTCAGCCAGGACAGTAGCCTCCTCTCTGACACCAAGATGGACCATGCTCTTCCCCAGCTCCAAATGTGTGCTCCTTGATGGAATAGACACAGTGGACAAGAGGACCCTCAGGTGGCTTTGAGTATTTGCCTCAAGCCCATCATCCCTGAAGGCAGATGTGCTTGATCTTAACAGAGCCCAGGAAGTCTCCCCTCAGATACAATTTTGGAAAAAGGACAATGAAAACAAAAAGTCATAACTGTGTAGGTTCTTTGCATTTTAAACAAAGAATTGGACAAAAAGCACAAACAAAGCAACAAAAGAAAAGCACAGATTTATTGAAACAAAAGTACGCTACACAGAGTGGGAGTGGGCTCGAGCAAGCAGCTCAAGAGCTTTGGTTACAGAATTTTCTGGGGTTTAAATACCCTCTAGAGGTTTTCCATTGGTTACTTGGTTTACACCCTATGTAAATGAAATAGTGGCCCACGATCAGTCTGATTGATTGCAGAAAGCAACTAATCAGAGGCTGAAGTGAAGATACAAAGTTACACCCTATGCAAATATCTGATTGATTGCAGAAAGTGACCAATCAGAGGCTGAAGTGAACTTACAAAGTTATACTCCTCTGCAAATGAAGACTTGGCCTGTGACCAGCCTGACTGGTTGCAGGAGGGGACCAATCAGAGGTACTTTCAGTTTTCATCTGCAATGCAGGGGAAGTTGGAGGGTTGCAAAGGGAGTAGCCTCTGATCCTTTTGTTATTTGGGTGTGGAGAGGTGGGCTTTTCTTTTTGATTCAGTTCTAGGAAGTCGGCGCGAATCAGCCTTAGGTTCCCTGCCTCCAGACCCTACTCTCCTGCCTCAATAGCCGTGCTCAGTTAGTGTTAACTGTAACTCCCTGCTGGTCTGCCTCCTGCTAGGAGGGACTGAACATCAAATCACTTGCATCGAATTACTCAGCAGGTGAGTTCTGGGGATGATAACCACACAATTCTCTCTGCACGAAAGATGGGTTTGAGAGCCTCAGAGTCTGGGGGAAGCTCTGCCAGCCATCCACTTACTGGCTTACTGTTTGCCTGAAGTAAGCATGGGAATCCCACAGGGTACAAGGTCCTGCATACCCTTCTGGGATTTCCGATGCCCTCTTTGCATGTGCTCTGGCCCATCAAGCTCCCATGCCAGGTGCAGTGCTTGTAGTTGCAGTAGTGACCATAGCAGTGGCAACAGTTCTACAGGGTCACAGAACTTTAGGGAAGCCTCCTAACACCCCTGCTCTTCGTTAGGCTGCAGCTGCTTTCCTGTCCATGATTTAAGCATCCTTAGATCCCAGCTGTCCAGGAAGCTCTCCCCACACACCTCAACCTAAGTCCAGCCTCCCACTGAGCTCCCATGGCATGACTGTCCAGGCCCCAGCGCCCTTGTGCCCTAACCGGGGCTGTTCCACGTTGATATGTGGTCTCCTCAGGCATGGTGTACACTCCTAGAGAGGAGGGGCCAAGTCTTCCATCCTTCTGACCCTCTTCAAAGCCTGGAACAAAATTAGATATTGAGAATTGTTCATTAAGTACCTGAGTGAATAATGAATAATTGATTAAAGCCAGAGAATTGGGTATCACAGTAAGGAGTCCCTGGGTCCTCTGAACTGTCCAGAATAAAATCCCAAAATGGGAACACCAAGAGGTTCCCTGGCTTGAGAGCCAAAATGGCGGCACAGACCTATATCTCAGGCACACTTTGTGGTAAAAACAAGAAGCCAGACACACCCTTTCTAGACACACGTCACACCCAGAATGACTTAGCTTTTAGTCTATGGAGGAAAAGGGGTGGAAAGTGGAGACCTGGAACCAGATGAGAAGTCAACGGGAGCAGTAAGTTCAGTGTGTGCCTCCTGTCCCAGCATCTGGGTCAACATGGGCAGGACCTGATGGGGTGGTGGAGATGCTGACCTCTGCTGCTGCCTCTTGGGCCTGTAAGAGCAAATACAATTAAAAAAAAATTTTTTTTTTTTAGATTTTTTTTGAGACAGGGTCTCTCTCTGTCACTCAGGCTGGAGTGCAGTGGTGCAATCTCGGCTCACTGCAGCATTCACCTCCTGGGCTCAAATGATCCTCCCACCTCAGCCTCCTGAGTAACTGAGACTGCGTGGAGCAGCCACCCCACTTGGCTCATTTTTAATTTTTTGTAGAGACATGGTTTTGCCATGTTGCCCAGGCTGGTCTCAGACTCTTGGCCTCAACGAATCCTCCTGCCCTGGCCTCCCAAAGTGTGGGGATAACAGGCATGAGCCACTGCGCCTAGTCTGCAAATACACATTGAAAGAAGAGGCCTGTTTGATAGATCAGTAGGGTGACTATAATTAACATTAATCTAATATGCATTTCAAAAAAGCTAGAAGAGAATAATTTGAATGTTCCTAGCATAAAGAAAGGATAAGTGTTTAAGGTGATGGATATTCCAGTTGCCCTGATTTGATTATATTAATGTTACCAAATTATTATATATACTTCAAAAATATATACATCTATTATGTATCAACCAAAAAAATAAGAGTTTTAATTCTCCTTGTGGAAAATAAGGGAAGAGACTTCACCTCCCTCCCTTTTCTTAGAGATTTTACTTTAGGAAACTTCAACTTTTAAGTTCTTTCCTCTCTCTCTTTGAGATGTATGTATGTAAATCTTTTAAAAAGCTAAATAAGGGCCAGGTGAGGGGGCTCACGCTTGTTATCCCCAGCGCTTTTGGAGGCTGAGGTAGGAGGACTGTTTGAGGCCAGGAGTTCAAAGTTACAGTGAGCCATGATTGCGTCACTGCACTCCAGCTGGGCAGCAACAGGGGCCCTGTGCTTTAAAATAATAATAAATAATAAATTTAAGAAGCTAAATAAGCCTCTTGGCAGCTTTAGGACTTAGAAATATCTTTTTCAAGGACCAAGGAGCCAACCTTTTGAAACGTAATCATCAAGAGTTTCAATGGGAGGGTAGGAGCCTGACCTGGCAGGTGCCTCGCTCTAAGTTGCAAAACTACCTCCTGTCCTAGAGCTATGAGAGGTTTGTTTTTCCTTTGGATAAAGCCAATTAGCTAACATAGATGGTGACATCAATTACCAGGTGAATCTGTGGTAAACTCTGTGCAACAAATGGGGCTGTCAAGTCCTCTTACTTGAGGACTGACTAGCTGTTGTCTATGTGGAGAACCTGTCTGGAATAGGTCACCTCTGCATGACTCTATAAAAGGGTGAGGTCTCTTTCTGTCTTTGTAGTCTCTTAGGGGACTGTGTGGGATGTGCATTACATTTTAGTTGAATGCTTATTCACTAATGAAACAGTTTTCTTTCTCCACTCCCTTTGTGGAGAGATTTCCTGGGTTGGCAGAGGTTTACTTTTAATAATATTTTCTCCACAGGCCCATCGTCCCGTGACTCTGTGAGCTTTCAGCCACACCCAGGATCAGTCAGATCAACTGCTCAACTCAAAGGCATCCTAGTGAGCAAGGGAAAACTCAAGGCGGTTTTTGGAGGGCGCTTAGTTAGGAAATGATGAACACAGTTCAACATGACTTGCGGCCCTCCCCATGGGCAAGAGTATGAACACCTGTGACTGTTCCTGAACTCACTAAGGAAAGTCTTTTACAGTGTGTGAAGGGTGACCTGGAGTTTCCTTCCCACATGGCTCATAAGAGCAGCAGCTCAGGAAAAACAAAACAAGTATTTATTTATTTGTTTATTTTTAGAGACGGGTTCTCACTCTGTCACCCAGGCTGGAGTGCAGTGGCACAATCATGGCTCACTGCAGCCTCAACTTCGTGGGCACCAGTGATCTTCCCATGTCAGCCTTCTGACTGGCTGGGACTACAGGCACGCCCCCCATGTCTGGTTATTTTTTAAAAATTTTTATTAGAAGGCCAGGCGTGGTGGCTCCCGCATGTAATCCCAGCACTTTGGGAGGCTGAGGCAGGCAGATCACCGGGCCTGGTGGCTCACGCATGTAATCCCAGCACTTTGGGAGGCCAAGGTGGGAGGATCACCTGAGGTCGGGAGTTTGAGACCAGCCTGACCAACATGGAGACACCTCGTCTCTACTAAAGAAAAAAAAAATATTAGCTGGGCATGGTGGTGCATGCCTGTAATCCTAGCTACTCGGGAGGCTGAGGTAGGAGAATTGTTTGAACCTGGGAGGTGGAGGTTGTGGTGAGCCGAGATAGTGCCATTGCACTCTAGCCTGGGCAACAAGAACAGAACTCCATCTTAGAAAAAAAAAGTTTTTATTAGAGACAAGTTCTTGCTTTTTGCCCAGGCTGCTTTTGAACTCCTGGGCTCAAGTGATCCTCCTGCCTTGGCCTCCCAAAGTGCTGGGATTACAGGGGTGAGCCACCATGCCTGGCCACAAAACAATTTTAGAAAAGAAAAAAGCCTTTTATTTTCACTTAATTGTCTTGATTTCCACTCCTCTGAGACATTCACCCCCAAGAAACTTGGCTATGTAGCTATAGATGATAAGTATTTTTAAATTCTCCTTGAGAAATGGCATTATTCTGCCTTAGATCTCGAGCTAGAACCTGACAATGAGTCCTCCTGCTTGCCCCTGATCTGGGGCACACTGATATTTTTGCAGGTTCCTTCAAGCATGAAATTGCAAACCTAAACAAACTGGTTCTCATAAAAGCACTTCCAATCCTTCAAATAAAAGGAGGCAGCCTAATTATAAATAATCTCTGGATTAGAAACATCACACACCACATCTCTTGCAATTTTTATTTTACCTCGTCTTTGAATTCCGTGAACTTCAATTTCATGTGGTGTTAAGTGCTGGCTTAACCTGGAGAGAAAATATAAAGGATATAAAGAAATGTATATAAAGATTTCTCAGAGTTATAAAAATACTTCTGTGAGAGAATTGCTACAAAAAGGGAGATGCAAGACCACCCTTTGTCCAAACTGGCATTGTCTAAATGCAGTTGAGTGTCTTGCCTTAGAGTCTGGGCTTGAAGTCAGTCAGAACTGACTAGAACACCAGCCCTACCCCTCACCAATAGGGTACCCTTGGGCCAATTATTTAACCCTTCTAAGCCATAACTACCTCATCTGCAGAATGGAAATGATGCTAGGAAGTACCTGACAAGGTTCTTGTGAGAATTAAGTGAGATCCTGTGTTCATCTAGTCAACTTGTATTTCTTTATTTTAATTGTATTATATATTTTTAGAGATGGGGGTCTTGCTCTGTTGTCCTGGTTGGAGTGCAGTGGTGTGATCACAGTTCACTGTATTCTCAAACTCTTGGGCCCAAGGGATCCTCTGGCCTCAGCCTCCTGAGTAGCTGGGACAACAGGTATGGGCCACCATGCCTGGCTAATTCAGATTTTTAAAAAATAGAAATGGGGGTCTCACCATCTTGCCCAGGTTGGTCTCCACCTCCTGGGCTCAAGTGATCCTCCTGCATCGGCCTCCCAAAGTGCTAGGATTACAGGCATGAGCCACTGTGCCAGGCCTTGACTCGTGTTTCTTGAGCAAATCACTGAGCTATGTTTAAGAGATACACAGATGAAGGAGATATAAACCCAGTCCCTGCCCTTAACTTACAGCCGAGCTTTCAATAAGGGAGAGCTATTAATATTAAGTCCCACTGATGGATGTTAAAATGTAAATGAAGCATAGAGTTCTTAGGGCCTAGGCTCTTCTTGATGTTCCCTTCCACCATCCTTGGAACTCTCCAGAACGAGACTTGTTTTGGGGGAAGGAGGGTCCCTTGGCTGATGGAAAGTGTGGGGGTGGGGGCTGAAGGAAGTGCAGGGCCTAAGACTGTTGTTCTTAAGCATTCTGGAGGCTGCTGGACATTTAGCTCCCAGCCTCCTCTCTACCACAATGAACACTTCTATCCCAGGACTTCTCCTCTCCCCCTCCTTAGACCAAAGCTCTTGCAGTCTGAGTACTGGAAAGCCCAGCATGAGCCTCTCCACGCACTTCGAATACACCCTCCTCCAGCGAAGGCTGGTAAGTTGAAAAGACAGGAAGGATTTCAGAAGACTGGAAATTGAATCCCACACACAGCTCCTCTTTGAAACTCTACAATGAGTGCTTCATTCCTTGAACTTCAACTTTTCAAAGAAAACATCCCTAGAAGAAGGACAGCAGGGATAGTCATTTACCTTTTAATGAGAGTGAATTATCCAGCCCTTTTCAGGACGGCGTTTGTGAGGCAGCAAAGCTAAATGTTGAGAAGAGCCTGAAAGAATGATGGACTGACGCTGCCAAAAAGAGAAAGGGCGGGACCTTCACAGCTTTGCCTAAGGCCATTATGAATTTGGACCAAATAGGTATTATCATCCACACAGGCAGGACCTCCTGGGTAGGGGGCTGCCACCTTTTCCAGGCACTTGGAAGGGTGGCCTCCAGCTGTGGAGCCACAGAACTAAATATTATAGCTGGCCCAGGAGCACCCCTTTAGGCTAGGGAAGGAATAATAATCCGGCTTCTCCTTCCTCTGACCCTGAGATTTCGGCCAAGTCTCCATTAGAGATTGGCCTCCTAGAGTGTAAAACAGGGTGGACAAGTTTGGAGAATGGATCTGGGATGGGGTGGGGAATGGCAAATGGAAAAAAGGCAGCACAAACTCTTTATTGTCATTCAGAGAATGCTGAGGTCCAAGGCACAACCAGCCAGAGGGTTGCTTCAGCCTTTCACTGGAAAAGCCACATTTTCCTCAGTTGTATCCTCACTTCGAGTGAGTCTTCTCCAAATGCAGAAGGACAGCATCATGACCCAGGCCGAGAAAGTATGATTGCAAAATTCCATGGGCCTAACCCTAGTGGGGGAGGGAATCCATTCTTTTAAGCCAGGGTTTAAAACTCTTCAAGCAAGTCATCTGCAAAGGTACCACTTCTACCATTTTAAAGATAGGATTATGTTCCCTAGGACAACTGGATGAGCCCTAGGAACCAAGAACCCTGTGCAGTTGGGGCAGAAGCCTGAGGGTTGTTTTGTTCCCCCACAGCTGTAGGTCACAAGGTTCTTACACAAGCTTTGGGGTGGCCCCACCCCACACCCTTCCTTCCCCTCAGTCAGTGATGACTCAAGAGGTTTTGGGAAGGAGCTCAGGGAACACTCAAGCAGCAGGCTCAGCTTATGGCACTTCTGATGCATTTTCTAGATAACATTAGGAGCTGGTTCCAGACAGGACTCAGAAGTATGGACATTCACTCCCCAGGCTTGGTCATCAGTGCCCTGTGAGTTCAGGAATACACTACCTAAAGGAGATCTTTAGGAAGGAGAAGGAGAAGAGAGGAGAGGAGGGAAGGAGGAAAGGCAGGAAGGAAGGGAGGGAGGGAAAGAGAAAGAGGGAAGGAGAGAGTGAGGAAGGAAGGAAGGAGAGAGAAAGAAGAAAGAAAGAAATAGAGAAAGAAAGAAAAGGAAAGAAAAAGAGAAAGAAAGAGAGAATGGAAGGAAGGGAGGAAGGAAGGAAGGGAGGAAGGGAGGGAGGGAGGGAGCTGGCCGGACATGGTGGCTCATGTCTGCAATCCCAGCACTTTGGGAGGCCGAGGCAGGTGGATCACCTGCAGTCAGGAATTCGAGACCAGCCTGGTCTACATGGCGAAACCCTGTGTCTACTGAAAAAATAAAATTAGCTGGGTGTGGTGGCAGATGCCTATAATTCCACCTACTTGGGAAGCTGAGGCCGGAGAATGGCCTGAACCCGGGAGGTGGAGGTTGTGGTGAGCCAAGATCGCGCTACTGCACTCCATCCTGGGTGACAGGGCGAGACTTCATCTCAAAAAAAAAAAAAAAAGAAAGAAAGAAAGAAGAGAGAAAGAGGAAAAAGAAGAAAGAAAAAAGAAAGGAAGAAAAAGAGAGTCATTGAGACTTGTGGCTTAATGTTGTGAATGTATATGTATGTTTAACTGTATATATAACTGTATGTATATGTATGTCTCACCAGAGAGAGAAAGGGATTAAAAAAAAAAAAAAGCCAAAACCTACAAAGGCAAAGCAGAAGAAAGAGTACCAGACTGGAGATAGCAATATAATTACAGAAAATGGGAAGTGACCGCACAGACCAGAGAAATCAGAAACCTACATCTGCTGGGGGTTGGGGTGTGTGTGTGTGTGTAGCCTCAAGGATTTACTCCGTGCCAGCCACTGGTCTAAGGGTTGAAGGTATATTCACTTTCACGATCCCCCAAAAATGCTAGCAGGATTTGTACCCTAATATTGGAGACTAGGCACAGAAAGGTTTAATTTGCCCCAGGTTACACAGCAGAATCTGAACCTCTCCGAGGTTCGGCTCTCTAGAGACCACGCTTGACACAGCCTCACAGTCACGAGCAAGCCCTTAGGCACCAAACCCCAGGAGACCTCAGGCTGGCAGATCAGGAGCACCGAAGTGGGCCTGGAAACAGGACTGGGGGAAAGTCTGGAGGAAAAGAGACCCTCGGAATCCTTCCCCATTTTACTTAGGCAGGCAGCTGCCCTCTGCTCTCGGGCAGAAGGCTGTGGGTTTCTTTAGGAGGCTTCTCCCAGTTGAGGATGGGGTGAGACACCTATTAAAACAAGAGAATTTAGGCCAGACATGGTGGCTCATGCCTGTAATCCCAGCACTTTGGGAGGCTGAGGCGGGAGAATCATTTGAGCCCAGGAGTTTGTGACCAGTCTGGCAACATAGTGAGACCCCGTCTCTACAAAAAAAATAAAATTAGCTGAGTGTGGTGGCGGGCACCTGTGGTCCTAGCTACTTGGGGCTGGGGCTTAGGTAGGGAGGATCATTTGAGCCTGGGAGGTTGAGGCTGCAGTGAGCCGAGATCACGCCACTGCACTCCAGCCTAGGTGACAGAGCCAGATACTGTCTAAAAAAAAAAAAAAGAAAGAAAACAAGAGAATTCAGTGAAAATCTGAATTCAGCTCCCATGTGTTGGCAGTGAGGCCCACACACCCCAGGCAGGGGCTGGGAGCTCCTCTCCAGGAGTGCTGATCGGCTGGGGAGAAGACTGACAGCACTGGCATCCGAAGGTCCCTGCTGGAATTGCTGGTTCACCAACTGACGAGTCCTGGCCACATACACGGGGCTCACACAACTTTCTATCAGCTTTTTGTTACCTTCCCCTTTTTTCCTACATTTTTATTATGGAAAAATGTAAACATACAGAAAAACAACACAAAGAGTACAATGTGCCCACTCCCTCTGTTCTGCAGTTGTTAGCACCTTACCATATTTATCTTTAGATATGTGTGTGTTGTGTATGTTGTTTTTCTTTTGTTTTCTTTTTTTTTCTTTTCCTTTTTTTTTTTTTTTGAGACATAGTCTCACTCTGTTGCCCAGGCTGGAGAGCAGTGGCACAATCTCGAGTCACCACAACCTGCACCTCCTGGGTTCAAGTGATTCTCCTGCCTCAGACTTCTGAGTAGCTGGGATTACAGGCATGCACTACCAGGCCCGGCTGATTTTTGCATTTTTGGTAGAGATGGGGTTTTGCCATGTTGGCCAGGCTAGTCTCGAACTCCCAACCTCACGTGATCCACCTGCCTTGGTCTCTCAAAGTGCTGGGATTATAGGCATGAGCCACCACGAGCAGCTGTGTATATTGTTTTTCTGAACCATTTGAAAATGAGCTGCAGCCATAATAATATTTTCCCGTACATATTTCAGTATCTATCTTCACAGAATAAGGACATTATCACACATAACTAAATCCATGACACACCTAAGAAAATTTAACACAATTTTCTAATGTTGTCTCATGTTGAATCCATATTCTAGCCTCCTGCATTGGCCCTAGAATGTCTTTTCCATGTGCACACATTGCATTTGGCTCTTATGTCTCTTTATTCTCCTTACTAGAATATTCCCCACCTCTTGTTTTCCCCACAATGCTGACTTTTTGAGTAGGCCAGGCCATTTAGTGGAAGGAGCATCTCATATCTGATTTGTCCGATTGTTTCCTTGTACCATCATTTAACTTGTACCTCTATCTCTTGTAAATCCCATAAACTGGAAGTGAGATCTAAAGGCTTGACTAGATTCAGATCAGACACCTTTGACAAGACACAGAGCTCAAGTTTTTTTTTTTTTTGGGATGGAGTCTCCCTCTGTCACCTAGGCTGGAGTGCAGTGGTGCTATCTCAGCTCACTGCAAGCTCCGCCTCCCAGGTTCAAGCAATTCTTCTGCCTCAGCCTCCCAAGTAGCTGGGACTACAGGCGTGTGCCACCACGCCTGGTTAATTTTTTGTATTTTTAGTAGAGGCGGGGTTTCACCGTGTTAGCCAGGATGGTCTCGATCTCCTGACCTTGTGATCTGTCTGCCTCAGCCTCCCAAAGTGCTGGGATTACAGGCATGAGCCACTGCGCCCGGCTGACACAGAGCTGAAGTTCTATCCTTCATGTCGCATTGTATCTGGAGACAGCGTCTGCATAGGTCACTAGCAGTGAAGCGAAGTTTGATCACTTGGTGGAGGCAGTGACTGCTGGATCTTTCCACTGTAAAGGCACACGTTTCCCTTCGCCAGTGACCTTTGGGTAACACACCCGGGCACAGTGTGAATATCCTGCGCAATGCCGTACTCAGATATGGACAATAAAGGATGACAGGAAACGGAGAAAAAGCTTTCAACATGAAAGAGGGAGACAGAAACAAACAGGAAAAAGCTTTCAACATGAAAGAGAGAGACAGAAACAAACAGGAAAAAGCTGACTCAGAGGAAAGAGAGACCATCGCAGGAAGCAAAAGAAAACTTCCCCTAAACAATAAATAGCCTTAAAAGTGAGAATATATATTACATTCATAATTGACAAGATTGCTATGAAAAAAATATTTATTTATTTATTTTGAGACAAGGTCTTGCTCTGTCACCCAGGGGAGTGTAGTGGCATGATCATGGCTCACTGCAGCCTCAAGTGCCTGGGCTCAAGCAATCCTCCTGCCTCGGCCTCCCAAGTAGCTGGAACTACAGGTGTGCATCACCACACCCAGCTAATTAAAAAACAATTTTTTTGTAGAGATGGGCTCTCGCTGTGTTGCCCAGGTTGGTCTTGAATTCCTGGCCTCAAGTGATTCTCCCACCTCAGTCTCCCAAAGTGCTGGAATTACAGGTATGAGCCACTGCACCTGGCCAAAAAAAAATTTCAAAAACAAGATAGTGCTCCTGGGCTCCACACTGAAAAATCCACTGCAAAATTGGAAGGTAAAGTACAAACAAAAATTTCTTATAAAGTAGAACAAAAAGATGAAAAATAGAAACTGAGGCCAGGTGCAGTGGCTCACACCTGTAATCCCAGCATTTTGGGAGGCCAAGGCAAGCGGATCATGAGGTCAGGAGTTCAAGACCAGCCTGGCCAACATGGTGAAACCTCATCTCTACTAAAAATACAAAAATTAGCTGGGCGTGGTGGCACGAGCCTGTAATCCCAGCTACTTGGGAGGCTGAGGCATGAGAATTGCTTGAAACTGGAAGGCAGAGGTTGCGGTGAGCCGAGATCATGCCACTGCACTCTAGCCTGGGTGAAAGAGCAAAACACCATCTAAAGAAAAAAAAAAAAAAAGGAAAAGAAAGAAAAATAGAAACTGAAAACACAGGAAAACTAAACACTTAGTCCAAAAGTTTAGCATCAGAATCATGGCAGTTCCAGAAAGACAAAAGAGAAAAAGTAGAGGGCGTGAATTATCAGAGAAATAAAGCAAGAACAGGCCAGGTGCTGTGGCTCATGCCTGTAATTCCAGCACTTTGGGAAGCTGGCGGGGAGCGGATCACTTGATCCTAGGAGTTTGAGACTAGCCTGGGCAACATAGTGAGACCCCATTTCTACCAAAAATAAAAAAGCAAAATTAGCTGGGCATGGTGGCTTGTGCTTGTAGTCCCAGCAATTCAGGAGGCTAGAAGGTGGAGGCTGCAGTGAGCCAGCCATGTTCATGCCACTGCACTCCAGCCTGGGCGACAGAGTGAGACTCTGTCTCACAAAAAAAAAAAAAAAAAAGAGGAAGAAATAAAGAAAGAATGAAACTATAGTATATGAGATGATGGGTATGTTAATTTGCGTGACTCTAGTAATCAGTTCACTATATACATCAAGATAAGTATATCAAAATATTATTTTGTGTACTTGAATATACGGTATATTTAAATATAAAATTACATACAATTTAAAAAATACCTTTTAAAAAACAAACACAAAAGCACAATATTGTGAACTTTCTGAACATCATAAAAGAGGAAAACAGTTCACATACAAAAGATCAGGAATCAGAATGGCATTAAACTTTTTAATAGCAACACTAAAATCTAAAGGATAATGGAGCCAGGGTCGGGCGCAGTGGCTCATGCCTGTAATTCCAGCACTTTGGGAGGCCGAGGTAGGTGGATCACCTGAGGTCAGGAGTTGGAGACTAGCCTGGCCAACATGGTAAAACCCGATTCTTACCCAAAATACAAAAATCAGCCGGGTGTGGTGGCACAGGCTTGTAATCCCAGCTACTTGGGAGGCTGAGGCAGGAGAATCGGCTTGAACCCGAGAGGCAGAGGTCGCAGTGAGCTGAGATTGCACCATTGCACTCCAGCCTGGGCAACAGAGCAAGACTCCGCCTCAAAAAAGAAAAAAAAAAAAAAAAAGAGGATAATGGAGCCAGGTACCATGGCTCACACCTGTAATCACAGCACTTTGGGAGGCTGAGGCAGAAGGAACACTCGAGGCCAGGAGTTTGAGACCAACTTGGGCAACAAAGCGAGACCTTGTCTCTACAAAAAATAAAATAATTAGCCAGGCCTGGTGTCATGCACCTACGTAGTCCCAGCTACTTGGGAGGCTGAGGCAGGAGGATGGCTTGAGCTCAGGAGTTTGAGGCTGCAGTGAACTATGATGGTGCCACTGCACTCCAAACTGGGTGACAGAGTGAGACCCTATCTCTAAAACAATAAATAAATGGGGCCGAGTGCAGTGGCTCACGCCTGTAATCCCAGCACTTTGGGAGGCCAAGGCAGGCGGATCACGAGGTCAGGAGATCGAGACCATCCTGGCTAACACAGTGAAACCCCGTCCCTACTAAAAATACAAAAAAGTAGCCGGGCGTGGTGGCGGGTGCCTGTAGTCCCAGCTACTCTGGTACTCTGGAGGCTGAGGCAGGAGAATGGCGTGAACCTGGGAGGCGGAGCTTGCAGTGAGCCGAGATCGCACCACTGCACTCCAGCCGGGGCGACAGAGTGAGACTCTGTCTCAAAAAATAAAAAATAAAAAATATAAATAAATAAATAAATAAATAAATGATAATGGAGCAAAGCCTCCTAATTTCCGAGGGCAATTTGAACAACAAAATTGTCCAGTGACCCATAGGATAAAATAAATGAGTCAGTGCTAATAAAAATAAATAATTGAATGACTAAATAAATGGAGAAGAAATAGCTCTACCCTACAAGAGAATTCCAATTAATAAATGTAAAAGAAATGAGGAAAAAAGAAAATCACTATTAGAACACTACAGTAATAATTGTTGCAGGCAAGATTCATCAATGAATGCTATAATTAGTTGGTAAAAGTTTGAGGATTAACAGGATATTTACATAGTCTCAAAGTATGTCCACTAATATATTTATTATCTGCAAAAGGAAAAAACTTTATGATGGAGAAACTAGCAGAAACCACTTTCACCACATGATCAAGGTTAGCATCACCAGTAATAAGTCTGATCAACATCAAGCACCCAACACGATGTACTGAGAAGGGCACGTTACCTCCATGGTATTCTTGCCCCAAACCCATAACTGTCTAATCATGAGGAAAACATCAAACAAATCCAAATTGAGGGACATTCCAAAAAAATAACTGACCAGTCTTTTTCAAAACTGTCAAAGTCATGAAAGACAAAGAAAGACTGCCTAGGACAGGAAGAGACTGAGAAGACTTAGCAACCAAAGCAAAGTGGAATCTCAGATTGGATCATGGGAAAATCAAACGACACTGGAAACATTGGTTATATCTGAAGTCTGTAGTTTAGTAAGTAGTAGCGTACCAAAGTTATTTTCTTAGTTTTGATCATTGTACTATGGCTATGTGAGCTGCATAAAGACATTACATAGAACTCTGCAGTGTCTTTGCAGCTTTTCTGTAAGTCCAAAATTATTTAAAAATAGAAAGTAAAAATTCAGAGGAGGAATTATTTCCAACCTAGAATTTTATACCTAAACTATAAATCAATTGTGAGCATAGCATAATGACATTTCTCGGACATGCAAGGGCTCATTCACTTTCTGTTAGGAAGCGACTATAATTTTGCTCCCTTAAAAGAATGAACCAAGATGCAGACATGGCATCTAGGCAACGTGGAATTCAACACTAGAGGGAAGCAAAGGAATTTCCAGAACTATGGCTAAGCAGAGCCTTCCAGAACAACCAGTATAGATGGGAGCAAGGGGACTAATTGTTCCTAGAGGAAGGATGTTGCAAACCAACCAGCCAACCAACCAATCACCACCAACAGTTTACCTATCTATTTGATTATATCGGGGAAGTTTTCCATTTTGGCAGAGTGTGGGATTGAATTATTGATAAGTATGCAGAAAACTAAGCAAACAGAAAAAAAAAAAAAAAGACAATGATCAGCTCTTGGGAAAACAAAATGTTGCCCTGAAAAGAAATGTAATCATAGTATCCTAAATGACTCACTTGTGGATAATTTTTCCATAGTCACGATAATGTAAATACTAAATACTCATTTAACTGAATATTTATATTGGGAGGAGGGAAGAAGGGAAATATGTGTGTGAGTGGAGTATAGGGATAAGAATTAAATTCTTGTTTTCAAAGGCGAGAAGCAAGAAAATCTCTGTCCAATGGGCTCCCAGCCCCAAGGCAAGCTGCACCTTTTAGGTATCATTATCTGGGTGGGAATAGTGAGGGTGGTGTGGCAGACGTGAACACACAGGGAAATCCTCTCTTCTGCTGTCCTAGGCAAACTGGTGGCTAGTGGAAGGAAGCCAAGGCTGAGTGGGATTAGGGCTAGGAAGTTGGGCCAGGCTGTGCTGGCTCGTGATGCAATGACCTCAGGTTCTATTTCAGCAGGGTTCAGCGTCTAAGGAGATGCCATCTAGGGTGGAGTGCAGCCACAAGTCAAAGCAGCTGATAGCTGTCACGAGGTGGCTGTGGCCTGGTTTGGGCCTTGTTTTCAAGGTAGGTTCTGTGAAACACTACTTCTGAAGGATGTAAAGAACTGACCTGAAAAGAGGGTTCCTTGGTCCAACATGCTTGAGAAATGCTGGATTCAATGACACTAAACAAGTTTCTCCAATGCAGGACATCTCAAAACCCTTCATATGATTATGGGAATATCCAATCTCTAAGGCATGGCATGTGGGGGAGATGGTGACAGAGTGTTTGATCATGACCATGGAACCCTTTCTATGCAGAACTTAACACTGGACTAGAGAACTACTGACAACCCTTTCCAGAGTAGGGGTCGGCGTCAGTCGGGGCCGGCACTAACAGGAAAAGCACCTGGTTCCTTGTATCTTCACATCTTTACCACCACTGCCAACCCCTTTCCACTGGCTAGGTCTAATTAGGGTTTCGGGGCCAACAGGCAAATGAACTGAGGTTTGAGACAGGCTCTGCTCTCATGAAAAACTGAAGTGTTAACAAGACAGAAATGTACGCAGAGGCCCAGTTATAAGGTACAGAGGCACCCAGCAGGGGCGGGACTCAGTGGCCCCCAGACCTGTAGCATGCTGACAGGCCCACGCAAAGCCAAGATCAAACCTACAGCAGCTCTTCTCCATCAGCCCAGCACCCTGAGTCGCATTCCTTGGTCAGGCTCTGGAAATGGTAGAGGCAGCTGCTGTGGGAAGGTGAACCCCAGGGGTTCTGGCCCAGCTTGTTTGGGGCAAATGCAGGAGCTGACAACTTACAATCACAGCCTGTCCCCACTCACCTGCTACAGAGGGCTCAGTCATTTCATTTCCCTGATTTCTCCAGGTCTCTAGTGGGGGGTTCCCTGGTGCCGACACCATTCCATCCAGGAGCTGATGAAAACCCCTCTTCTCTGAAGCACAGGCAGAATGTATCCTTAGAAAGGAAGCCAGGGGGCCGGGCATGGTGGCTCATGCCTGTAATCCCAGCACTTTGGGAGGCTGAGATGGGTGGATCACCTGAGATCGGGAGTCCAAGACCAGCCTGGCCAACATGGTGAAACCCCATCTGTACTAAAAATACAAAAATTAGCCAGGCATCATGGCATGCACCTATAATCCCAGCTACTCGAGAGGCTGAGGCAGGAGAATCACTTGAACCCGGGAGGTGGGGATTGCAGTGAGCCGAGGTTGCGCCACTGTACTCCAGCCTGGGTGACACACGGAGATTCCATCTCAAAAAAGAAAGAAAGGAAGAAGGAAAGAAAACACAGGGTTGCCAAAGCATCACAGACTTAACACCACCAAGTCATTCCAGAGTGAAAGGAACGCAAATCCAGTCTCAGGCTGTCTGATTGACGAAGCTTCTGGATGCACGGCTTTTACACTTTTATATTTTATTCTCGATTGTGATGTGCCCAGCTCAGGAGCCGCAGGTTTCGGCCAGTTGTTCTGCTCTAGCCCTGAGCACCCTGGCATGTTTTACAGTTCTGAGACTGTCCTATATTCAGGGCCTGTACCATGGACAGATGCAAAGCCACTAAATGTGTGAGCTGGAATAGACAAGAACAGTTATATTGAGTGTTTACTACATGCTCGTCCTCACAACGTTACGTGCTAAGCACTAGGAGTCGCAGTTTTTGGGGTGCGGAGGCTGAGGATGAGGGCAGTTACATATCTTGTCAAGTCTCCCCCTGGGAAGGGGCAGTTGTAACTCAGCACTTCCTGGTAGCACAGCCTGGGCTCTGGGCCACCCCCACCCTTCGCAGGTGGCCTGGCTGCCACTGTTCCCCATGGCACTGGGCAGGCCGCTCACCTTTTGTTGTTGCCAGGCTCTTCGATAATCCCTGTCCATGGGGTTCATGAGATTATAGCGAGGATCAGATAATGCAATGAGCAGAAAAGTGCTTTGGAGTGGAGTGAATACACACATGGGGTGCCAATCACAGCCAGTCCTTTTCCTAGATACCCAACAATTTGGCATCCCAAAGGGATCACCCTCTCTAGCGCGTGTTTATGAGCTGACTAGAAAAAAGAAAAAGGCACGTAGACGCAAGAAGACAGAAGTGTGATTTTGAAAGTGGGTATCCCTTTACCCAGAGCTGGAAGGCATGAAGGAGGTAAGGGTGGAGACCCACTGTCTAGAGGCTTTGAACTGAAACCTTGGAAGAGTGAACTCTCTCAGACCTCACGGCTGCCCCCACCCCCTCCCAACCCTTCCCCTAAAGGCTTTAGACACTAAAAATACCCCAGCCACCTGCTGCCCTGGGAGGCAATAAATCATTGGCCATCCAGCACCAGAATCCGGGCCAATATGGCAGCGGACACAGACCCAAGGGATCAGTTCCCTTCCTCCCACCCAGGCCACCATCAAGAGCCTGCCTGCTGCTGGGGGTGGGGGAGGGTGGGGCAGGGGGGTGGGGGAGGGCAGGGCAGGGGGGTGAGGGAGTGTGTTCAGAGGACACAGGACCTGCTTGGAGGCTTCTGGGGCCAGAAGTGCTAAGTGGGTGTGGGGTAAGCGGAAGGGAGTGAGTCACTGGAGGGGGTCCTGGGGAAAGGGCGGTGGCCCCTGTGCCGCGACAGCCACCTGCTTTATTATATAGAATAAGGTCATCTCATCAAAACCACAGCTGAGCCGCCCAACTACTGTCCTACTACTCCAGGGCCACCAGATGTCAGTGTTAAAGGGAGCATGGATATTGGTGATCAGACGTCAGGACAGGGACTGAATGTATGGAGACTGTTCAAACCAGGGGCGCTCAGGGGCAAACCTGTGAAATCGGTTTCCTGCTTCCAGTTCTTAGCAATTAGATCCTACCCCCAGGGACTGAAATCAGTCCCACTCCCAAAAGGTAACCACAAAATGCCAAAGATCTGTTCATCTTCACTCTCAGCACAATACCATGTATCAGAAATGAGAGGCAAAGGCAGAATTTCTAATTTACTTATTATTAAAATGCATCATCAACAAACACACCATAGTGGGGAACACGAAGCAATGTGTTGTAGCGTAGTGTTGCTCAAATGTGAAAAAGCAGCGACCCCTGAGAGTCTCCTTTGTTTTGTTACCTCTCTCTCTAGAAAAAGCACTGCATTGTAAGTGACTTGGTCCAACCAGTGAAAAATACAAACAGGACCATTCATAGACAAAAAAGTGAAGAATAAAATTCAGTGGCCACTCAAGTATAATGAATAGACCCAAATGATCAGAAATGTGTTTACGTTGATTGTTTTAGAGCATTAAAAAATCCAAAAATTTGGGAGGCTAAGGTGGGTGGACTGCTTGAGCCTAGGAGTTTGAGACCAGCTTACACAACATAGTGAGACCCCATCTCTACATAAAATTAAAAAATTAGCCAGGTATGGTGGCATATGTCTCAACTACTCAGGAGGCTGTGGTGGGAGGATCCCTTGAGCCTGGGATTGAGGCTACAGTGAGCTGTGATTGCAACACTGCCCTTCAGCCTGGGCAACAGAGTGAGATCCTGTCTCAAAAAAAATGCTATGTGGCCTTGGGGAGGTAATCTGACCCATGTGCCTCAGTTTCTATGTCTATAAACTGGACCTCTCCAAAGCCCCTTTAAGTAATGTAAGATTCTAGGATTCTAAGTGTGACTTTGAGAGGTTCCTGTGGAGTTGGGAAGGTGAATGTACAAAAATTCCAATGGAATGCCACCCAGGGCCACTTCAGTAACATAGACAAAGACTGAGAATTCAGAATGTCTCCCTCCCAACTCCTCGGGGACCCAGGGAAGGCTTCTGGAAGACAAGGGATTACACCCCTATGACCTAATGCTGTAGCATGATCAAAATACTTGATCTCTTTTTAAGAGTTGGGAGGTGGCCAGTCAGATATTTTAAGATGTCAACTTGATCTGTATCATTATCAGCATCTAAGGAAACATTTTGTTTCCAAAAACAAATGATCACTGCTATCTATAAACCTCTGTAAGCACATGAAATTCTCAAGAATGGGGCCTTTTCCGTAATACTCTTCACAGCTGGTTTTGTGTGTACACGTAGAACTGCTGCTTCCTGAACGATAAGTTTAGGCCAAGGAAGAAAGAGGGGAAGAAGGAAGGTGGAGAAAGTCTTTCTTCAGGAGTCTCCCCAAAATGTTAATATATGCACAGAAAAAAGTTTGAAAAATAGAAACAATGGCTAGGAGCAGTGGCTCACACCTGTCATCCCAGCACTTTGGGAGGCCTATTGCTTGAACCCAGGGGTTTGAGACCAGCTTGGGCAACATGATGAAGCCCTGTCTATATAAAAAAATACAAAAATTAGCCGGGCTTGATGGTGCTTGCCTGTCGTCCCAGGTACTTGGGAGGCTGAGGTGGGAGGGTCACTTGAGCCCAGGAGGTTGAGGTGGCAGTGAGCCGATACCATGCCACTGCACTCCAGCCTGGGTGACAGAGTGAGACCCTGTCTCAAAAAAAAAAAAAAAAAAAAAAGAAAAGAAAAGAAAAAAAAGAAACTAACTTTGTAACAGGTAACTGTGGTTCTGTCTGATGATACTGGAGAATCATTATTATTTTTTGCTTATCTGAATTTTTCATTTTTCAGCAAAGAACATGTCACTTTACGTAATAATTTTTTTAATGCAAATACATGCAGGAAGGGTAATACATCAAATCATTATCCGTTACTAAGTCCTTGATGTTAGTGAATGGGTGTGATTTGTCTCCTACACTGGTAAGAAGTGGATTTTGTTAGGTCTGGGGTCTGCAGATCTCAAGGTGGCACTTGAGGCAGTAGAAAGGGAAGAGAGAAGGTGGAGAACCCTCAAAAGGGAAGTGGGTGGAGAAGGTTGGCTCACACCTTAGGCCCGCCAGCTGCTGCCTGTAACCTTGAGGGCATTTATTTATTTTTATTTAAAAAATTATTTATTTTTAGTTTTTGTAGCAATGGGGTCCCACTGTGTTGCCCAGGCTGGTCTTGAACTTCCAGCCTCATGTGGTCCTCCTGCCTTGGCCTCCCAAAGTGCTGGGATAACAGGTGTGAACCACTGCTCCTGACCAGAGGGCATTTAATAACAATTAAGGATAATAACAGTTAACCTTTTCTCATGCAAGGCTTTGCCCAATTATTCTCTTTATAAATAACTTCTCTTTAGAGTCAAACTCAAGTGTTCATAACAAACAAGAAAAACAGCACATGGATTTTAATAACTTTAAAATAATGAAAAACAAACGATTCTTCTCCAAACTTTTTCATTTTGATTTCCATCAAAACTTTGAGAAGGTTTTCTTTTACAATTTCTGTATTGGAATCTATAGACTTTTCTTGAAGCTCCAGTATAAATACTTCAGGAGTTATAGAGCTCGCATAATTAAATACAAGCAAACATCACCATTTAAACACTTTTAAATAGGTTATGCTGACTTTTGCCCCAATATTTTCTAGAAAGGAAGAGTTTGCAAAGGAAATTTACAGTATAAACAACACTGGGGAGGTATCTTAGTCCATTTTGTGCTGCTGTAACAGAAAACCTGGGTCTGGATAATTTATAAAACACAGATTTATCTGGCTCATGGTTCTCAAGGATGGAAGTTCAAGACTGAGGGACTGTGTCTGGTGAGGGAGTTCTGCTGTGTCATCTCATGGCAGAAGGGTGGAAAGGCAAAAGGGCACAAGCATGAGAGAGAGAGAGAGACTGAAAGAGAGACAGAAAGAGGGAGCCAAACTCATCCTTTTATCAGGAAGTTGCTCTGCTGTGATAACTAACCTGCTCAGCAATAATGGCATTAATCCATTCATGAGAGCACAGCCCTCATGACCTAATCACCTCTTAAAGGTCCTACCTCTCAACACTGTTGCACCAGGGATTAAGTGTCCGATACATCTTTTTTGGGAGACACATTCAAACCACAGCAGGAAGGATGGATTCTTTGCATGAATCACTCCCTACAATATAAGCTATTCAAAACCCATTGCGAATCATTTTATATATTCATGAAAGCATGCCTTCTATGGCTGGCTCCCTGGCAACAAATGTGATGGGCAGAGGATAGAAGGTACCAGAGTAACAGATCTCTAAATGTCGAAGGCAAAATGTAGACTTTTAAAATAAACTCTACCAGGTGCAGTGGCTCATGCCTGTAATTCCAGCACTTTGGGAGGCCAAGGCGGGAAGACTGCCAGAACCCACAAGTTTGAGACCAGCTTGGGCAACATTAGACCCCATTTCTACCAAAAAAAAAAAAAAAAAAAAAAAAAAAGCCAGGTGTGGTGGCTGTGCCTGTGGTTCCAGCTACTTGGGAAGCTGAGGTGGGAGGATTGCTTGAGCCTGGAAGTCGAAGCTGCAATGAGTTGTGATTGTGCCACTGCACTCCAGCCTGAGGTGACAGAGAGAGACCCTGTCTCAAAAGAAAAAAAAAGAAGGAAAATAAATTCCAACTGTTTATCAAGTAGTTGGAGATATTGAGGCTTGAAGACGGAAGCAATATTGAGGCAGTGCCTTGTTCATTGAATCTAAGAGGCCGTCAAGCGTAAGATGTACTGTACTTTGGACAGAAAAAACTGGCAGGGTGTGGTGGCTCACACCTGTAATCCCACACTTTGGGAGGCTGAGGCAGGCAGATTGCTTGCCCAGGAGTTCAAGACCAGCCTGGGCAACATGACAAAACCCTGTCTCTTCAAAACAAACAAACAAACAAAGAAAAACCCAAAATGACAAAAATTAGCTGGGCGTAGTGGTGCATACCTGTGGTCCCAGCAACTCTGGAGGCTGAGGAGGGAGGATCACTTGAGCCTGGGAGGCAAAGATTGCAGTTTAAGCCAAGATCAGGCCACGGCACTCCAGTGAGCCAAGATCAAGCCACTGCCCTCAAGCCTGGGCAACAGAGCGAGACCCTGTCTCAAAAGAAAAAAAAAAAAAAAGAACCACTGCCAACTAAATTATGACATATAAACTGCAAAATGCATCCCAATTTTAAAAATGTTAAAATGTGGGGGAAAGTACCATCTTGAATCATGAACTACAGCATTCCCTCAGTCTGCTTGCTCCCACCTCCTTGTCAGGGTGTGACAGGACTCTACTCACAGTGCCTGTGGCTCCTTAACTGCTACACGGGGACACCAACCCTCCTCCCAGCTCACTTCATTGTGAAGGCATTTAGACGTGTCCTTACTTGGCAGTAGAGTGGGTCTGTACTCCAAGTTCCTGTCAGAGTATAATCCCCATTTCTCTCCCATTTGATACTCAGCAAAAACTCAATGGAGAGAAATCATGCTTGCAGTACTGCCGGCAGGATTGGCAGCCCATCCATTTTGCTCTACTCTGTTTACCCTTGGATTGAGCCAGATCAGCAGAGAGCAAAGCCCTGGAACCACGCTGGGTAATCCCTCATGGGAAGAAGGCCTGCGCAGACGCTCCTGCTGGCATGCTGTTGGCCCACGCCAGGGAGGCTGTTAGAAACAGCCCGAGTTGTCCTGAATTTGCTGTCAAGGACACAGCAGTGGGTCTTCATGAGGACCACTGGAGACATTTTTCACGTCTTCATACCAGAAATTTAAAAAAATAAAATTTTAAGAAATGGAGGATATGATCACTACGCATTACATACATGCAGCAAATTTTCTCATGTATCCCATAAATGTGCACAAATTAAATAAATATGAAGGTGTTTTTCTTAATGCAGTTGTTATAATCATAAAAAGTTGTGCATGGATGATGTATTAGTCCACTGTCACATTGCTACAAGTAACTACCCGAGACTGGGTAATTTATAAGGAAAGAGGTTTAATTGGCTCAGGGTTCTGCAGGCTGTATAGGAGGCATGGCTGGGGGAAGCCTCAGGAAACTTACAATCATGGCGGAAGGCAAGGTGAAGCCGGCATTTCCTACATGGCCGGAGCAAGAGGAAGAGAGCGCGAAAGGGACATTGCTACACACTTTACAACAGATCTCGTGAGAGCTCTATCATGGGACAGCACTAGGGGGATGGTGCTAAACCATGAGAAACCACCCCCATGATCTAATCACCTCCCACCAGGCCCCTCTTCCAACACTGGGAATTACAATTCAACATGGGATCTGGGTGGGGACACAGAACCATATTAGGTGATGTAAAATTCACTTCCTTACAAAGGTTTCTGACTATGGTTAAAACACATCAGCCTGAGTTTGGCCCATGGGGAAGTAAAGAATAACTACTGATACTGAACCAGGAAATCTGACTGATTACCAAATAAAATGATATTATGAACAAAAATAAAACACACCTTGAGCAACATAGTGATACCTTGTTTCTATTAAAAATTTAAACTACCTGGGCGTGGTAGCACATGCCTATAGTCCCAGCTGCTTGAGAGGCTGAGGTGGGAGGAGAGCTTGAGCCTGAGAGGTTGAGGCTGCAGTGAGCCCTGATCTTGCCACTGCACTCCAGTGATAGAGTGAAACCCTGTCTCAATATAAATAAATAAAAAAGTATAACATATATACAGAAAAGTACGTAATTTATAAATGTACAGCCAAATATCACAAATTATAACTACCCCAAATGAAAAAAATAGGACATTACCAGAAGCCCCTATGACTTCTCCCCATCACTGCACCCATCTTGTCCCCCAAAGGCAATTTCCATCCTGATTTCTTGATTTTTCATTTTTTATTTTTGGTTTTTTATACAGAAAGGTCTCACTATATTGCCCAGGCTGGCCTTGAACTCCTGGACTCAAGCAATCCTCCCTCCTCAACCTCCCAAAGTGCTGGGATTACAAGTGTGAGCCATTGCGCCTGGCCATCCCGATTTCTAACACCATCGATTAGTTTTATGTTTTTAAACTTTACATCAATAGAATCACCGAACATGTATTCTTCTGGTCGGGCTCCTTTTGCTCCTCATTATGTCTGCAAAATTTCTCCATGTTGTTATGAGTAGCAGAAGGTTGTTCATTTTTTCTTTTGAGACAGGATCTTGCTCTGTCGCCCAGGCTGGAATGCAGTGGGGTAATCATGGCTCACTGCAGCCTTGACTTCCCAGGCTCAGGCAATCCTCCCCACTCAGCGTCCTGAGTAGCTGGGACTAGAGGCGCCACCCAACCTAGCTATTTTTTTTTTTTTTCATTTGTGGAGTGAGGGTCTCACTATGTTGCTCAAGGCTAGTCTTGAACTCCTGGGCTCAAGTGATCCTCCCGCCTTGGCCTCCCAAAGTATTGGGATTACAGGCATGAGCCATCATGCCTAGCTGGTTGTTGGTTTTCATTGCTGTACAATAATCCATTTACGTATAACTTATTCATTTAGATTGTTTCCAATTTGGGATTATTATGAATAATGCTGCCATTTTGGTGCATATATTAAGCATTTCTGTGAGGTACATACCTAGGAGTCAAACTGCTGGGTTACAGGATATAGATGCTTGGCTAAGCTCTGGGGGTGACTACGGGATGACCACAGAATGGACCACCCCCAACGGCAGCACTACCAGTGAGGCCACCACTGGGGCTACTCAGATCACAGACCTGCTGCTCCAGCCATGACTGCCTCTTGATACCCAGGGAGTTGGACACTTGGTATAGTAATGCCAAACTCTCACATTTCCATGACCTTACTTGTCTGCACAAAACAGAAAAGAGGGAGACAGAGAGAGAGGGAGGGAAGAAGACAGGAGAGAGAGAGAGAGAGAGAAACAGTAGAAAATGGCCTCTATATTTTCACCCTCCAAATCTCTCAAGTACTTCTGAAAGGTAAAACCAATTTGGCATCGGAACCAGGGCCTGCAGCCTCTGCAGGGTTGGAAGCCAACCTAGAAGGAGAGTGGAACACAGACTGAGCTATCAGAGCTACAGCATCCGCCACAACATACCAAGGGCCTCGTCTATGTGCTGGGCAAGGCAGAGATCAGATCTGTGAGCTCAAGAGTCTAGTAAGAAAGGCAAGCGCTGAACAAGTTAATGTAAGTACCTGCTCCCCAGCCACCACAGAACTGCTAATTCATCTCCCAGACGAGTGTTTTCTGAAATGCAATGTAATCACAAGTCCCTCTTGGTGCTGACGGTAAGTGCCAAATTGGTGCTTTCCTTCTCTCAATTCTGCAGAAGGTTAGGGCATGCATTTTGCATATTTATTTCATGCTCATCTTATTTCTCTCTCACTCTCCCTGTGTTCCTATTTCCTGATTTACTTTTCATCATAATGTATTATGTATTTCTGCAAGGCATCTCCAATCTTCCTCCTTGAAAAAGGACAGATATAAATCAATCATCTCTCTGCATGGGGCCCCAGTGTTTACCCATTTACTCAGGAGGAGTCAGCTCACTCACCAGCTCCTATTTGGGTTCACAAACTTTAAATAGTATAAATATAAAAACAGAAGCTTTCAATTCATTTCTGGTTTCACATTGGTAACCAAAAAAGACTGGTGAGAAGATTAAAAGATGAGGCAAGAACATTTCCTTTGGAATAAAAAATTAATATAACACTGCAGTATTCTAAGATAATTGGTTTTACTAATGTGGAACAATTAATGCCAGCCATAAAATGTATAATTAAACATTTTATTATTACAAATTCAAATTTGTTCTCTTTTCCCTATATCACCATTTAATTGAACAACAACACAACGAAAACTGGTCGCCTTAAAACCAATTTGAAACAGGTTGTTCAGGAGCAACAATACAAAAACAAAGTGTAGACGGGAATGTATTACATTTTGGCCAAACAAAAAGATTTGATTTATTCTGGCTCATGAAGTTAGATAATGGTGTTTATGGTTTTGAAAGTTCACTGAAACTTTTTCACTGAACTGGTTTCTTTCTGATGCATTTTCTTGAGTTCTACCCATGACTGCCACAGTAGCAGTCCTGGGATCAGAACCCACACACCGTTAAAAAAAAACAGGTAAAGCCAACAGTACAGCCAGTTGCTGGTGTTGAGGTTGGGGCTTCTGGTGAGCCACTCTGGGAGGAAGGTCATCCAGCAGCCATACAGCTCGCACACGCACAAGGTGATCTGCAGGAAATGCCTGTTGGAGAGAAAGAAGCCCGGGATGAACCACCAGCTTGGCACAGTTTGGCATCAGAGTCATGACATCTTTTCTGTAATGGCGGCATCAACAGTCTTCGCTATGAAAACCTCCCTAAGTTGGGCCTCAGATGTTGGGTGGTGCTATTTTGATGGGGGCAAGTCAATCTAATTAATGAAGGCTCATTCTTTCCTTAGAGGAGCAACACTGCCCTTTCTAGATTATTCTCAGAGTTAAGTAAGGACCCTCAGGGATCCTGACCCATTCTTAGGGAAATTTGGTGAGATCACACCTGACTTAACACAGAAAGGCCTGACTCTGAATCTCACCATGAGCCATTATAAAAGGGGAGAGTGAGTAATAACCCCTTCCTCAAACAGTGTAGTGCAGACTAAATGAGATATGAGGATAAAGGGCCAAGCAATGGGCAAGTAAAAGGCTCAATAATGCAAATATCACAAATGTTTAAAATAATAAACACATGGGCACAGGTAGTAAGTTTGCAACCAGCGTCATGGAGTGAAAAATATGTCAAGGTACCAAGGAAAAATTTAATTTTTATTGCCAACTATCTCTCTAAAATTGGGTGGGGAAGGAAGCTTTAAATAAGACTTCTTCATTACAAGATGGTAGAAAATGGAATGCAGCTGTGCCTACTTGAAATTGTTTTAGGGATTCATCTCAGGATAGCAATCTATTCACCCCAGGCCACTCTGTCCCTAAGGAAAGAAAAGGAAGGAAGGGAGGAGAGTTTATAGTCTCTCAGAGTCTGATAGGATGGATAATTTTTTCATCTTTTTTTTTTTTGAGACAGAGTCTCGCTCTGTCACCCAGGCTGGAGTGCGGTGGCACGAACGTGGCTCACTGCAACCTCCACCTCCCAGGTTCAAGCAATTCTCCTGCCTCAGCCTCCCGATAGCTGGGACTTACAGGCACCCGCCACCATGCCTGGCTAGCTAATTTTTGTATTTTCAGTAGAGACGGGGTTTCACCATGTTGGCCAGGCTGGTCCCGAACTTCTGATCTCGTAATTCACCTGCCTTGGCCTCCCAAAGTGCTGGGATTATAGGCATGAGCCACTGCACCCGGTCTCTCTGCACTCCGCCTGCCCCATATCCTTCACAATCTGCTTCTGAGAAGATTTCCTATTTATCTTGCAAGTCTGACTCCAAATTATATAAGATAATTTACTTTTTGTCAAGTGGGTCAGGAGTTTTCTTGAGTGATTTGGGGGGAAAAGGATGGACGTATTATGGTTTTATTCTCCAAAGTATTGGTGGCAAATCATCCAAGAGCGTTAGCACCATTCTTGCCTCTACAGAGTCTAGGTTGTTATTAAAATAATATTTCTCATATTTTTGATTCTGAAAAGTCTGAAATGATCCTAGTAGCACCATCACCCTTATCTCACATAAAATAATTTTCATTTCTCTTCTGCTTTTTTTTTTGGAGACAGGGTCTTACTATGTCACCCAGGTTGGAGTGCAGTGGCGTGATCATGGCTTACTGCAGCCTTGACCTCCTAAGCTCAAGTGATCCTCCCACCTCTGCCTCTTAAGTATCTGGGACTACAGGCGTGTGCCACCACGCCTAATTTTTAAATTTTTTATTCCTTGTAGAGACACGGTCTCACTGTATTGCCTAGGCTGGTCTCAAACTCCTGGGATCAGGTGATCCTCCCGCCTCAGCCTCCCAAAGTGCTGGGATTACAAGTGTGAGCCACTGCACCCAACCTCCATTCTTCCACCTTTTATCTAACAAATATATGTGGTCACAACCTACTCCAAAGGTCACCTAAGTGTTGGGACATGTAATGTCTCCCCTCCTTCCAGCAGGACAGAAGAAGGGCACCTACCGGTAATATTTTTCTTTGACTATAGCATAAATGAGGAACAATGCCAGAGACCCATCCAGGGCGACGGTCAGAATTTCCACAGACACAATGGTTGGATCAAAATAAACCCATCTTGCATCAGCTTTGCCATATTCTTTCCCTAAAGACAAAATCCATGTTGTTACTCAAATGGCAACAATTTTTATGACAGTTCATGGAAATGACCTTTCTTTCCTTTAAGGTGGAGATAAAATGAGTAATCACCACTCTCTCTGCATTCTTCACGATGCCTTAGTGGAAGGCAGGAGAAGCCCTGGGACCAAAATGGGTTTACCACCTGACACAAGCACTGAGAACAGCAGCAGGTTTACAGGTGTCCAATCATTCAGTTTCCAGCATGCTTTCACACACACGCCCTCCTCAGCCCCACCCTCTTCAACATAAGTAGCAGAATTTTAAAAGAATTCAACATGGTCAGATTTTGCAAAGACAATCTCCAGTCATGATCTTGGTAAATACATTGTAATTCCTTACTTCAAAATTTCCATATAAATTCTGTAAGTATAATGGAGATGTGGGAAATTTGTTATGAAGGACATGTTTATAAAAAACATGTTTATGGCCAGGCACGGTGGCTCACGCCTGTAATCCCAACACTTTGGGAGGCCAAGGCGGGCAGATCACGAGGTCAGGAGATCGAGACCATCCTGGCCAACATGGTGAAACCCTGTCTCTACTAAAAATACAAAAAATTAGCCAGGCATGGTGGCGGGCACCTGCAGTCCCAGCTGAGGCAGGAGAATGGCATGAACCCAGGAGGCAGAGCTTGCAGTGAGCCAAGATTGCGCCACTGCACTCCAGCCTGGGCGACAGAGCGAGACTCCGTCTCAAAAACAAACAAACAAACAAACAAACAAAAACTTGTTTCTTGCCCAGGCACGGTGGCTCACGCCTGTAATCCCAGCACTTTGGGAGGCCAAGGTGGGTGGATCACTTGAAGTCAGGAGTTTGGGACCAGCTCAGCCAACATGGCGAAACCGTGTCTCTACTAAAAATACAAAAAGTAGCTGGGCGTGGTGGCGCATGCCTGTAATCTCAGCTACTTGGGAGGCTGAGGCAAGAGAATCGCTTGAACCCAGGAGGCGGAGGTTGCAGTGAACCAAGATCGCACCACTGCACTCCAGCCTGGGCAACAAGAGCTAGACTCTGTCTCAATACAACAACACGTTTATTAATAACAGAAAATAAACTAGGTGCTGAAGGGACAGTGGGCAGGGAGGGGAGGAGAGAGCCCAGACTGCAGAATGAATTGGAGTGGGCAGAGGGGCATCTCCGCCCACAGGGACAGGGAACTCACAATGGCCCTCACACAGTCTCAGCTGTGCTGCTTGGGGAGCCAGTGTGCTCTCAGAGATCCATCCAGACCCATTATCAGAGTGGTTTCTTCTCGGGAACACCATGACTCAGAAAGTCTTTTCAGGGCTGGAATGATGGCCAGGTATTATGGAGGCCATTAAAAATTATTTAATTACTTTCTTAATTTGTAAAAGTAATACATGCTGGTCCTAAGATCTCAAATGATTACAGTGAAAAAATGGAAGTGATCACACCTCGTCTCCCCCTTTAATACTGCCTCGCATTATTCAGAAAAGGTGTGAAGTCCACAGAGGAGCCTGCGATCTGCTACTGAGCAGCGCACAGCTCTTGTCTCATAAAGACCAGAGGAAGGATCCCTCAGGGCCTGGGACAAAGGTTTCTAACAAAAGGCGTCCTAAGAGAAAGGACAATAAGAGGATTAGCTATTTAATGGGATAACACACAAGGCATGTGCTGAGGGAATGTTCTGTGAGAGGCTGAGAGTCATCAGCCTGTCCTTAGCTGACTGTCTGCAGTCTCCTGTGCCCTTCAATAACTAACTGGAAAACAATGTCATATTGAAACGTTTCTCCTCTAAATTTAAGTATACATACAATAGGTGAAATGTACCAGTTAGTGCACCTAAAATCTAATAAAATATCACCTAAGTAAAATGTCAGTTCTTTAGGAACAAAAAGAGATATTGACCAAGTCTTTTTTTTTTTTTTTTTGAGGAGTCTCACTGTTACCCAGCCTGGAGTGCAATGGCATGATCTCGGCTCACTGCAACCTCTGCTTCCCAGGTTCAAGTGATTCTCCAGCCTCAGCCTCCCAAATAGCTGGGACTACAGGCACCCACCACCACACCCAGCTAATACTGATTGATTGACTGAGATGGAGTCTCACTTTGTCACCCAGGCTGGAGTGCAATGGCCAGATCTTGGCTCGCTGCAACCTCCGCCTCCCGTGTTCAAGCAATTCTCCTGCCTCAGCCTCCCAAGTAGCTAGGATTATAGGCACTCACCACCATGCCCGGCTAATTTTGTATTTTTAATAGAGATGGGGTTTCACCAGGTTGGTCAGGCTGGTCTTGAACTCCTGACCTCAGGTGATCCACCTGCCTTGGCCTCCCAAAGTGCTGGGATTACAGGCTTGAGTCACTGCACCTGGCCTAATTTTTTTATTTTTGGTAGAGACAGGGTTTCACAATGTTGGCCAGGCTGGTCTCAAACTTAACCTCAAGTGATCCATCTGTTTTGGCTTCCCAAAATGCTGGGATTACAGGCGTGGGCCACCGTGTCCAGCCTTCAACAAGTCTTTTTTTTTTTTAGCATTTGGAAGGTGTTATGGTAGGCCCTGATAATGCAGCTGCAAGTAGGACCATGTTGGCCCTTAGTGGCCCACATTCTAGTGAGGCTGAAAACCAGGCAGTAAGTGGCGGTTAGCGAATACGAGGGCAGGGAAGAAGTGGCACTGAAGCCAGACTACGAACTTCAGGGAAGACTTCCTGGAGGAGGTGTTTTGATCACTGCCTCTCTTCCCTGTTGGTGAGGGATGGACTTCTGCCTGAGGGCTATGGTGATGGCTGAACACACAACACCCGACACTGGGCAGATGAGATGGAGGAGGTTTATTAGTTGCATACACTTGTGGCCCGGGAAAGGAGGACATCTCGCCATGCAGGGCCACATAGGAGTTGCACCTGGGAACAGTGTTCGGGCAGGGGCCACGCAGGCAGGCTTTGCAGTAACAAGAGGAGGGGGTGGGATGAGCCCTGGTTCCCGACAGAGGATGTGATTGGCTTGTCTGGATAATTCCACGGGCAGACTGGTGGGAACTGAAGCCTGCTACTGAGGGGACAAGCATTTGTCCCCTCCAAATCTGTGCCTGCTCCCCTTGATAGGGAGAGCTATCTGGTTAGGGAACCTTATATGTGGAAGCAGAGTAGGGAGGGAGACTTGCAGTTTGGCCATCTGAGGCCTCCCTGGATCTTACCAGGTATCAAAGCAGACATAATACTGAATCCTGGCCAGGCAGGGTGGCTCACACCTGTAATCCCAGCATTTTGAGGCCGAGGCGGGTGGATCAATTGAGGTCAGGAGTTTGAGACCAGCTTGGCTAACATGGTGAAACCCTGTCTCTATTAAAAATACAAAAATTAGCCGGGCGTGGTGGTGCACACCTGTAGTTCCAGCTACTTGGGAGGCTGAGGCAAGAGAATCACTTGAACTGGGAGGCAGAGGTTGCAGTGAACCGACGTTGCGCCACTGCACTCCAGCCTGGGAGACAGAGCGAGACTCTGTTTAAAAAAAAAAAAAAAAAAAAAGGCAGACATAATACTGAATCCTAATTTCAGGCCTTATACCACAAGAGATGACTCCAAATCTGAGTGGAAAATAAGGGTGTTTCAGGGAGGAGCATGTGCAAAGGCCTGGAGCTGAGATGTAGCGTGTCTGAATCTACAGACAGTTTAGCAGAGCTGATGGTGGGGGAAGGTTAATGCGTGAGAGGAAGGTAGGGGACGGATAGTAAGGGGCCCTGGAATCCACCAGTCCCAGCGCATCTCCCTGTGGCATCTCCCTCTGGCAGTCCCTCTGGCATCTCCACTACTGCTAAACTTTAACCATCTCTTTGCTTATTAAACACTGAAACAATAAAAAGGCAAACAGGAGCATTAAAAAGCCTGACGATGTGATCATTTCCATTGATTCTGTGACTGATAACTGGGCTTAGGTGAGGTTTACAAGGAAAAGATGAAAACTAAGGGTCGGGGTAGATTTCCTCAACCAGAGCCATTGTTGTGTCCTCAACCAGACAGTGGAGACCAGGAGACGCTGAGTATTCATGAGGTTTATGGCTGGCCCTGCATCCCAGCGAAGCCAAGGTCAGAACACAGGTCATCATCAGAAGGTCCTGCCCTAGACACACGGTATCAGAATCTGCATTTGAGTAAGATTCCCAGGTGATCTGGGGCACTTTGGAGTCTGGGAAGTACTACTTGCTTTACATTATCTACTGGATTTTTACTTTCATGAAAATAAAGGACACCTTCATTAAATGAGTTTTTACTGCGTTTTGGTTCTTAGAAATACGGTCTTACTGTGTTGCCCTGGCTAAATTCAAACTCCTGGGCTCAAATAATCCTCCTGCCTCAGCCTCCCAAGTAGCTGGGGCTCCAGGCTCGTGCCACTGCACCCAGCTAGTTTTCACTTCTTTAAGGTGCATAATGTAAACGTGAAGATGATAGAGAAAGCCTGTGTTAGACATTTGCATTTCATGGGATTGAGCCAAATCTGGGCTGTTTGCTTTCTCTCATGCCAGGCAGGGCAGCCAGGGGAGGAGGTGTCAGCACGGCATCTGGCAAAGGGGAGAAGAGGACACTCAGCAAGGAGGAGCCATGACTCAGGCTGGGGTCCGTCAGCCTCTGGGCTTCACCAGCAATCCCCAGGCAGAGTTTAATGCAGCCAATCAAAAGTGCATAGCTGCATTCAGCTGAGCCCTGGATCTGAAGTGGCTCAACTCTGGTCAAGGGGGCTCAAACTCCTTGGCTAGGACTTGAGGCATCAAAGATGACACCTTTTCCTTTGGGAAGTACTAATGAGCCTACTCAATTCTCTAGATGTTTCCTAACACTAGTGGTAAACAGGAGTCCCCCACACAGATCCTAGCTGAAGATGATTTTAGAGTCACAAAAGAAATGAGATATATGGGCCAGGCGCGGTGGCTCACGCCTATAACCCCAGCACTTTGGGAGGCCGAGGCGGGCAGATCACGAGGTCAGGAGATCGAGACCATCCTGGCTAACATGGTGAAACCCCGTCTCTACTAAAAATACAAAAAAATTAGCTAGGCGTGGTGGCGGGCGCCTGTAGTCCCAGCTACTCGGGAGGCTGAGGCAGGAGAATGGCGTGAACCTGGGAGGCGGAGCTTGCAGTGAGCCGAGATGGTGCCACTGTGCTCCAGCCTGCGGGACAGAGTGAGACTCGCCTCAAAAAAAATAGAAAAAAAAGAAATGAGATAAATGATGCAAAGTTTCAGAAGCAAAACCTGAAAGCAGTTATCCTGAGAAAGGCAGTTTTATAAAGTGGTAAAAAAAAAATACCTGTTGGTATTGACACAGTACATGGTAGAATATCGATGCTAATTGAATATTGACCGACAATGAGCATGAAGACTTTTGGAAAGGATCTACAAGACCACAAATATATATGTACAATAAAAAGAAAGTTGATATTAAAAGTATGGGAAAACCACCCAGTTTAAACGCCACAAGCTCTTCCATCTGCACTCACTACCAACATTTTTTTTTGTTTGTTTTGAGAGGGAGTCTTGCTCTGTCACCCTGACTGGAGTGCAGTGGCGTGATCTCGGCTCACTGCAAGCTCCACCTCCTGGGTTCACGCCATTCTCTTGCCTCAGCCTCCCAAGTACCTGGGACTACAGGGGCCCGCCACCATGCCCAGCTAATTTTTTATATTTTTAGCACAGACAGGGTTTCACCGTGTTAGCCAGGATAGTCTCCATCTCCTGACCTCGTGATCTACCTGCCTCAGCCTCCCAAAGTGCTGGGATTACAGGCGTGAGCCACCACGCCCGGCCACTCACTACCAACATTTTTTATTTTATGTATTGTTTTTTAGAGATGGGCTCTTGCTCTGTCGCCCGGGCTAGAGTGCAGTGGTGCAACTGTGACTAAATGCAGCCTTGAACTCCTGGGCTCAAAAGATTCTCCCACCTCAGCCTCCTGAGTAGCTGGGACTACAGGTGTGCACCACCACACCTGGCTCATTTAAAAAACTTTTTTTAAAGATAGGGTCTTGCTATGTTGCCCAGGCTCAAATATTGTTTAACATAATAGCTTTATTAAGATGTAATTCACATGCCACACAATCTACCTATTTAAATAATTGGTTTTAGTAGAATCACAGGTTTGAATCACCACAATCTAATTGTAGAACATTTCATTACCCCAAAAAGAAATCCGTGCCCATTAGCAGTCACTCCTCATTTCCCCCCAACACCCCTATCCCTACCCTCATTCCCAGGCAACCAGTAATCTACAGTATCTCTACAGACTCACCTATTCTGGACATTTCATATAAATGAAATCATACAGTATATAATAGAGGCGTTTGACAGTCACACTTGCAATAAACCTCCTCCAACATTTCAAACGCAAACGTTTTTAATTACTTACATAAAGAAGCAATCAAGCCATCGGAATTTGCAACGTTTCCTACTAAAGACAAGTAGACAAAAGGGCCTTCCTAGAGAGGAGAAAATGAAGACATGCTCTAATACAGCATCACAACCACAGGATGGCATCGTAGACACATGGCGTTGCCTGGCTCCATCCCCCACCCTTCTCCATGGCTCACATCCTGGCCAGAGCCTGGAAACATCCACACAACCTTGTGGGATACAATCTTGGGGCCTGGTTACCTGGACCTTGGAAATGGGTATGTCTCACCCTAATGTACAATTAATGTTGTTTTTCAATGATTGGCACTGTAAAAGCAGAGATGTGGAAAAAGTGTGGAAAAAGTGAAATTTTTGCGTAAGAGTTTAACTACTGTATTAAATAGAGTAAGCTCTAGATTATTCCGGGGATCTTAAGTCTTTGCGGAGAACCCCACAGAAGTTCACTTTTTTTTAACTCAAAAAAATCTAAGATCTTAAAGAGAAAGGCAATCAAGTTTATACCAGCATTGAGCAATCCTCCCCCCTTCTCCTATATAAGGGCAAGTTTAGGAAGATTTAAAACAGTTACAGGCTACATTTAGCATTCAGGTAATAAAATATCTGCAATTACAGTTAGTATTTTCCCATCACTGAAGTGCTTCTTTGCCTAAGATTTCTAAAACTAAACAGCTAGAAGCCACTGGGATATGTAATTGTCATGTTGCTCCTTTGAACAAATTTTGCTGCTGGTCAATAAAACTTTTTTCTCATTCCTTTTAAACAATCATTTGTATGACATTAAAACTGGGTCCTGCCTCCCCAGAGGTCACCACTCTCAATCACATCTCTTTGCAGTTCCCGCGGTGATTTCATAATATACTTTACACTGCTATTTCCTTCGACTACTAGCAGGAAAAGCTATTGTTTCATTGATACTCCTTCCTCTCCCGTTTCCAGTCCTTCGAGTTTCTGATATATTATTCTATTACTTACCCAAATTTGTAACTTAAGTAAAAAAACTGAAAACCTCAGCTCACTCACTCATCAATGTTGTGCAGTCTCTGGGCTTCTAAACCATGAAAGAGTATGACAGCCTCTACCAGGCTCCCTGCACCCTGTTCCCAACTCTCAATTTCTGTCCAGTTTGCTTGTGCATTGTTGAAACTGATTACATGTCCTTTCTTGTTCTCTAAACATATTTGTTTTCCGTTTTATCTGTAACTGGATTCTAAAAGCTGAAAAGCCAATTAACAGCATTTACAATGTTGTGATTATGGAAACAGCGTTCACTGTAATGGGCCACAATTTCTTTCCTTAGGGATCCCGTATCCTGACTCCTGTGTCATTTAAGGATAATGCTGCAAATGAAATATCCTTTGTTTTCTTTTTCTGAGACAGTCTCACTCTGAAGCTGAAGATAGGCTGGAGTGCGGTGGTGCAACCTCAGCTCACTGCAACCTACACCTCCCGGGTTCAAGCGATTCCAGTGCCTCAGCCTCTCAAGTCGCTGGGACCACAGACGTGTGACACCACACTCAGCTAATTTTTGTTATTTTTAGTAGAGATGGGATTTCACCATGTGGGCCAGGCTGGTCTCAAACTCCTGGCCTCAAGTGATTTCCCCACCTCGGCCTCCCAAAGTGCTGGGATTACAGGTGTGAGTCACTGTGCCAGGCTCCAAAAATCATATCCCTTAAAGGACATTAAAAAAATCATATGAGACAAATAGCTGTGTTTTTAACAAATAAGTACTCCCCAGTCCACTTACTTTGCAACACTTTATTTTTACCAGCCAATTTTTTATTTTTAGCGAGCCATAGGGTGAAATCCATACCACTTCCTTGCTTTGGCCTGAGAACTTTCTACACAAAGCACATCCACTGGGCTGGCCAGTGGGGCAATGGGGCTGGACTGGATTTGACCCTCTCTAGGCCTCAGGCCATCTATCTGTAAGATGAAGGACTTCCTTCCTATAGATTGTAAATCTCATCCTAAAACTAAATGCAACGTCCACTGGTGACCTCTTTCACTGGACCCATTAGTAAGATGTGGAGTCTGACACCAGGTTGCAGACCTTTCCACAGAAGCAACTCTGGGTAAGAGCAAGATGGGGAACTGGAAATCAGTAACATGCAGGAACCTATGAGTCTATAACAAATCCGTTTCCTTTTACATCTACTTGTTGAAGCTCTACTCATTTTTCAAATTCCAGCCCTAACCCCCTTCTTCAAGAAACCTTCTTTGACTTCCTAGTAAGATTTAATATCTCACTCTCCTAAATCTCCCATGTGACTAAGTTTGTTTCTGTAACCAGCAGCTATCTGCTCGCTATGGACCCCCAGCTGCCATTGGATCACACATCATTGGGATCTGGAATACTGTCATCTCTACCTTAGAATCCCCAAGAAACATGACATTTGTGTTCCGTGTTTGCTAACCTTGAATTAAGTTCATACAACAAATTACTTATAAAGAAGGATGCCCTGAAGAGGCTTTTAGACTGCCCTATCTCTTACTGTATTAATGTCCTAAATGTAAAGATAGTATAATACATATCAAGTGTAACGAGTATTCATGCCTTCAAATGCTGATCAGGTGTCACCTCCTCCAGGAAGCAAGATTTTACTATTCTCCTGCTGGGAGGTCAGTGCCCTCCTACACAGAAACTTGCTCACTTGTCTCTTCCCAAAACTGCCAGTTCTCTGAGGGCCAATTCTTTGTCTTTTATCTCTGTATTCCAAATGGCTAACACATAGTACATGCTAATAAGCGTTTCCTAAAAGAGTAAGAAATAAAAGGGATAATAGAAAACAAGACAGTTAAAAATAATAACAATAATAATAATAATAATCTGGTTAGAAAATGGGCAAAAGAAATGAATAGACATCTCACCGGCAAGTACATAAAGATGGCAAATAAGCACATGGAAAGATGTTCAACCTCATTAGCCACCAAGGAAACACACCTTCAAGCCACAGTGAGGTATGACTGTATAAACTATCAGAATGGCTAAAATAAGGTTGGGTGTGGTGGTTCACACCTGTAATCCCAGCACTTTGGGAGGCCTAGGCGGGCGAATCACGAGGTCAGGAGTTTGAGACCAGCCTGGCCAACATGGTGAAACCCCACCTCTACTAATAATACAAAACAATTAGCCGGGTGTGGTGGTGTGTGCCTGTAGTCCCAGCTACTTAGGAGGCTGAGGCAGGAGACTTGCTTGAACCGGGAGGCAGAGGTTGCAGTGAGCCGTGATTGTGCCACTGCACTCCAACCTTGGCGACAGAGTGAAACTGTGTCTCAAAAAGAAAGAAAAGGAAAGGAAAGGAAAAGAAAGGCTAAAATAAAAAATAGTGGCAACATAAACAAAATAGTGGCAACATCGAATACTGGTGAGGATGTGGAAAAACTGAAACAAACACAGATTTCTGAAGGGATAGAAGCGATACAGCCACTAAAAAAAACCAGAGTTTGGCAGTTTCTTCTAAAACTAAATATGCAATGACCATACGACCCAGCAATTCCACAGTTGGGTATTTCTCCCAGAAAAATAAAAACTTATGTTTATACAAAAACAACTACACGAATGTTCATAGCAGCTTTATTTGTGGTAACTAAAAACTGATGTCCTTCAAAAAGCCAATCCCAAAAGATTACATAATGGTTACATTTATTTTTATTTCTGTATTTATTTTTTGAGACACAGTTTCGCTCTGTTGCCCAGGCAGGAGTGCAGTGGCTCGATCTTGGCTCACTGCAACCTCCACCTCCCATGTTAAGGGATTCTTTTGCCTTAGCCTCCCAAGTAGCTGGGATTACAGGAATGCACCACCACGCCAACCTAATTTTTGTATTTTTAGTAGAGATGGGGTTTCACCATGTTGGCCAGGCTGGTCTCGAACTCCTGACCTCAAGCGATCCACCCGCCTCAGCCTCCCCAAGTGCTGGGATTACAGGCTTGAGCCACCATGGCCGACCCTGTGGTTACATTTATATAACATTTTTCTGAAATGATAGATTTTAGAAATGGAGGACATTGTTAGTGGTTGCCAGGGGTTAAGGGATGGAGGTGTGGGGTGGGGGGATGTGTAGTTATAAAAGGAAAACACTAGGGATCCTTGTTAGTGCTGGAACTATTCAGTACCTGGACTGTTGTGGTTGATATGTGAATCTACCCAGTTGATACAATTATATGGAACTTAACACACACACACACACCCCCCACACAAAGAAACTGAGAGTCTGAAAAAGATCAGTGGACTGTATCAATGTCCATATGATGGTTATATTATACTATAGTTTTACAAAATTTTTGATACCAAAATTATCAAAATAGAAAATAACTTTTTTTTTCTTTTTTTAGACAGAGTCTTGCTCCCCAGGCAGGAGTGCAGTGGTGCGATCTTGGCTCATTCAACCTCCGCCTCCTGGGTTCAAGCAATTCTCCTGCCTCAGCCTCCCAAGTAGCTGGGGTTACAGGTGCCCGCCACCATGCCTGGCTAATTTTTGGTATTTTTAGTAGAGATGGGGTTTCACCATGTTGGCCAGGCTGGTCTCGAACTCCTGACCTCAGGTGATCCACCTGCCTTGGCCTCCCAAAGTGCTGGGATTATAAGTGTGAGCCACTGCACCCGGCTGAAAATAATTTTTTAAAAACCCACCAAAATGTTAGCATCGTGGAAACCTGGGAAAAGTAAACAAGGGACCTCTGTATTATCTCTTACAACTGTATGTGAATCTACAATTACCTCAAAATAAAAAGTTAATTAAAGAAACAGAGAAAGACATGGGAGAAAGAGTACCACGACTAAGTGAATGGGCTTTTTTTTTTTTTTTTTTTGGCAACTGTCAGGACTTAAAAAAAAAATTTTAGAATAGGCCAGGCTCTGGCCTCAGAGAGCTTATTGTCTAGTTGGATAACAATGACTTCCAGTTCAATAAAGGATGGAGGAAGATGAGGGAGCTGTAGCTGAGACAGTGAGGAAAAATTTCAGAGGGAGGCAGGCCTAGAGCTGGGCCTGGGTGGGCAGGCTGAGAGGTAGGAGGACAGGGATGGAGCCCAGAGGATGGTGTGAGGCCCGTGGGTCCAGCTTTTGCCCTGCTCAGCCCTGTGGCACAAACAGTAGTGCTCAGGGGTACTGTGTACATTAACAATGTGTGCAACCATCACCACCATCCATTTCCAGAACTCTTCATCTTCTAAAACTAAAACAATGTGCCCACTAAACACTAATTCTCCATTTCTTCCCTCTCTCAGCCCAACACCCAGCACTGTATTTTGTGCATCTATGAATCTATTTTAGGTACCTCGTGTAAGTGAAATGAGACCAAACAGTCATGCTAAGCCTCACAATGGTGATATGCTCTGAGAAATGCATCATTAGACAGTTTTGTCATTGTGTGGACATCATAGAGTATATTCACACAAACCTAGGTTGTGTAACACTTACCTCACACGTAGGCTATATGGATAGCCTTTTGCTCCTGGGTTACAAACCTGTACAGCATTACTGTACTGAATACTGTAGGAAATTATAACACAATGGTATTTGTGCATCTAAACACAGAAAAGGTAATGCACTGCACTACAACATTATGACAGCTATGATGTCTCCAGACAATAGGAATTTTTCAGCTCCATCATAATCTTATGGGACAACCATGGTATATTCAGTCCCTTATTGACTGAAATGTCCTTATGCAGTGATGACTGTATTTGTCCTTTCATGTCTGGGTTATTTCACATAGCATAGTGTCTTCTAGGTTCATCCATGTTGTAGCATGTGTCAGAATTTCATTTCTTTTTAAGGCTGAATAATACTCCACTGTATGCAGGCACTGCATTTTGTTTATTCATTTGCTGGTGGACATTTATGTTGTTTCCATTTTGGGGTTATTGTGGCTCATAAGTCTGCTGCTATGAACCCTGGTTTGCAAGGATCTGTTGGAGTGCCTGGTTTCAATTCCTTTGGGTGTATATGTAGAAGTGGAATTGCTGGATCTTAAGGTAAATGTTTAGCTTTCTGAGGAGCTCCCACACTGCTTTCTGCAGCGCTGGCACCATTTTGCATTCCCACCAACAGTGCACCACAGTTCAAACTTCTCCACATTCTTGGCCAACGCTTGTTATTTTCCTTTGTTGTTATTGTTTTTTTTTTAATAGTACTCATCCTAATGGGTGTGAAGGAGTATCTCACTGTGGTTTTGATTTGCATTTCCCCTAATGACTGACTAGTGATGCTGAACATATTTTCATGTACATATTGAGCTCTTTGGAGGAATTTCTATTCAAATCCTTTGCCTACCTTTGAGGTTTTTTTTAATTGTTAAGAATGTAAGTTTTAAAATGGAGATATCATCACTTGGAATTTGAAACCACTGGGCTAGACTGCCCCATGGGCAAGATGAACCAATAATTCTCAAAGCATTTGGTAAAGCAGAGCAGGGGCCATTTTCATAAGAATCTGAGAACAAGATCTGCCCACTCATCATGAGGGCAAGGGGTCTGCAGTGAATCTTGAGTCCCCCCTCCCCTGCTGCCTGGTAACCTCCTCTTCGGTCTTTAAAACCCTAGTGAGGCCGGGCGCGGTGGCTCACGCCTGTAATCCCAGCACTTCAGGAGGCTGAGGCGGACGGACCACAAGGTCAGGAGATCGAGACCATCCTGGTTAACACGGTGAAACCCTGTCTCTACTAAAAATACAAAAAAATTAGCCGGGCGTGGTGGCGGGCACCTGTAGTCCCAGCTGCTGGGGAGGCTGAGGCAGGAGAATGGTGTGAACCCGGGAGGCAGAGCTTCCAGTGAGCCCAGATCACACCACTGCACTCCAGCCTGGGCGACAGAGCAAGACTACGTCTCAAAAAAAATAAATAAATAAAAAATAAATAAATAAATAAGAAAGAAACCCTGGTGAATCCTTCCTTCCTCGGTGCCACCTCTAGGCCTGGACAGAGCCTTATCATTCACCAGACTGCATGACAATGATTTGTTTCCCTCTCTACTTTCCCTACTATTAAAGCTCCTTAAGGGCGGGGCAAGGTTGATTACATGCAATAAACACCAAATACACATACAGTGAGACTTTATAGATAATCCCAGGCTGATTCTCCAGACTTTTCACAGCTATCCCTGAATCATGTGGTATTAGCCGGGCCACCTAATTCCTTAGTCCTTCTTAGTTTTTTTTTTAGTGATAGCAGAGACGACATGGGTCCAGAGGTGTGACTTGCAAAAGTCCTTTGTTGAAACATTCAGTATATTAAAAAAATGCTCTCATGTGATTTAAAAAATAGGACCACTGCAGACATGGGCAGGTCTGGTGGGTCAGTGTGCACTGGCACTGTCTAAATAGCAGGTCATCCTTTTCCGGGAAGGGGCAGTGGTTCTACATGAGGACACTGCCCTTGTGTTTTATGTAAAAAGGAAGCCAAATAGACCAACAAACACTTGGCTTTTCTTCATGAAGTAGGTAATACACCAGTAGTAACTCCCTGATTCTTCCCTGAAACAACGCTAAGAGCTGGTATCCCTTCCCTGTATCATCACACTTGTCCACTCCCACTGCAGCCCACCCCAATCCTGCTGCATCCCACCCCAGGAAGGTCATTCAGATGAAAGTCAGAAAAAGCACATGGTGAAAAGGGGGTGAGCCTGCCAATATCAGAGTTCCAGGTGACATCTCTGAACATTCTGTGATTCTGAGACTGGCTGGCTCTTACCCTAACAGAACTCACAAATATAAATCAGCAAACACAGGCCCACCACTTTAGGCTGCACCATCCACAGCTGATTCTCATCAATAAAGACGCCATGCAAAAACAAACAAAGGGAGGCAGAGGCCCCAGCTTCAGAATGAGACCTGCTATTATGGTTTTAAAGATTGTAAGGGCTGGACGTGATGGCTCACGCCTGTAATCCCAGCACTTTGGGAGGCTGAGGCAAGCAGATCACCTGAGGTCAGGAGTTCAAGATCAGCCTGGCCAACAGTGAAACTCCTTCTCTACTAAAAATACAAAATACAAATATTGTGTCTGGAATTGGTGGGTTCTTGGTCTCAATGACTTCAAGAATGAAGCTGTGGACCCTCGCGGTGAGTGTCAGTTCTTAAAGATGGTGTGTCAGAAGTTTGTTCCTTCTGGTGGATTCGTGGTCTCGCTGGCCTCAGGAGTGAAGGTGCAGACCTTCGCAGTGTTACAGCTCACAAAGGCAATGCGGACCCAAAGACTGAGCAGCAGCAAGATTTATTGCAAAGAGGTAAAGAACAAAGACTCCACTGCGTGGAAGGGGACTCGAGCCGGTTGCCGGGGCTGGCTCGGGCAGCCTGCTTTTATTCCCTTATCTGACCCACCCCCCCCCCCACATCCTGCTGATTGGTCCATTTTACAGAGAGCTGATTGGTCCGTTTTGACACGGTGCTGATTGGTGCGTTTACGAACCTTGAGCTAGACACAGAATGCTGATTAGTACATTTACAATCCTTTAGCTAGACACAACAGCTCTCCAAGTTCCCACTGGACTCAGAAGCCCAGCTGGCTTCCCCTAGTGGATCCCGCACCAGGGCCGCGGGCAGAGCTACCCGCCAGTCCTGCGCCGCCCGCCGGCGCTCCTCAGCCCTTGGGCAGTCAATCGGACCGGTCGCTGCGGAGCAGGGGGCAGCGCCCTTCAGGAGCGGGGGTGGCGGGGAGGGCGCCGGCTCGGGCATGGTGGGCTGCAAGTTCGGAGCCCCGCCCCGTGGGGAAGCGGCTCAGGCCCGGCGAGAATTCGAGCACAGCGCGGACAGGCCAGCAGTGCTGGGGAACCCAGCTCACCCTCCACAGCTGCTGGCCCGGGTGCTAAGCCCCTCCTTAACTGGGGCCGGCAGCACCCACCAAGCCCGCGCCCACCCGGAACTCTGCCCAGGAGCGCCGTGCGCAGCCCGGGTTCTCGCCGGCGCCTCTCCCTCCACACCTCCCCCTCCACACCTCTCCACAAGCAAAGGGAGCCACTCTGGCCGCGGCCAGCCCACAGAGGGGCTCCCACAGTGCAGCGGCGGGCTGAAGGGCTCCTCAAGCATGGCCAGAGTGGATGCCGAGGCCGAGGAGGAACCGAGAGCAAGCGAGGCCTGTTAGCACGTTGTCACCTCTCAAAATTAAAAAACACAAAAAAATAAAAATTAGGCATGGGTGGCACGCGCCTGTATTCCCAGCTACTCAGGAGGCTGAGGCACAAGAATCGCCTGAACCTGGCAGGCGGAGGCTGCAGTGAGTCAAGATCGTGTGTGTCTGTGCCTGGGTGACAGAGTGAGACTCCGTCAAAAAAAAAAAAAAAAAAAAAAAGACTATTCAGGGGCTTTTGAATAAAATCTACTCTAACCACACAAAGACCGAAGATCAAAGCCACTGAAAACACTACTTACTATTTGCCAGGCACCAAAATTATCTGTAGAATTGTAGAGAATGGAGACAGTTATAGTTCCTCCTGTGAATTCATGCTTTATATTAAATGAACTGTACAGTGCTTTCTTTCTTCTCCCTTAAAATTGTTTTTAGACTCTGGGGCCTGAAGTTTATGTTAAATAACTAAATAAACATGGAAGGTTATCAGCTCCAAAGTCTTTAACCACAACGTATGATAGAGATCCAGCCATCTGGAACTAAGATTCATGTTTGAGCTCAACAAGCACTAAGGATCTAAGGATCAGATGAAAGGTGCCTGGTCAACAGCAAAGGGCCACATGCAGGATGTTGCTGTAATTGGGAAGGCAGGGCTCCACTAGGTGTCAGGCGTGATATGGTTAAGCTTGAGCAAAAGCAAGTACAACAGATTGTCTTTCTTTCTTTTTTTCTTGTTCTGTCACCCAGGCTGGAATCCAGTGGTGTTATCACGGCTCACTGCAGCCTCTCAGACTCCTGGGTTCAAGCAATCCTCCTGTCTCAGCCTCCAAAGTAGCTGGGACCATAGGTGTGCACCATCATGCCAGGCTGATTTTTCTTTTTTTAATTGTAGAGACGGGGTCTCGTTATGTGGTTGAGGTTGGTCTAGAACTCCTTGGCTCAAGCGCCTCCTCCCTCAGCTTCCCAAAGTGCTAGGATTACAGGTGTGAGCCACCATGCCTGGCTGAGATTGTATTTCTGACATTCATGGCTACTTTCACCTCTCCGGGCTTAAATTTCCTAACCAAGAAAAAAATAGAGTCAAGCTATATATATATTAGTCAATATATGTCTAGTGAATGAATAAATAATAAGGAGAGGCAGACTGGATCTGTATCTCCACCTTTTGACAGAGTCGCTCACCAACTTCCAGCCTTGAGCGCAGCACTTGGAAGATGCATGTTGCTTACTGAGAGGATGGTGAGGACCCTAAGCAGAGGCCCAGGTAGTGTCTGTCAGCAGAGGGCCAGGTTGGTGGGAGGGGCCTGCTTCAGCGCCAGCACTTCCAGTGGGCATGAGCCATGAGTTCTACACCTGCCAAGACCCACGAGCCACAGGGAAGTCAAGCTCACAGCGACCACCAGGGTAGATCCCTGACTGGACATGATGAGGTCTTCGAGGACTCCTGTACTGTCATTTCTATGATAACAGGAAAGGCAGGCACCTGTCCCTGAGGAAGACCTGACTTTTTAGAGACAGACTTACTCAGTACATAAACATAAAGTGACATGAGGTCCAGATTACCTTCCAGTACTTCAGCAGTAACAATGAAAAAGGGAGGGAGAGAAGGACAAAAACAGAAGAAAAAGTGACAGATGGGCAAGTGCAGCAAAACTTGAAAATGCTGAATCTGCTCACTGATACTGTACTAGTCTCTCTACATTTGTTAAATGTTTGAAATTGTTCACTGTAAAACTTAATTTTAAAAAGATACATAGGCTTACGCCTGTAATCCCAGCACTTTGGGAGGCTGAGGTGGACAGATCACAATGTCAGGAGATCGAGACCATCCTGGCCATCATGGTGAAACCCCCACTCTACTAAAAATACAAAAATTAGCTGCGCGTGGTGGCACGCGACTGTAGTCCCAGCTACTCAGGAGGCTGAGGCAGGAGAATTGCTTGAACCAGGGAGGCGGAGGTTGCAGTGTGCCAAGATTGTGCCATTGCACTCCAGCCTGGTGACAGAGCGAGATTCCGTCTCAAAGAACAAAACAAAACAAAATACAAAACAAACAAAAAAAAATATGTGATACATGTTAAAGTTAAAAAAAATTATAAAAAGGTACAAAGCAAAGGATAAAAGCCTCTCTCCCTCCTGACTCCCAATCACGTTTCCCAGAGATGACCACTGTTAAGTTCCATGGTAGCCTTCAAGAATTTTTCAGGTTTATATTAATAAGCAGTTATAAATATTTAAAATATTTTCTCCCTGCTATGAATTTTTCTATTATTAACCCAGAGGGTGATGAGGAAAATTTCATAATACTTATTTAAGTTCTGTATATAAAAAAATTTGGTTTAAAAAATACAGTAAAGTTCCTACTGGACATATGTTATAAAACATAACTGAACTATATTTAATTGAGCTGCTAACAAAATCAGCTTAAAAATTAAAATGTATTATAGCAAATAAAGGCCAGTCTCATTTTTCTCTTAAGACGTCCCAGGCATGCAATTTTTTTCTTTTTTTAAGATGGTCTCGCTCTGTCGCTCAGGCTGGAATGCAGTGGTGCGATCTCGGCTCACTACAACCTCTGCCTCCCAGGTTCAAGCAATTCTTCTGCCTCAGCCTCCCGAGTAGCTGAGATTACAGGCACACACCACCACGCCTGGCTAATTTTGGTATTTTTAGTAGAGACAGGTTTTCACCATGTTGGCCAGGCTGGTCTTGAACTCCTGACCTCAGATGATCTGCTCACCTCAGCCTCCCAAAGTGCTGGGATTACAGGCGTGAGCCACCACACCCAGCCCAGGCATATAAGGGTTTTAACAACATATTTTATAGACTTAAAGACAGCTATAAGTCAAAGCTCAGATCAAACAAATGATTAAGTTATGCCAGCTATTTCCATTGATAATTAAATATCCAATTTAAAGAGCATGCTCAATTTACTCATTTTAATCCTTAAAGAAAAATTTAGCAAAAAAAGTCCTTACAGAAATAAAAAGAACACATACTGAGGCTGAGTTTCTATTTGAATGTATCTGTTTTTTGTTGTATGTTTGAATGAAGACCTAGAGAAAACATGGCAACATTCACTTTCAAGAGTGGGAGAATGAAGTGGAGCAGGAATAGAATCAGTACATAAATCCTGTCAACATTTATTAGCATTTGCAAATGTGACTCACAAAACCTCAGCCTAATCAGACTGGATTTTTGCACGTCTTGACAACAGCATACATCATTGTTTCTGGAGGGATCAGCTGCGGCAGCCTCCTACTGTCCTTTGGTGACAAGGCTTTAATGACTCCATAAATGTATGCTGCCCAGCTGCTGCCCGCTTAATGAGACGATGATTTCCACTTGATTGAACCTGCCCAGCAGCCAGTTGTCACCTAACATTCACAGGAGACCACGCTGGTCTCTTTCAGAACTACCAGGATCAAACAGTCACACGAGTTCTATGGTTCCTACAACATGGCAGTATACTGTTTGATTTAGGACTTGAATCATATTTCTCCCTTTTTAAGAATATACCCTTCTCTGCCAGAAGGTTGTTACTTCTCAGATTAAAGATGTGAAAGGAAACCTTCCAAGGCTCATCTTAATTGGACATATACATCGTCACTTTAGTATACAGGGATGGGATGACAAATGCTAATCCGGGTATGGAATATGGCAAGGAGGATTCACACTAAGAGGACAGAGGAGAAGAGAATTACATTTACTGAACTCTGGCAAGTGCCAGGTGCCTTACATCTTTCCCATTCAAACACGGTTCATGAACCACAGCCTGGCACTCACTTGGGAGCTGGTTACCAATACAGAATCTCGGATGATCCCTGGATGATTTGTGTGCATGGCCAAGCTTGAGAAGCACTGCGCCAAGTTATAAGGCTTTATTTAATTCTCACAGCCGTTTGAAGAAAACATTATTTCCATACTTCACAGGTAAGAAAACTAAGAAAATTTCCTTCCTTCTTTTCCTCCTCATTACAGAAAGGATTTGCAGGGGAAAGGGGCATGCCCAAGTTTCTGAGTTGGTCATCGGGAAAGCTGGCATTCAAGGGTGCATCTACTGCATCCTAAAGGCCCTTGCTCTTTCCACCTTCCCCCACCGCCCCAGGCTCCTTGAATGATGGTCAGACTCCACCTAGAACCGTGTTTAGGAACTGATGCTGCATTCATTCTTTCATTCATTCATCCATTAATTTATTGAGCTAGAGTCTCCCTCTGTCACCCAGGCTGGAGTGCAGTGGCGCCATCTTGGCTCACTGCAACCTCCACCTCCCAGGTTCAAGCTATTCTCATGCCTCAGCCTCCCAAGTAGCTAGGATTACAGGTGTGCACCACCACACCTGGCTAATTTTTTGTATTTTTAGTAGAGACGGGGTTTCATCATGTTGGCCAGGCTGGTCTTGAACTCCCAACCTCAGGTGATCCGCCCGCCTCAGCCTCCCAAAGTGCTGAGATTACAAGCCTGAGCTCACGCCTGTAATCCCAGCACCTTGGGAGGCTGAGGCGGGCAGATCATGAGGTCAGGAGATGGAGACCATCCCTGGCTAACACGGTGAAACCTCGTCTCTACTAAAAACACACAAAAAATTAGCCGGGCATGGTAGCAGGCACCTGTATAGTCCCAGCTACTCGGGAGGCTGAGGCAGGAGAATGGTGTGAACCCAGGAGGCGGAGCTTGCAGTGAGCCGATTGCACCACTGCACTCCAGCCTGGACCAGAGAGCGAGACTCTGTCTCAAAAACAAACAAACAAAAAAACAAAAACAAAAACAAAAAACAAGCCTGAGCCACTGCACCCGATCTGGTACTGCATTTGAAAATGCAACCTGTGGCATGTATAAGGGTGAGTGACAAGTTTTAGTCATATACATCTATCAGAATGACTAAAAACAAAAGTAAAAAACACAAAAATGCTAAGTTTTGGTGAGGCTGTGGGGCAACAGGAACTCGCACACAATGCTAGTGGGAATGCACAACAGTACGGCCACCGTGGAAAGCAGGATGGCAGTTTCTACTAAACTGAAAGAATCCCACTCCAAGGCCTTGGCCTAGGAGAAAGAAAAATATGCCCACAGACTTGGATGCAGATATCTATTAGCAGCGTTATTTGTAATAGTAAAAAACTAGGAATAACCCATTTGTTCATTAACTGATAAATGGATAAATGAATTGAAATACATCCATGACTGGAATACTACTCAGCAACTTAGGTTAAATGAAGACTATGTATGTATGATTTCATTCTTACGAAATTATAGGACAGCAAAACTTTAAAGACAGAAGGCAGACGGGTGTTTGTTGGGGCTGGTGATGGGCACTGGGATCATCTTCAAAGGGACATGAGAAAACTTTTACTAGAAGCGTGATGGAAACGTTCTGTACTACGATTGCAAGGGTGGTTACACAACTCTACACTATCACCCAAATTCACCAAACTGTACACAGAATGGGTTTTATTATACATAAATTATAACAGTAAAGCTGGAGGGAGGAAAAGGGGAATTTAGAAAAGTGGCTGGTAACCATACAAATATAGGTATATCTCAACAGGTTTCACTATAGTAACAATAATCAGTCCAAATACAAAGGAGAGAAGCCAGGTGTAGTGGCTCATGCCTGTAATCCCAGCACTCCGGGAGGCCGAGGCAGCTGGATCACTTGAGGCCAGGAGTTTGAGACCAGCCTGGGCAACATGGTGAAACCCCATCTCTACTAGAAACACACACTAAAAATAGCTGAGCACGGTGGCACGTGCCTGTCATCCCAGCTATTTGGGAGGCTGAGGCATGAGAACTGCTTGAACCCAGGAGGCAGAGGCTGCGGCGAGCTGAGGTCGCGCCACTGCACTCCAGCCTGGGCGAACAGAGTGAGACTCTGTCTCAAAAAATAAAATTAAATTAAACAAAATACAAAGGAGAAATACAGTAGCAACGAAAATATAAAATGTTTTGAAATAAACTTTAAGAGACTATAACAGAAGATTTAAACAAATTGAGACCTACCCAGTTCTTAGAAGGCAGACTGTATTATAAAGATATCATTTAATCTCAAACTAATCTATAAAGTTAAGAAAACCACAATCAAAATACCGAGTATTAGAACTTGGCAAAGTGAAATTATTTTTTATTTTTGAGACAGGATCTTGCTCTGTCGCCCAGGCTGGAGTGCAGTGGCGTGATCTCAGCTCACTGCAAACTCTGCCTCCGGGGCTCAAACGATTCTCCTGCCTCAGCCTCCTGAATAGCTGGGACTGCAGGTGCATGCTACCACGCCTGGCTAATTTTTGTACGCACCTGGTCAGCAAAATGAATTTAAAAGTACATCTGGAAGGATAGATCATAATTTTAAAGTGTTTGAAAAAGAATAGTGGGGAGAAGTTTGCTTTATCAGATATTGAACTACATTATAGTGCTGAAATTATTGAAACAGTGGCTAGAACTGGAACCAAAAGATTCCTGAAACAGAACTAAATTCAAAAATCCCCAAACATATCCATACATATAAAATACTTTAGTATATGATAAAGCTGGCATCTCAAATAAGTGGGGAAAGAATGGATTAGTCAATAAATGGGGCTGACAACACTTTCTTGCCCTTTCTCCCCAAAAGCGTAATAAAATGTGGGTGAAATTGTTTGTACTAATATATGAACACCTTTTATAGATCATTAAGGAAAAGACAAACATCCCCATTGAAAAACAGGCTATAGAAGGAGGATCCCAAGATCTACGCCCCAGAATCTCGTCCCAAAGCCTAGCACCAAAACAGCAAAGCAGTCCTCCTTCAAGAAAACTGAAGGCAGCTGGTCATGGTGGCTCATGCCTGTAATCTCAGCACTTTGGGAGGCTGAGACAGGCGGATCACGAGGTCAGGAGTTCGAAACCAGCCTGACCAACATGGTGAAACCGTGTCTCTACTAAAAATACAAAAATCAGCTGGGCATGGTGGCACGTGCCTGTAGTACCAGCTACTCGGGAGGCTGAAGCAGAAGAATTGCTTGAATCTGGGAGGCAGAGGTTGCAGTGAGCCAAGATCACGCTACTGCACTCCAGCCTGGGCGAGAGAGAGAGAGAGAGAAAAAAAAAAGGGACAAGAATTAGAGACTGGAATTGTGGCAGTGGGCAGTGAGGAACACACGGTGATGTGAACTGGAGAAGGGTAATGCCCAGCTTCAGAGAGGGTGTGGCACAGCCACTGGGCCTCAAGATTTCTCAACGAAAAACCATTCACGGGTGTTAGGTGGGACGCATGGAGAGCCAGCCAAGGCCCAGGTTTTCTGTGACAGCTGTGCTTCACCCTGCAGGACAAGGCTAAGCAGACTACACCATGACAAAAGTGTGGAAGCAACAACCAGGCAGAGGTTTATTAGGAAACAGGTCAACCTCCATGGCCAAGCACACATCAGACAGCGAGAGCTGCCTGCTGCGTCTGCACTTTTACCCTTCTTCAGCCATCCTCTCGCTCAGACCTTCATCTTCAAAAGAACCAAGAGCCCCCAGCCTGCCCCGAGGTGCCTCTGGAGCTACCCTCCTGCTCTTCCTCCTCCCATCACCAAACCTCCTGCAGGGCTTTCATCTACTGCCCAGCTTCTCCTCTACTTGGCCTATAAGCCTTTGGCTTCTGGAGCCTCCCTCCCATCAATCCCACTCTCACCACTGACTTCCTGGTTGCCAGGTGCCTCACCTTTTATTTTCTTTTTTTTTTTAAATGGTGCTACAGCAATTTATCAGTGTTCTTGAAATTCCATTCTGTGGATCCCAGGACCCCAGCACTCTCCTGGTTCGTGGTCTTGCCCACTCTTTCCTAGGATAGATATTTTAAAAGATCCTGCTCTTATTCCTCAGCTCTTTTACCCTTCTGTTCTCTCTAGCTCAGCAAAAGCAGTCATACCTGGGGCTTCATGCTGTCTCCCCCAACTCAGAAAAGAATTCCCAGCACTCTCTCTTCTGCCCTGACTCTGTCTCTCCAACTCAATTCACATTTTTCAATTGCCTTCTGGCCATTCTCTCTCTCTTCTTTTTGAGATGGGGTCTCACTCTGTCACCTAGGCTGGAGTGCAGTGGCGTAATCATATCTCACTGCAGCCTCAATCTCCTGGGTTCAAGTGATCCTCCCACTTCAGCCTTCTGAGTAGCTGGGATCACAGGCATGCAGCACCACGCCCAGCTAATTTTTCGTAGAGATGAGGCCTCACTATGTTAGCAAGGCTGGCCTCGCAACTCCTAGCCTCCCTCAAGCAATCCTGCCTCGGCCTCCCAAAGTGCTTATTACAGGTGTGAGCCACTGCCCAGCACTATTCTCTCTTAACTGCACACTAGGACCCCCGACTCATAGTTCTAAAGCCAGACTTTGCTGTCTTAGTTAACATGATCACCATTACCCATGTTGCTCAGGCCCTAAGCCCCAAGATCATGTCCACCCCCAATCTACAAGTGGCCACTTTGACTTACCACATTCTCCCCTGGAAAGTCTCTCAGAGTTAGCTTTCCTCCCCATTTTAAGTTCCAACACCACCTCGGCTTGCCTCTCTCTTTTTTTTAAATGACTCCCCACACTACAGCAGTTGCTTTTTGTTGATCTTCTTGCCCCTCAACTCCATCCTTTCCAATCCAACCTGCACCATGTTGAGAGACAATTCTCCATGAATATCTCACATCCTGCACTGTCTGGGTCTCTGAGCAAAGACATTTATATCAATTTTAAGAATGTTTCTATAATGAGCCTTTCCAGAGTAGTAAACCTGGGAGACAGCTCCCTCCAGAGAGATTCTAGGGTGGTAAAGATCAAGACCTCACCTTCTCCTCCTCAGAGGTTTACATTCCTAAGATAAGGTCTCTCCAGAGAGAAGTATGGACAGGCCACCACCAGCTCACAATAAGATGGACGCGTAGTTCTGGAGTTCCTTTCTTGTAACGCATCCCACTGCATGTACAGGCAGTAACATCTGGCCTTCATTATGTTGTCCTGTGGGGTTTGGGCCTTGAGGAATCAAACTGGATTACCTTGTTAACTTCTAAGTTGGGTAAAATCTCGGACCCTAGAGTTTCTGACTTAACACATCACCACTAAATTATCTTTATGAAGATCTGCTTTGGCCATGTGACTTCCCTGCTTGAAATCCTTCAGTGGCTTCCCACTACAGAATACAATTCTTACCAGTCACCTTTCCAGCTGGTCCTCCCACTTCTTATGTAAACCCTGTGCTCCTGTCAATCTGGACTACAGGATGTGTTCCATACACAGGCATTCATATCTTGCCTCATGTTTCTGGCCATGCCTGAATGCTATACTTAGATTGCAGAAGAGATAAAATTTTATCCATGAAGCACCAGTGCCTAGGCTGCCCACAGCGACCTCAGAATGGTGACCCCACCATTTCCTTCTTCTAGTATGTTGCCATGGCTCCTTCCAGGTAGGCTGATGGGAAGTCAGCCTGCCCTCTGCTGTAGTCATAACGAGCTGAACTGATGACCAGTGCTGGGGCCCAAGGTGACCACACTCTGGTTGGACATCTGGGAAATGAACTGCCCCTGGGAATGCTTGGCTTGAAACTGTCCAACAGGATAGCTTTCAATTTGATGGCAGCCAAAAAATCTACAGAGCTCTTCTCTTTAAGAAGTGTCAGGGGGTGGCCAGGAGCAGTGGCTCATGCCTGTAATCCCAGCACTTTGGGAGGCCGAGGCAGGTAGATCACGAGGTCAGGAGATCGAGACCATCCTGGCTAATATGGTGAAACCCCGTCTCTATTAAAAATACAAAAAATTAGCCGGGCGTGGTGGCGGGTGCCTGTAGTCCCAGCTACTCAGGAGGCTGAGGCAGGAGAGTGGCGTGAACCCGAGAGGCAGAGCTTGCAGTGAGCCGAGATCGCGCCACTGCACTCCAGTCTGGATAATAGAGAGAGACTCCGTCTCAAAAAAAAAAAAAAAAAAAGAAGTGTCGGGGTAAGGAGAGGCAACTCATCTTCTAGTGAACAAGTGAGTTTTAATTTTGGTTCTCCCCTAAGCTCTACATCTTAGTCTTAGCTTGTCCCACACTTCTGGGTATTCTTGCAATAAACTCCCAAGCAAAGACAACATGGGCATGTATTTTCTTGCAGCCTCAACTGCTTAATTCAAGTGCTCTCCCCACTGATCTCTGAGACACATGTACAAAGACGTTGGTAGATGCATTGTTTGTAATGACAGAAAAATGTGTCCACTCATATGGGCTGGTTAAGTGATCGTATTCATCAAATATAAGATACATCCCAATTTAGAGACGTTAAAATATCAATCAAATGGCCTACAGTAGTTACATGATGTAGTTGATTCTTCTAATATGTGAAAAAATGTGGGTCTTAGACTTGGAGAACTAAGGTATAGTGTATTCACACAGTGGACTACTTTGCAGCTGGGGTAGGTAATGGCACAAAAGGAGGTGTGTGTCGTGTTGCCTGTAACAACCTGAGCTTGAAAAGTAAACAGTCTTAAACCAAGTGGTGAACACACGCATATAGTTTAAGTATTTTTACAGCTTTTTGTTTGTCTAAGATATGTTAAACATTTTTCTTTTTTTTCCCAAGATAGAGTCTTGCTCTGTTGCCCAGGCTGGAGTGCAGTGGCTTGATCATGGCTCACTACAACCTCCACCTTCCAAGTTCAAGCAATTCTCCTGCCTCAGCCGCCCGGGTAGCTGAGATTACGGGCACCGTCACCACACCTGGCTAATTTTTGTATATTTAGTACAGACGGGGTTTCACCATGTTGGCCAGGCTGGTCTTGAACTCCTGACCTCGTGATCCACCCGCCTCAGCCTCCCAAAATGCTGGGATTACAGGCATGAGCCACTGTGTCCGATATGTTATACATTTTTATACATATACATTCTGATATGCTATACACAGTTATACCCGGCCAATATGTTACACAGTTTTCTCTCACTGGGCCTAGCAACATTTTTGTTATGTTATACATTTTGTTATACATTTTTTCTAACCGGGCCTAGCAATCTGCCTTATCTCCCCTGTTCTGTGGGAAACCTTGTGTTCAAGTGATAGCTTAAAAATCAATTCTCGGCTGGTGGCGGTGGCGGTGGCGGTGGCGGTGGCTCACGCCTGTCATCCCAGCACTTTGGGAGGCCAAGGCAGGCAGATCATCTGACGTTAGGGGTTTGAGACCAGTCTGGCCAACAGAGTGAAACCTCATCTCTACTAAAAACACAAAAATTAGCTGGGCGTGGTGACGGGCGCCCGTAATCCCAGCTACTCGGGAGGCTGAGGCAGGAGAATCGCTTTAACCCAGGGGGCGGAGGTTGCAGTGAGCCGAGATAGTGCCACTGCACTACAGCCTGGGCAACAGTTAGACTCTGTCTCAAGAACAAAAAAACAAAAAGACAAAAAAAAAAAAAAAAAAGAATTCTATAAATAAAGGAGTTGAGAGAAACATTCACTGTCCCTTATCTCTACATGTTGATTATCAGAATAAAAAGAATTCCAGCAACATCAGTCATGGGCACAAAGCCAACCCGTAAACATTTACAGAACTCGATGATTACCCAAAACTCGGCTTGCTTTCTCAATACTACTGACTTTGGCTTCACATTAGCCACAGGTGTGTCTAGATTTAAACAAGGTCAACTTTACAAAAAAAAAACAAACTGATACTTGGGCATAGTTTAAAAAAAACTTAAAAGTATGTGTGTGTGCGTGCGCGTGTGTGGTGGGGGGCGGGGCATTCCAATATAAATGCCTTAAACACAACCTTCCTGGCTATTTTATAAAATGGGTTGAATCTCTAAGGACACATATTTCCTAAGACCTCGACTGATATACAGAGTGCAAACTTGGCAGCCAGACTAGACTGCCTCAGAATCATGCCAGCTGTGTGGCACTGGAAAGTCACCTAATTTTGCAGCGCCTACCTTCACCTCTGTAAAATGGGGAACAATAATAACTAATTTACGGATGCTGTAAAGATCTGAAATTTTAAACTCAGTAATGCGCCTGGCACACATTAGACACGGGTGTTTCGTTTGTCTTGGCAAAGGCTTCGGGTTTTGCGACAATAGCCTTGCTGCCTCCGGAGCAAGCATCTCTCCTTGCCCCCTCTGGGGCATTTAAAAATGACCTCAATTCTACTCTCAATTATGTCCAGTTCAACAGTTACGTGCAGGTTACAAGGCCGAGGAAGCTGAGGTATCTTCTAAACTAACATAGCACGTACAGAATTTTTTTAAAGTTTGGTGGAGGAATCGGCAGCACAAGGTAAGCGGCGCTCTGTTCACAGACCTGGGAATCAGAACTCGGAATCAGAACTCTGGCCGCCGCGGCCTCCAGGCGCCTCTCAGCTAACAGACTTCCTGCAGCAGGGGGAGGGGCGGCCAGCTCGCTGCAAAAAGCCGCAGGACCCCCTCACCCCGCCTTGCCGCCCCCGCTCCCACTCTCTGAGATGGGGAGTGAAGGGTCTAGGCGATGGCACTTACCAGCGCGAAGTGCACCAGCGCGTCGTAGCAGAGCCAGATGAGCGCCCCGCGGTCCGCCGCCCCCCGCCCGCGGCCCAGGCGCAGGCCCAGGGCGCAGCCCGCCGCCAGCAGCGCGGCGCACAGCAGCAGCGAACCGCCAGCCTCGGCCCCCAGCTCCCACTCAGCGCCCATGCTTCAGGCTTCCGACGCCAACGGCCCAGGACCATGAGGCAGAGGAAAGCAGGGAGAGAAACGACGGGGCGGGGCTGGCCGAGAAGGGGCGGAGCCGGATGGCCAAGGAGGAGCGGAGCTGATTGGCCAAGGCGGTCCGGGGAGGGACGGGGCTCCCCGGCCGGGTCGGGGCCAGAGCGAGGATTCCCTGCCCGCCTCGCACCCTGGCCAGCCTGCTGAGTCCGGTGGTTTTGCCAGGTGCCGCGCATGGAGGTTCTGTAGAGGGAACGTGCTCACCAACTTGCGCAACCGCCTCGACCAAACCTGTTCCCAAACCGAGCCCAAAGGATTGGTAATAGGGCCAAACCTTTTGATGTTGTTTCACTTTTAACAAGGCTCAAACTTTAAGCCACAAAGTGAAGCCTAGGTAGTGGAAATTTTGCCAGTAGACCGGGGCAGAATTTTAGGGGCAAAAGGTTTTAATTAGGCTGCAGCAAGCCTTACCAGGGAGGTTGGGGGCCAAGGGAGTTTTCAGCCACCAGCCGGCTTAAAGCCTTTATGGCCTACTCTGACAGTCTTTCCATTTCTTAAAAATCCAGAAAAGTAGAAGGGTGGGTGAGAGGAGCGGTAAGTCCTATTGGCTTGGCGATAGATGCGTTTAACCTGTGGCAGGCCAGGTTTCACTATCGCAGGCCTCCATCACAACTGTTTCAGCACTGAGTGGTTAAATTAAATATTAAAAGCTGAGACCGGGCGCGGTGGCTCACGCCTGTAATCCCAGCACTCTGGGAGGCCGAGGCGGGCGGATCACGAGGTCATGAGATCGAGACCATCCTGGCTAACACGGCGAAACCACGTCTCTACTAAAAATACAAAAAATTAGCCGGGCGTGGTGACGGGCGCCTGTAGTCCCAGCTACTCGGGAGGCTGAGGCAGGAGAATGGCGTGAACCCGGGAGGCGGAGCTGGCAGTGAGCCGAGATCGTGCCACTGCACTCCAGCCTGGGCAACACAGCGAGACTCCGTCTCAAAAAACAAAAAAAAAAAAATTAAAAGCTGAAAGAGTCAGTGCCCATATACCAAAGTCTGGAATGTAAAAAAGCCCACCAAGAGTTTTGCCTAGGCCTTTCTTGGGCCTTGAAGCATGACAAGATAACTAAGGAATTTTTAACAGGACCCGTTTAGGATTAAACAAGTTTTACTGGGGGTCTGAAGAAACTCCCCAGGCCTCCAAAAACAAGTTTATTGGGAGTCTGGAGGAATTCCACAAGCCTCCATGATTTAGCAGGAGACAAAATAAGGGTAATCATCCCAGCACCCAGACCTATTTAGATTAAGTAAATTTACTGAGGCTGCAGAGGAAGGTCTTCAGGATTAGAAGTTGTTAATCACTTACGTCTTTAGATGAATGCACTCTTACACGTAGACATATAGCTTAGAAGGTATATACGCTCTGGAAAAACCTTGTAATTATGAGTTGGTCTGGCAATAATTTCCAGACCTTCTCCCTGTAACCGGTTGCAGAAATAAAAACTCTTCTTCCCCAGTTCATCTGCACCTCGTTATTGGGCTGCCCAACCCCCAGTTTGGTCCGGGAACAAACCTACATTATTTAACTTCACAACAACCCTATGAGGTCGGTGAAATAAGCCAGTCACAAAAACATACTTATGATTCCACTTACAGGAAATATCTAAAATAATCAATTTGCAGAAACAAAATAGAATGATGGTTACCAGGGGCGGGGCGGGGCGGGAGTGGGGGGGGGCGCGGGGAAAAGTGCAGTGTTACTTATTCGGATAGTTTGATTTGCAAGATGATGTTCTGGAGATTGGTTGCACAACAACGTGAACATACTTTACTGAGCTGCACACTTAAAAATGGTTAAGATGGCAAATTTTATGTGTATTTTACAATTATAAAAAAAATGCTGGCACTGAACACAAGAAATTTTTCCCCTAGTCACTTCCTATACCATTTTTTATAGCAGTTAACACCAGATAGAATGATCCTTGTTTACACACTTATTGCTAATCTCCTGCCACTATAATGTAAGTCTTCAAGGCCAGGGGTTGTGGCTAGCTTTTTTATTGCTGTATCCCTGGCACCTATTACAGTTTGGCATATATTAGCTGCTCAGTTAAATAACTGGCGACTGAGTATGGCCAATCTAGCCACCTATGCTCTGGATCCTATCCTGTAACTAACTTATCATCCTTTAGGGACCATTCTGCCCACCTCCCCTTCAGAGCAAAATAGAAACTTAATGAAAAAACTGATCAGATCCCCTGTCTTCATGTCTTGACCCTGCTCCTCAGTCCTTTCTACTCTGGTTCCTGCCTTATCACACTGATACAGCTCTCACTAAGGTAACTACTGGCCTCCACATCACTGAACCCCAAGAGCAGTTCGTTTTCTTAGTGTAGTTTACTTCTCAGCAGCATCCCAGCACTGAAATATTTTTCCTTTGGTTTTCTGAGAATACAGCCTCCTTAGCCATTCTGTTTCCTTTGCAAATGCATCTTCCACTACAAATGCCTAGTGAATGCTGCAGCTCCACAACCCAGTCCTAGGCCCTGTTCTCACTCCAGACCCCAGATCCAGGCAGTCTCATCCTTACCCTCTGCTTTAATGACCAGCAAAACCGGCAGAGAACTCAAATCTCTAGCCTGGTCCTATTCTCTGGACTCCAGACCAGTATTTCCAACTGCCCTACTTGACAGTCACTTGGATGTCTCAATATAACCCAAACTGAGCTCATCGCTTTCCACCCCAATGTCTGATTCTCCTTCCTATCTCATGTTACTTCCACTCATCAGTTACTACAACCCGGAAACCTAGAAATCATCCCCGATACTTCTCTCTCCCCAAACTTGGCATCTAAGGCATCACCAACTCCTCCTCAGCAGCCAAGTATTTCTTGATTCCATGCATTTCATGGACCTGTTCACCATCTCGTCTGTGCTTCACTCACTAATGTGACCAGCGACCTCTACATCACTAAATCCAAAGGACATTTTCTGTCCTTAGCCTTACCAACTAGTGATCTTTATTAATCTATTATCCCTCTTGCTTAATGATGATCTTCCATATAGAATACAAAAATCCTTTTTATGACTTACTAGACTGTGGGGTCTGGCCCCTCCCTATCTCTTTAGCCCTTTCCCATTCCCCTATTAATCCTCCTCTCCATTATAATCTTTCATCTAGCTATACTTGCTTTCTTTCACTTCCTCAAATGCCCCATGGTGCTTCCCACAAGGCTTTGTACAGACTCTTCCCACTGCTGGAAAGCTTTTCCAGTCAATCTGCCCAATAAACTCCTGCCTTTTCACCACGATCAGTGAAATCTTGGCTGGCACTTTTTAAGGGCTCAACATTAGCCTGGTTATCACCTTTCTCAGTAGCCAATTTCCTCTACTATGTGTATCATTGTATACCTCTTTTTTTCTAACATTTGTCAAAACTTGTCTTTTTTTTTATTCCTGTTATTTTTACAAGTATCCTGTGCCATAGCACAGTACCTGGCACGGGACAGAGTATTCAGTATTCGAATGTTTCTAAAGGCTTAGTCAGAATTCTTATTTATATAAGACTGAAGACATCGAAACGATACATATGTAGAATGTGATCTCATGAGAAAAACTAGGCTGAAGTAAATATGAAATTTATTCTTATGTTTAGAGTTGAAAAGGGTAGATGCCCAACGATTTGGGCTAAAGAGAGCTGATGATAAAGAGGGTGTGACTTGATCACAAATCTAATTATGATGAAGCTGGTAAAATAACTGAAAGAATCCCCCCACATTAATAGAATCAAAAGTCCAGATAATGGAATGTTCCCATTCATTCCAAAGTACTCAGAAACCAGTCACACCACACTCCTTATTGTTGGAATCCTTGGAGTACATCACGCTGACAGGAACCAGGTCCAGCAATGACTTTATAATGAGAATGGATGAAATGCAAGGGGTGTTCGAGTAAAAGAAAGCTGATTTAAAAAATGGATGAGTCTCCTCTGCTATCTGGAAATAACAAAGTCTACTCCCAATCAAAAACAGTTAATTTACAATGATGGAAATTTAAGTTTCTTTCTCTTTTGAGACAGGGTCTCAACTCTGTGGCCCAGGCTGAAGTGCAGTGGCACGATCTCGGGTCCAGTGTATGGCAGCCTCAGCCTCCAAAGTTGCTGGGACTACAGACATGTACCGCCAGGCCCAGCTATTTTATTTATTTATTTATTTTGTAGAGATGAGGTCTCACTATATTGCCCAGGCTGGTGTCAAACTCCTGGGCTCAAGTGATCCACTGACCTTGGCCTCCCAAAGTGCTGGCATTACAGGTGTGGGCCACTGCACCCAGGTTAAGAAAGGATCTTGTAGCAAGCAAAGCTAGCCAATAAATACAAGCTCCCTCAAAATGAGTACCTTGTTTCTCAAGCTCTTCTAACTTACTCCTGCAGGAATGTTTCCATAAAATACCCTGCCTCAAAAATCAGATTTTATGTTTAAAATATGTAAAATGTATACTTTATAACACTTTGGCTTGTATTACCAATAAAACTTTTACTTACCACCTAGTAAAGTTGCCGTCCCACGAAAGTGTTCCTTATCTTATGGTTTCTCACATTATTTGGCACAAGGCCCCACGCATCTTTGGGTACCACAGTTTAAGGGAATTCGTCAAGAAGGTGTATGGCAATTTGCTAGGGTAGGGAAGGGGGATGCTGTAGAAGAAATTCCCTGCAGAGAATACTTTCTTTATAGCATGGCTCGGCCATAGTTTCTGTTTTTAATAATTTAATAGATGATTGTAAGTTTTCTGATGGGGCCAATCTCTCAACAATGCTTCAAGTGATCTTCAAACTATGCTATGATTTTCTAGTACAACTCCAGTTTTCCCTAGATAACTTAAAGATTTTCAACTAGAAGTGTTTGAAAAACACTGCCATAGGGTGTTAAGATTTGGGCAATTAACACATTTGATTGTTTTACAACCCTGTTTTTTAGCCACAGGATAAATTTAAGAGGTAACTAGTTGCTCCATATTTCTATTTCTTTATCCCAAGTCCCTTGAAATAGATGTTTAGTACTACCTGGAGTTTCCTACAGATGATTTGGGAAATTAGGTTAGGCCTGCCTTCAATTTTTCCTAAAACTCAGAATGAAGAAAAGGCACATTTGTGTCTCCTTTTTTCATCTTATGCATCTGAGGAAAGCCTGGGACTGTTCATACAACAAAAAAGTCATGATTTAGGCTGTCTCATTTGAGTGGAGTTTTCTATAGGAATTGATTTAGGACAGTGGTTTACAATCAGGGATGGTTTTGGGCCCCCAGATGTTTGGCAATGTCTGGAGACATTTTTGGTTGTCTTAACTTGGGGAGAGGAGAGAGGTGGTACTGCTATCTAGTGAGTAGAGCCCAGGGATACTACTAAACATCCTACATTGCACAGGGCAGATGACACACAACAAAGAATTATCCAGCCAAAAATGTCAATAGTGCAGGGTTTAAAAAACCCCAATTTAGGCCAGGCGCTGTGGCTCCCACCTGTAATCCTAGCATTTTGGGAGGCCGAGGCAGGCGGATCACTTGAGGTCAAGAGTTTGAGACCAGCCTGGCCAACACAGTGAAACTTGTCTCTACTAAAAATACAAAAATTAGGTGTGGTGGCAGGCGCCTGTAATCCTAGCTACTCGGGAGGCAGAGGCAGGAAAATCGCTTGAAACTGGAAGGCAGAGGTTGCAATGGGTCATGCCACTGCACTCCAACCTGGGCTAAAGAGCGAAACTCCATCTCAAAAAACAAAAAAACAATTTAGGCCTAAGTTAGTTGAGGGATTTTATGGGCAAACAGTGGCATTAGGTTGCATTCCCACATCCCTTTTCCCACACATTGTATACAGCACTTTTGGAGAATCATTCTATCACTGTTTTTTAGCTATCTAAACAACATTTATACTCACAGCTTCATATACAGAAATTATATTTCCTTTCCCCCAAAAAGAGTTAAGTAAACTTTCCCAGTTTAACTAGGGTTTAAAAAATTAACCATCACTGTAAGACAACGGACATTCATGAATGTCAGGTGCTCTTGTTTACTTGTTTATCCGCATTAACTAATCCCCTGAAAAGGATAAATGACGCTTCTTAAAAAATTTTCTTTTCATATAAAAATAGAATTTTTTTTAAAGATGGGGTCTTGCTATGTTGCCCAGGCTGCTCCCAAACTCCTGGGCTCAAGTGATCCTCCTGACTCAGCCTCCCAAGTAGCTGGAGCTACAGGTGTCTGCCACCAACCACGCCCTTCAGGATGACCCTTCTGAAAGAAATGATGGCAAGATTGTATGAGTACTATCACATTTACTTATACACCAACTTCTTTTAAAAGTAATTTGCAGTGGCATTATACAAAAGTAAACATTTCTATACTCAAAAGTTTGGCTGCTCCTTTGTTCTTTTAGTTAATGCAAGATTTCATTTAGTGCCATAACCTTTACCTAACAGGTTAAAACTTTTAGGTTTGCTCTGATTACTATTTTCCATAGTTACATGTTTTCAAGGGGTAGCCAGGTCTTAAAGTTTGAGTTTTTGTTTCATCAAAGTCACAATCATACCATCATCTCAAATAAATGGACTTTTTCTAAGTTAGAGTATTTAAACCTGAGACACATAGGGAGAATGCCATGTGATGACGGAGGCAGAGACTGGAGTGATGCAGCTACAAGCCAAGGAATGCCAAGGATTGCCAGGAACCACCAGAAGCTAGGAAGAGGCAAGGAAGGATCATCCCCATGAAAGTCCCCAGACAGAGCATGGCTCAGTCATCACCTTGATTTCAGACTTCTGGTCTCCAGAAGTGGATGACAATATATTTCTATTGTCTGAAACCACCTGGTTTGTGGTACTTTGTAATGGCAGCTTAGGAAACTAATATAGATTTTGGCAATTCTTATTTGTCACAGAATAGTCTCAAATCTAGCATTATTATCGATCATTCTGGTTTGTTAGAGTTGAGATGGAACAGGAACCCCTCTTAAGGGCCTGCCAGGTGCCCCCCCAAGCATGGAAATAAAGGAAAATTTTGAGTTCCTTCAAGGGAAATTCCAGACACCTAGCTAGCCCTATGAATAAATAAGCAACTTGATAAGCAAGAGAGTAATAGTAGCTTAAAACAACAGCCAAGGAAGTCACAGGATGTTTGGTTCCTTATAGAAACTAAAGATAACATCTTAACATATGTCCCTGAGCTGTTCTTCAGACACCTGGACCCCCACCAAATGGTCCACTGGCCAGGGAAGGGGGAACTGAGGACTGAGCTCTGACTGCCATTCTTTGTTCTAAATGTCTTCCTGAGGGGCCTATAGGAAGTCACGCCCATGGGGCAGACTTAGCATTCTTTTCTGCTGACCCCAAGTTTTTTGACAAAGCTTTGATTCCTTAATCAACTGCAAATAAGAAAATCTGTGAATTCACCTATGACCTATAAGTCACCCCCTGCCACCCGCGGCTTCAAGACAGCCCACCTTTTTAGGCCAAACCATTGTGTATTGATGTACAATTCTGCCTGTAATTTATGCTTTCCTGAAATTCACCCCTGCCTTTAAAAACTCTTGCTTGTAAAGCCATGAGGGAAGTTGGGTCTTAAGTGTGAGCTGCCTCATTTTTCTTGTTTGGTGCCCAGCCTGCAGATAAATGCCCTCCTTTTTCCTGCTGCAAAACCTTGCTATGAATGTTTGGCCTAACTGTGCCAGGTGAACAGACTCCAGTTTAGTTCAGTAATATGGTGTGAAAGAGATATTAAAATACAGTAAAAGAGTAATTCATGATTTACCTCCATTGTGATTTTTTAAAAAAAATTCCAAATTTAAATTTAACCATACAGAAAACAAACAAGTTATTTTCAGAAATAAGTTTTCAATGTTTTATCATATTTGATAGCAGCTTTTTTTATTGGTTACAAAACCTAAGCCCATATACAAAATTAGGAACACATTTAGATGCCTCTTTTGAAAGAACGTTTTAGTCTTTTTAAACTGAGTTTAAAAAAAAATAAAAACAATGCAATTTTTAAACACTGTTTTGAAAACTTAAAAGTGCAGCAATATACTTAGTTTCCTTTATCTACGAAATGGTGCAATTCCAATTCAAAACTTGTAAGGTCACAAATTGAATCAAGGAAATGCATACAAGTGTCTGCACTACTTGATGCTAATGTTCACTTAAATGTTAGTTTGCACTTTAAAACATGAGAGGAAATAGGAATCATCACAGTAGAGGCCCAATTTTAATCATAATGTGTGCAAATTTTAAAAGGTAACTGTCAGTTAAGTAAGGAAAGTCCAGAAGAAACTAAACTGGAAGGGGTACAGTTCACAATATCAAGAAGATTTGGACTTTTAAGGGTTTCACCGAAGTTTGTGACCTTAATTAGCTTTTACGTTGTTATTCCTACTTTTAGCGAACACCACACAGTTTCAAAAATTTAGGCTATAGTGTCCGAACAGGATGCAGTTACCATATGAAGCTTTAACTCAAAATTTGGATAAAGAAAAAAAGGCACAATGAACTTCAACTCAATTTTATGTGCACAAGAGTTGAAAAATCTGAGCCACCTTAAAGAGAAATTGATTCTAAAATTTATAAAACCTATAAATAATCAGAGGCCAAACCACTATATTAAAACAGATTCTCTAGCAAGTAAAAATCTTGCGGTTTAAACATACGCTTGTATCCACTTTAGATACAAGACAAAACTCACTCTTTAAAGTGGCTCCACCTTGGCAGATACATATATTTGTAATGAATGCACACCTGCTATGTGTTGTTTATCAGTGAAAACACCCCAGCTGATTCACAAAGCTCTGATGGCATCTGTCTCATCTTCATCACAGAAAATACACCCCCCAATGGATAACTAAATTAGTTTAGATTTTCTATCCCTTCACATCAATGCATTGGGAAATTATACCCAGTAAACAAGAGCAACAATACCATTTCTGTGACAGCACAAATTATTTAGTTTAAAAATTTTTAAATCCATATTCTTTCATTAATAACTGGGTCAGACAATTTACCAAAAGCAATAACTTGACATAGTAATACCGGATTTTGCAGAATTACTTACAGATCACTGCAAATCAGGTTTATGTTAAATAACTGCAAATTACTCCTCTACACAGATCCCTGTCTGAATCTTTTAATATGTGAAGATGCTTTTTGAGTAGGATCTGAATTAACTTTCCCAATACTCAAAGAATGAACTCTTATGACACTTCTAAACAGTTGCTGGTTTGTTGCCAACCACGTTATCAAAAGCACTGGTTACTAAGTAAAAAATATTTTAAGACTAAATTACAGTAAACATGAAAGCTCCACAGTTTAAACCCAATATAAATCAACCATATCCAATTATCAAATTAAAACAAAGAATATTAACTCCTGAAAGCTGAAAGCAAGATTTTTTTAAAAAACATCACCAATGGGTATTTTAGACTTTTGCAGTTTTTTTGTTTGTTTTTTGTTTTGCTGTTTTTCCTTTATACTCAGGGACTCTTGCTTTCAACTTAAACAGAAGTTCAAGTCCATAACAGGTTGCAGCTCAGGTAAAATACCATGCACAGCATTTGATTACTTCAAAACAGCAGGAACACACAGGCTGAAGAGAGTGGTCAAATAGGGCTTGCTGTTCTCAAAAATTAGGTATAATGGCAAAAGCATTAATATCCATATCTAAAGTTCTTCCTCCAACCCTGGCTTCTGAGGCAGATAATAAACATATCAATTACTGGTAGATGAAGTAGTTTTTTTTTTTTTAAACTTATCTGTTTATTCAATAACCAAGTTTCTTGTTTTTAAGTTACTTTTTTTGTGTCAGTTCCACCAATGAAAATCATTTGGCTTGTACTTTAAAATCTATTCTTCCACGTAAAGAATATGAAAATATGTTTGTGGAGGACAATGATGGAGGCTCAGATCACACTGCACCTCTTTAGTCTTCCAACTTGTATATGCATCATACCAAAGTGTCTTGATCCACAGCGCACCATTTTCCAAAGGAGTATCAGTGGACAGCTGACATGTCACCACTAGGGAATATTTATTCTAAACTGGAGACTGCAGTTGTCAGCCTGTGGCACCAGGGAACAGGGAAAAATAGGGTAGTTGAGATTGTTAAGGAGAGTTCTAAAACAGTTTAGGAAATCATGCATATGCATTTACAGTCCATGTGATAGTGACTTTTGGCAACTGCAAAGTGACTGAGACATGGCTTGCTTTAGAAGCATCAAAACAAAGAGGCATGTGTGTTTTGGAGCCTTTTGTTGCTGTTGTTCTTATCATTTGGTAGCCATCTGGTGGTGCTTCATATTGAATGTGGAAAAGATGCTGCACTCAACTGAACTTAAAAATTAAATTCTTTTGTTTGAAGGTTGGCTGTTGGATCAAAATTGTAGGTACCTCCTTGTGTTGCTTCAGGAATGAGGCAGGGATCTTCATCAATCTGTAAAAAACAAGAAAAAAATCCTTATTAGGTTATGATACTATACATTATGATGTAAGTGGAATTGACTTTTTACCTCTTAGCAAATAATTCTATGTGAATGCTTTAACCAACTAAAAATATTCAAGTAAATCAATAATTTTATTAAGAAATTCAACAATTTAAAATTTAACACGTTTCAAAACTGCATTGTTAAGTTTCTGTATCTGAGACCTAGATTTATTTAACCTATCTGAACATGTATCACTTATATAATTACTATTTCTTCCTAGTTAATAGATTAGAAATGAAACAAGAACTGTTTTTACAACTTTATAATGAAGTTTCAAAGTATTTAAGAGAAAGTGACTGATGGAATGTCTAATAGAAATACAATAGAAACTTATGTCATCCTAATAATAAAAGGAAAACTCTTAGTAAATTTACATCGTGTATAGGTTTTCATTTACATGAAGATACACGCTATTTTAATATCTACTTACATCATCACCAGAGAAATACTGATCTATGATTTCAAATGCTAATTTATATATGTCTTCGTTTTCATGTTGCTGTAAAACTTCAATTTTCTCCAAACCTGGTAAAAATAAAATAATCAAAATAACTGGTTAATTGATAAGGAGATACTAATCAAAACCACACTCATTTTAATCATGGAGAAATCCTAAGGAACTCAGAACACACTGCTCCCCCATCTAAGATAGTGGTTTGTCTAAAAAACAGACAAAACACGGGGCTGCTTCTAGTTGGAGGACCAGAATCCCACTAATTTTTTCCTTCTTAGAAGCCCTTGAGGTACCCGGATCCCTGAGGCAGACAGTCTAAAAAAACACCCAAACAATCCATTTGACAGAGGGAAGCTGTGGCATAAATATGTAAAGAGACTTATTTCAAGTTATATGGCAAGTTTGTGACAGTACTAGAACCAACTCCCCCACAGTGCTTTAATATAATTTAACTAATCTATTTTTTTTTTTTTTTTTTTTTTTTGAGACAGAGTCTCGCTCTGTCACCCAGGCTGGAGTGCAGAGTGCAGAGGTGTGATCTCGGCTCACTGCAAGCTCCACCTCCTGGGTTCACGCCATTCTCCCGCCTAAGCCTCCCAAGTAGCTGGGACTACAGGCGCCCGCCACCACGCCCGGCTAAGTTTTTCTATTTTTAGTAGAGACGGGGTTTCACTGTGTTAGCCAGGATGATCTTGATCTCCTGACCTCGTGATCTGCCCACCTCGGTCTCCCAAAGTGCTGGGATTACAGGCGTGAGCCACTGCGCCTGGGCGTTTTTTCTTTCTTTTTTTTTTTTTTGAGACGGAGTCTCACTCTGTAGCCAGGGCTGGAGTGCAGTGGCGTGTCTCGGCTCACTGCAACCTGCACCTCCTGGGTTCAAGTGTCTCCTGCCTCAGCCTCCCAAGTAGCTGGGATTACAGGTGCCCACCACTATGCCCAGCTAATTTTTTGTGTTTTTAGTAGAGACGGGGGTTTCACCATGTTGGCCAGGCTGGTCTCGAACTCCTGACCTCGTGATTCGCCCACCTTGGCCTCCCAAAGTGCTGGGATTACAGGAGTGAGCCACCGCACCCGGCCAATCTTATTAATCTTACTGCCTCATAAAGTAATTTGTATCTTTCTCTTTGTTTTCCAAATGTTATTACCTTTATATAACCACAAAATGAGTTTTTAGAACCTTATAATTGGTATAAAAGATATAAAGATTTAAATTTTGAAAAACTTTCTTTAAAAAATGAATAGAGGTCTTATGTCCTATAGCCACAATGAACCTGGGAGAAAATATTTCCAGAACAGATATCATAGAATGCCTTCATTTATATTTCCAATATATTTACTCCACACATCATATACATGTTTATCAATTTCAAACCTTAATATTCTTCCTTGAAATGTCTTTTTGAAGGTTATTTTAAAATAGTTGCATTTTTTTCTTATATACTAATAAACCAGAAGAATGGGGGAAATCGTTGCCAAAGTGCTTTATACAATTATAAAATATTAATATGTATCCTAACTATTACTCCTATAGACAAAAGTAACTATATTGATAAAAAGCTGGAGTAGTAATTCTCTAAGTTTCTCAAACTTACTGTGTTATGAACCTGGCTACAATGCTAATTTTTAATTATCTTAATAGTAAGAAGATCTGGATTTTAACTTTGCTTCTATCACAACCTACTTCTGTCACCTTGGACAAGACTCCTTAAAATCTGTGGGATAATTTCTTCTCAAGAAACCCTCCCAGCTGGGCGCAGTGGCTCACGCCTGTAATCCCAGCACTTTGGGAGGCCGAGGCAGGCAGATCGCCTGAGGTTGGGAGTTTAAGACCAGCCTGACCAACATGGAGAAACCCTGCCTCTACTAAAAATACAAAAACTTAGCCGGGCGTGGTGGCGCATGCCTGTAATCCCAGCTACTAGGGAGGCTGAGGTAGGAGAATTGCTTAAATCCGGGAGACGGAGGTTGCGGTGAGCCATTACACTCCAGCCTGGGCAACAAGAGCGAAACTCTGTCTCAAAAAAATAAATAAATAAATAAATAAATAGAAAGAAAGAAATCCTCCCAGTCTGAATATTCTACGGTACTACTGCATTTGTTTTCTCTTAAAATAAATAAATAAATAAACAATAGAATATTCATATAGTCAATGAAATGTAAAATCTAAAACATGACATTATGATAAACTAATTTAAGGTTTAAACATGTTAGTACATATTGAACATGTACATTTAAAAACAGAATTTTAACATATGTTTCACATGTCATTAACTAAAGAATAATACAGTATGTCAAATCACAATTATTTCTCATTAAAATTTCAAAGTAACTGCCACAGTAATAACTTCGGGATGTAGCTGTGGAAATCCTAAGAATCATTACAAGATTGAAACAAAATATCTATGTGACTCAGAAGTCAGTAACCTTTTTCAACTATATGAAATAATATTTCCTAAAGTGAAGTCCACAGAATTACATGGTAATAACACACAAAGTGTTTCATTGTTAAGAAGTTTAAGAAATGCTGGATTAAATAAAGCTTTAACATTTATGTAGTGTTGTAAGGGCTCTTAAATTTGCTGTCATGCACTGTGACTTCAAGAGAAGTATTAGTGTTTCCTAAAATGCAATGTCAGGCCAGGCGCAGTGGCTCATGCCTGTAATCCCAGCACTTTGGGACGCTGAGGCAGGTGGATCACTTGAGGTCAGGAGTTTGAGACCAGCCTGGCCAACATGGTGAAACCTCGTCTCTATTAAAAACACAAAAATCCGCTGGGTGTGGTGGTGTGCGCCTGTAATCCCGGCTACCTGGAAGGCTGAGGTGTGAGAATTGCTTGAACTCGGGAGGCAGAGGTTGCAATGAGCTGAGATTGTGCCACTGCACTCCAGCCTGGGCGACAGAGCAAGATTCTGTCTCCAAAAAAAAAAAAAAAAAAAAAAAAAAGCTATGTTGTCAATCTCTAGAAGGCTATACAGTGACTTTCACAACCTGATTTTGCAAAGTATGGACTACTGTCTTCTGGAAAATCCTCTTGGAATGCAAACATAGTGAATAAAGAAAAGCAACATACTGTGATCATTTAAAAACAACGTATCCTAGTAATTTTCTGTCTAGTAAGTTGACTTTAAAGAACTTATGTTTCAGAGTTCCAGTGCTCAAATACTCTTCTTCCATCAATCCACTCTTACCTCCACATTCCTCTATTATTTCAGCTATTGTGCTTGCTTCATCACCGGCCATTATCAGAATGTTTTTTAGACCATCTAGAACCACCTGAACCACTTGAGAATCTTTCACTGACAGTAAATTACAGAACGGTGGTATTACATTCTGCTGTACAAGGTACTCAACCTAGACAACAAAAGAGAAGAAATATTTTTATTTATATAATTATCTATTTCCCAGTAGGGTGTCGTGCTACATGGAAGGCTGAGGCAGGAGGCTATCTTGAGCCCAGGAGTTGGAGGCTGTAGTGCGTTATGGTCACGCCTGTGAATAGCAACTGCACTCTAGCCTGGGCAACATAGTGAGACTCCATCTCTTAAAATAATAATAATTATCTTTTCCCCAAAAAGAACACAATACAGTCAGCAACTACTAAACATAAGAGAGCAGCATGCTTTCCAGTATTAACAATCATGACAGTTACAGGTTTTCAAACTCACCTGATCTTTTCTGCCACTTATTGTTAAGTTGCTGATTGCCCAAGCAGCTTCTTTTTGTGTTCCAAAGTCCCCCTGAAGGTTAAAAATGAGATCATAAAATGGACTCTTTATCCAAAAAGTCTTGGTTATTAACAGATTAATAGACACGGTGAACTCATAATATGACCAACCTTAGCAAGCTGATGAATAATCATAGGAATTAATCCAGCATCTATTACAGCTTGAACTTGTTGCTGGTTGCCTGCTGTTATGTTGGAAAGGAACCACACTGCTTCCTATAATTGAACAAAATATAGGGCACCTTTATTTGAAAAATAATACCTTTAATGTCTTTCTAATATATTTTATATAGACAATAACAAAATCACCTGAATTACGTTAAAGAGACTGTACCTAAAAAGTGATTAGGTATACAAAATTTTCCATTTTAAACAAGTTATAAGGAAACTTCCATTAATTATATTTGGGCTCCAATAACCTGGCATTTATCCATTCATTAATATATAGGCCTACTATAAGCTAGGCATTATTCTAGGAAATGGTGATTTTATAGAAATGAACAAAACAGAAATCTTTATTCATGGAGCTTACATGTCTGTGCATTAGCTTCCTCTAAAAGACAGAAATAAATATACAACTGAATTTCTTTTTTCTTTTCTTTTTTTTTTGAGACGGAGTCTCGCTCTGTCGCCCAGGTTGGAGTGCAGTGGCGTGATCTCGGCTCACTGCAAGCTCTGCCTCCCGGGTTCACGCCATTCTCCTGCCTCAGTCTCCCGAGTAGCTGGGACTACAGGCACCCGTCACCACGCCCGGCTAATTTTCTTCTGTTTTTAGTAGAGACGGGGTTTCACCGTGTTAGCCAGGATGGTCTCGATCTCCTGACCTCGTGATCCACCCGCCTAGGCCTCCCAAAGTGCTGGGATTACAGGCATGAGCCACCGCGCCCAGCCATTATACAACTGAATTTCTAAAACTACTTAAAAACTACTTCTAATAAAGGTGATTTCTTTTTTAATTTTAAAAAATATTTACTCACAAGATATAGTCATTCAAGTATTCCATAAAAATTAACCATCTAACTAGTCTAGCATGGGTCTATATAACATAAATATTCTAAAACTAAGGGATTTATAAGTCATAAACACGTCTGTGAGCTGTTTGCAGGTTAGTATCACATGTGTATCTTCCTCTTCCACAACTGAATTTGTTTTGCCATCCAACTGCGGTTAATAATTGCTGAATCTGTGTTTAGAGTACATGGGTGTTCACTATACTATTCTTGCACATTTTTTGTAGATTTAAAAAGTTTCAAACAGAAATGCTGAGGGAAGAAAATCAAGTTGGTAACTTCTACTTCCAGGGTCCTATGATAGTCTCAAAATGCAAGTAACAAATTTTCAAGGCAAAAAATTTTTGAAGTAACTAATTGCCTTGCTGAAGTTGAGATGGCATTTCTATGAAATTTTCCTCTACCCCCACGATACCCTCACTTAAAAGCATACTACATCACAGGCCGGAACCTTTCTATGCTGACTTCTGCCCAGCTGCCTCACTTCTCAGTTGTTTCCAATTATGGAATATATTCATTTAGCTAAAAAAAAACCCACCTATATTGTTAAAAATTTCTTTAGTAAAAGTAACTGGCCCAGAGTCTGAAAGTCTCTGGCTTCTTTGTCTTCACTGGAACAAATGTATCTATAAAATGTGTTTTTTGACACCATACTTTTCTATAAGAACCCAACAGTCAAATTATACTCAAGCAACTATATAAATATAGTTATGATGACGAAGAAGAAATGATCAGTTCTGCTGGGTTTGGGTGATGGTAGTATATTAGGCAGACAAAACTTTAGTAAACTAAATGTAAATTTATTTCTTTTTTTTTTCTTTTTTCCTTTTTTTTTAGACAGAGTCTCGCTCTGTCGCCCAGGCTGGAGTGCAGTGGCACAAACTTGGCTCACTGCAAACTCCACCTCCTGGGTTCATGCCATTCTCCTGCCTCAGCCTCCTGAGTAGTTGGGACTACAGGCGTCTGCCACCACACCCGGCTAATTTTTTGTAATTTTAGTAGAGACGGGGTTTCACTGTGTTAGCCAGGATGGTCTCAATCTCCTGACCTCGTGATCCGCCCGCCTCGGCCTCCCAAAGTGCTGGGATTACAGGCGTGAGCCACCATGCCCGGCCAACTAAATGTAAATTTAAACCACAATGAGACACCACTTCACATCTACTAGGATGTCAGTAATTTTTTTTAACAGAAAATAAACGTTGGCTAGGATGTGGAGAAATTAGAATTCTAGTAACACTGCTGGTGGGAATGTAAAACAGTGCAGCTGCAATAGAAAACGGTTTGGTGGTTCCTCAAAAAGCTAAACCCAGAATTAACATATGATCGAGCAATTCTACTCGCAGTTATATATCCAAAGAAACTGAAAGCGGGAACTCAAATAGGTATTTGTATGCCAATGTTCACTGCAGCATTCTTCGTAATAGTGAAAAGGTGGAAACAACCCAAGTGTCCATCAACAGAAGAATGTAAAAACAAAATGTGGTGTATACATACAATGGAATATTTATTCAGCCATAGAAAGAATAAAGTTCTGACACATGCTGCAAAATGAATGAACCTTGAAAACATGCTAGATGAAATAAGCCAGGCATGAAGACTTATTACATACTAGTAAGTACATATTACACAATTAATAATAAACTTGTCTATGAAGCTTGAAATCTTAAAAAGAGTAATTTTTCATGATCCTTCAATTTAGGCACCTCGTCTTTGGGTCCAAACTAATTTTGCTGGGAGATCAAAATTTTTATGATCGGTTCGTTTAAAAAAATACCAGCCCATTCAAATGGCAGATTTTGTCTGCACTTTCAAGTGGCTACTAATTTAATGATTGTTGCTATGCTCAGTCTACTTAAATAGAAACACAGGTAGTCTAAAAATGTTTTTTACTCTGTGATGACCAGGGCAGCACCTACCAGAAGTGATTAAAAGTTGAAAAAGGCTGGGCGCGGTGGCTCACGCCTGTAATCTCAGCACTTCGTGGGGCTGAAGCAGGCGGATCACAAGGTCAGGAGTTCAAGACCGGTCTGGCCAATATGGTGAAACCCCGTCTCTACTAAAAATACAAAAATTAGCTAGGCGTGGTGGCAGGCACCTGTAGTCCCAGCTTCTCGGGAGGCTGAGGCAGGAGAATCGCCTGAACCCAGGAGGCAGAGGTTGCAGTGAGCCGAGATCGTGCCACTGCACTCCAGCCTAGGCAACAGACAGACTCTGTCTCAAAAAAAAAAAAAAGTTGAAGAAAAACATTTGCAGAGGTGATTTAAAATAATTCTCATCTTCGCTGCAGTGGCTTTTAAGAAAAAACAAGTAGCAATAGAAACAAGGAGACAGTTAAAAATGAAACATAGAAAGAAATAGCATAATGAGGACATTATATGCCTTACCTTATTTATCTTCTCTTTTGGGTGTGATAAGAGATTTGGGAAGTGTGACAGGACATCACAATTGAGAACAACCTGGGTCTGCTCGTCGGTGCCAGTCACTATGTTGCCAACTGCTCTGAGGGCTGCTGTCTAGGGTGGGGATAAAATGTTTTCTATAAATTTATTTGCTTATAAGACTAATTCTATATTTTTCATAATCCTGAGAAAAAGTAAAAACGCAAGGCGTAAATAACACTTATTTCATCCTTTCACAAAGCACCAAGCAGTCTGAGAGCTATTCTGAATTTTAAATAGTCTCTTGTGAAAAACTGAAACTTTATGAAAAAAAAAATTGTGTGAAAATTGGTTGGAAAAAGATTCAAAAAATAAAAGGAAATTAAAATTTTAGAAGAAGTCCAGTTTCTTAAGGCTGGGCATGGTGGCTCATGCCTATAATCCCAGCACTTTGGGAGGCCGAGGCGGGGGGGATCACCTGAGGTCAGGAGCTTAAGACCAGCCTGGGCAACATAGTGAAACTCCATCTCTACTAAAAATACAAAAATTAGCTGGTGTGATGGTGCATGCCTGTAATCCCAGCTACTCTGAAGGCTGAGGCAGGAGAATCGCTTGAACCTGAGAGGCAGAGGCTGCAGTGAGCAGAGATCGCGCCACCATACTCCAGCTTGGGCGACAGAACAAGACTCCATCTCAAAACAATATATAATATTTTAATAAACACCTGGAATGGGCACACACTTCCACCTAGAAAGTCACTTTGGTAAAGCAGGATGAACAGATCTAGCAAGTGCCTACCCCTAATTAGAGTGGGAGAGAGAAAGAAGAAATGCAATTAGGTTATTGCAATTATTTGGGGGAAAGATAGAGTCTTGAACTAAATCTGTTGTTCTAGATAGATAAGGAGAGACAGATTTGAACCTATATAAGAAGAATTGAAATGATTTTGTAATGGAATGGGAATTGCAAGGAGGAATCAAAATTTCTAGCTTTGGCCATGCTGTTCACTGAAGGTAGACAAGGAAGAAGAGCAGGTTTGTGGGAGATGATCGTTTCATTTCTGTCTAGTTAACCACGGAAAGCTTGAAGGAGTTCTTAGATGATATGTATAAAGGGTCAAGAACAACTGGCTATACAGGTGTGGAACTCAGCAAAGAAACTGGGTGAGATAAAGATTTGGAAATCAACAAAATCAGGCTCAGGGACTAGCAGAAGAAATGTGGAAGATAAGCACTTACAGATAGAATTAAAGCCTAGTTGTACAAGTTAACTGGTTATAGCAAACACAACTGTATACAAATAAGAAAAATTTAAAAATACTTACTTGAACTTTGACTTCCTGATGGCTCAGAAGGGGCACAAGAAAGGGCACAACTCCTGAATCAATAACCATCTGTATCTGCTCATTACCTCCATCTGTCAAGTATGACAGAGCCCAAACAGTGTCTACAAGAATCTACAGGAAACACAAAAGAAAAACCATTTTACATATTTGTTTGAATGCTTTACTTGTTCAACACACCTCAGGAGTAGTGACAGAAAAAGTAACCAAATTTCAAGTTTTAGTTTAGTGGCAAAAATATCTGCTTAGCTGATTAATCTATTAAGTAGAAAGTACCTTATCTTTCTTTCAGTGCCTACCTCAGATCATTCTTCACAGAAAATGAGACACAGAAGTCTGGGAAAACTTCTATTCCAACTTCTGCATTTATGTATCAGACAGATGAATTTAAAAACAGGGAGAAAAAGTAATTCTCCCTGCCCTCACAAATTAGCTACCTAATAATCACACAGAAAAACACTATTTACAAGAATGAGGCCAACACACCATACTGTTTCAAGTTCAGAAGAGAACAGAAAGGTCATCTATTTACTCTACTGGTTTTCCAACATATTTAGCAATACAATTTTTCAGGCTACTAAAGTAAACCAATAAAAGAAATGACTTGGCACTTTAACTTCATCTGGGGAAAAAATTGTTTGAAAATCTCCTGAAATGTGTCCCCAACTGAAGTATAAACCTGGAGTATAAACCATGCCCTATGCCCATCCTAACTTTGCAACTACATAGAAGAAAACAGGCTTAGCGATCTGGTGATTCATTCAAGGTCAAAGATCTTGTATGTGGCATTGCTTGGTGTCGTCACAGAGGAATATAAGCACTGGTTGTAGCTTATGCGAAATCAAGATGTTTCCTATTAGGTCATCCAAATGGAAGACATCACATCTTTTTGCCCTAAAATAATAGCAGGCACCTGAATTCACATACCCTTCAAAAAAGGATATAGATGAATAAATAAAATAAAACTACACATATAACCCACACCCCTTCAGCATTACTAAGAGTCAGAGAACACTAAAAATTTCCATTATCTGTAAGAGGAGAAAAAATTAAATTCTAGCTTTTGTCTGGACCTCTTGCCTCAAGACTGTGTAAAAGAGAGGACAGAAGCTGGACCTAAGAGCTGAGCCCACCTACCAGCCCATTTCCCACTCTGGAAGTGAGGAGGCCTCCCCGCTGGAGGTGTCTGCAGATGCTGGGTCTGAGAACAAAGTCTGGCTACTGCCCACCCTGGCAGTAACAGTAACTAGATTTACCTAGAAACAGGGGTCTCAAAGCATAACACCAATATGTGTAGGCTACAATGGAAAATAACCCTTCATACCAAGATCCAGGAAATTCTCGAAAGAGAAAGACAGTCAACAGATGCCAATATTGAGATGACACACATATTGGAATTATCTGACAAGGACTTGATAAGATTTTAAAGTAACTATCATAAAAATGCACTGGTGAACAATTATGAACACATTTGAAACAAATTTAAAGTGGGAATTCTCAGCAAAAAAACCCGACATGATAGAAGGGGGAAAAAAAATAAATGAACCCAAAGATACATCAATAGAAATCATCCAAACTGAATAACAGAAAAAAAAAAGATTAAACAGAAATTAACTCTCAGGAACTTCCAGCACAATAACAATAGATCTAATATTTGTGCCTTCAGAGTCCCTACAAGGAAAGGCGGAGCTGAAAAAAATATGAAGAAATATGTTCCAAATTTGGCAAAATAGATAAGTCTAGAATCAGATTAAAAAATGGGAGGTTGAGGCAAGAAGAGAAAATAGAATAAGCTCATGCATCATTGCACAGGTAAGAGACAGAAGTAAAAAAAATATCATTTAAAACTGTCAAAACAGATAGTAAGAGAGCATTAAAAAGGTGTAAGAATAAAGGTAACCACTAGAACAAAAATACAAACTTCCCCAAATACCAAAAGAAAACTGAAAAAGACAAAAGTATGCTTAGCAGAGAAAAAAAAAAAAAACACAGGGACATTATTTCACAAAATGACAGTTCAAATCAATCTATCAACCTATGTGAATGGGCCTAACTAACCTATTAAAAAAAAAAAAAGATTTTCAAATTGGCCCTGGCTCTCAAAACAAACACAATTCCACGCTGTATACAAGAGACACACATAAAACAAAGAATTTGGAAAGGCTAAAAATAAAGGGATGAGCAAAAGTATGCCAAGTAAATGATAAAAAGAAAGCTGAGGTTGTAACCCTGTTAAAAGACCAGTAGAATTTAATCTAAAAAGAATTACAAAGAAAAAAGGATACTTTACAAAGTTAAATCCCACAATTTATCATGAAAATACAACAGTTATAAACATCTATTAACCAAATAGCCCTGCAATCACTGTTTTAAAGCAGAGAATAAACACACACACACACACACACACACACAAATATATGTAAAAACATACTAATAATAGGAGGTTTTAACATACTACTGTCATATGAGGGAAGTCAAATAGGCAAAAAATAAAGGTATAACTCTTATGAATATATATTGAACTTTATACCCTGATAATGGCAACTACAACTTGCACATGTACAAATATCATATTAGGTTCAAAGAAAACATCAATAAATTACCTAAGTCAGAAACATTACAAGCCTATCACAAGGCAATAAACTTATACATTAATAAAATGAAAACCAAAAAGGCTTTTCTATATAGAAATTTAATAGCCTTATATTAAACAGCTCTTAGGTGAAACACACACACACACACACACACACACACACACACACACACACACACAAACAGAAAAACCCAACAACAAAATTTCTATTTTTTTTTTCTTTTTGAGACAGAGTCTCACTCTGTCACCCTGGCTGGGGTGTAGTAGCACAATCTTGGCTCACTGCAATCTCTGCCTCCTAAGTTCAAGTGATTCTCCTGCTTCAGTGCCCCATGTAGCTGGGATTACAGGTGCGTGCCATCACAGTCAGCTAATTTTTGTGTTTTTAGTAGAAATGGGGTTTCACCATGTTGGCCAGGCTGGTCTCAAACTCCTGACCTCAGGTGATCCGCCCGCCTCAGCCTCCCAAAGTGCTGGGATTACAGGCATGAGCCAAAACACCTGGCCTAAACTCAACAAAATTTCTAAAAAGTTAAAACAAAAATGCCACACATCAGAATCTATGACATTTATTTAAAACAGTGATTAAAGGAAAATTCATAGCCTTAAAAATTTATACAAATTTGTCTGAACCCACAGAATGCACAACAGCAAGAGTGAGTGAACAACAGTGTAAACTACGGATTTTGGGTGATTATGACGAGTCAATGAAAAATACAAAAGTAATGAGATAAAGGATAGAAAAATCATAGATCTAACTAATAAACTGAAACCCTGGTTCTCTGAAAAAAACAAAAAACAAACAAAAAAACAACTAAGAAAAAGTCCTACCTAACTTAATTAGAAAAGAGCAGGGAGGGGGCACAAATACACAAAATCAGAAATGATAAAATAACCCTTAAAATAATAAATTAGAACAAAAAACTACCCTGCACACTTTAATGCAAGTAAATGTAGATGCAATGAATAATTTACTAGAACAATAGTTTATAAAAACTGACCTCCTTTAGAAAGAGTGCTTAAACAAGCCAACTTCCATATCAAAAATAAAGAAAATTATCATGAAACTAACTCCACAAAAAAGTACCAAAACCCCAAAGGATTTAAGAGGGAAACTATCAAATCTTCAAAGGTCAGACAGACTCGATGCTATATAAATTGTTCCAGAGTACAGAAAATGAAGGAAGCATAACATTAACACCTCAACTTTAATAAAACAATAAAAGTATAAAACCTAATACATCATAATTATAGCACCATTAACTGTATTAACATAATTAAATTTAATATTAATATTTGTAATTAATGTAAATTATTGCCTAATAAATTGAACAAAAGCTAAACTGCAAACCAGTATCACTTAACGTGAATGCTGATGTAAAAATCTGAAATAAAATATTATTAACAGAATCACATACTACATTGAGAAACTAACATATAATGATCAAGTGAGATGTTTCAAAGAATGCAAGGATGGTTCAATTTTTAAAAATATCATTAATATAAGTTTTATTAATAGATTTAAGGAGAAAATAATAGAATTTTCTCTACAGACACTGAAAAATTCATTACATTTTTTCAGTGTCCTTGATAGAACACCCAAAAAAGGAATGTATAGATATTTCTCTAACATAAAACATCTATAGTTCAGACAAAATGTAGATACAATAAAAAAAAAATTGATGAATTTGATTATATACAAAAAGTTCACATGGCAAAACATCATAGTCAAAGACAAAAGACAAACTAGGGAAGTATTTTAAGTATGGCAGAACTAATATCCTTAATATATAAAGAACTCTTAAAACCTAAGAAAAAGACCAAAAATCCTACAGAAAAACAGACAGTAAATATGACTAGTCTGTTCGCAAAGATACAAATTAAAATGGCCCTTAAATAAATGAAATAATGTTCAACGTCATTCATAAAAAGTAAAATGCAAATTAAAACTGAGATACTGTTTCTCACCTATCAGATGAGCAAAAATTTTAAATGTGACAACACACTCTATTGGCAAGGATACTGAGAAAGTCACTTTCACTTTTGAATGCATACTGCATACACTACATAATAGATAAAGGAGTCGAAAAATGTCGTTTAAAACTATCAAAACAGTAAAAAAGAAAAGATATAAGAATAAGGGCAACCACAATAAAGGCAACCACTAGAACAAGAATACAAACCTTCCCAGATACCAAGGCAAAATGGCACAACCCTTACAGCAGGGAATTTGGCAGTATGCAACGAAATTACAAATGCATTCACTCTGTGACCCAGCAATCCTGCTTCTAAGAATATACCCTGAAGATATACCTCCAATAATATGAAAACACACAATAGTCATTGGTATAATACTTTTACATTTGCAAAATTCAGGAAATGGCCTAAATGCCTATCCATAATAGTGTGTTTAAATAAACTGTGTCCACAAAACAGAATCCTGTGCAAAACGACATGATGCCTTAAGATGTTTCTCCATTACATGGTCACTACTATTAGCAGAAAACTATTTTTTCTTCTAACTAATATAATAATGAAATTGTAGACTGAGCTCAACTAATGGTTTTCAGTGGGGTCTCCATGACAATACCTCAAAGGCTGGGAGAAGGTAAGCTACAGCTGGGTGTTAGGCACCCTGAAACTGCAGATACTTGTAGTCTCTAATTTTTTATTTTTAGAGATGAGGTCCCAGTATGTTGCCTAGGCTGGGCTTGAACTCCTGGGCTCAAGTGATTTTCTTGCCTTTGATCTATATTAGCCTTTGAGCTATCAACCCAAAATAAAAATTTGACCATTTATTCTCTGGCTCCTTATCTACTACATAAAAAGCGTATGTAGTTCTTTAGACAAGACTATATGATCTAGAACCTATTAAATCTCTGCCTTATTTTTTCCCCACTATTTGTTCCACATTTTATGCTTCTATCACACTACTTTAATTTTATTTAATTGTTATTTTTTTTTAACACAGCATCTCGCTCTGTTGCCCACGTGGGAGTGCAGTGGCGTGATCTCGGTTCATTGCAACCTCCACCTCCCCGACTCAAGCGATTCTCCTGCCCCAGCCTCTCAAGTAGCTGGGATTACAGGCACGCATCATGATGCCCAGCTAATTTTTGTATTTTTAGTAGAGACGGGGTTTTGCTATGTTGGCCAGGCTGGTCTCAAACTCCTGACCTCAAGTGATCCGCCGTCCTCAGCCTTCCAAAGTGCTAGGATTACAAATGTGAGCCACCGTGCCCAGCCATCATCATACTACTTTTAAAAACTCCTTTGTTGGTTCTTCTTCCCTTGCTGCCATTCCTGAAACGCCAGGAATTCCTGAGTTACATTTTTAGCCCTCCTTCCGAAATACAGCCTCCCCCAGGCGATCTCACTCAATGCCCAGGTTTTCATCAATCCTTTAAATACTGACAAATCCAAAATCTGTATTGTCTTTTGCTTTTGGAAAATACTGCCACTGAGGAACAACAAGTTCCAAGTTCTACTCACTTTATTTCCTAACACTCAAAGTTTTTTCTCCCTTAATGATTCCTATTATTGCAATTTAGTAGTAGTCCATGCCTTCATCAACTTCCCTAAACCTATTATGATAGCAAAATACATCTACCTACAGTCAAACTTTCCCTACTTCAAACCTTCCATACCTTTTCTGTGTTATTTGTCTGTTACAGATAATTTTATCTGTATAAAACAGAAATATCATTTCTCGATTTAAAAAATCTACAATGACTCTGCAGTCATTACAAGATAAACTTAAAACTCTTTAATATAGAATCAAAAACTCATATAAAAAAATAGCAGGGAGTGGTGGCATGCACTGTAATCCCAGCTACTGGAGAGGCTGAGGCAGGAGAATCCCTTGAACTCGGGAGGCGGAGGTTGCAGTGAGCCTAGATCGCGCCACTGCACTCCAGCCTGGATGACAGAGCGAGACTCTATCTCGGAAAAAAAAGAAAAAAAAAAAAAAAGAATCAAAGACTCTGCAAATTAACTCCTTAGCGAACGTATTAGGTTATTATCTACATGTATTCTCTTAAACCTCCATGTATTCTTGAGTTCTTAATATTTTCCCCCGTGTTCTTGAAATGACTTTCTCTCAACCTGTGAAAATCCTATTCATCCTAGTTATATGACATGAGACAAATTACTTAAGTACCTCTGCTTCTTTTACAACGATGGAGATAATGAGAGTACCAATCTCACAAGACTTTTGTAAGAATTAAATGGGTTAACATAGCAAAAGTGCTTAAAACAGTGCCTGGCAGATTTTAAACTCAATAAATGGTAACTATGAACACATTTGACTCTGTCCCCACTTCTGTCTCCTTATAATGCTCGTCTCAAATGTTACTTTGTCAATGAAGCTTTCTGCTTCGCCAGCAAAATTATCTGTGCTTCCATAATATAGCACTTTGGTCATTGCTCTATCTTTTTTTCTTGTTGGCTTTCATACCATGTTTTATGTTTATGTGCTTATGGTATGATTTTTTTTTTTTTCACTGTGAGCCTATGGATTATACTGAATATGTGATCATGGTATGAAAAAGCACAGGCCTTGGACCTGGCTTCAGTTCTCAGGTATGGCTCTCATTCACTGCATGACCTTAGAAAGATTATTTAACTATACCGAGTTTCAATCTCTGTATTTGTAAAATAGGAGAATAAAACTTATCTTACAAGGATACTGGTAAGATAAAAGGAGTCTACAGAGAGATCCAGCACAGCAATTTCTTGACATAAGTTCTTTCCTTTTAACTCTTTTTACATCTTTAATGTTAAGGTCTTAGAAGGCACGGTCTCTTTATGTCTTATCACTGAGTGTACAATTCATGGCACAATTCTGGCTTTAAGTGGAACAATTTGTGAGTGTTTGCTAAACTTGACTAATATACCTGTAACTACAGTACACTGCCACTTTAATACCCCAGCTTTCACATAAACACAACCAACAGATGGTGAAAGCTTTTATTTGCCTATAATTAATTCTATAATGTTCTGGGGGAAAGTCCTGAGGCAAACAGTAGATATTTTGCTTATTCCCCTTTTAATCTTTGCTGTCAGAAAGCTTACAACTAAACTTAACTTTCAACAGCAACAACTAAACTTCTGTATAAATTTTACTTTTTCCTTTACAGATATTATCTTATATGTCTTTTGTTAAGTCACTTTATATCCATTTTGGAAATAAGACGGCATATAAACATGTTTTACTTCATTTTAATGACATTTTAGGCTGTGTCAAACACAAAGTGACTTTAGCTACCTTTAAAAGATTCCATCCTAAGAGCTTAAAATCTGCAAATGAGCTAGAGTAATGTGATACAATTTTTATATACAAATTATATTGCCTTGTGAGAAAGGTAAGCAAAGATGTATTTCTTTGTCCCAGTGATAAATTACACACAATTCACAATTCTGCCACACATATACACATATGTATGTACATGTTATGTGTATGTAGATAAAGATAAGATTACAAAAACACAAATATACAACAAATCAGAAAGAGATGTTAGTTAGAATAAAAGAAACTGGATCAACACTAGTCACCGAAATTTATCCACTGTTTTACTCCATGGAAAAGTAACAATTTACCTTACTGCATTTAGGAGAATTTTCAGATTGCCTAGATAGTATCAAACTTGCCAGAATGTTGACAGTAAATGCTTCACTAAATCTGAATATAATGAAAAAAAATCACCTAAAAATGCCTTGCATTTAAAACTATATATTCTTCTATACTATATCTAAAAAGACCGTAGCATAAAAAGGCAGCATGGTTTTGTGACAAGTACCCAAGACCTGTTATGAGAAGACTTTAATTTGAATATTGACTCTGACCCTTACTAGCTCTTCCACTTTAGATAAGTCATTTAATCTCTCTCTGAGAGTCCGTTTCTTCTTATTCTATAAAATGGGGGGAATAATATCTAGCCTATCTGTTGTAAGAACCAGTGAGATTTTTTTTAAAAAGTAAGGTGTTTCATGAGGTTTTACCGCTTTACAAATATTAAGGTTTAAAAACACTACTTAATAATGACAGAAATAAACCACATATGCAGTAATTTCTCAAAAGTGAGCATTTTTGCTGTCTGGCTGTTACTGCTTACAGATTTAAGCTATAAACCTAATTTAAGCTTAATCCTATTTCTGAAAACTGTAAATACGTTGTAGAAACTTGACAAGTTGATAAAATGTATGCTGACACTTACATAAAAACCCTTTCTGTCCCATCAAGAGCAAAATCCCACATTTAAGCTGCTTCTTAACTTACATTTATATCCGTATGGTATATGAGGACACATAAAGCTGGCAAAATCTGAGGAAAGAAAATAAACAATACTTAACACTAGTTAATTAATATGTCTGCAAAAATAAACAACTTTGACATAAAAAGCAGGTAAATATGGTTTGTAGGGCGAGAAAGACAATGTTAAATTTGTCTGAATATCTTTTAGGAAAATGAAAACCTGATAAATTCAATCTAAAAAAACCAAAAACATATCTCAAATGTTAAACTGAAATATGTTCAATTAACAAGTTAAAATATCCAAATAAATCTGGCAGAAGTTAATGTACCTTAAAATAAAAACATTTGTTTTTAATAACCTTCTTTATGGCATAAAATGTCAAGTGGAAAAAACGGAGATGCAAATATACAGTTACAGCTATTTAAGAAAAGCTACACTTAAAACTGCCATAATTGTCTCACTTACCTGCTTAAAGTAAAAATACGATTTTACTTCATAAGCTACTTAAGTCAAATTAAAGTTTTCAACTTCAGCTTTAATCAAGAAAATTCAAACCAGTACAAAGTACAAAGCTTTGCTTGTTAAATTCAGGCCCCAGAGATCTCTTTTTAAAATATGGGAGAAAGGGAGCAGGGGGTTGTAGGAAATCACACAAAATACCTTTGCATAGCAACAAAAAGTAGCAGGTACTAGTGAAAGATGTCCATTATAAAGATACACAGTTGGCCAAGTGTGGTGGCTCATGCTTGTAATCCCACCACTTTGGGAGGGTGAGGTGGGTGGACTGCTTGATGCCAGGAGTTCAAGACCAGCTGGCCAACATGGTGAAAACCCATTTCTACTAAAAATACAAAAATTAGCCTGGCATGGTGGCACATGCCTGAGACATGAGAATCACTTGAACCCCGGATGTGGAGGCTGCAGTGGGCAAAGATTGTGCCACTGCACTCCAGCCTGGGAAACAGAGCGAGACTGTCTCAAAAAAAAAAAAAGAGATAACACAGTCAACAGTGAATAAAGGTTATGTAGGATTTTTTTTTAAAATGCAAAGCACAAGGATCTATTTACATATCAAATGTAAATAAAAAAGTTTTTACTTTGTTTTAATTAGTAGATTTAACAAAAAATATGTCACACTTTTAAAACTCCAATTTTGTCAGTAATAAATTGGAGTTAGGTCGTGGGGGCAGTGGCTCACACCTGTAATCCCAGCACTTTGGGATACTGAGGTGAGCAGATCACTTCAGGTCAGGAGTTTGAGACCAGCCTGGCCAACACAGTGAAACCCCATCTCTACTAAAAATACAAAAACTAGCCGGGTGTGGTGGCACTGGCCTGTAATCCCAGCTACTCAGGAGGCTGAGGCACGAGACTCGCTTGAACCCAGGAGGCAGAGGCTGCAGTGAGCTGAGATCATGCCACTGCACTCCAGCCTGGGCAAGAGAACAAGACTGTCTCAAAAGAAGAAGAAGAAAAAAAATCAATTGGACTTAAAGCAAACTCATTCAAGAACATTTGCATGTAAGTATACTAGTTTTGCCTGTAGCAACCCCCTTTTATAGCTTTAAACCAACAATGCAATACAGTAATAAAACTTTGAGATTGTTTTCCTTTTGTATTTTTCTCTCTGAATTTTTATATTTTCTTTTTATGCAGATAATCAAAAAAATAGGCATTAGGATGAACTGACATTCTTTCAGGTACAGTAAGACACTCAACTTTTATTTCATAGGAGTAATTAAATATGGTATGTTACTTTTAAAATCTTACACCTGCGGCCGGGCGTGGTGGCTCAGGCCTGTAATCCCAGCACTTTGGGAGGCCGAGGCGGGCAGATCACGAGGTCAGGAGGTCGAGACCATCCTGGCTAACATGGTGAAACCCCGTCTGTACTAAAAATACAAAAAAATTAGCCAGGCGTGGTGGCGGGCGCCTGTAGTCCCAGCTACTCAGGAGGCTGAGGCAGGAGAATGGCGTGAACCCGGGAAGTGGAGCTTGCCGTGAGCCAAGATCGCGCCACTGCACTCCAGCCTGGGCGACAGAGCAAGACTCCGTTATCAAACAAACAAACAAACAAACACAAAACTCACACCTGCAATGAAATCAGTATATGTATTATTTTGTCCCCTGTACATGAATTCCTGAAGTACAAACATAGGGAAAATATACCATCTGGCCTTTACAATTCTTCATTTACCTCCTGAACTGTCTCCATAGGCGGTGGGGGATCCTTATTCCTGCAGAGATTGACAATGACCCATGTGACGTTCCGAAGGAAGGTGATGGGGATGGAGGGACTGATGAAGGACAGAAGAGGTTTGACAACTCCCAGTGATATGACATAATCTCTACATTGAGGACCATCACCTACAGAAATGAAAATTGTATTTAAAAAAAACTTACATTCAGGATGAGAAAGTCTGAAATGTATGCAATGGCTCATGTGGGAACACTGACGTTCTATGTTTCCTCACCATTAGTCAAAGGCATCAAGTGTTGTTTCTCCAGATTTTGATTTGGGGAACATAAATTTAACCTACCAATGCTAACAGCAAACTGTATATCCTTTTCAAAGAGTATCATCTTAAGTCAGTACTTATGAGGCAAGAAGAGAGTCAACACACATTAAATTCAGAGGAAACATAGTATGTAATGGCTATGCCAATGTAGGAAAAAAGTTAATTTAGATTCTTAAGAGGATTCCTTTCAAACCGCTTACCTATAATATTTCCCAAAGCCCATACTGCTTGTTCACAAACATTCTGATGTGGTGAACGAAGAAGTCTCAGAAAAAGAGGTACTGCATCTGTAATAAAGAAAAACTAATATTTATACTAGCAACATGTTGAAGGGTTTGTAGATTTCAGATCAAAGAAATTGATCAAATACAGAGCCTGGCATATTGTAGCTGGAAGAACAAATGTGGCAAATATCTTTACCCTAAAAAGAATCAATTTCAGTATTTTCCCCTAGTAATAGTCAAGTACCGTACCAACTGGCAGTATCTAAAGGTTGCTATCATATCATTAACTAAAAGAAAGCAACAGCATGAAATCCTTCCTATAATCCATTAAAAAAAAAAAAAAAAAGAGTTCCTACCCCAAACATGTAACCTTAAAATGTAATGCTTTAGTCTACATAATCTCAATTCCTGATATGGGGATTAACCAAAGAACTGATTAATCTCATATCAGGTCTATCTTATACTTTAAAATAATTTCTCGTAATCCTTACTCTTTACAGAATTTATACATTATACCCATTTCCAGCATAAGCTAGATCACTTTTTAAAAATTTCAATCAACTGTGTACTACCTCATTTTTTTTTGCTGTATCTGTGTATTACTTGTATTATTTACTTAAAATTTAAATTAAAATTAATTCAGTTTTAACAACTTTATGGAGATATAATTACAATAAATTTACATTTAAGTGTGTAATTCAATGACATTTCATATTTATACAGAGTTGTGAGGACATCACCACAATCTAATTTTATAACATTTCCAGGACCTCAAAAGAAATCTTGGCTGGGTATGATGGCTCATGCCTGTAATCCTAACACTTTGGGAGGCCGAGGCAGGTGGATCACTAGGTCAGGAGTTCAAGACCAGCCTGGCCAAGATGGTGAAACCCTGTCTCTACTAAAAATATAAAAATTAGCCGGGCGTGGTGGTGGGCGCCTGTAATCCCAGCTACTTTGGAGGCTGAGGCAGAGAACTGCTTGAACCAGGGAGATGGAGGTTGCAGTGAGCCAAGATCGTGCCACTGCACTCCAGCCTGGGTGACAGAGCAAGACTCCGTCTCAAAAAAAAAAATATATCATACTCAGCCGGGCACAGTGGCTCACACCTATAATCTCAGCACTTTGGGAAGCGAGGCGGGCAGATCACGAGGTCAAGAGGTTGAGACCATCCTGGCCAACAAAGTGAAACCCCGTCTCTACTAAAAATACAAAAATTAGCTGGACATGGTGGTGTGTGCCTGTAGTCCCAGCTACTTGGGAGGGTGAGGCAGGAGAATTGCTTGAACCCAGGAGACGGAAGTTGCAGTGAGCTGAGATCGCGCCACTGCACTCCAGCCTGGCGACATAGCGAGACTCCGTCTTAAAAAAAAAAAAAAGAAAAAAGAAAAAGGAAATCTCATACTTAAGGCAGTCATTCCACATTTGTTCCTCTGCCACACATTCCCCAAGCCGCAGGCAACCATTAAATATCTGCTTTCTGTCTTTACAGATTTGCCTATTCTGGACATTTTATACAAATGAAATCATACTGTGTTTTTTTGGCGGGTCTGACTTCACTTAACATTCTTCAGGTTCATCCATGTGTAACAGGTATTGGTACTTCATTCTTTTTTACTGCTGAATTGTATTCCATTGTATATACCACATTCACTTTATCCACTCATCGGTTAATGAACATTTGGGTTAGTTATGAATAACATTGCTGTGAATATTTATGTACAAGTGTTTGTATGAATATGTTTCATATCTCTTGGTTTCACCTAGCAGTAGAACTGCTGGGTCACATGATAACTCTTTTTTTTTTTTTTTTTTTTTTTGAGATGGAGTCTCGCTTTGTCACCCAGGCTGGAGTGCAGCGGCACGATCTCAGCTCACTGCAAGCTCCGCCTCCTGGGTTCACGCCATTCTCCCGCCTCAGCCTCCCAAGCAGCTGGGACTACAGGTGCCCGCCACCATGCCCGGCTAATTTTGTTTTTGTATTTTTAGTAGAGACAGGGTTTCACCATGTTAGCAAGGATGGTCTTGATCTCCTGACCTCGTGATCCACCCGCCTCGGCCTCCCAAAGTGCTGGGATTACAGGTGTGAGCCACTGCACCCAGCCTTTGTTTGTTTTTGAGATGGGGTCTCACTCTGTCACCTGGGCTGGAATGCAGTGTGCAGTCTCGGCTCACTGCAACCTCTGCCTCCCTGGCTCAAGCGATCCTCTTGCCTCTGTCTCCTGAGTAGGTGCGACTATAGGCATGCGCCACCATGCAATGCTAATTTTTAAATATTTTGTAGAGACACAATTTCGTCATGTCACCTAGGCTGTTCCTGAACTCCTGAACTCAAGTGATCTGCTTGCCTTAGCCTCCCAAAGTGCTGGGATTAGAGGCATGAGCCACCTGTGGGTCTGGTGAGAATAGTATTCTCAATACATGATTCAATGTAACTTACTGCCATATCACATGCTACTTAAAATCACCTTGATTACCACACCTAAAATTAGCTAAGTGTCCCATACTATAATAACGTACGTGGTGATATCTAGTACTTTTCTAAAGAGCTTGTGTCAGTGTCATTTAACAATAATTATTAGCCCATCTTGAGGAAAGTAAAATTTAAAATATGTCATAAGCTAAAAGGCAGAAGCCATTCAGCATCTTGAAGATATCAGAAATGGAATTTAAAATCCTGTTATCACAGCATGATGTCTACTCCAAAAGATAAAACTCTACTCTTCTTTTAATAACCACAATTAAAATTTTTTCATGATAAATTAATGACGGCTATGAAAAAGATATCGGTCATCAAAAGTAACTTATAAAAGTCATCACTTAAAAAATGTTACAAGATAAAATTTCTTTATTACAAAACTCTACTTCCTTGCCATCATTAAAACATAAAAAGTTCAGACAGTAAGGAATTTACTTACTAGACTGCACAACAGCTTGAGTCTGTGCGGAAGTTCCTGATGCTATGTTAGTTAATGCCCAAGCAGCTTCAAACTGTAATGAAGGACTGTAAAAAAACAATAACACATCTTTTTAGACACATAACTACCACTTAAATTAATGAATCTTAAGACTGATAAGATATGGCTATTCTTTGCCTTGTCCTTGAATTTCACCTTGTTATAATCCAATTGCCTGCTAGCCAACCCTACTTTTTTTTTTTTTTTTTTTTGAGATGGAGTCTCCCTCCATCACCCAGGCGGGAGTGCAGTGGCGCCATCTTGACTCATTGCAATCTCTGCCTCTGGGGTTCAAGTGATTCTCGTCTCCGCCTCCCAAGTAGCTGGGATTACAGGTGCACATCACCACATCTGGCTCATTTTTGTACTTTTAGTAGAGATAGGGTTTCACTATGTTGGCCAGGCTGGTCCTGAACCCCTGACTTCAGGTGATCTGCCCACCTCGGCTTCCCAAAGTGCTGGGATTATAGGCATGAGCCACTGCACCCAGCAGCCATCTCTACTTAAAAAATCTCTTTGGCTCCCAAAGCCAGTCACTATGAACCTGCTTCTTTATGTCCACTGGTATTACAACATTTAGCCAGTCATTATTTCCCTTGACTTCGACTTCCTCTCCACAGACACATCTAATCAATATATCATGTCGATTTTACCTCTTAAACATTTCTTACATTTATATAATCACCCCTAATATCAAGTGCTAGTTGAGGCCCTCATCATCTCACTTTAACCGCTATCACACGCTCTAGGCTGGTCTTAAAGCTAGAACCCCATCTGTCTCCATTACACCATCTGCTTTACATACTAGGGATATTACAAGGCTGTATAATTTTGTTGAAAAAACAAGATCATTATATTTTCGAATAGTAATGGAAGACCTCACAAAGAAAGTGACAACTGAACTAGCTTTTCAAAGATGGATTTAAAAAGAAAGGCAGTGACAGTGGGAAATAAAAAAGGTATCATGCATGGAAGGATCATGATGTGTAGGAACGACAAGAATTAGATCAAGAGAGCTGAAACTAACTAAGAAGCAAGTAACAGGGTGTTTGTGCATGTGTGTGTGTGTTTCAGGATGGGAGTGAGGAGTGTATTCTACAGATATGCTAAGGATGGGGCATTGAAAAGGGAGTAAAGAAAATAATGTTCAAATCAATGGTATGCAGAATGGCTAAAAAAGGTTAAAGGCTGATATAGGAGAGACCTATTAAAAGACATGCTGGGGCTTACACTTGTAGTCCCAGCAGTTTGGGAGGCTGAGGCAGGCAGATCGCTTGAGCCAAGAAGTTCGAAACCCGCCTGGGCAACATGGTGAGACCCCATCTTTACAAAAAATAAAAAAATCAGCCAGATGTGGTGGTACACACCTGTAGTCCCAGCTACTTGGGAGGCTGGGCGGGGGTGGGATGGGGGGATTGCTTGAGCCTAGGAGTTTGAGGATTCAATGAGCTGTGATTGTGTCACTGAACTCCAGCCTGGGTGACAGAGTGAAACCCTGTCTCAAAAAAGACATAAAGGAAAGACCTGTTAAAAGGAAATCATAGATATTAAGTTAGGATAGCTGAAAGAGTACAAATTCCCTTAAGTGGAATACCAAGGATTGGGGGGATTTAGTCAGCAAAAATTAAGATTAGACAAAGGTTAGGGAGTTTGAAGAAAAGCCTATAAACAGGGAAGAGAGCAAGCAAGGTTGTTAGTATCAAAAGGTTAAAGAAGTCCGAGCAAGGTGGTTCACACCTGTAACCCCAGCACTTTGGGAGGCCAAGGCAGATGGATCACCTGAGGTCGGGAGTTTGAAACCAGCCTGGCCAACATGGCAAAACCCCCTCTCTACTAAAAATACAAAAATTAGCTGGACGTGATGGTGCGTGCCTATAATCCCAGCTGCTCGGGAGGCTGAGGCAGGAGAATCCCTTGAACCCAGGAGGCAGAGGTTGCGGTGAGCTGAGATTGCACCACTGCACTCCAGCCTGGGCGACAGAGAGAGATTCCATCTCAAAAAAAAAAAAAAAAGAAAGAAAAAAGAAAAAAGGTTGAAGAGATCCAAGAACAAAAGGTTTTAAGGAGAACAGATGTCAGAGATACAGCAAATAGTGATATACAGGTTAAAAAGATGGAACATATGAGAAAATGAAGTAGCAGAGAAGAACTATGAGGGGACTTTAAAAAGCTCATTAAAAATGTGTATTATGAAAAAAAACTCCATGGATTTCAAATTTTTTGCACCAAAATAAACTCATACTAACTTTCTATACACGTCTGAACATGATCTAGTTCGAGGCACTAAGAGGGGTAAGGGGTAAGTCATCAATCTGAAAAGAGCCCCTAGGAGAGCAACATGAATCCTGCTAAAATTAAAGCAAAAACAGACATCAAATTTATGGTGAAGCTTGGGTGAAATAATGGTGAACTCACTGATGTACTTAAAACTTTATGGGGAAAATGCCCCCAAAGAAATCAGCAGTTTACAAATGGTTAACTCCTTTTAAGAAGGGACAAGTCGGCCGGGCATGGTGGCTCACGCCTGTAATCCCGGCACTTTAGGAGGCTGAGGCAGGCAGATCACGAGGTCAGGAGACGGAGACCATCCTGGCTAACACGGTGAAACCCCGTCTCTATTAAAAATACAAAAAGTCAGCCGGGCGTGGTGGCAGGCACCTGTAGACACAGCTACTCGGGAGGCTGAGGCAGGAGAATGGTGTGAACCCAGGAGGCGGAGCTTGCAGTGAGCTGAGATCGTGCCACTGCACTCCAGCCTGGGCGACAGAGTGAGACTCTGTCTCAAAAAAAAAAAAAAAAAGGGACAAGTCAATGTCGAAGATGAAATCCACAGCGGCAAACAATCAACAACAATATCTGAGGAAAAAAATTAATCTTGTCGTGCCCTAACAGAAGATGATTGCTGATTAACAGCAGAAACAATAACCAATACCAGACATCTTGATTGGTTCAGCTTACACAATTATGACTGAAAAATTAAAGTTGAGCAAACTTTCCCCTTGATAGGTGTCAAAACCATTGTGCCCAGATAAGCCGTAGACAACAGCAGAGCTTTCAATGAAAATTTTAAACCAGAGGGATCAAGATCCTGAAGTATTTCTTCAAGGAATTGTTAAGAGGAGATGAAACATGGCTTTCCCAGTATGATCCTAAAGACAAAGTACAATCGAAGCAAAAGTGGACTGGTCAGGAGGAAAGGTAATGACTAAAAAGTTTTTGGGGATGCTCAAGGTATTATTCTTGTTGACCTTCTAGAGGGCCAAAGAATGATAACACCTGCTTATTATGAGAGTGTTTTGAGAAAGTCAGCCAAAGCTTTAGCAGAAAAAAGCCTGAGAGAGCTTTACCAGAGAGTCTTTCTCCACCACAATGTTTCTGCTCATTCCGCTCTTCAAACAAGAGCAATTTTGCAAGAGAATCAATAGGAAATCATTAGGTATCCACCTTACAGTTCTGATTTGGCCATCTTGTGACTTCTTTTTGTTTCCTAATCTTAAAAAAACAACCTGTAAAGGGCATCTAGTTTTCTTCAGTTAATATCATGAAAAAGACTGCGCTGACATGGTTAAATTCCCAGGACCCTCAGTTCTTTAGGGATAGACAATGGCTGGTAGTATCACTTACAAAAGTGTCTTGACCTTGATGGAGCTTATGTTGAGAAATCAAGTTTATATATTTATTATCTTTCATATATTTTATTATCTTTTGATTCCACTTTTCCACAAACTTTTAAAATTTCCCCTGTGTATGATGAATTCTAACAGAAGGCAGGAAATAAGATGGTATATCAGAGGCAGGGAAGAAGTAAAAAAAACCCAGTAAGATCAAAAACAGTAAGACAGTATATGTTGCCTCAGACTGGAAGGAGAAAGTTATTAAGCTGGTTAGGTGGTTTGGCAAAATACTGGGAATGGGGGACTTAAATGAGAAAATGGATAAATGTAAAAAATAAAATTATAAAGCCAGAGAAAGTCTTTCAAGATGTCATGTGGAAAAATAAAAAAAAAAGAGAAAAGATATAGAAAAAACAAGTGCAATAACAAATGGACATTTACGGCCGAGTGCGGTGGCTCACGCCTGTAATCCCAGCACTTTGAGAGGCCGAGGTGGGTGGATCACAAGGTCAGGAGATCGAGACCATCCTGTGAATGGTGAAACCCCATCTCTACTAAAAATAAAAAAATTAGCTGGGCGTGGTGGCAGGCGCCTGTAGCCCCAGCTACTCGGGAGGCTGACGCAGGAGAATGGCATGAACCCAGGAAGTGGAGCTTGCAGTGAGCCAAGATTGTGCCACCGCACTCCAGCCTGGGCAACAGAGCGAGACTCGGTCTCAAAAAAATAAATAAATAAAAATAAAAAACAAATGGACATTTATCATAAGTTTGACATTGTGTAGAGTGCTTTGTATGTATTATTTCCATTCCTTACCATCACCTAATTTTTATAGATGAGATAGCTGAGGTTCAAAAGCCACGTGGATTTTTATCAACAGCAAACCCTGGATTTGAACCACAGTCAATCTGGCTCCAAAGTATATGGCCTTTTACATTATAACACAACTTCCCATGACAAATCCATAAAGTCAGATCCAAATCATGGAAAATTTTCTGTTTTTGCTTTGGGTGGTGGTTACAGAGGTCTGAGTTTTATAATTATTCATTAAGCTGTACATATTTTAGCATATTTTTCTGTATTATATGTTATGTTTCACAGACACAGACACACAAATGAGTCTACATATAAAAGACTGGAAAGAAAAGGAAAAAAAAGAAGAAGAGAAGTTGGCCACAAACAAGGGGCCCTAGGCCGGGCGCAGTGGCTCATGCCAGTAATGTCTGCATTTTGGGAGGCTAAGGCAGGAGGATCACCTGATGTCAAGAGTTCGAGACCAGCCTGGCCAACATGGTGAAACCCCATCTCTACTAAAAATACAAAAATTAGCCACACCTGTAATCCCAGCTACTCAAAGAGGCTGAGGCATGAGAATCGCTTGAACCCGGGAGGCAGACATTGCAGTGAGCCAAGATTGCACCCCTGCACTCTACCCTGGGCAACAGAGCGAGACTCTGTCTCAAAAAAAAAAAAAAAAAAAAAAAAAAAAAGAACAAGTGGAGGGTCCTAAAGGTAGAAGTAGAATAGAACTTATTTATTTATTTATTTTATTTTATTTTTATTTTTATTATACTTTAAGTTTTAGGGTACATGTGCACAATGTGCAGGTTAGTTACATATGTATACATGTGCCATGCTGGTGTGCTGCACCCATTAACTCGTCATTTAGCATTAGGTATATCTCCTAATGCTATCCCTCCCCCCTCCCCCCTATTTATTTATTTATTTTGAGACGGAGTCTCACTCTGTCACCCAGGCTGGAGTGCAGTGGTGCGATCTCAGCTCACCGCAAGCTCCGCCTCCCAGGTTCACACCATTCTCCTGCCTCAGCCTCCCGAGTAGCTGGGACTACACGCGCCTGCCACCACGCCCGGCTGATTTTTTTTTGTATTTTTTTAACAGAGACAGGGTTTCACCACGTTAGCCAGGATGGTCTCGATCTCCTGACCTCATGACCTGCCTGCCTCAGCCTCCCAAAGTGCTGAGACTACAGGTGTGAGCCACTGCACCCAGCCGAATTTATTTTTTGAGTCAGGGTCTTGCTCTGTTACCCAGGCTGGAGTGCAATGGCACGATATTGGCTCAGGACAACCTCCACATTCCAGGCTCAAACGATCCTCCTACCTCAGCCTCCCAAGTAGCTGGGACTATAGGCATGTGCCACTGGCTAATTTTCGTGTTGTTTTTTTTTTTTGTAGAGCTGGGATGTTACCATGTTGCCCAGGCTGCTCTCGAACTCCTGGACTCAAGCGATCCACCTACCTCGGCCTCCCAAAGTGCTGGGATTACAGGCGTGAACCACTGTGCCCAGCCAGAATTTATTTTTTCAACAGCTGAAATAAAACTTACCTTTACTTAAGTAACACTGTTATAGAAAACAAACATGACAGTATTTTAAAAAGTGTTACAGGACTGGGGGTGGAAAGTGGGAGAGGTTGTGGCACACAACGAAAGCAAATGGCATTTTTAAACACTAAAAACCCTTAGTGGCAACATTTATATACCACTATTCTTATCTAGCCAACTGAAAATTCCTTGGACAACATTTAGCAAAATATCCCAAGTTTCAGTCTAGATGCTCTTAAATGCAAAAAAAAAAAAAGCATTTGTTTTAATATGTTTTGGAGTTCAAACTTATATTCTCCCCAGTTAATCCAAATTAACAAAGTTTAAGGCACAGCACTGAGATATCACTAAACAAAAATGGAAATAGGGCCAGTTCCTCAAAAGATATCAAGTGGAGTTTTACTCCTTCTCTCCTGGGTAAATATAACCTGTCCCCTTATTCTTAATTTGCAGCAAACAAAAAGTCTGACATCGGACAACTTATCATGGATGAAGTTCTGTTAAAGACAACACAGAGGATCAGTAATCAGCTGGAAGATTCCCAGGGTAAGAAAGAGCCACTTAGTTCTGGAAACCATCCATGTTGACTTAGTCACGAGGTTAATCTCTATATAGGCTCATAAGCAAAGAGTGACTCAAACATTATTTGGGTTGTTTTAAAATATTACTAATAAAAAATCCTAATAAAGACTATAAATATTTGAGATAAGTTAAAACAGGCAATAAACAGGAGATAAAAATTTCCTAGAAAACATACACATCCTTCGGAAATGAAAACGAGAAGCACTCTGGGTCTGCTAAATATGATCACAGAATAAGAAAATTAAATTAAAATATATGACGATTGAAAAACATCATAAGTACAAAACCAAACTGAACTCACTGGTTAAGTAATAATCCAAACTTTTAAGTTAACTGAAAAAAACTGAATAGGGAGTCAAATCCATACTTACTTATCATCCCTTTCTAGACATTTGACTAGAATTGGTAAAATCCCAGATTTTATTAAGTCATCAATCGGTGGATTTCTGTCACTGGATAACAGTTTTCTAGGAAAATAAATGAGAAATTAATTGCTATAATTTTCAAACTGTGAAAAGAAATAACAACATATTAACTTCTAGACTACCAGGTAACACAACTGAGGAATGACATAATTCTCTCTCTGGACAAATTAGCATTTACCTTGCTGCCTGGACAGCACTCAATTGGACCACTGGGTTATCACTTGTGGCATTCTGCAATACCAAATGTAAATTTCAGAAATGAAAAAAAAAATCAATTTCAAAATACTTCAAAACGAGAGTATTAAATTAATAACATACCTGCAATATAGCTTCTAGGGTTACATTTTGCTTAAAAAGAAAAAAAAATAGTTCAGCAGAGTTTACTAACAAAATTACATTCATTAAACAGTGTACCTGAGTTAATATACTTTCATTACCATTATAAAGTTGGTCTTATATTAAAAATGAAGTTCTCACAGTTACTATAAAAATTATTTTAAAATCACTATTAAAACATGGTAACTTACTGCTTTAAAATCAGCATCAACATCTGAATCTTCTAGACTTTCTTCTTGGGGAACATTTCTCTTTTTCAATAAGTGTTCATCTCTTTTGTTCTGAAAGGCAACCAATAAATGCTTAAGAAGTCATAAGGACTACTGTTAATGAAAAATCCATTAAAACTACTTCAACTTTATTAGGCAATTATGAAACAAATACTGAACACATAAGGATAATATGAATTAAATGTGCATACTGCAAACCAATGACAAGGGTCACATTCTGGCTTCGGTAACAAAATTACCTGGCTTGCTTTTACACACACACACTTCATTAAGCACCCACTGTGGTTTTTTTTTTTTTTTTTTTTTTTTTTTTTGAGACAAGAGTCTTGCTCTGTCACCCAGTCTGGAGTGCAGTGGCACAATCTCAGCTCACTTCCAACCTCTGCTTCCCGGGTTCAGGTGATTCTTGTGCCTCAAACTCGTGAGTAGCTGGGATTACAGTCGTGCGCCACCACACCTGGCTAATTTTTATATTTTTAGTAGAGATGTGTTTTTGCCATGTTGGCCAGGCTGATCTCAAACTCCTGGCCTCAAGTGATCCACTTGCCGCGGCCTCCCAAAGTGCTGGGATTACAGGCGTGAGCCACTGCGCCTTGCCTATTTGCGTAAGTTTGCTCATACTTAAATTGTAGATTGTTTGCAAAAATGGCAGTAATTCCCCTTCCCATATCCAGTCCCGCACTGACTGTAGGCATGGCTGTGTGACTTGCTTTGGCAATGGGACATTAAGCAAACAGACTTGAAAAGTGCTTACACATCAGGGACAGGTTCTCTTTTGCAACTTTTTTCCTGAAATCACCTTGTGAACACTGAGCCATGGAGAATAAGACTGTGTGGACAACAAACAAGTCCCAGCCAAGTTACCTGAGACCATGTTAGATCATCTAGTCACCAACCAACCCTGCCAGCTGACCAGAGACAGTAAGGGAAGCCTGCAGAAAACAGTTGAACTGGCCTATGCCAGAAAACCCACTCTGCCAACCCACAAAATTGTTAGCTCAATAAAATGGCTATTGTTTTAAGCTACATAGTTTGGAGCGGTGTATTATGAAGCAAAAAACTAGATGATGCACTCATGTTTTTAAATTTATGCTGTATTTAAATTAATATGACTTCTAAAATTCCTGGTATTTTGTTGTTGTTCCTTCTCTCTACTTGCTATAAATTTGTCTCCTGAATTACCACTTTAACTGTATTCTACAGGTTCTGACATATAATAGTTTTCCTACTGTTCATTTTTAGGTATTCCTAGAATCCATTAAGATTTCTTTTATACTCAATATATTTAATATATTCAGACATACTTTAAAACGTTCACAATTATGAGGTTTTTGTAACTGTCTTATTCAGTGATTTCTAATTTAATTATATTGAAGTCAGAGAACATGTATGTACAATACACTGAAATTAGCTGACATCTGCTTTATACCAGAAGTTCCCAAACTTTCTCAGTCCACAGTGTACACCAAAGTAGTCATTTCGGAAAAAGAAAAGAAAAACAAATAAACTGAAAGAAAAAATTATTTCACTCTTAGATAAAATAATTGTAGAAAGGAATGTAGTGTTATTTAAGTGTTTAAACTGTGGACTACCTCGAGATCTAATAGTTCTGTGGTGTCTGAAAGATGTCACTGTATTTCTCTCAAAACTGAAATATCCCAAAGACCCTTTCAGGTCACTGTGGAGCCCCATGTTACCTCAGCGCAGAGTTTGGAAACTATATCTTATTCTATCATAAAACCAGTTTCCAAACACATATGTGGTTTTACATGTGTCTATTAGTTAAAATTTGTGAATTAAATTATTCAAATTTTCTATCTCTTCTTGTGTTTATTCATTACTAAGAAGAAAATCTCCCACAATGATTATATCTTTGATGAATTTCCCCTTCTAATTTTGCAAATTTTGATATATATATATATATATATATATATAGAGAGAGAGAGAGAGAGAGAGAGAGAGAGAGAGAGAGAGAGAGAGACATTCTATTAGGCATATACTAGTTTAGAGCTATTATAGCTTCTTTGTAAATTATTTCTTTTATCAAACATTGGGTAACAACCCCTGCATTTAAATTGAAAACATCCTAACATAGACCAAAATATCTATGGCACAAGAACCATATTTACTTATTTTTTATTTTTTACATGGATTTTTTGCTCTTGCTGCCCAGGCTGGAGTGCAATGGTGCGATCTCGGCTCACTGCAACCTCCACCTCCCGGGTTCAAGTGATTCTCCTGCCTCAGCCTCCTGAATAGCTGGGATTACAGGCATGCGCCTCCACACCCGGCTAATTTTGTATTTTTAGTAGAGACAGGGTTTCTCCATGTTGGTCAGGCTGGTCTGGAACTCCTGACCTCAGGTGATCCGCCCACCTCAGCCTCCAAAAGTGGTAGGATTACAGTCGTGAGCCACCGCGCCTGCCCCATACTTTACTCTTGACAAAAATATGTACAAGCCAAGGAAAAATAATCACTGGGCAGGTTTCTAATGGTCAGATTAATCATTAAAACCAATAACTTAAACTGTCCCTTCAGTTGATACCTAGAGATTTTTACCCTCCTGAAAACTGCACTACAATAAATTCGGCATCCATAAAGGGTATACTTTTCTTTTGTCAGGTGAGAAAGCAGCTCAGGGGTTATGGGAACTTACCTAATTTCAACACCCAACCAATCCTTAAACACACATATGGATTAAATGGATTTCTTAAATTCCTTTAAAAATCCATTATTAATCTATTATCCACGTATGCATGTATTTACCTAGCCCTTTTGGATGTTCTGTTTTTTACTAGGTTGAACCACATGAACTGCTTTCAAAGCGGTTAACTATGGGCAATTTCTTATAACACAACTTAATATATTGTTTGAGTTAGTAAGTTCTGTATGTTATTAAACTCTATATAAAGTACTTCCTTTTCATTCCCAAATTCCTCTTTCCATCTTGAAAAACTGGCTTGCAATTCTATACCTAAACTTGTGGAGCAAGTTTGATGCCAATTCTTTTAAATCTTATGAAAAGGATAATTACATTATTTATCAGCCCCCTTTCAAGCTTGAAATAAGTAATTAAATCTGTTTTTATCCAATAATACCCTCACTTTAAATCTTCATCTAGTTTAGGTTTTGGTTCCTTGGGTTTTGTTTTGTTTTTTAAGAAATAGTCCAACCCTGGTTGCATCTAAATGCTTTTAATGAGGTAGGAAAATATACTCAATGAAAATTCCCCTCAATATTAACATTTATAAAATGATATTACTGCTGGGTGACTACATGGATATTCACCCACAAGTTTTATAAGTTATATTTATGTTTTGGGCACTCTGTTCAGTGTGTTATGCTTTGATTAAAACAAATTTTTTAAAATAACACTACTGGTTCATCAATCATGTTAAGAACTGACAATCTAATGCATGTTTCTTTTTTCCCTGCAGGATCATTTAATTCATCTTATCAAATAGCTGCTTTTTTCGATACTAACTTAGGCTTTTTTTGGTAACTGAAATTTTTATTGAGATAATTGTATATTCACATGCAGTTATAAGAATATGGAGAGATCCCTTGTATGCTTTGCCCAGGTTACCCCAATGGTAACACTTTGCAAAACTATAGTACAGTATCACAACTGGGATACTGACATTGATACAATCCACTTATTTTATTCAGACTTCTCGTTTTACATGTATTTGCATGTGTGTGTGTGTGTATTACATCCCATACAATTTTATCACCTGTATAGATTCATGTTATCTACCACCACAGTCAAGATGGTAAACACTTCCAAAAACACAAGATGCATTCCTCCTGACCTTTTATAAGCAAAATCAACTCCTTCTCATCTGACACCGTATATAACCTTTGGCAACTACTAACCTGTCTTCCATTTCTAAAATTGTATCATTTCAAAAATTTTATATAAATGGGATCATATGGTATATAACCTTTTTATGACAGAATTATAGGCTCAGTATAATTGTCTGGAGATTTATATAAATTGTTGCTTGTATCAACAATTGTTGCTTATATAATTGTTCATTTTTATTGCCAAATAGTGTTTCATCATATAGACATGCTGTAGACATATTACAGTATGTCTATTTACCCATTAAAGGCCATCTGTGTTGTTTCTAAGTTTTGGCTATTAAAAAATAAAGTTGCTATATAGACATGCATGTACAGATTTCATATGAATACAAATCTTCCTTTCTCTGGGATCAATGTCCAGGATTGTAAGCACTGGGTTATACAGAGGTTGCATGTTTAGACAAAAAACTGACAAACTGTTTTCCGGAGTGACTGTACCATTTTACATTTCCACCACTAACATGAGTGATCAGTTTCTCCACATCTTCACCAGCATTTGGTGTTGTCACTATTGTTTACTTTAGCTGTTCTGATAGATATGTAGTTGTGGCTTTAATCTCTATTTCCCTAATAGCTAGCGATGCTGAACATCTTTTCACGTGCTTATTTAATGTCTGTATGTCCTCCTTTCAATGAAATGACTCTTCACATCTTTTTAAATTAGACTGTTTTGGTTTTTCTTACTATTAAGTGTGTGTGTGTCTGTGTGTGTGTGTCTGTGTGTGTGTGTAAGAGCCAGGGGTCTCACTATGTTGCCCAGGCTAGAGTGCAGTGACTGTCCATAGGCAACATCATAGCATACTGCAGCCTCCAACTCCCAGGCTCAAGAGTTGTTTTTGTCTCAGCCTCCTGAGTAGCTGGGAATACAGGTGTTATGCCCCTGCACCTGGCTCTTACTGCTGAGTTTTGAGAGTTCATTATATGTGCTGGATACTAGTCTTTTACTGAATACGTGGTTTAACAGATATTTTCTTCCAATATCTAGCTTGTCTTTTCTATCTTTTCATATGGGCTCACACACAGCAAAATTTTTAATTTAATCAGGTCCAATTTATCAATTGTTTCTTTTATGGATTAGGCTTTTGTGGTCAAATATAGCTCTTTGTCTCCAGATCCAGAAAATTCTCTATGTTTTTTCCTAAAACTTTTATAGCTTTGTGCTTTACATTTAAGTCTATAATCCATTTTGTATTTTTGCATAAGGTGTGAAGTTTAGGCTCACCATTTTTGAAAAAGCTGTCCTTCCCTCCATTGAATTGGTTTTGTAACTTTGCTAAAAATCAGCTGGAGGTATTCGTGCAGGTATATTTCTGGGTTATATTTTCTGTTCCACGGTCTATGTCTTTCCTTCTACCAATAACACACAGTATTGATTACTATAGCTATATACTATAAGCTTTCATATTGCGTGAAGTAATTTCCCTTTTTCTTCTTTGTCAAGATTGTTTTAGCTATTCTAGAGACTGTGCCTTTCCATACACATTTTTAAATGTCTATCTATGTCCACAAAATATCTTGGTTGAATTTCAATAGGAAATGCATTAAACCAACAGATCAATTTAGGGAGAATCAATGTCATTATTACGTTGAGGCTTCCAATCCATGAACACAGTATACATCTCTCCACTTACTTAAGTCTTGTTTCATGTCTTTTACCAGTATTTTGTAATATTCACTGTATAAATCCTGTACATGTTTGTTAATATATACTGAAGTATTTTATTTTCTTTGAATTGTCTAAAAATTGTATTGTTTTTAATTTTGGTTTCTGCATGTTCAGCATATATAAATGCGACTGATTTCCTTATTCTGTGACCTTGCTAAACTCACCTGTTAGTTCCAGGAGCTTTCTGATAGATTCCTTGGGATGTTCTACATAGATAATCACATTATCTGCAAATACGGACAGTTTTACTTCTTCCTTTACAAACTACATACCTTTCATTTCTTTTTCTTGCCTTATATGGCACTGGCTAGAACTTCCAGCATTATACTGAATAAGAGCAGTTATGATGGACATCCTCACCTTGCTTCTGAATCTCAGGGGAAAGCATTTAGTCTTTCACCATTAAGTGTGATGTTAGCTGTGAGGTTTTTGTGGTGCTCTTTATCAAGATGAGGCAATTCCTTTCTATTCCTTTTATCAGAAATGAGTAACTGATATGATCATATTTTTCTTTTTTGGCTTATTAATATGGGGGAATTTAGAGTATTTTTTAAAAGATCTTTCAAACAATTAACTAAACAAGTACTGGATCTTATCAAGCAAGTGGGGCACTTGGGTGGATTTTTTCTTTATGTAGGATCTTAAACTTGCCTCACCTCCAAATCTAATGAAAATAAGGGCCTATGGCCTGACTGACCAATCATCAAGAAAAGATTAGGTCAAATTTAATATAATGTGCCAAAAGTTGAAAATATAAGTAACAGGTTTTGAGCTCATTCTCAACCCACGAAGCATTATTCATCCAACACACATGTATTTTGAGAGGCATTATAGCATAATGGTAAGAGCTCTGCCATTTATTAGCTTGTGACTATGCAAGTTACTTAATTCCTACGTAACTCTGTCTACAATGTGATAAAAAAAGAGGTACAGATGTGTGTTAAGTGTTGATGCATAAAAGCCTCTCTAAATTGGGAAGAAAGAGAGCAAGGAGGTAAAAGAAAAAACAATTCACACGAAAGGAGTCAGAGGCCAGGTAAATAGTACCTATTAATAAACAGATGTCATCTGTCATCCTCAATTTTGATGGATCAGTATCTGTTATTTGAAGTGTGATCCTTACACTAGTTTAATAATTCTCAAACTGTTTGTTACAGTTCTGCTACAAGATAAGGAGCTTTTACCTTCAGGGTGATAAGCCTCTAAAGTAACAAAAAAAGGTGGGGAGGGGAGCTTGTGCCAGAATGTAAATCAACTGTGAAACTAAGCACACTGTTTAGTTCAGCTCTTTAGTTAGACAGAAAGACCTGCTTTAAACATATTATTTTTAAAAAGTTGACAAAAATTCTATATATGTATTGAGTAAAATGATGATGATGATCTGAAATATGTATAAGCTGTGGAATAATAGCTATGAGTTAATAAACACAGCTGAGTGCGGTGGCTCATGCCTGTAATCCCAGAACTTTGGGAGGCTGAGGCGGGCAGATTGCTTGAGCTCAGAAGTTCAAGACCAGCCTGGGCAACATGGCGAAACCCCGTATCTACCAAAAATACAAAAAATTAGCTGAGCAAACTGGTGAGCACCTGTGGTCCCAGCTACTGAGGAGGGTAGGAGAATTGCTTGAGCCTGGGAGGCAGAAGTTGCAGCGAGCCAAGATTGTGCCACTGCACTCCAACTTGGGTGACAGAATGAGACCCCATCTCAGAAAAAAAAAAAAAAAAAAAAAAAAAATTAACACATGCATTACCTTACATTTCATTTTTGTGTGTGTGGTGAAAACACTTAAAATCTACTGTCAGTGATTTTTCAAGAATATAACACATTGTTATTAACTATAGTTCATAACCATGTGATATGGTTTGGCTGTATTCCCACCCAAATCTCATCTTGAATTGTAACTCCCACAATTTCCATGTGCCGTGGGAGGTGATTAAATTATGGGGGTGGGTCTTTCCTGCGCTGTTCTCATGATAGTGAATGAGTCTCACAAGATCTGATGGCTTTAAAAACAAGAGTTTGCCTGCACAAGCTCTCTTGTCTGCTGTCATATGGGATGTGCCTTTCACCTTCTGCCATGATTGTGAGACCTCCCCAGCCACATGGAAGTGTGAGTCCAATAAACCTCTTTCTTTTGTAAATTGCCCAGTTTCAGGTATGTCTTTATCAGCAACGTGAAAACTGACCAATATACCATGTTCTACAGTAGAGGTCTTGAACTTATCCCTCCTATCTAACTGAAATTTTTTATACTTTGAATCAATATCTCCCCAAATCCCTGTTCCCCCCACCCCTGGCCCCAGCCCCTGGTAACCACCATCCTACATGAGTCTACCTTTTTTAGACTCCATGCATAAGTGAGAGCATGTGATACTTGCCTTGTTTGCCTGGCTTATTTCTGGTAATGTAATATCCTCCAAGTTCATCTGCGTTGTTGCAAAAGAGAGGGTTTCTTTCTTTTAAGGCTGAAAAGTATTCCACTATGTATACATACCACATTTTCTTTTTCTATTTGTCTACTGGTGGACATTTGGGCTGATTCCTTATCTCAGGTATTGTGATGCAATAAACATGGGAGTGCAGGTATCTCTTCAACATACTGGCTTCATTTTTCCTTTGGATATATACACAGTAGTGGGATTGCTTGATCACATGGTAGTTCTATTTTTAGGAACTTCCCCATACTGCTTTCTATAATGTCTATACTAATTTACATTCTGACCAAGAGTGTACAAGAGTTTCCTTTTCTCCACATCCTCACCAACATGCGTTATCTTTCATCTTTTTGATAACGGTTATTCTAACAGGTGTAAGATGATATCTCACAGTAGTTTTAATTTTATTTCTCTGATTAGTAATGTTGAACAATTTTTAGTATACCTATTAGCCAGTTCTATGTTTTGAGAATGTTTATTCTGCTCTTTTGCCCTTTTTTTTTTTTTTTTTTTTGAGATGGAGTCTTGTTCTGTCACCCAGGCTGGAGTGCAGTGGCATGATCTCGGCTCACTGCAAACTCCGCCTCCCAGGTTCATGCCATTCTCCTGCCTCAGCCTCCCGAGTAGCTGGGACTACAGGCAAATGCCACCATGCCCAGCTAATTTTTTGTATTTTTGGTAGAGATGGGGTTTCACCCGTGTTAGCCAGGATGGTCTCGATTTCCTGACCTTGTGATCCGCCCGCCTCGGCCTCCCAAAGTGCTGGGATTATAGGCGTGAGCCACCGTGCCCAATCCTTGCCCATTTTTTAATTGTTAGTTTTCTTGCTATTGAGTTCATTATATAATATTAACCCCTTATCAGATGTATGGTTTGCAAATATTTTCTATAGGTTCTCTCTTTATTAATAGTCTCTTTTGCTGTGCAGAACCTTTTAAATTTGATATAATTGCATCTGTCTATTTTTGTTTTGTTGTCTGTGTTTTTGGGGTCATATCCAGGAAAACATTGCCCAGACCAGTATCATGGAGATTTTCCCCTGTGTTTTCTTCCAGGAGTTTTACAGTTTCACATCTTATGTTTGCATTTTAATCTATTTTGAGTTGATTTTTGTATATGGTGTGAAATAAGGGCCTGGTCTCATTCATCTGCATGTAGATAGCCAGTTTTTCCAAGACCATTTATTGAAAAGACTGTCCTTTCCTGTTGCATGTTCTTGCCACCTTTGTCAAAAATCAACCAACTACAAATTTGTGGATTTATTTCTGGTGAAATAAATTCTTGCATGTCAGAGCATATCTTTTCAAATATTCACCTTAGTTGCCTTAGACACCCCTTTCTTTTTTTCTGGATAACATTATTTCCTTTCCAGTTACTATGGTTCGATTTCTGAAAATACTTGTAGTAGGACCAAAAATGAAATTAACTAAAGAAATCTCAAGTAATTTCTTATTTCAAATTTAAGCATTCCTCAAGTAAGCCGTAGAAAGCAAACTTTTCTGTTCCACTGTTCTGTGTGTGTGTTTTTATGTCTCTACCATGCTGTTTTGATTATTATGGCTTTGCAGTAGATTTTCATATCAGGTAGTGTGATGCTTCTGGGTTCATTCTTTTAAGATTGCTTTGGCTATTTGGGGTCTTCTGTGGTTTCATATAAATTTTAGTTTTTTTTTTTCTATTTCTGTGAAAAATGACATTAGAGGTTTGATAGAGATTGCACTGAATCTGTACATCACTTTGGGTAGTACTGATATTTTAATAATACTAATTCTTCCAAATCCGTGAACATGGGATATCTTTCAATTTACTCCTGTCAGAAAGACTCTCTTGAAGGAAGCAGTGCCTTACATTTTGGCACAAGCTCCCTAACTTGTCACAGATCAGGACTTTTGAGTAGCACGGCCTATATCTGAAGTATTTGTCTTAAAACTTCAATACATGACTTAAATATAAGTGCATATTTTTAGACATCATAATTAAATTTAATTCGTGAATATCAGCACTTAATCGACTACATAGCCACAGTGTGATTAAGCATTTTGAGATGGGCTAAGAAAGAGACTTAGGAGTTATTTGGGAGGCTGGGGTGGAGGGATGTAGATGGATAGTGAATGTGGTTATTATCAGCACTTTAGAAGCTTACAATCTAAGGGAAAATGAAATATTCAAAGCAAAATCCCATGGAGTAAAGTGAGTTACAATTGACGGATGATATCCACTAGTTCAATTTCTCAGTGAAACTCTGGGGACTAGCTCTCTTTTGTTTTCAAGAATCTCAATGTCACTAAATAAAAACAATGTGATTCTCTCCTCAATGGAGCAATACAGAGAGCAAGGCCTGGAATCAGGGACAGATACTCTGACCATAAAGAGTGGAAGAATCTTCTCTTGAAGAGCTCTCCACATCTCTGTAAAATCACATCAAAATCAACTAAGTTTTGTCTGAATAAACTTCAGGCGTTGTTTCAGGGAAAGTTTGCTTTCTACTGCTTACTTGGGGAATTCTTAAATTTGAAATATGAAATTGCTTGAGATTTCTTTAGTTAATTTCATTTTTGGTCCTACTACAAGTATTTTCAGAAATCGAACCTTAGTAACTGGAAAGGAAATAATGTTAGCCAAAAAAAAAAGGAAGGGGTCTCTAAGGCAACTAAGGTGAATATTTAAAAAGATATGCTGTGACATGCAAGAATTTTTAGTTCTATAAATTAGAGAAGGCAGCACAACAACAGGAGGAGGATCAAGTAACCAAATATAATATATAAATTAGTAGCTTAGATTTATAAGCACATTAGAAGGGCTAAAATGATTAAACAAGAGGAGGCTTCTGAACTAATACAAAAGTTCTAAAGTTGAATTGCAAGCGTGAAAAGTTAAGGAAAAGTAAGGGCCCATATCTGGTGGCAGATGGTGTAATGTTAACAGATGGCAATAAATACTAATTACTTAATTCCAATTTTACTTCTATTGCATCTATTAAAGAAAGCAATCTTCATTTGGTGAATGAAAATCCAGACAAAAAAGGACGCACACTATTCTACCTATATAGAGTTCTAAATATGCAAAATAATCTGTGTTAGAAATCAGAATAATGGTTACCTTTGGGGATAACCAATACCTAGAAAGAGGCCCTGGGGTATTATTCTCTTTTTTGATCCAGGAGCTGGTGGTTACACAAATGTGTTCACATTACAAATATTCATCAAGCTGGATACTTACGACATGTGGACTTTTTGTATGTATGGTGTATGTCAACAATATGTGAAAAAGAAAAAAAGCTTAAAGTGTTAAGACTGGAAAAAACACCTTACTTTATTAAGCTAAGGCTTAGCTCATTTCTCTGGTCTAAATGACCCAAAGATCTGAAAGAACTTGCAAATATGATTACCAAAGTATTGTTGTGTCCATAAAGGAGTTGACAGGGAATGGGAATTAGCAAGTATTTTTATGCTTATGTTAATGTTTATTATGCTAATGTTTATTAATATACAAAATGATTGATGATTAATAGATAATAGACATAAAATACTTCTATCATTAGTTGTTAATCCATTGATGATTGAAACAAAAAAATGATCTTCCTTGTTAATTTCCTAATTTTGGAGCTACTGGACTAATTACATAGAAAATATTCTATGTTGTGAGTAGCTGGAACTACAGGTGCGTGCCACCACACCCAACTAATTTTTGTATTTTTAGTAGAGACAGGGATTCACCATGTTGGCCAAGCTGGTCTCGAACTCTTGACCTCAGGTGAATTTTTTGAAATTTAGTAAATATATACTACAACTCTTAGCAAGTATTTTCAAAATTTACTTTTAAAAAGGGGGTGGGGAAAGGGTACAGGAGAATGGATGTCAGGAACTATATACTATACCAATGAGCATGACATTGATTTGCAAAAATTCAAAATATGGTTATTTAAACATTTAGAAAAAATAAGCTAATTCCAATTTAACCTTCAGGTTTCAGCTTAAATGTTATTTCTTCAGACAAGTCACCTTTGAATGCCCAATTTTAAAAAAAACCTCACTCTGTTAACTTTCATGGCTATTTTTCCTCCACAGCATCATTCACAATTTGTAAGGATATATTTGGTTATGTGATTATTTATCTAGTGTTCACCTCCATGAGACAATTGCTCAAATGGTAATGCTTGGTTGAATAACTAAATGCGTTTCTGCCGAAGACCTTATGAATGTAGTTAAAATGAGCTTCTGGCAATATCGTTGTAAAACTACAGATTTGAAGAGCTACCTAGCCCGTGTATGAAACAAAGTGTGTATTTAAAATAATTCTTAAATAATAAATGCACAAGTCTATTTCTAGTGACTCTAAGAGAATGTGTACTTTCAGAATCAAGACCTCCTTCCTTCTCCCTACAACTGAAAAGTTTCAAGACGGTAATTTTCTTTTTTTTTTTTTTTTTTTTTTGAGACAGAGTCTCGCTCTGTCACCTAGGCTGGAGTGCAGTGGCGTGACCCTGGCTCACTGCAGCCCCTGCCTCCAGGGTTCAAGCAATTCTCCAGCCTCAGCCTCCCGAGTAGCTGGAACTACAGGTGCGTGCCACCACACCCAACTAATTTTTGTATTTTTAGTAGACAGGGTTTCACCATGTTGGCCAGGCTGGTCTCGAACTCTTGACCTCAGGTGATCTGTCCACCTTGGCCTCCCAAAGTGCTGGAATGACGGCATGAGCCACCGCACCCAGCCCAAGATGGTAATTCAATATAGGAAGGAGTTTTAGGAGTGAATTACATGAGGAAAAGTCTAACCTAAGACAAACACCAAAGATCTGAAATAAGTTTTAAATTTATTTTTTAAAAGATATATGTATAGGCCGGGCACGGTGGCTCACGCCTGTAATCCCAGCACTTTGGGAGGCTGAGGCGGGCAGATCACGAGGTCAGGAGATCGAGACCATCCTGGCTAACACGGTGAAACCCCATCTCTACTAAAAATACAAAAAATTAGCCGGACAAGGTGGTGGACGCCTGTAGTCCCAGCTACTTGGGAGGCTGAGGCAGAAGAATGGCATGAACCCGGGAGGCGGAGGTTGCAGTGAGCCGAGATCACAGCACTGCACTCCAGCTTGGGCGACAGAGCAAGACTCTGCATCAAAAAAAAAAGATATGTGTAAAGAAAGAGAATTCACTATTATTTTCTGGATTAGCAATTTAAATATTTGTTTCAAATAAAATGTGTTCACATGAAAACACAATTTGGGCCAGGCATGGCACTCACGCCCGTAATCCCAACAGAAGGACGATTGTTTGAGTCCAGGAATTCAAGGCCAGCCTGGGCAACATAGTGAGACCTAGTCTCTACAAAAAATAAACAAAAATTTGCTGGGTGTGGTGGTGTGCCTGTATTCACAGCTGGGTGTGGTGGTGTGCCTGTATTCATAGCTACTCAGCCAGCTGAGGTGGGAGGATCACTTGAGCCCGGGAGGTCAAGGCTGCAGTGAGCCAAGATCACACCACTTCACTCCAACCTGGACAGAGTGAAACGCTGTCTCAAAAAAAGAAAGAGAAAAAAGAAAACACAATCTGATGAAGGTAACTCTAAAATCCTCCAAAAATAATGGAAGAAAATACAATAAATTTTAATAGCAGTTGCTTTCAGTGGGGAAAACACAAGGTTTTTCTACTTTTCTACTTTTATTTACTTCTGTAAAGTATCTTTAACGAGGATGTGTAACTTTTACATAAGCAAAGGGAGAGGAAGCCCACAGAAAGAGGATGTCAAAGAAAATGTATCTAACTTCATCAGATGTTATGAGAATTTCAGTGATGGTAAAGTGCTTCACACAGGGCCTAGTACCCTCAGTAAATGAAAGCTATTATGAATAAGTACCATGATAAAGTATCCAGTGATGTGTGGTTTTAGGGATGACCACGAATTTGCCACAGTATTTTCATTATTCAAGATACACAGAATTTTAACATCAGAAAAATCTAATTACTTTTCTTTAAATGTAAATCAACCTTACCTTCCGCAGTTCCACTGTCACTTCATTTCTATGTCTTCGCATTGTCTAGAAAAGAAAAACAAAGATTACAGATGTATCAAAATACGGATACTGCTAGTATATAAAGATCTCAGCTGGGTGCAGTGGCTCATGCCTATAATCCTAGCACTTTGGGAGGCCGAGGCGGGCAGATCACTTGAGGTCAGGAGTTCAAAACCAGCTTGGCCAACATGGCGAAACCTAGTCTCTACTAAAAATACAAAAAAATTAGCCGGGCTTGGTGGCAGGCACCTGTAATCTCAGCTACATGGGAGACTGAGGCAGGAGAACTGCTTGAACCTGGGAGGCGGGGGATGCAGCAAGCCGAGGTGGCGCCAGTGCACTCCAGGCCTGGGCGACAGAGCGAGACTGCATCTCAAAAAAAAGAAGAAGAAGAAAAAAAAAAAACTCAGGTATTTGAGTTAGAAGTCATTTAATATTGGCTGGGTGCAGTGGCTCACACCTGTAATCCCAGCACTTTAGATGGCTGAAGGATCACTTGGGGCCAGGAGTTCGAGATCAGCCTGGCCAACATGGCAAAACCCCATCTCTACTAAAAATACCAAAATTAGCTGGGTGCAGTAGCACGCCCCTGTACTCCCAGCTACTCCTGGAGGCTGACGCTCAAGAATCGCTTGAACCTGGGAGACGGAGGTTGAAGTGAGCTGAGATCATGCCACTGCACTTTAGCTTGAGTGACAGAGCAAGACTCTGTCTCAAAAAATAAATAAATAAGAAGAAATTTATAATCTCAATGACTGATACATCTTATACTTTAAATGATGAGCTACAATTAGTTAAAAAGCCAAATTCTGTATTTACTGGATATCTGTTGGTTAATTTTGTGGAAGGTGGGACTTGGCTGCCTAGGACCCATTTCCCTGCCCTAACTGTACCCAGTCATCTTTGGGGAATTACATCCTTCCCTTCCTGTAGTCTTAATGAGACCTAAAGTGGCTCACTCTCTCCTAGCTTAAGTAGGTCACAAGACTCAACTACACTATCAGAATTATCTCCTCTATAACTCTGAATCTTTAGGAGAAAGGGAAAAAAAGGCACATTAAATTCCAAAGGAAGAATTTTGGACAAGGTAGTAAATAATGCCTATATCCTTGACTTGCTCAATTCCCAGTTCTTCCATTTCTCTACTCATCTTATGAACTACCTTACATTCTTCCAATAAATTATGGTTTTGCTTAAGTCAGCCAGGGATGGTTTCTGATGTCTGCAATCAATGAATTATATCTCTAATGATGCATATTTTTAAAAAGTAAATTCATTGCCATGGCCTTAAACACATGAAAATAAAAATAAGTTTGAGATAGATGTTTTGTATCAAAAGGTAAGGTATCCTTCTGAGTTTAAGAGGATCTATCAGGCATGCCTTATGGGGAAACACTGAAATAATATATATCTCCCCTCTAACATACTGATATAATGGATTCTTTTATTACACATATAAGCATGGTTACATCTTTATATTATTGGAATAAAGGCTATATATATGGTCATGGTATATTATTATTTTAATATACTGCCAGGTTCAGTGTGCTATATTTTATTTAATAATTCTTGTGATATCTCTTTCTTAAACCACAGTGATCTTCTTAAGAAAAAAAATCTCATAAAATCCAAATTATAAAGTTTGCTAACTATACTGAAATAATCTAGATACAAACTTAAACTTAAATACAGATATATATTAAATATAAACAAAACTGCCAAACAAAATTCAAATTAGTCATATTCATTTCATGTGATGGAATTATATACTGATAAAAACTATTATCCCTGATAAGGTTCGACACTAGAAAGAAACTTGAATTTAATTCTATATTTAGTATGTTTCTATATTGTGACTTTAGTACTATTAATATAGAGAATGTCTTACGCATAAATTCATAAAAATGACAAACGTTGGACAATCTTCAAATACCAACATTAATGAAGTGTTATTTGACAACTCTATAAGCTATCTTTATTCACTGGAAGATTAGAACTCTACCACTGTTAAAAATTTTACCTAAATGAATATTTACTTCAATTTTTCCTATAACTGAAAAGAAAAATATTTTCATTGCAATATTTGCAACACTTAACTATTTATGAATTATTAAAAGATGATGCATAACAAAAAGATCCAGGCAGCATATCTGCTCCAAAATATGATTTTCTGCTCTATCATCTTAATTCACACTAAGATATTTCTGTATAGACAGAATTAGTGAGTTAAATTCTGAAGAACCACACTAAATTAGGAAACCACACTTAAGAGGTGATTAATTTAACGTTTTAAACACCCCTAAACAGGAGTTAGCTCCCAGGTAGTAAGTGCTTCGAATATGAACATCTCAATTTATAGACACTGGTTTGATACTCTGCATAAGGAAAGTTGGAAATAGATTTTTACTGCTAAAGTAGAACGGTTATTCAAGATATATGAATTGACTAGAAATACAGGCACCTCGATTCTTACTTGTTTGGGGTCTAAGAATCCGGCAGGCCCTACAGCACAACTTCAGAGAAGTTTCTGTGTCTAGAAACCCCCTTGATCCTGTGTTCCATCCCTTCTTAGAGAACTGTATCACCTAATCCTAGTCAGAACATTGTGGTATCTGCTTAGGGTTGAAGTTTTCTTACAAGGTGGTAATCTCCAGTCTAAAAGTACTATACCCATGAAACGAACCATATGACTTTTGTGACTGCTTACTAATACATATTTATATATGCAGCATAATTCTAAGATTTGTATATATAACTCACTAGTAGCAAAACTTCAAAGGCGAAAGTATCTGTTACCCTCACCTATCTCTAATAATTAAAGACCACTTATTCACCCGAAAGAATCATATAAGTGTAAATGGCCAGTTTAGAAGGTCATTTAAGACCTTAGGTCAGTTAAGAAGAGGAGGTACTGACTACCATACCTAAGTACCTCTGAGTTAGTCATGACTTACTATGCTCTTTGTTTAAATTACAGAAAAAGATGGACTCCCTTATATTCTCCCTTATATTCTTCCCAAGTGATCTCATCTACCTTCATGTCTGCAATTACTGTTTCATGACCACTCCCAAGTATCTATTTTTAGTCCACTCTGTCTCTTAAGCTCCTAATCTATAAGTCATTCACCCATTCAACAAAAATTTACTCAATACATTTAAAATACATTGGGCAATACATTTGCCAACCGGGAAGCAAGTACAGAATTCACAGTCTAGCACAGGGATCGGCAAACTATAACCTGTGTATCAAATCTGGCAGGCTATCTGTTTCTGTAGGTCCCAACAGGAATGGTTTTTACATTTTTTAAGTGGTTACATTATAAATGATATTAAGTACCTACATCATGCTCTTATTTTTGCCTTTTTGCCCTCAAATGCTAAAATATTTACTATTTGTCCTTTTAAGGAAAAGTTAGCAGACTAGGTGCAGTGGCTCACGCCTGTAATCCCAACACTTTTGGAGGTCGAGGCGGGAGGATCACTTGAGCACAGCCATGCTCAGCTGATTTTTCATTTTTTGTAGAGGTAGTATCTCATTGTGCTCATGTGTGCACCTACAGTTCCAGCTACTTGGGGGAGCTGAGATGGAGGATTGCTTAAGCACAGGAAGTCAAGGGTGCAAGGAGCCATGATGGTGACACTGCATTTCAGCCTAGGTAACAGAGTGAAACCCTGCCTTGAAAAAAAAAAAAAAAAGGTTTGCCAACACCTGGTCTAGTGGAAATGAGAGTAATAATGAGTGATAAAAATGTGTTAAGCTGGCCGGGCACAGTGGCTCATGCCTGTAATCCCAGAACTTTGGGAGGCCAAGGCAGGCAGATCACCTGAGGTCAGGAGTTCAAGACCAGCCTGGCCAACATGGTGAAACCCCATCTCTACTAAAAATATCAAAATTAGCCGGGCATGGTGGCGCACGCCTGTAATCCCAGCTACTCAGTAGGCTGAGGCACAAGAATTGCTTGAACCTGGGAGGCGGAGGTTGCAGTGAGCCACGAGTGGGCCACTGCATTCCAGCCTGGGCAACAGAGTGAGATTCTGTCTCGAAAAAAAAAAAAAGTGTTAAGCTTGAGATAGGAAAGTAAATGTTAAGATCTGTATCAAGAGGAGATATAATCAGAGGGACAGAAAAAAGCTCCCAAAAGAATTAAAATATGTGCATATGTGTGTTAAGGGCTGGAAGAGAGATGGTTTAAAGGCTTCAAACTCAGTATGCTTAAAACTAATATACTTGCTCCCTTCCTAACACCCTCACCAAAAAGATCCCCCACATCTCCTCTCCTGTCAATACTCCTAATGTTAGGAAACTGTACAACCATCCAAATAGTTTCAAGAGACCGATCCTGGAAGACTATCCCTGTCTACTCACTTTCAATCCTCTGAAATCAAACAAGTCAACCAGAACGGGATTCAAACCTCCCAGCTCCACGGCCACTATCTAAGAGTAAGCCACCTGCCATCATCTAATCTGGACTACTAAAATAGCCTAACTAGTCTCCTTCCATGCACTGAATCAATTTTCCACAATGCAGCCGGGGCGGTTCTTTTTAAAATGCAAAATCTGTGTCGTCCTTCTCTTGAATAAAATGTGTCAATGATTTTTTTCATCTCTTGGCATCCCCTGCCCCACACAAAAAATGTCATCAGAATAGCCAAACTTAAACTCCACAGACAAAACCTACAAGAGGGCCAGGCACAGTGGCTCATGCTTGTAATCCCAGAACTTTGGGAGGCCGAGGCAGGAGGATTGCTTGAGCCCAGAAATTTGAGACCAGCCTGTGCAACACAGTGAGACCTGTCTCTACAAAAAAATTAAAAATTAGCCAGGTGTGGTGGCGTGCACCTGTGGTCCCAGCTCTTCAGGAGGCTGAGGCAGGAAGATGGCTTGAGCCCAGGAGGTCAAGGCTGCAGTGAGCCATGATCATACCACTACACTCCAGCCTGGGTGATAGAGACCCTGTCCCCAAAACAAGCAAACAAACAACACCTACAAGGTTGGGAGACAAAGTATTCTAACGAATTCTCAAATACAAGCAGGGTCTGGTTAAATCACCAGCTACAGGATTCATATGCATATATGCAGAAGAAAATGGAAGGGCAGAAGTTATGGGGCGATTGAAGACCCTGAGAACAAGAGAACTCCCAAATCATGAATGACTAGAGACTTTGGAAAGGCAACTTGAGAACAGTTGCAAATGGAAGGGATCTTTTGCACACATCAACATTGTTAAGTATGATGGAGCTAGACACAAAATCAAAGAACTAAAATCCTCTTCCTGGACAATGTCCTAAAATGAACAGAGCCAGACCTCAGAAAATAGGATGCCAATGCCACCCCCTTTAAAAAAAAAATCATCTTGTAACAAACAACAGAAGAAAAAGATCTTGAGTGGTGAAACTAGAAAGGCTACCCTGACCCACTTCTTGCTCTTAAAAGTTCAGGAAAATCTATCAAAAAATGGACAGGAAAGGATTGGCGTTGAAGCCCATGCTGTAAGAAATGAGAGAATAGGAAACAGAGTGTTGCTATTGAAAGCCTACTGAAAAGACATATACACAAAACTGATAAAAACTATCCTAGAAAATGATAGAAAATGTGAAATAACATTATCAATCAGAATTAGAAAAACTCAGAAATGAGGTCCTAGCAATCAAAAAAGAATTAGAAATAAAGCAAAAAATTATTTCAGAAAGGAACCTAGCCAAGAGCAATCTTAAGAGCCAGTAAACAACAGATAATGCTTAAGAGAAACAGACTATGTAAAGAAAAAAACTGTAATCAGAAAGAAGGTGAAAATTATCAGAAGGGCCGGGCACGGTGGCTTACGCCTGTAATCCCAGCACTTTGGGAGGCCGAGGCGGGCGGATCATGAGGTCAGGAGATCGAGGCCATCCTGGCTAACACAGTGAAACCCCATCTCTACTAAAAATACAAAAATTAGCCGGGCGTGGTGACGGGCGCCTGTAGTCCCAGCTACTTGGGAGGCTGAGGCAGGAGAATGGCATGAACCCGGGAGGTGGAGCTTGCGGTGAGCCGAGATTGCGCCATTGCACTCCAGCCTGGGTGACAGAGCAAGACTCTGTCTCAAAAAAAAAAAGAAAATTATCAGAAGGAAGTGACAATAAAGGCACTTAGATTTTAAATTCATATAATAAAGACTCCTCAAATAAGAAAACCGAAGCAATGAAATAGAGCAAATACTTAAAACTATAAATCAAAAAAAACTTCCTGAAATTAGAAGACTTGAACTGAAATACTGAAAGTACACCCAAGTACCTGGGGAATCCATCCAGAAAAACCAACACTGAGAAATATACAAGTGAAACTAACGGACTTCCAAAAAGAAAAGAAGAGAAAATTGCATCTGGACATTAGGCAAAAAATATTGAAAATGTGAATCAAGGACTTTATATCCAGTCAAAACCACTAAATTTATACAAGTGGCAAAACAACTGTTATAAACACAACTCAAGGACTACTGTTTATATGAGCACTTTCTGAAGAATCTAATAGAGAACGGTCACCACACAACCAAAATAACTGGAGAGACACTGATAAAAGGTGACCGTGAGCAATGAATTTATTTACCTGTAGAACTAAGATTAAATAGTCCTTCTAAGGTAGGCCCAATCCCTGGGCCGTGAACTGGTGCCAGTCCATATAGCCTGTTAGGAGCCAGGCTGCACAGCAGCAGGAGGTGAGCATTATGGCCTCAGCTCCATTTCCTGTCAGATCACGGTTGGCATTAGATTCTCATAGAAACACAAACCTTGTTGTGAACTGAGCATGTGAGGGATCTAGGTTGTGTGCTCCTTATGAGAATCTAACTAATGCCTGATGATCTGTGGTGCAACACTTTCAACCCGAAACCATCCTCCCCGACCCGCCATTCATGGAAAAACTGTCTTCCACAAAACTGGCCCCTGGTGCCATAAAGGTTGGGGAGCACTGTTATAAGGGAAAAAATATAGTATATAACTGCTACATGCCCTGACAATGTAGACACAGAATTGAAGAGGAAGACAAATATGTATATGAAATACTGAGTAAGTGGGCCAGGTGCAGTGGCTCTCGCCTGTAATCCCAGCAATTTGGGAAACTGAGGCGGGTGCAGCACTTGAGGCCAGGAGTTCAAGACCAGCCTGGCCAACAGGGTGAAGCCTCATTTCTACTAAAAATACAAAAAATAGCCGGGTGTGGTGGCGTGCACCTGTAATCCCAGCTATTCCCGGAGGCTGAGGCAGAGAATTGCTTGAACCTTGGAGGTGGAGGCTGCAGTGAACTGAGATCACGTCACTGCACTCCAGCCTGGGTGACAGAACACGACTCCATCTCAAGAAGAATAAAAACAAAAAAACAACTAAGTGTATTGATTGCCTTATTAACTATTAACTGGTGAGAAAAGGAAATTGCATCACATCAGATGCTGAAGGAAAGTAGAGCAGAAAAGAGGTTAAAGCAGTGCTGAGAGAGAAATTTAAAGCACCTAATGCAAACATTAAGAAAGAGAGAAAGTCTCAAACCAATAATCAAAACTCCCAGCTTCGACACCCTACAACATAAAAAGCAAAACAAACCCAAAACAAGCAGAAGGAATAAACAGAAATCAATGAAATTGAAAACAAAAAAGTAGAGAAAATTAATGAAAAGCTAGTTCTTTCAAAAAAAAAAAAATCAGCAGACTGGCCAAAAAAAAAGAGAAAATGCAGAAGTTATAATATTAGAAATGAAAAAGGTACTATCACTACAGACTTTGCAGACATCAAAAGAACAAGGGAAAACTACAAACAACTCTACACACACAAATTTGACAATTTAGATGAAATGGACCAATGACTCAAAAAGCAAGAACTATCACACCTCACTCAATATGAAATACCTAATTTGAATAACACTGTTAACTATTAAGATGATTATATTTGTAATTTTAAAACTTCCCTTCAGGGTTTGGATGGTTTAACTAGAGAATTCTTCCAAATGCCTAAAGAAGAACTAACACCAATTTTATATAATCTCTACAAAAAACAGATGGGTACACTTATCAATTCACTTTATGAAGCTAATTACAAAATTACCTGAATAACAAAACCAGAAAAGACAGCATTAAAAAAAAGAAGAAGAAACTGCAGGCCAATATTCTCAATGAATGCAGATACAAAAATCCTTATCAAAATGTTACCAACTAGAATTCACTATACTAGCAGGCTTCATTCTAGTGATACAAAGCTGGTTCTGTATTTGAAAATCAATCAATATAAACCATACTAATAGACTAATGAAGACAAATCAATGATTATATTATTCAATGCAGAAAAAAATGACAAAATTCAACATCCATTTATAGTAAAAACACTCAGAAAAATAAAAGCCTAGAGTTAACATTCTAGTGGTGAAAAGTCTGAATACTATGTTTCCCTAGATTGAGAACAAGAAAATGGTGTCCACTCTCACCACTATTATTCAACATAGTATAAGAAGTTCCAGCCAGTAAAATAAGGCAAGAAAATAAACTAAAAGGCATATAGATGCAAAAGAAAGAAAATAATCCCAGCCAGGTGCTGTGGCTCACTCCTGCAATCCCAGCACTTTGGGAGGCTGAGGAGGGCGGTCACGAGGTCAAGAGATCAAGACCATCTGGTCAACATAGTGAAACCCCATCTCTACTAAAAACACAATTAGCTGGGCGTGGTGGTGCACGCCTGTAGTCCCAGCTACTAGGGAGGCTGAGGCAGGGGAATCGCTTGAACCCAGGAGGCGGAGGTTGCAGTGAGCCGAGATCGTGCCACTGCACTCCAGCCTGGCGACAGACGGAGACTCCATCTCAAAATAAAAAATAAAATAAAGAAAGAAAACAATCAATTATTTGCAGAAAAGATGATTTAAAAATTCCAAGGAATATACCAAAAACTTTCCAGATCTATTAAGTGAGTTCAACAAGGTCACAGAATACAACATAAAAATCAATTGTATTTCTATATACTAGCAATGAACACATAGACACTGAAATTAAAAATACAAACAACAGCCGGGTGTGGTGGCTCACATCTGTAATCCCAGCACTTCGGGAGGCCAAGGCAGGTGGATTGCTTGAGCCCAGGAATTTGAGATTAGCCTGGGCAAAATGGCAAAACCTCATCTCTACAAAAAAAAGCAAAAAAAAATTTAGCTGGGCATGGTGGTATATGCCTGTAGTCTCAGCTACTGGGGAGGGTGAGGTAGCAGGATCTCTTGAGCTCGGGAGACGGAGGCTGCAGTAAGTGGAGACTGTGCCACTGCACTCCAGCCACGGCGACAGAGATAGACCCTGCCTCAAAACAAACAAACAATGCTGGATGATGGCTCAAGTAATCCCAGTGCTTTGGGAGGCCAAGGAGGGAGGACTGCTTGAGCCCAGGAGGTCAAGACCATACATAGCGAGACTCAGCTTCTACAGAAAATTTAAAAATTAGCCAGGTATGGAGGCAAGTGTTTATTGTCCTAGTTACTTGGGAGGCTGAGGCAGGAGGACCACTTGTGTCCAGGAGTTCAAGGCTGCAGTGAACTATGATTACACCACTGCACTCCAGCCTCAGTGACAGAGCAAGATCCTGTTTCTAGCTTAAAAAAGAGAAAAAATGGAGGGGCATATTGTGTTCATAGATTGGTAGACTCAACTTGGTAAAGATGTTGATTCTCCTCATACTGATATACAGGTTTAATGCAATTCCTATCAAAATCCCAGCAATATATTTTGCAGATACAGAAAGAATTATTCTAACATTTATACGGAAAGGCAAAGTAAGTAGAATAGTTAAAACAATTCTGAAAATGAAAAACAAAGTGGAAGGAATCAATCTAGCCAATTTCAAGATATATTACATAGCTACAGTAATAAACATTGTGTGATATCAGTGGAAGAATATACACATTGAAAAGAACAGAGAACCCAAAATAAGCCTACACAAACATATCCAACTGATTTTTTACAGAGGTGCAAAAGCAATTAAATGGAGGACATCAATAGACTTTTCAGCAAACAGTGCTGGACCAGATACATATTGACAGACAAAAATATTAACCCTGACTTAAGCCTCACACCTTAAAAAAATTTAATTCAAAATAAATGTGAAACTATAAACTTTTAGGAAAAACCATAGGAGATAATTCTTTGGGATCTGGGGCTAGGCAAAGAGTTCTTAAACTTGACCCTAAAAGCATGATCCATAACAGAAATAGTTGGTAAACTAGACCTCATCAAAATAAAAAACTATTTTGCTCTTTGAACACCCATGTAAAGAAGATAAAAAGAGAAGCTAGAGACTAAAAAAAAAAATTTGCAACCACATATCCAAGAAAGGACTAGTATCTAGAATTAAAAAACAAAAACAAAAAACCTCTCAAAGCTCAACAGGTAACCAACCAACCAATGGAACTAGAAAATAGGCAAAAGAAATGAAAAAAATATTTCATGGAAGAGGATATACACATGGCAAATAAGCACATGAAAAGATGTTCAATACTATTAGCCATTAGGGAAATGCAAATTAAAACCACCATGAAATCTTATTATACATCTAAAATTTAAAATTGTGATACTTTCAAATGCTGGTGAGTATGGAGAGTTTTCATACATTGCTTGTGGGAATGTAAAATGACAGCACCTTTGGCCATTTCTTAAAGTACACATGTAACAACCACAGGACCCAGCAACTACACATTGGACATTTATACGAGATAAATGAAAACTCATCTACACACACACACACACACACACACACACACCTGTACGCGAATGTTTACAACAGCTTTATTCTTAATAGCTACAACCTGGAAACAACCCAGGTATCCTTCACGCTTAAACTGTGGTACATCCATACCATGGAACACCATATAGCAATTAAAAGAAACAAACTGCTGATACAAGCAATGACTTGGATGAACATAAATACTGTACGAGCATCTTGCAAGATGTTACCACTGGGGAAACTGGAGAAAGGATAAACAGGATCTCTCTGTGTTATATTTTATAACTGCATGTCAATCTACAATCACCTCAAAATAAAGGTCAGTTTTTAATAAAAATTTTAAAGGATATACATCAGATGCTGAGGGGGAAGGAAAAGAGAAGGTCACAACTAATTTCAATAATGTACATGATGGGGAATCAATAGAAAATAACTAAGAAAGAGAGGACTAAAGGAAACAAAAACAAAACCACAAACTAAAGGCCAAAAGTATACTAAAACAAAAAATAAAACAGATCACATACAATGACTATTTTACACATAAATATATAGGTGATAACAAGGAAACTAGGACTTGACTTTAAAACCATGAAAATAAACTGCGTATGTATATGACAAAATCAAATTTAACAAGAAAAGCAATCCCTAAAAATAAAGAAATGAACCTAAACATGTATCCATTTGGTAGCATAATCACACTATCCTGTGTAACTTTTCAACACAGCAATTTAACCCTGCATCTCCAGTTAACCCTAAAGAGAACTACCAGGAAAACTCCAAACTGTTCTCGGTAACCCTATTACTGGGTGCAGCGCTGCTGGTATTGTTATTCTGAGACTGTTATGTGTCTATGTGGAATAAAGCAAATGAGTAAAAATGTCATATTCTACTATTCCTGGTGTCAGAAAAAAACAGGAAGTTTGGCCTAGGAGAAAGACGGATATATGATAGAAGTAGTTTAGTAAAACCCCATAGTCCTGAATTTGAATTGGAATATCAATATATGCATTATATGTGTGTGTTTACGTGTGTATGTATGTATATAAATATGCATATAAATATGTATACATATAAATATACATACACACACATATATTTATATACATACACACACACACAAAATTTTGTTTTAATCCTACATCTATCCACCCCTAGATGTCTACTTGGAGATGTGTATCTCCAAAGCCTAGAAACAGTGACCAAATCAGTGAGTGCATAGACAATACTCTCAAAAATACCACCAATAGCAAACAGAACTGGTTCATTCCAACTAATAGGCAGAAAAGGTACAAGGTAAGCCTGCAATATCTTAACATACCAAATATCAAAGATATTTACGAGACTAGAGTCTTGTAAAAACTACTCAATAGCTAACATGAAGAGGCTCCAAATGTTCAAAGACAGTACAATTATTATCAATTATCAGTAAGACAATGAATTCAAACACACATAGATTTCAATCTGTAAATCCAGGAAATGGAAATAAAAACCCAAACAACTAAATTGTCATCACTGAAGGATGATAATGAACTACCTCATTATTTTGAAAACTGATAAAGGAAAAGAATCAAGCACTTATTTTACTGTTTCTAAACAAATTTTATCATGGGGTAATCTAACCAATTAATAAATGAGAGGAAGGTTTCTCTTAATAGATGTAGTCTAGCTCAGCTGTTCCCAAACTTTTTGGCACCAGGGACTAGTTTCACAGAAGACAATTTTTCCATGGACTAGGAAGTAGAAGGAGTGGTTTCAGGATGATTCAAGTGCATGACATTTATTGTGCACTTTATTTCCATTATTATTATATTGTAATATGAAATAATTACACAACTCACCATAATGTAGAATCAGTGGGAGGCCTGAGCTTGTTTTCCTGCAACTAGAGGTCCCATCTGGGGATGATGGGAGATGGTGACAGATCATCAGGCATTAGATTCTCATAAGGAACATGCAACCTAGATCACTTGCATGCACAGTTCACAGCAGGGTTTGTGCTCCTTTGAGAATCAAATGCAGCTGCTGATCTGACAGGAAGTGGAGCTCGGGTGGTAATACAAGCAATGAGGAGCAGCTGTAAATACAGATGAAGCTTCACTTGCTTGCCTGCTGCCTACCTCCTACTGTGCAGCCCAGTTCCTAATGGGCCACGGACTGGTAGTGGTGCAGGGTTGGGGATCCCTGGTCTAGCTTAAAGAAGGAGTGATAGATTATCATCATTTTACAAATCCTAGTAAATAACAGACTTAGACAATGTTCCTCAGTGGTGATGTCATAACAGAAAGAGACAGCCAGACACTACGTGCCTTTCTGATGGAAGAGAAAACCATCACATATGATGCAGTCATGTTCCCAATTCCCCCAAATAATCTGAATCTGATAAAGCCTCCAGCTTCAACTTTGAATTTACAGGAAATACAGAGGGCCAATATACATGTCAAGTGACATGATAAAATGTAAAATCCAGCCGGGCACGGTGGCTCATGCCTGTAAACCCAGCAATCCAAGAAGACTGCTTGAGCTCAGGAGTTCAAGACCAGCCTGGGCAACATGATGAAATCCCATCTCTACCAAAAATACAAAAAACAACTCAGCCAGGAATGGTGGTACATGCCTGTGATTCCAACTACCCAGGAGACTGAGGTGGGAGGATTGCTTGAGCCCAGGAGGCAGACGTTGCAGTGAGCCAAGATCACACCACTGCACTCCAGCCTGGGTGACAGAGTGAGATCCCATCTCAAAAAAAAAAAAAAAAAAAAAGCAAAATTCAGATTATGAGAACCTCCATGAACCCAGTTTCTCCAACAATAAAGTGCATAAAAAAGACAAAGATGGTGAGATTAAGAGACCATAAATTAAAAAGGAGACTTTGAGTTCACACCAATCAATCAATCGCAATGTGTGGACCTTGTAATAGTTGATTCCAGGTGCCAACCTGACTGGATTAAGGGATACCCAGATAGCTGGTGAAAGCATTAATTATCCTCAGTGGTTCAGACAGCACTGAGCTCATCCCTCTTCTGCTGAAAGGAAAACCCGGGCGGTCAGGCATTTGATTAGAATGACTGGGCTGTCCCAGTGCCTGTGAGGGTATTTCCTGAAGAGACCGGCATTTGAGTTAGTAGACTGATAGGGGAAGTTTCACTCTCAATGTGGGTGGGCAGCATTCAATAAGCTGGGGCCCAGATAGAACAAAAAGAGGAGGCAAGAGTAATTCTTGCTGTCAGAACTCCAGATTCTATGGTCTTCGGATTCCAGGACTTGCACCAGCACTGCTGCCCTTTCCCCCCATGATCACATTGGCAAGTGTGATAATGGTATCATGTTTTTAAAAAGAATTCCTATATTTTAAATAACATACATATTCTTAATAACAAAAAAGTAGGACAAAAACTGTATATGTTACTTCTGAAAGACGTCATACTTTGGGAGGTCACCTGTTCTACAACAACTGGATCCTGGCTATTAACAGAAAAAAATATTTTTTAATGCAGTGCTGATGTCATATAAGTAGTAGAGAAGAGGGTCCCTCTCCCTCTCCCTCTCCGTCTCCCCACGGTCTCCCTCTCCGTCTCCCCACAGTCTCCCTCTCCCTCTCCCCACGGTCTCCCTCTCCCTCTCTTTCCACGGTCTCTAATGCCGAGCTGAAGCTGGACTGTACTGCTGCCATCTCGGCTCACTGCAACCTCCCTGCCTGATTCTCCCACCTCAGCCTGCCGACTGCCTGCGATTGCAGGCGCACACTGCCACGCCTGACTGGTTTTCGTATTTTTTTGGTGGAGATGGGGTTTCGCTGTGTTGGCCGGGTTGGTCTCCAGCTCCTAACCGCGAGTGATCTGCCAGCCTCGGCCTCCCGAGGTGCCGGGATTGCAGACGGAGTCTCGTTCACTCAGTGCTCAATGCTGCCCAGGCTGGAGTGCAGTGGCGTGATCTCGGCTAGCTACAACCTCCACCTCCCAGCCGCCTGCCTTGGCCTCCCAAAGTGCCGAGATTGCAGCCTCTGCCCGGCCGCCACCCCGTCTGGGAAGTGAGGAGCATCTCTGCCTGGCCGCCCATCGTCTGGGATGTGAGGAGCCCCTCTGCCCGGCTGCCCAGTCTGGGAAGTGAGGAGCACCTCTTCCCGGCCGCCATCCCGTCTAGGAAGCGAGGAGCGTCTCTGCCCGGCCGCCCATAGTCTGAGATGTGGGGAGCGCCTCTGCCCCGCCGCCCTGTCTGGGATGTGAGGAGCGCCTCTGCCCGGCCACGACTCCATCTGCGAGGTGAGGAGCGTCTCTGCCCGGCCGCCCCGTCTGAGAAGTGAGGAGCCCCTCCGCTCAGCAGCTGCCCCATCTGAGAAGTGAGGAGCCCCTCCGCCTGGCAGCCGCCCCGTCTGACAAGTGAGGAGCCCCTCCGCCCGGCAGCCACCCCGTCTGAGAAGTGAGGAGCCCCTCCGCCCGGCAGCCGCCCCGTCTGGGAAGTGAGCGTCTCCGCCCGGCAGATGCCCCGTCCGGGAGGGAGGTGGGGGGCAGCCCCCGCCTGGCCAGCCACCCCGTCCGGGAGGGAGGTGGGGGGGCAGCCCCCGCCCGGCCAGCCTCCCCGTTGGGGAGGGAAGAGGGGGGCGCCTCCACCCGGCTGCTGCCCCATCCGGTAGGTGGGGGGCGCCTCTGCCCGGCCGCCCCTGCTGGGAAGTGAGGAGCCCCTCTGCCCGGCCGCCACCCCGTCTGGGAGGTGTACCCAACAGCTCATTGAGAACGGGCCATGATGACGATGGCTGTTTTGTGGAATAGAAAAGGGGGAAATGTGGGGAAAAGATAGAGAAATCAGATTGTTGCTGTGTCTGTGTAGAAAGAAGTAGACATAGGAGACTCCATTTTTGTTCTGTACTAAGAAAGATTCTTCTGCCTTGGGATGACTTTGCCCCCAACCCTGTGCTCTCTGAAACATGTGCTGTGTCCACTCAGGGTTAAATGGATTAAGGGCATTGCAAGATGTGCTTTGTTAAACAGATGCTTGAAGGCAGCATGCTTGTTAAGAGTCATCACCACTCCCTAATCTCAAGTACCCAGGGACACAAACACTGCGGAAGGCCGCAGGGTCCTCTGCCTAGGAAAACCAGAGACCTTTGTTCACTTGTTTATCTGCTGACCTTCCCTCCACTATTGTCCTATGACCCTGCCAAATCCCCCTCTGCGAGAAACACCCAAGAATGATCAATAAAAAAAAATTAAATTAAATTAAAAAAGTAAATAAAGTTTACACCAAGGCTGGCTTAAAAAAAAAAAAAAAGGGGAGAGGTCAGTCAAGTTGAACCTAAGAGGGAAGTCATAAAAGGTAATTAAGTGAAATGAAAACTATGAAGGTAGCTGCCTATTTCATACTGGGAACAAATTAAGTCCTGACCCCTGATGCCAGGTTGGAGAGTTAAACCTAAATTAACACTTAGGTTATACAACATAAAATAACTACAGCAAATATTTCAGGAACAGAAAAATGGAAGTAAAATATATCAGCAAGCCAGAAGAAATGATCAGAAATGACCAGATCTGAAAAATAAAAAAAGAACCAAATAGAACTCTGAGATATGAAAAAATAATTATTAAGTTAGACACATAACCAAAATTAAGAACTGAACAGATGGGTTTTACAGCAAATTTAAAGTAGTTTAAGAGATTCTGTGAACTTTAAGACAGGTCAGAAGAAACCGTCAATTATGAAATAAAAGAGGGCCAAAGACGACAAATATAGAAAAGAGGGTAAGAAACATAAAGGATACAATAAAAAATACAAAACAGTGTTTGTTTGGGTTCCTCTGGACAGAAGCAACTGTTAGGAGATAATAGCTAAGAATTTTCCAGAATTGATAAAAAACAATAAACCACAGATTGAAGACACCCAACAAACTCCAAGTGGGAAAATAAAAAGACTTCTTTTCTCAGGAGGAAAATATCCTAGAAGGAGCCAGAGAAAAACAGATTATCTTCAAAAAGCAACAGACTAAAAACTGGCCAGGTGCAGTGCCTCACACCTGTAATCCCAGCACTTTGGGAGGCCTAGGTGGGCAGATCATCTGAGGTCAGGAGTTCAAGACCAGCCTGGCCAACTTGGTGAAACCCCATCTACTAAAACTACAAAAATTAGCCGGGCGAGGTGGTGGGCACCAGCAATCCCAGCACTTTGGGAGGCTGAGGTGGGAGGAGTGTTTCAGCCCAGGAGTTCAAGAACAGGCTGGGCAACATAATGAGACATCTCTACAAAAAGATTTTTAAAAATTAGCTGGGTGTGGTGCTGTGCACCTGGAGTCTCAGCTATTCGGGAGACTGAGATGGAAGGATCGCTTGAGCCCAAGAGGTTGAGGCTGTGGTGAGCTGTGATTGTCCCACTGCACTCCAGCCTGGGTAACAGAGAGAGACCCTGTCTCAAAAAAAAAAAAAAAAAAGAGTCAGTTTGTCAGTTTTTAGTCTGTTGGGTTTGTTTTGTTTTGTTTTGTTTTTTTGAGACAGAATCTCGCTCTTCCTGTTTTTGTTTCCTTCTTATATAGTCCTCATACTTCATCAACTCTAACTCTAACTCCTGTTGCCCTGGTGAAAAGTTAACTCTGGGTTGTTTCAATTCTCACTCCAAAAGCTGAGTTGCTAAGTGTGCAACAGAAAAAATAAATTACTCAACCTCCATTATAGGTATAACAAATTCTAGGTCTCTAACCTCAATTAAGCTCTCAATGCTTACTGTCTGGAAATCTTTCCAGGCTTTCCTAGTTAGATTTTGCACAAAAAGCTACTGCTCAAGCCCCCTTCCAAATCCGCCTTCCTCTCAGCAGAAGACCAGGCCTCATATTTATTGAGAAAACAGAAACTATCAGATAGTAGCAACTCCCTCAACTTCCTAACGTGCACATCCAAATCTCCTCCCCAATCCCAAGATCCCTGTCTCCTTTCATCCTATCACAATGACAGTGCAAGAGGTGGCTAGCTGTGCACTGAATCTAATTATTCTCTCATCAACTGTCCCCTTGCTTCATCAATTATCCATCTCCTCTCTCCCATCTTTCAAGTATTCTATTTCCCATATCATGAGCATGCCCATGTCTTTCACTTAAAAAAAAAAAAGGCCCTTTCTCAATCTACATTTTCTTCTAACTAGTTCCTGTTCTCTTTTGCCAAAATTTTTGAAAAAGTAGTCTAGACTGTCTTCACTTCTACTTATTTAGTCCACTCCATCCAAAATTCCATTGGCACTGCTCTTGCCAACATTATCAGCAACCTTCTATTCATGGAACACAATCCTTAATTACATGGTATCTTTGCAGGAGAACACTTCATTCATTCTCATCTCCTTGACTTCCATAACACCACATTCCTGGTTTTCCTCCTCTTTGGTCTTCCTCCTTCATCCATCCATGTTGCTCTTCCCACGGTTTTGCCTATTCATCTAGTCACTCTACAAACCCTTTCTAGGTTATCATATATATCTCCATGGCTTAAATTATCAATTAAGTATTAATAACTCTGGATAATCCAGATTTGTTTCCTGATGAATTCTGAATTGTGCAGTAATATGTAACTTTTCAGTGTTATAAACAGAATACATATAAGGGAAAATCTAGTTAATCTTTAAATACAGAAAAATATTTGTATCTGGCATCTAAAACGTACTATTTATTATTTTGCTCACCTGTATATATTCTAGGTTATGATTAATCAATACAGCAAAGTGGAACCATTACCTTTTTTGTCATAACAGCTTTGAGATATAATTCACTTACCAAACAATTCACCTAAAGTATACATACAATTCAATGGTTTTTAGTGTATTTCAGAGTTATAAAACTATTAACACAATCAATTTTATCATATTTTCTTTTTTGAGAGGAGGTCTCACTATATTGCCCAAGCTGGTCTCAAACTCCTGGGCTCAAGTGATCCTCCCATCTATGCCTCCCAAAGTGCTGGGTTATAGGCATGAGCCACCGCGCCTGGCCTATATTTTCATCACTACATAAAGAAACCTTTTATCCTTTAGCAGACACTTACCATTCTACCCAGCTCCCCATCTCAGTCTTACAAAACCATTTATCTACTTTTTGTCTCTATAGATTTGAAAATTCTGACATAAAATGTCAGATGTCAGACGTCAATCACCCCTCCAACTATAGCTCCCTTTAGCTAGCATCCTTTAAGTAAACTGCTGTATTTGTAAGTAAACAGATTTTGGTGTGTTCTGCAAGTCCCATAACCTTGAGAATTTAAGCAGCTTATAATTTTAAGCCCGGATCTCTCTCCTGAACTAAAGTATCTCCTGGATCACTCCCTAGAAAACCCCACATGTTCCTTAAGACATTCAAAACTGAGTTCATCATTTTCCTCACTGGTCTTACTTAATTTACTGTTTTCACCTTATCTGTAGATAACAGTACTCTCTAAAAGTGGGATATTCAACTACCTCAAAAAGTAGTTCCAAGAATTAAATAAAATAAACATTAATAAAAGCAGCTCGTGTCACCAAGCAGGCAGTCATCAATGTTTGTTTCCCTTTTCTGTCTACAGGTTGTAATCTCCATTTCCAATATTAAATGCCATTACTTTTCCTGTCCATTGAGGTTTTAACGTCAATGATTTTTCATTTCTAGCAAAAGTTTATTTTTGTAGTACTTCTTAATGTTTTTAGGTCCTTCTTAAAATGATTCAATCATCTTAAAAGTATTTATTTTACAGTCTTTCTCTGATTACCTCTATTGCTGAATTTCTTAGGAGACATAAGACTGACGGTTTTGGTGTCTGTATTATCTGTGATATATTTCTTCCTGTGTTTTATAATTTTGGATTATGAACCTGTTCTCTTCCTGTGCTAGTGAGACCATCCAAAATTTGAAACACTTAGCCTCTCTATAAGAGTAACTAAAAATCAAATAACTTAGAATCTAAATAGCAGAAATTATATTAAATTTGCTATTTGAATGGCATCCTCTCTGGAAGACAAGCATTATTTTGATCTAAAAAGTCTTGTCTAGTATGTGAAATTAAGAATAAATCGGAAACTTCAAACGTCCTTCTCTATCCAGTCCCACTGGTCTGCCAGTTACAGATTAAAAAAATATAGCAGGGGGTGGAGAAGTTTATTAATAAACCTAACATCAAAAATTAAAGCTTGTTTTACCCTTCCAAAAAAGCCTATTCCTACTCCACTGCAGACAGAAAATTCCATTGCGTTAATATTACAAGATATCAACTAGAATTTTTTTTAAAAAATTAAGAAGGGAGTGAGATTTTTCACTTTACAAATAACTGAAATGGGATTCCTTTTTTTTTTTTTTCCCTCTTCACAGAGGTAATCAAGTTAGGATTTTTTTTTTTTTTTTTAATAATTTTAAGTTCTGACTGGAAAAAGAGAACTGGAAGTATAGGTTTAGGACTAAACACAGGACATTATGTCCTAAGAGTTTAAAATTTTAGAGCGATACCATGAAATAATTTAATGCAAGAATAATATCAATTAGGCCTGTGCAGTGGCTCACGCCTGTAATCCCAGCATTTTGGGAGGCCGAGGTGGGCGGATCACTTGAGGTCAGGAGTTCGAGACCAGCCTGGCCAACATGGTGAAACCCCGTCTCTACTAAAAACACAAAAACTAGCCAGGTGTGGTGGCAGGCGCCTGTAGTCCCAGCTACTCAGGAGGCTGAGGCAAGAGAATTGCTTGAACCCAGGAGGTGGAGGTTGCAGTAAGCCGAGATCACGCCACTGCACTCCAGCCTGGCGACAGAGCCAAGACTCCGTCTCAATAAAAAAAGAAGAAAAAAAGAATAATATCAATTAAATTAGAATAAAAAGAACTACTACAAATTATATTTTCATTATCTTGATTGTGGTGATGGTTTCATCAGTGTATGTATGTGTGTGAAACTGTGTACAGTTTAAAGCTGCTTTAAAAAATGTGATTCAAATTGCAAAAAAATCTATTCCTATGTACCTTCTTAGGTATTAAAGCCACAAGAGCTACACAACGGAAAGACCATATGAGTGGCTCTGTCACTAACTAGCTATGTGATCCTGAACCTATTACTTAACCTCTCTGAACCCCAGAGTCCCCACTTATGAAACGAGGATATCACAATCTATCTCTGGGACAGTATAGTGAAAGTACCTTCTATAACAAGTCCTTACTGAACATCTACAAAATATGACTTGTTTACTGTACAAAGTAAAGTATACCTATATAAAGCATTCATTAAAACTTGTGCTTTATTACTAAGTTACAATGTGAGTACCAACAACAAACAAATCTACCTTACATAGTCCAAAATGTACATATCACTATTATATTTTTTCATCTTTCTACTTTCAAACTGTGTCTTTGTATTTAAAATGCTGCTACACAATCCCAGCACTTTGGGAGGCCAAAGCAGGCATATCACAAGGTCTGCAGTTTGAGATCAGCCTGCCCAACATAGTGAAACCCTGTCTCTACTAAAAATACAAAAAATTAGCCGGGCGTGGTGGCAGGTGCCTGTAATCCCAGCTACTCAGGAGGGTGACGCAGGAAAATCGCTTGAACCTGGGAGGCTGAGGCTGCAGTGAGCCAAGATCACGCCACTGCACTCCAGCCTGGGCAACAGTGCGAGACTCTGTCTCAAAAAAAAAAAAAAATGCTGCTACACAGAAGCCAATATGCACTGTAGCCAAAATGCGCTACATAGTACAAAATGTATTTAAAATGGACAGTATGCAGTTGGGTCTTGCTTCTTAATCCAGTCTGACAATCTCTGCCTTTTAATTGGGATGCTTTAGTCAATTTAAATGTAACATAATGACTGATATTGTTGAAATCAGGCATTTCATTATGGTATTTTTGTTTTTGATCATCTCGTTTGTTTTTTATTTCTCTTCCTGCCGGCCTGTCTTCATTTGGGTTAATCAATTTTTTTTTTTTTTTGGCATTCCATTAGATATTCCTCTCCTGGCATTTAGGTTCATCTTTTAATTTTGAAATTTCTCACTAGGGATCACAACTGTGACTTTAACTTAAAACAATCTATTCAGAGTTAATGTTCTACCTACTAAATGTCAAGAACCCAACTTGCGTGCCACACATACATGTACTACACATGCCACCACTGCATGCATAGTATTTAAAAACTGCCAAGAATTTGGACAGATCTTATATGCGAATTTTTTTGGACTCACTTTCTTTGTAGCTGCCTCTCTTCCAGGATTTACCCACTAAGTTTCTTGCTGTTCTGTTAGCCCAGAACTCTGTACCCTTACATTTCATGCAAATAAGGTTGTGGTATTCTTCACCAAGTAGCAGGAGGATTACAGAGCACCCTCAGACAAAAACCCACCAACTCATGAATTTCACAGGATAGTTATGTTTTAAGAATAGGCTCTCCTCCAGTTTGTCTGCTTTTGATCACTCTCCAATACCTTTAAAGAAAAATTAAGACCGGGCGCGGTGGCTCACGCCTGTAATCCCAGCACTTTGGGAGGCCGAGGCGGGCGGATCACCTGAGGTCAGGAGTTCGAGACCAGCCTGACCGACATGGAGAAACCCAGCCTCTACTAAAAATACAAAATTAGCGGGTCGTGGTGGCGGATGCCTGTAATCCCAGCTACTCGGGAGACTGAGGCAGGAGAATCGCTTGAACCCGGGAGGCGGAGGCTGCCGGGAGCCGAGATGGAGCCATTGCGCTCCAGCCTGGGCCACAAGAGGGAAACTCCGTCTCAAAAAAAAAAAAAAAGAAAAAGAAAAAAAAAAAAGAAAAATTAATATATTTTGTCCAGATATTATCATTGTTATCTACAAGAAGGTAACTCTACAGTATTGCACCATTACTAGAAGCCAGAATGCCACATTACTTTTACTACATAAACTCCATTCTGAAAATGCCTTAACTAGGTAATTTATGCTACTATTAGGTATATTTTTCCTTTTTATTTTAGTAGCAGCTTTATTCAGATATAATGCCCACGCCATAAAATTTATCCTAAAAGGATAAGTTCCGTGGTTTCTAGTACAGAGTTGTATAAGCATCACCACTACCTAATTTTAGAACATTCTCATCACCACAAAAAGAAATCACATACCCTTTAGCATTTGTTCCCCATGCTCCTTCCCACAACCCCTGGCAATCACTAATCTACTTTCTGTATCAATGGATTTGATTGCCTGGACATTTCATATAAATGGAATCATATAATATGTGGACTTTCATGTCTGGCTTCTTCACTTAGCATGTTTTTGAGATTCATCCATGCTGTAGCATGTATAAATACTCCTTTTTATTGCTGAATAATATTCCACTGTATGGACATAACCCATTTTATCTACCTATTCTTCCATTCAAGGACATTTGGGTTGTTTCCACTTTGGGGATATTATGATAATGCTATAACAAGCATTCATGTACATGTTTTTCATCTTTTGGACACATACCTAAGAATAAAATTGCTAGGTGATATGGGAACTCTATGATTAACATCTCAAACTGCTATTTTCTAAAGTTGCTGCACATCCTACCAGAAGCGTATTAGAGTTCCAATTTCTACTTATCCTTCCCAATGCTATTATTTGTTTGATTTTAGCCATTTTAGTGTATGTGAAATGATATCTCTTGCTTTTGATTTGCACTTCCCTAATGACTAATAACATTAAGCATCTTTTCATGTGTTTGTTGGTCATTTGTATGCCTTCTTCAGGGAACTGTCCAAGTCCTTGCCCCTTTTTAAACTAGACTGTCTTTGTATTGTTCAGCTGTAGTTCTTTACAAATTCTGGATGTTAAGTAGTACCTTTAATGGATGTATGATGTGCAATTTTTTCCTCCCATTTGTGGGCTGCTTTTCTCTCTCTTTTTTTTTTTTTTTGTTGGAGACAGGGTCTCGCTCTGATGCCCAGGTAGGCATGATTACCACTTGCTGCAGCCTCAACCTCCTGGGCACCAGTGATCCTCCCACCTCAGCCTCCCAAGCAGCTTGGACTACAGATGTGCACCACCACACCAGGCAAATTTTTAAATTCTTTATAAAGACGAGGTCTCACTACACTGTTTAGGCTGGTCTCGAACTCCTAGGCTCAGGTGATTCTCCCACCTTGGCCTCCCAAAGTGCTGGGATTACAGGTGTGAGCGAGCCACTATGCCTGGCCACTTTTCTACTTCCTTGATGGCATATTTTGAAGTACAAAATATTTTAATTTTGATAAAGTCCAATTTACGTATATTTCCTCTTGTCACTTGTGCTTTTAAGGTGGTACTATGAAACCAGTGCCAAGGTTACAAAGATCTATACAGATGTTTTCTTCTGAGAAGTTTACACATTTTAGTTTTTACATGTATATCTTTAATCAACTTTGAGTTGGTTTTTGCATACTGTGTGAGGTAAGGCTCCAGTATTCTCTTGTATGTGGATAGTCATTTGTTCCATTTGTTGGAAAAAAAAAAAAAACTATTCCTTCCTTGTAATACTGTTTTGCCACCCTTGCTGAAAATCAATTGACCTACCCACCTACCAAAAAAAAAAAAAAAAAAAAAAGAAAAGAAAAACCCCCCAAAATATAACTGGTAAATGTGAAAGTTTATTTCTGGACTCTCAATTCTATTCCATTGGTCCATATGTCTATCCTTATGCCAGTATCACACAGTCTTAATTACTATAGGTTTGCTTGTTCTGTAAATTCTGAAATTGCTAAATATAAATATGAGTCCTTCAACTTAGTTCTTATTTTTCAAGTTTTGCTTTGGTTATTCAGGGTCCTTTGCAATTCCATACAAATTTCAGAATCAACTTGTTGATATTTCAAAAAAAAAAAAAAAAAAAGAAGAGGAAGAGAAAAAGAAGAAAAAGGAAAAGAATAGAAAAAAAGAAAAAAGGCAAGTTAGCTTGGATTTTATGGGAAATTGCATTGAATCTCTTAGTTCATTTGGAGAATACTGAAGCTTAACATTAACTCTTCCAATCCATGAACATGAAATATATTTCCATTTACTTAGATCTTTCTTTCAATGAAGTTGTAGTTTTCAGCGTACAAGTCTTAAACTTTCAGTAAACAATGAATTCCTGATAAAGAAAATAAGTCTTACACTTTTGCTGAATTTGTTCCTGAGCATTTTATTCTTTGTAATGCTGTTGTAACAAAATTGTTATTTTGTTTTTTAAGACGGGGTCTCACTCTGTCACCCCTGCTGGAGTGCCAGTGGCGCAATCACCATTCACTGCAGCCTCAACCTCTCCAGCTCAAGGCTCCCTCCTCTGCCCCTAAGTAGCTGGGACTACAGGCATGTGCTACCACACCCAGCTTTTTAAATTTTTCATTTTATTTATTTTTGAGACAGGGTCTCACTCTGTTGCTTATTTAGTCTCACCCAGGCTGGAGGCTCTACTGCTCATCATAGTAACACAATTACAGTTCACTGTGGTCTTGACTTCCCAAGCTCAAGCGATCCTCCCACCTTAGCCTCTAGAGTAGCTGGGACTACAGGTACACACCATCAGACCTAGCTAATTTTGGTATTTTTTTTTTTTGTAGTGATGGGATCTAGCCATGTTGCCCAGGCTGGTCTTGAATTCCTGGGCTCAGGCAACCCACCTGTCTCAGCCTCCTAAATTTTGGGAAGCATAGGCATGAGCCACCACACCTGGCCTGTTTTAATTTTAGATTGCCCATTGCTGGTATACTAAAATACAATTGATTTTATATACTGATCTTGTATCCTGCAACCTTGTTGAAATCATTTATTAGCTCTAATAGTTTTTAAGTGAGTTCTTTAGAATTTTCTATCCAGAAGATCATATCATTTGCAAATAAAGAGTTTTAATTCTTATTTTCCAACCTGGTTATCTTTCATTTTGTTCTCTTGCCTAATTGTGTTGGCTAGAAAATCTGGTACAATACTGAATAGGAAGAACAACAATGAATACGGTTGTCTTATTCCTAATCTTAGGGGGAAGGCTTTACATTTACACCATTAATATGATGTAAGCTGTGGATTTTTCAGATGCTCTTCAACTTCATCAAGAGAATGTGAAGAATGCAAAATAAAACCATAATAAGACATCTCTACACACTTGGTAAAATGATGAAAATTTAAAAGACTGGCAAAACAAAGTATTGGTGAGGATGTGGAACAATTAGAATTCTCGCACTGTTGGTGAATGTAAAATAGTACAACCACCTTGGAAAAGAATTTCAAAGTTTCTAAATACTGTTGGGCTGGGCACAGTGGCTCACACCTGTAATCCCATCACTTTGGGAGGCTGAGGGGGGTGGATCACCTGAGGTCAGGAGTTCCAGACCAGCCTGGCCAACGTGGTGAAACCCCATCTCTACTAAAAATACCAAAATTAGCAGGGCATGGTGGCGCACGTCTGTAATCCCAGCCACTCAGGAGGCTGAGGCAGGAGAATTGCTTGAACCCAAGAGGCAGAGGCTGCAATGAGCTGAGATCATGCCATTGCACTTCAGCCTGGGTGACAAAAGCAAGACTCTGTCTCAAAATAAATAAAGACAGTTAAATACACACTTATATGACCCAGCCACTCTATTCCTAGGTATTGATACAACAGAGAAACACATAGACTTGTATTGATCCAAAAGACATACACATAGCTTTATAAACAAATATTCATAGCAGTCTTACTTACAATTGCCAAAAACTAGTAACAACTCAAATGGCCAACGGTAGGTAAACGGCCTACTGTTGTGGTATATTCATATAATGAATATGAGTCAGCAATTAAGAAGAATGAACTTTAGGTACACAAAATATTAATGTTAATATTAAGTTTTAAAAAATCAGACACAAAAGGAGTATGTATTGTCGTCACATTTAAACGAAATTCTGGAAAAGGCAAGCTGATCAATGAAAGAAAGCAGATTAATATTTGCCTAAGGGTTAGGGACAGGAAGGGGTTACCGCAAAGGGATATGGAGGAACTTTTGGGAAGACAGAAATATTTACATTTTGATTGCAATGGTGGTTACAAGGAGGTAATCATTTGTCAAAACTCATCAAGCTAAATACTGATGTGTATTGCTTCTGTAATTTTTTAATGTTAATTATTCTGAGAAGTACTTAAATTATTTGAAGTCCTTTCTAAATTAATCTGCCTCAAAGATTTTTTCTATGATATAATTACCAATGTCCTAATTTTTTATCCTATTAATACCATATTATGCACTTGGATCTGTGTTGCTTATCAACACTTGGGGCAGCTGATAAATATTCCCTGTAATTAAAAAAAATTGTAAGCAGTCAAAAACTAATAAACCTTCAAGAGTGTTATAAATAAATAAAATTTACAATAACATTTACATGACACCTATTTTAATGTTTTGTCCATTTTATGTTCCAATGATAATTAGGACTAAGTGGTGAGCAGTTCATGTAAAAATGACTTTACAGTAGTTATAAAACCAAACTCACACTGCTGAAGTCTACTAGGCAGAAGAACTGAACAAGAGCAGGAAGGTGTTATATATTTTCTGAAGGTCCCTAAAACAACTCTAGGCACCAGATAACTCCTACCTCACCAAAAGAAAAAAGAAAGGAAGAAGTAACCATATTCTGAAAGTCTATAGCACCAATACTATCCCATTCATAGTCATCTTTTTGAGACAGGTCTCACTCTGTCACCCAGTATGGAATGCAGTAGTGTGATCATGGCTCGCTGCAGCCTCGACCTCCCAGGCTCAGGTGATCCTCCCACCTCAACCTCCCAACTAGCTGGGACTACAGGTATGTGCCACTAAACCCAGGCTGATTTTTTTTTTTTAAGGGATGGGGTTTTGCCATATTGCCCAGGCTAGTCTCAAACTCCTGCGTTCAAGTGATCCCCCTGCCTCAGCCTCCCAAAGTGCTAGGATTACAGGTGTGACCCACCACACCAGGTCTTAGTTCTTTTTCTTGATACAAGTCAGCAGAGACTCCAATTTCTCCACTTCAATAAATTAATGGATTCTTTAAAAAGAGAAAAAGATTAATTAAAGCCACATGAGCCACAGCCCCAAGAATCTACAGTTATACCCCGAATTCAACACCTGGCAGCAGTCATAACTAGGGGTCTCCTATAACATCTAGGCCTGGATGTCCAGCTGCCTGGTTTCCTCTGGTTTATGAATTCAGAACTTTTAGGTTTCTCTTTTGTTCATTCTGCCTTTTAGACAAGAGAGCTCTGGACCTCCTCTCAAGGCTATCTTTACCCTAAGCAGATCTGCCCTACATCCCTTCCTCCCTAATACCTGCACTGCTGTAAACACTATACAGTTCTCTCAGAAATAGGTCCAATATTTACCATGTTACCAAAACAAAAGCATAGGGAGGGATATGTTGGTTAAATTATATTTAAAGTTTAGCCATGACCACAAGCATATCATGTCCTCACATAATGTCATCACATTCACAAATACAAAAACTTAGAATGAAGGTGATAAACCTGGCTGTGCCCCCTTAATTGCTGCATGGAGCTATGTCTAACGTATCAGAAGACTCCTGCACTGGTAACTAATACAACTAATTAGGAATGTGTTCTCATTATGAAAATATTCGGCCAGGCATGGTGGCTCATGCCTGTAATCCCAGCACTTGGGAGGCCAAGGCAGGTAGATTACCTGAGGTCAAGAGTTCAAGACTAGCCTGACCAACCTGGTGAAACCCTGCCTCTACTAAAAATACAAAAATTTGCCAGTTATGGTGGCACACACCTGTAATCCCAGCTCCTTGGGAGGCTGAGGCAGGAGAATCCCTTGAACTGGGAGGCGGAGGTTGCAGTGAGCGGAGATCATGCCATTGCACTCCAGAGTGAGTGCACTCAGACGACAGAGTGAGACTCTGTCTCAAAAAAAAAAAAAAAAAAGAAAGAAAGAAAAAAGAATATATTCTAGCTATTTTTGACAAACACTAAGCAATATACTAAAGAATTTATTACCAGGAGAGAAATATTTAGTAAGTTAAAATAGTGCTTCCCAATCACTTTCATATCATGGCACGCACAGAAAATATTTATACAGCATACTGAGATAAAAGGACAAGGCTACATAGGCTCCAGCACCCAAGTCCCCGGGTGGCCACCCGTAGGGCAGCACACGACATGGGAAACACTGACTTAACAGGCTCTCATGCTAATACCCTGGGTCACTGTGGCAAACTAGGGAGAAGTTCATCCATATGGCTGTACACTGTCACAAACAAACCAGCTTTAAAAAATATTTGTTTCTGCTTTTCTAACTTATACATCTTCATCAAACCATGAAACATTCAAGGCCCAGTTCATCCCCACCAAGAAGCCCTCGCAAATCTCTAAGGCTGTAATTCACACCTATCTTTTCTCTGTGTTCCCAAACTTCCTTTACTCTTACTAAACTATCCTGTTCTGTTTTATAGTTGCCTTTAGCTATTATTTACCTTATTAAATATGTCCCTTGAATAGAAGGATCTTGTTTCATTCATTTTTATTTCCTTCTTGCTCCACAATATTGAAAAAAGAGTTTGTACAACCTGTTTGTTCAATCGGACTTGGGGTGGGTCATATTCAGTGACAATGCTTTTTGTACTACAAGAGCCCATGTACTTTCTCCCTCTGTATTCCGAAATTGGATTTATTTAGTTCCAAGCCTCTCAAATATCCCAAATTTTCCAGTTTCAAGAGTTCAACAGGATACACAAAAATGTTTGTTTCCACTAGCCCCACATCCACAAAATTTAGAAAACAAAAGCAAATATCCAGCCCCTATCGAACTTTTTTATTTTTTATTTTTGTATTTTTAGCAGAGACAAGGGTTTCACCATGTTGACCAGGCTGGTCTCAAACTCCTGGCCTCAAGAGATCCACCCACCTCAGCCTCCCAAAGTGCTGGGATTATATGCATGAGCTACCACGCCAGGCTGTACCCCTACAGAACTTTAACATCCAAGTATCAATTCTTTCTTCCAAGCAAAAACAAGGTTTCCAGAACTCAACAGATAACTGAAAACCACACTGTTGTTACCAGCCATAGTCCCTGACAGTAACTTTAAACTGCCCAAGAGCAGTGAGGAAGCATTTTAAATTATTTTCACATCTATTGAAGGATTCTAGCCAAGAGAATTTATTCTTATTATACAGGAGTAAATACGCATTTTATCACTAAATAGTATGATAATCCTAACTAGGAATTATCAGCTTATAAATTTTCTCTGTAATATCTGTGAATCTATCTGAATGCTAAGATTTTATTTAGAATCACAATTTTTATTTTCATCTTCCCCTTCCCTTTAAAAAATAGTTAATTTTTAACTACTAGTAAGTAGAATAAATAGAAAAATAACTATAAGTGAATACTTAATATGAATTAGTACACAAATTAAGTTATACAAGGATCATTCCCAAAATATTTATTGAAAAATGCTTCTATCCATTTCTGATGTTTTTCTGACCCTTGTTTAAAATACCAGATGCTAAACTAAAATTTATTTATGCATAATCTAAAAAGACAAAAAAAGCACCTCAATAAGCATTCCCAAGTATATATTATTTCAAAACCAAGATACATATAGCCATGGAAGTAGTTTCAAATGTACAGTCAGTTCAAATTTATAAAAAGATACTAACTGTATAGGCTGTTGCTCTCTGCTAGCTGAGGTTAACACTGTACAAAAGCTGGTTTCTACTTTTTCTCTACCACCCATATATGCATCTCTACAATCTGTAGCCCAATACTTAGCCAACATGATCATCCTTCTCAGTCTACTGAATTCCTTTTTTCCTGCTGATTCAAATGTTGAGGAATGGACATGCAATATCCAATCCCTCTAATTATTTCAATGCCTGTTCAGCTACCTTCCTCCATACTCTATTCAGCTTTCTACCTTTCAGTCCCTATTATTATCATTTTGCATAAAGAAAAATAACAACAGTATCTGTCTTAACACCCTCTGTAAACACCACAAAGATATGCTGAAGAGTTGGATCTGTACCCCTTTTGTGATTCTGAAACAGGAAATGCAAAGAAAGAATACAGGTTCCAGGACCTCCTAATACCAAAATCCAAGGATGCACAAAAGTCCCTTTATATAAAATGGCATAGTATTTGCATATAACCTATGCACTCCTCCCACATATTTTAAAATCATCTCTAGATTACTTATAATACCTAATATTATATAAATGCCACATAAACAGTTGTTACACTATTTTTTTCTTTATTTGAGACAGGGGTCTCACTCTGTCACGTGGGCTGGAGTGCAGTGGTGCAGTGCTTGGTGAAGCCTTGACCTCCTCAGGTCAAACAATCCTTGTGCCTCAGCCTCCCAAGGAGCTTGGACTACAGGCACACGACAATGCACCCAGCTGATTTTTTTTTTTTTTTTTTTGTATTTTTTGTAGAGGTAGGGTCTCACTTTGTTGCCCAGGCTAGTCTAGAACTCCTGGCTTCAAGCAGTCCTCCCACCTAGGCCTCTCAAAGTGCTGAGATTACGGGCATGAGCCACATGCCTGGCCCGTATTATTTTTTAGTAAAATCACTTTCCAAAATACTGCAATATGAGGAAATCTTTATTCCAAAAAGTCTACTCATAATAACTTATAAACATCTTTGGAAGTTAAAAATTAACCACATCAACCTGCTTAACCCACATAACCCACATTAACCCACATCAACCTGCTTAGCCCACATAATCCACATTAACCCATATTGTGGTTTATGTTTTAAAAGGAGAAAAAACACTGAAACTACCATATGTCTTACCTTTTAGGCATACATGTTAAAATTTTGGCAGATGAAACATAATACTGATAGATGACACTTCAAAATAACGCAGGGAAGAGTAGAAGTGGGTAGAGATTGTTAAATCAAGTTTAGTCTAAAGTGGTCTCCTTACATATTTGAAGTTCAGTCTAAAGGTTTCTCTGTACATAGTGAACTATAAATGTATCTAAATGGAGGTGTAAACAGACTGTAACCTACTTTTGTGCCAATCACCAAGTTTTGGCCAGTCAAAAGGGGCCAACTGTTCAAACCATGTTCAAATAAGGCAAATGCCAAGCTGTAACCAATCTGACTGTTTCTGTACCTCTGTCTATACATCTTCTTCCACCACCTGGCTGTGCTGTCTCCCTGAACATACTGTGGCTCAGGAGGCTGCCCTATTCACGAATCATTCTTTGCTCAGTTAAACTCTTTAATTTGACTAAGGACTTTCTTTTAACAAGATATAAATTAGACAAACGACCATAAATTATAATTGTTTTAAAATGCCACATGGGAGTTCAATATATTATTCTCTCTACTTTTACATATGTTTGAAAGTTTTATAAAAGAGAGCTTTTGTTTTTTTGTTGTTGTTTTTTCTGAGACGGTACAATCTCAGCTCACTGTGGCCTCCACCTCATGGACTCAAGAGATCCTCCCACCTCAGCCTCCCAAGCTGGGACTACGGTTGTGAACCACCATGCTTGCCTACTTTTTAAATTTTGTGTAGAGATGAGGTCTCACTATATTGCCTAGGCTGGTCTTGAACGCCTAGTCTCAAGCAATCCTCCCTCCTCTGTCTTCCAAAGTGCTGGGATTACAGGTGTGAGCCACTGTGCCCAGGCAGAATTTTTGTTAAGTGTGTTATGATAAAACATATAATTAAAAACAAGTGATTTTTGATTTTCTGAAATCAGAAAACCTGGTTACCAACTAGATGATTGGACAACATTCATTATTTTTCTATGCCTTAAATTTTCACATCTGTGAAAAAGGAGTTGGACTCATTAAATTCCAACGTTCCTGCTAGTTCCATTTTTTTTTAACAATTCAACTGAATGACTTCTACACTTTGAATTTGGTTTAACAATTCTAACTAAAATCCAGAATGCATTCATAGCTAAATCTGATATAATTAACTGAAAATTGTTCATTACTGTTACCAAAATAACAATCTAGTACAGTACTTACCTCAGCTGGGCCTTCATTCCTATATAAACCCTATTTTGCTTACCCTGAAACACCTTTCCTTCAAGTATTACCTCTTAGACCCTTCATTCTCTATAGTTAACGTTGTCAAAGAAAATAGAGCCCACTAAGTACAATTTGTTCCAGTTTCCCTACCCCTAATGCAGCCCATCCTCATTTCTGCCTGTATTTCAAGTCCTTTCCACCTGAGGCTGCTTCAAGATCTCTCCACATCTCACACATCTCTTATATTTCTTATTCCCTTCCCCAACAACTCCCTACTTACTCTATCTAGGCTCAGTCGTTTGTTCCTTTTCTAACCAAGTACTCAGGTCTCTTTTGCTCTGGCTTCTTCAGTTTAGCCTACAGTCAACACCACCCTTCTTAATAAATAAAAAACAACGAACAGCCTTCTTTCCACCCTACGTCTTCCTCAAGCTAACCTGTGATTCCTCCTTCCCATGACTACCAAATATTTAAATGAAAGTTCTAACTAGTCTAAATAGCTCAACTCCAATTCACTCCTTAGCTCATCATGATCTAGCTTCCAGCCTCCACCACCCTCAGTTTTCCCTTCTCACTGGCCCCCAAAGAGCAAATACAATGAATGGCTTATTGTAAGGTCTCATCATGCCTCTCCTCTCTGTAGCATTTGATACTGCAATTACTGCCCCTCCTTCAGGAAACTCTCCTCCCTAAGTTCTGATACACCATTTTCCTGCTAAGCTTCCTACAGACTCCCTCAGTACCATTTTCACCTCGTCTCCTAATATGATTTGGTTCCTCAGGGTTCTTTCCTCCCCTGCTCCTCTTTCCTTCTTATCCCTACAATCCCTCACCTATATTATCATCTTACTCTAGCCATTGCTTGAGCTATTAATCTTCACCACTGGACACGCTAGCCTAGAAGGGCCTGTGAGCAAAATCTAGACCCCCAACTGATTTCATAAATAAAGCTTTATTAGAATACAACCACACTCATTTGTTTGCCTACAGTCTATGGCTGCTTTTGCGCTCAAGACACAGGTGAATAGCTGCAATACAAGCAGAATGGCTCTCAAAGCCCTAATATTTAGGCTTTTAAAAAATATTATGGCTCTTTACAAAAAACTTGCCAACCTCTATTCTATAAGGTAAAATATGCCAAAAGATTAGTCCTAATAACTTTTTCTGCTTTTCAATCTCAGTGCCAACACTATAGTCAGGCCACCCATCTGAGACCTTGAGGGTTTTCTGTTACTCCCAAACTCTCTTCTCATCTTCACCAATCCATCCCCTATGGTATAACCAAAGCAATGCTTCTAAATGCACAAATCTATTTCACTGTTTAAAATGTTCCCCAGAGAAAAGGTTTTTCACAATCTGGCTCTTGTCTGTCCTACCCAAATTTCAAATTACTCCACACCTGAATATTGAAAAATCTTTTTTTTTTTTTAAGATGGAGTCTCACTCCATTGCCCAGGCTGGAGTGCAGTGGTGCAATCTCGGCTCACTGCAACCTCTGCCTCCCAGGTTCAAGCGATTCTCCTGCCTCAGCCTCTGAAGCAGCTGGGACTACAGGTGCATGCCACCACACCCGGCTAATTATTGTATTTTTAGTAGAGACAGCGTTTCACCATGTTGGCTAGGCTGGTCTCAAACTCCTGACCTCAGGTGATCCACCCGGCTCAACCTCCCAAAGTGCTGGGATTACAGGTTTTAAGGCCACCGTGCCCAGCCAGAAATACTGAGTTACTTTAGTTCCCCAGAATGTATCACATTATCTCTTACTTCCAGGCTTGCCCAAGATTTACCATAAATACCTACACATTTTTCTACTTTCAGCTGAGGCACAATCACCTCCATGAAGCCTTCAGTGACTTACCCGGGCCAACTCAGGTGATTCTTTCCCCATGTGCCCGCTCCACTAGGTACACACTTCCATTACACGAAATATTTACTTGCGTTCACATAATCTGCATACTAGTCTACACATTCCTTGAGCAGGAACCCTGAGGTAGAGTAGGAAAATGGCTATTAAGGGCATGGAGTTTTAAAGTTGGAAATCTGGGACTCAGTGCCAGTTCTGCCCCTTCCTAACTGTATGTTCTTAACAAATTAAGAAGAAAATGAAGAAATGAAGAACTCATTTTCTTCCTCTGTATAATGTAAACTTTGTGAGGATTATTTAAGGTTATTCTTATAAACACAGTGCCTTATACATAGTTAAGTGCTCAACAATTACTGGTTATCATTATTTTCATTGTTTTATCCCTCACACTCAGTAAAGAATTCGAATAGCTGCTGAATGACATAACTGAAGCAAGCTAGTTCTGCACTGTTTTCAGTTGCATACTGAATATTTTCATCTGAACAACATTTGGATCCCGAGAACTCATTATCTTTATGCCCAAACTGTTTCAATTAGAGCAATCAACTTTTAAGGTTTCGTCCAGGACTTTCTCTGTTTGAACACTGAAAGTCCTGTATACTGGGAACTACCTCAGTTCCAGGCAAACCAAGACAGTTGATCACCTTAGAGTTATGTTGCAAACAACAGCAACTGACTTGGGCAAATTTAAGAAGAAATAAAGGGAAGAGTGAATATGTTGGTAGAATATATAGAGTAATTCACAAAACCAAGACAAAGCTGAAGAATCAAGCCTATGAAAGCAACTCCCACATATCTAGCCGGCAGGAATTAATGGATGGTTACCTTCACAGTACTTCTGTCATGATGAATCAATTAGGTCTCAGTATCAGCTCACTCAAGATTTAAATGCCAGGGACAAATTAGCCTAATTTGTGTTAGCCAGAAAAATGTGAGGCACATTAATTAATCAGAGGCAGGAGCACCTACATTAAAAATCCCACCATGAGATAGCTAATGGCAGAAAAGTAGCTTCCAAAGGCCAAATCAGAAGGCTGTTTCCAAAAGCAGGGGGAATGGATACAATGCCCCTCATATCAGCTGCAGCTTAAACATGCCAAGCCTTTAGACTCCATGACACAGTCACTGTTACTCATGCTATTTTTCTTTCTGAGTTGGCAAACTCATCCTTCAAGACCTAGCTCAAGTATGACCTTCTGTGTAACCTTACTAATTTCCCCAGGTACAATCACACTTTTTCTATACTCTTATAGTACTTTACAAATTATCTACCTGTATCATAGAACTTATCACACTGTACACTAGCCATATGCTTAAGTATCAGTCTCTCCCACTAAACTGAACTTCCTTAGATCAGGGAATATTTTCATATTTATAATCATTGGCACCTAATGATGTCTACATAGCATGTAGAAAATACTAAATAGGCTGCGTGTGGTGGCTCATGCCTGTAATCCCAGCACTTTGGGAGGCTGAGGTAGGTGAATCACTTGAGCCCAAGAGTTTGAGACCAGCTTGGGCAACACGGCGAAACCCTGTCTCTACAAAAAATAAAAAAATTAGCTGGGTGTGGTGGCGTGCACCTGTCCAGCTACTTAAGAGGATCACTCGAGCCTGGGAAGTTAAGGATGCAGTGAGCCATGATTGTGCCACTGTACTCCAGCCTGGGTGACAGAGCAAGACCCTGTCTCAAAGAAAAAAAAAAGCTAAATAAATGTTTAATAAATCTGTTTCCCAAGTCACTAGAATATGTAAAGCATCAAATAAAAAGAAACATAGGGGCTACCACAAGTAAATATGCTGACAGTATCAAAAGAAAGCTGATAGACTAAAAGCAAGGGAAGGACAAGCCAAAAAAATTAAGAAGAGCAAAAACTCCACAAGCGTAAAAATCAAGAACAAAATTCTGTTAACTTAACAACCTGAAGGCATCACTTACGTAAAAGCAAAACCCAATATCCATATGCATAATGGTGATTCTCAAGAACCAAGAAAACAACTAAATTATATTCTATTTAAGGCAAGTGTCAAAATAAAGTAAAATCTAGCATGTATACAACCTCCCTAACCCAGAAAACCAAGAATGATTAATTCCAAGTAAACATAGTCATGATTTATTTTACCATATTTTAACTGCTGATGTTGGCTATGCTGTAAGAAAATTTTTCTTAACAGCAAAACTGCAAGAAAGGATAGCTACATCCTCCTTATACTTTTAATATTCCTTCACCTCCACTTGAAAATGAGAATACAGTCCTCCCTCTGTATCCTCGGGGGGGTTGGCTCCAGATGCTCCCTCCCCCGAAGATACTAAAATCTGCAGATGCTCAAATCTCTTCTATAAAATGGCACAGTACAGTCAGCCCTACGAATCCACAGGTTACAAAGGGCCAGCTGTACAGCCAAACCGTATGCTAACTAAACAAAAGGTCAACTGAGGAGTGGTGTCAGTCATAGAAAGAAAATCCTACTGACTCTGAAGTTAGAAGTTCTAGATATACACTTTGTAACTCCTTTACTGGATACCAAGAAGTTACTTTTTTTTCCACTTCTTGAAATGTCATCCATTTCATGTCCCATTTCCCCCAAATAACTAAAATTCACTTCACAAACTGTTAAGTAACTTTCACATTGATGGCATTAAACTATTTGTTCTTTATCACCTGAACCCTACGACCAATCTTATTATCATTACTGAGATATATTCTAAAGTATACACTACCACCAAGTGAAGTTTAAATAAATAAATAGAAGCTTAACTTGAAGCTAATCAAGACTTTAAATCAAACTTCCAGTTTAGACTGGGCTCAGTGGCTCATGGCTATAATCCCAGCATTTTGGGAGATTGAGGAGGGAGGACTGCTTGAGGACAGGAGTTCAAGACCAGCCTGGGCAACACAGCAAGACCCCATCGCTACAAAAAGTAAATAAGCTGGACATGGTGGTGTGCACCTGTAGTCCTAGCTGCTCAAGACGCTGAGGCAGGAGGATCGCTTGAGCCATGATCGTGTCACTGCACTCCAGCCCAGGTAACAGCAAGATTCTCTCTCAAAAATAATGTTTAAAATTTTTTTTTTAAAAAAAACTTCCAGATTACAAAAAATCTGAAGGGTGGTAAAAAAACAAATAAGAGGAACCAGTTAAGCACCACCAGAAGGAAACAGACAAACCCAGTAATTAGGACAGTCTATTAGGCTAAATATGAAATTGCCAATACTTGGCTGTTGTTACAAACCTGGAAAAAAGCAATTTCATATAGTGCAATTTAATATAAGAAAACTGACCTGAACAAATTAGTGGCATTTTTAAATGGTTGGGAGACAACAGACTAAAGTTGGAAACAATCCAAGTATTCATCTATAGATGAATGGGTAAACAAAATGTGGTATATACATATAATGGAATGTTACTTAGCCATACAAATTAGCCTTAATCACTAATTCATTCACTATGTATATACCTTAATCTCCCAGAACTTTACCTGTCATAATAAAAAGCTTGGAGTTGATTTGGGAAGCAGTAGGAAAAGGCACTAAAAGAGTAAACGTTTCAGTTCAAAAATACACGAGAAAAATTATTGTGTCTGCGGTGCCTACAATGTATTTATTCAAGGAATATTTTAGTGCTTGCTTGGTTCTAGCCACTGTACTAAGTGGTAGGCAATGAAGATACATAGTCTGTGCCCTCAAAAAGCTCACAATCTAGTAGGAAAAATAAAATCTAATTAAAATACATTATCATAATTGCAACGAGAAAGATACACTCAGACTTCTTCCAGGAGCAAAGAATGGTACCTACCCAGAGTTGAGTATTTAAAAGTGGTAGGAATTAGCCAGGCAACAGGAGGCAGAGAAGGATATTCCAGTCAGCAAGATGGCCCTGAGAATAGAAATAGCACTGGCGAGGAGGGGCAGGCGGGATTCCAGATTATGTATAAGCATATAAGAAGTTCAGTGTTGCTAGGGCTTAAGGGGGTGGGGGAGGAAGGCTGAATCTGGAGAAATAATCAGGCATCAGGCTCACTGAAAAATCTCATAAACTACAGGAAGAAAACCACTTTGGAGATAGTTTTTAAACAGGAAGGTGACAGGTAATAAGGCCTAAAGTAGGCTGGAGGCAGCAGAATATAGAGGCAGGGCCAAAATCCAGAGACAGCACAGAGATTCGAGCTACATAACTGGCATCTGACTGAATGTGGAAGAGGAGAAAGAAGTCCAAGAAGCCTCTCAAGTTTCAAATTCAGGTCACAGTGAGGGTGATGATGCCATAAACAGAAAAAAGAAAAAACAAAGGCAGAACATGGCTTTAAACACTTTGAGCTTGAGAAGCTAAAAAGATGCTCATGTGAATAATTTCCAGCAGATGATTTTATGAAATTTAAGTCCCCGCACATTGAAATGATGATTAAAGCCAAGGGAGTTGCTGGTATGAGCAAGAAAAACAGTCTACAGATAAAAGAATCGTAGACAGAATCCCAAGCCATGCCTACTACATTCAAAGGGTAGGAAGAAGACTTACCAAAGCTGACTGAAAAAGAGTACTCCAAGAGAACCAGGAAGCAGTATATGCCCCATTAGTGAATTCATGAAAAAAAAAAAGTTTGTCTGCTATATGGCATATAGATTCCTGAAACACTTTACACTCTCCAAACTTAGGAAGAAGAGGGAAATGCACAGGATGGATGGTCGTAAGCACCTTTCGACACTGCATATGGTTAAAGAGAGCCAAGAGGCAGAACATGGGTGCATGGCCAATATGCATACTCCTGGGCTTGATCCGTTCAACTGTTTCTGTACTTTATGTTCAACTGTTGTTATTTAAGAGTGCTAAACATTAATGTGATACTAAAAATCACATATGAACCAATATGAACTTTGCCTTAACATTCTTTTATTCACCATTCAAGTATGAGTGAGTTCATGTTACAGAAATACATTATAGGAGAACAGGCTGTTCAAGGAGGGCTAGGCAACAGTATCAATGCCATGGAGTCAACACCAAAAGAAAATTAATGTCTTAGAATAATACTGAACCTTTCATTCCCAAATGTAGACTTTTTTCAGGTATATCATCTAGTCTCTCTTCTCATTAAGTTTCATGTTTCAAGTTACATCCAAGGTATCTATTCTCACTGAGCTTCTCAACAGAGCCCAAATACTTTAATAGCTATACAAACACAGAATTTGTTGTACATCACAGCAATTTATCCCAAATAGGTGAAGGAAAATTCACCTAGGAAAACACTAGAGAGGAGGAAAAGAATAGGGACTGATAGTACCAAGTATGCTGTAAGTCAGGAAAGGCTCATGGAGAACTTTTAAAGTTTTTTTTTTGTTTTTGGTTTTTAACTAGAATGACATGGTGTGGCAGAATTGTAATCTTGGTGTTCCAGAGATATATGAAGGAGTCTCACTGAAGAGATAGGTTGCCAGAGTGAACCCCAACTCAACAGATAGTCAAAAGAAGGCACACAGAACAGCATATACAAAGGCATGAAGAAGAAACTACTGGTTACTCAAGCATCTCCAGTACTTTATCACAGCTGGCACAAAGGAGATATAAAGAAAAGTGCAAGGTGAGGTAAAAAAGGTAAGGTCTTACAACTATGTGTGGCATGCTAAGGACTTTTATCCTGAAGTCAATGGGAAGGATCATAAACAGGAAAGTAACACAGAAAGATATGAGAAAGATCAATCCACAAGATACACTGGGGAGAGAAGATACTGAACACAGAAGAGCTAGGTACACTATTATACTTGTTCAGGCAACAAAGATAAGGGTCTAAACTAGGGGCAGAGGAAGTAAGGTTGGTAACGGGTACAGACATGAGGGTTCTTCAGATAACTAATACAAAGAAGGGTGAAGGAGGGGAAGAGAAGGGAGTCAAGGATAGAATCTTAAACTTGGACAATCAGATAGTGCCACTTAGCATTGGAGGTTCCAGAGACAGAAGCAAGTCTGGTAGAGCTAACTGAATTTTGCAGGGGAGAAAATATATATTAGCCCTGGTATCAGAAACTAAAGCATAAAGCTTAAGTGTTAAGCCCAAAGATACGGATTATCATTTTTTGGTAAAACCAACCAACTGGCTCCTTGCTGATAAGAAGGAAACTTTGCAAGAGTAAAAAGATAAAAAGGCAAATAAATCTAATAATAAAGTTCATCAAAAATTTGCAAGGTTTTAAAGTATAGAAATAGCAATTTCTGTGATATAGTCAATATTTCTTCAATATTTTCCCCATTCACTAACTTTCAGGCATGGTTTGTACATGTCAAGTCTTAGACTCCCTTCGGTGGAGTACAGCACAGTAAGCAAGAGTTCTAGCTTTAGCATCAAGCTTTGTTTGTTTGTTTTTGAGACAGTTTCACTCTGTCGCCCAGACTTGAGTGCAGTGGCATGATCACAGCTCATTGTAACCTCCGCCTCCCCGGTTCAAGTGATTCTCTCGCCTCAGCCTCCCTTGTAGCTGGGATTACAGGCATGAGCCACCAGGACCGGCTAATTTTTGTATTTTTAGTAGAGACGGGGTTTCACCATGTTGGCCAGGCTGGTCTCGAACTCCTGACCTCGGGTGATCCACCTGCCTCGGCCTCCCAAAGTGCTGGGATTACAGGCGTGAGCCATTGCGCCCAGCCGCTTAGCATAAAGCTTTGATATATTGTAAGTCCAGGCTTTGCCACTTAACACCCGATGGAAGACTTAAGGCCACTTACTTAAGGGTTGTAGGCCTCAAGTTGCCTCAGCAGTAAATGGGGATAATAATAGTACTTACTTGATATAGGACTGTTGTGAAGATTAAATAGATAATCTACATGAAGTACTTAGCACTGATATACTGTAAACAATAAATGTTAAGGTTTTTAAAATAATTATTCATTACTGTTACTAACGAAAATGTCACACCCTTGAGGTATACAGGAGCAAGAAAATGAGAAGTTGACCTGGATTGCAGTTACCTGAGCATTTGTTTTGTAATTATTCATTAAACAGAACATTTCTGTTTTGCACACTTTTCTATAAGTTATCTTTGAAAACAGGAAAAAAGTTTTTAAGAATCAATGCCTTACATGAAAAGGTCTAGTATTAAAATGCACATCCCAGGACCGGGCATGGTGACTCATGCCCCTAATCCCAACACTTTCAGAGGCCAAGGCAGGAGGATAACTTGAGCTAGCAGTTTGAAACCAGCCTGGGCAACATGGCAAAACCCCGTCTCTACAAAAAACACGAAAATTAGCCAGGTGTGGTGGCATGTGCCTGTAGTCCCAGCTACTCAAGAGGCTGAGATGGAAGGACGGCTTGAGCCTGGGAGGAGGCAAAGGTTATAGTGAGCCGAGATTGGGCCACTGCACTCCACCCTTGGCGACAGAGCCAGACCCTGTTTTTTTTTTTTTAAAAAAGCACATTCCAGAACAAATAAAAGGAAATGTTTCCCTTTCAATATGTACTTCCTAGTTTTTGCTACAAAATGCATCCCCTACCCAAGCTCCAAATTTCTATCAGTGATGATAATTACTCCCTCCCTTCCTCCATTTATAAACCTCAGAATAACCTTTACTCCGTTTCTCTTCAGTGATCTTTACAAAGAGAATGTGAAGGAGGAGGAAGAGGGAGGAAGAACAGCATCATCAAATCCTCATTCCAGGTTGTAGCCATTCCCAGTCTCAATTTTTTGGAAAACTCTTCTTTGCAGACCAGACAACAGCACTACTTCTCCAAAATGAATTCTAGGTATTACTGCCCTGTCACCCTTTCCATTGCTCTAATCATGTTACATCTCCTCTTTGCTCCGGAATAAATTCCTTCACATCTCCCTATCAAGAAAAAGCTTCCAAGCAACTCTTTGCCACAAGATATTCTTGCATCAACACAGGCCACCTGGAAGTCTCCTCTCTTTAATATAATCACTCTTCTTTTTTACCTGGATATTTATTCACCAGTTAACATGCCCCTTTTAAGTTTGGTACATACTTCCTATAAGATTCACTAACCTCATTTTTTTTTCCTCTCCAAAGATCTCTTAAAGTCTCTCTCGATTGAATGACAAAGAAATTTTCTTCCTCAACCCTCTCTCTACCCAAATCCCCTGGCATAACTCTATCCTTTTATTTTCTTTAACAAGTATGGATCTTATTCTTGCACCTAACATCTTGTGTATCAGCTGCTTCTATAATTTATAACATGTTTTAGCTTTTGTCTATCCTATATGTGAAAAAATAGGCATCATAGCTTATCAAAGTGCATCTCACTGTTTTGGAACAGCCTGATAACCACAACTACTCAGTTACAGAGCTAAGTTGTACTATGTTTCTAATGGACAAGACTAAGCATGGTTACCTACTCTTAGATATGCCTAAATCCCCCAATAAAGGCCCTTCATCAGATTTGACCCCAGTTTACCCTTTAGTCTCTCTCTCTCCTACATTTCTCTCAGGACTCTTCAATTACTGCTCCCTCTAGTCTGGAATGCCCCTTTCTTCCACCAGCCTTCTCCCGCCCTTTGCCTGGCCACCTTTCTTTCATCCTTCACAATCAGCTCACTCCCATTCATCCATTAGAAATCAACCAGAGTATCTTCCCTTTCTGCTCACCTCCAAGTAGTTTTTTTGGCATGCATTTTCGGAATACTACACTGTAACAATTGTTGTTCGGCATTGTAATTATCACCCCCACTGGACTGTAAACTCCCTGAAGTACAGACTGCATCTTATTCCTTATCCCCAAGACCTAACATTGATAGATACCCAATAGACAATTAGTGAATAAATAATACCCATATCCACTGAGTGACATGCACAGGCTACATAAGCACACTGAGGTTTTTTATCTAAAGTTCCAGCTGGGTGTGACGACTAGCATCTGTAGTTCCAACACTTTGGAAGGCCGAGGCGGGAGAATCACTGGAGCCCAGGAGTTCAAGACAAGCTTGGGCAACAAAGCGAGACCCCGTCTCTAAAAAAGATTTAAAAATTAGCCAGGTGTGGTGGTGTCCGCCTGTAGTCCCAGCTACTTGGGAGGCCATGGTGGGAAGATTCCTTGAGCCTAGAAGTTTGAGCTTGCAGCTGAGCTATGAGTGCCTGAGCACTCCAACCTGGGTAAAGGAGCAAGACTCCGTCTCAAAAAATACTTTACTCATGTAAAGTGGGGATAATGCCACACTTCATACACTTGTTACACAGATTAAATAAGGTATCATGAAGCTCGTAACAGTGTCTGCCACATTAGAACTACCATTTGAATGTCTATTTCATGTTTTAGTTACACTATAGAATCCTGAGAAATGTAATGTGACCAATACCAGGCTGAATGGCTTAGCAACCACGCTCTTTTTCATGCATCTAAAAGTCACGGGTTACATTCTTATCATCAGCAAATATTTGTTGTGTACCTATTATGTGCAGGAGTCCTTACTAAGTATCACTGAGCTACCAGAACACAATAAGAGAGGTAAACAATGAAACAAAAACCTGTACCAATATCCGAGAGAAGAATGTTACTGGTTTTTCTGTACAAACAATGAGTATTTTTCAATAAATTTTTATTTGGAACAGGATAGGCTTCAAGAAAAATTCCTAATGGGAAAAGTTCAAAATTAACACTTGTCATCAAGTGGACCAATAACACGAGGCAGTTCCAAAACTTCTTGTTCCTATTCCCAAGTTTTACTTTCGCTTAGATGTATTTCTTACAAAGGGTATTTAACCATGACCAGGAAAGAATATATGATCTTTATTTGACTCACTTAAATGGGAATTCCACGGATATCTCCCTAGGTTCTTTCCTACTAGTATTTAATTTTGTAGCTGTCAAAAACGGCCTGAGTTTGTCTGTTTCTCTACAAAATAGAACACTGAATGGTATATTTACCCCACAACCTTCCTTAAGACAGGATAAAACACACCTCTTAATCACACTAGCTAATCAAAAATTACAAAACTGCAAATCATGTCGCCTAGTATTAGCAAAGAAGGCTGTGGCCTTAAAACCATTTTCCCCCTAACAAATCCAAAGGTCACGGTCCCAGTGAAGTTTGTGCATTATACTTACTGTTCTCAGTAGCTGCAGAGAGACCTCTAGCGCTGCCTCAATAAGCCGAGTTTGCAAATAGTACCTGCTAATGTCACCTTAATGAGACAATGGCAACATGCTGAGTAGCAACTGAGTGACCGCGATGAATGTTTAGTTTTGCAACCACTTGGAAATTCTACTAGCTTGGAGCAAGAGGTATGTAAGAGGATGTATGAACCTGTGTATCCAATTTATTTTAGTAAAACGTGTCAAAGAAATTATCACCCTATGCACACCCAACTCCAAGAAAGGCTAAGAAAACAAGTCCTATGAGCGGAGGTCGGAGCAACCTCTTTTCCGAAGCCTGAACACAATAGATGGCAAACTATTGTCCACCTTCAGCTCGCTCCAAATGCCAGCAGTTGCAGGAGTATGAGCTGGAACAGCTCGGCACGACTAGTCCAAAGACGAGCACTGGAATATAAGAAAATGGTCCTGGCGCATCCTACCCTCCCCCATCGATCACCCTCAAACAAGTCAGTTACCCGGCTGGTCCCCACCCCCCTCTGCGGGCCGCCACCGCCCGCCTGGGCCCGGCTCGCAGAAGGTAGGAGCCCGGACCGGCAGAGCCGAGGCTCCATGTGAGCCGCGCGGGAGGCGCAGAGGGGGCTGCACCGGGCGGAAGGTTGCACCGGTGGCGGGCGCAAGCAGCGGCCGCCCCCTCGGCTGTGCGGTCGGAGGGCCCGGGCGGCAGCATCCCCGTTCATCCGGGCGGCCCTGGCCCGCGGACCTCGCCTCAGCTCCACATCCCCTCCTCGCCGACACCAGGCCGCGCCCGCGTGACGGGGCCGAAAACGCCGGCATTTCCCGGTCGCCGCGCCGGCAGCTCCGGGGGGTCACTGCAGCCCGGCCCGCGTCTCGCCGCCCGCTCCGCCCAGCCCGGGGCCGCGGTGACGGGAGGCGGCGGCCAACTCCGGCCGACCACAAGCCGGCGAGAACCAGCCCGGCGCCGGCCCCCCGCCCCTCCCCGCGTCGCCGGGCCGGCGCGACCAGGCGGGCCCAGACCGCGGAAGCACACTCACTTCCACATCGCGGCCCTTGTTCTTGAAGCTCTTGATGCGGTGGTTCTCCAAGCTGGGGTTCTCGGCCATGGCTGCGCGCGGCTCCGGCGGCGGCTACTCCTGCGGCTGCGGCGGCGGCGGCGAGTCTTGGCGCGGGAGGGGGAGAGCGGGAGGGGGGAGGGGGAGAGCGGGAGGGGGGAGGGGGAGAGAAGAGCACGTTCTGTGACGCCTCCGAGCGCGAGGTGGCAGTAGCGCCGGGGGAGGCGCGGGCCGACTGCCGGGCCGGGTGGGGCGGGAACGGTGCTGAGAGCGGCGCGCGCCCGCGGAGGCTGGCGACACGTGACCGGGGGCGGTGACCGGCTTGGGCGTTCGCCGGGCTGTACGTGCCCGTTGGTTCTCGGGATGACCCTGCCCTCTTCCCCTACAAGGGCTCTCCACAACCCCTCGGTGCTGCAAGTTTTGTGCCAGAAATGGAGCCGGACCTGGCGGCTTTTACTGCCCCTCAGGCGCGGGGCGGCGGTCGTCAACTACAGTTCCCATCATGCCACGATCCGCCTGGAGTAATTCTCCACGCCTACTGAGAACGAGGAGAATGCCGGGACCCTTCCGCGCGCGGCTCTTTGCGCGCCGCGCTCATATTGCTGGGCACAAAGCTCCGCCCCCCACAAGGCCGCCTCTGGGGGAAGAGCGGGGGAGCGTCCCTGGCACCTTGCGCCCTATCAGGAGGAAGAGGGCGGGCCTTCCTGGGAGCGCACCTCGCTGCCCGTAGCTAGAAGATCAGAAAAGGAACAACGGCGGGTGCTTTGCAGTCTCGCTTTTTTGGGGGTCTTCTCAAATAGCAGCCACCTTCATTCGCTCTTCCCATGCTCTGCTTCAGTTTTATAAATAGCATTTATTTCTACCTGACATGTACATGTGTATGTATGTGATACGAGTGTTTATATGCGGTACCTAGCTGCCCGCGCGGAAATTCAGCTCAATGAGAGCAGGTACTTTGGTTGAATTACTGCTGAATCTCTAGTGTCAAAACAATGCCTACCACGTCGTAGATACGCAATAAATACTTGTTGAACTGGCGCTATAGTGTCGCCCAGTTTCTTCATCATCCTTCCAAGCCCGGTTCTGCAACCTTCACTCTGGCAGTCCTTGTATTTACATGCCCCCAACACTTCTTGTTCTACCACCACACAGAATCTTAGCCTTCAGGCAGCAGCCCAGCCCTGGTCCGCAGACACTCCTGTGTAGCACTCCCACTCCCTCTGGGGGCATCGAAAGAATGAAAGAGGGAAATTTGGATGGATTACACTGATAAAGAGCTGCTTTCGGCCGGGTGTGGTGGCTCACGCCTGTAATCCCAGCACTTTGGGAGGCCGAGGCGGGCAGATCACAAGGTCAAGAGACCGAGACCAGTCTGGCCAACCATGGCCCGCATGGTGAAACCCCTTCTTTACTAAATATACAAAAATTAGCTGGGCGTGGTGGCGCGTGCCTGGAGGCTGAGGCAGGAGAATCGCTTGAACCCGGTAGGCGGAGGTTGCAGCGAGCCGAGATGGCGCCACTGCACTCCAGCCTGGCGACAGAGGGAGACTCTGTCTCAAACAAAACAACAAAAACAACAACAAAAACAAAAAGCTACTTTCTGGAGCGGGTGGGCTTCATTTGCTTGTATGTTAATTTTCAGAATCTATGGTAGACATGAGCAGGTATGTAATGTTGTAGTACTTATAATTGAACTGAGGTCAAAAGTTGGTAGGACTATACCATGAAGAGATCAAAAAGGACAATCTTTAAAGCGAAAGGGCCTTGGCTGGGCGCGGTGGCTCACGCCTGTAATCCCAGCACTTTGGGAGGCCGAGGTGGGTGGATCACAAGGTCAGGAGGTCGAGACCAGCCTGGCCAACATGGTGAAACCCCACCTCTACTAAAAAAATACAAAAATTAGACGGGTATAATGGCACATACCTGTAATCTCAGCTACTTGGGAACCTGAGGCAGGAGAATTGCTTGAACCTGGGAGGCGGAGGTTGCAGTGAGCTGAGATCGTGCCACTGCACTCCAGCCTAGGCGACAGAGTGAGACTCCATCCCCCACAAAAAAAATAAAAAATTCAAACAACCCAACAAAAACATGCAAAGGACACTAATCACAGAAAAAGAATAAATATATGAGGAGATACAGAGAAAAAAAAAAAAAAGCGAAAGGGCCTTAAAGAACCTGAGGCCCAGAAGTCAGGAATTCAGAAGCCTTTGGTGGCCAAGCTATGTCCAGGGGCATTCGTCTTGTGAGTGGTGGGGTGTGGCCTATTGATAAACACAGGCTTCAGATCCTCTGGTCATACTGGACTGTGGCCCAGTGGTGCCAGAAGATTCCACTTTTCAAGGAAAACCAAAAAGGTAGATTCTTTTTCTCTTTATTTTTAAATGTTAATTCACATTTTGTTAATGGACTTAAGCATTTCAGTCTCTTCAGAATATCAGGTCCTCAGTTTTCAACACCTGATCTTAGTCTAACCACTCATTTGAAGGGAAACACACACACACACACACACACACACACACACACACACCAGCTGTGAATTTAGAAGGAATACATTAGGCAGGGCACAGTGGCTCATGCCTGTAATCCCAACACTTTGGGAGGCTGAGGTGGGAGGATCACCTGAGGTCAGGAGTTTGAGACCAGTCTGGCCAACCATGGCCCACATAGTGAAACCCTTTCTCTACAAAAATACAAAAATTAGCCGGGCATGGTGGCGCATGCCTGTAGTCACAGGTGCTCAGGAAGCTGAGGCAGGAGAATCGCTTGAACCTGGGAGGCGGAAGTTGCAGTGAGTTGAGATCGCGCCACTGCACTCCAGCCTGGGTAACAGAATGAGACTGTCTCAAAAAAAAGAAAAAAGAAAGAATACATTAGCTCAACTCTGGGTTTTAAGGAAACAACTTGTGTGTTTGCCATTCTCCTTGGCTAAATGGAAGAGAAATTTTCAGACTGTTGCTCAGTCTCTATTATAATTTAGTAGGTATTCCCTTTTCAGGTTACCTTATGCCACCTTTCTTCACACCCAGTCCAAAGCAGCGCTGCCCTTTTGCCTGGATCTAGTTTAGTCATTTTTATTCTTTGCCAGTACCCCTGGTAACTTCAGCATTCACAAATGTGGCACCCTGACACCACAGTCTTTCTACATCCTTAACTTCACCAAGTTTTTTACCACTCAAGTGGTAAAAAGTGCAAGCCTGCACCAGACCTTGGAGACCTTAATCTCTGGGAAATGACCACCTCCAGGGACTCAAATTTGGTGCTTCTCATTGTTAGAAACTATCTCCTTTTTTTTTGCTTCACTCTAATCATCACCCTTGGCCTGAAACTTCTCTGGACAGCTCTTCTTTTAAATGGATTTATTTTCCACACATATTGTGAGTGTCTACCATATACCAAGCATTGTATTCATCGGGCACATGTATGAAGGACTAGGGGGTCTCGGGGGAGACAGGAAGGAAGGGCCCTCAGCCCAGGGGTCAATCAAATCCTCTGACTCACTCTCCACCTTCCCAAGGCATGGGGAGTCATGCCAGCAGTCAGTCAGGTAGCAGTATGCCGTAGGCAACACAAGCATAACAGATGGGAAAAGGACTTCATGATTTGCCTCCTAAGTCAGCTTCTTTCTGCAAACTCACCCCTCTGTTACTGGCATAACCATTCTTCCAGGGACACCTCTCCAAGCTAAGAGCCGTCTTTACTTCTTGTCTCTCTCCCTCAACTCCCTCACCTAGTCACCATGTTAATTCACCACTCAGTGTTTCTGGCATCTCTCTCTTCTTCCCATGCCACCCACGAGACTACCTTAACACCTCCTAAGCAGTCCACCTGCCTCCCCAATCCCTCCACAGCAATCTGACTCACTTCTCCAGATCTTCCTGACTTCATCTCTGCTCCCAAACAGCATACCCTTCTCCTCTGCCATTGTCTGTCAAATCATTTCTAAACTCAGTCTAGGGCCAGGCTCCGTGGCTCACGCCTGTAATCTCAGCACTTTAGGAGGCTGAGGCGGGTGGATCACCTGAGGTCAAGAGTTCAAGACCAGGCCAGGCGCAGTGGCTCATGCCTGTAATCCCAGCGCTTTGGGAGGCCGAGGCAGGTGGATCACGAGGTCAGGAGATCGAGACCATCCTGGCTAACATGGTGAAACCCCGTCTCTACTAAAAATACAAAAAAATTAGCCAGGCATGGTGGCGGGTGCCTGTAGTCCCAGCTACTCGGGAGGCTGAGGCAGGAGAATGGCCTGAACCCAGGAGGCAGAGCTTGCAGTGAGCCGAGATCGCGCCACTGCACTCCAGCCTGGGCAACTGAGCAAGACTCCATCAAAAAAAAAAGGAGTTCAAGACCAGCCTGACCAACATGGTGAAACCCCGTCTCTACTAAAAAAAATACAAAAAGTTAGCCAGGCACGGTGGCACACGCCTGTAATCCCAGCTACTTGGAAGGCTGAGGCAGGAGAATCGCTTGAACCTGGAAGAGGGAGGTTACAGTGAGCCGAGATCGCACCACTGCACTCCAGCCTGGGCAACAAGAGCGAAACTCCACCTCAAAAAATATACGTATTAAAATAAATAAACTTGTCTAGTGGTTAAGATCATATGTGATGCAGACACAGTGCAAGATACTTTTTCTTATTTTTGGTTCCCCTGCACATTGCTCATGCTTCAGCTAACATGTTCTGCTCACCTTTTTCCAAGTATATCTTAACCTTTCCAGTTTTTACATCTTTGCCATTTGACTTGCTCAGATGGCCCTGCCTCTGTCTCTGCCTGTCAACATCGCTTCCTCTTTGAATACTCATCCCACATGGTCACCTTCTCTATGAAGCTTTCCCAGCGTGGTACTGTGGAAGGATCTTCAGAACCTGAAAATTCAGGTCCCAGGGCTGATCCTATCAGATCAAGCCCAGGTAAGTCAATTATCTGCCCTCAATCCTCTTTTCACCTACAAGTAAGGATCCGGAATCACTGGGGTTTTGTGAGAATCAAATTCTAAAATGCATGTGGAAGTGCTTTGAAATTGCTCTATTAATATTAGTTGTTACTATCTTCCTAGCCAGGAGTAATATGTTTCCCTCTGAACCTCAGAAGAACTTTACTTATGGTTTTGTATTGCTGCAATTTGTGTAGTCTTATCTCTCTCTTACCTATTGCTATGGTGTAAACATCTATGTCCCTCCAAAATTCATATGTTGGAAGCCGATACCCAATGTGCTAGTATTAACACGTGGAGTCTTTTGGGAAGTAATGAAGTTTTCATAGCTCTGCCCTCATGAATGGATTAGTGCTCTTATAAAAGAGGCTGCAGCCAGTGTGTACCTGTGGTCCCAGCTACTTGGGAGACTGAAGTAGGAGGATCATTTGAGGCCAGGAGTTCAAGGCTATAGTGGGCTATGATCACACTTGTGACCAGCCACTGCACTCCAGTCTGGGCAACATAGCAGGACCCCATCTCCAAAAAAAAAAAAAAATGTTGAAGGGAGCGCCGTAGTGCCTGTTGCCCTTCTGTCTCTTCCACCATGTGAGGACACAGTGTTCATCCCTCCTGCTATGTGAGGACACAGCAACAAGCAGAGAGCAGCCTTCACCAAACACAGAATCTGCTGGGACCTTGGTCTTGGACTCCAGAACTGTGAGAAATAAGTTTCTCTTGGCCGGGCGGGGTGGCTCACACCTGTAATCCCAGCACTTTGGGAAGCTGAGGTGGGCGGATCACAAGGTCAGGAGATCGAGACCATCCTGGCTAACATGGTGAAACCCCATCTCTACTAAAAATACAAAAAATTAGCCGGGTGCGGTGGCGGGCGCCTATAGTCCCAGCTACTCGGGAGGCTGAGGCAGGAGAATGGCGTGAACCCGGGAGGCGGAGCTTGCAGTGAGCCGAGATCGCACCGCTGCACTCCAGCCTGGGTGAGAGAGAGAGAGACTCATCTCAAAAAAAAAAAAAGAAAAGAAATAAGTTTCTGTTGTTTATAAATTATCAGGTCTCAGGTGTTTTGTTCTATCAGCATGTTCTATCATGCATGTTTGCTGAATGAACAAATGAATTAATGAGTGAATGAATAAACTCCTTTCTTCCCTCATGATCACCTTTTGGCTAATTCACCACACTTTAAGCACACCTGAAGCAAAGAGCAAATACTGAAAATTGAAGAAAATGACATCCAAATGCATCAACCCAGCTACCTAGCAGTGCTCTTAACTCAGTGGTAAAGAAATGTAAAATAATAAGTGTTTTCATTTACTGAATTCCTGCCAGGAATTTATATACATCATCTCTAATCCCTGTGAAAGCCCTGCATGGTTGAAATTATCATCTCCATCTCTCTCTGGGGCAGGCGGAGCTTGGAGCTCTGGTTCCAAGGCATGGTGAGGGTCTGTGGTGTTGGCAGGAACAACGGAAGCAAAAAGACACAGAAAGACAAGTGGTTTCTCTTGTGGCCAATGTCTAGAATAGCAGTAATGAAGACCTCCACTCTCCCCAAAGAACAAATACAGTCCTTAGACTCTAGGAAAGTAAGGTCTCCTCTCCAAGGGGTGTCCCCTGTGCGGGGAGCATCAGTCATGGAAATGGGTGTGCCTAGCAGGGCAACCATCTCGTGATCCATGATAGTCAGTAGCAGCAGACAGCATTGTAGCAGTAAGGTGAAAAGTCAGAGAGGAAGAACCAGATAAATCCCCAGAAATAATTGGGGACACCTCAAGCAAGGCTAGTGTCTGGCCAGTAAGCACTGATACATAATTATGTGGATAACACAAATAAGATAACCTCAATGCATAATAATGGGCTAATGGGCCTGGGACACACACATTGTCCCCCAATATCATTTTCAAATAATTAGACTACAATAAAATAAACAATGTTAAAATTGTAGTGGGCATAATTTAGAATATACTTACCGTCTCAAGGTCATGATTCTGCATGATTTTACACATATGTGAAATCTACATGATTTTACACATATGTGAAATCTACATGATTTTACACATATGTGAAATCTACATGATTTTACACATATGTGAAATCTACATGATTTTACACATATGTGAAATCTACATGATTTTACACATATGTGAAATCTACATGATTTTACACATATGTGAAATCTACATGATTTTACACATATGTGAAATCTACATGATTTTACACATATGTGAAATCTACATGATTTTACACATATGTGAAATCTACATGATTTTACACATATGTGAAATCTACATGATTTTACACATATGTGAAATCTACATGATTTTACACATATGTGAAATCTACATGATTTTACACATATGTGAAATCTACATGATTTTACACATATGTGAAATCTACATGATTTTACACATATGTGAAATCTACATGATTTTACACATATGTGAAATCTACATGATTTTACACATATGTGAAATCTACATGATTTTACACATATGTGAAATCTACATGATTTTACACATATGTAAAAATATAATTTTATACTACTAGATATTATAGGACACATATATAAATATAATTTTAAAATACTAGATATTATAGTACATATATGTAAAAATATAATTTTACAATACTAGATATAGAACCAAATGGTACCTTAGAGATGAACACAGTCCTGGAAGTTTAGTAACTTGCTGGTTCTTTAAATAACAAGCAGTGTGTCCTTGAACAGGTTATTTCATATAAGTAGCAAGTTGCTCACTTGTGAAATGAGCACGTTGGACTGGGTGATCTCAAAGCCTCCTCTCACAGGCATAATGCTTTGAACCTGTGAGCCCACCACTCCAGTCCAGCAGCATCTCTTCTCCTGTCTCTCCCTATTTTATAGATGAGAAATACAAAGACAGTAAATGATCATAATTGTCAAACGGACCAAAAGTTGAGTGTTCTGATTTTTTTCCACTCATGTCCAGTCCTTCATGGGCCTTCTGATTTTCCAGAAGCTGCCACTGTGCTCAACCCACCAGGTCTTCCCTGTCTCAAATGCATTAGGCCACCAAATCACCCTCAAACCAAAGTTTTCGCTCTCAAAATAGTTGAGATAGGCTGGGTGCAGTGGCTCGTGCCTGTAATCCCAGAGACTTAGGAGGCTAAGGCAAGAGGATCGCTTGAGCCCAGGAGTTTGAGGCTGCAGTGAACTGTGAATGCACCACTGCACTCCAGCCTGGGCGACAGAATGAGATCCCATAGCTGAAAAAAAAATTAAATTAAAAGTTATTAAGATAAATCATTATCTCAGATAAGAAATAATTCATTCACGTTAAGGTATGAATGACCTTATTAAACCATGTGAACTCCAGCAGATGGAATGTCTGATATATCTAACCTATTATTAACATCCACCCTCCCCTCCCCACACAAGAAAACAAAAAGCAACCCTTTGGCATCCAATTTCAGCTGATCCCTGCTGGAAGTTATTTTGATAATACTAGGCCTACTGGGAAGTGACCTCTTTGAACGAATACCAGATTTGTTATCTGTTTCTGCATCATCTTCTCCAGTAAACATGAGTACCTGGAGGAAAGCATTTATGTCTTACTCATTTTTGGGTTCCCTGTGTCTAATATGGTACATAGCACATGATGGGGCCTCAACAAATGCTAGGTGGATTAATAAATAAACTCAAGTAGAAAAAAAAATTAATCTTACCCATTGGAGGGGAATCCATAAAATGTTTGGTATAATAAAAATGAGGAGCAGCCGGGCGCGGTGGCTCATGCCTGCAATCCCAGCCCTGTGGGAGGCTGAGGCGGGTAGTTCACGAGGTCAAGAGATCAAGACCATCCTGGCCAACATGGTGAAACCCCGTCTCTACTAAAAATACAAAAATTAGTTGTGGTGGCGCATGCTACTCAGGAGGCTGAGGCAGGAGAATCGCTTGAACCCAGGAGGCGGAGGTTGCAGTGAGCCAAGATCGTGCAACTGCACTCCAGCCTGGCGACGGAGTGATACTCTGTCAAAAAAAAAAAAAAAAAAAGAAAAAGAAAGGAGGAGCACATTTCTTTTTTGCATAAAAAAGTCATAGTCTGGTGAAGATGGGGATTATGGTTATAAAATAATAATAGGCTGTGGTGGCTCACGCCTGTAATTCCAGCACTTTGGGAGGCTGAGGCAGGCGGATCACTTGAGGCCAGCAGTTCGAAAAAATTAGCCGGGCATGGTGGTGGGTGCCTGTAATCCCCGCTACTCGGGAGGCTGAGGCTAGAGAATCTCTTGAACCCAGGAGGCGGACGTTACGGTGAGCTGGGATCATGCCATTGCACTCCAGCCTAGGTGACAGAGGGAGACTCCGTCTCAAAATAAATAAATAAGTAAATAAAGACATAAATAAAAATAAAAAATAATCAGGGGGTGGCAGGGAGCGGGGGAGAGCATTAGGGAAAAGAGCTAATGGATGCAGGGCTTAATACCTAGGTGATGGGTTGATAGGAGCAGCAAACCACTGTGGCACATGTTTACCTATGTAACAAACCTGTACATCCTCCACGTGAACCCTGGAACTGAAAAAAATAAAATAAACTAATGATTTTTAAAAATCACCAACATGTAGAGACGTAAATAGGAAAAAAAAAAGATCAATGACAACTACTGAGTGTGCACCATGTGCCAGGAACCACGTTAAGCCTTTTCTGGGATTACTTCCTTTAATTCTCACAACAGTATTATCAGGTAGAAACTATTTTTACTCCTATTTTATAGAGGAAGAAACTGAGGCCAAAAAATGCTAAGTAACTCTTGCACAGTCAGGAGGAGAGAGGGCCCATGCAACTTGATTGCAGGGCCCATGTCTGTAATTTGGTTTTCTGCAGGCAAGCACGCAGAGAGATGGGGGAGAGCCATGTGTCCTGTCTGGGTCACAATACCTAGAGATACCTCCTTGATCCAGCACAAACAAAAGGGTTTCCACAGGACAATGATGTTATATTTAGTTGCAAAACAAACAAACAAAAAAAGGTCTAGGTAAACTGGTTACCAAAAGAGGAAGAATTAAACAAGTGTGAAAAGCTAGTCTCTACTAAAAAGAGATTTTTATCGTCAAGTCAGCAGGACTAGGAGAGGACTCAGACAAACCACTAAACCCACAAGTCGGACAAAAAAACGGCTTGTCATCTAGAGTTGTATTAAGTAGATAACTTTTTATCCTTTGCATATTGCCATTTGGAGGAGACATACTCTGCTTACTAATTATGGAGCGTCAAAGACTCCAGTCTGTAAATATTCAGCTCTAAAGTCATTCCTGGAAAACAAGGTAACGGGAGGCAGGAGACACCTGAAAGTAGCCATCCAAAAGACTGGTTCATTAGTTTGATTGTAAACATTCTCCTCTGTCCCTACTAGTTGAGGAATTTATGATTCCCTAGGTTGGAAAATACCTAGAGAACTGAAATGTGCAGTAACAATGCTTTTTTTTTTTTTTTTTTTTTGAGGCGGAGTTTCCTTTTTTTTGCCCAGGCTGGAGTGCAATGGTGTGATCTCAGCTCACTGCAACCTCCGCCTCCCAGGTTCAAGTGATTCTCTTGCCTCAGCCTCCCAAGTAGCTGGAATTACAGGCATGTGCTACCACGCCCAGCTAATTTTTTATTTTTAGTAGAGACAAAGTTTCACCAGGCTGGTCTCAAACTCTTGACCTCAGGTGATCTGCCTGCCTTGGCCTCCCAAAGTGCTGGAATTCCAGGCGTGAGCTACCGCACCCAGCATTTTTTTTTTTTTTTTTTTTTTTTTGAGACAAGGGCTCATTCTGTTGCCCAGGTGGGAGTGCAGTGGCGCAATCTCAGCTCACTGCAACCTCCGCCTCCCAGGTTCAAGCAATTCTCATGCCTCAGCCTCCCGAGTAGCTGGGATTACAGGTGTGTGCCATCATGCCTGGCTAATTTTTGTATTTTTAGTAGAGATGGGGTTTCGCCGTGTTGGCCAGGCTGGTCTCAAACTCCTAGCTTCAGGTGATCTTCCCGCCTCGGTCTCCCAAAATGAACAATACAGTTCTGGGCACACTGTTTCCCCCCTATTTCAAATTTCTATGTCCCTTATAATCAACATTGCCAATACATTAATAATCCTTAGTGAATGGCCAATAGAAATTTTCTAAAAGAAATTTTTCTTACCTAATTTGTATGAGTCTTTTAACTTTTAGGTCTATTTCCCTTTAAATCCTGCAGTTTAAATAACTTTGCTTTGGCCAGGTGCGGTGGCTCAGGCCTGTAATCCCAGCACGTTAAGAGGCCAAGGCGGGTGGATCATGAGGTCAGGAGTTCAAGACCAGCCTGGCGAAGATGGTGAAACCTCATCTATACTAAAAATACAAAAATTAGCTGGGCATGGTGGCAGGTGCCTGTAATCCCAGCTACTTCGGAGGCTGAGGCAGAGAATTGCTTAAACCCGGGAGGCGGAGGTTTCAGTGCACCAAGATAGTGCCACTGCACTTCAGCCTGGGCGACAGAGCGAGACTCCGTCTCAAAAAACAGAAAAGAAAAGAAAAGTAACTTTGCTTTGGATAAAATGTGTTTTTTCCTCCAACTACACTTTCACATTTTCTCTCTTTGATACGCAGATGTTCTATACATTAGATCATAGTAGCTTAAGCATTTATAGACAACGCAGTGTGATGTCCTATAGCTATGCTCTCCAGTACAGCTGCCACTAGCTACATGTGGCTATTTAACTTTAAATTCAAATTAATGAAAATTAAATGTAACTAAAAATTAAGTTTCTAGGGCCAGCACAGTGGCTTATGCCTATAATCCCAGCATTTTGGGAGGCCTAAGCAGGGGATCTCTTGAGACCGGGAGTTTGAGACCAGTCTGGGTAATATTATGAGACCCCCGTCTCTACAAAAATTCTTTTAAAAATTTCTTTTAAATTTTTAAATTTAAGCCACTCCTAGCTACTCAGAAGGCTGAGGTGGGAGGATTGCTCGAGCCCAGGAGTTCAAGGCTGCAGTGAGCTATGATTGTGCCACTGCACTGCACCCTGGGCAACAGAGAGCAAGACCTGTCTCAAAAAAAAAAAAAAATTGAGTTTTTCTTCACACTAGTTTCATTTTATGTGCGCAATAGTCACCATATTGTGGGGACTGTATTGGTAACAGAGATATAGAGCCTTATCACAGAAAATTCTGTGGCTACCCCAGAAAGAACACAACACACATTTAGCAACAGACAGACCTTCATCTTTTCAATTTCCACCTTAATCTTTTACTAGACTTGTGACCATGGGAAGTTTCTTAAACTTTCAAAGTTTCAGATATTTAAACTATAAAATAGAAATACAGCTGGGTGCAGTGGCTCATGCCTGTAATCTCAGCACTTTGGGAGGCCAAGGCAGGTGGATCACCTGAGGTCAGGAGTTCGAGACCAGCCTGGCCAATATGGTGAAACCTCATCTCTACTAAAAATACAAAAAATTAGCCGGGCGTGGTGGCAGGTGCCTGTGATCCCAGCTACTCAGGAGGCTGAGGCAGGAGAATTGCTTGAACACGGGAGGCAGCGGTTGCAGTAAGCCAAAATCACATCACTGCACTCCAGCCTGGGTGACAGAATGAGACTCTGTCTCAAAAAAAAAAAAAAAAAAAAAAAAAAAAAAAGAAAAGGAAAAAAAAGAAAAAGAAAAAAGAAAGAAACACAAATATACCTACACCTGTGTGGTGGTAGTCAATAATGCCCAACACACTTTATTGCTTAATAAAAACTATTATTATTAGTGCTTAGGGATCAAACATTCCCTTTTTGATCCAAAGTAAAAAAGCTTTTGAGGCCAGGTGAGGTGGCTCATGACCGTAATCCCAGCACTTTGGGAGGCCGAGGCAGGTGGATCACCTGAGGTCGGGAGTTCGAGGCCAGCCTGGCCAACATGGTGAAACCCTGTCTCTACTTAAAATACAAAAATTAGCTGTGCGTGGTGGTGCACCCCTGTAGTCTCTGCTACTTGGGAGGCTGAGGCATGAGAATTGCTTGAACCTGGGAGGCGGAGGTTGCAGGGAGTGGAGCTCATGCCATTGCACTCCAGCCTGGGCAACAGAGCGAGACTCCGTCTCTCCAAAAAAAAAAAAGAAGCTTTTAAGATTCAAATTAGATATCAATATTTTCTGCATACCTTGAGTACTCAATAAACCTTGCAGACTACCAAAAATTTAGATTAAAAATGTCATAGAATACTTACACGTTTTTGTTCCTTCTCTAGGAGAAAAACAACTTGAATTGCCGTGGAGAAACCTTAGACTCTGGTAGCTGTTTAAACTCATAAATTGTCCCAGAAGATTTCTAATTCCCAAACCATCAAACCATCCCTCACATTTAATTCAAGAACATGTTCGGCAAATGTTTGTGTTTGTACACGAAGTCTCTCAGCGACCTAAGTTTGACTTGACGAGCAATGAGGCAAAATTCCCATCTTCCTACCCCACTTTAACTTGGAGATAAAACCTACTCAAGTTATACATACCAGTACTTTCAAAAGCCCTTCAACTTATCTAAGCATCTCTCTAGCCCCACACTCTTCCCCTTTTCATCTCAATATGGAACTTTGTGTAAAAGCATCCAAAGCTGAAAGACAGAGCTGTGGATTATGTGCCTGCAGAGCTTAATCCCTGCCAATCTCACAGAGGGGCAAGTTACAGTTAGGAATGTGTGCAACCAGAGCCAGGATAAGTTCAGACACATCAAACGATTGTTTTATCAACCACAATTACACAATACAACTAAAACAAAAATAACCTTGAGAAGCAATGAGTAACCTACAACTCATCATGATATGAAATTCAAATAATTGCTAATGCCACACTTGGACAGTCAAGTTTTTCAAGCTTCCCCCTGCTCCCCCTGCCCCCCAAAATAGACAAGATTATGCAATGAGAAGATAAAGGAGATAGAAGACAATGCTCCAGGGCCAGGCGTGGTGGCTCACACCTGTAATCCCAGCACTTAGGGAGGCAGAGGCAGTTGGATCACGAGGTCAGGAGTTCAAGACCAGCCTTGCCAAGATGGTGAAAGCCTGTCTCTACTAAAAATAAAAAAAAAAATTAGCCGGGCATGGTGGTGGGCGCCTGTAATCCCAGCTAATCGGGAGGCTGAGACAGAGAATTGCTTGAACCTGGGAGGTAGAGGTTGCAGTGAGCTGAGATCGCACCACTGCACTCCAGCATGGGCGGCAGAGTAAGACTCCATCTCAAAAAAAAAAAAAAAGAAAAAAAAAAAGAAATCAATGCTTCATCCTTACTATTCAAAGCTAGATTGCAAAATATACTAATCTAAGAAATCTTTAGTTTTTCTCCTCCCTATAGCTTTAGTTGAGCTTTATGTAGGGTTTCTTTCTTTTATACAAAGAAGCACAAATATCTCTCTTGGAAGACTACAGCTCAGTAACTGATGGGAACATGCAAGGGCAGGTGAAAACACACAGGACAACAATATAAGAATGTTTTCTGATGCACAATATGAGCAAATACGGTTCTAGTCACTCTCTTTCTGCTAAGCAAAAAATCTGAACCAAGCCAACCCCTGCAATCTAAAATGGTCATTTTTGAAAAATGTCTTTATTAGTAATCATTTGTTTTCTGTAGAAATGGGAATAATAATAGCTAGCATTCATTGAGCATTTAATATGTTTAAAGCACTATTTTAAGTAATTCGCATGTATTAACAACAGCCCTATGTGGTAGGTAGAGAATATCATCTTTCGTTTTACAGATGAATACACCGAGGCATAGAGAGGTTAAACAATTTGCCCAGGGTCACCCAGCTAATAAGTATTAGAGCCAGAATCTGAGCTTGGGCAATCCGGCTCCATTTTACACTCTTGTCTCTGTTGGCAGTTGAAACAAAGATGCACTTACATGGACATTGATTCCTTGCTACACACAAACCTGCAACCATGTGTCAAGACTAACATCTTATAGTTTATGGTTACTTGTAGAAACCAAATTAAATGAGGAACCCAAACATTTGATTGGAACCTATTACTGTCATCAAAACCCACTTCTCCTTGGTTTTCATAATTCCCAGTGGGAAGTGTATCTCAGCAATTTTGTCTGTCAGGAATTTTGAAAAGTCAAGAGGTGAGTCCTAGTGACATTACTTCAGCTCCAAATCATAGCACACCTGAAGTTGGAGCCATCCATGAATTTTTCTTCTTTTTAGTTATGTGGCTAAATAAATTCCCCTTTTAAAATGGCCGTTTGAGTTTCAACTGAAAGACTCATAACAGATACACCCCCTTCTCCAGCCACTGCCATCCCCACCCCCACAGTGAGTGTCTCACAGGTGGGACCATGACCTCAGCCGGTCTGTTTATTCAGAGTGAATCTCAGGGCTTTTGTAGACATGGCCAGAAAAGAAGCTCTCTTTCCACTGGACTTGAACCTGGAAAGATGTGAGCCTGGAAATACGGCATCATCTAAGGCTGCTGGAGTCTGCTGCACAGAGCTGGGGTAATAGCCCATCGAGGGTGAAGGTGGAGTTAAGAGAAGCAGGGACATTGAACCCTGCGGGCATCATTTGAGTCCTGAACTTTTTAGTGTCGGAAGCCACTCAACCTCCAGCTATCTATTCCTGCCTTACAAAGACCCTAAATGTAGTGGCTTAAAACAACAAAAATTTATGATGTCTCTCAGCTTGGCAATCTGGGTGATTGTCTGGATTTACTAGTCAGCTTTACCACAGTAACAAATGACTTCCTAAATCCCAGGGGCTTGTAACAACCCATGTTCCTCACTCTGCCGTTACACGTCTGCCATCACATCAGTGAAGGCTCTGATTCTGCTCCATGTGTTTTCACATTCGGGGACCAAGGCTGCAGGAGGAGCCCCCATTCAAGCAAGACCTGTCATCCCCGTGGCAGAAAGAAAAGAGCAAAATACCCGATGGCCCTTTAAAGCCTCAGTTCAAATACGGTGTATGTTATGTCCTTTGATACCCCATTGACCAAAGCAAATCCCTGACTTTAAGGACTCCCTGTAGCTGTCTGGGTAAATTAGGTTAGCACCCGAGGCCCTCTGTGAGAGTTTAAGATAAGGAGATATGCACATACAGAGAAAAAGAGGGACCGAGGCAAAGAAGGAGAATTTATGTGTATTTCTACATGCATGGTGTGTGTATGACTTTTTTTTTTTTTTTTTTTTTTGAGATGGAGTTTCGCTCTTGTTGCCCAGGCTGGAGTGCAATGGCGTGATCTCGGCTCACTGCAACCTCCGCCTCTCGGGTTCAAGTGATTCTCCTGCCTCAGCCTTCCAAGTAGCTGGGCTTACAGGTGCCCATGACCACGCACAGCTAATTTTCTGTATTTTTAGTAGAGACGGGGTTTTACTATGTTGGCCAGGCTGGTCTCAAACTCCTGACCTCAGGTCCACCTGCCTAGGCCTCCCAAAGTGCTGGGATTACAGGCATGAGCCACCGCACCCGGCTGGTGTATAACGTTCTTAAGGCAACTTCATTTCTGTGTGGAAGGTTGAAGGTCAGTCCCAACCTGAGATATAGGACCAGTTCTTTTCTAGTCAGGGAGAATTCAGGAAGCCACATTCCAAAACAGTAAGTCAGACTTCTGTTGAGCCTGCTCTGATTTCAGACCTTCGTTCTGCTAACAGGGATCCAGCCTTTGGCCCCATCTGTAGAGTCACAGCAGCTCTGCTGCTGCTCATCCGCTGGGGCTACTGCCAATTGCTGCTCAGTCCCTTGCTGTCTTCATAGAGCCTTGGTCACAAGCTTCTTCTCGAGGACAACTACAGGGTCTGCCCCAGGTACATCCCCACCCATGAGCATCTAGTTTCCACCTCCTTTCTGCCTACCACTCAGGAGCTAAGATAATACTGATAATATAGTAATAATAGCATCTGTCATTTATTGCATATAGTAATAATAGCATCTACCATTTATTGCATATAGTCTCAAATTCTTACGTATCCCAGAAGTGCAGCTATTTCCAGCTGGGCCTCTGTTTTCATTAAACATCATTCTTAATATAGATCTCAACCCTTCTTCAAGTCCCCCAGAACAATCCATGAACACCAAAAGTATTCACGAGCCATGTGTAATTGACTGAGGCTTCCCCAAAACAGTGGAGTAGAGATTTATAGTGCACACCCAACAGAAGCAGCTTTTCTCTAATTTCCTTTTCTGCTGTGCTACCATCAAGGCTCCTCCTTCTCCCCACATCTTGAAGCTTAGCCTTCTCAGTCGTATGCTGAATGCATACTGAAGTAACAGATAATGGAATATGTAACTACATAAAGCTTAAATAATACGGTTTATTATCTCTGGGGGTATCATTTTCAGGCTTTGTTAATTCAGGGACCCAACAACATCATCAAGCACTCAACCCATGTGTTTTCTACTTCCCTCAGTGCCATCCCCAGCCTGTTGGTTTTCATCCTCAGAGTTTCCCTCATGGTCACAAGAAGGCTGCCACAGCTCCAGGAATTATGTCCACACATAACTATATCTAAAGATAGGAAGAGGACCATTATTCCTCCTCCCCACATCATAAAGGAAAAACTTTCACAGAAACATCTCAGAAGACTTACCTTTAAACTCCTCCACTGGGGTTGGGTTACATGCTCATGCCCTAATAATAAAAGTTATTCAGCTGAGACAGGAGAATCGTTTGAACCCAGGAGGTGGAGGTTGCAGTGAGCTGAGATTGCGCCACTGCATCCAGCCTGGGCGGCAGTGCATGACTCCTTCTGAAAAAAAAAAAAGTTATTCAGGTTGAGTATCCCAAAATGCTTGGGACCAGAAGTGTTTCAGAGTTCAGATTTTTTTCCCTCCCGATTTTGAAATATTTGCATTATACTTACCAGTTGAGCATCCCTAATCCAAAAACCCAAAACCTGAATGTTCTGATGAGCATTTCCTTTGAGCACCATGTTGACACTCAAAAAATGTTGGATTTTGAGGCATTTCGGATTTCAGATTTTGAGATTAGGGATGTTCAACCTTTATTGACATTTTTAGCCTCTGGAGTTGGAAAGTGGATTCTGACAGCAAGGATGAAAGATGAGGAGAGAATGGCTGTTGGGAAGAAAACCACCAGACTCACCCACCCTGAGTAGCTTGGTGTCCTACTCACCTGTGTGCTCTGCAAAGTACAATGCCCAACTATGACTAGGCCATGCTCTTGAAGCCTGGGTAAAAGCCATCTAACATTACTCAGGAAGGCCTTTAGAGTCCGACCCCTGCCCCAACCCTAGCAAGGTTATTAAAGCCAGGGATATCAAAACACCTTCCTTAGAGGAGTTTTACTCATCTTTATACCTTTACTGCTTCTCCACATGCACAGCAATTCTGCAGTCTGAGAATTATCTCATTTTTTCAGATGTGGAAGCTGAGTAGCAGAGAATTTAAGTGACTCACTCAGAGTCAGATAACTACTAAATGGTAGATCAATATTTGAACCCAGGGCTCTCTGGTTCCAATGTCCTTGCCGTCAATGAAAGCAGAACAAAGACCCAAAAGAAAAAGCAAAGAAGACAGACTAGGCTTAAATTTTAGCAGAAGAGTAAATATCTTCTTGGTCCTTTAGTAACTTAAAACCATTACAAGTTTCTACAGAGAAATGTAATTTCTGTCCTTGGTTATCTGGAAAAGATAAAACAGAGCCGTGCTTTCAGTACTTGGCCGAGGACATGGGGGCATTTTAAAGTATTGGAATGATTGAACACAAGCCATGCTGCTGAGTCCTGGACACCCAACCCTTTAAATGAGGCCTGGGGAGACATTTACTGAGGATCTGGCGCCTGCCCCAAGAAAGGGGGTCCCAGGCCAAAAAGCTGAGTAAACAGATATTTTTGCCACAGTGTGGTAAGTGCTATCATGGAACTATGAACAGGTCTGTGAGAGTGTGGGTGGGGGAGAGGGGCGGGGAGGGTGGATGGTAGAAAAACCCCTGACTGAGGTCATCCCTGTGTTCCAGGACAGTGCAGTCACTCATTGCAAAACAGGGACCCTGAGTCATGAGGAAAGAGCTAAAGTAAATTCAGTAGACACCATTAAACAAGGCAGGGGATGGGAGATGTCTTGGAATGATTTCCTTCCAATATGGTTTACAGGAAAACATTTCAGCAATTCTGAATGTAAATTTCAGGGGTTTGTTTGTTTGTTTTTAAGCTTACTTTATGGAGCATTTCACATGGCTTTATGAGGATTAGTTCTTACTTCGTGTAATATAGTAAGTAATTTGCATACACTATCTCATTTAAAGCTTAAAATAATCCTGTGAAGCTGATAGTTCTATTTTCCCACTCAAAAAAATTTTTTTTTATTTTCGGTGGGGAGTGGTAACTCATGCCTATAATTCCAGCACTATGGGAGGCCGTCAAGGAAAGATCGCTTGAGTCCAGGAGTTTGAACCAACTTGGGCACCATAGTGAGACCCCATTCCTATAAAAAATAATAAATAAAAAATTAAATTTTTTTCAAAAATTTTAGTTGCTTCCCCCAACACAGTACACACTATTTTAGGTACAGCAATTGATCAGAGAGGCAAGATAGCTTGTCCAGGGTCTGTCAGTTCTTCATTGGCAGAGTTGGAATCAGACCCTCCCTGTCATGAGGCCAAGGTGCCTTCTGAAAAATTCACTCCCAGCAAACACATGATTTCCTGGGAGAGGTGGTTATAGCTTAGTACACTGGATCCAGATAGAGAATAGGTGTCCTGTGCTCACAGTGGAAAAGCAACAAAAATGGTAATGAAGGTTGAATGATCATCAGTAGAAAGAACCTTTTTTTAAAAAATGGATAATGGACAATGCTCTATCCTCATATATTTCTGTAACAAAGAATTAAGGAATTCAAAGTTTTAAGGAGAAAAGTTTGTCACCCTGTATTTTCTATAGCTTGGGCAAATTGACAGACGTGCTACAAAATGGAAGCAGTTAAACAACATCCAATCCAGACCATTGCCACTCAGAGTTCCTCATCCCCTGGTTGCTTGTTAGAAATGCAGATTCTTGGGCCCCTTCCAGGCCTACTGAATCAATTGAACAGGAACCCCAGTTGATTTGCATGCACATTAAATCTGAGGGGCTTGCTGCTCTACATAGATACCTTTCTCTGCCATTGTTTCGTCCACTGCAGATAATGTCTTTCGAGTCTATGAAAATCAAACACATGAGCAGGTCATGTTGTGAGCTGCAGAAGACAAATTTGACAACAAAGCAACATTTGCTATCTTTTTTAACTGAGTTTAATTTTAACTTAATCTAGTAACTTCTTTTGAATAGCTTTTTGGGAGGATTTGTGGTCCTACAAGAGGAGAGGGAAGATAATGGGGAAAAAGAAGTCAGCAGGAAGGAAAAGGAGGGTATTTTCCCCAATGGCGCAGACCAATCATATGACACTCTTAATGTGTTATCAAATTTCTACAGGGGTCCGATGTGAAGCCCATTACCTGACATGCCCGCTGGGTGGTCTGGACTTTGAACAATGGCTCCTCCCATCTGGAACCCTCTGCTATTTTGCAAACGTTTCAATGGCTCTGCTGAAAGCCAGGAAACAACAGCTGGTGAATAATCTCATTTTATATTAATAGAGCAGCACTGACCTATCCAGGTCCCTTAATACTTCACGAAACAGAACATCCTTTCTTTCCCAGGGCAAGGAAGGGAAGTCTCAGCCATACCACATTACAGCACGAGTAGGGGCCCTGAAGAAGAATGAACAGAAAGAGTTTTTTCTTGCAAACCCACCTCACTGGACTTTTTCAGATGAGGATTAAGTTAAGCTAAAGGAGATGGAAGAGAATATATGCATTAAATCCCTGGACTTTACCTATGCAAAGAAATAACCAGAAAGTAAGAAGATTCTTGCCCCAGCCTTGCCTCTGTCTTCTGCATGTGCAGCTCTTTCTGTGAAATCAAGGTAGAGATGTCCAAGTTAAGTGACAATCTGAAAGATAAATATGGACTATTTTTAATACCAGGGCTAGCTGGTGGTTTAATGTTAGTGGAGTCAAATAAAACAGAATGTGACAACACCACCAGTTAATGAGTGTTTGTGCCTGTGCCAGTAGCATTTTTAACGCTGTAGAGAATTGCAAAGGAATAAGGTATAATCTGTGATTTCAAGGAACTTCATTTTGCTGGAGGATTTCTTCAACACAAATGACTAGAAGCAAGGATGTAAAATATAAACTGAAAGATATATACCTTAGCCAATTATACCATCACTGACACATACAGAAAAGGAAGATTAAAATGTTTTGATTAAGCAACATTTCTAGAGATTCTGTCAAAACTTAAACAAACAAACAAAAAATCCTGGAAAATAGTAATGCTTTCTTTAACATTTATGAAAGTTCAATTGGGTATTCCTGCTCCAATTTTCTCAGTGTGGAATAGATGGAAAGTTGCTAGAAGGGAGTGGTTACATGCCACCAGAGTAAGCAAGCTGGACCAGGCATAGAGACTAGCTGATGAGAGGTAGGGAGAATGGCAGAAACTTCTTAAAACAGTAGTTCCTAACCTTTGCCTTTTGTTTGGGTCAAGGACTCTGTGATGGTTAATTTTATGTCTCACTTTGGCTAAGTGATAGTGCCCAGATGTATATGGTCAAACCTTATTCTGGACATTTCTGTGAGGGTGTTTTTGGGTGAGACTAACTTTTCAATTGGTGGACTCTGAGTATAGCAGATGGCCCTCCCTAATATGGGTGGGTCTCATTGAATCCACTGAGGTCCTGAAAAGAACGAAAGGCTGACTCCCCCTGAGCAAGAGGGGATTCTCTGGCCTGACGACCTTCAGACCTTAACTGAAGCCTTGGCTCCTCCTGGTCTCCAGCCTGCCAGCCCACCCTGCAGGTTTGAGACTTGCCAACCTCCACAGTCATGAGCCAATTCTTTAAAATAAATCTCTTTATAGACACATCCTATTAGTTCTGTTTCTCTGGAGAACAATGACTAACACAGACCCTTTTGTGAGTTTTTAGAAGGAATATTTATTGAATGTCTTCTATGTGCCTAATTATGGACTCTGTTCCCAGAAAATTGCACATGAACACAAAATTTTACATATGGTTTTCAGGGAATCACCAAACCCTTGAAGCACATCCATGGACTCCCTCCCTTCATTTAAAAACTCCTGGGCCTCCAGCCTTTTATATAAAGGAGACATGGCTGAATATTTCCCCATCCAAATATTCCTGCTCTGAAAGCAGTTACCACCTGGTGGGTGAAGTAAGGAGTCTACCTGCCCAGAGCTACAAAAGGACCAGGAAGGCGTCCGGCCACATAACTCTCTCTCCCTCACCTCTCTGGGAGGCCAGGAATTTCTACGTTAGCATCAGCACTCTGGGGTGGACGTTTGTTCACTTAACTAGAATAAGGCATTGTTACTACCCATGGTATGGCTGAGCCTAGCTGGTTGTTCTTAAGCTTAAACATCAGCACTGCCTTCCTTGACATTCTCCTTATCTCCTCGTCCTTGCTGATGGACTGTGAGTGAAGGTGATGTGTGTCACCTCCAGTCAGAGGCCATGCAGATGGGGATGCCTTTCATGCCCTTTCCCCGCTTTCAGCAGACTCAGTGAAGGACTTCTCTGAGGTATTGACAGAGGCCTCAGATGGCCAAGGGGCCAGATCCTCTTTCTCCTGCACTCCACACTGTATTGTGACACAAGCAAAAGATCATCCTTTATTTATGTTACTTATGTTAAATGACTGAGATCTGGACCTTGTTTGTCAGCTTATCCTGACTAATGCATACAGGAATTTTACCATTATGAGAAAGACAGTAAAAATATTAGACAAATACCAACTTAAAAATTCTAATATGATCTAGGCTGGGTGCAGTGGCTCACGCCTGTAATCCCAGCACTTTGGGAGGCCCAGGCGGGTGGATCACGAGGTCAGGAGTTCGAGACCAGCCTGGCCAACATGCTGAAAGCCCGTTTCTACTAAAAATACAAAAAATCAGCCGGGCATGGTAGCACGCACCTGTACTCCCAGCTAATCGGGAGGCTAAGGCAGGAGAATCGCTTGAACCCAGGAGGCGGAGGTTGCAGTGAGCCAAGATCGCACCACTGCACTCCAGCCTGGCTGACAGAGCAAGACTCTGTCTCAAAAAAAAAAAAAAAAAGATTCTAATATGACCTAAGCCATTATTACCCATTGACCTTAGCAGAGACTAAAGCCTGGGTCCTGAGGAAGTAGCTGTGTTTAGGACTAAGAACTCCAAACTCAGAGACCGCAGGAGAAGACTAGGCTTCTGCTGGAGGCAGTCATGCTGCACAAGTCCAGGAGGCTCCATTCACCCAGATTCTGTAGTTCCCTGGAGTTGTACAGTGCACTGCCTGCACAACTGTACAAAGTAGCCCTGCTCCTGGTAGTGGCAAAGCAGCACAAAAGAGGCAGGAAGAAATAAAAGAGAGAGAGGAAGGGTGACATGGGAGCCTGCTATGCCTCTCTCATGACCTCATCACCCAGTCAAGTGCTGGCCCTGCTCATTGCTGAGATACCTGAAAAGTCCACCCACACCTCAGCTAATCAGATTCTAGGACAAGCCTTGGTTTGGGGGCCTTTTTGTCTATGAAAAGAAGCATATCTCCCCTGAACTAGTTCTTGAGGGTCTACCTTAAATTATTGGTTACTAAAGGAAAAATAGTACAAAGGGTGACCTGTATGTTGGCCCTGCAGTTAGAAAATAGGGATTATTATTCCCATTTGTCACAGAAAACCTTTCTTTCTTCTTTCTTTCTTTCTTTCTTCTTTCTTTCCTTCCTTCCTTCCTTCTTTCTTTCCTTTCCTTTCCTTTCCTTTCCTTTCCTTTCCTTTCCTTTCCTTTCCTTTCCTTCTCTCTTTCTTTCTTTTTTTTTGACAGAGTCTGGCCTTGTCGCCCAGGCTGAAGTGCAGTGGTGCGATCTTGGCTCACTGCAACCTCCACCTCCCGGGTTCAAGAGATTCTCTTGCCTCAGCCTCCCGAATAGCTGGGATTACAGGTGCCTGCCACCACACTCGGCTAATTTTTTTTTTTTTTTTTGTATTTTTGGTAGAGACGGGGTTAAATCATGTTGCCCAGGCTAATCTCGAACTCCTAAGCTCAAGTGATCCGCCCGCCTCAGCCTCCCAAAGTGTGGGATTACAGGTGTGAGCCACCACGCACAGCCACCCTCACACCAACTTCTAAAACACTTTATATTATAGAACACTTCAAAGATATACAAAATAGGGAAAATAATGTAACAGACCATCATTAGGCTTCAACAATTATCAACGTGTGGAAATTCCATTTCATCTATTTCTCTCTAACCCTTATTCTCTCCCCTATATTCTACCACTTTTCTGGATTATTTTGAGATGCATCCCAGACTTCATATCATTTCATTCATACATATTTTAGTATGTAGCTCCAAAAAAAAAAGGATTCTGTTTTTTTAAAAAGCATAACCATGACGTCCTTATCACACCTAAGAAACTTCGTTAATATTGACAAATATTCAGAGTTCAAATGTCTCCAATTTTCTCATAATTTTTTTCTACAATTTGTTTAAATTAGTGTTCAAACATGATCCACACCTGCAGTTGGCTAATATGTCTACTGGCTCTCTTTTCAGTTACAAGCTGCCCTGCCTTCTTTTCTTTTCTTTTTTTTTCTTCTAATTTATTTGTTGGAGAAACTGGGCCATTTGTCCTGTTGAGTTTCCCACATTCTGAATTTTGCTGATTGCATCCCTGTGGTGTCATTCCACCTGTTTCCCTAAGCCCTGTATTTCCTGAAAAGTGTCTGCTAGATCTACAGCCTTGATCAATTCCGGCTTGATATTTTGACAAGGTTATTTCATAGGCGGTGTCGCGAGCTTTTGCATCTCATCAGGGGCACATGTCTGCTTCTCTCCCATTTTTGTAATGTTAAAATTAATTAGTGGATTCGGGTATTGCCAGCTTAGTCCATCCGTTAGAGAGTTCCCCATCAGCATTTCCCCTAATAGTTTTAACCGCCATTGATGACCAGTGCTTGGATACATTATTTCTATGATTGCAAAATTATGGTATTCTAATTCTATCATTCCTCCTTCACCTATTAGCTGAAATGCTTCTAAAAGAAGACCTTTCCCTCAACAACAATTTAGTTACCCTGAAATACAGTTCATATACAAAAGACAAATGCTCAATTCTTTCCCTTTTTAAATCAGTTTTCAGAGTAATGAGTTGGTTCCCTAGCAACCTGTAAAGGTGACCTATGAGAATTTTTTTTCTGGTATAATTATAAACTCATGGATTTTAACATATTTGATGTATTTCAATCCAGTGTGGATGCTTGAATTATTCCATCTTTGAACAGTGAGTTTCTTTCTATTGGTTCCTAACCTAAGCATTTAGGACACAACCGAGTCATCTCTGAAAGCTTCGTTACTTTCCAGCATGTCAAAATGTCTATTTCTTTTCTTTTCTTTTCTTTTCTATTCTTTTGAGAGAGAGAGACAGAGAGTCTCCCTCTGTCACCCAGGCTGGAGTGCAGTGGCACAATCTCAGCTCACTGCAACCTCCGTCTCCTGGGCAGAAGCAATCCTCCTGCCTTAGCCTCCCAAGTAGCTGGGACTATAGGCACTTACCACCATGCCCAGCTAATTTTTGCGGTTCTTTTTTTTTTTTTTTTTTTTGAGACGGAGTCTCCCTCTGTTGCCCAGGCCGGAGTGCAGTGGTGCAGTCTCGGCTCACTGCAAGCTTGGGCTCACTGCAAGCTCCGCCTCCCGGGTTCACACCATTCTTCTGCCTCAGCCTCCCGAGTAGCTGGGACTACAGGCGCCCACCACCATGACCGGCTAATTTTTTTGTATTTTTAGTAGAAACAGGGTTTCACGGTGTTAGCCAGGATGGTCTCAATCTCCTGACCTCGTGATCCGCCCGCCTCGGCCTCCCAGTGCAGTTCTTTTTTTGTAGAGACAGGGTTTCGCCACGTTTCCCAGGCTGGTCTCAAACACTGGGGCTCAAGCAATCCGCCTACCTCAGCCTCCCAGTGTTTTGATTATGGGCGTGAGCCACCAGGCCCAGCCCAAAATGTCCGTTTCTTGCCTCGGCTCTGGAATCAGTGATTATCCAAGGACGCCCTGGTTCCATTTAGTGACAAATTGGATTTAGAAACCACAGTCACAGAGCTGGCCACCTCCCTACCTAGGAGCCCTCTCCCTCAGGTCCCTCACATCTTCATTTGATCCTACTTTTTTTCCCCAATCCATGACTGTCCCAGCTTTTCCACAGGGAACAAAAGATTAATAGCTAAAGGAAACTCATGATATAGTCGTGTGTCACCTAATAACAGAGATGTGTTCTGAGATATGCATCATTAGGAGATTTCGTCATTGTATGAACACCGTCATGTTCTCACACAAACTTACATTGTACAGCATGCTGCATGCCTAGGCTAATGCTATAACCTATCCCTCCTAGGTTACAAACCTGTACAGCATATTACTGTACTGAATATTGTAGGCAATTGTAACACAATCGTACGTGTATGTCTATCTAAACATATCTAAATATAGAAAAGGTGGCTGGGTGCAGTGGCTCATGCCTGTAATCCCAGCACTTTGGGAGGCCAAGACGGGCGGATCACAAGGTCAAGAAATCAAGACCAGCCTGGCCAACATGGTGAAACCCGTCTCTACTAAAAATACAAAAATTAGCTGGGCGTGATGGCATACGCCTGTAGTCCCAGCTACTAGGGAGGCTGAGGCAGGAGAATCACTTGAACCCAGGAGGCAGAGGTTGCAGTGAGCTGAGATTGCACCACTGCACTCCAGCCTGGGTAACAAGAGCAAAATTCCGAAAAAAAAAATTAATTAAAAAAAACCGAAAGAAAGAAAAGGTACGGTAAAAATTCAGTGTTATAATTTCATGAGATCACTCTCCTATATGCGGTCCATCATTGACTGAAATGTCTTTATGAGGTGCATGACTGTAACTGAAAACAGTTATCACCTTGATACAGGTGAAGATTGAGACAAATCTCTTCTTTAGCGGAACGTGTCTAATTCCCTCACATGAATAGCCTACACTCTTTCCCTTAGTTATAAGGGCTCCAAAACTACTGAGTCCCCAAAACCAAGGAGGTAGGGGGTTGAGGGACATTTACCTTTGCCTAATGAAGGTTTTTTTTTTTTTTTTTGAGACGGAGTCTTGCTCTGCCGCCCAGGCTGGAGTGCAGTAGCGCGATCTTGGCTCACTGCAAGCTCTGCCTCCCGGGTTCATGCCATTCTCCTGCCTCAGCCTCCTGAGTAGCTGGGATTACAGGCTCCCGCCACCATGCCCAGCTAATTTTTTAAATATTTTTAGTAGAGACGGGGTTTCACCGTGTTAGCCAGGATGGTCTCGGTCTCCTGACCTCGTGATCTGCCCGCCTTGGCCTCCCAAAGTGCTGGGATTACAGGCGTGAGCCACCGCGCCCGGCCTGAAGTTTTATATATAATACAAGGAGAGCACATCCTTTCTCTACAGGTGTCTTTTGCACTCTGGTAATCAAATAGTTGTTTGATTGTATGGTTTCTCATCAAGCATTTTTACCCTTCAAGTTTTATCTATAAGTCTAGTGTAAGACTGGGGGATATTTCTAAGTTGTGGTTTGATGAGTCCCTGACTTCAAACCCAACTGGTACATCACAAAATAACAATGCTCTGTAGTCACCAAAATCTTTAGATCTACCTGAATGGATGTGGACCTATCTCCTAGATAGATTAGGTGGAAAACAGTATTTATTACATTATCATTTGTGTAAAAGGGAAAAAGAGCTTGAATATGCACAGAACATGTTTGAATCTATAACAGATTGGTATAGAGATAGAAGGGAGACTCACATTTCACCATATACCTTTTGGTTGTAGTTTTGGCATTTTAATAATGTGCACAAATCATCTATTCAAAAAATTTATTTTAAAAAACCTGAAGAAAGCACTTTAGTAGAGAATCAATACTGTCTGATTGATTGATTGATCGGCCTCAGCTTTCCAAGGAGTTATTGTAGATGGAAAGTGAAGAAGGGTATGCTTTTACAGGAGTATATTTATGTCTTGGGAAGGCTTGAAAGCCAGAGGGGATGAGGATAAAGAGAGTTTGAACAGATACCCAGAAACAACTGCACTTGAAAGAACTTGTGAAATGCTTAAGTTCTCTGACACTTAGAGAATTATACCCCAGCTGTGATACCATTATGAGATGTGAGAGTGTGCTTGTTTAGAAAGCACTGGAACTTGACTTCAGGTTCTGGAGCCAGCCAAAGAGTCTCCTCTCTCTGTCTGGAAGGGTTGTGTCAAATTCATGCACATTCTCAACAATGACTGTCTTTTTCTAATGGGGGATGGGGAGAAAGGGCAAATATTCAAAGCCAGGCAAAGGTGGGGGCGGAGTCAGGAGGCTTTTGGACTTTGACACCTTATCTCTGTTTTTGCCATCTTACTGGGGAGTGGGGAACAGAGAAGAGCTTGGTTTATTCTCAGGGAAATGTCTGGAGACTGCCCCATGGCCTCAGGTCACCCTGAATTTAGGATTTAGTTCTAATAAAATTTTATTCTGGGATGCAACCTCCCTCTAGTTGTTAAGACTTCTGGTTGTCCATTCTAGAATCCATATCAAAGCCAAGCTTACCATATCAAAGCCAAGCTTACCAATGACTTCCAATAAAAAGAGCTAAGAATGGAAGAAAATAAATAAAGAGAAAAAGAGAAAGATGATCTTTAGTTAAAGCCAAATCACTGATCACTTATGGCAGGCCCTTCACTTTATCTCTCCTTTCATCCACCTTCCCTATCAACAGCACTTCTAGTGAGGTGGTATTTTGGAGTGGGAAAGACCTAGGTTTGAATCCCAGCTCTGCCATATTAGTGGAACAACCTCGGGCAAATTACATAAATGCTCTGAACCAATGTCTTTGGTAATGTGGGACACTGATGGCTACTTTAGTCTTAAGTTAGGATCAAGTGAGAGCATTTATACAATACAATAAGCATTTTTTGAGTGCCTATCATGTGATAGTGAGATAGAAGACCAGCAGAACTTGCTTTCTGGTCACAATCCCGCTGACCAAAACAGAATCTAGTCCAGACAAGATAAAGTGAAGAGCCTGGCCAAAACCAGCAGATGGTGACAAAAGCAATCCCTAGCCGCCCTCATTGCTCATTAGCATAAGACACTCCCACCAGTGCCGTGACAAGTTACAAATGCCACGCCAACAACCCCGAAGTTACCACCCTTTTCTCTGACAATGCCCCAGAAGTCACTGACTCTTTCCTAGAAAGCTTTAAATAACCCACCCCTCAATTTGCATTAACCCTCCCCTTAATTTTTCAAATAGTTGAAAGTGAGTATAAGTGAGTATAAGTACAGTTGCTGACAGCCCATACCTTGCTGATTCTAGGCACACTGCCTGTGAGTTAGCCCTGCTCCACAAGAAGCAGTACTGATCAGGAAAAGGTTGCTGTCTAAAACCACTGGCTTGCCCTTGAATTCTTTCCTGGGCAAAGCCAAGAACCCTTCTGGGCTAAACCTCAATCTTGGGGCTCACCTGTTCTGCATCATCTGGTGGCCACAAAGGGATGAAGATAGTGAGTGGGAGGAAGTGACCAATGTGGCGTCGAGACAGCAGAAATGGCAGTCATCAGCGGCAAGATGGCAAGACAATAGCAATTAGCAAAGAGGCCAAATGATAAGAAATACTTGAGAGGTGGAGAAATGGTGAGACAGCAAGATGGCAAGACAGTGACCAGTGAGATGGTGAGAGGCGGCAATCAGAGAGAGGTGGTGATGTGGCAGTCAGTCAGTGCTGTAAGGATCAAAGCTGCAGAGAGCTGGAACACTAACCAAAGGTTCTTTTCAGGACCATCATCTTTCCTGGCAGATGGTTGAGCTGAGTGGATAGGTGAGTAACCATAGTGCAGGGATTCAAAGCTCTGGCTGGGAGGCTGCAGGATCACATGCCAATTCCCTCGCAGCAAGCAAGCCTACCCAAGCCAGGGAAACCTGGGGAGCAAACCTTCACCTGCACCGTACATCAGAGACCAGTTGGCCCTATTTTGGCTCCTGTGGACAGGTAAATATCCCTTTTGACTCATCCCCCAAATATCAGGTGAGCCAGGAAAATAAGGCCTTTGGCTTAGACAGTCAATTCAAAGTCCGCCATAGCATACCTAATTACATCCCTATTGCCCCTTTTCTAGGTCGTTTCTCCTCTAACACGATTTTATTTTTCTGTCAGCCATTTTATTTTATTTCTCACCTTGAAATATATGTTTTCTTTGCAGTTTTTGCTTTGGCTTCCTGCTAACTCTATTTGGGCAATTGTTTAAGGCTGAACACTTGGTTATGAGAGGTACCCTGTTGTGTTGACCCTGGGATGCCAGAGTCATGTTGTTCTCTGGCCCCAACTTGGTCTTTGGCCGCCCCCTGGATGCTCTGGGATTTTTGGCATTGGGTGTGGGGACTCTCATTGGCCACTACTCGGTTACTGTGGGTTTTCAGCATTTGGTATTGTTGGCCGCCCCAGGCACTCCGGGGTTTTTGGCATTGGCATTCCCTCTAGGATTGTGGGGTAGGAGCCTACCTAAGGGGAATCTTGGTCTTGCCTTTTCTCATTTTCTACCCTAAAGTTATCATTTCCCATAACAGCATTTCCTTTTGTTATTGCCACTTTATTTACACTTTTCCCACTATAACTTGCTTAATAAAAATACTTCTTTTGTCACATTTCATTCACTTTATAAGCCACTTTCATAACACCTTGCTACCTATACTTACACCTTCTCTGCAGGAAGTGGAAATTGGAAAGGAAAATAGAAAGGGCCCCGTTGCTTTCCCTCTCACTAGACTCAGAAGAACTTCTATGTCCAGTAGAAATCATCGTTAGACATGGAGACAATGATAAGCATACCTGAGGACTCACCATTAGGATGCCTTTCAGGCTATTGGAGCAAATTCAATTTTGGCTTAAAGAAAAAGAAACTCATTTCCTATTGCAACACCACTTGGGTCCAATACAAATGAGAAGACCAAGAGATTTAGCCTAAACATGGTTCTATACATTATAATGCTATTTTACAATTAACATTAAAAAGAAGGAAAATGGGACGAGGTCCCTTATGTACAGGCTTTTATGGCCCTTTACTGACTCAATGTTACTTCAAGGCACCAGGAAGCCACGCCTAAGGGATCCCCTCCTAGCTGCTTCTCTTAGAAGGCCTACTCCCTCCCCAGAGCCTCCTCAGTCTCCCAATTTGGAGGGGTTCCTGCCAGTTCTCTAACACAGGACTCCACCCAAGGTCATCAGGCACTCCTCCCCGTTATTCAGCTAGCCCCAGCCTAAACCCTCTGCTGTCGGAAAAAGTAGCCCAACCAGTACCCCTAGAAATGGGGCTCCATATCAGCCCCTGAAGTCAAAGCTGTGTCTATTGTGGGAGGTAGTTGACGGAGATGGGGGGACACTTAGAATACACATGCCATTTTCTATGTCTGATTTGGCTCCATGCAAGGAAAAATTCTGCCAATTTTCAGAGAATTCATTAAAGTTTATAGAAGAGTTTGTTAAATTGACCATGTTCTTTAGCTTGGTATGACTTGCAAGCATTGTTGCCCACTTGCTCTGCCATAGAGAAAAAGCAGAGGAAAGTGTGTGGCTAAGCCTCTCAGTTATGAAAAGGTCAGAGATGTAATTCAGGGTAAAGATGAAAATCTCACTCTTTTTCTGGGTAGTTTGGTGGAGGAACTCAAGAAATATACTAATACAGACTCAGACTGCCTGGAAGGGCAAGCTCTCCGGGATAGGCATTTTATTATTCAATTTGCTCTGACATTAGGAGGAAGCTACGCGAAGTAGCAGTGAGACCTCAATCCCCTATGAACCAAGTCTTAAACATGGCCTTTAAAATTTATAACAATAGAGACAGGGCAAAAATGGAAAACACCAAAAGAAATAACCAAAAAGAACAATTATTGGTGATGCTGTAAGCACCCTTCAACCTCAGGGTTACCCATCCTCAGAAAGTGTCTCGACATTGGTGTCTGGGATACCTAGACAAGAGCCCCAACTTGCTAGCCCCCAGGACAGAATCAGTATGCCTACTATAAGCAAAAGGGTAATCAGCAATAGGAACATCTTAATCATCCCTGCTGAGATGAAAAAGCTCCCTGTCCATGTTAGAACTAACCTTCTTCCACTAGCCCCAACAAGCTGCCCTGCTCAAGTAAGCCAGAGCTTTGAATCCCTGAGCTATGGCTGCTCATCTATCCACTCAGCTCCACCATCTGCCAGGAAAGATGATGGTCCTGAAAAGAACCTTTGGATCAAGTCCCGGACCCTTGATCCAACGGTCAGCTTCCCACAGTGGCAGACAAGCAGCCACCCAAATATTCTTCTTCCGTGTCTCTGCTGCTGGGTGACCTCTCTAGCAGCTCAGGGACTCTGAGGTCTCCCCTTTAGCAATGGGCTTTGCCCCTTCCTTTCCTTATTTGATGCTACAAGATCCCCTTCCCTGCCTCTTCCTGTCTTCCATACCTATTGGAGCAAACAATATTTGGCCAGGTAGACAGGTCCCAATTTTGTAAATAACAGATCCAGCTGTCTTGTATAGGTCACTTCATTTGTGTGATGTGTGTTGTGTCTAGCATGCTATCAAATTGGTTCATAGGCTGGGCACAGTGGCTCAGGCCTGTAATCCCAGCATTTTAGGAGGCTGAGGCAGGTGGATTACCTCAGATCAGGAGTTCGAGACCAGCCTGGCCAACATGGTGAAACCTCACCTCTACTAAAAGCACGGAAATTAGCTGGGTGTGGTGGCGTGCACCTGTAATCCCAGCTACTCTGGAGGCTGAGGCAGGAGAATCACTTGAACCTGGGAGGCAGAGGTTCCAGTGAGCAGAGATCATCCCGTTGCACTCCAGCCTGGGCAACAAGAGTGAAACTCCATCTCGGAAACAAAAATAAAACAAAACAAAATGAAACAAAACCAAAACATTGGCTTATAAATAAAAGAGCACTCATAAATTAAACAAATAGGACTAAATTTGTTAGTTTGAAGGGAATATTGTGACTTCTAAAATTTAACTTTAAGCTTTTTACTTAGATAAAATACTGATTTTCATAGGCTTTAGAATGGTTAAAATGGCTTTAAATGTTGAACTTTTTGTGTAGTTTAAAATCTTAAGATTGGCTGGGCATGGTGGCTAACACCTGTAATCCCAGCACTTTGGGAGGCCAATGCAGGCAGATTGCTTGAGCAGGAGTTTGAGACTAGCCTGAGTAACATGATGAAATCCCGTCTCTACAAAAAAATACAAAAATTAGCTGGATATGGTGGCATGCACCTGTAGTCCCAGATACTTGGGAGGCTGACGTGGGAGGATTGCTTGAGCCCAGGAAATGGAGGTTGCAGTGAGCTGAGACTGTACCACTCCACCCCAGCCTGGGTGACAGTGAGACCCTGTCTCAAAATAAATAAATAAATAAATAAATAAATAAATAAATAAATAAATAAATAAATAAATCTTAAAATTATAGAGTGGTTCTCATCTATAGAATGTCAATATCTGATAGTTCAGGATTCTTTGCTTTCTAAATTTATATAAAATGTACCAGGGAAGATATATATTCTTTATTGTGAAAAAGAATAACTTGTTCAATTCAGAAATTATTAAAAGGGAGGTTCAAAATATAAAGGAATCTGCGAATAAAAAAGAGAGATATGAGGTGAGTTACGGATAGAAGACTTTTTTTTTTTTTGGTGGGGCGGAATATATATATTTTTAAATGATCTTGTATAACGAGGAATCTTGTGTGGTGGATTCTTGCACTAGAATAAAGTCACTGGTGTTTGGGAGGGAGGTGATGTAGGATGGGTCAGAGGGTCCAGACATGTCATGGATGGTCTGTGTGGGTTGTGAGGGGCTCATGAAGGGGAATTTGTGAGGGGAGTTAAGTGTTTGACTAAGCTGGCTATGATTGATGGGAAATTGTTTGTGGTAGACTTTCTAGAAAATGGTCTATGTGCCAAGCGCAGTGGCTGACACCTGTAATGCCAGTACTTTGGGAGGCCAAGGTGGGCAGATCACCTGAGGTCAGGAGTTCCAGACCAGCCTGGCCAATATGGTGAAACCCCGTATCTACTAAAAACACAAAAATTAGCTGGGCGTGGTGGTGTGAGCCTGTAATCCCAGCTACTCGGGAGACTGAGGAGGAGAATCACTTGAACCAGGAAGGCAGAGGTTCGAGCAGTGAGCCGAGATCGTGTCATTGCACTCCAGCCTGTGTGACAAGAGTGAGACTCTGTCTCAAAAAAAGGAAAAGAAAAAAGAAAAACAGCCTATGTGTTGAAACTGGGTTTTCTTTAGGTGTTCATTTGCTAAATTACCAGAACTTTTGCTTTTCCATTCTGTGATATATTTCTTTTGGAAGCTTTTCAAATTTGTGTAACTCTCCCCTTCAGCTTTTTCATCAGCTCCTGTGACTTTTTCTCCCCCAGTTCTGACAGTTGCTGTGGTCTGATGCGAAAGTGTTTTGTCTTAGAGGTCTGCGGGACCAGTGTTTTTCCCAAATACAGCTTAATTCTATGCTCGTGGTTTTCCTTGAATATAGCCTTATTTTTGGCTTTTAGTTTTTGACTCTCTTTTTCTTTTTTTTTTTTTTTGAGACGGAGTCTCACTTTGTCACCAGGCTGGAGTACAGTGGCTTGATCTCGGCTCACTGCAATCTCTGACTCCCTGGTTCAAGCAATTCTCCTGCCTCAGCCTCCTGAGTAGCTGGGATTACAGGCGCATGCCACCATGCCCGGCTAATTTTTGTATTTTTAGTAGAGATGGGGTTTCACCATGTTGATCAGGATGGTCTCAATCTCCTGACCTTGTGATCCACCCGCCTCGGCCTCCCAAAGTGCTGGGATTGCAGGAGTGAGCCACCGCGCCTGGCCAGTTTTTGACTCTTATATTGCTTAAAAGGGCTTTGAGGGCTAATGAATGCATGCCCACCTCCACTTCTATCTGGCCTAGAATGTTTACTTGGCTACAAGTCATTGGACTCTAAGTCTGTTGGCCAAAGAGAATCCCTCCCCCTGCCAAAAAAATGGAAAAAGTAACTCAGGCCATGACAGGAAACAGGGAGTCAGATGCCTCACTATGCCTTTCCCTTGGAATTTAGGCCAGGTTCAAAAGGTCTTTCAAAATTCTGAAAATAAAGTATTGGCCTTTCCCACAGAGAAAAAAAAATAGCTCCTCGGTTCAATCAGAAGACTTAGTATTACTAAAAACTTAAAAAAAAGATCCCCTGATCATCAGTTAAAACCAAAATGGAAGGGCCCCTTCAGGTATTGATAAATACTGTCACTGCTGTTAAGCTTCAGAGAGTCACTAGCTGTGTACACCTGTCCAGGATTAAACCTGTGTCTTATGAGTTCCCCATGGGCATAAAAGGAGCACACCACGACCTACATTTATGAACCTAGAAACTTAAGGCTGTTGTTTTGCAAGCACATAGATAAATAACAGGATGCTGTGGGTGGGGGTAGGAGCATTAATTTTTCTCTTCCTCCTAATTGTAATTTTCTTGTTTAGCCTCCCTCGTAAACTTTGTATCTTCTAGATTCCACATAAAGATGATGCCAGCACAAGGCTTCCAACTCATCCGGTCTTTGGACCTGGAAAAGAAAAACATCCTGCCATTGGGCCTCTTAGGTCAGGTATCCAGAGACTTTTACACTGCCAATACTAGGCGGGGTCTATGCCCATAAAATCAGCAAGAAGTAGTTACAGAAGATGGACCTTCACCCCTCTGCAGCCCCCTTAAGATTAGGAGGCTTTGACCAGACACGGTGGCTCATGCCTGTAATCCCAGCACTTTGGGAGGCTGAGGCAGGTGGATCGACTGAGGCCAGGAGTTCGAGACCAGCCTGGCCAAGATGGCAAAACCCCATCTCTACTAAAAGTACAAAAATCAGCCGGGTGTAGTGGTGCTCGCCTGTAATCCCAGCTACTTGGGAGGCTGAGGCAGGAGAATTGCTTGAACCCAGGAGGCAGAGGTTGCAGTGAGCCGAGATTGTACCACTGCACTCCAGCCTGGGCAACAAGAGCAAAACTCCATCTCAAAGAAAAAAAAAAAAAAAAAAATCAGGAAGTGTATCTAATTTCTAAGGGGGAAGTGAGGTAGGAGACTGATAGGACTTGTTTTCTGGTCACAACCCTGCTGACGAAAATAGGATCTAGTTCAGACAGGATAATGTGAAGAAACTGGCCAAAACCAGCAGATGGCAACAAAAGTGCTCCCTACCTGCCCTCCTTGCTTATTAGTGTGAGACACTCCCACTAGTGCCATGACAGTTTATAAATACCATGGCAATGACCCAGAAGTTTCCATCCCTTTCCAAGAAAGTTCTAAATAACCCATCTCATTTTGCATTAACCTTTCCTTAATTTGCATATACTTAAAAGTGGGCATAAGTGAGTATAAATACAGTTTCCAAGTGCCCATATGTTGCTGACTCTGGGTGCACTGCCTATGAGTTTGCCCTGCTCTGCAAGAAGCAGTACCATTCAATAAAAGATTGCTGTCTAACACCACCAGCTCATCTTTGAATTTTTTCCTGGGTGAGGTCAAGAATTCTCCAAGGCTAAGCCCCAGTCTAGGGGCTCTTTGGTGGATCATTGAGCCCAGCAGTTTGACACCAGCATGGACCACATGGCGAAGCCCCATCTCTACAAAAAAAATACAAAAACTAGCCAAGTGTGGTGGTGCATGCCTGTAGTCCCAGCTACTTGGGAGGCTGAGGCAGGAGGATCACCTGACTACAGGAGGGTCGAAGCTGCAGTGAGCCATGATCGTGCCACTGCACTCCAGACTGGGCGATGGAGTGAGATGCTGTCTCAAAAAAAAAAAAAAAAAAAAGTGGCCGGGCAGGGTGGCTCAAACCTGTAATTCCAGGACTTTGGGAGGCTGAGGCGGGCAGATCACCTGAGGTTAGGGTTCACGATCAGCCTGGCCAACATGACTAAACCCCATCTCTACTAAAAGTACAAAACTTAGCCGGGCGTGGTAGCATGTGCCTGTAATCTGAGCTATTCAGGAGGTTGAGGTAGGAGAATTGCTTGAACCTGGGTGGTGGAGGTTGCAGTGAGCCGATATACCATTGCACTCCAGCCTGGGCAACAAGAGCGAGACTCCATCTCAAAAAAAAAAAAAAAAAAAAAGGAAAAGGAAAAAAATGGATAAGGGAATCCTTGTGCTAAAGGGTGTCAGAGACAATCTGAGAGGTAAATGCTACGCTATGGACTAACAGTAAGGGGAAAAGAAGATGGTAAATTTGCAGAGAAGATCAAGTTTGATCAGTTTCCTGGCCTGAAGGTAGGACAATGACAAAGGCTCATTTTAGGGGCTTCTGGTATACAAAGGTGTAGGGGCACTACAAAAAAGTCATTCTGACACTTGTTGACATGCTGTAAGGAAGACTTTATTTAAGACTATTGCAATAGGAGAGAGAGATCAGGCTCAACTCTGAACACAGCTTGGACAAATGGACACTTATAGTCAAGGAGCAGAGTGACGGGGTTGGTGGGTGAAACATTACTAGGAGGAGACATCAAGGGTAGAGAGATTCTTGCTAAACTGAACTAGCAGGATTCTCACTGAAGGAAAGCCAAGGACTTAGACATCAAAGGTGGAGGATGAGGAACTTGCTCAGGTATCAGTGGTGATCAGACCACAAAATGGAGGGAATTCTCCCTAAACTGACTTAGCAATATTCTTGTTCATACTGGGCTAGGCAGGCCAAAGACAGGACAGGTGCCAAGGTCTTAGTGGAGTCTAAGTGGAGAAGAAGGCTCAGAGGAGCACGAGTCAGGTTTGGTCAAGGAGAGGGTCTTTGTTGGAGGGGAAATTAAATGGTGTGGAGGGGAATTTTAGGTGGTTCAACAAGGAGGCAACGTAGTGAGTGGCAGCATGGGAGAACTGAGGCTGGAGAAGTTCTCAGCCCATGCTGTTGCCCCTGTTTTGCCCCTTCCCTCCCTCTCTCCCACAGGAGCAGTTGACTGGCTGCCTCTTGCTGTGGTTCCTGTGAAAGGTGGCTTTAGTTTGGATCTTCAGTGGGGTAAGGGGCTCTTGTTCAGAATAGAGGCTTCCAAATATGCTTGAACGGAAGTAACACAAGCAAAATGCATGGGACACAGTAGGTGTGCAATGCCTATGGGTCCTCTTCTCTTTCTCCCACTGCTCCCTTTTCAGTGATGGGCCCAGAAAAGCTATAGTTCTATACCCTGTACACATGCTTATCTCTCACTTTGAGGAAGAACGATTCCCCCAAACACTTTTAAAAAAACAGTAACATCTAGCAATAAATTAACAACTGGCAATGAACTGTTTCCTGCAATTTAAATTGTTTCTGAATGCAATGTCATTAGGTCCTGGCTGTAGGCTCTTAGGGACTGCACACCTGGAAGGCTGCTGGACAGAAGTGTCATAACCCATACCCCCAGCTCTTCCTTCTCTCAAGTGTCACAATCATTTTGAACTATTTGGAATTTCCACCTATTCCCCCAAATTGGCAGCCTCTCCTGACTTTTATAGCTTTTGAATTTTGTACAAAGTGCATGTGTTAACTATTTACATTTTTATATTTTCAAAAAACGATGATCTCTGTTACAGCAGCTAAAGTGGATTTTCCCCACCCCAGTAACTCACCACCACATTTCCCTATTTTATCTTCTTAGTAGTACTTGTCAGCATATTGTTTTTATACTGTGCCCAGTCTCCCTCCACTAAACCATAATCTCCTCGAGCCAATACTCTGACTTGTTCTCTATGAAATCTCTAATATCTAGAGTATTTATTTTCCTTCCTTTTCTCTTCTCTTCTTTCTTTTTTTTCTGTTAGTATCTTATTTAGATTTTTAGATTGAGATGCCTTCATACAATGTTTTAGAGATTTTTAGTGGTTTTTTTCCTATAGTCTGAAAGAGTTTACATAACAGAAATTATCTATTCATAAAGCAATGCTACTCAAAATGTGTTCTGCAGGCACTAAAGTATAAATCAAACATACTATTTAGTTCAAATGTACTATTTAGCTGAGTTTTGTTTTTTGTTTTTTAGCAAAGACTTTGTTGATGAAGGAAGCAATATACTGATTTATGTTCCAGTGCAAGCTCCTTAACTTTTTGCAGGCTGGTAGCAAACAGTTCTGTAACCAGCTACCTGAGTAGCACTGCGGTAAAGGGTAACAGAATACAGATACAAAACCACCAGAGACTGGTGCTTTTTCAACTGTTAGATTTAAATTGCCTTTCTAGTCTCTTCCATGGGCATTGATCTGTTTAGATTTTCTTCCTTTACTTGGCTCAATTTTGCTAAGTTATATTTTACTAAAAAGCTATCAATTTCCTCTATTTTCAGATACATTTCTAGAGTTGCACAGAATAGTTTCTTTTAGTTCTCTTTATCTCTTCCATATCTGTTTTGGATCCTCAGGAGTAAATAGAGGAACATGCAGTAAAAAAAAGATTGAGAAAAGACACAAAAAGATTAGAGTGCAACCAGGAGAGGTCAGTATTATTCTAGTCACTGGAGATGCAAAAATATGCAAATTCTCGAGGGGCTTCATATTTTATCTCTTTTAATTATCCTGAAATAGTTTTATTATTAATTGCTTTTTGAAGAAGTAGATATTGCCTATTAAATTATCTACTTAGAGACTGGTCAGAGTTTCATGTTCTTTTTTTGTTACTTGTTTTGTTTCAAAATTTTTTACTTAATTATTTTTATTTTTATTTTACAGGTGCCCACCACCATGCCCAGCTAATTTTTGTATTTTTAGTAGAGACGGGGTTTCACCATATTGGTCAGACTGGTCTCAAACTCCTGACCACCAGGTGATCCACCCGCCTCAGCCTCCCAAAGTGCTGGGATTACAGGCGTGAGCCACTGCACCCAGGGTTCGTTGTTATATGTTCATTATATCACTTATAATGTATTATGTTTATAACATATAATGTTTGTAAGTATTATTGATAGGTTTGGCTGTGTCCTCACCCAAATCTCATCTTGAACTGTAGGTCTCATAATTCCCACATGTCATGTGAGGGAGCGGGACTCAGTGGGAGGTAATTGAATCACGGGGGCGGGTTTTCCCATGCTGTTCTAGTGATAGTGAATAAGTCTCATAAGATCTGACGGTTTTACAAAGGGCAGTTCTCCTACACATGCTCTCTTGCCTGCCACCATGTAAGACGTGCTTTGCTCCTCCTTCACCTTCCACCATGATTGTGAGGCCTCCCCAGCCATGTAGAACTGTGAGATTAAACCTCCTTTCTTTTATAAATTACCCAGTCTGGGGTATTTCTTCATAGCAGTGTGAGAACCGACTAATATAATTATGTTCTTGATGTTCATTCAAGTATAAAAAGTGCATCCCTTTGGGTTCTCATCCTATTTCTGCCACTGACTGCTAAGTGATCCTGGGCAAGTTCCTCAGGCTCTCTGAACCTTAAAAGCTGCAAGATTGAGAGGTTGCTCTAGATAACAATAGCTAAAATTTATCAACTGCTTACTGTGTACTAAATACTGACCTAAGTGCTTTACATGAATAATTTCATTTAATCTCTATGAATTAGGTACTATTATTTCTTTCATTTTACAGATGAGGAAACTGAGGCCCAGAAAACTTGCTGATGTTTCCTGAAAAAATAGGATCTAAGTCAATGCTCTTGGGAGGTGCAATTCTAGGGAAGTGGGAGTGAGGGGTAGGGGGAGTGAGGCAGGGAAGATGGGAAGCAAATGCAAGGCGATGAGTTTCCACACTGGCTACCACTTTACTGTGAGCCATGAAGCAGCACACCTGGTCTCATGGCAGGAATGGCTTCTTGGCCTTAGGGAACACTGGCTGCGTGGAAAAACCACACCTCAGAATGATCCATGGGAGAGAAAAGGGGAGAGGGAGTTTGCTGCCATCTCTCCCCTGTCTCTTGTCTCTACTGGCCCAAGTTTGTCCCATAGGGAGTCGAGAATGCCTTCCTCCTGGGTGGTGTCATGCAGCCTCTTTAGCAGGCGCTGGGGAAGTTAGTTCCCAGGCCTTGTGGGTTGGCTGTTCATCTAAGTCTGGAAGTGATTGGAGGAGCCATAACCCCAGATAGGGAGCAGGTGTGTGGGCCACACACAGTAGCTGAGGCAAAACAGGCAGCTGAGGAGGCAGATAAGGCTGAGAGAAGTCTGATATTCATGGATGGGTGTGGTGAGTAGTCATTGAAATGCAGACAACTGGGCTTGACATGGTGGCCCACACCTGTAATCCCAGCACTTTAGGAGGCCGAGGCAAGCGGATCACTTGAGGTCAAGAGTTCGCAACCAGCCTGGGCAACAGGGTGAAACCCCATCTCTACTAAAAATGCAAAAATTAGCCTGGCATGGTGGCGTGCACCTGTAATCCCACTACTCAGGAGGCTGAGGCAGGAAAATCACTTGAACTCAGGAGGAGGAGGCTGCAGTGAGCCAAGATCAAGCCACTGCCCTCCAGCCTGGGCAACAGAGCAAGGCTCCATCTCAAAAAAAAAAAAAAAAAAAAATTGCAGACAACTGGACTCTAGGGCCAGACCACTAGCAATATGCTGCACATCTCTGAGAGCCCTTAGGTATAGAAAAAATATTATTATTATTTTTTGAGACAGGATCTCACTTTGTTGCCCAGGCGGAGTGCAGTGGTACGATCACGGCTCACTGCAGCTTCGACCTCTGGGCTCAAGTGGACTACAGGCATGTACCAGCATGCCTGGCTGATCTTTTTAATTTTTTGTAGTGATGGAGTCTTGCTATATTTTCCAGGGTGGTCTTGAACTCCTGAGTTCAAGCGATCTTCCTGTCTCAGCCTTCCAAAGTGTTGGAATTACAGGTGTGAGTCACTGTGCCTGCCAGAAGAATGTTTATGGTCAGGTATATACAGGCCCAGTCCTTGTTTTCTCAGTGTTCAAGTCTTCAATAATAATATCCCCTCTGTTATCTTCCTAGTGAAATCCTATTCCTTTCTCAAATCCTATTTGGATAACAATTTATCTCCAAGCCTTTAAGACTCAATCACTCCATTCTCTCAATTGTTTTGGCACCTTGTGCATATTTCTCTCCTTGCATACATGATATTTATTGTAGCCTGTATTAGAGCAGGCTGTATGTTTACTAACGGCAGGAACCCTATTGTGTTTTCAGATCCTGTAACCCATGTCTGCCTAGAGAGAGCCTTTGGTATGTGCCTGCAGAGCTGAATGATAGACAATTTTACATTTGTGGCCAGGTGCAGAGGTTTATGCTTATAATCCCAGCACTTTGGGAGGCTGAGGTGGGCGGATCTCCCGAGGTCAGGAGTTTGAGACCAACCTGGCCGACATGGCAAAACCCCATCTCTACTAAAAATACAAAGATTAGCCGGGTGTTGTTGTGGGAGCCTGTAATCCCAGCTACTGGGGAGGCTGAGGTGGGGAGAATCACTTGAACCCAGCAGGTGGAGGTTGCGGTGAGCTGAAATCACGTCACTGCATTCCAGCCTGAGTGACAGAGCGAGATTCTGTCTCAAAAAAAAAAAAAAAAAAAAAAAAAAAAATTACATTTGTGTAGGTTTAAAAAAAAAAAGTTTAAATTTTAGAACAGTTTTAGATTTACAGAAAAATTGCAAAGATAGCACAAAGAGTTCCTATGTGCTCTGCACCCAGTGCCCGTATGATTCGTATCTAACATTAGTATGGCACATTTGGCACAATTCATGAGCCAATATTTGTACATTATAATTAATTAAAGTCCACACTAAGTCAGATTTTCTTGGTTTTTACCTAATGTCCTTTTTTCTGTTCCAGGATCCCACACTACATTTACTTGTCATGTCTCCTTAGACCCCTCTTGGCTGTGATGGTTTCTCAGACTTTCCTTCTGTTTAATGATCTTGACAGTTTTGAGTGATGCTGGTTAGGCATTTTGTAGGGTGTTCTTCAATTGTGATTTTTCTGATGTTCTTGTTCTGATTTGACTGGGGTTGATCTGGGGAGGAAGACCAGATAGTTAAAGTGCCACTGGGGTCACATCCTATCAAGGGTACGTACTGTCAATATCACTTACCATGATGATGTTGACCTTGATCACCTGGCTGAGGTAGTGTCTGTCAGGTTTCTCCACTGTAAAGTTGCTCATTTTCCCCCTTTCCATATTGTAGGCTTTGGAAGAAAGTCACTGTGTGCAGCCCACATTTTAGGAATGGTGGTTTATATTCTATTTCCTTGAGGGTGGAGTATCAACATAAATTGTTTGGTATTCTTCTGCCCTGGGGATTCGTCTATCCTTTCCCATGTATTCAGCCATTTATTTATATCAGTATGGACTCATGGATATTTGCTTTATACTTTGGGTCATCATCTAGTACTGCTTCATTTTATTTTGTTTTAATTTTTGAGATGGAGTCTCGCTCTGTCGCCCACGCTGGAGTGCAGTGGCACAATCTCGGCTCACTGCAACCTCTGCCTCCCAGGTTCAAGCGATTCTCCTGCCTCAACCTCCTGAGTAGCTGGGACTACAGGTGCATGCCACCATGCTTGGCTAATTTTTGTATTTTTAGAAGAGACAGGGTTTCGCCATGTTGGCCAGGCTGGTCTTGAACTCTTGACCTCAGGTAATCCACCCATCTTGGTCTCCCAAAGTGCGGGGATTACAGGCGTGAGTCACTGCGCCTGGCCTAGTACTGCTTTATTTTGTTGCTCAAATGTTCCCAGCTCTGGCCATTGGGAGCTCTGTCAGTTGGTTTCTGTGCCCCTTTGGCATACCCCAATCATTGTGGGGGGGGGGGTTGGGTTTGTTTGGGTTTTTTAACACTTTATTACTTTCTGGCACTAAAGATGTTCCAGGCTCACCTTGTGTATTTCCTGACCCAGTCCTAGAGTCAGCCATTTCTCCAATAAGCCTTAGTTCCTTTTCGTGAAGAATGGTATTACAAACCAAGAGCTGGGCTCTAGCTGTGTCATTACCACTGGGGTGTCATTAATTCCAGGCCCTCTCAGCTGACAGAGCAGGGAAATATATGTGTGTGTAATAGTCAGGAAGGTTCCTTTAATCTTACAAAGCACACTTTGAAAAATTGGACCAATTTAGAGTTCTCTGGCTGCTCAGTCTCAGTCTCTTTTGTTTTCCTTTTCCCAGTGCCTGTTCCTTTGTGCAAGTCCAGACCAGTTTGTCCTCGCATCCCTTCCTTGCCCTTCCTCTGCTCCATGGCCTCCTGCAGGGAGCTGATCCCCGACGTCTCCTAGGTTCCCAGGTCAGCTGGCTGCTGGCTGGACTCCGGCCAGGCCAGCGGTGCACCAGCTGGAGGTGGGGGCAGCACTTCCAGATGCAGCTCCAGGGCCTGCTGGACAGGCCCCCTGTGATTCTGCCTTCTTCTAGGCTGTAGTGACATCACCCCTGTCCTTTGTCCCTCCTGCCTGGAGGTGTCAATGACTTCTGACTGGGGTCTCCCTGCCCCTCATGGGCTTCTCAACTTCTTCTGTCACATATGTAACCATTTCTCTGAATAAATTCCCTTTGTTTAAAACAGTGCTACCTACCTACTTCCCCAGTGGGGCCCTGGACAGAACTGTGAGTAGGGAGTTTCATTAGGAAGGGACTCCAGGAATGGCAGTGGTGTCTGAATAAAAGCAGGATGGAGGGAGAGTGAGTCCAAGGCAGTATTCTCAAGCCAGTCACTGCTGTGGGCCCTAGGAAGCGACCCCACTGGGGACTCTGAGTCACTGGGGAGAACAGCCCTCAGCATTGTCTGACAGCCCCAACTGCTCGAGACATGCCCAAAGGTGAGGAACTCCCTAGTACTTCCAGGTTTTCACACAAATCTGAATGGCTCAATGGGTCCCCACAGGGATCCCCAGCCCCCGATAGATGCTAGAGATTTGACAGGAGGCTGAGGGGAGGGATGGATGGGGTATCAGCCAAACCCATTGCCACAGCAATAACTGAAGTTTAAACAAAATTAAAAAGGATGGGCGGGGGGTGGGAGACAGGCCCAGAGGTGTCTGGGATGCTGAGCTCCCCTCTGCTGGGGCCTTTCTCATGGCTCTCTTTTCCTCTCAGTCTTCACTCTTTCTGAGCAATCTCTTACACACCCCGGGGTTTCAACAACTATCTACATGATATGGGAGGATCAGAGTTTGCTTTGTGCTTTAAAAATAAATCTATTGAAGCCGCTGACTGGCTTTACTTGCAGAAATTCCCTTTGCAGAGAAGAGAGGCTTCCAGACACTTTGCCTAACTAAATAAGAAAATGGACAGTTTATATAATAATTGAATTACATTAATGAGGTCATTCTCAGCAGGTATTTATGACAAGGCTGGGGAGCAAATGCAACTTCTAGAAAAACCACAGTGGTGGTCATTTTAAGTGAAGAAACACATTCTTTGTTTTGTTTTGTTTTGTTTTGTTTTTGAGACGGGGTGGGTCTCACTATGTTGCTCAGGCTGGTCTCGAGCTCCTGAGCTCAAGCAATCCGCCCACCTCAGCCTCCCAAAATTCTGGGATTACAGGCGTGAGCTGCCATGCCTGGCCTAAGAAATACATTTTTTTTTTTTTTTTCTTGAGATGGAGTCTCGCTCTGTCACCCAGGCTGGAGTGCAGTGGCGGGACCTCGTCTCACTGCAACTCTCGGGTTAAAGTGATTCTTCTGCCTCAGCCTTCTGAGTAGCTGGGACCACAGGCGCCTGCCAGAAGGTCCAGCTAATTTTTTGTATTTTTAGTAGAGACGGGGTTTCACCATGTTAGCCAGGATAGTCTCGATTTCCTGACCTCATGATCTGCCAGCCTCGGCCTCCCAAAGTGCTGTGATTACAGGCGTGAGCCACCGTGCCCGGCCAAGAAATACATTCTTTACCACAAACATTTCAACAAATGCAATTTTCTCTAACAAATATTCATAGTTTCAAGGTTACAAGTAAACTGTCCTTGGAAGAGAACTATTGAAATTAAACTCTATGACAAGAAGGCTTTTGGCCCTTCTAAGTACCAGAAACCCAACTACATGATGTCCAACTACAGAAAGAGTACAGACTTAACTTAAATATTATGGTAAGCAATACATAAATATTCGCTAACCTTCCCCCTTCACCTCCATGTGCACAGTCATCGCTTTGGATCCTCAAAGCGATTGTGTTTTGGTTTTCTTTTTTCACTCAGAGTTTCTCGTTAAGTGTCACTGAAACTTGTGACATAAGATCGAACAATGGTATTAACCCGAATTGAATCAAAGCAGATAAAACAGCTTGGGCAACGGCTGTTTTAGCCCTTTAAAGATTCCAAATCTGGCCTTGTTCCCCATCCCAAATGGAAGCTGCTGACACTGGAGACTGTGGAGAGAAAAGGGTGGGGCCCAGCACAGGGGCCCAAGGGGTTCAACAACCCAAGGTGCCAGGTGGTGGCTCAGGGACTCACGGGGCAGACAGTGTTTGTTATTTATTTTAATTAATGGCCTACACTTAAAAGGAGTTTCACAAGTAAACTTCTGGCTTCTCTAGAAAAAATGGATAGCTCTTTCTTTCACTCCTGGACCGGCAATTTCACATGCCAATGGCAGCAGCTGGGCAGTGGTGGCCCCTTAGACCTCATACACGCTCACTCTCTTTTTGGAGAGGAGAGTCACTGTCACTGTCTTGTGGCCATTTCACTTATTCATGCCTGGGCTGGCTCCTGCAGACATTGGTGGTAAAGAGATCAGAGGGTGTGGCCAAATTCCAGAGTGGCTCTAAGAACAGATCAAAGGACACACACACACACACACACACACACACACACACACACACACACACACAGCTTTGCATCTAAGCTCCGTCCACAGTGAAGTTCCCCCAGTTCCTCTTGTCTCCTCTCAGCCTTTGCTCAAGCTGTTTTATCTGCCAGAAACACGCTCCTCTACTGTCCCCTGCCCACCTGGTCACGTTCTATTCAACCTTCATAATGTCACCTCTACAGGAAGCCTCCCGGCCCCCCAGTGAAGGTTCAGATGGATGTCAGAGAGACCCAAAGTAACAGCAACTTAAAAAAAAGGCAGACCTTTAATTCTCTTTCAAGGGAGAGTCCTGCCCAGTGAAGGCCCTCCCAGCGCCTGGACTCTTCTACGTGCCGACCTATCCGTGAGGCACAGCAGACACAGTGCCTAGGACCCATGAAAACGTTTTAATTTCATTTAGAATCAGAAGGAAAAAAAGAATATAATGATAAATCCAGCCTGAATTATTTTTGCCATTTTACTAATACAGTAGTAAAATATAATTTTTAATTTTTTTTTAACAGAAGAAGGGGCCCACAAAGGCAAAGGTGCTTAGGGTTCCCAAAAGTCATAATGCAGGCCAGGCACGGTGGCTCACACCTATAATCCCAACACTTTGGGAGGCAATGGTGGGTGGATCACTTGAGGTCAGGAGTTCCAGACCAGCCTGGGCAACACGGTGAGATCCCATCTCTAATAAAATTACAAAAATTATCCGGGTATGGTGGCACGCGCCTATAATCCCAGCTGTTTAGGAGGCTAAGGCAGGAGTATCACTTGAACCTGGGAGGCAAAGGTTGCAGTGAGCCGAGATCTCATCACAGCACTCCAGCCTACTGGGTGACAGAGCAAGACTCCGTCTCAAAAAGAAAGTCATCATGCAGCCCTGGGTGGTTACTCTCATCTATGTGGTCCACGCTGGCTCGCAGTACAATGGAGGGAGAGAACAAGGAAGGAGGGGATAGGGCATTTCTCTTTAAGGGTTTAATTTGGGAGTTGCACATACTATTTTTCCACTCAACCCATTGTCTGAACCTTAATCTCATGGCCACACCCACCTATAGAGGAGGCTGAAAATGCTGTCTTTATTTTGGATTGTCGTGTGCCCAAATAAAAAGTGTATCGCAATGTGAGAAGGAGAGGGCCGCTATTGGGAGAACTAGTTCCCTCTGCTAAGTGACCTTTCTAGTTTCTTTCATGGCTCCAAGAGGGAGCAGGCAGAAGCTGCAATGTCCTTGATGACCTAACTTCAGAAGCCACATGCCATTGTTTCCACAATCCTATTGGTGACACACAGGCCAAGCCCATCCTGTGTAGGAGGGCCCCACGCCAGGCATGAATATAGGGAGGGGAGAATCACTGAAGGCCATCTGGTGACTTTCTAAGGTCTGGGAGGCCCCTGTGAACTTCCTGCATGGGATTCAGTGAGACCCTCCTTGCTCTTAGAAGAGTGGCCCCCCTCCCTTTTTTACTTGTGTCTATTAAGTGCATTTCTATGTCCTTGGAGCAGACAGACCCTAAGAAAGCGATGAAGGGAGAAAAAGACACTATTATTGGTCCCATCACCTGTTAGCAAATACAGGGGTCTCTGTGGCCTTGTCTTCTTGGTAGCCTGGTGTTTCTTCCTGGTATGTGGCATTCCAAGCTGGCCCCCACTCATCTGCACAACAAGAGTGAGCATCAGGCCTCAGGGATATGGCCCCAGACAGAACAAAGTCCCTGCTCCCTGGAACTTTCCCTCAGTAAGGAGAGACAGACACCAAAGAAACACAGGGCGTACCAGATGGTGGTGTTATAAACATAATTAAAGCTGGATAAGTATGTGTGTGCTATTTTACGGAAGGTGTGAGGGAAGGCCCCTCTGCAGAGGTGACGTTTGCACCAAGACCTAAATGAAGAGAGGAAGTGAACCATAAGAATATAGGAGGAGGGCCAGGTGCAGTGGCTCGCGCCTGTAATCCCAGCACTTTGGGAGGCCGAGGCAGGTGGATCGCCTGAGGTCGGGAGTTCAAGGCCAGCTTGGCCAACATAGGGTGACCCCATCTCTACTAAAAATACAAAAAATTCGCCAGGCATGGTGGCATGTGTCTGTAGTCATATATATATTTATATATGTAGTCGTATATATTTCCTTCCATATGGAAGGAAAAAAGTCTGCAGGAATTTCACAGTGAAGAAATGGACAGGAGGAGTGAATGCAAGATCAGGAGAGAGTCTTTCAAGACAGGACTAGAACAAGATGGGACTAGAACGTGTCTATAGCCAAGGAGCAACTCGTGATTCAGGGAAGCAGAAGAGAGGTGAAATCCAGAGACCAATGAAACGAAATGGCCTCTGACCGGAGCTGAGCCCCATCTCCCATTGTATTAATAGCAGGAGGGGGCTGGGCACGGTGGCTCACGCCTGTAATCCTAGCACTTTGGGAGGCCGAGGCAGGTGGATTACTTGAGGTCAGGAGTTCAAGACCACCCCGGCCAACATGGTGAAACCCTGTCTCTACTAAAAATACAAAAATTAGCCGGGTGTGATGGTGGGCACCCAGCTACTCAGGGGGCTGAGGCAGGAGAATTGCCTGAATCAGGGAAGCAAGGTTGCAGTGAGCCGAGATTGTGCCACTACACTCCAGCCTGGGTGACAGAGTGAGACTCTGTCTCAAAAAAAAAAAAAAAATAAATAAAGAAATAAAATAGCAGGAGGGAAGGCAGGATGTGGATGCAGATGGAAGCAGGTTGGAGATGTGACTGGAAGGTGAAGGGGTTTCGTGTGACTGCTTCTGGTTTCTCAATGGAGTGTGAGGCTCAGGGTGATGGCCACAGGGGTTCAGAAGGTTTGAGGGGGAAAGAAAAAGATGAGAATGAATGACTGTCCTGATGATCCAAAAAACAAACCACTAGGGCAGTGCTTCTAAACTTTAATTGTGGAAATGAATCATCTGGACGCCTGGGGACCTTGTTACAATGCAGATTCGGATTCAGTAGGTCTGGGTGGGGCCTGGCTTCCTGCATTTGTAACAAACTCCCCAGTGATGCCTGTGCTGTTGGTCCAGCACCACGTTTTGGTTAGGAAGGGAAGTGCTATGGTTTGAATGTGTCTTCTCCAAAATTCATGTTAAAATTTAATCCCCAGTGCAACAGTATTGAGGTGAGGGCTACAGGAGGTGGTTAAGTCATAGGGGCTCAGCCCTCATATGGATGAGATTCATAGCCTTATAAAAGGGCTGGAGGGAACTAGCTGGGTCCTTTTGCCCTTCTGCCTTCTCCATGTGAGGACACAGCATTCATCCCCTCTAAACGATGCAGCAACAAGGGATGGTGATGTTGGAAGCAGAGAGAGCTGCTTTCACCAGACACTGAACTTGCCGATGCCTTGATCTTGGACTTCCCAGCCTTCAGAACTGTGAGATAAATTCCTATGACTTATCAATCACCCAGTCTGTGGTATTTTTTTATAGCAGCTCAAACAGACTAACACAAGAGGTGGATAGGATTTGCGAGCATGGACCTTGGAGGTTTGTGGCCTCAATTTAAAGTGAGTACATTCACCCAGCTGGTGTTTTTCTCTTGCTGCTTGGGCACAGAGATGGAGTAAGTGGGTCTAATCAAGGATAAAGGGAGAGCCAAAGAGATAGTAATATTTGAAAGGAAGTGTTTTTAATGATGTACCATGTAATCTGAGCTGGGTCAGGAATGAAGTGAAAAACTAAGAGATGATGGATGATGATAGGGGCTGTGAAAGGAAAACAAATCTTGCGGCCCCCAAATCACTAAGCTAAAGGAGAAAGTCAAGCTGGGAACTGTTTAGGGCAATCCTGCCTCCCATTTTATTCGAAGTCACCCCTCTGCTCACTGAGATAAATGCATATCTGATCTAATCAGAAACTCAAAAGAATGCAACCATTTGTCTCTTATCTACCTATGGCTTGGAAGCCCTCTCCCCACTTTGAGTTGTGCTGCCTTTGCTTCGAGTTGTCCCGCCTTTCTGAACCAAACCAATGTTCATCTTATGTATGTTGATCTATGTCTCATGTCTCCCTAAAATGTATAAAACCAAGTTGTGCTCAGACCACCCTGAGCACATGTCATCAGGACCTCCTGAGGCTGTGTCCAAGTGTGCGTCCTTAACTCCGGCAAAATTAACTTCCTAAATTGACTGAGACCTGTTCACGAGGCCAATGAATCATGGTTCTTCATGAGATTAAATAATTGCTGGTGTGGGAGCATTAGAGCCACTAAACTGGAAAGAGAGGACAAGATGGTCAGGAAGTGAGGCACTTGAAAGTGAGAATAAGGGGCAACACGGTCATTGGCGATGACAAGGTCAAGCAAGTGACCTCCAGAGTAGGAGGCTCAAGATCATTTGAGGCACAAAGGTCAAGGAACAGAGAGGCCAAGGTGTCAGACGGATCACTCTCCAAAGAGTGACACTAGTAGATGGTCAAAATGAAAGCAGTGAGCCCAATGCTCAAGTCCGTAAAGGGACAAGGAGGAATGACCAGGGTACTGGCAGGTGACAGCAACCAGGAGGGAGGCAGGATTTTAGTCTGATGACATGAATTTCAAGAGAGCTTTGTGCAGCATCTACAAGGCACTGGGATAGAAGACAGACATAGTCTCCCTCGTAAGTGAAGTGGGTTAGGCAAGGAAGGGTTCTAGGCAAGGAAGTTACATGATCCAGCTAGATTTTGAAAAGATCTCTTGGACTACTGTATAGAGAATGGATTGGAGGGCGGTTCGGCGGCATTAGGAGGCTATTACAGTTACTTAGACCAAGGTTGTCAAAGGGTGGACCCCAGACCAGCAGCATCAGCATCACTGAGAACTTGCTAGAAATGTACATTTTGGGGTCCCACCTCAGATCTACTGAGTCAGAAACTTGGGGTGGGGGCCCTGCCATTGGAGTTTTAACAAGCTCCCCCAGTGATTCTGATGCAAGCTGAAGTCAAACGAAAATGGTCACAGGATTATGGCAGTCGAGAGGGAGTGGATGAAGCTACAGCTTTTTAGGGGAAGAATAAGGACAGGGTAGCAAGGTGTAGCAGGGAAGGAGTGGGAAGCGCCAGGTTTCTGGGAGGAGGAAGTGGACTGTTGGGAGTTTCCTGTACCCCGAAGGCATGGGGAAGGCTGGAGGAGGAGCCGAGGGGCAGGGCAAGATCAAGAGTTTGGTTCTGTCCACAGCATGGGGCACATGTGTTCCAGAGAAGCTGGCTGGAAAGTAACACTGTGGGCAAGAACTATATTCCGCCCTAGTTCCCAGGTGAAATGCAAGACATGCTCCTGGAGGAAAGCTGCGCTGGCGGCTCTGGGACATGTCGTGACAATGACACACAGTGGCTCTCTGTGGTCCAGTTAAGCTTGCCAATATTACACACTTGCAATTGAGGGCATGGTGGAAAGCACACTGAGCTTGGAATCCAGAGGAATCAGCCCCTGGGGTTAAGTCTTTTCCCACCAGTCATTTCACCTCTGTGAGCCTGTTTCTATATTTCTTTGTTTTTATTTTATTTTATTACTTATTTATTTTGTTTCTGATTTTTTTTTTTTTTTGAGACAGAGTCTCACTCTGTTGCCCAGGCTGGAGTGCAGTGGCATGATCTCCGCTCACTGCAACCTCTGCCTCCTGGCTTCAAGCAACTCTCTGCCTCAGCCTCCTGTGTAGCTGGGATTACAGGCACCTGCCACCCTGCCCAGCTAATTTTTTCGTATTTTTAGTAGAGATGGGGTTTCACCATCTTGGCCAGGCTGGACTTAAACTCCTGACCTTGTGATACACCCACCTCTGCCTCCCAAAGTGCTGGGATTACAGGCATGAGCCACCGCACCCAGCCGTTTCTGCATTTCTTAACAGGGATTATGATATCTGCCTGAACTACTTACAGGGTACACTGTTAGAGCCAAATGAGCCAATGCAAATCCAAATTTATTGATAATTCTAAAATTGTTTCAATGTAAGTCCAGCAGTATTCCAAATAATCTAATAATTATTCTAATATTCTATTATCAAAACTGCTTTTTTTGCTGGTAGCTGCCCACCTGCTATCATGTGATGGCAGTAGAAAGACGACCAATCTCTTTAAACACACTTTCCTTCCTGGTTATAGCCTTCAATTCACTGTATGAGGTCAATCCTTTGACTGAAACTTTTGCCTATAAAATTGCAGTACACCTGGAATGGTAACACTACAAAAAATACCTACCTTTTATTTACTGTGTACTACGTGCTGGTGTTTCATATCCACTATTTCATATGCCTTGAAGGAGTCCTGTGCACTAGATATTGCTATGCTCACTTTATAGATGAGGACATTGGGCTCTGAGACCAGGGGACTTACCCAAATTCATAGAGCTCGTGGAAGGCAGAGCCAGCACCTGACTGTTTGTGCCTGCCTGTGATGCTGTAGTCTCCCTGCTCTTGCACGCAGCGTTGGATGGGCAGGGTTAGGGCACCGGTCATCAAGCCTGGGAAAAGGGAGCTTAGCTGGACAAGGGGAGGAGGCCAAAGGCTGGGGCTTAAGGATCAGATTCAGTTGACCCTACCCAAGGCACAGGAATTGTTCTATGGACTTTCTGCTCTGCTCTTATGACTTTTATTCACAAGCAGCTTTCTAATGTCTCAACCTTCCATGGCACCCAATACTATTTGCTTAGATATTTGGTGGTGAAATCTTTCAACAGAGATGATGGAAGAACTAAGGGCCCAGGGAGGGCTCCAGAGGAAGGTGGGCTCCTTGCGTCCTCTAACCTATAGAACAAATGCACAGAGGGGCTGGGCGCAGTGGCTCACGCCTGTAATCCCAGCACTTTGGGAGGCTGAGGCAGGCAGATCACCTGAGGTCAGGAGTTCAAGACCAGCCTGGCCAACATGGTGAAACCCTATGTCTACTGAAAATACAAAAATTAGCCGGGTGTGGTGGCAGGCACCTATAATCCCAGCTACTTGGGAGGCTGAGGCAGGAGAATTGCTTGAACCTGGAAGGCAGAGCTTGCAGTGAGCCAGGATCATGCCACTGTAGTCCAGCCTGAGTAACAGAGTGAGAGTCGGTCTCAAAAAAGCAAAACAAAACAAAAGAACAAATGCACAGAGGGGAGGGGAAGGGGGGAAGGAGGCTGCCACAGCACCGGGGTCTGTTTTCCAGGGGTCTTTTTTTTTTTTTTTTTTTTTTTTGGAGACGGGGTCTCGCTCTGTCTCCCAGGCTGGAGTGCAGTGGCGCAATCTCGGCTCACTGCAAGCTCCGCCTCCTGGGTTCACGCCATTCTCCTGCCTCAGCCTCCCGAGTAGCTGAGACTACAGGCGCCCGCCACCATGCCCGGCTAATTTTGTTTTTGTATTTTTAGTAGAAACGGGGTTTCACCGTGTTAGCCAGGATGGTCTCGATCTCCTGATCTCATGATCCATCCGCCTCAGCCTCCCAAAGTGCTGGGATTACAGGCGTGAGCCACCGCGCCCGGCCCAGGGGTCTTAATACAGTTCATTTTGCACACGAACAGCATTATGCCTTGTGAACTTTGGTGCAGGCGGGAGAGCGATTAGAGGAGTTTCAAGACTGGTAGTCGATGATACCAGCATGTGACATGAGAGATCGGCCGAGCCAGGAAGGAGCCCATGTTCCTTATCTCATATACACAGAAACCAGGGGCCTTGTCCCCAGGCCCAGGATTGTTTAGCACAACAGAATCCCAGCCTCCCCATGTGTTACTCAATCGCTTTAATCCTCTTAAAAAGAATTGCCGGCCGGGCGCGGTGGCTCACGCCTGTAATCCCAGCACTTTGGGAGGCCGAGGCGGGTGGATCACGAGGTGAGGAGATCGAGAGCATCCTGGCTAATGGTGAAACCCCTTCTCTACTAAAAATACAAAAAATTAGCTGGGTGTGGTGGCGGGCGCCTATAGAGCAAGACTCTGTCGCAAAAAAAAAAAAAAGGTTTTCTGATCGTGCTCTTGGTACCAGTTCTCCTGAGAGTGAGCTTCACTGTGCTGGATCACAAATGTCCGGTGGAAAGACGTCTAGCTGGGGCCGTCTCTCCACAGCCACAGCACAGAGCCTTGCATGAGAGGGAGGGAGGGAGGGATGGATGGGTGATTGCCGGAAGAAGATGCAGAATATCCCCTGGACTGCCTCCAAATACAAGTTCAGTGATATAGAACTTCAAATTGGTTAGTTTTTCTGGCATGAAAGGCTATGTCTTGGGGGAACACCTCTCCCACTGCCCCGCAGTGTAGATACCAGCAGTCGAGTACATGTAGTTACCACTGTTTTTGTTTTTGTTTTTTTTAATGGGTCCTGGCTCCTTCAATGGAGAGGCAGTAAGCAATTAAAACCCGCTTCTAAACCATCCTAAGTACTCCTTTGGAGTGGCTGCAAAAATCGATCATCCTCACGGATACAAAGGGGGAGAAAAGAAAAACAAAAGGAATTACTTTAACATCTTCATTTTCAGACTAGGTTAGGGCAGTAAAAAAGATGACCAGTGGAGGCAAACACTGGTTTAGGGCTGTGGCAGCGGCAGCGGGGTTCCGGGGAGAGAAGGGAGGGTAACAGAGGCTGTTCTGACCCTCCTTGCTTCTGGGGTCTCTTGCTGGGCCTCTGAGTAGGTCTGCAAGTAGGGCTGGGCATCGGGGCTCATTTTGACCACAAGTGTTTGCTGGTTTTGGAGTCAGGCAGACATGTGTCACTGCCTGGATTTAATTCCCATAGCTGTGTGACCCTCGGCCGTTTGCTTAATGTCTCTGAGCCTTAATTTACTCACCTGGGAGGAACAATAGGACTGTTCAGAGTAAGTGAAGTAGCACACTGGGCGTCAGGGCACGTTCGGGGCCGCGCCGGCACGCAGAGAACCTCGCCCGCTCGGCATTACTGTCCGGAAACGGCTTGCGGGGACGGTGGAGGATAACAGGGGGCCAGCACCGCCCGCGGCCGGAGTAGCCCTCGCGTTTTTTCCTTGCCAGCGCCGCCGAGCGCCGCTGCGGGTTGTGGAGACTGTCCGCCCTCTAGTGGTCGGCTTCAAAAGTTGCTTCAAAGACAAGGCTGAATGAAAAGCGTTGGGGCGCCCTAAGCCGACGCACTGCATGGAAAGGGGGCTACCTTTCCCTTTCCCTTTACCAGAGCGGGCAAAGGCTGTTCCATCTTTTTTGGGAGCCCTAGAGGGGATCCGGTTGCACTAGCCTGCATCCTCAGGCTGCTGAACTGACCACGGTGGGCTAAACTGGAAAAGTTTCTTTGGGCAGGAAAGACTCAGATTTAACAAACATTTACTGAGCACCTACTACGTTCCTATCTCTGTGCAGGATGCTTTCACTTACTTTACCCATTTAAACCTCTCAGTAAGACCGGCCACGGTGGCTCACGCCTGTAATCCCAGCACTTTGGGAGGCTGAGGAGGGAGGACCGCTTGAGTTCAGGAGTTCAAGACCAACTGGGCAACAGTGAGACCCCTCTCTACAAAAATTAAAAAATTAGCTGGGCATGGTGGCACACGCCTGTGGCCCCAGCTACTAGGGATGCTGAAGTGGGAGGATTGCTTGAGCCCAGGAGATTTGAGGCTGCAGTGAGCCACGATTGTGCCATTGCACTCCAACCTGGGCAACAGAGCGAGACTGTTTCAAAAAAACAAAAACAAAAACAAAAAACCTCTCGGTAACCTGTGAGTGAGAGTTTAAATATTGTTTTTCTGATAAGATGGTGAAGCACTCTCAGGAAAGTTGTTGCACACAGTGGAATCATGGCTACGTGGCTACCTCAGGATTTGTATTAGTCCACTTAGGGCTGCTGTAACAACCTAAACCTGGGTGGCTTACGGCCCATCCTAATAACCTCACTTTAATTGGATTACCTCTGTAAAGATTCTGCTCTAAATAAGGTCACATTCTGAGGTGTAGGGCTTAGAACCTCTACATATAAAATTTCAGGAAAGTAATTCAACTCATAACAGGATTTTTTTAAAATTTCTTTTTTTTAGAGATGAGGTCTCGCTATGTTGCCCAGGCTGATCTTGAACTCCTGGGCTCAAGTGATCCTCCCACCTCGGCCCTCAAACATGCTAGGATTACAGGCATTAGCCACTGCACCTGGCCCTATAACAGGATTTAACCCATAACTCCTGATCCCAAGCCTGATGGTTACCTGTATATTCAAGCAGTGCTTCTTAAACGTGGATGTATATTTGATTTCCTGGAGAATTTTAAAAAATATATTGACGGGCCAGGCGTGGTGGCTCATGCCTGTAATCCCAGCACTTTGGGAGGCCGAGGCGGGTGGATCACCTGAGGTTAGGAGTTCGAGAACAGCCTGGCCAACATAGTGAAACCCCTTCTCTACTAAAAATACAAAAATTAGCCAGGTGTGGTGCCACACACCTGTAATCCCACCTACTCAGGAGGCTGAGGCATGAGAATTGCTTGAGCTTAGGAGGTGGAGGTTGCAATGATCTGAGATGGTGCCACTGAACTTCAGCCTGGGCGATACAGTGAGACTCCGTCTCAAAAAAAGAAAAGAAAAAAACTGTGTATATATATATGGTTTTGAGTTCACCTCAAGAGATTACGATTTAATTGGCACATAGTTGACATAGTTGTGCCAATTAAATGTGTCTAGACACTGGGATTAAAAAAAAAACTCCTCAGGTGATTCTAAGGAGAGGTCAAGATTAGAACCATTGACTTAGAGCACCTTCCCATCACCATTTGATAGGCTCCACCTCAGAGGAAGGATAAGCCCTCTCCTTGCTTCGCTGCCAGGGAAAGGAGGCCCAATTTGTCTTTAGTTCTGCAATCTTGGCTCCATTTCAGTTTCTATTTTTCTTATTCTTTTTTTTTTTTTTTTTTTTTTGAGATGGAGTCTCGGTCTTTTGCCCAGGCCGGAGTGCAGTGGCATGATCTTGGCTCACTGCAACCTCTGCCTCTTGGGTTAAAGTGAGTCTTCTGCCTCAGCCTCCTGAGCAGCTGGGATTACAGGTGCCTGCCACCACACCTGGCTAATTTTTGTATTTTTAGTAGACACGGGTTTCACCATATTGACCAGGCTGGTCTCAAACTCCTGACCTCGTGATCCGCCTGCCTCAGCCCCCCAGAGTGCTGGGATTACAGGCGTGAGCCACCACACCAGGCCTATTTTTCTTATTCTTCAAGCACATCTGCTCTTCACACATGTCAGACTCACAGCCTAGTACATGACACACATTAGGCCCTTAACAAATATCTGAAGAAGAAAAGGAGGGAGAAGAATCACAAGGGAAGAAGTGCAAAGGGATGGGATTGGAATAGGGGAATTCTTGAAAAAGTGATGTTTCTGGAAAAGGAGGATTTCATGGTACCCACTGGGGGAGAATATTAGTGCAAATAGTGCCCAATGATGGATAATCATCCAGGGATTTGCCTCCCAGTGATACCACATAAGGGCATCAAATCACATTCACAACCTTAAATTTAATAGTTGTGCATGAGGTGAGGACGAATTACCTTGGGGTATCAGTTCCCCTTCCCACCAAACCCCCAGAGCTGGCAAATGACAGTCCAACAAGGTCTCCTCCGAATACTGAGTGCCCTGGAAGGCAGAGTGAAGCTCTGACCCCATTGTGTTGTGAGGTGGAGAGTAAATGACAGTGGTTTCCTTGTGCCCTGGCTTGTTTCTCCCCCTTGGGCTTCATCCATTCTCACCCTCAGAGCTAACTGGGGCTGACTGGGAATGAGCTAATTAGGACTGGCCTTTCCCTATATGTGTTCCCCAGAAAAGGAGCATATACCTTCAGGAAAACATGAATTCACAGGTCAAAGTAGCAGATTTCAGAATCACAACTATGTGAAATGAAACATAGCATTTTAGATTACAGAATCCAACTATATATATAAAAACAGTTGCATAGATAATGTGATATTGGCCTAATAAATATACAAAAAGAGATAAAAGAAGATAATGACAATGTAGATAAGAACAAGAAAACATAAAAAAGTAATATTAGATAAGTAAAATATCATAGTTGAAGTGAACACATCACATGGATAAATAACAAAATGGATAGAGCTGCAAAACTAATTGTCAACTTGGAAGACCAGGTGGAGGAAATCTTTCAGAAGAGATAAGAAAATAACAAAGACGTATAAAATATAAAGAAAAAACTAGGTTATGTGGAAGACAGAAGTACTAACATCTAGGTAATAAGAATTCTAGAAAGAAGAAAAATGAACAGAAAGAAATGTTTGAAGAAAAATGAGATAATCTTCCATAACTGTAAAAAGATGAAAGATAAAAAAGGTTATAGAAAAAAGATAAGAAAAAATCCACACCAGCTCCCTCTCCCTCTCCCTCTCCCTCTCCCTCTCCCTCTCCCTCTCCCTCTCCCTCTCCCTCTCCCTCTCCCTCTCCCTCTCCCTCTCCCTCTCCCTCTCCCTCTCCCTCTCCCTCTCCCTCTCCCTCTCCCTCTCCCTCTCCCTCTCCCTCTCCCTCTCCCTCTCCCTCTCCCTCTCCCTCTCCCTGTCCCCACGGTCTCCCTCTCCCTCTCTTTCCACGGTCTCCCTCTGATGCCGAGCCGAAGCTGGACGGTACTGCTGCCATCTCAGCTCACTGCAACCTCCCTGCCTGATTCTCCTGCCTCAGCCTGCCGAGCGCCTGCGATTGCAGGCGCGCGCCGCCACGCCTGACTGGTTTTCGTATTTTTTTGGTGGAGACGGGGCTTCGCTGTGTCGGCCGGGCTGGTCTCCAGCTCCTAACCACGAGTGATCTGCCAGCCTCAGCCTCCCGAGGTGCCGGGATTGCAGACGGAGTCTCATTAACTCGGTGCTCAATGGCGCCCATGCTGGAGTGCAGTGGCGTGATCTCGGCTCGCTACAACCACCTCCCAGCCGCCTGCCTTGGCCTCCCAAAGAGCCGAGATTGCAGCCTCTGCCCGGCGGACCCCCCGTCTGGGAAGCGTGGAGCGTCTCCACCTGGCCGCCCATTGTCTGGGATGTGAGGAGCCCCTCTGCCTGGCTGCCCAGTCTGGAAAGTGAGGAGCGTCTCTGCCCGGCCGCCATCCCATCTAGGAAGTGAAGAGTGCCTCTTCCCGGCCGCCATCCCATCTAGGAAGTGAGGAACGTCTCTGCCCGGCCGCCCATCGTCTGAGATGTGAGGAGCGTCTCTGCCCGGCCGCCCCGTCTGAGAAGTGAGGAGACCCTCTGCCTGGCAACCGCCCCGTCTGAGAAGTGAGCAGCCCCTCCGCCCCGCAGCCGCCCCGTCTGAGAAGTGAGGAGCCCCTCCGCCCAGCAGCCACCCCGTCTGGGAAGTGAGGAGCGTCTCCGCCCGGCAGCCACCCCGTCCGGGAGGGAGGTGGGGGGATCAGCCCCCCCGCCCGGCCAACCGCCCTGTCCGGGAGGTGAGGGGCGCCTCTGCCCGGCCACCCCTACTGGGAAGTGAGGATCCCCTCTGCCCGGCCAGCCGCTCCGTCCGGGAGGGAGGTGGGGGGGTCAGCCCCCCGCCCGGCCAGCCGCCCCGTCCGGGAGGGAGGTGGGGGGGTCAGCCCCCCACCCGGCCAGCCGCCCCATCCGGGAGGGAGGTGGGGGTGTCAGCCCCCCGCCCGGCCAGCCGCCCCGTCCGGGAGGGAGGTGGGGGGGTTACCCCCCCGCCTGGCCAGCCGCCCCCGTCCGGGAGGTGAGGGGCGCCTCTGCCCGGCTGCCCCTACTGGGAAGTGAGGAGCCCCTCTGCCCGGCCAGCCGCCCCGTCCGGGAGGGAGGTGGGGGGGTCAGCCCCCCACCCGGCCAGCCGCCCCGTCCGGGAGGGAGGTGGGGGTGTCAGCCCCCCGCCCGGCCAGCCGCCCCGTCCGGGAGGGAGGTGGGGGGGTCAGCCCCCCACCCGGCCAGCCGCCCCGTCCGGGAGGGAGGTGGGGGGGTCAGCCCCCTGCCCGGCCAGCCGCCCCATCCGGGAGGGAGGTGGGGGGGTTAGCCCCCCGCCTGGCCAGCCGCCCCGTCCAGGAGGTGAGGGGCGCCTCTGCCCGGCCGCCCCTACTGGGAAGTGAGGAGCCCCTCTGCCCGGCCAGCCGCCCCGTCCGGGAGGGAGGTGGGGGGGTCAGCCCCCCGCCCGGCCAGCCGCCCCGTCCGGGAGGGAGGTGGGGGGGTCAGCCCCCTGCCCGGCCAGCCGCCCCGTCCGGGAGGGAGGTGGGGGGGGTTACCCCCCCGCCTGGCCAGCCGCCCCCGTTCGGGAGGTGAGGGGCGCCTCTGCCTGGCCGCCCCTAATGGGAAGTGAGGAGCCACTCTGCCCGGCCAGCCGCCCCGTCCGGGAGGGAGGTGGGGGGGTCAGCCCCCCACCCGGCCAGCCGCCCCGTCCGGGAGGGAGGTGGGGGTGTCAGCCCCCCGCCCGGCCAGCCGCCCCGTCCGGGAGGGAGGTGGGGGGGTCAGCCCCCCACCCGGCCAGCCGCCCCGTCCGGGAGGGAGGTGGGGGGGTCAGCCCCCTGCCCGGCCAGCCGCCCCATCCGGGAGGGAGGTGGGGGGGTTACCCCCCCGCCTGGCCAGCCGCCCCCGTCCGGGAGGTGAGGGGCGCCTCTGCCCGGCTGCCCCTACTGGGAAGTGAGGAGCCCCTCTGCCCGGCCAGCCGCCCCGTCCGGGAGGGAGGTGGGGGGGTCAGCCCCCCACCCGGCCAGCCGCCCCGTCCGGGAGGGAGGTGGGGGTGTCAGCCCCCCGCCCGGCCAGCCGCCCCATCTGGGAGGGAGGTGGGGGGGTTAGCCCCCCGCCTGGCCAGCCGCCCCGTCCAGGAGGTGAGGGGCGCCTCTGCCCGGCCGCCCCTACTGGGAAGTGAGGAGCCCCTCTGCCCGGCCAGCCGCCCCGTCCGGGAGGGAGGTGGGGGGTCAGCCCCCCGCCTGGCCAGCCGCCCTGTCCGGGAGGTGAGGGGCGCCTCTGCCCGGCCGCCCCTACTGGGAAGTGAGGAGCCCCTCTGCCCGGCCAGCTGCCCCGTCCGAGAGGGAGGTGGGGGGGTCAGCCCCTCGCCTGGCCAGCCGCCCCCGTTCGGGAGGTGAGGGGCGCCTCTGCCCGGCCACCCCTACTGGGAAGTGAGGAGCCCCTCTGCCCGGCCAGCCGCCCCGTCCGGGAGGGAGGTGGGGGGGTCAGCCCCCCACCCGGCCAGCCGCCCCGTCCGGGAGGGAGGTGGGGGTGTCAGCCCCCCGCCCGGCCAGCCGCCCCATCTGGGAGGGAGGTGGGGGGGTTAGCCCCCCGCCTGGCCAGCCGCCCCGTCCAGGAGGTGAGGGGCGCCTCTGCCCGGCCGCCCCTACTGGGAAGTGAGGAGCCCCTCTGCCCGGCCAGCCGCCCCGTCCGGGAGGGAGGTGGGGGGTCAGCCCCCCGCCTGGCCAGCCGCCCTGTCCGGGAGGTGAGGGGCGCCTCTGCCCGGCCACCCCTACTGGGAAGTGAGGAGCCCCTCTGCCCGGCCAGCCGCCCCGTCCGGGAGGGAGGTGGGGGGTCAGCCCCCCGCCCGGCCAGCCGCCCTGTCTGGGTGGGAGGTGGGGGGGTCAGCCCTCCGCCCGGCCAGCTGCCCTGTCCGGGAGGGAGGTGGGGGGGTCAGCCCCCCGCCCGGCCAGCCAACCCGTCCAGGAGGGAGGTGGGGGGGGTCAGCCCCCCGCCCGGCCAGCCACCCCGTCCGGGAGGTGGGGGGCGCCTCTGCCCGGCCGCCCCTACTGGGAAGGGAGGAGCCCCTCTGCCCGGCCACCACCCCGTCTGGGAGGTGTACCCAACAGCTCATTGAGAACGGGCCATGAAGACAATGGCAGTTTTGTGGAATAGAAAGGGGAGAAAGGTGGGGAAAAGATTGGGAAATCGGATGGTTGCCGTGTCTGTGTAGAAAGAGGTAGACATGGGAGACTTCATTTTGTTCTGTACTAAGAAAAATTCTTCTGCCTTGGGATCCTGTTGATCTGTGACCTTACCCCCAACCCTGTGCTCTCTGAAACATGTGCTGTATCCACTCAGGGTTGAACGGATTAAGGGCGGTGCAAGATGTGCTTTGTTAACCAGATGCTTAAAGGCAGCATGCTCGTTAAGAGTCATCACCACTCCCTAATCTCAAGCACCCAGGGACACAAACACTGCGGAAGGCCGCAAGGTCCTCTGCCTAGGAAAACCAGAGAACTTTGTTCACTTGTTTATCTGCTGACCTTCCCTCCACTATTGTCCTGTGACCCTGCCAAATCCCCCTCTGCAAGAAACACCTAAGAATGATCAATAAAAAATAAAAAAAATAAATAAATAAATAAATAAATAAATAAAAAAAAAAAAAAAAAAAAGATTACAGAAAAAATCCACACCAGAACATTTTATAGTAAAATTAAGAATTTCAAGGCTGGACATGGTGGCTCACACCTTTAATCCCTGCACTTTGGGAGGCTGAGGTAGGAGGATCACTTGAGCCCAGGAGTTCAAGACCAGCATAGGCAACAAAGTGAGATCCCATCTCTAAAAAAAGTTTTAAAAATTAGGCATAGTGATGCATGCCTGTAGTCTCAGCTACTCAAAAGGCTGAGGTGGCAGGATCATTTGAGCCCAGGAGGGTGGGGCTGCAGTAAACTGTGATTTCACCACTGCATTCCAGCCTGGGTGACAGAACAAGACATCATCTCAAACAAACAAACAAAAAAACCCAACAACAACAACAAAAAGAATTTCAAGGAAAATTCTAAAAGATTATAAAGAGAAAGAGAACATCACAAAAAGAGGACTGCAGTCAGATTGACATCAGATTTTTTTTTTTTTGAGACAGAGTCTCACTCTGTCACCCAGGCTGGAGTTCAGTGGCACGATCTCTGCTCACTGCAACCTCCACTTGGCAGGTTCAGGCAATTCTCCTGTCTCAGCCTCCTGAGCAGCTGGGACTACAGGCACCTGCCACCATGCCTGGCTAATTTTTTTTGTATTTTTAGTAGAGACAGGGTTTCACCATATTGGTCAGGCTGGTCTTGAACTGCTGGCCTCAGGTGATCTGCCCACCTCGGCCTCCCAAAGTGCTGGGATTACAGGCGTGAGCCACCATGCCCAGCCTGACATCAGATTTTTTAACAGCAACAACTGATGTAAGAAAACAGTGGAATGAGCTGGGCATAGTGGCTCACACCTGTAATCCCAGCTACTCCAGAGGGTGAGATGGGAAGATTGCTTGAGACTAGGAGTTTGAGACCAGCCTGAGCAACATAGTGAGACCCCATCTCTAAAAAAATATTTTAAGTTAGCCAGGCACAATGGTGCACTCCTGTAGGCCTAGCTTACTCAGGATGCTCAGGTGGGAGGATCTCTTGAACCCAGGAGTTTGCGGCTGTAGAGAGCTATGATTATACTATTGCATTCCAGCCTGGGCAATAGTGCGAGACTCCATTTCTAAAAAAAAAATAAGAGAAAGAAAAAGGGAAAAAAAAAAGAAAAAAGAAAAGAAAAAAATGGTGGAGGAATGGTATGGTAGTCTCAAAATAATAAAGGCAAAGAAACCATCCTCAATTTTATTTATTTATTTATTTATTTATTTATTTATTTATTTATTTATTTATTTTTGAGACGGTGTCTCGCTCTGTTGCCAGGCTGGAGTGCAGTGGCACGATCTTGGCTCACTGCAACCTCTGCCTCTTGGGTTTAAGCAATTCTGCTGCCTCAGCCCCCTCAGTAGCTGAGACTACAGGTGTGCACCACCACGACCAGCTGATTTTTGTATTTTTAATAGAGACGGGGTTTCACCATATTGACTAGAATGGTCTTGATCTCTTGACTTCGTGATCCTCCCACCTCAGCCTCCCAAAGTGCTGGGATTACAGGTGTGAGCCACTGCGCCTGGCCTATTTATTTTTTTGAGATAAGAGTCTCGCTCTGTTGTCCAGGCTGGAGCCTGGTGGTGCAATCTCCACTCACTGCAACCTCCACCTCCTGAGTTCAAGCAATTCTCCTGGATTAGCCTCCCAAGTAACTGGGACCACAGGTGTGTGCCACCAGGCCTGACTAATTTTTGTAATTTTAGTAGAGATGGGGTTTCACCATGTTGGCCAGGCTGGTCTCAAACTCCTGACCTCAGGTGATCCACCTGCCTTGGCCTCCCAAAATCCTGGGATTACAGGCATGAGCCACCACGCCCTGCCCACCCTCTATTTTTATATCCAGTTGGCCATTCAAAGATAAGGGCATGATAAAAAAAAATATTATCAGGCACAGAAGTTCTCAGAAGATTTACCACACAAAGGCTATACTGAAAACTATTTTAGATGAAAGGCTTAAATAAAGGGAGAGTAAATCTAGTAGATACTGCCAGAGATATGTAAAGTAAAGATGACCAAGTACACCGGTAAAATTTCTTTGACTTAAAAGAATAGCTAAGACTAAAGAAAAAGAGAACTCATAGACACAATAATCTGGCATCAAAGTGTAGATAATAACATGTGGATTGGGGGCACAGAGATGAAGAGATGAGTGTATAAAGTTTTGTTCTTATGGGGGAAGAGATAGTTACCAATTTAAAGAAATGGTTAATAATATATATAGAAAAAGTGAGTCAGACTGAAAAAAAATAAAGTGGTAGAAACAGGTCCGAATAAATAATTACAATAAATATAAATGAACTAAACTCATCAGTTAAAGACAAAGATGGAAAAATTTGATTTAACAAAAATTCAGGTATGTGCTATTAATGAGATAAAACTAAAGCATAAGGAATTGCAAAGGCTCTAAGTAAATGAATAAAAAAGATATCAGTAAAATACTAATCAAAATAAAGCTGGTTTATCTACAGCAGTATTAGATAAAATGGACTTAAAGGCAAAAAGCAAAAAGATACATAGCATGTATGCATTTAATAAAGCAAAAGGTGGCCCAGGGTGATGGCTCACCCCTGTCATCCCAGCACTCTGGGAGGTTGAGGCAGGTAGATCACTTGAGTTCAGGAGTTTGAGACCAGCCTGGGCAACATGGCGAGAACCCCATCTCTGAAAAAAAAAAAAAATGCAAAACTTAGCCAGGTGTAGTGGTGCATGCCTGTAGTCCCAGCTACCTGGAAGGCTAACATGAGAGGATCATCTGAGCCTGGGGAAGTTGCAGTGAGCCATGATCATGCCACTGCACTCCAGTTCGTGATAAAAGAAAAAGATTGATAAATGTTGCTTTGTTAGAGAAAGTAAAAAGTTATATATAGAAGATATTCAAAACACATAAAACTGGCAAAGGACTGGTATCATAAAGAACTTCCGCAAATCAGTAAAAGAAAAAACACATAAGCAGCCCAATAGGAAAATGGGCCAAAAAAAGAACTGTTTTCACAGAAAACACATGATCAATAAACATATGAAGAGATGTTTAACATAATTAGTAATTGGGAAGTATAAATCGAGACTACAGGCCGGGTGTGGTGGCTCACACCTATAATCCCACCACTTTGGGAGGCCTTGGTGGGTGGATCACGAGGTCAGGAGATTGAGACCATCCTGGCTAACATGGTGAAACCCCGATTCTACTAAAAATACAAAAAAATTAGCCGGGCGTGGTGGCAGGCACCTGTAGTCCCAGCTACTCAGGAGGCTGAGGCAGGAGAATGGTGTGAACCCAGAAGGCGGAGCTTGCAGTGAGCTGAGGTGGCGCCACTGCACTCCAGCCTGGGCGACAGAGCGAGACTCTGTATCAAAAAAAAAAAAAAAATTGAGGCTACAGTGGCACACAATTTTATACTCATTCATCTGGTAAAAATTTGAATGGTCTGATAACACCAAATCTTATCAATGCTGGTGAGAATGTAAAATTGTATAACTACTTTGGAAAAGTTTGACATTTTCTCCCAAATTTGGGCATTCATATACTATTATGGGTTGAATTTTGTCCCCTAGAAAAAAATGTTAAAATTCTAACTCCTGGAACCTTCAATGTGATCTTATTTGAACTTTGCAGATGTGAGTAGCTAGGTTACAATGATGTCATAATGGGCCCTAAATTCAATAGGACTGGCATCCTTATAAGAAAAGAAGAGGCCAGGCACAGTGGCTCATGCCTGTAATCTTAGCACTTCGGGAGGCTGAGGTGGGTGGATCACCTGAGGTTAGGAGTTCAAGACCAGCCAGGCCAACATGGTGAAACCCCGTCTCTACTAAAAATACAAAAATTTGCCAGGTGTGGTGGCGGACGCCTGTAATCCCAGCTACTTGGGAGGCTGAGGCAGGAGAATTGCTTGAACCCGGGAGGCAGAGGTTGCAGTGAGCTGAGATTGCACAATTGCACTCCAGCCTGGGGGACAAGAGCGAGACTTCATCTCAAAAAAAAAAAAAAAAAAAAGAGGAGAGACAGAGACAGAAACACACAGAGGAGAAGACCATGTAAAGACAGAGATAGAAATTGGAGTGATGCATCTACAAGCCACGGGGTGTCCAGGGATGCTGGCAACCATCAGAAGCCGAGAGAGACATGGGACAAATTTTCCCTCAGAGGCTCCCATAGGGAACCAGCCCTGAGGACACTTACTGTGAGATAACACATTTCTGTTTTTTTGAGGCACCCAGTTTATGGTAATTTGTTAGAGCAGCTCTATGAAACTAATACACGTACTCAATGACCCAACAATTCTACTCCTAGGTATAGACCCAACATAAACCATTTCATGTGTACAAGTGACTGCATAAGAAAGTTCACAGGATTTCAGTTCACAACAGCAAAAACCTGCAAACAACCTGAAAGCCTAACTATAAAAGACAGAATAAATAAATTGTAGTAAATCCACACAATGGAATGTTATTCAGCAGTCAACATGAATGAACTATAGCAATGAGGCGGTCTACCTGCAGACCCTGACCCAAACGATGGATGAATGAAGTACACTGACACACAGATATTCTGCTACGCCAGTCCAGCTGAGTGTCTGGGCCACTTACAGACTCCAAGCAGAGTGCTGTAAACAGTCACGACCGTGGCCCTGACCAACTAGTGAGACTCGCATTTATTTGGTAAAGATGAATTGACAAAGGCTTGAGTCAACACCACCAGAGGGTAATTGACATTGTGGACTTCCTGTAGAAAGTAATTAAGCACCGGTGGTAGATCAAAGGTTAGTCTTAAACAACCTAGCTAGATACACTACTCTGCCTTCTTTCTTACCCACTTGAAGCTTTTTACTCAAGGTAAGGATTAGGTTGCCTTCAACCATTGTCTTATCCTGAGACTTTTGTAAAAATCTTCAGGCCTTCCAAGAAAGTTTGTGTTTATTTTTATAACTATCTTTAATATTTTTCCCACCAGCCTGATTGAACTCCCACATAACAACACACAAAAATATGAGGAATCTTAACAATATAATAATAATAAATGAATCTAAAGAGTTTACATATTCTGCGATGCATTTTTAATAAAATTTATGACCAAGATAATAGTTCCTTTTTATGAATGCAAATACATGCAATTAAACTATATGAAATGGAAGGCAAGGAAATTTTTTTTTTTGCAAACACTATGGTGACTTAAAGGCAAGGAAATTGTTAACATGGAATTCAGCAATATGGCTACCTTGAGTAGATAAAGGCAGAGGGACACGATGGGAAAAGCAACCATATGGTTAGATGTAGGTTGTTGTCAAGGTCTTAGTTTTTGCTTGAGATGGTGGGTTCATGAGTATTTATCTATGTCTACAGCTATGTTTATATGTATATTAAGATAACAATATTTAATGGAGGAGGCCACTTAAGGACCACAGAGGAAAGTATGCCATAAATAGGATTAGAACTAATTCTTTTTTTTTTTGTTTTGAGACAGAGTTTCACTCTTGTAGCCCAGGCTGGAGTGCAATGCCGCGATCTTGGCTCACTGTAACCTCCGCCTCCTGGATTCAAGCGATTCTCCTGCCTCAGCCTCCCAAGTAGCTACGATTACTGGTGCCTGCCACCACACCCAGCTAATTTTTGTATTTTTAGTAGAGATGGGGTTTCACTATGTTGGCCAGGCTGGTCTTGAACTCCTGACCTCAGGTGATCCACCCGCCTTGGCCTCTCAAAGTGCTGGGATTACAGGTGTGTGCCACCGCGTCTGGTAGATTAGAACTAATTCTAATCCAATCCTGTGCATCTGGGGCTAAACATCCCCCAAATTGTTGGGCTTTTCCAGATTTGTCCACGATTCTACAAACTGGTGCTTCTGGCTAATTCTGATTTTCACAAGGGTCTGGAAATTGGAATATTTTTTCCACACTAACTCTATGACCTGCAGTGTGGCTAACCAATCTAGACCAAACATGCAGCTCTGGATTGTTCAGGATTTAGTGTGCCAATTTAGATAGAAAGCTCAATTAATTAAAATAAAGAAGCACAGAGACCAAAAGTTCATTGAGTTCAAGTAGAATCAGCTCAATGGGTGGGAAAAAGAAAAAATAATCAGTTCCTATAAAAAAGGACAGCATAGTTGCTAGAACCCGCTAGAGATGTACAGATATTAGATAGTTTTGGCAGGAAGTGGTGGCCAAAATACATGAAACAACAACCTGAAAAAATAAGAGTTAATCAGGGATTACAGCAGGGATGAAAACAAACAAGCCAAAAAGCCACAACAACAACAAAAACAGGTGGAAGATAACAGGAAAATCTAATCTTCATTGCCCATGGGCTGGAATGTAATGTTCTGGCTATGTTTTTCTTCTTCTTTTTTTTTTTTTTTTGAGACGGAGTTTCGCTCTGTCGCCCAGGCTGGAGTGCTGTGGCGCGATCTCGGCTCACTGCAAGCTCAGCCTCCTGGGTTCACGCCATTCTCCTGCCTCAGCCTCCCGAGTAGCTGGGACTACAGGCGCCCGCCAACACGCCCGGCTAGTTTTTTGTATTTTTAGTAGAAATGGGATTTCACCGTGTTATCCAGGATGGTCTCGATCTCCTGACCTCGTGATCTGCCCACCTCAGCCTCCCAAAGTGCTGGGATTACAGGCGTGAGCCACCGCGCCCGGCCTTGGCTATGTTTTTCTTGGTAAATATCTCTACTATCTGCTTTTGAAATGATGGAGCTAACTTTCAGTTTTAAAAACAATATATTTCAGGCATCTCAAGTAATCCACAAACTGGAGGCAAAAGTCAAGACTGGGTTGACAGAGCACAAATCTGTTTCATTTGACTACATTAAAGAGGTTTGCATTCTTTCAAGGGCTTATTAGCGAGTTGTTCAGAAGCAGTATTGACACAGGGGCCTGGGATTGTTGAGGGATGCTTATGCACAGAGAGGAAGGTTTGCTAATCCAGGAGCACTGAATCATCATGATGTAAACTTGCAGGACTTCATGGCTTCAGTGATACATCACTGATCTTGAATTCCAGTCCACAGAACTTTTTTTATGGTAAGGAAAAGGATATGGGAAGAAAAAAGTATTATAAGCATGTTTCTCATATTTCTTCCCTCTTTTACCCTATAAATAAAAAGGCAAAGGTATTACTCAGCAAATGTTCTCTTGAAAAACTTGATTTCTTCTTATGCTTGGAAATTTTGCTATAGAGATAGTCATTGCTACCGTTTACAGTAGACATTCCAACCCTGAAAACTAAACTCTGAAGTATTTACTATGCTTAGATAAATCACATATTTGTCCTCATGAGTACAGCCTGTTCAGGTTTGTACATACCATTGCGTAATTCCCTAAGAACTCTTTCCAATTTAAAAGCATGACTTTGGATACCTTTGTGGAAGTTGATAGGAAAGATTTTTGCTCTTTAAAATACTTGTTAAATAGGCCAGTTAAAAGTATGCTTTGTACTGAATTTTGCCTTGATCAGTAAAGGCTCCAAGAATGTTGATAAAATAAGAGAAAAAGAAATTGGGCTTTTCCCCTGCCAGAATTGGAAGGGAGAGACCCAAAACTAAGAACAGAAAATCTGTCATAATAATGGCAGAATCCTCAAAAGAAGATACACAAATAAATGCAGCTGAGGAACCTGGAGACTTCCCTGGTTTCTGCCCCTTGTGAGACTTCAAATCATAAAATACCCTAATATCTTTCTGTAATCTTCTGTCATGTTCTAAAATGTGTAAAATATTTAAACAGTCCTTATTATCAGAAAAAAAGTAATCATGAACAGAGCCCAGAATATGGTATAAAACATTACCTTACTGTTCTCATCATGTCATTGTTCAGTCCTACCTCCAAACAATGTCCCATGAGAAAACCCAGAAGACATCTCCCTCACTAAAGCATTGAGAAATGCATTAATAAATGGAGCACCTGCAACCTCTTTCAAAGGAGAGCTCTGTGGTCGCTCTCTTCTATAGGGTAGGTGGAAAATATGCCAGTGACATGGTCTCCCCAATTTCAATGATGGGATGATGGGATCTCAGAGTGGCATAGGTAGGGGTGGCACTGAATCTCCAAGGACAAAGTAAATGCATCCACTGTAAAGGGCAATCAGAATGCTTTGGCCTGCAGAGATATTTGATGGTGGTTAAGTGATGGTGTTCTTAGGAATGAAATAGATGGGCAATCTACCATTGTATTGCTTGATCTGTAACAGAGGGAAAAATTCTAGGTCTGGTAGCTAAAAACCTGATGAGTCACTGCAGTGGACAGTCATGGCCTCTTGTGTTGAGATCTAAGTCAATTCACAGAGCCAAAGCTCCTTGATTAAAGAGGAGGCTGGGAGCCAGGCACAGTGGCCCATGCCATCCCAGTGAGTCAGGAGGCTGAAGCAAGAGGATTGATTGCTTGAAGCCAGGGGTTTGACCTCAGACCCTACGAAAAAATTAATCTAAAATGTTGGGGCGCGGTGGCCCACGCCTGTAATCCGAGCACTTTGGGAGGCACAGGTGGGCAGATCACAAGGTCAGGAGTTCAAGGCCAGCCTGGCCAACATGGTGAAACCCTGTCTCTCTAAAAATACAAAAATTAGCTGGGGATGGTGGCATGTGCATGTAATACCAGCCACTCGGGAGGCTGAGGCAGGAGAATTGCTTGAACTGGGACCTGGGAGGCGGAGGTTGCAGTGAGCCAAGATTGCACCACTGCACTCCAGCCTGGGCTACAGAGGGAGACACCATCTCAAAAAAAAAAAAAAAAAATCTAAAATGGATCATAGATCTAAATGTAAACCTAGAATTATAAATCTGCTAGAAAAAATATAGGACAAAATCTGTGGGACCCTGGCATAAGCAAAGTTTTCTTAAGTAGAACACAAAAGAAGATATAAAAGAAATAGATGGGGCTTGGCATGGTGGCTAACATGTGTAATCCCAGCACTTTGGGAGGCCAAGGTGGGCTGACCACCTGAGGTCAGGAATTCGAGACCAGCCTGGCCAACATGGTGAAACCCCATCTCTACTAAAAAAAAATTAGCCGGGCATGGTGGCACATGCCTGTAATTCCAGCTACTCAGGAGGCTGAGGCAGGAGAATTGCCTGAAGCTGGGAGGTGGAGGTTGCAGTGAGCCGAGATCGCGCCACTGAACTCCAGCCTGGGCCACAGAAGAAAATTCCATCTAAAAAAAAAAAAAAAAAAGAAAGAAAAAAAGAAAAAGAAATAGGTAATCAGTTGGGCTTCATCAACATTTAAAACATTTCTCTTTGAAAGTCAGTTAAGAAAATGAAAGTCAGCTAGGTGTGGTGGCTCACGCCTATAATCCCAGCACTTTGGAAGGCCAAGGCAGGAGGATCACTTGAGCTCAGGATTTCGAGACCATCCTACGCAACAGAGCAAGACCCCACCTCTAGAAAATATTTTAAAAATTAGCCAGGCAGGGTTGTGCGTGCCTATAGTCGTAGCTACTTGGAAGGCTGAGGTGGGAGGATCACTTGAGCAAAATCAAAACTGATTTTCATTAAATCTCAAAGTAATTCTGTTGACTGAAAGAAACCAAACAAAAATATATATTGTATTATTTCACTTATATGAAATTCTTGAAAATAAAAACTAACTTATGTAGCTAGACTGCAGATCAGTGGTTGCCTGGGGACAGGTTAAAAGGTGCAATGAACTGCAGACAGGTATGAGAAAACCTTCAATGGCAATGGAAATGTTCAGCATCTTGTTTGTGGAGATGGTTTCATAGTTACATATTTACCAAAACTTATCAAATAGTGCATTTCAAATATATGCAGTTTATTATTCAAAATTATACTTCAATAAAGTTGTGAAAATGGGAGCGGGGAAGCAACAAATACTGGTGTGGGTCAACAGCATGAACCATATCACCTTTTCTCATTTTCCAGAAGTATGCTGAGTTCCTTGGTCAGCCAAAATAACCACCCTCTCACCCATATGAGAGGATCTTCCTTGTCCATTTTCCCCCATAGTACCTGTCATTTTTTTTTTTCTGCTGCTATAACAAAGGACCACAGATTGGGTCACTCATAAAGAAAAGAAGTTTAGGCCAGGCACAGTGGCTCACACCTGTAATCCCAGCACTCTGGGAGGCCGAGGAAGGATTGCTTGAGCCCAGAAGTTCAAGACCAGCCTGGGCAACATGATGAGACCCTGTCTCTACAAAAAATACAAAAATTAGCTGGGCATGGTGGTGTGTACCCATAGTCTCAGCTACTTGGGAGGCTGAGGAGGGAGGATTGCTTGAGCCAGGGAGGTTGAGGCTGCAGTGAGCTGTGATTGTGCCACTGTACCTCAACCTGGGCAACAAAGCAAGACCCTGTCTGAAAGAGAAAGAGAGAGAGAGGGGATAAAAAAGAGAAAGAAAGAAAAGAAAAGAAAAAAAGAAAAGAAAAGAAAAGCTTACTTGGTGTTGCGGGAAGTCAGGGACCCCGAATGGAGAGACTGACTGGAGCCACGGCAGAGGAACATAAATTGTGGAGATTTCTTCTTAATATGGACATTTATCAGTTCCCAAATAATACTATTATAATTTCTTATGTCTGTCTTTAATCTCTTTAATCTTTAATCTGTTAATCCTGTTATCTTGCTCACTGCAAGCTCTGCCTCCTGGGTTCACGCCATTCTCCTGCCTCAGCCTCCCGAGTAGCTGGGACTACAGGTGCTTGCCACCATGCCCAGCTAATTATTATTATTTTTTTTTGTATTTTTAGTAGAGACGGGGTTTCACTGTGTTAGCCAGGATGGTCTTGATCTCCCGGCCTTGTGATCCACCTGCCTCGGCCTTCTGAAGTGCTGGGATTACAGGCATGAGGCACAGTGCCCGGCCTGATCAGAACATTTTTTAATGAAAGGATCTAGAAAGCAACTTGGAAGTGTAAATAGTCACCTTCATTTTCTCTAACTTGATCAAGACTAGTGGGTCCATGGCCCTGTGTTAGTTCATGCATTCATCTCAGACCCAAATGAAAGTTTCAACTCCCAAAGTGCAGTTCCTTAGATGCTCGTCTGGACGTGATGACGTGCCTGCCATATAAGAAGGTGCAATCATAGTTAACACAGGTAGCCAGATAGAAGACATTTTTTTCTCCCAAAATTATTCCTTGGGGTGGGAAGTGATATGGGGGAAGAGCTCCCATCTTAAGGGGCACACACTGAGTTGCTTATGCTACTTCCTTGTTCAAAATGAAGTAACTGCCTTAATCTAAAAAAAAGAAAAGAATATTTACAACACTGAAAATGAATGAACTACAATTTATGTATAGCATGGATGAATTTCATAAACATTGGACAAAAGTATCCAGACACAAAATAGTGGTTGCCTTTGGGCAATATAGAAGGGTGCAAGTGGAAGTGGCCTCAAGGAGTTTTCTGGGGTGCTGGTAAGGTTCTATTTTCTAAACTATGTGGTGATTAAATAAATATGTGTATTCACTGTGTGGTAATTAATCAAACTGTTTACTTTTTTTTTTTTGAGACTGATTCTCACTCTGTCGCCAGGCTGGAGTGCAGTGGCGTGATGTGGGCTCACTGCAACCTCTGCCTCCTGGGTTCAAGTGATTCTCCTGCTCAGCCTCCTGAGTAGCTGGGATTACAGGCGCACGCCACTACGCCCAGCTAATTTTTTTGTATTTTTAGTAGAGACGGGGTTTCACCATGTTGGCCAGGATGGTATCAATCTCTTGACCCTGTGATCCACCAGCCTCGGGCTCTCAAAATGCTGGGATTACAGGTGTGAGCCACTGCGCCTGGCCAACTTTTAAAAAAAAATTTAGGTAAAACCCACATAACATGTAATTGACCATCAGCCATTTTAAAGTGGACAATTCAGTGGGATTTAGTGTATTCACAACGTTGTGCAACCACCACCTCTATCTAGACCCAAGATATTTTCCTCACCCCAAAAGGGAACCCCACCCATACCCATCAAGCAATTGCTCCTCATTCTTCTGAGCTGTTACTTTTCTACACTTTTCTACAAGCATGTTTTACTTCAATTTAAACTTCAACCCATGAAATCTAGGCAAGACGAGGAGGAGAATGAAGTCATATAGGAGCTGATGAATGTCAAGCCATGGTGGGGTGGGCCACTGGGTTGAAGATTTTGAAAAGGTTGAAGAAGTATGGTAGTGGACGCACTTGAGTAAGTGAATTGAAAGGAAAGAGGTAGTGGTCAGAGGGTAGGATGCTTAAATAAAGATTTCACAAATATGTTCATTTCTGTTGATCCCAAGGAAGTGACCGTGTGAGTGTGTAGCTGAGGTGGAATGGTGAAAAAGATCATTGAGGACACATCTGTTAAAGACCTAAGAAGCCAGAGCATTGAATGGTTCAACTACATGGCGTTAGGTGGTTCCAACCAATCAATGCTGAGGTCACAAAAATGGGTAAAAATGACATGGCAGGAGTTGGGGAGGAGGGGAAAAGCAGGAAGCTAAGTGCAAGTCTCTCCTGCATGGAGGGGCATCGCCAAGAAGTAGCTCACAGCTTCAAGGAGGAGAAGGTCAAGGGAGTTAGATGACCTGACCTTCAGAAGAGCTGAGGGAATAGGAATTGGAAACTGCAACTGCAGGCCATGAGGACACTGCCTAATAATGCCACAGTGGCCTTGGGGACAGCCATGTTTCAGGTAGGGCAGGAGAAGAGATGGAGGATGTGGGAGAGTTTAAGATCACAGAGAGGAGCTTCTGAGAACACAGTGAGGTGTGGGAGAGGCAGTGCTTGCATCATATTGGAGGACGGACATGGCAATACAAAGACAGGTGGGTTGGGGGTGACTGGAAAACAGGATGGAGGCTGGACTGGATTCAGCCTGAAGATACACTCAGGGTGAGGGTGGCAACCAGACCCAATGATGTGTGTCCTGGCAATTTCTCTCCAAGAAACCACTAGTGATGAAGCAGTGCTTTAGGTGCTTGGGGGTTGAGCACCTTCCTGATATGTAGTGTTAACAGCTTATAAATGGCTATGTGTGACTTTTTTTTCTTCTGATCAACGCTGGTCCTTAATCACCATGTTGGATTACCTCCTGCTATGGTTTGAGTGCTAGTCCCCTGCAAAACTCATGTTAAAATTTATTTGCCATTATAACAGTATTAAGAGGTAGAACTTTTAAGAAGTGGTAAGACTATGAAGGCTCCATCTTCATGAGTGGATTGATGTTGTTATAAAAGGGAGAGTTTGATCCCCTTTTGTCCTCTCTTGCCCTTCTGCCTTTTGTCATGTGATGATGCAACAAGAAGGCCCTCACCAGATGCCAGCACTTTGACACTGGACTTCTCAGCCTCCAGAACTGTGAGCTAATAAGTTCCTGTTTATTGTAAATGACCCAGTCTCACATGTTGTTATAGCAGCACAAAAATGGACTGAGACACCTTAAGAGGGAGATACATGCTGCTGTGGTGGATATATTAGAGATTAATTTAGAAAGATTATTAAATCACTGAAGACCTTTTAAAAATTAATTTTCTTGGCCAGGTGCAGTGGCTCACACCTATAATCCCAGCACTTTGGGAGCCCAAGGTGGGTGGATCACGAAGTCAGGAGATCGAGAGCATCCTGGCTAACACAGTGAAACCCTGTGTCTACTAAAAACACAAAAAATTAGCTGGGTGTGGTGGTGAGTGCCTGTAGTCCCAGCTACTTGGGAGGCTGAGGCAGGAGAATGGCGTGAACCTAGGAGGCGGAGCTTGCAGTGAGCCGAGGTAGCACCACTGCACTCCAGCCTGGGTGACAGAGCGAGACTCTGTATCAAAAATAAAATAAAATAAAATAAATTTTCTCAACTACGAAGACAGTGAGATCACAATTGTTATCATGGTCCTTAAGATTTTTTTGACATTGAAAAGTACTTTGTAAAGCATATATGTGATAAAACACTTGAATTCAGACTACATAAAGAACACTCAAAACTCGACAGTAAGAGAACAACCTAATAATGGGGAAAAAATTTGAACAAACACTCCACCAAAGAAGATACACAAATGGCAAACAAGTACATGAAAAAATCTCAACGTCATCAGTCATTGGGAAAATGCAAACTGAAACCACACACAGAAACTGTGAAAATTAAAAAGACTGACCATGATTAGCTATGGCAGGGACATGGAAGAACTGCGACTCTCATACACTTCTGGTGTAAATATTAAATGGTTAAATGTTGGAAAACAGTTTGGCAGTTTGGTAAGAGCTAAATGTACACTTACTGCATGATCCAGCCCTTCCACTCCTAGTATTTATCCTGAGAAATGAAAACATACGTCCACACAAAGACTTGTGTGCCAATGTTCATAGCAGCTTTATTTGTAACATAACTAAACTGGGAATAGCCCAAATATCCATTAACAGGTGAATAAACAAATTGCGATACATCCATGCAATGAAATACTACTCAGCAGTGAAAAGGAATGAATGGTTGATACATAACACAACATGGGTGAATCTCAAAATAGTTATGTGGAGTGAAAACAGCCAGATCCCCTCCATTAAAAAGAAGTATATACAGTATGATTTTATTTATATAAAATTCTAGAAGATTAGATTTAATCTGTAGTGACGAAGAGACAAAGGAGGTGGGATAGAAAGAGGCAGAGACGGGGGTTACCAAGGGGCAGGAGGAAAGTTTTTGGGGTGAGATGGGTATGTTTTGTCTTGAGTGTGGTGATGGTTTCATGATTTATACATATGTCAGAACCTATCAAAGGTCCGGCATGGTGACTTAAGCCTGTAAACCTGGGGCTTTGGGAGGCAGAGGCAGCAGGATTACTTGAGGCCAGGAGTTTAAGGCTGCCATGGGCTATGACTGTGTCACTTCACTCCAGCCTGGATAACAGAGTGAGACTCTGTCTCTAAAATTATTTTGCCAGGCATGGTGGCTCATACCTGTGATCCCAACACTTTGGGGGGCTGAGGCAGAAGGATTGCTTGAGGCTGGGAGTTCAAGACCAGCCTAGGTATCAAAGCAAGACCCCAACTCAACAAAAAGTTTAAAAAATTAGCCAGGTGTGGTGGCACACCTTTATAGTCCCAGCTACTCTGGAGGCGGGAGGATTGCTTGAGCCCAGAAGTTCAATGCTGCAGTGAGCTGTAATAGGGCCGCTGCACTTCGGCCCAGGTGACAGATTGAGACCCTCTCTCTCTCTCTCTCTCTCTCACACACACACACACCTCCACACATACACACAATTGGGATGATAGTAGTAACTACGTCAGAGGCTTGTGGTGAGAACAGAAAGCATTCAGAATAGTCTCTGGCACGTATAGACAGTCAATAAATGTTAGCTAATTTTAGAAAAATATTTCTGGCAAAATATACATAACATAAAACTTACCATTTTATATGTGGTAAAATATCATTTCAACCATTTTAAGTGTATAATGCAGTGGCATTAATACATTCACAATGTTGTCCAACCATCACAACTACCTATTTCCAGAACTGTTTCATCTTCCCAAACTGAAACTTCAAAGCCATTAGACACTAACTTCCCATTGTCCCTCCTCCCAGCCCCTGGCAACCTCTTTTCTACTTTTGTCTTCATGAATTTCACTACCCTAGGCACCTCATATAAATGGAATCATACAATATGTGTTCTTTTGAGTCTGGTTTATTTCACTTAGCGTATGTCTTCAAGGTTCATCCAGGTTGTTGTGTGAATTAGAGTTTCCTTCCTTTTTCAGGCTGAATAAAATTCCTTGTATGTAGACACCACACTTTGTTTATTCATTCATCAGTTGATGGACATTAAGGTTACTTCCACCTTTTGAGTATTGTGAATAATGCTACTATGAACATGGGTGTACAAATATCCCTTTAAGCCCCTGCTTTCAATTCTTTGGGGGTATATACTTAGTGAAATTGCTGGGTTATATAGTAATTCTATTTATTTTTTTGAGATGGAGTTTTGCTCTGTTGCTCAAGCTGGAGTGCAGTGGCATGATCTTGGCTCACTGCAACCTCTGCCTCCCAGGTTCACACAATTCTCCTACCTCAGCCTTCCAAGTAGCTGGGATTTCAGGAGTGCACCACCACGCCCAGCCACTTTTTGTATTTTTAGTAGAGATGGGGTTTCTCCATGTTGGCCAGGCTGGTCTCGAACTCCCAACCTCAGATGATCTGCCTGCCTCAGCATCCCAAAGTGTTGGGATTTCAGGCATGAGCCACCACACCTGGCCGGTAATTCTATTTTTAACTCTTTTATGGAACTGCCAAACTGTTTCCAAAGCGGCTGTACTACACTCCCACAACAACACACAGGGATTCCAGCTTCTCCGAGTCCTGGCCATTCCTTGTTATTTTCCAACTTTTTGATAATAGCCTTCCTAATGGGTATGAAGTAGAAAAAAAAATTCCATTTTTTCCAACAGATGCTGCAACCTGGCCGTTGGCCGATACCTTTTGTTTGGCCTTGAATAGTTTTATACATAGGAGCCAATACTTTGAAACCAGCATATTTTACAGGGAGAGAGAGAGTGAGCAAGCAGGAGCTGGCTTCTTTTGGAAAATCATATGGAAACTCTGAGCCCACATTCTTGAACCCGTGAATGAGAGGTAGTTGCCCTTGAGGTGGGGGCAAGGGCCACCTGCTTCCCTCCGGACACACATGGAAATTGTACAGGATACTGGGGAAGTGAAGAGGGACGTGCTCAGCTCAGCTCAGCTCAGCACTGGCTGTCCCGCACACCTGCACTTGAGGGTTGGGTTGGGGTCCGGGCAGTGTCTGACCTGGTGGCCTCCCACCCTTCCCACTTCCCCCAATTCACAGGACTAAGCCAATGCACGTGCCCTCTGCCTCATTGTTTATCATGTCTCCCTGCCCTCATGGGTCTTTGAGTTTGAGACACTCTGTGCAAGAACTAAGCCTGTGACTAGAGCGCTTCTGTTGACTACTCTGTCATTAGCAAGGGTAGAGGCCACAGGGAATAGTTCATTAGTTCCTTCACTTTCATCCTCCCCTGCACCAACACAATCTATCCTGCAATTAAGGGAAAGAAACCCAGGTAAGGGACCTTGGTGGCCTCCATGGAAAGCCCTTGTCAGCCAGTGGAGATGGGACATTGAGTTGCAATCTAGAGTGACTGGAGTGATAGTAGTAAGATATAATAATAACAGGAAGACATAGCAAGACATTGTCTCTACAAAAAAACAAAACAAAACAAAACAAAAAAACAAAAAAAAACTGGGTGATGTTGACTTGATCACCAGTTGATTATTTCTTACTTCTTGGACCCAACATATATTGAGCACCTGCCATGTACCAAGCACTTGGCTAGGCTCTGGGAACACAGGATGGTTCCTGCTCTGTTCCAGGAGGATTTGGGAGCTCTTGAGACACTGAGCTTGGTTGAGTGATTATTTTATTCATCATGAAATCACTAGAAAAAGATGGAAACTTGAACTGCGAACATTGCTTGGATTTATTCTAAGGCACTGGTTCTCAAACCTGAATGGGCTTCAGAATGACCTGGTGGGCTTGTTAAGACGTAGGATGCTGCCACCCCCCAACCCCACCACCAATACAGTTTCTGGTTGAGTAGCTCTGGTTCAGGGCCTAATAACTGACATTTCTTTTTTTCTTTTCTTTTCTTTTTTTTTTTTTTTTTTTTGAGGCAGGGTCTCCCTCTGTTGCCCAGGCTGAGTGCAGTAGTGCAATCACGGCTCACTGAAGCCTTGAACTCCCAGGTTTTATTGATCCTCCCACCTCAGCCTCCCAGGTAGCTGGGATTACAGGTGTGAGCCACCACACCTGGCCTGATAATTGGCACTTCTAACAAGTTATCAGGTGATGCTGATGCTGCTGGTCCAGGGACACACTTTGAGATCCACTGTTCCATGAAAATTATGCCAGGGCTGGTCTAAGAATATTCCCTTTCCTTCATTTGTTCTCCTTAACCAATCATCCTGACCCATATGGCAGCCATTGCTGTTAGATGTTACTGGAAGATTGAAATGACTGGCTGTCTCCATCGCAAACCTGAATAATTGTAGGGCTAGAAATGAGCTATCCCTTTGGCTGGGCTGCGGCTTGGGGAGGTAATTACCTGAGAATAACGAAGCAGTCACTTCCTGAGTCATTACTTCTGCATGCAGAGACGGTTCAAGAATCCTTGGAGAAACCCCATCAAGTCCTGGCCTACTTGAAGTCAGTATTGAGGCTTTCCCTGGCAGTGAAACTACTGAGGCCAAGATTGCTTTCCCAAGCTGGAAAAAACGGCATCCCAGATGACCACCCTGTTCCTGCAGACACACATCTGGGCTTCTAGCCACTGGGGACACCAGAGGCTCACCGTTTTAACTTTTTCTGAGCAACCAAGCTGCTCTCAGCTTGTTGATTCAAGAACGCTCAACCTGAAAAGTCTACAGGCTCTTATTTAAAATTTGTCCCAATCAAGAAACAAGTATTATTATTTTGTGTATTCCTGAAGTCTATGCTAGAAATGGAGGAGAATGGGAGGAACCCGCAATCAACTGTCCATTGTGGGTGTAGATTAGTATCTGCAGCCACATGGGTGATTTTTTTTTTTTTACTTGCAGTTAGCATTTGTCCTAATTTGAGAGAAATCAGGACCTTCATGGTGGCATAATCATAAACGTTTTACTTAAAGCAATGGTTCTCAGCGTTGGTTGCACATTGGAATCACCTAGCTTTATAAAGGATTGAAACTGATAGCCAAAGCTGGGACGATTTAAGCAACAAAATTAATAAAATAGTATTGGACCCAACATATAAATAAATATCCATGAGTCCATACTAACATAAATATACAATTAAATTAATTCATTATTTTGTGGTGGGAGAATTCCTAATAATGTGCACAAGAATTCCAAATAATGTATGTAGATACTCCACCCTCAAGGAGCTAGAGCACAGCTCCCTAGAACTAAAGTGTGAGTAGCAAACAGTGACTCTCTTCCAAAGATTACAGTGTGGAAAGGGGAGAAAAGTAACTTTCCAATGGAGACATCTTAGCCAGGTGTTCAAGTCAGCACCAGTAGTGATGAATCATGTTGATTGTATGTACTCTTGACATGATGTGATGACAATGGCACTTTACCTCTGTGCTCTTCCTCCCAAAAGCCCATGGCCCTGTCTAATCATGAGACATCAGACAGATCCCAACCGAGGGATATTCTACAAAATATTCGACCAATACTCCTCAAAAATTTCAAGACCATCAAAAACAAGAAAAGCCTGAGAAACTGTCACAGCCAAGAAGGGCCTAAGGAGACATGATGGCTAAATGTCATGTGGGATCCTGGATGGGACCTTGGAACAGAAAAAGAATGTTAGGAAAAAACTAAAGTAGTCTGAATAAAGTATGGACTTTAGTTAATAGTAATGTCTCAGCATTGATTAATTGTGACAAATTTGCGATGCTAATGTGAGATTTTAATAATTGGGGGAAATGGGTGTGGAGTATATGGGAAACTCTCTGTACCATCTTTGCAATTTCTCTATATATCTAAAGCTATTCTAAAATTTAAAAGTTTTCTCAGGGGCTGTTTAGCTTAATCGGTTAAAGCATGGTGTTGATAAAATTTTAAAGTTTATTATAAAGAAAAAAACATTGATCCATGGAATCCACCCCCGGTCCCCTCAGGGATTAAAATTTAACTAGTCCAGAATTTGGCCTTGGCTTTGGGCTATTATAGGCAGCCAGGGTTAAGAACCATACCTTCAGTGTTAATCAAAGCTGTTTGAAAAGTGAGCATATTCTTGCCTTATCCCTTTTTCTCACACACCTCAAACTATTCTTTTGGTTCCATGAAAAAAATGTTGTTTTATAATTTTCTTTCTTTCTTTCTTTCTTTTTTTTTTTTTTGAGATGGAATCTTGCTCTGTTGCCCAGGCTGGAGTACAGTGGTGCAATCTTGGCTCACTGCAACTTCCACCTCCTGGGTTCAAGCGTTTCTCCTACCTCAGCCTCCTGAGTAGCTGGGATTACAGGCATGTGCCATCACGCCTGGCTGATTTTTGTATTTTTAGTAGAGACGGGGTTTTGCCATGTTGGCCAGGCTGGTCTCGAACTTCTGACCTCAAGTGATGCACCCACCTTGGCCTCCCAAAATGATGAGATTACAGGCGAAAGCCACTACGCCTGGCCTGTGTTATTATTTTCTTGAATAGCGTTATGGGTTGACTTTTGAGTCTCCCACAAAGATATGTTGGAGTGCTAACCCCCAATTCCTTAAAATGTGCCCTCATTTGGAGATAGGGGCTTTGTAGATGATCAAGTTAAATGAGGTCCTTAGGGTAAGCCATAATCCAATGTGAAAAGTGTCCTTATAAAAAGGTGAAATTTGATACAGAGACAGACAGACATGTGTCCAGGGGAGACAATGTAAAGACAGGGACAAATCATCATCTATACCATCAGGGAGAGAGGCCTGGACCAGACCCTTCTCTCACAGCCCTCAGGAAGGGCCTGTCGACACCTTGATTTCGGACTTCTAGCTCTGGGAATGTGACAATAAATTTCTGTTGTTTGAGCCACTCAATTTGTTACACCATTCCCTTCAAGACTAATACATATAGTATTTGCATTCTTCTGGAATATGTTATGGCTTCATAAACATACATAAATATAGACATGATTTCAAAGGATCAAATTATGCATAATAACATTATTGTATCAATTTTCCTTTCATATGATGCAGTCCTTTGTGGAAGGACATGTGAATGGTTTCTCTAAACTGTGACCTCCTCAAGGGCAGTTCTGTGTTGACCACACTGCATCTCCATGGCCAGCATTACATAACACTGTGGTTCCAGCCTCAGGAGCAGAAGCAGGGAAGGGTGGTGGCTTGGAGCTCTGGTGACGGAAGGAGGGCTCCCTTCTGTATGTGCAAACCCAGGGCTTTTTTGGTGGGAAGCATGGTCTCAAAGGGAGTGGAGTGACCACCTGGAGAAATAAGAGATGGACTGTTACATATTGCAGATTGACAAAGAAGGCCATACTGGTTTTATGTAATTTTATCTCTCTTTCCACAATTAATATACAGCTGTTTTTGGCAACAGCTTTATTGATATCTAATTTACATACCATATATTTTACTTGCTTAACGACTACAATTTGGCCAGGTGTGGTGGCTCACGCCTGTAATCCCAGCACTTTGGAAGCAGAGGTGGGCGGATCGCTTGAGCCGAGGAGCTCCAGACCAGCCTGGGCAGCATGGCAAAACTGTCTCTACAAAAAATATAAAAATTAGCCGAATATGGTGGTGGTGTGCACATGTAGTCCCAGCTACTTGAGAGGCTGAGGTGGCAGGATCACTTAAACCCAGAATGTCAAGGCTATGGTAAGGTGTAATCATACCATTGCACTTTAGCCTAGGCAACAGAGTGAGACCCTGTCTCAAAAAAAAAGAAAAAAAAAGAAAAAGAAAAAAGAGCACAATTCCATGGTTTTTAGTATGAATATATTCACAGAGTTGTGCAACCATCACCACAATTTTAGAATATTTGCATCACAGCAGAAAGAAATCCATACCCATTACCAATCACCTCTCATTTACAATCTCCCTAGCCCTGGGAAACCACTAATTTTTTTTTTTTTTTGAGATGGAGTCTCGCTCTGTCGCCCAGGCTGGAGTGCAGTGGCACCATCTCGGCTCACTGAAACCTCCATCTCCTGGGCTCCAGTGATTCTGCTGTCTCAGCCTCCCTAGTAGCTGGGATTACAGGCGTGCACCACCACACCAGGCTAATTTGTTTGTATTTTTAGTAGAGATGGGGTTTCACCATGTTGGCCAGGCTGGTCTCAAACTCCTGACCTCAAGTGATCCACCTGCCTCGGCCCCTCAAAGTGCTGGGATTACAGGTGTGAGACACTGCACCTGGCCAGAAACAACTAATCTATTATTTGTTTCTATAGATTTGTCTGTTTGGGACATTTCATATAACTAGAATCATACAGAATGTGGTTCTTTGCGATTGGCTTCTTTCAGGTAGCATGATGTTTTCAAGGTCCGTCCATGTGGTAGCAGGTATCAGTGCTTCATTTCCTTTCACTGCCAAAAAATATTAAATTGACTTGGATACACCACACTTTATTTATCCATTCACCTTTGAATTGTTTCAAAGTTTTGACTATCATGAATAATGCTGTCATGTACATTTCATATACAAGTTTCTGTGTGGACATATGTTTTTATTTCTCTTGGGTGCATACTTAGGAGTAGAATTGCTGGCTCATATGTTAACTCTTTGTTAACATACAGAAACTGTCAGACTGTGTTTTCAAAACAGTGCACCATTTTGTATTCCTACCAGCAGTGTATGAGGGTTCTACTTTTTCCATATCCTCACCAACAATTGTTATTACCTGCCTTTTTGATTATAACCAACGTAGTGAGTGTGAAGTGGTATTTCATTGTGGTTTTGATTTGTGTTTCTCTGATGGCTAATTCTATAACATTTTATAATCAGAATAAAATAAGTTATATTCTAAAAAATAGCAATGACAGCGATTCTTCTTTAGGTAAGACATTGTCTGTGTTCCAGTTTTCTCTGACAATCTGTGACCCAATAGTCTCACAGACAGTTCTTTTAGATAAACATAGAAATTTACCCCTCTGGTCTTAAACTTATATTTGTTTTATCTGAGTTCCTTCTTCAGGAAAGGGCACCCAGGACTCTCAAAAACTATCAAAGAACTGGCTGTCTGCGGTGGCTCATGCCTGTAATCCCAGCACTTTGGGAGTCCAAGGCGGGCGAATCACGAGGTCAGGAGATCAAGACCATCCTCGCCAACACAGTGAAACCCCATCTCTACTAAAAATACAAAGAATTATCTGGGCTTGGTGGCAGACACCTGTAGTCCCAGCTACTCAGGAGGCTGAGGCAGGAGAATGTCATGAACCCAGGAGGCAGAGCTTGCAGTGAGCCGAGATCACTCCACTGCACTCCAGCCTGGGTGACAGAGTGAGACTCCATCTCAAAAAAAAAAAAAAAAAAGTATCAAAGAACTGAAACTCACCAGATGATCACCACATCCAGAAAGTGAGATGATCTCATGCGTCATTAATCATGATTGCTTTCTTACTCCTCCCTAGTTCCTGTTTTCCCACACATTGCTAAATTTCTTCCCTGCCATATAAACCTCTAATTTTAATTGGTCAGGGAAATGGATTTGAGACTGACCTCCCATCTCCTTGGCTGTAGCACCCGACTAAAGCCTTCTTCCTTGGCAATACTCATCATCTCAGTCATTGGCTTTCTGTAGGGAGAGCAGCAGGACCTAAACTAAACCCTGCTGTTTCGGTAACAGATTTTGGTTCACTGACCAGGAACACATTGCTCATGGTTTGGCTGCTGCAGGCCAGGAATCTCAGAAGCCCTCCTAAGCAGCTGCCCACCCAATTTTGTCTGGAGGTGAGTTTTGGTCTCCCTCTGGCCCTGCTGCTGACCCCAACCGTGTTCCTGATTGCCTAGAAAGAGCATCCTTTGAAATTTGACATCTGTATCCACATGGGATAGTGTCCTTTGTGGGTCCTGATAGCAGGATCTGCTCCTCTCAATTTGGGAAATATTTATAGAAATTTCCATTTGCAGGTTGAACAAGCCCAACTGACTTGAGAGAAGCACCCCGACTGTTTCAGTGTGGACATTCTTGGGGGCTTGTTTGTAATTGTGTGTTGTGTGTGTGTGTGTGTGTGTGTGTCCAGGCAAGTGAGTGTCTTGCAGGTACCACACAGCAGGATTGGATCCTCTCAATTTGAGAAATTTCAAAGGAATTTTATTTGCAGGTTGATCAAGCCCAACCAATAGAGAGAGGAAGCACCCCAAATGTTTCAGCTTGGACACTCTTGGGGCTTGTTTGTTGCTGTAGCATTTGGATTGTGTTTTGGTGATTGTGTGTGTGCCATGGGAAATCAGAATTCAATAAACTGAAATTCTTTTGTAATACTGTTTGACCCCAATATTGTTTGGAATCTGGAGTTTGCTGTTGAATGGGAAAGTGGGATGGAGTTCTGTGTACCCAGGCTTTTGTGCTGCTGTTCTAAGCAGGGTTGGGCCTGGTTATTTATTTATTTATTTTTGAGATGGAGTCTTGCTGTGTTACCCAGGCTGGAATGCAGTGGTGTGATCTCAGCTCACTGCAACCTCCACTTCATGAGTTCAAGTGATTCTCCTGCCTCAGCCTCCTGAGTAGCTGGGATTACAGGTGCGCTCCACCACACCTGGCTTATTTTTTTTTTTTTTGAGACGGAGTCTCGCTCTGTCGCCCAGGCTGGAGTGCAGTGGTGCGATCTTGGCTCACTGCAAGCTCCGCCTCCTGGGTTCACACCATTCTTCTGCCTCAGCCTCCTGAGTAGCTGGGACTACAGGCGCCCGCCACCATGCCTGGCTAATTTTTTGTATTTTCAGTAGAGACGGGGTTTCACTGTGTTAGCCAGGATGGTCTCGAACTCCTGACCTCAAGTGATCCACCCGCCTCGGCCTCCCAAAGTGCTGGGATTACAGGCGTGAGCCACCGTGCCCGGCCTACACCTGGCTTATTTTTGTATTTTTAGTAGAGATGGGGTTTCACCATGTTGGTCAGGCTGGTCTCAAACTCCTGACCTCGTGATCCACTCATCTCAGCCTCCCACAGTGCTGGGAATACAGGTGTGAGCCACCACGCCCAGCCTTGGGCCTGGTTATCATGCGATGTTCTCCCATGGTGCTGTTTGGCTTCAGTGTTCTTTGGAGTCTGGAGAGATTTGGCCTTTAAAAAACAAATTGCCATGGAAACTGCTTTACCCACAATTTTGGTTCACAGCCTTCAATGGATTGCCTATCCAGTCAAACAAAGTGTAGCCACATAAACTGGTGATTTGTATTGCTATCGGCTACAGTTCAAAGGCAAAGCCTATTGTATCTTTGTTTATATATGTGTGTATACATGTCTATATATGTTTATGTATGTACATTATATGTTGTGTCTACCAAATTGGCTTATAAATAAAAAAAACTCATATATTAAGTCCAAAGTCTTTTTCAAGTTCACAAGACTTACATAAACCTTTAATAAAGAAACTGGCTTTAAAATTATTGATAAAATAAAAGTAGAAAGGTCTTCAGAATTGTCAGCATACATTTTTGTCTAGGTTTTATATTTGTCTCTGCTAGATGTTTTGAGGTGTCAGGGTTTGGCATAGAAGGTTATAAAACTGAACCCAGCTGGAATAAACAAAATAATCTTCGTTTGTGTGCCTTCTTTGACAAAAGAGATCAATTTAATGTTGTTAGCTGAATCTTCTGAGTTATTGGCAAAAAATACTTATGTATTTAACTTTAAGTTTCTTACTTAGATCCTGGCTATTTGAAAAAATGGTTAGCTGGATGCGGTGGCTTACACTTGTAATCCTAGCACTTTGGGAGGCTGAGGTAGGCAGATCACGAGGTCAGGAGTTTGAGACCAGCCTGGCCAACACAGTGAAGCCCCATCTTTAAAAAAAAATACAAAAATTAGCTGGGCATGGTGGCAGGGGCCTGTAATCCCAGATACTTGGGAGGCTGAGGCAGGAGAATCACTTAAACCCAGGAGGTAGAGGTTGCACTTCAGCCTGGGTGACAGAGCTAGACTCTATCTCAAAAAAATAAAAATAAAAATAAAAAATAAAAAATGGAAATTACTTTGATTGATGACTAGTTGTGTCTTATATCTCAGTTTTCAGAAGTAATCTAGATGAACTTAAAAAATGAAATGATTGAGTACATGTAAATGGGATACATGTTATAGGTAAACATTTTGTATAATTTAAAATCTTAAAATTATTTTTGATGCTTATTGGATATCTGATTCATTTCCAATTAATAAATGGTTATGATATGGGAAAAAATAATTTTACAAATTGTGGATTGGTTCTCATCTATCAAATGCTGATATCTGATAAGCAGCTCAGGACTTCCTACTTCCTAGGTTTTTTCACTAAAATTTGAGGTTACTAAGAATAAGAGTTCTAGTTAATATATAATTCTGTATATAAAGTGTGCCAAAAAAGATGTGTTTTTATTGAGAAAAAGAATCATTTTGTCTGGTTCAGAAGTTATCTAAAGGTTAATTCAAATTATGGGTTTGAAAATGTTATTTATGAAACAAGGTAGAAAGTAACCAGTAAGTACAGGAGAGAGATGTGAACAAAGTTATGGATATGAAGATGTATTTTTGGTATAGGTTCTAAAGAAAAGATTCCAAAGAAAATAGAATAATTTGTATGAAAAAGGATCTTGTATGGCAAATTTTTGTCCTAAAGTAAAATGACTGGTTATTTAAAAACAAACAAAAAAAAAAAACAAAAAAAAAAAAACTAGAAAGACAAAGGGAAAATGTAGAACAAAACAGAAAGTCCAAGCATGTCACAGATGGTCTGTGTAAGTCACACGTTGTCTGTGTGTCTCTCTTCATGCAAATATTCTTTAAAACCTGATAGAAAATTGGAGAAATTTGGCTAATTAACATTGCTCATAGTTAAATCTTGTAGTCTTGATGAAGGTAAAATAAGAAATATAGGAAATATTGTAAAGAAATACATTGGTAGTTTGGCAATTTTAAAAAATATAGTTAAGCATGAAGCCAGATTTAGCGTAGAACCACATTTCACATACATGCTTGCATTGCTTCACACTACATTTGCTGTTCTGCAGATAGGGCTAGCACTAAAGTATAATATTTACTGGTCATGTACTTAAAGTGAATTTCTGTTCTTTGTTATTTTTTTTTTCTGTGAGACAGAGTCGCCTAGGCTGGAGTGCAGTGGCAAGATCTCAGATCACTGCAACCTCTGCCTCTGTGATTCATGTGATTCTCCTGCCTCAGCATCCCAAGTAGCTGGGATTATGGGAGCACACCACCATGCCTGGCTAATTTTTGTATTTTCAGTAGAGATGGGGTTTTACCATGTTGGCCAGGCTGGTCTCAAATGCCTGCCTGGGCCTCCCAAAGTGCTGGGATTACAGGCGTCAGCCACTGCGCCTGACCTAAAGTGAATTTCTTAATTGCACAAAATGTATAGTAGTGTTGGTGGACTTAAGGACATTAAATTGCGTATCAAGAAGAAAATATTCGTCATGCGATTTTTTTTTTTTGGCTCTGAGTAACACTGTAGCCTCCAAGGTAAACTGAGTATAAGAAAAATTTTGGGTTGGTTTCCTGTTTATTTCTTTTGCTTCTAATTTTTATTTGCTGTTTGTTTGCTTTTGGGTTTTACTTATACATACATATATATAAAATGATTGACTTTTTTTATTCTAGTGGAAGGCTTTTATTTGGTTCTATGAACAATCATTTTGTTTCCTATGCATTTCCAGCAATTCACCATTTGCCCTGTTTATCCTAAGCTACTTTGTCAAGCCTCTAAAAATTGATAGAGGATACCAGCCATTTAAAATTTGAGGCCAGTCCAGCACAGCACAGTGCGGCCCGCAGAAGCCTAGCCTGCACATGTGCCCACCAGACCTCCAAACTTGAGCCACCATCTCTGCCCATCCCTAGGGAGCCTAAGCCCCTGCAGCACCCCTCCCACCTGTCTCCAGCCATGGGTGATGTTGATGCTGCTGTTTTGGAGACAACACTCTAAGCATGTGTGCTTCCAATTGTGAGTCTGTGAACTCTGTAAAGAGACAGAAAATCGATTCCCAGGCAAGATGGGCGAATAGGAACAGCTCTGGTCTGCAGTTCCCAGCAAGACCAACATGGAAGGTGGGTGATTTCTGCATTTCCAACTGAGGTACACAGCTCATCTCACTGGGACTGGTTAGAACGTGGGAGCAGCCCATGGAGGGCAAGCAGAATCAGGGTGAGGTATTTCTTCACCCAGGAAGTGCAAGGGGTTGGGGAACTCCCTCCCGTAGCCAAGGGAAGCTGTGAGTGAGAGATGGTGTTATTTGGCCCAGATACTATGCTTTTCCCACTCTCTTCACAACTCACAGACCAGGAGATTCCCTTGGGTACCTACACCACCAGGGCCCTGGGTTTCAAGCACAAAACTGGGTGGCCATTTGGGCAGACACTGAGCTAGCTGCAGGAGTTTTGTTTCATATCCCAGTGGTGTGTGGAATGCCAGTGAGACAGAACTGTTCACTTCCCTGAAGAGGGGGCTGAAGCCAGGAAGCTGAGTAGTCTTGCTCAGCGGATCTCACCCTCACAGAGCCCAACAAGCTAAGATCCACTGGCTTGAAATTCTTGCTGCCAGCACAGCAGTCTGAAGTCGACCTGGGATGCTCGAGCTTGGTGGGGGTAGGGACGTCCACCATTACTGAAGCTCGAGTAGGTGGTTTTCCCCTCACAGTGTAAACAAAGCCTCCAGGAAGTTTGGACTGGGCAGAGCCCACCACAATGCCACAAAGTCGCTGTAGCCAGACTGCCTCTATAGATTCCTCATCTCTGGGCAGGGCATCTCTGAAAGAAATGCCGCAGCCTTAGTCAGGGGCTTATAGATAAAATCCCCATCTCCCTGGGACAGAGCACCTGGGGGAAGGGGCAGCTGTGCGTGCAGCTTCAGCAGACTTAGATGTTCCTGCCTGCCAGCTCTGAAAAAAGCAGCAGATCACCTGACACAGTGCTCAAGCTCCTGCTAAGGGACAGACTGCCTCCTCAAGTGAGTCCCTGACCCCCGTGCTTCTTGCTGGGGGGACACCTCCCAGCAGGGGTTGAGAGACACCTCATACAGGAGAGCTCTGGCTGCCATCTGGCAGGTGCCCCTCTGGGACAAAGCTTCCAGAGGAAGAAGCAGGCAGCAATCTTTGCTGTTTTGCAGCCTCCGCTGGTGATACCCAGGCAAACAGGGTCTGGAGTGGACCTCCGGCAAACTCCAAAAAACCTGCAGAAGAGGGGCCTGACTGTTAGAAGGAAAACTAATAAACAGAAAGCAATAGCATCAACATCAACAAAAAGGATGACCACACAAAAACCCCATCCAAAGGTCACCAACATCAAATACGAAAGGTAGATAAATCCGTGAAGATAAGGAAAAACCAGTGCAAAAAGACTGAAAATTCCAAAAACCAGAATGCCTCTTTTCCTTCAAAGGATCACAACTTCTCACCAGCAAGGGAACAAAAGTGGGTGGAGAATGAGTTTGAGGAAGTGACAGAAGTAGGCTTCAGAAGGTGGGTAATAACAAACTCCTCTGAGCTAAAGGAGCATGTTCTAACCCAATGCTAAGAACCTTGCTAGGAAGCTAAGAACCTTGATAAAAGGTTACAGGAACTACTAACTAGAATAATCAATTTATGGGCTAGGCACGGTGGCTCATGCCTGTAATTCTAGCACTTAGGGAGGCTGAGGTGGGTGGATCATGAGGTCAGGAGTTTGAGATCAGCCTAACCAACACGATGAAACCCTGTCCCTACTAAAAATACAAAAATTAGCCAGGTGTGGTGGCACGTGCCTGTAGTCCCAGCTACTCAGGAGGCTGAGGCAGGAGAATTGCTTGAACCCAGGAGGCGGAGGTTGCAGTGAACCAAGATCTTGCCACTGCACTCCAGCCTGTGTGACAGAGCAAGACTCCATCTCAAAAAAATAAAAATAAAAATAGAATAACCAGTTTAGAGAAGAACATAAATGACCTGATGGAGCTGAAAAACACAGCATGAGAACTTTGTGAAGCATACACAAGTATCAATAGCCAAATCGATCAAGCAGAAGAAAGGATATCAGAGATTGAAGATCAACTTAATGAAATAAAGCATGAAGACAAGATTAGAGAAAAAAGAATGAAAAAGAATGAACAAAGTATCCAAGAAATATGGGGCTATGTGAAAAGACCAAGCCTATGTTTGACTGGTGTACCTGAAAGTGATGGGGAGAATGGAACCAAGTTGGAAAACACTCTGCAGGATATTATCCAGGAGAAATTCCCCAACCTAGCAAGACAGGCCAACGTTCAAATTGAGGAAATATAGAGAACACCACAAAGATACTCCTTGAGAAGAGCAACCCCAAGACACATAATTGTCAGATTCACCAAGGTTGAAATGAAGGAAAAAATATTAAGGGCAGCCAGAGAGAAAGGTTGGGTTACACACAAAGGGAAGCCCATCAGACTAACAGTGGATCTCTCTGCAGAAACCCTACAAGTGAGAAGAGAGTGAGGGCCAACACTGAACATTTTTAAAGAAAAGAATTTTCAACCCAGAATTTCATATCCAGCCAAACTAAGCTTCATAAGTGAAGGAGAAATAAAATCGTTTACAGAGAAGCAAATGCTGAGGGATTTTGTCACCACCAGGCCTGACTCGCAAGAGCTCCTGAAGGAAGCACGGAATATGGAAAGGAAAAACCGGTACCAGCCACTCAAAAAATATACCAAAATGTAAAGGCCATCAACACTATGAAGAAACTGCATCAACTAATAGGCAAAATAACAAGCTGGCAACATAATGACAGGATCAAATTCACACAAAACAATATTAACCTTAAATGTAAACTGGCTAAATGCCCCAATTAAAAGACACAGACTGACAAATTGGATAAAGAGTCAAGACCTATCAATGTGCTGTATTCAGGAGACCCATCTCACGTGCAAAGACACACACAGGCTCAAAATAAAGGGATGGAGGAAGATTTACCAAGCAAATAGAAAGCCAAAAAAAAAAAAAAAAAAAAAAAGCAGGATTGCAATCCTAGTCTCTGATAAAACAGACTTTAAACCAACAAAGATCAAAAAAGACAAAGAAGGGCATTACATAACAGTAAAGGGATCAATGCAACAAGAGCTAACTATCCTAAATATGTATAAACCCAATACAGGAGCACCCAGATTCATAAAGCAAGTTCTTACAGACCTGCAAAGAGACTTAGACTCCCACACAATAATAGGGGGAGACTCTAACACTCCACTGTCAATATTAGACAGATCAATAAGACAGAAAATTAACAAGGATATTCAGGACTTGAACTCAGCTCTGGACCAAGCAGACCTAATAGACATCTACAGAACTCTCCACCCCAAATCAACAGACTATACATTCTTCTCAGCACCACATAGCACTTATTCTAAAATTCACCACATAATTGGAAGTGAAATACTCTTCAGCAAATGCAAAAGTACAGAAATCATAACAAACAATCTCTCAGACAACAGTGCAATCAAATTAGAACTCAGGAGTAAGAAACTAACTCAAAACTGCACAAATACATGGAAACTGAACAACCTGCTCCTGAATGACTACTGGGTATATAATGAAATTAAGGCAGAAATAAACAAGTTCTTTGAAACTAATGAGAACAAAGACACAATGTACCAGAATCTCTGGGACACAGCTAAAACAGTGTTTAGAGGAAAATTTATAGCACTAAATGCCCACAGGAGAAAGTAGTAAGGATCTAAAATGGACACCCTAACATCACAATGAAAAGAACTAGAGAAGCAAGAGAAAACAAATTCAAAAGCTAGCAGAAGATGAGAAATAACTCAGATCAGAGCAGAACTGAAGGAGATAGAGACACAAAAAACCCTTCAAAAAATCAATGAATCCAGGAACTGGTTTTTTGAAAAGATTAACAAAATAGATAGACCGCTAGCCAGACTAATAAAGAAGAAAACAGAGAAGAATCAAATAGACACAATAAAAACTGATAAAGGGGATGTCACCACTGATCCCACAGAAATACAAACTACCGTCAAAGAATACTATAAACACCTCTATGCAAATAAACTAGAAAATCTAGAAATGGATAAATTCCTAGACACATACACCCTCCCAAGACTAAACCAGGAAGAAGTTGAATCCCTGAATAAACTAATAACAAGTTCTGAAATTGAGGCTGTAATTAACAGCCTACCAACCAAAAAAAGCCCAGGACCAGACAGATTCACAGCCAAATTCTACCAGAGGTACAAAGAGGAGCTGGCACCATTCCTTCTGTAACTATTCCAAACAGTAGAAAAAGAGGGACTCCTCCCTAACTCATTTTATGAGGCCAGCATCTTCCTCATATCAAAACCTGGCAGAGACACAACAAAAAAAGAAAATTTCAGGCCAATATCCCTGATGAACATCAATTAGAAAATCCTCAATGAAATACTGCCAAACTGAATCCAGCAGCACATTAAAAAGCTTATCCACCACAATGAAGTCAGCTTCATCCTTGGGATGCAAGCCTGGTTCAACATATGCTAATCAATATATATAATCCATCACATAAACAGAACCAATGACAAAAACCACATGATTATCTCAATAGATGCAGAAAAGACCTTTGATAAAATTCAACACCCCTTCATGCTAAAAACTCAATAAACTAGGTATTGATGGAACGTATCTCAAAATAATAAGAGCTATTTAAGACAAACTCACAGCCAATATCATACTGTCATACTGAATGGGCAAAAGCTGGAAGCATTCTTTTTGAAAACTGGCACAAGACAAGACCACTCCTATTCAACGTAGTACTGGGAGTTCTGGCCAGGGCAATCAGGCAAGAGAAAGAAAGAAAGTGTATTCAAATAGGAAGAGAGGGAGTCAAATTATCTCTGTTTGCAGATGACATGATTGTATATTTAGAAAAGCCCATCGTCTCAGCCCAAAATCTCCTTAAGCTGATAAGCAACCTCAGCAAAGTCTCAGGATACAAAATCAATGTGCAAAAGTCACAAGCATTCCTATACACCAATAACAGACAAACAGAGAGCCAAATCATGAGTGAACTCCCATTCACAATTGCTACAAAGAGAATAAAATATCTAGGAATACAACTTACAAGGGATGTGAAGGACCTCTTCAAGAAGAACTACAAACCACTGCTCAAGGAAACAAGAGAGGACACAAACAAATGGGAAAACATTCCATGCTCATGGATAGGAAGAATCAATATAGTGACAATGGCCATACTGCCCAAAGTAATTTATAGATTCAATGCTAGTCCCATCAAGCTGCCATTGACTTTCTTCACATAATTAGAAAAATCTACTTTAAATTTCATATGGAATCAAAAAAGAGCCCATAAAGGCAAGGCAATCCTAAGCAAAAAGAACAAAGCTGGAGGCATCATGCTACCTGACTTCAAACTATGCTACAAGGCTACAGGAACCAAAACAGCATGGTACTGGTACCAAAACAGATATATAGACCAATGGAACAGAACAGTGGCCTCAAAAATAACACTACACATCTACACTCATCTGATCTTTGACAAACCTGACAAAAAAAAAGCAATGGGGAAAGGATTCCCTATTTAATAAATGGTATCAGGAAAACTGGCTAGCCATATGCAGAAAACTGAAACACCTTATACAAAAATTAACTCGAGATGGATTAAATATTTAAACATAAGACCTAAAACCATAAAAGCCCTAGAAGAAAACCCAGGCAATACGATTCAGGACATGGGCAAAGACTTCATGACTAAAACGCCAAAAGCGATGGGAACAAAAGCCAAAACTGACAAATGGGATCTAATTAAACTAAAGAGCTTCTGCACAGCAAAATAAACTATCATCAGAGTGAACAGGCAACCTACAGAACGGGAGAAAAGTTTTGCAATCCATCTGACAAAGGGCTAATATACAGAATCTACAAGGAATGTAAACAAATTTACAAGAAAAAAACAAACAATCCCATCAAAAAGTGGATGAAGGATATGAACAGACACTTTTCAAAAGAAGACATTTAGGCAGCCAACAAACGTGAAAAAAAGCTCATAATCACTGGTCATTAGAGAAATGCAAATCAAAATCACAATGAGATACCATCTCACGCCAGTTAGAATGGCGATCATTAAAAAGTCAGGAAACAACAGATGCTGGAAAGGATGTGGAGAAATGGGAACACTTTTACACTGTTGGTGGGACTGTAAACTAGTTCAGCCATTGTGGAAGATGGTGTGGTGATTCCTCAAGGATCTAGAACCAGAAATACCATTTGAACCAGCAATCCCATTACTGGGTATATACCCAAAGGATTATAAATCATTCTATTATAAAGACACATGCACACATATGTTTATTGCAGCACTATTCAAAATAGCAAAGACTTGGAACCAACCCAAATGCCCATCAATGATAGACTGGATAAAGAAAACGTGGCACATACACACCATGGAATACTATGCAGCCATAATGAGTTCATGTCCTTTGCAGGGACATGGATGAACCTGGAAACCATCATTCTCAGCAAACTAACACAGGAACAGAAAACCAAACACCGCGTGTTCTCACTCATAAGTGGGAGTAGAACAATGAGAACATATAGGGACAGGGAGGGGAATATCACACACTGGGGCCTGTTGGGGGATGGCGGGCAAGGGGAGGGAAAGCATTAGGGGAAATACCTAATGTAGATGATGGATTGATGGGTATAGCAAGCCACCATGGCACATGTATACCTATGTAACAAACCTGCATATTCTGCACATGTATCCCAGAATTTAAAGTATAAAAACATTTTTTTGATTGGCTTTGCTGATGATCTTGAGATCTATGAGAGCCTTAAGTTTCTTGGCAAATAAATAAATACATAAAAGACATTTTTTATAAGGTTTGAACAGATAGTACATTTATTTTGTTGTTTGAAAAGATAGGTGAGAATTAAAATGTTTAAATGGTGTTTATTTCCAAGGTGATTCTTTTCATTATTATTATTATTATTATTATTATTATTATTATTATTAGAGATATTGTCTTGCTTAGTCTCCCAGGCTGGACTGGACTGCAGTGGTGCAATCTCAGCTCATTGCGACTTGCCCTCTCAGGTTCAATCGATTCTCGTGCCTCAGCCTCTTGAGTAGCTGGGATTACAGGCGTGCACCACCATGTCCTCTAATTTTTTTATTTTTAGTAGGGACGAGGTTTTGCCATGTTGGCCAGGCTGGTCTTGAACTCCTGACCTCAAATGGTCCACCTGCTTTGGCCTCCCAAAGTGCTGAGATTACACGCATGAGCCACCATGTCCAGCCTATTTCCAAGGTAATTCAATGAAATCAATAATTTGAGTTGGTTTCAGATCTTTTTCTTTAATGAGGAAAAACTGTGATATGGGTACAAAATTTTAATGCTCAGGAAAAATTGGCCTTGTCCTTACGGAAATTATATTGATTGAGATTTCTTTCAAACTACTTTAATTGTGTTTACTATTATTAACATTAAGTGCCGGGCGCGGTGGCTCACGCCTGTAATCCCAGCACTTTGGGAGGCCCAGGCCGGCGGATCATGAGGTCAGGAAATCGAGACCATCCTGGCTGACACAGTGAAATCCTGTCTCTACTAAAAATACAAAAAATTAATCGGGCGTGGTAGCAGGTGCCCGTAGTCACAGCTACTCGGGAGGCTGAGGCAGAATGGCGTTAACCCGGGAGGCGGAGCTTGCAGTGAGCCGAGATGGTGCCACTGCACTCCAGCCTGGGTGACAGAGCAAGACCCCATCTCAAAAAAAAACAAACAAAAAAATTTGACATTGGCTTGGATTAAATAGTAACAACAACAAGTATGAGACTTCCTAGTGATTTTTGATCCCAATGTGTTTATCACTGATGGGCCTTCATGTGTGTACTTGAAAACAAAATACATACAAGTGTTGCACTGGTTTGAAAATTTTACTGGTGAAAGTCACCTAGTCAGTTGACAGTACTGTATCTAGAAACCAATCTTGGAAATGTATGATGATGCTCTCTTATTTATTTATTTCATTTTATTTTATTTTTGAGATGGAATCTTACTCTGTCGTCCAGGCTGGAGTGCAGTTGCGTGATCGGGGCTCACTGCAACTTTCATCTCCTGGGTTCAAATGATTCTCGTGCCTCAGCCTCCCAGGTAGCTGAGATTATAGGTGCGTGCCACCATGCTTGGCTAATTTTTTAATATTTTTAGTAAAGACCAGATTTCACAAGGTTGACCAGGCTGGTCTTGAACTCCTGGCCTCAAGTGATATGCCCTCCTCAGCCTCCCAAAATGCTGGGATTACAGGTGTGAGCCACTGTACCCGACAATGATGCTCTTTTAAATAGCTGAAAAGAAATTATTGTGTGCTTGTTCTTACTTTGTCCTTGTTTTGTTGTATAGTATTTAAGTGAAAGGAGATTATTTATCCCCATACTGAATTTCCAAAACTGGTATTTGTAGTTACCATTTTTTAGTGATGGAGAGAAATGTTAGTTGTCTTACTTTGATAAGTTCAGCATAGGACCTATCACATTTTTTATCCTTTTAGCCACAATTCTGTCACTAGAATGCTAGCAATTAGACATATGCAATGAATAACCTAACTACTTTAATACAGTGGTTTGAAGTGCTGCAGGCAGTGGCTCCTAAACACCAAATCACAGTGTTTTAATTTGTGACGTGTTAGAATGATAGGACTTTCTGGAGTAAAAATATCCTATTAACTAATCCTTGTGCTGTTAAATTACAGGGCTTTGACTCTTGGGTCTGAAGAAGGCACCGACTCCTGCTAAATCTTGAGCATTGATACCAGTCAAAGCTTTGTCGTCAGACCTGGGAGAAGCTGACAATCAAAATGATTGGCTTTTTTTTTTTTTTTTTTTTTTTTTTTTTGAGACGGAGCCTCACTCTGTCACCCAGGCGGGAGTGCAGTGGTGCAATCTTGGCTCACTGCAACCTCCATCTCCTGGGCTCAAGCAATTCTCCTGCTTCCAGCCTCTGAGTACCTGGGCTTACAGGCACGTGCCACCATGCCCGGCTAATTTTTGTACTCTTAGCAGAGATGGGGTTTCGCCATGTTGGTCAGGCTGGTCTCGAATTCCTGACCTAATATGATCCACCAGTATGAGCTACTGTGCCCAGCCGTGATCTGCTTTCAAAAGACACAGGGCTGGCTGGGCACAGTGGCTCACGCCTGTAATCCCAGCACTTTGGGAGGCCGAGGTGGGTGGATCGCCTGAGGTCAGGAGTTCGAGACCAGCCTGACCAAAATGGTGAAACCCCGTCTCTACTAAAAACACAAAAATTAGCTGGGCGTGGTAGCAGACGCCTGCAATCCCAGCTACTCAGGAGGCCGAGGCAGGAGAGTCACTTGGACCCGGGAGGTGGAGGTTGCAGTGAGGCGAGATTGCGCCATTGCACTCCAGCCTGGGTGACAGAGCCATACTCCATCTCAGAAAAAAAAAAAAAGCCGCAGGGCCAGAAATTAAAACTACTCAATCCCTCTAGGCTGAGGGACTACTGCAGAAGAGGTAGGCACATGAGATTGTAATGGCCGGTTTTGAGGGATAAGATTAGTTCAGGGCCAGGTGCCATGGCTCATGCCTCTAATCCCAGCACTTTGGGAAGCTGAGGTGGGCGGATCACAAGGTCAGGAGATCAATACCATCCTGGCTAACACCATGAAACCCCATCTCTACTAAAAATACAAAAAAATTAGCCAAGCGTGGTGGTGGGCACCTGTGGTCCCAGCTACTCAGGAGGCTGAGGCAGGAGAATGGCATGAATCTGGGAGACAGAGCTTGCAGTGAGCCAAGATCATGCCACTGCACTCCAGCCTGGGTGACAGAGCGAGACTCTGTCTCAAAAAAAAAAAAAAGAAAGATTATTTCAGTTTTTCTATAAATTAAACATTAACACCAAAACCACACTGATGCAAGGCCAGCATCTGGGACTTCCTGGAGCATTAATCTGCTCCTTAATAGAAAATTGTAAAAGATTATAAAAAGTTTATGGAAATCTTACCTTATGGTCAAACTGATTACAATTGGATAGATTTGTTTATAAGGTTTTATTAAAATTAGTTTTAACATTAATAATATACCATATAAAGGTAAAATTTGGTTTCCCTTGAACTAAATGTTCACGTAAGAGATAAGAGATTTTTGAGTAAAACTACAGAAAAAGAGAGGGTTCTCTCCCTCCTAGTTGGCTTCATGCTGTTTTTATTAGGGCTTATTATTTGGGAAGCTGAGTCTCCTCACTATCAAAGGGTAACCTGTTTTGTATTATCATTTTTGCTAAACGAATGGCTATTTTATAGTGACCTGTAATCCTATTTTGTGATGTCAAGTGTCTTAAAACTGATCTCTGACAAACTTTCCAATGGCAAAATTTCAAGTTCCAAATTCAGTCTTTTTGACCTCAAAGTAACTTTTTTGGGTATAAGTTTCCCTGATGTCCAAGAGAGACATATTAGGTTTATTTGGCTTATTTGTTATGTTAGAATTATGCAGGAAGCATTGTCAATCTGAGGTGGTGTTCAGCTTCCTTTGGGTTTTATTTATTTATTTATTTATTTATTTACTTATTATTTATTTTTTAGATGGGTCTTGCTCTGTTGCCCAGGCTGGAGTGCAGTGGCACAATCTCAGCTCACTGCAGCCTCTGCCTCCTGGGTTCAAGTGATTTTTGTGCCTCAGGCTTCCAAGTAGCTGGGATTACAGGCGTGTATCACCATGCCCAGCTAATTTTTGTATTTTTAGTGGAGATAAGGTTTCGCCATGTTGGCCAGGCTGGTCTTGAACTCCTGACCTCAGGTGATCCACCTGCCTTGGCCTCCTGAAGTTCCAGGATGATATGAGAGTTCTAAAATTCTGATATGTCTTAATATATGTTCTCACAGTAATTATTATTATGATGTTAACTTGTATGCCACAGGAATAACAAAATACCCTAGTTAACTGTGCCTTTAACTATGGCTGTCTTAAAACTTTTGTCATCCACAATTGTAGTTTTGCTTTGATCCTTCTCAAAAAGTGACTTATAATCAGCTACAGTCCAGGGCTTTCTTCTTTGGGGAAGTTTATGAAAAATTCAACCTCTTGAATGCAGGTTTCTTATAACTTTGTAGACTGTGCCATTGGATTAGAGAGAAAACTTCCAGGGCACTAATTGAAATGCTGATATGTTCATCAAGATTGCTAACTCAATATGAAGCATACCAGAAGTTGATTGCATGGACTGAATTAATGGAGACTGCAATAATTTTTTATGGTTTTTTTGTTTGAAATATTGCTGATTCTTTTTGTTTTGTTTTTCAGAGTCTGGAGAATTTTTTTCTTTGGAGCTTTTTATTGCCTCTGAGTATACTTTAAGTATATTGAATACAGTATGCTTTCCTCAAACAGAATTTGAGGCATAGTTCTCTCTATGCCTAATTTATCCAGAATTTGTAAATTATTTGTGAATATTCTTAATTCATGGCAATGTGTTTGCTTGCATAAGTTCAATAAGAATCTATTTTATTTTATACTGTGACACAGATGGATGAACTGGCTATTTTCCCAGGTCTTTGACTGAAATGGCCTTGTGAGAGGTTCCAGCAAGGCCAATTTAGGAGAGCCTATGTGGGCAGCAATTCTTGCTGCACTTTGTGGGGTAATCAGGCCACGTTTATGGGACTGCAGCTTATTTTGCAGGTAGGTTTGTCTTGCTGAGATTTGTCTTTGGTGGAAGTAGGGGACTGGAAAAAGAAAGATTGTTTCAGAAGAAAAGGATAGTATTAGATTAACCTTTGATTCCTGGGGGGCCACAGAGTCACCCATGGTATGAGGCTGCCCAGGATGCCCCTCATCAATATCAAGCAGCCAGAATGATCAACAAGATTCCCCATGAATGAGGAATTGATATTTATGTATATACTATATTATTCTTTTTTTAAGATGGGGTCTCACTCTATCGCCCAGGCTGGAATGCTGTGGTGCTATCTTGGCTCACTGTAACCTCTGCCTCCTGGTCCAAGTAATTCTCCTGCCTCAGCCTCCTGAGTAGCTGGGACTACAGGTATGTGCCACCATGCCTGACTAATTTTGTGTTTTTAATAGAGTTGTGGTTTCAGTATATTGGCCAGGCTGGTCTTGAAATCCTGACCTCAAGTGATCTGGCTGCCTCAGCCTCCCAAAGTGCTGGGATTACAATCGTGAGTCACCGCACCCAGCCTATTTAAAAAAAAAAAAAAAAACCCAAGAAACTGTGAACCATTTAAATTTAGCAGTGGAGGGTTTTATACCAACTTTAGTGACACTAAATGTTAATAAGTTCTGATAACCCACTATCATTGGACCAAACTGTACTATAATTTCTGTCATTATTTTAGAGTGTACGGTTAGAAGTTAACCATAAAACAGCCTCAGGCAGGTCCTTCAGGAGGTGTCCAAAAAAGGGCATTGTTATCACAGGAGGTGACAGCTCCATGCCTGTTATTGCCCCTGAAGACCCTCCAGTGGGACAAGATGTGGAGATGGAAGACAGTGATATTGATGATCCTGACCCTGTGTAGGCTGAGGCTAATGTGTGTGTCTATGTCTTGGTTTTTTAACAAAAAACTATTAAAACGTAAAAACAAGAAAAATTTAATAGAAAAAAGCTTATAAAATAAGGATATAAAGAAGACATTTTTGTACAGCTGTACAATATGTTTGTGTTGTAAGTGAAGTGTTATTACAAAAAAGTAAAAAAGATAAAAAAAGTTTAAACATTTATAAAGTTAAAAAGTTACAGTAAGCTAAGGTTAATTTATTATTGAAGAAAACAATTTTAATTAATTAGTGTAGCTTAAGCGTGCAGTGCTTGTGAAGTCTGCAGTAGTGTATAGTAATGCCCTAGGCCTTCACATTCACTCACCACTTACTAAGTCACCCACAGCAATTTCCAATCTTGCAAGCTCCATTTATTTATGGTAAGTACTCTATACAAGCAGATCTTTTACAAAATATTTATACTATATTTTTACTGTACCTTTTCTATGGGCCTGTAAGGCCTGTGGGTTCTCGCGTCTCCCAGCTTCCCCGCAGCCGGCTCCTCAGTGGTCAGCTCCGGTTGCCAGGTGCGGATTCTGTTCCTAACTGAAGGCTGAGTGTTCTTTCTTCGCTATTAATTGTGGCCCCGACAGGCCTGGGTTACTGCGGCCACCACCACAGCAGCCTTGGCACTATGGAGGAGCCCGGGGCTACCCCTCAGCCTTACTGGGGGCTGGTCCTGGAGGAGCCACACAGGGTTGTGGCAGCACTGCCTGAAGGCAGGAGACCAGATTCGAATCCTTATGGATTTCCATGGGAATTGGTGATATGTGCAGCTGTCCTTGGATTTGTTGCTGTTCCCTTTTTCTTGTGGAGAAGTTTTAGATCGGTTAGGAGTCGGCTTTATGTGGGAAGAGAGAAAGAGCTTGCTGTAGCGCTTTCTGGACTAATTGAAGAAAAATGTAGACTACTTGAAAAATTTAGCCTTGTTCAAAAAGAGTATGAAGGCTATGAAGTAGAGTCACCTTTAGAGGATGCCAGCTTTGAGAAGGAGGCAACAGAAGCACAAAGTCTGGAGGCAACGTGTGAAAAGGTGAACAGGTCCAGTTCTGAACTGGAGCATGAAATACTCTGTCTAGAAAAGGAGTTAAAAGAAGAGAAATCTAAACATTCCGAACAAGATGAGGTGATGGCGGATATTTCCAAAAGGATACAGTCTCTAGAAGATGAGTCAAAATCCCTCAAATCACTACTAGCTGAAGCCAAAATGACCTTCAAGAGATTTCAAATGAATGAAGAACAAATGAAGATAGCAATACAAGATGCTTTGCATGAAAATTCTCAACTTCAGGAAAGCCAGAAACAGCTTTTGCAAGAAGCTGAATTATGGAAAGAACAAGTGAGTGAACTTAATAAACAGAAAATAACATTTGAAGACTCCAAAGTACACGCAGAACAAGTTCTAAATGATAAAATCACATTGAGACTCCAACTGAACGCTTGCTAAAGATCAAAGATCAGGCTGCTGTGCTGGAAGAAGTCATAACAGATGATGAAAACTTGGAATTAGAAATGAACAGTGAATCGGAAGACGGTGCTTACTTAGATAATCCTCCAAAAGGAGCTTTGAAGAAACTGATTCATGCTGCTAAGTTAAATGCTTCTTTAACAACCTTAGAAGGAGAAAGAAACCAAATCTATATTCAGTTATCTGAAGTTGATAAAACCAAGGAAGAGCTTAGAGAGCATATTAAAAATCTTCAGACGGAACAAGCATCTTTGCAGTCGGAAAACACATATTTTGAAAGTGAGAATCAGAAGCTTCAACAGAAACTTAAGGTAATGACAGAATTATATCAAGAAAATGAAATGAAACTCTACAGGAAATTAATAGTAGAGGAAAATAACTGGCTAGAGAAAGAGAAACTTTCTAAAGTAGACGAAATGATGAGCCATGCCACTGAAGAGCTGGAGACCTGCAGAAAGCGAGCCAAAGATCTTGAAGAAGAACTTGAGAGAACTATTCATTTTTATCAAGGGAAGATTATATACCATGAGAAAAAAGCACATGATAATTGTTTGGCAGCATGGACTGCTGAAAGAAACCTCAATGATTTAAGGAAAGAAAATGCTCACAACAGACAAAAATTAATTGAAACAGACTTTAAAATTAAATTTTTAGAAAAAGATCCTTATGCACTTGATGTTCCAAATACAGCATTTGGCAGAGAGCATTCCTCATATGGTCCCTCACCATTGGGTCGGCCTTCATCTGAAACGAGAGCTTTTCTCTATCCTCCAACTTTGTGGGAGGGTCCACTCAGACCCTCACCTTTCCCTCCAGGGGAGGAGGAAGAGGCCCAAGAGGCCCAGGGAATCCTCTGGACCACCAGATTACCAGTGAAAGAGGAGAATCAAGCTGTGATAGGTTAACCGATCCTCACAAGGCTCCTTCTGACACTGGGCCCCTGCCACCTCCATGGGAACAGGACCGTAGGATGATGTTTCCTCCACCAGGACAATCATATCCTGATTCAGCTCTTCCTCCACAAAGGCAAGACAGATTTTATTCTAATTGTGCTAGACGCTCTGGACCAGCAGAACTCAGAAGTTTTAATATGCCTTCTTTGGATAAAATGGATGGGTCAGTGCGTTCAGAAATGGAATTCAGTGGAAATGATACCAAAGATAATCTTGGCAATTTAAATGTGCCTGATTCATCTCTCCCCGCTGAAAGTGAAGCAACTGGCCCTGGCTTTGTTCCTCCACCTCTTGCTCCAATCAGAGGTCCATTGTTTCCAGTGGATATGAGGGGCCGGTTCGTGAGAAGAGGACCTCCTTTCCCTCCACCTCCTCCAGGAACCATGTTTGGAGCTTCTCCAGATTATTTTCCACCAAGGGATGTCCCAGGTCCACCACGTGCTCCATTTGCAATGAGAAATGTCTATCCACCGAGGGGTTTTCCTCCTTACCTTCCCCCAAGACCTGGATTTCCCCGCCTACCCGCACATTCTGAAGGTAGATTGAGCTCCCTTCAGGGTTGAGTCTGCCTTCAAATGAGCCTGCTGCTGAAGATCCAGAACCACGGCAAGAAACTTGACAATATTTTTGCTCTCTTCAAAAGTCATTTTGACTATTCTCATTTTCAGTTGAAGTAACTGTTGTTATTTCAGTGATTACACGTTTGCTCATATTCAAACTTAATGGAATTATAATTCTCAGGATAGTATTTTGTAAATAAGGATGATTTAAATATGAATCTTATGAGTAAATTATTTCCATATGATTTTATTCTAGATAGTATAACTATTTTAATTTGTTTAACTAATTCACTATTATATAAACAACAGTGGGAGATTTATAGATGTAATCTTGCAGGTGGGGAAGCTTTACATTTGAAAGGCCATGGCATTATGCCAAGAACTGTATTTACTGTGGTTGTAGACAAATGTGAAAGTAACTTTATGCTTAATTAAATAAATTTTAGTTGATTAAAAAATATATATAGGTTGCATTATTCTTCGGGTATGGAGAGACCAACAGATCAAGTGTCGATTACCACTGAAAAGATGGTTTGTTACTCACAGATCCCAACAGAAGGGAAAGTACTATGCCATGCAGCACTGAATAGGGAGGCAGTATGGTCAGCGAGAAGGCAGGAGTGATGGAAAAACATGGGCAAGAGCCTTTACAGTGGTTTCCATGGGAAGGAATGAGTGAGGCAAGGTGAGCAGGGTTAAGGTTAGCTATTATAGTTTGAGTAATTTCAGCAGGCTCTGGGTATAAGGGCTGTCCCTAGTTGTCTGGTACCTGGCCCTGGGGCGCTTAGGGCAGAGGAATAGTGGCCTAGAGTGTGTGAGTCCTGTGGAAGCCTGATGAAATAGGTAACTGGGGGCATGAGCTCTGGACTGGTTAGCTTGTGTGTGAAAAGCACGCTTATGGGCAAATTGTTTACTGTCTCTAGGAATTGGCTAACCCTGGTAGGGACAGGCCTGCCAAGGTCAGCAAGGCCCTAGATGTCGAAGTGTCAGAATACATAAAAAGACATGGTTAATATGGTATCAGAGCCTCTGTCTTCACGTGGCCTCTCATGAAGGGCTCTAGAGTGAGCTCCCTTAGGGGATGTCAAAGGCCATTCAAGACAGCAGAAGCCACAAGGCCACGTAAAGCTTCAGTAATATCTAAAAGAAGATATTAAGAATAATATCTCCCCTAGATATTACAAATCATATTATCAAAGAATGTACACCCCCGTGATATTGGAGAAATACCTCCCTTAGAAATTACAAAGAATTTCATCACAGGGTGTACCCTCACTGTGATATTAGGAGTAATATCTCCCTTATATATTATGAATAATATCATTACGGGGTGTATACCCACTGTGATATTAGGAATAATATCTCCCTTAGATATTATGAAAGGGACCAAGAAACCTTCTATTTCATTGTTTGCTGTGCCTAGCATCCATTCTGTAGATCACTCCATTGTTCAAGTGGCTGCTGAGGCTGTAGCCATTACCTTCTCATTTTGGTCATAAGAAGATGGAAGCTAGGAAGAAAGTACACATCCAACCCTTTAAAGATAGTTCCTGGAAATTACACATATCACATCTGCTCACATCCTGTGGGCCAGAAGAAATAAATAACATAGTATATCTAGCTGCAAATGAGGCTGAAAAATATCATCATTATTCCCTATAACCACGTGGTTAGCTAAAAACAAAAAATTACATTACTAAAGAAGAGTAAAACAGAACAGATATTGAAAGATAACAAGCAGTCTCTGACGCAGCATCTAAGAATAATTATTCCTTTTCCTGATATCCTGAGCACTAAGATCTAGCTCAAAGTTCAGCCTTCACTTTGACAGCCATTAGAGAAAGTAAATGCACTTCATAAACTAGGGAAATGAGAATTAATGAATCTCAGGGTTCCCCTCCACCCTTTTTTTGGAGACGGATTCTCATTCTGTCACCCATGCTGGAGTGCAGTGGAGCTGCGATCTTGGCTCCTGAAACCTCCGCCTCTGGAGTTCAAGCGATTCTCCTGCCTCGCCCTCCTGAGTAGCTAGGATTACAGGTGTGTGCCACCACACCCAGCTAATTTGTGTATTTTTAGTAAAGACAGGGTTTCACTGTGTTGGCCAGGCTGGTCTCGAACTCCTGACCTCAAGTGATCTGGCCACCTTGGCCTCCCAAAGTGCTGGGATTACAGGGGATTACAGGGGGAGCCACCACACCCGGCCTTTTTTTCCCTTTGTAAAAACCCTCTTCATTAATACTAAGAGTGTTCTTGAAAGCTACAGAGAAATAAATCTCCCTTTCAGTGAATTGATAAGGCCCTGGTTATTTCCTCTTCACTTCACAAGATTTTTTTTTTTTTTTTTGAGACCGGATTTTGCTCTGTTGCCCAGACCGGAGTGCAGTGAGACAATCATTGCTCACTGCAGCCTTGACATCCTGGACTCAAGCAGTCCTCCTGCCTCAGCCTCCCCAGTAGCTGGAATGACAGGCACAGTCCACAACACCTGGCTAATTTTTAATGTTTAATTTTTTGTTGTTGTTATAGATACAGGGTCTCACCACGTTGTCCAGGCTAGTCTCAAACTCCTGGGCTCAAGAGATCCTCCCACCTCAGCCTCCCAAACTGCTGGGATTAGAGGCTTGAGTCATCATGCCCGGCGCACTTCACAAGATTTAAGACATTGTCTCAGATTCTCAACATCTCCTGGACCTTGGCCACAGCCTCCTATTTGTTTCCTTGTCTCTGCTCTCTCCCTACTCCAAACCATTGCCTACCCTTCCGCTGGAGTTACTAAATCTGCCTATGTAAAACGCTCCTTTGGTTCCTAGAGGATAAAGGATTACTTCCTTAGCCTACATATGAGACCCTCCACTGTGGGTCCCAGCCTCCTTTCACCCTTGCCCCTGCCTACCGCTCACTGTTCCCTGGCCAGGCCTGTGCTTGTGCACATTGCTTCCTCTGCCTGGAATGTGCATCTCTTTAGGTTGAGACTATCCTGTTTATCTCTGAAAAACTGGTTCTATTCCTCCCCCATCCCAAGAAAGAACAGGTAATTGTTCCCTCTGCTGTGTTCCCATTACACTTTCTTTGTAGAGTCACGCTGTAATGATCTCTTTACAGATCTCTTGTCCTGATCACTCTGTAAGCTCCTCAGAGGCAAAGAACATCATGTCTTACCAAGTTACCTACATACCAAGGGCTGTCTGGTGCCTGACGCAAACAGAACAGAATGAAGTAGAGGCTCAGCAAAAGCTAGTGGTCGGCCAGGAGTGGTGGCCCATGTCTGTAATCTCAGCACTGTGGAAGGCCAAGGTGGGTGGATCACCTGAGGTCAGGAGTTCGAGAACAGCCTGGTCAGCATGGTGAAACCCCATGTCTACTAAAAATACAAAAATTAGCTAGGCGTGGTGTTGGGTGTATGTAATACCAGTTCCTCGGGAGGCTGAGGCAGGAGAATTGCCTGAACCCAGAAGGTGGAGGTTGCAGTGATCCTAGATCTCATCACTGCACTCCAGCCTGGGTGACAAGAGTGAAATTCCATCTCAAAAAAAAAAAAAAAAAAAGCTGGTGGTCAGATCGATGGAAACAAATTCATGAAAATGTTTCCTTCAACCTGAGAAAGCTGATTAATAAAAGAAAAACATGTAAAATAAAATAAAATGTTTCTGTCTGGCAATGATCAGAATCATATTTGCTTTTCTTTTCTTTTTTTTTTTTTTTTTTTTTGAGTTTCTCTCTTGTCACCCAGGCTGGTGTGCAATGGTGCAATCTCGGCTCACTGCCACCTCCCGCCTCCTGGGTTCAGGCAATTCTCCTGCCTCAGCCTCCTGAGTAGCTGGGTAGGTGCTCACCACCACACCTGGCTAATTTTTGTAGTTTTAGTAGAGAAGGGGTTCCACCATGTTGGCTAGGCTGGTTTCAAACTCCTGACTTCAGGTGATCCACCCCCCTGGGCCTCCAAAAATGCTGGGATTACAGACATGAGCCACTGCGCCTGGTGCATGTTTGCTTTTCTTAACTAGGTTGCACTTAATACCTATTATAGTCAACAGACTGAGTTGAAGTCTTAAGAGACACATCAAACATTCACTTATTCACTCAGAGGGGCCAGATTTGGTGCCAGACCTCTAGTGAGGAGGCCACTACAGTAACCTGGGGGAGAAATGGGTGGCTCAGCCACTAGAACCAACTAAGAAGACCACAATTATTAAAATTTTTATTATTTATTTAGAAACAGGGTCTTGCTATGTTGCCTGTGCTGGAGTGCGGTGGCTATTCACAGGCATGATCATAGCTCACTGAGCCTCAAACTCCTGGGTTCAAGCCATCCTCCAGCCTCAGCCTCTCAAGTAGCTGGGACCACAGGTGCATGCCACTATGCCTGGCTTAAAAGACCACAACGTTTTAGAGCTATCTTCTAGTGGTACATCTGCAGTTTTACCTTTAGTAACAGTGCCACATTCTTCTTCATTCTAGACCACTACATTCTGAGCCATCAGTATAAACATTTATTTCCCTGAATGAGATGAAGCCAAAGACCTACTGCCTTAATAATGGACAGAGAGTGGAACAGAGCATGAAATAGCTCTTTGTCCTGAAAAGGGTTTTTTTTTTTTTTTTTAGGAAACAGCAGAGACTGTAAAGATGCTGAAGCCTCTGTCCCTCTTCCCTGGAGACCAACAACCTTCATTTCCAGTCTCAGTTCCTGTGCTGTTCACACGGATGGCCCGGTGATGATCTGGTTCCCATCCATCCAGCCTATGAATCAGGGAGGAAAATGAACAGTGGTACTGATTAAGGGAAGCTTCTTGAGGTTTTCTGTTTCCTTATGAAGTATCTGGATGACAAGCTTCCCTTCAATGCATTCTCAGGGGCTTGGTCTTTACCCAGAGCAGAGGCTGAGAAAATTATTAAGGTTTCTGATGCAGTCTGTCTCACCCTAACACATCACAAATGCGAGCATTTGAAGAACAAGAGCCACATGCCGTTATTTATTTATTTATTTATTTATTTATTTATTTACTTACTTATGACAGAGCCTGGCTCTGTTGCCCAGGCTACAGTGCAGTGATGCAATCTTACCTCATCTCTGCCTCTGGGGCTCAAGTTATCCTCTCACTTCAGCCTCCGGAGTAGCTGGTACTACAGGTGCACACCACAATGCTCGACTAATTTTTCGTAGAGACAAGGTTTTTCCCTGTTGCCCAGGCTGGACTCAAACCTCTGGGCTGAAGCAATCCTCCTGCCTTGGCCTCCCAGACTGGGGGGATTACAGGCTTCTGCACCCAGCTGCCTTCTCTTTTTGTTAATAAACTCTTTGCAGTGCACAGCTGAGAGGGGACTCAATAAATGTCAACAGAGGATTGTGTTTTTACAGACAGATGGACGTGGAAGAACCCAGAAACACTGGTGTTACTATGGTTTATTTAGTTTGCTGGATTTCAACACCAAATGAGAGAGGTATTCTATTGTAGAAAAACAGAAATCCTATTGGATATAAATTTAATGAAAATCTCGAGAACTATTCAGAAACAACGAAATAAAACCATACTTAAGAGTATGTGGGCTAGGCGTGGTGGTTCACACCTGTAATCCCAGCACGTTGGAGGCCGAGGCAGGTGGATCACCTGAGGTCGGGAGTTGGAGACCAGCCTGATGAACATGGAGAAACCTCGTCTCTAAAAATACAAAATTAGCCGGGTGTGGTGACCCATACCTGTATTCCCAGCTACTCTGGAGGCTGAGGCAGGAGAATCGCTTGAACCCTGGAGGAGGAGGTTGCAGTGAGCCAAGATTGCACATTGCACTCCAGCCTGGGTAACAAGAGCAAAACTCCATCTCAAAAAAAAAAAAAAAAAAAAAGGTTATATGAAGTTTAAAACTTCATACCTTTAAGTAAGATTATAATGTTCTTATAACATATTAGCCAGGTGAAGCGGCTCACACCTATATCCCAACACTTTGGAAGGCTGAGGCAGGAGGATCGCTTGAGCCCAGGAGTTGGAGAATAGACTGAGCAGCAACATAGGGAGACACACACTCTATAATCTTTTTTTTGTTTGTTTTGAGATGGACTTTCACTCTTGTTGCCCAGGCTGGAGTGCAACGGCGTGATCTCGGCTCACCACAAACTCCACCCCCGGATTCAAGCGATTCTCCAGCCTCATACTCACAAGTAGCTGGGATTACAGGTGCCCGCCACAATGCCTGGCTAATTTTTTGTATTTTTGTATGGTTTTTTTTTTTTTTTTTTTTGAGACAGAGTCTGGCTCTGTCACCCAGGCTAGAGTGCAGTGGCATGAGCTTGGCTCACTGCAACCTCCGCCTCCTGGGTTCAAGCGATGCTTCTGCCTCGGCCTCTTGAGTAGCTGGGATTACAGGCATGTGCCACCACACCCAGCTAACTTTTGTATTTTTAGTAGAGACGGGGTTTCACCATGTTGATCAGGCTGGTCTTGAACTCCTGACCTCGAGATCCACTCCCCTCGGCCTCCCAAAGCGCTGGAATTACAGGTGTGGGCCAATGCGCCCAGCCCACATTTTGTATTTTTAGTAGAGACAGGGTTTCACCATGCTGGCCCGGCTGGTCTCGAACTCCTGACCTCAATTGATCCACACGACTTGGCCTCCCAAGGGCTGGGATTACAGGCGTGAGCTAACATGTACCAACTACAAAATTGTTTTTTTTACTTGTTAGGTGTGGTGGTGAGCCCCTCCTGTGCATACACCCTGTGATATATTATTCGTAATATCTAAAAGAAGATTTTACTCCTAATATCACAGTGGGTATACACCAGTGATATTATTCATAATATCTAAGGGAGATGATACTACTCCTAATATCACAGTGGGTGTACACCCTGTGATATTATTCATAATATCTAAAAGAAGATATTACTCCTATTATCACTGTGGGTGTACATTCTGTGATATGATTCATAATATCTAAAAGAAGATATTGTTCCTAATACCACGGTGAGTGTACACACTGCGATACTATTTGTAATATCTAAAAGAAGATATTATTTGTAATACTAGAAGAAGACATTGCTTCTAATACCACGGTAGGTGTACACCCTGCGATACTATTTGTAATATCTAAAAGATATTATTTGTAATACCTAGAAGTAGACATCACTCCTAATATCACAGTGGGTGTATACTCTGTGATATTATTCATAGTAGCTAAGGGAGCTATTACTCCTAATTTCACAGTGGCTGTACACCCTGTGATATTTTTTGTAATATACAAGGGAAATATTACTCTAGCATCACAGTGGGTGTACACCCTATGATGTACACCCTATGATGTTTCTTTTTTTTTTTTTTTTTTGAAACTGAGTCTCCCTCTGTCACCCAGGCTGGTGTGCAGTGGTGCGATCTCAGCTCACTGCAATCTCCGCCTCCCAGGTTCATGCCATTCTCCTGCCTCAGCCTCCCGAGTAGCTGGGACTGCAGGTGCCCGCCACCACGCCTGGCTAATTTTTTTGTATTTTTAGTAGAGGCAGGGTTTCACCGTGTTAGCTAGGATGGTCTCAGTCTCCCGACTTCGTGATCCGCCTGCTTCAGGCCCCCAAAGTGCTGGATTACAGGTGTGAGCCACTGCGCCCGGCCTAAGTGTGATATTTCTTTTAATGTTACAGTGGGTGGACAGTCTGTGATATTATTCATAATATCTAAGGGAGATACAACTTCTAATGTCACAGTGGGTGTACACCCTGTGATATTATTCGCAATATCCAAGGGAGATATTACTCCTAATGTCATAGTGGGTGTACACCCTTTAACGTTTTTAGGAATATTCAAGTTAGATATTATTCATAATGTCACAGTGGTTGTACACCCTGTGATATTTTCAAAATATCCAAGGGAGATGTTAATCCTAATATCACAGTGCATTTATACCCTGTGATCTTATTCTTAATATCCAAGATTGATATTACTCCTAATATCAGAGTGTGGGTACACCCAGTGATATTATTCGTAATATCCAAGGGGGATATTACTGCTAATATCACAGTGGGTGTACACCCTGTGATATTATTGCTAATATCTAAGGGAGATATTACTCCTTTTATCACAGTGTGTGTGTATACCCTGTGTGTACATCCTGTGATATTATTCGTAATACCTAAAAGATATTGCTAAAAGCACTCCTTGTGGTTTGCGCGTGTTGGGATGAAAATGAGATGGAGGTCATGATCTTTTTAAGGGTGGAAAAGCATGAACACAAAGTATCATTTTATAAAGCCAGTTGCAGCATCTCTGTCCATGGGGCTTCAGGGGAAGAGATGAAACCTTTGTTGAGATTCTACCATGTGGGCCAGGCAGGGACACAGAGTTATTTATGGCACAGCCCTTGTCTTAGTTGGTGAGAGGAGGAAAAAGGAACAAAAACCTAAAAGGGGATGTGCAGGGCCAGGATGCGAGTGGGGGTCGCATTCCAGTAATAGCTAAGTCTGGGCAGGGGGAGGACCAGGCTGTGAGATGGTGGTGGATGGAGGGGTACAAGGGGAATGGCTCTGAAGGATGTATTGGTAGATGTAAAAGAAGGTGTCCAGGGGTCTGGCCTTGCTGGAGGACTTCGGGGGATGGTAGCAGCAGCATAAATAATATAGAAGCATCAAATAGGAGACTAAGACTTCAAAAGTCAATCAAGAAGTACAGAGGGGAAAGTGCAATTTAGGGCTAGATCATGGAATGAGGAGATGGGCCAAATGCTGGGGATGGGGGGATATCATTGTAGAACGGGCTGAGATAGCTTTGGAGGGAGTTCCCCTAACCCAAAGGTTCTCTAAGGAAAGTGGGAGTGATTTAAAATACACTTGAAGGAAACTATAAAACTGCCTGAGAAATAAAAGAAGACCCAAGATTTCAAAAAATCCTGGGTCAGATGTGGTGGCTCACCCCTGTATCCTAGCACTTTGGGAGGCTGAAGCAGGAGGATCGCTTGAGCCCAGGAGTTCGAGACCAACCTGGGCAACAGAGTAAGACCCCTCCTCCCTGTGAAAAAATACAAAAATGTAGCTGGGCGTGGTGGCAACTGCCTGTGGTCCCAGCTACTCAGGAGGCTGAAATGGGAGAATCACCTGAGCCTGGGAGGTTGAAGCTGCACTGAGCTGAGATTGTGCCACTGCACTCCAGCCTGGGTGACAAAGTGAGAACCTGTCTCAAAAAAGATAACAGAAGATTGGGTGCGGTGGTGTGTGCCTGTAGTTCCAGCTACTTGGGAAGAGAGCTGAGTGGGGAGGATTGCTTGAGCCCAAGAGTTCATGGCTGTAGTGTTCTATGATGGTGCCTATGAATAGCCTACTGCACTCCAGCCTGGGCAACATAGTGAGACCTCCATCTACACAAAATAAAAGATAGGAGAAGGGTAGGCCTAGAAATGCCGCATAGTGGAACAGTTAATAAGAGTCTCTGTTGGAGGCCACCTGGGTTTGAATTTTTATTCTGCCACTTCCGCCATCTGAACTGGGACAGTTTCTGCATCTATAAAATGGGGGTGATTGTTCCCATCTTATAAAGTCATTTGAATATTAAATGAGCCAATGTGTGTGAGGTTCTTAAAACAACGTCTGGCATATAGTTAATGCTCAATTTTATTTTATTTTGTGATCTCTTTGAAATGCAGAAGCAAGTTACAGTATTATGCCTATAACTAACATTCAGTTATTTTCCTTCCTACATTCATTAGATAAGTATTTGACAAAGTGTTGCACAGCCCCTTGTTCTAAGAAAAAGAGTTCTTGGATTATGTGTTGTGGTGATGTTGCACGTATACACTCTCTCTTGGTTAGCAGACTGTCTTTTGGAAGTCCCACAGTAAATACAGGTAACTGTTGACCTCCTGAGCTAGTGTTCTATAAAACACACTTTGAGAAAAAACTGTGTTGTATAAATCTAGATCAGAGAAAAGGTTAAACGATAGATCATCTCAAAATCTCAAATAGGTCTTTTTTTTTTCTTTTTTAAGAGTCCTCGTCTCACTGTCATCCAGGATGGAGTGCAGTGGTGTCATGACCACAGCTCACTGCATGCAGCCTCTAACTCCTAGGGTCAAGCGGCCCTCCTGCCTCAGCCTTCTGAGTAGCTAGGACTATAGACATCCAACATCATGCCCAAGTACTTTTTTGTAAATTTTTTTTTTTTTGAGACACAGTCTCGCTCTGTTGCCCAGGCTGGAGTGCAGTGGCGCCATCTCAGCTCACTGCAAGCTCTGCCTCCCGGGTTCACGCCATTCTCCTGCCTCAGCCTCCTGAGTAGCTGGGACTACAGGCGCCCACCACCACGCCAGGCTAATTTTTTTGTATTTTTTAGAAGAGATGGGGTTTCACCGTGTTAGCCAGGATGGTCTCGATCTCCTGACCTCGTGATCCGCCCGCCTCCGCCTCCCAAAGTGTTGGGATTACAGGCCTGAGCCACTGCTCCCGGCCAATTTTTTGTACATTTTTTAAGAGATGGGATTTTGCTATGTTGCCCAGGCTGATCTCAGACTCCTGGCCTCAAGTGATCCTCCTGCCTCAATCTTCAGAGTTGCTGGGATTAACAGGTGTGAGCCATCATGCCTGGCTCTATTCAAATGGGCCATATTTTTATAGCCATTAAAATAGATTCAAGTAAAACATTAGTATTTGGAGATTAGATGTATTGTTTATTTCAAGGCACATCTATCAACTGAATTAGTAGTTATTTTGAACAATCAACATTTAATGATGATTGCAGCAATTACTCAAATAATTAAAGCAAAAGTAGAATTTTTGCAATAATTACTGAAGCAACTGTGCTTGAATAGAGCTGCCTTTTGTGGGCTTTAAGTCTCTATGGTTCCCTTTTTTTTTTTTTTTTTCTGAGACAGAGTCTTGCTGGAGTGCAGTGGCACAATCTCGGCTCACTGCAACCTCCACCTCCCGGGTTCAAGCGATGCCCCTGCCTCAGCCTCCAGAGCAGGCTGGGACTACAGGCGTGCACCACCACGCCTGACTAATTTTTTCTATTTTTTAGTAGAGGTGGGGTTTCATGATGTTGGCCAGGATGGTCTCAATCTCCTGACCTTGTGATCCACCCAACTCGGCCTCCCAAAGTACTGGAATTACAGGCGTGAGCCACCACGCCCGGCTGTAACAAGCCTTTTCTAAATATCAATTTAGTTGGAGAAATAGTTTAGGAAAAAATTCAAGAGTGCCAACTACAAAAGATAGATGTAGTAAACTTCATTAGTTTCAAGAATTGTGAATATTAAGAGCCTTGGTGTGGCCGGGCGCGGTGGCCGACACCTGTAATCCCAGCACTTTGGGAGGCTGAGGCAGGTGGATCGCGAGGTCAGGAGATTGAGACCATCCTGGCTAACATGGTGAAATCCTGTGTCTACTTAAAATACAGAAATTTAGCCGGGTGTGGTGGCGGGCGCCTGTAGTCCCAGCTACTCAGGAGGCTGAGGCAGGAGAATGGCGTGAACCCGGGAGGCAGGGCTTGCAGTGAGCCGAGATTGTGCCACTGCACTCCAGCCTGGGCGACTGATCAAGACTCCATCTTAAAAACAAAAAAAACAAAAAAAAAAACCCACAGCCTTGGTGTATGTAGTCCAGTCTAATTACAGGAATAGAACACAAACACACACACACAAAATGTTTTCTCAATATCTGCCCTTAGGGCCACACCTCCTTGTCTCCGTGTAACCAGGGATGATGGTGGGTGAATAATTAACTGCTGTTTATTGGTGCTAACGAAGAGCAGTCACATAAATAATACAGGCTCTTAGACTCCAGGTCAGTATTCCCATCCTGGTCACCCCAGTGCCAGGTACCAGACAAATAGGGACACAACCACTATGTCCCAGAGCCTGAGAAATTATTTAAGCAAGTGAATCCTAAATTGGCTTACCCTGTCTTGCCTGTGGAAACCACAACAAAGACTCGTGGCCATGCTTTCTCCTCGCCTCTCTGCCTCTTGATGGATCCCAGCGCTTGCTCATGGCATTGCATGGTGTGGCATGCCCCCGCTCTTGGAAACTGTGAGTTACAAACTACTTTTTCAAGGGCAGTCATCTCCTGATCGGTTAGCTTCACCATATGCTATAGCTTGAATGTGACCCCCACAGTTCATGTGCTGGAAACTTGATCCTTTGTGGTAGTGTTGGGAGTTGGAGCCTAATGGGAGGTGTTTGGGTCATGGGGGCATGGCCCTCATAAACAGATTAATGCTATTACCTTGGGAGTGGATTTGCCCCGTCTTGCTTTCTCTTTGCCCTTTCACCATGTGATGATGCTTTCCACCATGGGATGACACAGCAAGAAGGCCCTCAGCAAATGCTGGCATCTTTATCTTGGACTTCCCAGCCTCCAGACATGTGAGATACAACTTCCATTTATTATATATTACCTCATCTGTGGTATTGTGTTCTAGCAGCCCAAAATGGACTAAGACATGATATCTGAATAAGAATAAACCCTACATTTTTAAAAACAGCCTGTTAGAACAATTCAAGGGACCGGAAGTTTGCATTATGTTGCAAGGCAACAGTTTCAGCAGTGAATTGATGGCAAAGTTCTTTACCATCTTAAGCTGAAAATGGCTTCCCGGTACATTTCAATAATACTCAGCCTCCAGGGCAATAGAGAATGAATCTATTCATGTTTTTCAAGCAATGAACTATCAGATATCTGAATACATAATGGTCTTTCCTCAGATACCTTACAAGAAGCATACACATCAATCTATGGATTTCTTTGAACATTTTCCCACTCTTATTCCTATAATAATTAGCATTTTGCAAGTCATTTTGACTTCAGTTACCCAGTGAATTGAGTGTTTTCTTCCAACGTTCTCAGGTTTTTCAAAGATTATTTATTCATTCATTCATAGATCAATTAAGCAGACCCTCAGCAGTCACATAGCCTTCATTGGTTTATCGGTGTCTTTTTTTTTTGTGAGACAGAGTCTCGCTCTGTCAGCCCAGATTGGAGTGTAGTGGCACCATCTCGGCTCACTTCAAGCTCCGCCTCCTGGGTTCACGCCATTCTCCTGCCTCAGCCTCTCGAGTAGCTGGGACTACAGGCGCCCGCCCCCACGCCCGGCTAATTTTTTTATATTTTTAGTAGAGATGGGGTTTCACCGTGTTAGCCAGGATGGTCTCGATCTCCTGACCTCGTGATCCACCTGCCTTGGCCTCCCAAAGTGCTGGGATTACAGGCGTGAGCCACCGCGCCCGGCCATCAGTGTCTTTCTTAAAATGTGGTGTAGGCCAGGCTCGGAGACTCACACATGTAATCCCAGCACTTTGGGAGGCCAAGGTGGGTGGATCACTTGACGCCGGGAGTTTGAGTCCAGTCTGGCCAACATGGTGAAACCCCGCCTCTACAAAAAAATAAAATTAGCTGGGTATGGTGGTGCATGCCTGTAATCCCAGCTACTCCGGATGCTGAGGCAGGAGTATTGCTTGAACCTGGGAAGTGGTGTTTGCAGTGAACCGAGATCAAACCACTGCACTCCAGCCTGGGAGACAGAGTGAGACTCCATCTGAAAAAAATAAAAACATTAAAACGTGGATTTACTATTACTGGCTTACCACACATGGCTTCACTGGCACTATTCCCTTCCCGATCTAGAGACTGGGTATATTCTATTGCTTGGCATGCCATTGACAAACATGTCTGGGTCCTTCCTTCTAAATAAATCACCATGGAACAGATTGTATCCTATAACTAAGCAATTATACAGTCGCTTTTTTTTTTTTTTTTTTTTGAGACGGAGTTTTGCTCTTGTTGCCCAGGCTGGAGTCCAATGATGCAATCTTGTCTCACTGCAATCTCCCCCTTTCAGGTTCAAGTGATTCTCCTGCCTCAGCCTCCCGAGTAGCTGGGATTACAGGCGTGTGCCACCATGCCCGGCTAATTTTGTATTTTTAGTAGAGACAGGGTTTCTCCATGTTGGTCAAGCTGATCTCGAACTCCCGACCTCAGGTGATTTGCCTGTCTCGGCCTCCCGAAGTGGCTGGATTACAGGTGTGAGCCACAGCGCCTGGCCACTACCGTAGCTTTTTGAATTTTTAGTTATGGATGTAAAATTCACCATTGTTAAGTATACAGGCCTCATTACAGCATGCTTCTTTCCTTTTACTTAAAAAAAGTTTTAAAACTCAAGAACCCCAAATTTTTTTTTGGTCCTGCTCTGTTGCCTAGGCTGGAGTGCAGGGGTGCCATCATGGCTTAGTGCAGTTTTGACCACCAAGGTTCAAGTGACTCTTCCACCTCAGCCTCCCGAGTAGCTGGAACTACAGATGTGTTCCACCATGCCCAGCTAATTAAAAAACATTTTTTTTTTTTTGTAGAGACAGGGTGCAGCGATGTTGCCTAGGCTGGTCTTGAACTCCTGGGCTCCTGCCTCGGCCTCCCAAAGTGCTGGGTTTACAGGTGTGAGCTAATACATGTTAACTGTAGAAAAATGATCAGATAAATATGAAAGAGCTAGTTCTCTGTATTCTTATTCCCAAGATATAATATTTTGGTATACATTACTTCATACGTTTTCCTCTGCGTAAAGCTCTAGTTTTTTTAATGGATAAAATGACACATACAAATGTTTTAACAACTTGCTTTTCTCAATTATTAATATATATTGGATAGTCTAGAGCCATACTTAGGAATGAATTACAATTATCAGCAGAGTTCCTTGAGGGCAGGGACTATCTTTTTTTTTTTTGAGGCAGAGTCTTGGTCTGTCGCCCAGGCTGTTGTGCAGTGGTTCAATCTTGGCTCACTGCATGACTCACTGCAAGCTCCACCTCCCAGGTTCACACCATTCTCCTGCCTCAGCCTCCTGAGTAGCTGGGACTACAGGCACATGCCACCATGCCTGGCTAATTTTTTTTTTGTATTTTTAGTAGAGATGGGATTTCACTGTGTTCGCCAGGATGGTCTTGATCTCCTGACCTCGTGATCCTCCCGCCTCGGCCTCCCAAAGTGCTGCGATTACAGGCGTGAGCCACCGTGCCCAGCCTTAGGGCAGGGACTATCTTAAGTACAGTCATGTACCACTTGGTGTTTCAGTCAACAATGGACTGCATATATGACAAATATCCCATAAGATTATAGTGGAGCTGAAAAATTCCTGTTGCCTAGTGATATCAGAGTCATCATGACATCTTAGTGTAACACGTTACTCATGTTTGTGGCGATGCTGGTATAAACAAACCTACTGCACTGCCAGTCATATAAAAGTATAAACACACAGTTATGTACAGTACATAATACTTGATAATGATAGTACACAATTATGTTACCGATTTATGTATATACTCTATTATTCTTTTTTTGAGACGGGGTCTTGCTTTATCGCCCAGGCTGGAATCAAGTGGCGCTATCTCGGCTCACTGCAACCCCTGCCTCCCGGTTCAAGTGATTCTCCTGCATCAGCCTCCTGAGTAGCTGGGATTATAGGTGTGTGCCACCAGGCCCGACTAATTTTTGTATTTTTAGTAGAGATGTGGTTTCACCATATTGGCCAGGCTGGTCTTGAAATCCTGACCTCAAGTGATGTGCCTGCCTCGGCCTCCCAAAGTGCTGGGATGACAGGCGTGAGCCACTGCACCCAGCCTGTTTTATTCCAAAAAAAAATTTAAGCCATTCAAATTTAGCAGTGGGGGTTGTATACCAACTTTAGTGACACTAAATGTTAATAAGGTCTGATAACCCACTACCATTGGACCAACCTGTACTATAATTTTTTGTCATTAGAGTGTACTCCTACTTACATATATATAAAAAGTTAATTGTAAAACAGCATCAGGCAGGTCCTTCAGGAGGTGTCCAAAAGAGGGCGTTGCTATCATAGGCGGCGACAGCTCCATGCCTGTTATCGCCCCTGAAGACCTTCCAGTGGGACAAGATGTGGAGGTGGAAGGCAGTGATATTGATGATCCTGACCCTTTGTAGGCCTAGGCTAATGTGTGTGTTTATGTCTTGGTTTTTAATAAAAAAGTATTAAAGAGTAAAAAATAAAAAAATAAAAAGAAGCTTATAAAATAAGGATATAAAGAAAATATTTTTGTACAGCTATACAATGTGTTTGTGTTGTAAGTGAAGCGTTAATACAAAAGAATAAAAACGTTAAAAAAAGTCTAAACTTTTTTTTTTTTTTTTTGAGAGTGAGTCTCCCTCTGTTGCCAGGCTGGAGTGCAGTGGCGCGATCTCAGCTCACTGCAACCTCTGCCTTCCAGGTTCAAGCAATTCTTCTGCCTCAACCTCCTGAGTAGCTGGGACTACAGGTGCCTGCCACCATGCTCGGCTAATTTTTTTGTATTTTTAGTAGAGACGGGGTTTCACCATGTTGGCCAGGATGGTCTCGATCTCTTGACCTTGTGATCCGCCTGCCTCGGCCTCCCAAAGTGCTGGGACTACAGGCATGAGCCACCACACCTGGCCCCAGTTTAAATGTTTATAAAGTAAAAAAGAGTAAGCTAAGGTTAATTTATTATTGAAGAAAAAATTTTAATTAATTAGTCCAGCTTAAGTGTGCAGTGCTTATAAAGACTGTAGTAGTGTACAGCAATGTCCTAGATCTTCACATTCACTCCCCACTTACTCACTGACACACCCAGAGCAATTTCCAGTCTGGCAAGCTCCATTTATTTATGGTAAGTACTCTATACAAGCATATCTTTTAAAAAATCTTTTATACTATATTTTTACTGTATCTTTTCTATGTTTGGATAGACAAATACTTGTGGTTGTGTTTCAGTTGTGCACAGCAGGCCATACAGTGACATGCTGCACAGGTTTGTAGACCAGGAGCAATGGGTTATGCCACATAGTGTAGGTGTGTAGGTGTGTACCATCTAGGTTTGTGTAAGTTCACTCTATGATGTTCCTACAATGAAGAAATTGCCTAACATGCATTTCTCGGAAACTATCCTCATCATTAAGCAACATAACTGTATTTATGAAACACAACACATAGGTGATTCAATTGTTAAATGACTATATTATAATGATTCCTCTGAGACTACAGGTCACACATTTCAACCAATAATGGGACAACTTTTCCTTCAAATTTCTGTAGAACTCTTAAGATGGATGGTGTGATTCATTTACATCACTAATTATATCTAACATTATTCTGTGTTCATATTCACTATTTACTTTAATAATTTGGTCCCAAATATTTTAAAAGAGCAAGTTAGAAGACAGTCTCATATCTGACACAGTAAATGGAAGAATACTAGTTAATTGATTCTACTATTGTTTCCACTCATCCATATGAACAGCCCAGTCCGCTCCCAACAGTGTCTCCCTGCCAGGTTGCATTAATAATGCAAATTAATATAAGTAGTAGTTGATTATATTCCATTTACGAGTACTATGCTTGGTTATGCCTGCATACAGAAAAATTCCAGTTTGGATTACAGATTCTTTTCTCACAATTCTTTCAGTGTTATTGTATTATCTAAAATAAATTATTGATTTAATGTCTCTTACCACGTTCAAGATTTCACTTACATCTCCAGCTATGCTTCTGGTCACTATCTAGACTTACATTAAGAAGTAAACATAAAGTAAAAAGATGTGAGCAAAACACCATGCATTTGTCTGTTTTTGTTAATGATTTAGAAAAGCCTTAATTCAAATTATAATTTTATACCATTCTTAACCCATAATAGTTTGTAATCCAAGTTACAACATAGCCCAGTAATTTTGCCTGATGAGCCAAAGGCAGTTAAAAACCAAATTCTTTTTCTGGTTTTTAATATGTAAACTGATTGTTCATAAAATTTTCGTCGTTTCACATATTTAACCTATCTCCCAAAGTTTAAATCACTAAAATAACATGGAAAATATATCATTGATTAATTTTCAGTCTGAGTATGAAAAACTACCCTGGTATGGACAAATGGACTTTTGCAATAAACAGAATCAAGACAGTGAACAATGCCTCTTTGAGCCAGGAAAAAATGCAAGTCTTTGCATGTTAAAATACAAGAATGTTTTATGTCCTATCTACATTTATATTTATCTATCATTATATATTTAAGGTATGGGTATTATACTGTACTAGTATCATTCTATTGGCTTAACAAAAGGTTTTATTTAAAAAGTTCTCTTAGTCAATGTATTTTTTTTTTTTTTTTTGAGACAGAGTCTTGCTCTGTCGCCCAGGCTGGAGTGCAGTGGCGCCATCTTGGCTCACTGCAAGCTCCGCCTCCCAGGTTCACGCCATTCTTCTGCCTCAGCCTCCCAAGTAGCTGGGACTACAGGCACCTGCCACCACGCCCAGCTAATTTTTTTGTATTTTTTTAGTAGAGACGGGGTTTCACCATGTTAGCCAGATGGTCTCGATCTCCTGACCTCATGATCCGCCCACCTCGGCCTCCCAAAGTTCTGGGATTACAGGTGTGAGCCACCACGCCCGGCCCAATGTACTTTTTAAAATAGACTTTATTTATGTATTGAGATGGAGTCTCACTCTGTCACCCAGGCTGGAGTGCAGTGGCGCAATCTCAGCTCACTGCAAACTGTGCCTCTCGGTTTCAAGTGATTCTCGTGCCTCAGCCTCCCGAGCAGCTGGGATACAGGTGCCTGCCACCTCTCCTGGCTAATTTTTGTATCTTTTAGTAGAGACGGGGTTTTGCCATGTTGGCCAGGCTGGTCTCAAACTCCTGACCTCAGGTGATCCACCCGCCTCGGCCTCCCAAAGTGTTGGGATTACAGGCATGAGCCACCACTTCCGGTCAGCTTAGTTTTTTAGAACAGTTTGTATTTATAGAAAAAGAGAAGACAGCATTGAGTTCCCATATATAAACTCTCCTAGTTTCTCCTGTTAACATCTTACGTTAGTATGGTTCATTTGTTACAATTCATGAATGATATAATGATACATTATTAACTAAAGTTCATGGTTTATTCAGATTTTCTTAGTTTTCACCTAATGTTCTTCTGCTCCAGCATCCTATCCAGTTACCACATTACACTTGCCATGTCCTCTTAAGCTCCTCCTGGGTGTGGCAGTTTCCCTGACTTTCCACGTTTTGATGACCCTGAAAGTTTTGAGTAGCATCATTAAGTGTTTCATAGGATGCCCCTCTGAATTCGTCTGATTTCTCATGATTAGACTAAGGTTATGGGTTGTGGAAGGACGGCCAGCTCGATGTAATTTTCTTAAGATAAATTTGATATGTATGGAGATAAAAACACACCTAGATTTCACCAAACTGTTGTCATGGACATAAACTTCAGTATCATTTTTAGTACTATGTCTCTGTTGTATAATTAGAGGCAGAAAAGAATATGATTTTTCAAAAGGTTGGCTTAAAAAAAAATGAGAGGTAGAGGCCGGGCGCAGTGGCTCATGCTTGTAATCCCAGCACTCTAGGGGGCCGAGGCTGGCGGATCACGAAGTCAAGAGATCGAGGCCATTCTGGCCAACATGGTGAAACCCCGTCTCTACTAAAAGTGTGAAAATTAGCCAGGCGTGTTGGCGTGCGCCTGCAGTCCCAGCTACTTGGGAGGCTGAGGCAGAAGAATTGCTTGAACCCGGGAGGTGGAGGTTGCAGTGAGCTGAGATTGTGCCATTACACTCCAGCCTGGCGATAGAGCGAGACTCTGTCTCAAAATAAAATAAAATTAAATTAAATTTTTAAAAAATTTTAAAAAGAGGTAGATAACATCATAACGATAGCAAACAGTAGTCACTTTAATTTGCTTTCCCAAGTAAGCACATTCTTTACAAATTAAAATGATGATAGAAAGCCAGACAAAATGCATAATACATACATAGTTAAATTTCATATACCTTAAGAGGCAGAATTTGGGATTTATGTAAATAAATGTTACTCAAGTATACCTATGTTTTCAAAGCATATTGTCACATTTTTGTCTGCAGAATAAACAATAAAAAAGGATTTTGCAGGATTCTCTGAGCCTATGGGTCAAAAATAGCCCATCATAAATCCTTAGAAAATTTACAGTAGGCAAATAATTCTCTACTGAATGGCAGTTCTCAAACTGATTTGGTGGGTCTGGCATGGGTTCTGAGAGTGTCCATTTTTAACAAGTTCCAGTGATGCTGATGTTGCCGGTCTGAGACGCATCATGAGAACCACTTTCTGGCCAGGTGCGGTGGCTTACGCCTATAATCCCAGCACTTTGGGAGGCTGAGGGAGGTGGATCATGAGGTCAGGAGTTTGAGACCAGCCAGGACAACATGGTGAAACCCCATCTCTACTAAAAATACAAAAATTACACGGGTGTGGTGGCGGGCACCTATAGTCCCAGCTACTCGGGAGGCTGAGGCAAGAGAATCGCTTAAACCTGGGAAGCAGAGGTTGCAGTGAGCCGAGATCGTGCCACTGCACTCTAGCCTGGGTGACAAGGTGAGACTCTGTCTCAAAAAAAAAAAAAGAAAGAAAACCACTTTCCCTGATGCTTTACCATCCAGGAAACTACACTTATTAAGTGCCTATGATTTTTATTTTATTTTATTTTAATTTTTTTTGAGACAGAGTCTCACTCTGTTGCCTAGGCTGGAGTGCAGTGGGGCAATCTCGGCTCACTGCAAGCGCCGCCTCCCGGGTTCAAGCCATTCTCCTGCCTCAGCCTCCAGAGTAGCTAGAACTACAGGCGCCCGCCACCACACCTGGCTAATTTCTTTTGTATTTTTTTAGTAGAGCCAGGGTTTCACCATGTTAGCCACGATGGTCTCGGTCTCCTGACCTTGTGATCCTCCCGCCTCAGCCTCCCAAAGTGCTGGGATTACAGGTGTGAGCCACCGCGCCTGGCGCAAGTGCCTATGATTATTAAGGTGTTATATATGTATTACCTTATTTAATCATAGAATCTTATGTCAGTATGATTGCTCCTTTTATAAATGGGAATCTGAGACTTGGAGAGGAGAAAATAGGATGAGCAGCAAAACTACAATTTGGATCTCTTTCTAATTCTAACACTCATGTTTTCCTGAACAATGTACTGTTTCTAGTTGATAAAAGGAGGGAAATGTATGCATCCTTACCATGCTCATTTGAAAACAGACAACGTGTCTAAAGATGTATAGAGTGATTGGTTCAGGTCACAGGGCGTTAACTAAAGGACAGTGATTCTTAAGAACCAGGCAAAGACTCAGGGTCATGAAGAGGATTCACTTATCTCTGAACTGAAATAATCACGGGTGATGTGAATTTAGTGTATAACTAACAAAATAGGAAGAATATAGTATGGTATATTCCTTAATTACAATTATTTTATTATTCCTTACAGAAAACATACAAATAAAAGTCCTTAAAAGAATAACCTCATTTAAATGTAAAGCATCATACTATTCTAGATGTCTGCCAGTGTATACTACATTACTAATCAACCACTACTTACTCTGAAATTGAGGTAACACAGCCTGAGGCAACAAAATGCTCTGACAATTACTGAAACGTTTATCTCCTTTCACAAAGCAAATCAAAAGCAATGACATTACACAACAAAATAAGCAATTTAAGTTTTAAGAAAAGTGGTACATGATACAGAAATAGACTGCCAAAAATGAAATTGCCAATAATATAAATTTCTCTCACTTTGTTATATTGTATATAAAAAAGGACACTAAGCGGCAAAATTATCCAACTGTAGACGTCAAATATTTAATGAGGTCTAAACTTCAGAGTGACAAAAACACCCACCCAACTCTACATCTCTATCAAAACAAATACATTATGTAAGAAAGAATTCCCTTTAAATATATATGTATATATAGTCATGTTATACTGTTAATTAAACCCATAATTCTATTTATTTAAATAAGAATTAAATAAACTGCCCAAATGCTTATTTTCATTTCACAAAACATAAAGTATTTTAAATCACAACTTCAGGGTGGTATACTGAATACATTGGTTCCTTAGACAGCATCAACAAGCATATTTTTAAGAATATATTTTCATCTATAGGCCAGGTAAAGTTTTATTAAATGATGAACATTTTTTAACAGTGCAGAAATACAAGTTTTAAAAACAAATACATTCAGAAGATTTGCTGTTCAAATAATATTTTTTCAAAACCAGGTGGAGGCGTATGATAAAACTCACTGAACTGGCAATCCAAAATTGCACTGTCATCAACTAAAGGATACAAAAAGAAAGAAAATAAATTAGAAGCAAATACTTTAATTTCAATGAATACATAATTATAAAATAAACTGTCTCCATAATACTACAATATTAATAGGTAAGAAGAATAAATATATCTGCTGTCCCTGTTACAAAACATAATCCTATGGGTAAAAACAGCCACAACAAAAATCAAAATCTACCTGTCAAAAACATTGGAAGGATATATATAAAAATATTATTAGTAATTCTCTCAAGAGGATGTGAATATGGGTAATTTTTTTCTTATTTGCTTATCTGCATTTTCTCAATTTTATATAATTAAGACATATTACTTTTTAAAAAAATGTTTAACTTTGAAAAAGTATAGATTCACAGGAAGTTGCAAAAATGTTAAGAGTCCAGTGCACCCTTTGTGCAGTTTGCCCCAGTGGTAACATCTTACATGACTACAGCTCAACATCCAAACCAGGAAACTGACATTGGTACACTACTGTGAACTAGACTGCAGGCCTTACTCAGCTTCTAAATGTTTTTACCAGTATTTACTCAAGAGAAATGAATGTGTATATCCAAAGACATATTTTCAAACCTTCACAATAGCTTTATTTGTAATAGTCCCACACAGGAAACAACCCTAATGTCCATCAACTGGTGAAGGATAAAGAAATTGTGATATATCCACACAATGCTACACTTCTCAGCAATAAAAACTGATGAATTATTGATATATGCTACAGCATAAATGAATCTTCAAATAATTGTGCTGAGTGAAAGAAGCCAGACCAAAAGAAAAGACCATATGATTTTGTTAATATAATACTCTAGAAAATATGGGCTAATCTGTAGTGACAGAAAACAGATCAGTGGTTGTTTGGTTGGGGCTGGGGTAGGGAGAGGTGAGTAGGATATAAGAGGCAGAAGGAAACCTTTGGGGTGGTGAATATGTTCATTACCTTGACCCTGGTGATGACAAAACAAAACATGACCGTAAAGCAAAGCAAGTAAATAATCAGCACTGCCATCCAATAGTGATTACTCCCCCTGGGTGAGGAATGCAGCTGTGGTGCGGGCTGCATCTGGGCCAAGAAAATGTTCTATTTCTTGATCTAAGTGGTAATAATGTGAGTGTTCACTTGATAGCTATTTGTTAAATTGCACATATAAGTTTAATGCACATTACTATATACTTTATATTTCAGCATAAATGCAGAAAAAAATGTAAATACTGGATTTGACATTCATGAAGTCACCAGTGATTTTAACAAGGGTGGTTTCAATTAGTGGTGTAATGGCAGCTGAACTGGGTTGTAGAACAAACGAACAATAACAATAAAGGTGTCAAATGCTCTACCCCTGAGCTAGTCAAGTAATCTATACAACAAACCCCCCACCGTGACACCAGTTTACCTGTGTGACAAACCTTCACATGTACCCCCGAACCTAAATGTTAAAAAAAAAAAAGAAAGAAAAACAATAAAGATGGCAGATATAGGTTATTCTAGAAGAAATGTGGCCATCCAGGGAAGGGGAAACACAGGACTAGTGAGGGATGCATGCCCAAAGAAGGGCGTTTGGGATGGGGCTTAGAATGTTTATAAGCACTGAAGAGGGAGGCCCATGACATGAGATATCGATGAAATAACTGACAAAGTGACGTTCCAGAGATGGGGAGTTTGGAACCCAGACTACAGATAGAGTGTTTGCAACATGCAGAGTACCACTTCTGAGATGAGATGGAAAGAAGGCAGGATTGGACCTGAAGAGAGGGAAGCTGGAGTTCACTTGTGATTGCCTGTTTTTTTTTGTAAGGTAGAAGGCAAGGCATTTTCAGAGGATGAATAGAGAATGCAAGAAGCACAGAATGCATAGACATGCACAAAGAATTGCTGAAAATTATTGAGAGCTCAGATTAGGCTAGAAGTCATAACTTTGTTTTTTTTTGTTTTGTTTTGTTGTTTTTTTTTTTTGAGACAGAGTCTCGCTCTGTCACCCAGGCTGGAGTGCAGTAGCATGATCTCGGCTCACTGCAAGCTCCGCCTCCCCGGTTCACGCTATTCTCTTGCCTCAGCCTCCCGAGTAGCTGGGACCACAGGCACCCGCCACCACACCCAGCTAATTTTTTGTATTTTTAGTAGAGATGGGGTTTCACCCTGTTAGCCAGGATGGTCTCAATCTCCTGACCTCGTGATCCGCCTGCCTTGGCCTCCCAAAGTGCTGGGATTACAGGCGTGAGCCACTGCGCCCAGCCAGGAAGTCGTAACTTTGTAACCACACTTCTTCAATGTTATGCAGTCTTTTTCTTTCTACAGGCTGAGTGTAAGAAGAGACAAAATGAATGATTGGATTGATCAAGGATTAGGGATGGAAGACAAAAGGGTAAAGGGATTTAAGTTTTATGTTTATCTTTGAAAGGATCAGGCTATTAAAACACTTGGTTTAATTGGACTGATTTATGAGTTCAATTTATGAAATATAATTTAGTATCTATAACCTTCGTACATTACAAATAATGCTGAATAAAAGAAACAGTTTAGAGCATTAAACTTATTTGCTACAGTTAACTTGTATAACTGTCACTCTACTGATATTTATTTTATTTCTCAGGCTAACCTATTTCAAATATCAAGCTAAATTTCCATTTACTCAAGTAAATAAAGGAATTGCTTTTAGGCTTACCCAATATGCAACACTAAATTGAGTTTTAAAACACACATTTACATGCAAGGACACAGAAGGTAAAATGACTAAAAAGTAATTTTAGGAGAAAAGAAGGCTAATGAAAACCTTAAACTAAAAGGTAATCACAAGCTTTGGCTATTATCATATTATTATTTATATTTGTTATTGTATAATTCTGACATCCCAGTTTGTCATCATTGATACTGCTATTTTTATTTTATTATTTTAATTTTATTTTGCTTTTGAGACAGGGTCTTACTCTGGTGCCAAGGCTGGAGTGCAGTGGCACGATGATCACTGCTCACAGGAGACTTGACCTCCCCGGCTCAAGAGATCCTCTCAGCTCAGCCTCTCAAGTAGCTGGGACTACAGGCACGTATAACCACACCTGGATAATTTTAAAATTTTTTGTCGAGACGTGTTCTCACTATGTTGCTCAAGGCTGGTCTTCAACTCCTGGACTCGAGCAACTCTTACCTCAGCCTCCCAAAGTGCTGGGATTACAGGCATGAGTCATTGCACCAGTGCTGCTTTTATAGTAAACTACAACAAATGTAATTAAATTAGTTCTTTTTTTTGAGATGGAGTCTTGCTCTGTCACCCAGGCTGGAGCACAGTGGTGTGATCTCGGCTTACCGCAACCTCTGCCTCCTGGGTTCAAGTGATTCTCCGCCTCACCCTCCTGAGTAGTTGCGATTACAGGTGTGTGCCACCACACACGGTTTCACCATGTTGGCCAGGCTAGTCTTGAACTCCAGACCTCAAGTGACCCACCTGTCTTGGCCTCTCAAACTGCTGGGATTACAGGCATGAGCCACCGTGCCTGGCCTAATTAGTTATTTTTCTTTCTTTTTTTATTTTATTTTATTTATTTTTTTTTTTGTGGAGACTAAGTCTTGCTCTGTCACCCAGGCTGGAGTGCAATGGCATGATCTCGGCTCACTGCAACCTCCATCTCCTGGGTTCAAGCGATTTTCCTGTCTCAGCCTCCCATGTAACTGGGATTACAGGAGTGCGCTACCACGTCTGGCTAATTTTTTGTATTTTTAGTAGAGATGGGGTTTCACCATGTTGGCCAGGCTGGTCTCAAACTCCTGACATCAAATGATCCACCAGCTTCGGCCTCCCAAAGTGTTGGGATTATAAGTGTGAGCCACCGTGCCAGTCCTAATTAGTTCTTATTATAACCCAAATTTAAGAACTTAAATGAGAAAATATTTTTAGACTTACTAAAACTACAGGCAGAAAAATCATATACCTGTTTATTTAAAGTTGATAATACAAAATAGGCTGGACACGGTGGCTCATGCCTATAATCTCAGCACTTTGGGAGGCCGAGGTGGGCAGATCACTTGAGCTCAGGAGTTCGAGATCAGCCTGGCCAACATGGTGAAACCCCATCTCTAGTAAAAATATAAAAGTTGGCCACGTGCTCACACCTATAATCCCAGCACTTTGGAAGGCCGAGGCAGGCAGAACAGAAGGTCAAGAGATCAAGACCATCCTGGCCAACATGGTGAAACCCCATCTCTACTAAAAATACAAAAATTAGCTGGGTGTGGTGGTGCGCGCCTGTAGTCCCATCTACTCGGGAGGCTGAGGCAGGAGAATCGCTTGAACCTGGGAGGCGGAGGTTTCAGTGAGCCAAGATTGTGCCACTGCACTCCAGTCTGGCGATGGAATGAGACTCTGTCTCAAAAAAAACGAAACAATACAAAAAAACCCCAAAAGTTAGCTGGGTGTGGTGATACACACCTGTAATCCCAGCTACTCTGGAGGCTGAGTCACGAGAATAGCTTGAACCCAGGAGGTGGAGGCAGCAGTGAGCCAAGATCACAACACTGCACTCCAGTCTGGGTGACAGAGTGAGACTCTGTCTCAAAAAAAAAAAAAAAAAAGTTGATAGTATAAAAAATAAAGCAGAATGGATTGATAAAGACATTGTGGTTATGTTTTCCTAAAAAAAAAAAGAAAGAGACCTTTTTTTCGAGATACAAATAAAACATTTATGAATAAAATTATATATTATCTGGCATTTGCCTCAAAATAACCCAAGGAGGGTAAGTGAAGAACAATAGCAGCATTGGGGGTGGGGGGGTGTAGATGAAACCCGATTGGTTACAAGTTGATAATTGTTTGAAGCTGGCTGATGGGTATATGAGGGTTTATTATACTATTCTTTTTACTTCTGTACATGTTTGGAATTTTCTATAATAAAAATTAAGGTAGGCCGGATGCAGTGGTTCATGCCTGTAATCCCAATAGTGGTGCACACTTGTAGTCCCAGCTACTGGGGTGGCTGAGGTGGGAGGATTGCTTGAACCCAGGAGTTTGAGGCTGCAGTGAGCTGTGATCGGGCCACTGCACTCCAGCCTGGGGGACACAGCAAGACTCTGTCACAAAACAAAACAAAACAAAACAAAACAAAACAAAAAAACAAAAAATTAAAGTAATTAAGTGGTATAGAGTCATCTCTTAAGTAGCCCAAGTCTTGGAGGGATACACTTGTATAGAAATAATAGCACTTACACATATGCAACTATCAAAGCAAAACAATCAGTATGAAACTATTCTAAGTCACTATTTCCCTCAGAAGAGCATTAACATTTAAGGAATTTTGTAAGGGTTATTAATGTACAGTCTACATAAAATTCCCATCTCTAATTCCAAAATATTATTTATAATTATGTTTCCTGGCCATGCAATCATTCCCAATGACTTGCAGAAAAAGTTTTCTAAATTCAGTAAAGCTTTTTGAAACTTTCTAAAACATAAAACTACATGTTGAAAAAGGGAGTACGGTTATTGCATATTTAAGTGTAATCATTGTATTTATCAAGTTTATTTTAATACATGGGGAACAGAAACTATCCTTAATCCTGCAAAGTGGGATTGTAATATCCTACCGACTACATTCCATATAAAAAGGTCCTTATGGCTGGGCACGGTGACTTATGCCTGTAATCCCAGCACTTTGGGAGGTTGAGGCGGGTGGATCATCTGAGGTCAGGAGTTCAAGACCAGCCTGGCCAACATGGTGAAACCCCATCTCTACTAAAAATACAAAAAGTAGCCAGCCGTGGTGGCAGGCACCTGTAATCCCAGTTACTCGGGAGGCTGAGGCAGGAGAATCGCTTGAACCCAGGAGGCGGAGGTTGCAGTGAGCTGAGATCGTGCCACTGCACTCCAGCCTGGGTGACAGAGTGACACTCTGTTTCAAACAATAAATAAATAAATAAAATAAAAAGGTCCTTGTTAACAATGTGTCCAGATTTCTAGATGATAGCTATAAAAGTAACATACACGCTGATATGGTTTGGCTGTGTCCCCACCCAAATCTCGTCTTGAATTATAGTTCCCATTATCCCCATGTGTTGTGGAGGGACCCAGTGGGAGGTAATTGAATCATGGGGGTGGTTACACTCATGCTGTTCTTGTAAAAGTGAGTGAGTTTTCACAAGATCTGATGGTTTCATAAGGGGCTTTCCCCAACTTCACTCAATCTTCTCCTTCCTATTGCCATGTGAAGAAGGATGTGTTTGCTTCCCCTTCTGCCATGATTGTAAGTTTCCTGAGGCCTCCCCAGCTCTGTGGAACTGAGTCAATTAAACCTCTTTCCTTTATAAATTACCCAGTCTTGGGTATGTCTTTATAGCAGCATGAAAACAGACTGATACACACACCAAACAAAAGTTAATATATATGTAATAATACATTAGAAATATTTTTGCTTACCATAAACAACTGGATACACTGTCCCTCGTATACCTGATGCTGGACAATGCATGTTTTTTCCATTCAAGTATACATTTAATTCGACATGGTCATAAGTAATACCCTAGGAAGGAAAAAACAGAAACGTTCCATAAAAGCTGAGCTGTCAGAAAGCATTGACTGGGAAGTATGGAAACACAAAAAGCTAAGCATAGGCTGACAACAATTTTCATTAAGGGTTGACAATTTGGTAGAATGCTACTTGAACTGAGCTAAAAAAATGAGTAGTGATTATGAGGGGGGATAAAGTCAGGTAACATCCCAAGAGTCCACATTAGAGGTAAAACAAAGCCAACAGTTTAAATCCTAGAATTATATTTGTATAATCTGGATTTTATATTTTGAATGCTAAGATAATATAAGTACTACATACCATGAATAGAGAAACCTTTTACACTCATACAGAAAACGCTGCTCTTTCTCTACAGAATTTGATCTAAAGAAGGAAAAACAATGAGGTTTTTTTCACTGTCAGGACTTACTACCTGTCACTGTTTTCAAATTATGAAGAAACGTCTCTATACATTTTATTTCCAGGAAGAAATAACACATTTCTACATCTCTTTACTCTGGTTTCAAATGTGTCAAGTGTATTATCAAGGAAAAGCTGGTGTTCACAACTGAATAAAATTGGTAATTAGTTTCAAGTTAAAAAACAGAAAAATAATAGCTCAAATGATTTAAAAAACAATGTAATAAAATTACTCGGTACACTATTGATGGAAAAAAATCACAATTAGTGATATTAATAATTATTATTAAAAGGCTAGAAAAGACTTAGCCCATGTTATATACCAACAGTGCTACTATTCTAGGCAGTTCATATTTACTCACTTAATCCTCACAACAAGACAGTATTACTATCCCCATTTTACAGATGAAGCTAAAGCACAGAAAGATTAAGTAATTTACCTAAGGTTGCACAGCTAGGAAGTGGAAAAGCTGTGATTTAAATCCATGCAGTATGGTTTCAGAATACTTGCTCTTAATCACAATACCTCTCTCTAAATCACCATGCCTCTCTTTAAACACTTGCTCTTAATCACCATATCTCTCTTTAAAACTTTATACAATAGCTACTAACTGATAACAAAAAGAGATCTTTCCCTTGAAAGACAGCAGAGATCTTTCAATAGAGAAGTCATCATAGACCAAGAAGCAAACCACTTCAAGGATTTCAGGATTTCTGACTGTGGATACATTCTATCAAGTTAAAAGCTTTTTAGAGGTAAAAAAAAAAAAAAACATTTTATAGATCATCTTAGTCTTAAATTCTCTCTCTTTACAAGCAAGACAGCAAAAGCCCAGAGAAGCTAACGTGGTAAGTGGTATGAAAGATTCTCAATTCTTAGCAAAGCCAGGGTTAACTTAAACAATTATTAATAATTAAGGAATACTGAGAAAGATAAATAGTACATAGATTGCCTTTGTTTCGCTTTAGTTTGTGTCTTTAGATAATAGTAATAAAGCTAACTGATGGCTGGGATTCACTTTTCTAATGAAAAAGTCTGTTTTCATTTTAAAAAACAAAAACTTAATTACATAGAAAAGAAAGTATGTTACTCTCATTATGGGACTACCAGAAATCTAGCAGTTCAGATCAGTGAGGCTGTAATCCAGGCACTTTCATCCCCCAGTGGCCGATTGCAAACAAACAAGTTTGTTTTTTGTTTTTTTTTTTGAGACAGAGTCTCGTTCTGTCACCCGGGCTGTAGTGCAATGGCATGATCTTGGCTCACTGCAACCTCCGCTTCCCAGGTTCAGGAGATTCTCCTGCCTTAGCCTCCCCAGTAGCTGGGATTACAGGCGCCCGCCACCATGCCTGGCTAATTTTTGTGTTTTTAGTAGAGATGGGGTTTCACCATGTTGGCCAGGCTGGTCTTGAACTCCTGACCTCAAATGATCTGCCCGCCTCGGTCTCCCAAAATGCGGAGATTACAGGTGTTGGCCACCGCGCCCAGCCTCAAACAAGCAAGTTTTAAACCCAAGCCTGCAGTAGCAAAATCCCAGTACCAAAGAAGTGAGGAAAGATGTGAGAAGTCCCACCCTCAGTATAGTTTAGTTCAAGTATTTTCTTTCTTTTTTTTTTTGAGACTGGGTCTCACTCTGTCGCCCAGGCTGGAGTGCAGTGGCGCGACCTTGGCTCAGTGTGATACGCCTGCCTCAGCCTCCCGAAGTGCTGGGATTACAGGCATGTGCCACTGTGATGGGCCAGTTCAAGTATTTTCTAACCTAATCTATTCTATGATGAAGAAACTGGGTTTGATTCTGCCAAAATGATAGCAAAATATACTGTGTGTTCTATGTCTTTATTAATAATTGTGTGCAGGTTAGTGAACAGATTCTGAAATTAGACTGCTTCAGGTATGATCTTGGTTTTTGTTTTTGTTTTTGAGACAAGGTATTTTTTTTTTTTTTTTGAGGCAGAGTTTCGTTCTTGTCGCCTAGGCTGGAGTGCAATGGCGCAATCTCGGCTCACTGCAACCTCCGCCTCCCAGGTTCAAGTGATTCTCCTGCCTCAGCTTCCCGAGTAGCTGGGATTACAGGCATGCACCACTATGCCTGGCTAATTTTTTGTATTTTTTTTAGTAGAGACGGGGTTTCTCCATGTTGGTCAGGCTGGTCTCGAACTCCTGACCTCAGGTGATCTGCCCACCTCGGCCTCCCAAAGTGCTGGGATGACAGGCGTGAGCCACCGCGCCTGGCCAGAGACAAGGTCTTGCTCTGTGTGGCCCAGGCTGGGTGGAGTGCAGCGGCAGGATCATGGCTCACTGCCGCCTGTATCTCCTGGGCTGAAGCAGTTCTCCCACCTCAGCCTTCCAAGTAGCTAGAACTACAGGGGCATGCCACTATGCCCGGCTAATTTTCTTTTTAAATTTTATTTATTTATTTATGTATTTATGTATTTATTTATTTGTTTGTTTGTTTGTAGAGATGGGGTCTCACTATGTTTCCCAGGCTGGTCTCAAATTCCTGAGCTCAAGGGATCCTTCTGCCTTGGCCTCTCAAAGTGCTAGGATTACAGGCATGAGCCATAGTATCTGGCTGAGCTATATAGTCTTGTAATTAACTCACATAAGAAGTTACTTAACTTCTCTTAATCTGTAAAATGGGGATAATACTACTACTACCGTACGGGCGTGGTGGCTCACACCTGTAATCTCAGCACTTTGGGAGGCCGAGGTGGGTAGATCACTTGAGGTCAGGAGTTCCAGACCAGCCTGGCCAACATGGCGAAACCCTGTCTCTACTAAAAACACAAAAAAATTAGCTGGGAATGGTGGCAGGCACCTGTAATTGTAGCTACTCAGGAGGCTGAGGCAGGAGAACCGCTTGAACCCGGGAGGTGAAGGTTGCAGAAAGCCGAGACTGCATCATTGCACTTCAGCCTGGGCAACAAGAGCAAAACTCCATCTCAAAAAAATAAATAAATAAATAAATAAAATAATAATAATAATAATAATAATAATAATAATAATAATACCTATTTCAAAGGGCCATTATGAGCATTAAACAATTTAATCCTTGCCAGGCACTGAGAACAGTGCCCATAATAAATGCTTAGGTCTGGGCACGGTGGCTCATGCCTGTAATCCCATCACTTTGGGAGGCAAAGGTGGGTGGATCACGAGGTCAGGAGTTCGAGACCAGCCTGTCCAATATGGTGAAACCCCGTCTCTACTAAAAAATACAAAAATTAGCCAGGCGTGGTGTCACGCACTTGTAGTCCCAGCTACTAGAGAGGCTGAGACGGGAGAATCGCTTGAATCCAGGAGGTGGAGGTTGCAGTGAGCCGAGATGGCACCACTGCAATCCAGCCTGGGCAACAGAGTGAGACTCCATCTCAATAAATAAATGCTTAGAAGTGTTCGTTATTGTTATTATTACATAGAATGTTTATAAGACTTCTCTAAAAGTAAACTGATAAATGCATGTTAGAATGAAATTTGTACTTTTCAGAATTATATGTATAAGGAGAAAGTAGGCCGGGCACGGTGGCTCACGCCTGTAATCCCAGCACTTTGGGAGGCCGAGGTGGGCAGATCATGAGGTCAGGAGTTGGAGACCATCCTGGCTAACACAGTGAAAACCCGTCTCTAGTAAAAAATGAAAAAAATTAGCCAGTCGTGGTGGCAGGCGCCTGTAGTGCCAGCTACTCAGGAGGCTGAGGCAGGAGTATGGCGTGAACCCAGGAGGTGTAGCTTGCAGTGAGCCAAGATAGCGCCACTGCACTCCAGCCTGGGTGACAGAGCAAGTGGCCATCTGAAAACAAAAAAAAAAAAGGAGAAAGTGAGCATAAACTGTTTCATGTATGTCTTTCTAGTTCTGTAGCAGGCTGTGCTGTACTGGGTGATTATCATATGAATATAATCATATAATCATTTGGTTAGATGTTCACAGCTTATTTTTCTTGATTTCTCCTCAGAGAATGGTACATGACTTAAATTCTAAACACATGAGAATGCTTTTCCTGTCTTATAATCCATTCTACTTACTCCATGCCACTGTTAACAATTTGGTAAAATTTGTTCTCCGGTGTTTGAACTAGTTAAAATGGCAGGGTAATGTTTTTCTTTTCTTGGCTCTGCATGTATTTCATAGTTTTAGTTCTCCTTTTATGAGAATGAGCTCATATGAAAACTCGAAGTCTAATTTAACAACACTGACAGACTAAAAGTGGCATTCTTCAGTCTGTCACATTGTGCTATCAGACATTACAATGAATGAAATGAGATAGGAAGGCAGGTAGAAGTTTCAGTTCATCAACAAAGAAAAACATTTGTTACTGATTATCCTTTCTTATGTTTGAATTTCATCTTTTAGGGCAAACAGGTTGACAGCATCAACTTGACTTCAAGATTCTCTTTCAAGAAATTACCATTTGAATAAGGATGTTCCATATTATGGGCATCTGGCAACGATCTACAAATACAGAACCAACTATTCAAAAAGCATGGGAAAAAGCAGATTTTTTTAATGGCTTATGCCTTTCATCTCCTTTTTTTCTTTAGTCAATTCTGGAAAAAAAACTTCCAACAATTAAAAACTTACAGTTGTTCATATTTTTTAAATTGCAAAAAAGAGAAGAAAGATCAGGCCGTAATTAAAAATCTTAATTTTCACACCTTTCTTCATTCTTTCTAAAATACTGTACCTTTTCATAATTAATTAACCTGGATTTCTCTTATCTTTTCATCTTATTAGAATCCTTCTCTCATTATTCATAGATTCCTTTCAACTTGATATCAGAATTGAGAACCAAAGGTTCAGTGTACAAGGGCACCTCGGCTGAAGGAGACTCTAGGACTCTGTTCTAAATCAATGGCCTGACCTCTGGATAGGGAGGGGTTTTGGATAATGCAGTGTGGGAGGAACTATCTGGAAAAGACAGAAAGAAATCTTTGGATTACATTTTCAATGTGCTAGCTTTGTAAAGAGTTAAATATAGCCAGTTAGGAGTAAAAACAGAAAAGTCTTAATAACGTGTAACTTTTACTATCCTCTGCTTTCTAAAAAAAAACTTTTCTACGATCAAGCTTTAGGATTTTGAGTTCCGTTCTCTGAAGAGTTTAATTAGGTTAAGTTTAATGAAGATGAACATTTCTGATAAAATGCTGTAATTCTCTTAATAGAATTTCATAACAAATTAAGAAATAAATGTGTGGCTAGGCGCAGTGGCTCATGCCTGTAATCCCAGCACTTTGGGAGGCCGAGGCAGGTGGATCACTTGAGGTCAGGAGTTCGAGATCAGCCTGGCCAACACGGCGAAACCCCGTCTCTACTAAAAATAAAAAAAATCAGCCAGGCCTGGTGGTGTGCGCCTGTAATCCCAGCTACTCGGGAGGCTGAGGCCGGAGAATAGCTTGAACCTGGGAGGCAGAGGTTGCAGTGAGCCAAGATCATGCCACTGCACTACAGCCTAGGTGACAGAGCGAGACTCTAAGAAAAAAAAAAAAACAAGAAGAAGAAATAAATGTGAACATTTTACCTAAGAGATCTCCAGCCTTAAAAATAACTAGTATTTTCTAATATAAGCTTCAGCAAACTTTTAGAATTGTGGGCCAAGTTTTCTCTAATGTGAGAGAAACAGGAATGTGTGATCAGCAGACAGCCTGTCATTAATTCTCCAGAGTAGAAATAACGGTTCACACTGATTTTCCCAGCCAGTGGCAGCTCTAAAAAGGAGGGGGCAGTTGAGTAGGGCGCAACATCTACACCAAGTGCTCTCCTGGAAAATGCACCATCTCATTAGATCCAATCCCATTGCTTTGGAATTCAAACCACAAACTCCCAGACAAAGCTGTAGATACTAAAAGCAGTTCAAGTTTAGTCATTTACAGTGGAAAGCAACTCCATGAGGGAACTCACCACCACATCTCCTTCCTGCGGAAGACTGTTTGCTGGCAGCCTATTTTTCTCTTCATTGTTGTGGTAAAGGGCTCCATCATTTCTCATCACCAGACTGTGCACATCTCGGCCAAGAGGAATCTGATTCAAGTTAACCTTCTGAGTTGCAACACCAATACCCCAGATTCCTAAAAATATAACAGTTTAAATGCCCTCAAAATCTGAAGACTACAACCATCGAGTTATTTTAAAAGGGAGTATAAACTTTTTAAAGGAAGTGCTGTATTATCACTAAATTGTTTTCTATTACTCTTTTTAAAAAATCTTCTTTTAGAAGTAGTTTGCACCAGCCTGGGCAACATGCCCAAACCCCGTCTCTACAAAAAATACAAAAATTAGTTGGGCATGGGAGCATGTGCCTGTAACCCCAGCTACTCAGGAGGCTGAGGTGGGAGGATTGTTGGAGCCAGGGAAGTTGAGGTTGCAGTGATCCGTGATCATTCCACTGCACTCCAGCCTGAGCGACAAAGCCAGACCCTGTCTCAATAAATAAAATAAAATAAAAGTAGTTTGCAAACTATACTACGTTCTCCACAGATGTAGTACAGCCTAGGAGATAAGAGAGTGGGCCCTGGAATAGTGCAAATGAGGATTAAATCTTGACTCTGCTACATCATCTTGCGCAAATTACCTAACCTCTCTTTGTTCCCTTATCTGTGAACTGAGGATTCTAACAGTACTCACCTCGCAAGGTAATGAAAAGATACAACAAGATAACCCAAGTAAAGCACTTGGAACAGTGTAAGTACTCCACAACATGAGAAAGTAAAGCACACAATAAGTATTCAGAAAATGCTAGCTGTCATCATCATCATTATTATTATCTCAAAAAGATTTTTAAAAAGCTACACATTGAATTTAAATGGCCTGGAGTTCAATTTCAAGCTCTCCCTTTGAAAAGTGGGAATATACTGTCTTCAGTTTTTACATCTACAATGAGTGACAAATAATATATACCATAAGCAATATCATGGAGAGGAGAAATTAACAATAAGGTGTAAAATCATTTTCTTACCCAGTATTTTAAGCCACCACACCCAGCTAATTTTTCTTTTCTTTGTAGAGATGGGGTTGTGCTATGTTGCCCAGGCTGGTCTCAAACTCCTGGCCTTGAGCAACCCTCCTGCCTCAGTCTCCCAAAGCGCTGGAATTACAGGTGTAAGCCACCATGCCCCATTGAAAATCATTATTTAAAACTAATTTAGAGCTAGGCACGGTGGCTTGAGCCTGTAGTCTCAGCTACTGGGAAGGCTGCGGCAGCAGTATTGCTTGAGCCTAGAAGCTCAAGGCTGCACTGAGCTATAATCATGCCACTGCACTCCAGCCTGGGTGACACAGCAAGACCCCATCTATAAATAAATAAATAAGTAAAACTAATTTAGAAAATAAGCCCTAGGGGGAAATTTCATATCATTCAAGGCTAGCCAAGTAATAGTAAGATTCATTTACTCCACTCTCATTTTCCTATTCTCTACCCACATTACTGATGCAGTATTTCACTAGAAGTTTATTTACAATAAAGCTTGTTTTGTTTTTTGTTTTTTTGAGACAGAGTCTTGTACTGTTGCCCAGGCTGGAGTGCAGTGGCACAATCTCGGCTCACTGTAACCTCTGCCTCCTGGGTTCAAGCGATTCTCCTGCCTCAGCCTCCCGAGTAGCTGGGATTACAGGCGCCCACCACCACGCCTGACTAATTTTTTGTACTTTTAGTAGAAACGGGGTTTCACTGTGTTGGCCAGGCTGGTCTCAAATGCCTGACCTCATGATCCACCCCCTCGGCCTCCCAAAGTGCTGGATTACAGGCGTGAGCCACCACGCCCAGCCACTTTTTTTTTTTTTTGAGACGGAGTCTCACTCTGTTGCCCAGGCTGCAGTGCAGTGGCACAATCTCAGCTCACTGCAGCCTCTGTCTTCCGGGTTCAGGCAATTCTCCTGCCTTAGCCTCCCGAGTAACTGGGACTACAGGTGCCCACCACAATGCCTGGATGATTTTTGTATCTTTAGTAGAGATGGGGTTTCGCCATGTTGGCCAGGCTGGTCTTGAACTCCTGATCTCAGGTGATCTGCCCACCTCGGCCTCTCAAAGTGTTGGGATTACTGGCGTGAGCCACTATGCCCGACCACTTTACAGTAAAGCTTTTATTTTAAAAGTTTTCCCATATACAATACAGGCACAGTTAACTAACCTATTATAATCACATAGAATTGCTTTACAGTTCAAGAAACTCCATAAATTTTAACAAGAGAAATATAGACTGCAGACTTCTATCTGAATTCTGAATTTGATGACTGCTTCAAAACACTGAATCAGGGTATCTTAATAACTGAGTTAAGAGAAAAACTCTGGCTCACGCCTGTAATCCCAACACTTTAGGAGGCCGACGAGGGCAGATCACGAGATCTGGAGTTTGAGATCAGCCTGACCAACATGGTGAAACCTCTGTCTCTACTGAAAATATAAAAATTAGCGAGGCATGGTGGTGCATGCCTGTAATCCCAGCTACTCAAGAGGATGAGGCAGGAGAATTGCTTGAACCCGGGAGGCGGAGGTTGCAGTGAGTCAAGATCGCGCCACTGCACTCCAGCCTGGGTGACAGAGCAAGACTCCGTCTCAAAAAAGAAAAAAAAAAAGAAAAACTCAGAATCAACAGATTGACTTTAATCCTAAAATAAATAGCAAGAGTATATGCTGCTTATATGTTTGACCTTATATGCTTGACCAAACAAGAGGGTTCATCCGGATCCCATTAAAAATACTAGTGCCTTATATTTATGCAGCATGTCTTGTCTTAAAACACTTTCATACATAGAGTTCCTGTGAGGCAGAATGGGCAGCTCCTGTAATACCCATTTTATAGATGAGAAAACTGAACCTAATTTAACTAAATTAACTAATTTACCCAGGATCACACAACAAGAGGTGGAAGACCCAGATCTTCTAAGAGTTTGGTGCTTTTATATTACCTTCTGAATCTTTTTTATGTGTTACAAATTACTCTTAATATTTAGAACAATTAGGACTTTTAATAGTAAAGTACCATTATACCAACCTGTGGACTGGATTTTGAATTCAAAATAGCTTTTGTTTTGATGTAAAGGTGCGCTGGCTAAACAACCTCCTGTTCCACATATTCTTCTTCCATTCTTTACAATAACAACATCTGTTCCTAAACAAAAAATGCAGACACTATGTAAAGCTTTGTATTTTCTTTTCTTTTCTTTTTTTTTTTGAGACGGAGTCTTGCTCTGTCACCCAGGCTGGAGTGCAGTGGCACGATCTCGGCTCACTGCAACCTCCGCCTCCTGGGTTCAAGCGATTCTCCTGCCTCAGCCTCCCGAGTAGCTGGGACTACAGGTGTGCACCACCACACCTGGCTAAATTTTTATATTTTTAGTAGAGATGGGGGTTTCACCATATTGGTCAGGCTGGTCTTGAATTCCTGACCTCGTGATCTGCCCACCTTGGCCTCCCAAAGTTCTGGGATTACAGGCGTGAACCACTGCACCTGGCCAAGTTTTCTATTTTCAATCCAACAATCAGGATTAATTTGTTCAGTTCTAACTCAGTCCACAAAACATAGGGACACTGTAAGTACTTTGAAATATAGCTGAATTATTTTAAATATTTAATTCACTATTTTTTCCTGAGAACATTTATAAGTAATATTCATTTGTATGTATAAGTTTTAATTAAGCACGCTGGGTACAGTGGTTCATACCTGTAATCCCAGCACTTTGGGAGGCCGAGGTGGGCAGACTGCTTGAGTGCAGGAAGTCGAGACCAACCTGGGCAACCTTGCAAAACCCCATCTCTACAAAAAATACAAAAATTAGCTGGTGTGGTGGCACAAGCCTGTAGTCCCAGCTACTTGGGAGGCCGAGGTGGGAGGATCACTTGAGCCTGGGAGGCAGAGGTTGCAGTGAACTGAGATTGCACCACTGCACTCTAGCCTGGGCGAGAGAAGTAAGTTTTAATTAAGCAGTTTCAAGTAAACTGTAATAACTCTGAATTATATTGAACGTTTAAAACACTTTTAAGGTAGAAATAGACTAACTCTTTTAATTTTTAGCCAGGAAACCAATTTGATGATTTCATAAATTTCTTAATTTAAACCAAAACATAAACACAAGAGACTTTAGTAAATTGGTAGTTTTCAATTCTATTCAAATGAATTAAAACAATTTACTAAAAGCCACCTGAATGCCTACTAAATACAAGCTACTATACTTGTGCATTAGTCATGTAAGAACTGAAGAGTACAGGGAATATGAAAAAGAACACACATCTATGTTGAAATACCTGACAGTGACAAACTGCTAACTTTAGGATCTTAAAATGTTTATTAAGATAGCTACTTCAATCACATTGCAAATATGTAAGCAAGGTTTTAACATTCTTACATGCACTTTATTCTCGTAGAAAATTTTTATTTTAGATGAAACGACATCTATAGATGAGAGTGAGAAAGAGAGACACTGTCTCCTGATGTGATCCTAGTACCAATTTGATTTAGGAAAACGTATATCAGAGAACATACATAATTCTAACATGTAAGAATACATAGAATTACATAATTCTAATATGTAAGAAATAGCCCATACACCAATGCATATAACTCCCCATACTTGTGGCCACTACCACCACTTTGCTGGCAATAACTGTACCAGCCAAGCAGATCTGAATATTAGAACTGTATGGGACTCTTCCAGAAGGGGTTAAATAAAATTAGGTCATAGTAACAAAAGGTTGAATTAACAGTTAAACAAAATTATTTGGTACAAATACATAAAAGAAATGCAAAATTTTCAGATTCTAACACAATTCTAAACTGGTTAAGAGATGCTCTCCCTTAAACAAGGCAAAACTGAGATCCTATTGTATGATTACTAAAAATTCATTAACATCCTTTTTTTTTCTAATTAAAAAAGTGAACCCCAAATTCTGGGAAAGTACCTTTATAAATAATTTGCATCTGGCTACTCCATATACCTCCAGTAATTTCAACTGGAGAGCATCCTCCTTGATGGCAAAGACCATGCAATGCTTGGCATTGAGCAGCTGCTCATCAAATAACTGATAAAGGATGAATTAATATGCTGTGCTAAGCACTTTGTAGTGGACATGCAGTATCTGTTCTCCCTCTCCCGACAGACTTCCCTCTGGAGATCAAAACAGTTCCAAGAAAGCTGACTCAATCTCTGCTTCAGGTGTACAACATTTGATCTAGGTTAAGGCAATCAGTGCCCTCCACATTTCTTGGCCACAGTATCTGAGTCAAGAACTGCTACATGACCTAATCAACTACAATCAGAATCTCAGGACTTTTGCAGAGCACAATGGGATAAAACACTCTTGGCCAGGCGAGGTGGCTAACACCTGTAATCCCAGCTCTTTGGGAGGCTGAGGCAGGCAGATTACTTGAGGTCAGGAGTTCAAGACCAGCCTGGCCAACATGGTGAAACCCCCATCTCTACTAAAAATACAAAAATTAGCCAGGCATGGTGGTGGGTGCCTACAGTCCCAGCTACTCAGGAGGCTGAGACAGGAGAATTAATTGAACCCAGGAGGTGGACGTTGCAGTGAGCTGAGATCAGGCCACTGCACTACAGCCTGGGCGACAGAGCGAGATTCCCTCTCAAAAAAAAAAAAAAAAAAAAAGAAAGAATATTCCGGGTGTTTATGTGTCATTAAGGAATCATTTTAAGCTTATCCCATTTCTCTTAAGTACACAGACGGTTTTAGAATCTGTACTTTTAATGATTGGTGCTGCTTAGACGGTCAAGGCAAATTTGAGTACAGCCAGAATGCCACATAAACATAGCCACAGAGGATGTTTTAAGAAACATAAATTTCCAAATGAGCGGTGTCCCTTTCAAAGTAGCTGCCTTGGAAGTCATCTGTTTCTAAAATGTCAATTCACAATTAAAAGCCAAAGATATGGCATCAATGATAATACTTACAAAAATTATGCCATAGAAAATTCCAAAAGAGGAAATCCAAAGTGGTTTTAAGTAATACAACATCACTAAAATAAGTGACAACCCTGAGAGAATCACTTGAAGTATACAGACAATTTTGTTAAAAAAAAAAAAAAGCAATCACATTTTTTAGGTTATTTAATATAATAATCTTTCACACCACCAAATCCATGTGTTTCTATTTTCAAGTCAAGATCAATTCATGCTTGAAACATGTTCTAACTCAACAACCCTTTTCTTTCATTTTATTCAGGTTCTCAAATCAGGCTCCTCTGTGATTGAATAATTTAAGTTTATAGAAAGACAGGCTAAGAAAAAACTTCCTGGCCGGGCGCGGTGGCTCACGCCTGTAATCCCAGCACTTTGGGGGGCTGAGGCAGGCAGATCACGAGGTAAGTTCGAGACCAGCCTGACCAACATGGTGAAACCCTGTCTCTACTAAAAATACAAAAATTAGCCGGGCTTGATGGTGGGCGCCTGTAATCCCAGCTACTCAAGAGGCTGAGGCAGAAGAATTGCTTGAACCTGGGAGGCGGAGGTTGCAGTGAGTGGAGATTGTGCCACAGCACTCCAGCCTGGGCAACAATAGTGAAACTCCGTCTCAAAAAAAAAAAAAAAAAAAAAAAAGAAGAAGAAAAAACTTCCATGCAGTTAGAAAATTTGGAGATGACATTACTCTATTTCATCCAATTAGTAGCTGACAGTTGCTGGACAGCTTTGGAGAAATAAAACATAGTGGAATGAGTATATCTGACCAGCTCTTCCTAGAGAAAACAGATGCCAGAGAAAAGGAATGCTCCAAAGAGGAGACTGCAGTAATTCAAGGGTCTAACAGTAAAGATAGGAAAAAGTGCTGCAGTTGATCATGAGTTCCAGGAACTATGTATGGTTGTCCTTCACTACATTCTCAGCACTTATAACAATGCCTGCCACCTGATAGTTGCTTAATAAATATCACTTCAGTAAATGAGTAACTGAAATGGAAATATTTTCTGAGGAAAACTATAGGATTTGAACTCCATCGTCTATAAATGATGATGGATAAAAAATAATTTAAAGATTACTTATGTATTAAGGTTCTGTACTACATTTGGGAGATCTAAGAATTAAAAGTAAATACACACATACAAGGTGATTATATAGTTATCACATTTAGTATGTGTTATACAAAAATATAGTGGGCAGAGTGTTTCCAGAATTATAAGGAAACTGGGCGAGAGAGTTTTATCATAAATATTAAGAAGTGCCTTTTTCTTTCAAAAAGGCACTGTCTTTTAAACAATCAGAAATGTGTAAAAAATCAAAAGTGCAGAAGTACAGTTAGAATAAAATAATCCACAAAAAGACAGTACTCTAACTGAAATAATTATATTGGGAAATCTCTCCTTCTAGAACCACATTCCAGAAGCATGAAACTACCTGGGAAAAGTCTAAGAAATAATAAGGTGGTGAAAGAGGCTATGATGGGAGAGGAAGAATGCTAGATAAATTATATGGATTTGGAATTAAAAGGATAAAGCAAGATGCAAAGGAGCAAAGTGCTATTTTATTTTGCAACAGTTAGACCTGTTGGGAAGAGGCCAGTCAGATGAAATTACAGTACCTCTCACAATGACTAAGGAGTCGGGCAATGGGAGGTTTTAGTTGAAATGGCAAGTTCTGACCTGAGGTGCGACTTCAGACTTCTGCAGTCTGCCTTGTTTCGACTTTAGGAGGTGAGAGGAAAATTACTTCCAATAATATAGGATTCAACCTATAAATGATGGGGCTCAAGAGACAGGACCGACAGTCAGGGCAGGAGGAGGAGCAAGACCGGACCTAGAAGCATTCTGAAAATGTGTAGGTTTTCATTGGGGCGCGCCAGAAGGGCACTCTCCGCCCCCTCGCCTGAGGACGTGTGACATCTCCGGAGGAAGCCTCCGAGACTCCTGTGAAAATAGGAGGTCCACACGCCCACTCGCGATGACAGACACAGAGAGGGCTGCGCAGCCTTGAACACAGAACGGGGCCCAGGTGGAGTCCGCCGGCTTCTGGAGAGATCTGCGAGACGAAATGGTGTCGGGGCAGCGTCGCCGGCGCGGCGGGGCAGCGTGGGGACCCTCTGACCCTGCAGGTCCCCCTGCCCGCCGCGCCCGGCCCCCGTGAGCCATTGGGTCTGGGGAAGGGAGGGCCCTTACCCATGTGCTGCGTGTCCAGCTGCACGGCCGGCATCTCCTTCAGAGGGATGTGGCCAGTCCCGCCGTCTCTGCAGCACCGCAGGCAGCACAACACCGAGGTGGCCATCGCGCAGGAACCACCGACTCCTCCGCCGTCCCTAGACCGAGGCGACACTGCCCCCCGCCGCTCAGCTCCGTCTCCTGCCCCCGCCCGAGGTCCGGACTTGTCTATGTGGAGCTCGGAGGCCGGTACAGCGACACCCTAGGCCGGGAGGGCGCAATGCAGGCTGAGGTTAGGCTGGCCTGCGAGGAAGACGCAGAGAATCAAGGGGCCGGGGAGAGACGGGACAGGGCGAGCGGCCGGGCTGGGCCGGGGAGACGGGTGGGGCTAGTGGCGCGCGGAGGCGTGGTAGGGGGCGTGGCGTTGCGGGCCTGCGGATGTGGGACGGCGTGCGCCTGCGCACCAGCTAGTTTTTCCTCCTTGGGCGGTTTCGCGCACGCCCCCAGCGCTGACAGGTGAGTGGAGCTGTCTGTCCCTCAGTACTTCCAGGGGTTTTCCTATGCAGAATTTTTAAAACGCAGCACCCCTTGGTCCCGGCCTCGACATTATTTCTAGGGATGGATTGACATGAAGCGAATCAGTTTGGGGGAAGGGGAGCCAATGGAAATGACTTCCGAGGTTTCCCTCCGCGGGCCCGGGTTGAGCAGGCTTTGCCACCACGGAGAGCCCCAGTCTCCCTGCCGTGGCTGGTTTCCCTCACATGCTAAATAGACTCACGTGGGCCCCAGGAGTAATGCCTGTTAGTGACTGCACTGTGGATGTGCACCGGGGCTCACGCGGGCCCTAATGCATTTTCGGCGCAGAGACGCGCCCTACCTGGCCCATCGGGCTGCGTGGTCCGGGGCGCGTGGGAGGCCGCCCTGGGAGCAGAACGCTGGGGCGGGGTCGGGGGCGATTCTTGACCTTCCTCTTCCAAGCTCCCCCTGTCTGGTGCACTGAGGGTTCCGAGGAATGTGACGGGAACCCAGGAGGCTGCGGGAAGTCTGCTGGGTCCCGAGGGAAGCCTTCGGCTTCTACCGTCTGCTACTTTGCTTCCACACGGGAGGCTGTCACCTGTCATCTCCTTCCCCACTTAGATCATCCTTCCGTGGTAGATTTTACATCTTCAGGCCGGGTGCGGTGGCTCACGCCTGTAATCCCAGCACTTTGGGAGGCTGAGGTGGGCGGATCACCTGAGGTCAGGAGTTCAAGACCAGGATGGCCAACATAGTGAAACCCCGTCTCTACTAAAAATACAAAAATTAGCCGGGTGCGGTGGTGCACGCCTGTAATCCCAGCCACTCAGGAGGTTGTGGCACGAGAATCGCTTAAACCCGGGAGGCGGAGGTTACAGTGAGCCTAGATCGCGCCACTGCGCTCCAGCCTGGGCAACAGAGACTCTGTCTCCAAAAAAAAAAAAAAAAAAAAAAAAAGATACCGCTTGGCATCTGGAAATGTCTGGGACGACCTCTAGAATTAACCTAGCTCAAACCTCTGTTCCCAGATCAGTTTCATCCTGAAGGCTTCCCTAGGGATGGATCATCAAGTCCTGGGAAACTGGACATAAAATGCCCACTACTTAAATAATGATTTCCCATACGTAACTTTTAGTGACCCGAGTTATAAATGTTTTTTTAAGGAGGATTTCTATCTATGCAATGAGGGGAATTTTTCAGGTTCCTGGTTCTCTTTCTACAAATGGTGTTTTCATTACAATACTAAGGGAAAGTTTTGTACGTTGAAATTAAGTTACCATAGAATTTAATAACCAAGGTGATTATTAAACTGATTGAGGGTTGGTCTTTTCCCCCATTGCATATGCAGTACTTTCTTGGTAATCATTTCACACAAGAAATTTTCTTTTACGACAAACCTTCATCGTTATGCTGGGAATTAAGTGCTTTGATTTTTTTTTTTTTTTTTTTTTTTTTTACCCCAGGGAAGTGCTGGGGGCGGGGCAGGGGGTGAGAATTTTAACAGAATATTGGAGAAACAAAATTTTTCTACCGTTCATATATATATATCTAATTGAATTATTTCAAGATTTCAAGGTCAGTATTGTCCCCATTTTATAGGTGAAGAAATGGGCCTAGAGGTACTAAACTTTACAACTTCAGGTGAGCAGGAGATAAACAGGTAGGATTCAAGGCTTACCAGTCTGATTCCTGTTAAAAGAAAAACTTCAGCTGAACTGAATTTAAAGGAGTTAAACTGAGCAGTGAATGACTGGGCAGCCCCCAGAATCACAGCAGATTCAGAGAAACTCCAGGGATGCCTCGTGGTCAGAACAAATTTTTAGACAAAAAGAGGGAAGTGACGTAGAGAAATGAGCAGTGAGATACAGAAACAGCTGCATTGGTTACAGGGGGACATTTGCCTTATTTGAACACAGTTTGAACAATCAGCAGTGTATGACTGGTTGAAGTATGGCCGCTGGGATTGGCCAAGACTCAGCTATTGTTACAGGTGCATACTCCTAAATTAGGTTTTCAAGCTTATCTGCCTATTAACCTAGGTTACAGTTCGTACACAAGGACTCAAATACAGAAGTACAGAGTCCTTCTCAGGCCATATTTAGTTTGCTTTAACACTGCCTCTCAAATTCTTATAATTAGTGCTATAATCCTCTTAAACATGCTCTCAGTTCAAAATGCAGATTTGCCCTTTTTTGTGTGTTTCATTTATCTCCACATTGGATATAAGCTGCCATAACGCATGTATAGACAATAAAATATAATAGAATTAGTTGTTATAAAGTAAAAATTTTGTTCAGAAATATTATTAAAAGAAGTACATGTATTATATATGTAATAAACATTTAGGCCATTCAAGTCAGTCACATCTTCAATGAAAAGCCAGACACTAAATGGCTGTGAATTGGACATTACTATAGAGAGGCAGAAGGGCCATAGTCTTTCCTGGCTGGAAAAGTAATTTGCTGGGGCGCTGCCCGGTGCACTTTGCCCCCATCCTAGCAACTCGAGTGTGCTCAGCAGAATGAAGTTAGCAAAACTGGTTAGCTCCTGAAACAGACTTCCCTGTCTTGGCAGATTAACACCATCCATGAGCTCACTTTTCCTTCTGATATCTGGGATTCTAATATCGATTCATTATTACTTTCAAAGGAATTATCCTCTGTTTTTGAAAAGCACAACGTTAAAGATGTTTTGACACTCTTTCACAGCTATCGCTTTAAATAACAATCACAAATAAAGCCAAAAATAGTTTCTCAAGGTCATTTATCTAGGTCAAAAGCAATAAGAAAGAATGACTACTTCAAAAAAAGAGTCTGTCTGCTTCCAAGACATGCCAGGAACTCGAGAACTGAGAACAATAATGTAAAGCTTGTGTTTCAGAGTTGAGATTAACATTATGCTTAAGATTTTCTTTAATGTTTTTTATGCCAGCTGGACGTCTTCTGTTAGTGAATTTCCCATTCTGTACTGGGTCATACGAAATGAGTTCTTAAAAACTCATTAATCAGTTATTAAACAAAACATTTTTCCTTAGACTAATCCAAACCACATTTGTGATCTTTTTAAAAATCAGAAACATTAACAAAAACTCATTTTTCTAAAAACTGACATATTTCTGGAGGCTTGACCAATTCATTATTATAATTTTGAGTAACTAATAGTAATTGACATTTATGTAGTGCTTATTATTGCCAGGCACTGTTCTAAGTGTTTTTTAAAATAAACTAATTTAGTCTTTGTAACAGCCATGTGAGGGAAAAACTATCCTCCACTTTACAGATGAGGAAGCTGAAGAAAAAATAAGAAATGTACTCAAAAGTTGAACAGTCAATGAAGGATGAAGCTAAATTCAAACAGACATTCTGGCTCTAGGGTCTGTGTTCTTAACCACTCTGCAAACTGCCTTCTAGGGTGTTACATTTAAAAATACATTCCTAGGTCTGGTGCGGTGGTTCACGCCTGTAATCCCAGCACTTTGGGAGGCCGAGGGATATGGACTGCCTGAGCTCAGGAGTTCGAAACCAGCCTGGGCAACATGGTGAAACTCTGTCTCTACTAAAAACAAACAAAAAAAATTAGCTGGGCATGGCGGTGTGTGCCTGTAATCCCAGCTACTTGGGAGGCTGAGGCAGGAGAATCGCTTGAACCCAGAGGCAGAGGTTGCAGTGAACCAAGATCGTGCCATTGCACTCCAGCCTGGGCGACAGAGCAAGACTCCATCTCAAAAAAAAAATAAAAAAATAAAAAATGAATATACATTCCTAATTTGTATTTGTCTCCTTCTATCCCCTTACCTCAAAGACTGACATTTAAATTTACTTGGCATGAATTGTGCTCATTTAATCTGGATTTCCTGAATTATAAGTTATATTACCTAGATTGAACAACCAAAAATAAATAAGGAAAATAACGTCAACCTTGTAACTGCAACAGACTGCCATTAGTTGGTTCTGTTAGTGGTGCCTTTGAATATTAATATTTTGCAGGTTTGTCCTTAACAGGCTGTCTCTACCGGAAAAAAAAGGATATTTAGTACTTTTTTTCTTCTTTTTCTTTTTTTGAGACAGGGTCTTACTCTGTTGCCCCGACTGGAGTGCAATGGCACCACCACGCCTGGCTAATTTTTTGTGTTTTTTATAGAGATGGGGTTTCACCATGTTGCCCAGGCTGGTCTTGAACTCCTAGGCTCAAGGGATCCACCCACCTTGGCCTCCCGAAGCGCTGGGATTATAGGCATGAGCCACCCTGCCTGGCCTATTTAGTACTTTTTTTTTTTTTTTTTGAGACAGAGTCTTACTCTTGTCGCCCAGGCTGGAGTGCAATGGTGCGATCTCGGTTCACTGCAGCCTCTGTCTCCTGGGATCAATCCATTCTTCTGCCTCAGCCTCCTGAGTAGCTGGGATTACAGACGCCCGCCACCACAACCAGCTAATTTTTGTATTTTTAGTAGAAACGCACTTTGGGAGGCTGAGGAGGGCGAATCACCTGAAGTCAGGAGTTTGAGACCAGCCTGGTCAACATAGTACTTTTAATTGCTAAGACAGGTAAACCAGGTTGGAGACTTGGAAAATGCAGAGATTTGGCATTAGGAAGAAAAAGAAGCTGGGGTAAAATAAAGGAATTTGAAAAAGGTACAAAAGAAATAAAAATAGAACAACTTTTTTAATATTTAAAAAGAAGAAAAAGCAATAGCAAGTGCTACATAAAAAAGGTCTCAGAGAATAGAAAATGTGATTTACCAAAAACTTTCAACCTAGAACTGTACCTTATTCTGCTTACCTTCCATGGAAAATAAAGCAGACTGTCATAAACCAAGGCAATTTCTGTGATCCCTGCCCAACCTCAAGTTCTCTTACTCAAAATGCAAGTACCATAGTGTATTTCTAAGTACCTTTTCCTTGCCAATTTAGATTCTAAGTACTACTGTGGCAATAATTAGCGAAAATAGATACTGAGGATACAAAAGGGAGACAAAGCAAAGGTCAAAACTAAAGTAGTTTTTTGCATTTTCAAAAGAAAGAAAGGAAGATGAGGACAAGTAAAGTTCGTCCTTGGATCTATGCTCCTTATTAATAGGAGGGCATTTAAACCTGTGACTTTGTAGAAAGGGCTGATGAGAAGTGTGTACAAAGTTTTCATGGCCAAAGATAAGGCTACATAATCTGGTATTATGGGAGAAAGGCTGGAAAGCACTTAGCTGTGCCAAATAGTTCAAATAAAAGCTTCCCAAAGCATCTCAAGCATTCAAGTGATTCTGTGTCTTTGAAGTACAGTAGGGGTCAAGGAGCAAGAAGTCACCATCTCCAGATTATAAAGTGAAAAAGCACTCGACATTTGCAGAAAGGACCAGACAGAAGAAAAAAACACTTCTGGGTATATATAATATCTGCAACCAAACAAAATTATAAATATTTTGTTGAAATTGTGAGAAAGACCCTAAAATATTTCTAGTAACAAGGAAGGTCACATGGATTATTAAAATGTACCCAACATTACTAATTTAGGATAGATACAATGCCATTTAGTCTCTATAATTTTATTTTTGTGAATGTAAAAATATTTATAAAGTTTTCAAAAGGCTCCACCTATAGTGACAATCCCTTCAAACCTATTTTCTCAATAATGGCCCTGCAGATGAATATGCCAGGGACTGTCAGAAACCTGGCTTTTGTGTTGAGAAGGAACTGCTATACTTCTGTAAAAGCAAGTGTGTCTATGGTTGTAGATATGGTGCTAGATAGAATTAGTGTAGTTCTGGGGACAACTGCTAAGCCACTATGCTTTACAGATTCTGTAACCTGAGTCATAGGGAATGTGGGACTACTTAAAATTGTTGGTGAAAGTTTATGAAACTCTGGATTGTTCGAAAAATGCTCAAAACAAAAAACAACAAAAAAAGAAACAACCCTATGAGAGTTGGGTACGATAGTACATGTGTGTAGTCCCAGGTACTTGGAAGGCTGAGGTGGGAGAATCACTTGAGCCCAGGGGTTCAAAGCTGTAGTGAGCCATGATGGCATCTGTGAATAGCCACTGCACTCCAGCCTAGGCAGTGTAGCAAGACCCCATTTGTAAAACAAGAACAAAAACGTGAAATAACTTTGAAATACCAAGAGTTAGTGAGAAGAAGCTCCAGAGATATGTTTATGGCCAAGAGAACTTTAGAGTAGCAGAACAGATTTGCAAAGAATTGAGTATAATTAAAATACTTTTTTCTTATTTTTAGCTATTCCAAACTTTTAACCAAATCCTTTTTTTTTGAGACAGAGTCTCACTCTGTCGCCCAGGTTGGAGTGCAGTGGCGCGATTCGTCTCACTGCAAGCTCCGCCTCCCGGGTTCACGCCATTCTCCTGCCTCAGCCTCCCGAGTAGCTGGGACTATAGGCGCCTGCCACCATTTTTTTTTTCTATTTTTTTTTCTATTTTTAGTAGAGACGGGGTTTCACCGTGTTAGCCAGGATGATCTCGATCTCCTGACCTCGTGATCCGCCCACCTCAGCCTCCCAAAGTGCTGGGATTACAGGCGTGAGCCACCGCGCCCGGCCCAAATGCTTTAAGAATTATTTTACATCCCTTAAGTAGGTAAACTTCCTGTTTGTAGATATCATGTCTTATATCTAATGCAGATATCAGTCCGCATCAAACATTTAATACATTCTTAAAAAAAATATGTGAAGCCTTGGAAAGGAAGAGAGAGGTTAGGAAGATACTTTAATTTTTCCAATTTCTTAGGAAAAAAAGGAAAATTCCATTTTATATGTTCTTAATTCAATGATCTCTGCTATATAGTGAGCACTCGGTAAATATTTATAAAAACAACAAATGAACGAAGCCCCCCAAATAAGTAAATATGATTTTTTTTGTTCTGTTTTGTTTTTTGAGACGGAGTCTTGCTCTGTTGCCAGGCTAGAGTGCAGTGGCCCAATATCGGCTTGCTGCAACCTCCGCCTCCCAGGTTCAAGCGATTCTCCCATCTCAGCCTCTCGAGTAGCTGAGACTACAGGTGCATGCCACCACGACCAGCTAATTTTTGTATTTTTAGTAGAGACGGGGTTTCACCATGTTGGCCAGGATGGTCTCGATCTCTTGACCTCATGATCCACCCGCCTCGGCCTCCCAAAGTGCTGGGATCACAGGCGTGAGCCAACACACCCGGTCAAGTAAATACATTCTAATTACACCTCATTTCATCCACAACCCAGAAAGTAGTATGTAAACTGAATTCTTAAAAAAACATTTCCACGTTAAATGCACTAGGGCAGGTTGCCATATAAAGGAATTCTATAAACAATTTTTTTTTTTAAGAGATAGGGTCTCACTTTGTCACCCAGGCTGGAGTGCAGTGGTACAGTCATAACTCACTGCAACTTTGAACTCCTGGACTCAAGCTGTCATCCTGCCTCAGCCTCCCAAGTAGCTGGGACTAAGGTGCCTGCCACCACACCTGGCTAATTTTTTAAAATTTTTATAGAGATGGGGGGGTCTCATTTTGTTGCCTAGGCTGGTCTTTAACTCCTGGCCTCAAGTGATCCTCCTGCCTCAGCCTCCCAAAGTGCTGGAATTACAGGCATGAGCCACCATGCCCAGCCACAGATTTTTTAAAAATAACAGTTTTATTGAGATATAATTCACATATCATAGAATTCAACCTTTTAAAGTATATGTTTAATGGTTATAGAATGAACCATTGGTTTATAGAATATCACTGAGTTGTACAATTGCCATCACCCCAAAAATAAACTTAATATTACTAGCAGCTACTTTCCATTCCTCCCTACTCCAGCCCCTGAAAACCACTAAGTTACTTTCTGACTCTGTGGGTTTACCTATTCTGAACATTTCATATAATTGGAATCATACAGTATTTGGTCTTTTTCATTATCTAACTTCTTTCACTTAATATGATGTTTTCAGGGTTCATCCATGTTATAGTATCTATTCCTTCCTAATACTTTATTCCTTTTTATGGTTAAATAATATTCTACCATATAGATATACCATATTTTGTTTATCCATATATTTATTGATGGACATTTGGGTTGTTGCTACTATTTGGCAATTATGAGTAATGCTGCAAGGTTTTTGAGTGAACATATGTTTTAAATTCTCTTCATTGTATATCTAGAAGCAAAATTGCTGGATCGAATAATGACTCTATTGTTTGAAGAACTGACAAACTATTTTTCAAAGTGGCTGCTCCATTTTACAATCCCACTAGCAATGTACAAGAGTTCTAATTTCTCTACATTCTTGTCAGCACTTGTTATCATCTGTCTTTTTTATTTTAGCCATCCTGGTAGGTATGAAGTGTTATTTCATTGTCTTTTTGATTTGCATTTCCCTATTGACACACAATGCTGAGCATGTTTTCCTGTGCTTAGTGGGGATTTGTATATCTTTTTTGGAGCAATACCTATTCAGATCCTTTGTCCATTTTTAAATTGGGATATTTTTGTTATTGTTGTTCTTGAGTTGTAAGAGTCTTGATATATTCTAGATATAAGCCACTTATCAGATAAATAATCTGCAAATATTTTCTCCCATTCCATGAGGTGTTTTTTTACTTTCTTGCCTTTGAAGCACAAAAATTAATTTTGACAGAGATTTATTTATCTGGTTTTTTTTTTGTCACCTGTGCTTTTGGTACTTGTGATGGTTAGTTTTATGTGCCAACTTGACTGGGTTAAGGGATGCCCCATAGCTGGTAAACATTATTTCTGGGTATTTCTGTGAGAGTGTTTAAATGAAAGATCAGCATTTAAATCAGTCGACTGAGCCAGGCATGGTGGCTCACACCTGTAATCTCAGCACTTTGGGAGGCTGAGGCAGGTGGATCACTTGAGGCCAGGAGTTCAAGACCAGCCTGGCCAACATGGCGAGACCCTGTCTCTATTAAAATTACCAAAAAAAAAAAAAATAGCTGGATGTGGTGGTGGATGCCTGTAATCCCAGCACTTTGGGAGGCTGAGGCAGGTGGATCACTTGAGGCCAGGAGTTCAAGACCAGCCTGGCCAACATGGTGAGACCCTGTCTCTACTAAAAATACAAAAAAATTTGCTGGACATGGTGGTGCATGCCTGTAATCCCAGCTACTCGGGAGGCTGAGGCAGGAGAATCACTTGAACCTGGGAGGTGGAGTTTGCAGTGAGGTGAGATCACTCCACTGCCCTCCAGCCTGGGTGACATAGTGAGACTCTGTCAAAAAAAAAAAATCAGTAAACTGAGAAAGTTGATGTGCCCTCACCCATATGAGTAGGCATTATTCAATACATTGAGGGCTCAAATAGAACAAAAAAGTGAGAGAAGAGCAAATTCCCTTTCCCCCTTCTAGTATGCCATCATCTTCCCTCAGCCATCAGTGCTCCTGGCTTGGGCCTTTGACCTTGGAGACTTACACCAGCACGCTCCCCCTCCTCAGGGCTCAGGCCTTAGGGCTTGGATTGGAAGCCACACCAGTGACTCCCCTGGTTCTCAGGTTTTCAGACTCGAACTGAATTACACCACCAGCTTTCCTAGGTCTCCAGATTGCGCACAGCATATTGTGGGACTTCTCAGTCTTCATAATTGAGTGAGCCAATTCCCATAGTAAATCTCCTCTTATATGTCTGTATGTATTTTATTGGTTTTTTTCTTTGGAGAACCCTGACTAATCAGTGTTATATCTAAGAAACCATTATTTAATCCAAGATCAGAAAGATTTACTCCTCTGTTTTCTTCTAGGAGTTACATGCTTTTAGTTCTTACAGTTAAGTCTTTGGTACATTTTGAATTAATTTTTGCATATGGTGTGAAGAAGGAGTTCAACTTCATTCTTTTGCACATAGATATCCAATCATCTCTGCACCAGTTGTTGAAAGGACTATTCTTTCCCCTGTTCAATTGTTTTGCCACCCTTGTTGAAAATTATACAAGACTTTTTATAACTTGAATTAACAAAGATTTTGACTACAAAGAATAATCATTCTTAGTTTAATCTTTGTAAATAGGGATAGTCAGAAATCATACCAAGATTTTGAAAATACCTGTATGGATGATTTATGGTTGGAAATACTACTGGGAGTTTGTCTATTGACTATTCATTTTATAGTTACTTTTGTAAAAGCCAGTAGTAAAGCCGGCCAGGTGCAGTGGCTCACGCCTGTAATCCTAGCACTTTGGGAGGCCGAGGCAGGTAGATCATGAGGTCAGGAGATCGAGACCATCCTGGCCAATATAGTGAAACCCCATCTCTACTAAATATACAAAAAATTAGCCGGGCGTGGTGGCACGCGCCTGTAGTCCCAGCTACTTGGGAGACTGAGGCAGGAGAATGGTGTGAACCCAGGAGGTTGCAGTGAGCCGAGATGGCACCACTGCACTCCAGCCTGGGTGACAGAGCGAGACTCCGTCTCAAAAAAAAAAAAAAAAAAAAGAAAAAAATTGTTTTATGACCTCAAAATCTTTGGTTTTTTTTTTTTAGTATTTTATTTGTTTTAAGGATTCCTACAGAGTTAGCTAACATGGTCCATGTTCATTTCAAATGTATAAATCACCCACTTCAGTATTTTAAGTTTATAAAAATCTTTAAATGTGTAAATCAAAAATAAAATTCTAAGACCCCTTCTTCCCCCAGCTGTCTGAATGGACTCCCTCTTCTCAGCCAGAGCACTCCAAAGTTAGCCTGAAAAACTGGTTCAGGCCATGATGGGAAGAGGGAGATCAGACATGCATCATTATGCCCTTCTCCTTTTTGGAATTCAGGAAAAGCTGACCGGCATTAACATCGACACAGACCTTAAGTCTGATAAGAAACATTTACAGTCTATTCTGAAACCTGCTACCTGGAGGCTTCATCTGCATGATAAAACTTTGGTCTCCACAACCTCTTATGTAACCCAGACAGTTCTTTCTATTCATAGTAACTCTTGCAACCAATTGCCAATCAGAAAATTTTTTAATCTACATGTAACTGGACCCCCACCCTTGGAGTTGTCCTGCCTTTCTGGACCGAACCAGTGTATATCTTAAATGTATTTGATTGATGTCTCATGTCTCCCTAAAATATATAAAACCAAACTGTGCCCTGATCACTTGGGCACATATCATCAGGACCTCCTGAGGCTGTGTGATGGGTGCGTCCTTAACTTGGCAATTTTGAGACGGAGTCTCACTCTGTTGCTCAGACTGGAGTGCAATGGCATGATCTCGGCTCACTGCAACCTCTGCCTCCTGGGTTCAAGCGATTCTCCTGCCTCAGCCTCCCGAGTAGCTGGGACTACAGGCATGCACCACCACACCTGACCAATTTTTGTATTTTTAGTAGAGACGGGGTTTTGCCATGTTGGCCGGGTTGGTCTCCAACTCCTGACCTCAAGTGATCTGCCCACCTTGGCCTCCCAAAGTGCTGGGATTACAGGTGTAAGTTGCCATGCCTGGCCTGCAAAATAAACTTTCTAAAATGACAGAGTCCTAGCCAGAGCAATCAGACAAGAGAAAGAAATAAAGGCCATCCAAATTGGTAAAGAGGAAGTCAAACTATCACTGTTTGCTGATGACCGTATGCCTAGAAAACCCTAAAGACTCATCCAAAGAGCTCCTTCAGCAAAGTTTCAGGATACAAAATTAATGTACACAAATCAGTAGCTATACACCAACAGCGACCAAGCTGAGAATCAAATCAATAACTCAACCCCTTTTATAATAGCTGCAAAAAAATCACATACCTAAGAATATACTTAACCAAAGAGGTGAAAGACCTCTACAAGGAAAACTACAAAACACTGCTGAAAGAAATCATGGATGACACAAACAAATGGAAACACATCCCATGCTCATGGATGTGTGGAATATTGGGAAAATGACCATACTGCCAAAAGCAATCTACAAATTCAATGCAATTCCCATTAATACCACCATCCTTCTTCACAGAACTAGAAAAAACAATCCTAAAATTTGTATGGAACCAAAAAAGAGCCTGCATAGGCAAAGCAAGACTAAGCAAAAAGAACAAATCTGGAGGCATCACATTACCTGATTTCAAACTATTCTATAAGGCCATAGTCACCAAAAACAGCATGGTACTGGTATAAAAACAGGCACATAGGCCAGGTGTGATGGCTCACACCTGTAATCCCAGCACTTTGGGAGGCCGAGGTGGGCAGATCACCTAGGTCAGGAGTTCGAGACCAGTCTGGCCAACATGGAGAAACCCATCTCTACTAAAAATATAAAAAATTAGCTAGGCATGGTGGCGCATGCCTATAATCTCAGCTACTCAGGAGGCTGAGACAGGAGAATTGCTTGAACCCAGGAGGCGGTGGTTGCAGTAAGCCAAGATCACACCATTGCACTCCAGCCGGGGCAACACAGCAAGACTCCGTCTGAAAAAAAAAAAAACAGGCACATAGACCAATGGAACAGAATAGAGAACCCAGAAACAAAGCCAAATATTTATAGCCAACTGACCTTTGGCAAAGCAAACAAAAACATAAAGTGGGGAAAGGACACCGTATTGAACAAGTGATGCTGGGATAATTGGCAAGCCACATGTAGAAGAATGAAACTAGATCCTCATCTCTCACCTTATACAAAAGTCAACTCAAGATAGATGAAAGACTTAAATCTAAGACCTGAAACCATAAAAATTCTAGAAGAGAATATCAGAAAAACCCTTGTAGACATTGACTTAGGCGAAGACTTCATGACCAAGAACCCAAAAGCAAATGCAACAAAAACAAAGATAAATAGATGGAACTTAATTAAACTAAAAAGCTTCTGTACAACAAAAATAATTAGAAGAATAAATGGACAACCCACAGAATGGGAGATAATTTTCACAATCTATACATCCAACAAAGGACTAATATCCAGAATCTACAAGGAACTCAAACAAATCAGCAAGAAAATAAACAAACAGTCCCATCAAAAAGATGGATGTGGTGAAAAGGGAACACTTTCACACTGTTGGTGGGAATGTAAACTAGTACAGCCACTGTGGAAAACAGTGTGGAGGTTCCTTACAGAACTAAAAGTAGATCTACCATTTGATCCAGCAATTCCACTACTAGGCATCTACCCAGAGGAAAAGAAGTCATTACAAGAAAAAGACACTTGCACATGCCTGTTTATAGCAGCACAATTCACAATTGCAAAAATATGGAACCAGCCCAAATGCCCATCGATCAACAACTGGATAAAGAAAATGTATATATATGCACCATAGAATACTACTCGGCCATAAAAAGGAATGAAATAATGGCATTTATAGCAACCTGGATGGAATTGGAGACCATTATTCTAAGTGAAATAACTGAGGACTGGAAAACCAAACATTGTATGTTTTCACTCATAGGTGGGAGCTAAGCTATGAGAACGCAAAGACATAAAAAATGATAAAATGGACTTTGGGGACTCAGGGGAAAGGGTGGGAGAGGGGTGAGGGATAAAAGGCTACACATTGGGTACAGTGTACAATGCTCAGGTGATGGATGAAATTTAAAAATCTTGAAGAAAAAGGTTATTTTAAAATAATGTAAATTTGCTAATTAATTCCATGATAATATCCTTCACTTTAATGAGATTATTCTCATTTTCTGGCACTTACAAAAGAGCTCATTTAACTTTTCAATATATTGAAAAGATATGTCATATAATTTTACAATATTTTAACTTCAGTGTTTAATTTTTCATTGAACCAAAAAATTCTACAATAATGTCAAATAGTGAACAAAGTCTTAAAATAACTTCCTTTGACAAGCTTAGAGAAGCCATTCAAATTTCAAATTATTTTTCATTATCATTGCACAGTTTTGAAATCTATTATCTATTATTCATAGATTTTTTTTTTCTTATTTAAAAATTGGGGTAAGGCCGGGCGCGGTGGCTCATGCCTGTAATCCCAGCATTTTGGGAGGCCGAGGCGGGTAGATCACCAGGTCAGATTGAGACCATCCTGACCAACATGGTGTAACCCTGTCTCTACTAAAATATAAAAAATTAGCTGGGAGTGGTTGCGGGCATCTGGAATCCCAGCTACTCAGGAGGCTGAGGCAGGGGAATCACTTGAACCAGGGAGGTGGAGATTGCAGTGAGCCAAGATTGTGCCACTGCACTCCAGCCTGGCAACAGAGTAAGACTCTGTCTTAAAAAAAAAAAATTGGGGTAAAGAATATAATTATTCACACCTGTTAGGCAGAATAATGACCCCCAAAGATCTCCACATCTTAAACCACAGAACCTGTGAATATATGGCAAAAGGGACTTTGCAGATATGATTAAGTCAAGGATCTTGAGATGGAGAGATTATCTCAGATTATTCCTGGTGAGCCCAATATAATCAATCACAAGGGTCCTTATAAGAGGGAGGTAGGATGATCAGATATGTAATGATGGAAGCAGGGGTTGGAGTGTTGTGGAACAAGGAATGTGGACAGCCTCTAGAACAAGCTTGTCCAACCTGTGGCCCACAGACTGCATGTGGCCCAGGATGGCTTTGAATGTGGCCCAACACAAATTTGCAAATTTGTAAACTTTCTTAAAACATTATGAGATTTTTTTTTTTTTTTTTTTTGAGATGGAGTTTCACTCTTGTTGCCCAGGCTGGAGTGCAATGGTGTGATCTTGGCTCACTGCAGCCTCTGCCTCCCAGGTTCAAGCGATTCTCCTGCCTCAGCCTCCCAAGTAGCTGGGAGTACAGGCATGAGCCATCACGCCTGGCTAATTTTGTATTTTTAGTAGAGATGGGGTTTCACCATTTTGACCAGGCTGGTCTCGAACTCCTGACCTCAGGTGATCCACCCACCTTGGCTGGGCGTGATGGCTCATTCCTGTAATCCCAACACTTTGGGAGGCCAAGGTGGGTGGATCACTTGGGGTTAGGAGTTCCAGACCAGACCGGGCAACATTGTGAAACCCCGTCTCTACTAAAAATACAAAAATCAGCTGGGCATGGTGGTGCATGCCTATAGTCCCAGCTACTTGGGAGGCTGAGGCAGGAGAATCACTTGAACCTGGGAGGTGGAGGCTGCAGTGAGCTGAGATTGCGCCACTGCACTCCGGCCTGGTCGACAGAGTGAGACTCCATCTCAAAAAGAAAGCAAAGGAATAAAGAATGGCTACTCCTTAGACAGCAGCCCTGAGGGCTGCTGGCTGCCCATTTTTATAGTTATTTCTTGATTATATATTAAACAAGGGGTGGATTATTCATGCCTCCCCTTTTTAGACCATATAGGATAACTTCCGGATGTTGCCATGGCATTTGTAAACTGTCATGGCACTGGTGGGAGTGTAGCAGTGAGGACGACCAAAGGTCACTCTTGTTGCCATCTTGGTGTTGGTAGGTTTTAGCTGGCTTCTTTACTGCAACCTGTTTTATCAGCAAGGCCTTTATGACCTGTATCTTGTGCCGACCTTCTATCTCATCCTGTGACTTATAATGCCTGTCTGGAAATGTAGTCCAGTAGGTTTCAGCCTCATTTACCCAGCCCCTATTCAAGACGGAGTTGCTCTGGTTCAAATGCCTTTGACACAGCCTCTCAGACCCACCTTAGACTTCTAAACTCTAGAACTATAATATGAGAAAACTGTGTTGTTTTTTGTTTTGTTTTTACATTTACTGGTTTATTATAAAGGATATTACAAAAAATACACATGAAGAGATAGGTAGGGCAAGGTATGCGGGAAGGGGTGCGGAGCTTCTATGGATGCACCTCCCTGGATGCACCACCCTCCAGAAACCTCCAGCTATCCAGAAACTCACTGAACCTTGTCCTCTTGGGTTGTAATGGAAGCTTCATGATATCAGCATTCCTTCCCCCAGGGTATAGGGTGGTACCCTCTCATGAGAAGGTCTTAAGATCTATAATCAGACAGGTTGGGGAACATTAGAGTGGAAGGAGGGTGGGAGGTCAGAGGCCTGCCCCTGAGTCTTAACCCACCATATATATATATATATATATATATATACACACACACACGCACACACACACATATAAATATATATATATATATATATATATTTTTTGAGATGGAGTCCCACTCTGTTGCCCAAGCTGGAGTGCAGTGGCACAATCTTGGCTCACTGCAACCTCCACCCCCAGGGTTCAAGCAATTCTCCTGCCTCAGCCTCCCAAGTAACTGGGATTACAGGTGCGTGCCACCACGCCCAGCTAATTTTGTATTTTTAGTACAGATGGGGTTTATCCATGTTGGCCAGGCTGGTCTCGAACTCCTGACCTCAAGTGATCCACCTGCCTTGGCCTCCCAAAGTGCTGGGATTACAGGTGTGATCCACCGTGCCCAGCCCTAACCCACCCAATATTCTAACAAAAAACTGTAACAAGCACTATGGGAGTTGGAGCCAGGAACTGTGGACAAAAACCAATGTATAGCATAACACCACACACCATCCTCTGTTTTTCAACCATGGATCCTTTACATAAAATATATGTTTTATTAATGATTATGTATACATACATACGCAATCATTAATAATCAATCCAGCCCATTATACTGTTTGAATGATTCCCAGGATGAGGCCACTCGGGTTTACAGGTTTCCTCTCAATCTTGTCAGGTTCCAAAAGCAGAAGTGGCCTCGGTAAATACACAGCTTCACCTTTTCAGGAATAATTTCACCTCATCTGGAATAATTGAGCTAAGAGAAAATGTCATCTCTTGCCCTGAGACTCTTTTGACTTGTTAATGTGATATTGAATTTTCCTCAATTAATAACTCATTTATTTATTTGAGAGAGGTTCTGCTCTGTCACATAGGCTGGAGTGCAGTGGCATGATATCTGCTTACTGCAGCTTCAACCTCCCAGGCTCAAGTGATCCTCCCACCTCAGCCTCCTGAGTAGCTGGGACCACAGGTATGCACTACCATGCCTGGCTACTTTTTGTTTTTGTTTTTTTTTCCTGTAGAGATAAGGTCTCCCAATGTTGCCCAGGCTGGTCTTAAACTCCTGGGCTCAAGCAGTCCTCCTGCCTTGATCTCCCAAGGTTTCGGGATTAGAGGCATGAGCCAATGTGCCCAGCTTTATTTATTTATTTACTCTCAGCTATTATTTTTCCTTCTGTCCATTAATACCCAAACCTTTTCACCTTTGGAAGGGACATTAGAATCACCACTATGCTGGTCTAGATTGCAGGTAGCAATACAAGTCTAGCAAGTATCTCCTCCTCAATACAAGTCTAGCAAGTATCTCACTCCCATTCACATAGGGTAAGGTTACATAGGTACAGAACTAGTGAGCTCTTTTCAACACCAGGCAATATAGCTGCATTCACTCTTAGCCCCAATTTTGCTAGATGGGGTGAAGGCACAATCCACCCCCATCTGCCCTTAGAAATTTTGACATAGCTTTAAAAACATAGGCTTTTTTGCCTAGAACTCACCCTTGCTGTTCTAGCACTTGTAGTTGCAGCTGTGGTCTTGGGACCACTGCATCAGGTAGGGGAGAGAAAAAAAAATTTTTTTTTTTTTTTTTTTTTTTGAGACAGAGTCTCACTCTGTCGCCCAGGCTGGAGTGCAGTGGCATCATCTCGGCTCACTGCAAGCTCTGCCTCCTGGGTTCATGCCATTCTCCTGCCTCAGCCTCCTGAGTGGCTGGGACTACAGGCGCCCATTACCACGCCCGGCTAATTTTTTGTATTTTTAGTAGAGACGGGGTTTCACCAGGTTAGCTAGGATGGTCTCGATCTCCTGACCTCATGATCTGCCTGCCTCGGCCTCCTGAAGTGCTGGGATTACAGGCTGAGCCACCGTGCCCAGCCGAGAAAAAATTTTTTGAGGTGATTTTGAGAAGAAAGAAAAATATATCGTCATTTTACCAGTGTACTCCTTTCTTGGTGAGAACTGCATAGTCATCTCAGCATTCTCCCCACTCCCTTTTCCCAGATCAACCAGAAAAACAGAGAAAAAATCTAGCAGGAGCACTCTAGTTTCAACCATGTTGAGTATAAGCCAGGCTTTCATGCTTTTATCTTCCCTGGTTTTAGACAACCAATATTTTAATTGCCCATTCTACTTATCTATCAAACTATTACTCTAAGGAGGATATCCCTCTGCCCATTGTTGGGCATTATGGGCTGTACAGTGTGTTCCTTTGTCTGAAGAAGAAATGATGGTCAGCCATCCAAATACTTGAAATATCTTCTGTTGTTTATTTTTTTTAATTTTTTTTATGGCACTCTGAACACTTTCATCTTCCATTGGATAAGCAAAGGCTTCACTAGAGTCAGTGTCTATTCCTATCAAGAATTCCTATTCCATTTGTAGTCCCCCAGGGCTGCCAGCATCAGTCTCACTTGCCAGCTATGTTCAGGGCCTTCCCACCAGGAAATCTTTCCCATAGCCAGTTTCTGTCTCTCTTACTGAGAAACAGAACAGTTCTTCCTAGCATTTTGTGCCTTGGAATTGCCATCCATAAACCAAGAAGCTCTTGTTTGGTCAGTTGAAAGTTGTTTATTTGGCACTGTAGAATCCAGCAGTTTCTCACACAGTCCCAGAGTCAGTCCTAGGGGAAAAGAAATTCTCTGCATGCCTACCATCACTGGTAGGGAGGATTGGTGAGAGGCTCTCCTCTTTACACAAGGAATGTCCATTATTTGGCCAGCAGAGCTTAAGATCAACCAGGGAGATCATGATGTCATCAAGTTAATAGGAAGCAGGAGAGGATATTGATTAAAAGGGCTGACACATTGTAGAGGCATGGTCTCAAAAGCCTTCAAGGGAGATAGGCACTGCCACTCCTGAAGGATTGCCTGACATGAGGTGCAGAGCCTGTGTGTTGTGGGGTGACTGCATTGAGTGTCAGTGACATGAGGTACATGGGGTGCTGTAGGATACACAGATCCACACACATGGCTCAAGCTCAAGGGTTGATAGTGAACCACAGGTAGCCCAGAGGCAAGAGTTATTAAAAATCAGCATGTTATCACCATTTGACAACCCAATCTTGCACAATCTCTGGAAAGAAATACTATGCCAACAGGAGCAATTCACTTTCCAGGTCTCCTTTTTGGATTCCAGCTCTGATTTTTGTATCTTCTCAGGGCATCTGGTCCATCCCAAGTATGGGATAGAGGGTTGTAGAATACCCCAAAAGGAAAAAGCAGAAACTAGGACACACACACGTCCCAGTATGGGATGGGGGCACCTCACCTGGATGGCTCTGATAGCCCTTGTCAGTCCCAGGGATCAGAGGGAGACTCAGAAAACTGTGAGGAAGATACCCCAAAATACAGGGCCCCCTGGAACAAGGAACCCAGGGAAGAGTGCCCTGCTGCCTAGATTGAAGGGCTGAAGTAATTTTAGGGCAACAAAGTTGATGATAGTTCTCTATTACTGAAGAATTCTAGTGGTTAAAGGAACTAATGAAATAATGGATCATTAATGTATGGTAAAACTATAACCTGAATAAGCCTAGTATCACTAAAAGTGGAAAACCTGACATTATGTCTCCTAATGTGATGCAATAAGAAAACAGCACCACTTGCAAAGTATTCCTGCCTTAAAAGCTGAACCTGAATCTGATGAAATTTCTATATTTATTTTTTAGTCTATAAAAAATATGGGGGTAAAGAACAAGTTAAATAACTCTGTTAGAGTGCAGTCAGCTAAATACAGAATGTGGGACTGTCAAGAGCTGTGCAAGGCCTGGGATTTTGCCCCACTTATAAACTAACAAGTTAGCCTGTTTTGGTTTCATGGATGCTGGCAGGAGACAGAAGATTCCTGAGTCAGAGACAAAGGATTTTATTGCCCACAGCAAAAGTAGTATTCAGAACTTCGTATTTGTTTGTGTCAGTCTCCATGCCCCACAAGGCTTATTGGAAGTGACACAAAGGGCTCGTGATGGATGCCTTAGAATGTAGTTGGTCGCATTAGAGGAAAGAAACACTGAGTTTGGGGTATTCATTGTTTTTAAGGCAAGTGGAAGCCAGCCTGCTGTTTTGGGGAGATATTACCCCATCCTTCAGGTTTGCTTGGTGCAAACACAATCTTGACAAATGGCCCTGGTAAAGAATGGTCAGGGCTTTGCATTCTTGGTATGCCTAGCAAAAATATATGGGGATACTCAAGGCCAATGACATATTGCCTGTTGGAAAAATACACCCCTTAGCCCAATATGTTCTTGACCAAACTTGAGTTTTTACATGAGCATGCCACTCCATCAGCCACTCTGACTAATATGACCAGAGAGGTTGGGAGCAAAACCATTTCATTTGTCTCTCCTAGGAGTTTTATAGTTTCAGGTCTTATGTTCAGGCCTTTAACACATTTTGAGTTAATTTTTGTACATGGTGTAAAGTCATTTTTTAAAATTTGGATGTAATCAGTTTTCCCAACATCATCTGTTGAAGAGACTAGTCTCTCCCCCATTTTGTGGCCTTGGCACCCTCGTCAAATATCATTTGACAATATATGTGAGGGCTTATTTCTGGGCCCATTCTTCTGTTCCATTGGTCTGTGTGTCTGTCTTTATATCAGTGTAATACTATTTTGATTACTGTAGCTTTGTGATATGTTTCAAAATAGGAAGTATGAAACCTCCAGCTTTGTTTTTCTTCCTAAAGATTTTTTTTGCTATATGGGATTCTTTGAGATTTTATATGCATTTTAGGGTTTTTAAATTTTTTCTGCAAAAACAAAAAGCCATTGGAATTTTGATGGGAATTGCATTTAATTTATAGATCACTTTGGGTAGTATTGTTATTTTAACAATATTAAGTCTTCCAATCCATGAACATGAGATGTATTTCCATTTATTTGTATCTTCCTTAATTTTTTAAAGTGATGTTTTGTAGCAGTGATACAAGAAACAGGAGGGATGAATTAATGATATTTTATTATTACAAGATACACTACCCATGATGTAGTACAGTGTTATTTGAAAGTGGACTTGCATTAATTATAAATGTATACTGCAAACTCTAGGGCAACCACTAAAGAAAGTAAAAAAAGAAGTATAAGTGACATGCCAGGAAGGAAGAGAACATGGAATCATATAAAGTGCTCAATTAAAACCACAAAAGGCAGAAAAACAGTGGAAAACAAAAACAGGAATAAAAAACAAGGGCAACAAATAGAAAGCAGTAACAAATATGATATATTAATCCAACTATATCTATAATGACTGTAAATGTTAATGATCTAAATTTTACTAAGACAAAGATTGAGTAGATCTAAAAACAAGACGTAACTATATGTTGTCTACAAGAAACACATTTTATCCCAGGCACAGTGGCTCACGCCTGTAATCTCAACACTTTGGGAGGCCAAGGTGGGCAGGTTACGAGGTCAGGAGTTTGAGACCAGCCTGGCCAACATGGTGAAACCCCATCTCTACTAAAAATACAAAAATTATCCAGGCGTGGTGGTGTGCCCCTGTAATCCCAGCTATTCAGAAGGCTGAGGCAGGAGAATTGCATGAACCTGGGGGGCGGAGGCTGCAGTGAGCCAAGATCACACCATTGCACTCCAGCCTGGGTAAAAGAGCGAGACTCCTTCTCAAAAAAAAAAAAAAAAAAAAGGGAAAGAAAGAAACACATTTGAAATATAAGGACATATATAGATTAAAAGTAAATGGATGAAGAAAGATATACCATGCCTATACTAATTAAGAGAAAGTGGAAGTAGCTATATTAATTTTAGGCAGAGCAAACTTCAGAGCAAGGACAGATATGAGGGATAAGGAGGGAAATTACATAATGAAACAGCATTCAATACCCCAAGAAGACATAATCATTCTTTTTTTTTTTTTTTTTTTTTTTGAGATAGAGTTTTTCTCTGTCACCCAGGCTGGAGTACAATGGTATAATGGCACAATCTCGGCTCACTGCAACCTCTGCCTCCAGGGTTCAAGCAATTCTGTATCAGCCTCCTGAGTAGCTGGGATTACAGGTGCCCGCCACCACACCTGGCTAATTTTTTGTAGTTTTTAGTAAAAATTGAGTTTCACCATGTTGGCTAGGCTGGTCTTGAACTTCTGACCTCGGGTGATCTGCCTGCCTCAGCCTCCCAAAGTGCTGGGATTACAGGCATGAGCCGCTGCACCCTGCCGACACAATAATTCTTAATGTGTATTCACCTAACAACAGGGCATCCAAATATGTAAGGGAAAAACTGATAGAACTGCAAGAAGACCTGGGTGAATCTACTATTATAGTTGGAGACTTTAACACTCCTCTAACAGAAATGGACACAGTCAGCAGGCAGAAAACCAGTAAGGACACAGTTGAATTCAACAACACTATCAATCAACTGTATATAATTGACATCTACAGAATATTTCATCCAGCAGCAGGCAGCAGATTACAATTCTTCTCAAAATCACATGGAGCATTCACCAAGACAGATCACATTCTGGGCCATAAAACACACCTCAACAAATATAAAAGAAGTCATATAGTGTCTGCTTTCAGACCTCATGAAATTAAACTAGAAATTGATATCAGAAAGATAGCTGAAAATCACAAATACCTGGAGATTAAACAACATACTTCTTTTTTTTTTTTTTTTTTTTGAGACGGAGTCTCACCCTGTCACCCGGGCTGGAGTGCAGTGGTGCAATCTTGGCTCACTGCAAGCTCCACCTCCTGGGTTCACATCATTCTCCTGCCTCAGCCTCCTGAGTAGCTGGGACTACAGGCGCCCGCCACCATGCCTGGCTAATTTTTTTGTATTTTTTAGTAGAGACGGGGTTTCACCGTGTTAGCCAGGATGGTCTCGATCTCCTGACCTTGTGATCCACCTGTCTTAGCCTCCCAGATTAAACAACATACTTCTAAGTAATATATGAGTGAAATAAAAAGTCTGATGAAGAGAGTTAAAGATATTTGAAATAAATGAAAATATAACTTATCAAAATGTCTAAGATATAGCAAAAGCAGTGCTTAGAAATTTATAGTATTGAATACATATATTAGAAAAGAAGATTTAAAATCATTAATCCAGCTTTCAGCTTTTAGCTCAGAGAAGGCCAAGGTGCAACTTTCTTCAGTTGTCATGAACTGAGTTCATACAACACCAGCCATCTCCACCATGCCATCGAAGAAAAAAGTAAAATAAAATAATCAATCCAATATTCTGCCTTAGGAAACTAGAAAAAGAAGAGCAAATTAATCCAAATAAGCAGAATAAAATAAATGAAAATTATAGCAGAAATCAATGAAACTGGAAGCAGGAAACCAATAGAGAAAAATAACACGACCAAAATCTAGCTTAAAAAAATCAATAAAGTTGATAAACCTCTAGCCAGGCTTACTAAGAAAAAGAGAAGACACAATTACTAATATCAGAAGTGAAAGAGAAGCATCACTACAGATCCCATGGACACTAAAAGAATAATAAAGGAATATTATTAATAACTCTATGCCCACACATTTGATAACCTAGATGAAATGGACTAATTACTTAAAAGACACAATCTGCCAAAATTAACACAAAAATAAATCAATACTTTTAATAAACCTATATTGATAAAAGAAATTGGATTAATAACTAATAAACTTCCAAAACAGAAATCACCAGACTCACATGGATTCATTAGTGAATTCTACCAAACATTTAAGGAAGAAATTATACCAATCCTATACAATCTGTTCCAGAAGACAGAAGCAGAGGGGATACTTCCTAAATCATTCTATGAGGCTGGCATTACCCTAATATTCAAATTAGACAAAGACATTACAAGAGCCGGGTGCAGTGGCTCACACCTGTAATCCCACACTTTGGGAGGCTATGGTGGGAGGATCACTTGAGTTCAGGAGTTCAAGACCAGCTTGGGCAACATAGCAAGACCTCATCTCTACTTAAAAAAAAAAAAAAAAAGTAGCTGGTATGGTGGCACACACCTGTAGTCCCAGCTACTCAGAAAGCTGAAGTGGGAGGATCACTTGAGCCCAGGAGATCAAGCCTGCAGGGAGCTATGATCATGCCACTGCACTCTAGTTTAGGCAACAGAGTGAGTCCTTGTCTCAGAAAAAAAAAATACAAGAAAAGAAAACAATAGAGTAATATCTCTCATGAACATAGATTCAAAAATCCTGAATAAAATACTAGCAAGTTGAATCCAACAATGTAAAGAAAGAATTACACACCATGGTCAAGTGGAATTTATCCAAGGTAGGCAAGGCTAGTTCAACATTTGAAAATCAATTAATGTAATCCATCACAACAACAGGCTAAAGAAGAAAAATCACATGGTCATGTAAATAGATGCAGAAAAAGCATTTGACAAAAAAAAAACCATTTCATGATTGGAAAAACTCACAATAAATTGAGAATAGAGATCAACTTGCTCAACTTGATGAAGAACATCTACCAAAAAACCTACAGCTAACATTATACTTCATGGTGAGAAACTTGAAGATTTTCTCACACTATCAGGGACATTGCAAATATGTCCCTTCTCACCACTGCTTTTCAACATCATACTGGAAGTCCTAGCTAATGCAAGAACACAAGAAAAAGAAAGAAAAGGCATATAGATTGGGAAGGAAGAAGTAAAATTATCTTTGTTTGCAGATGACATGATTGTAGAAATCCAAAAGAATCAACAAACAACCCTCCTTGAACTAATAAGCAATTATAGCAGGGTTGCAGGATACAAAGTTAATGTACAAAAGCCAATTGCCTTCTGATACACTGTAAGCAATGAACAAGCAGAATTTGAAATTAAAAACACAATACCATTTATATCCTTCTGAAAAGAAATAGGTATAAATCTTAACAAAATATGTGGAAGATCTATATAAGAAAAACTACAAAACTCTGATGAAAAATATCAAAGAAGACTTAAATAAATGGAGATATAGTCCATGTTCATGGATAGGAAGACCCAGTATTGTTGAGATGTCAGTTCTGAACTGGGTCTATAGATTCAATGCAATCCCAATCAAAATCCAGTCAAGTTACTTTGTGGATGTTGATAAACTAATTCTAAAGTTTATGTGAAGAGGCAAAGACCCAGAATAGCTAACTCAACAATAAAGGAGAACAGTTAGAGGACTGGTAGTACCCAACTTACTAGACTTACTAGAGGTCCCGCATGGTGGCTCACACCTATAATCCCAACTACTCTAAAGTCTGAGGTGGGAGGATCACTTGAGCCCAGGAGTTGATGTTGATAAACTGATTCTAAAGTTTATGTGAAGAGGCAAAGACACAGAATAGCCAACTCAACAATAAAGGAGGAGAACAGTTAGAGGACTGATAGTACCCAACTTACTTGAGTTACTAGAGGTCAGGCATGGTGGCTCACACCTATAATCCTGACTACTCAAAAGGCTGAGGTAGGAGGATCATTTGAGCCCAGGAGTTCAAGATCAGCCTGAGCAACACAGAAAGACCTGGTTTCTAACAAGTTAAAAAAAAAAAAGACTTACAGAAAGCTGCAGTAATCAAGACAGTGTGATATTCGTGAAATAGATAAATGAAACAGAACAGAGAGCCCAGAAATAAACCCACATAAACAGAGCCAACTAACCTTCAACAAGGGAGAAAAGGCAATACAATGGAGCAAAGATAGTCTTTTCAACAAATGGTTCTGGAACAACTGGACATCCATGTGCAAAAAATAAACTTAAACATGGACCTTAAACCCTTCCCAAAAATTAACTCAAAATGAATCACAGACCTAAATGTAAAATGCAAACTATAAAACTCCTATAAAATAACAGAGAAAAACTTAGATGACTTTGCTGATACAGTTTGGATGTGTATCCACTCCAGATTTCATGTTGAAATGTGATCCCCAATGTTGGAGGTGGGACCTGGTGGGAGGTATTTGGGTCATGGGGGTGGATCCCTCATGAATGGCTTGGTGCCCTCCTTGAGATAATACATGAGTTCTCACTCTATTAGTTCATGCAAAAGCTAGTTTTAAAAGAGCCCGGCACCTCCTCCCCTCTCTCTTGCTCCCTCTCTCACCATGTGATACACTAGCTCCCCTTTTGCCTTCTGCCATGATTGTAAACTTCCTGAGGTTTCACCAGAAGCAGATGCTGGCACTACACTTCTTGTATAGCCTGTGGAACTGTGAGCCAAATAAACCTGTTTTCTTTATAAATTATTCGGCCTTACATATTCCTTCAGGGCAACACAAAACAGACTAACACATATGGGTATGGTGATAATTTTTTTTTTTTTTTTGAGACGGAGTCTCGCTCTGTTGCCCAGGCTGGAGTGCAGTGGTGCAATATCAGCTCACTGCAAGCTCCGCCTCCTGGGTTCACACCATTCTCCTGCCTCAGCCTCCTGAGTAGCTGGGACTACAGGTGCCCACCACCATGCCCGGCTAATTTTTTTTTGCATTTTTAGTAGAGACGGGGTTTCACCATGTTAGCCAGGATGGTCTCGATCTCCTGACCGCATGATCTGCCCGCCTTGGCCTCCCAAAGTGCTGGGATTACAGGTATGAGCCACTGCGCCTGGCTGGTGATAACTTTTTACATCCAATACCAAAATTATAGTTCATGAAAGAAATAATTGATAAGCTGAACTTCAACAAAATTAAAACTTCTGCTCTGCAAAAGACAACATCAAGAGAATGAGAAGAGAAGCCACAGACTGGGAGAAAATATTTGCAAAAGAACCATCTGATAAAGGACTCTTATCCAAAATATACAAAGAAATCTTAAAATTCAACAATAAGAAAATGAGCAGCCCAATTAAAAAATGGGCAAAAGACCTGAACAGACACCTAATCAAAGAAGATATACAGATAGCAAGTAAACATATGAAAAGATTTAAACATATTACATCATTAGAGAATTGCAAATTAAAACAATGGGCTATCACTACACATGTATTAGAATAACTAAAATCCAAAACACTGACAATACCAAATAATGGCAAGGACATGGAGCAACAGGAATATTAATCCTTGCTGTACAAAATGGTACAGCTACCTCAGAAGACAGCAGCTTCTTATAAAACTAAAAAGTTATAAAACTTTTACCATACGATCCAGCAATGCATGCCTTATTATTTACCCAAATAAACTGAAAATTTGTGTCCACACAAAAACCTGCACATGGATGTACATAGAAGCTTTATTCATAGTCGCCAAAAGTTGGAAGCAACCAAGATGTCCTTCAGTAAGTGAATGATAAATAAACTGAGGTATATCTAGACAATGGAATATTATTTAGCAGTAAAAAGAAATGAGATATCAAGCCATAAAAAGACATGGAAGAAACAAATGGTTATCACTGAGTGAAATAAGCTGATCTAAAAGGCTGCATACTGTATGACACCAACTATATGACATTCTGGAAAAGACACAACTATGGAGACAATAAAAAGATCTGTGGTTGTCAGAGGCTGGGAGAAAGGGAGGTATGAATAGGTGAAACACGGGACTTTTTTAGGGCAGTAAAACTATGCTGTATAATACTGCAATGGTGAATATGTCATTATACATTTGTCAAAATTCATAGAAAGTATAACACCAAGAACGAACACTAATGTAAAGTATGGACTTTGGGTGATAATGATGTGTAATTGTAGGGCCATCAGTTGTAACAAGTGTACCATTATGGTATGGGATGCTGATGGTTGGGGAGGTTGTGTTGTGGGGGAACAGGGTATATGGGAACTCTCTGTATTTTCTGCTCAATTTGGCTATAAACCTAAAACTGATCTAAAAACTAAAGGTTATTAATTAAGGACCAAATGAGGGTCGAGTGCGGTGGCTCATGCCTGTAATCCCAGCACTTTGGGAGGCTGAGGTGGGTGGATCACGAGGTCAGGAGTTCAAGACCAGCCTGGCCAATATGGTGAAACCCTATCTCTACTAAAAATACAAAAATTAGCTGGGCATGGTGGCATATGCCTGTAGTCCCAGCTACTCAGGAGGCTGAGGCAGGAGAATTGCTTGAACCCGGGCGGTGGAGGTTGCAGTGAGCTGAGAGCACGCCATTGCACTCCAGCCTGGTGACAGAGTGAGACTCCATCTCAAAAAAAACAAAAAAACAAAAAAAACGAAGTTTATACCAGGAATTTAAAGGTGGTTCAACATCTGAAAATCAACTGATATAATTCATCAATAGAATAGATGAAAAGAAAAAAGAATGCTCTTATTAGGTATAGAAAAAGCATTTGACAAAATTCATCATCCATTCATGATTAAACCAATCAAACAACAAACTCCACAAAAAACTTCTTAGAAACTAAGAATATAAGGTCACTTCCTTAATCTAAGTGGCATCTACAAAAAAAACTACTGCTAATATCATACTTAATGGCGAAAGGCAAGAAAAAGAAATAAAAGGCATACAAATTGGAAAGGAAGAAACAAAATGGTCTCTATTTGCAGACAGCACGATTATCTATGAAGAAATTCCTAAAGAATCTACAATAAAACTGTTGGATTAATACAAGTTTAGCAAGGTCACAGGATACAAGGTTAATTTAAAAGAGTCAATCATATATTCCTGTATAACAGCAATGAAAAATTAGAATTTGAAATTTAAAAGGCAGCACCATTTAAAATAGCTCAACTAACAACTAAGAGCTTAGGTATAAATTTAAGGCATATGTACAGCATCCATATGCTGAAACCTACAAAACATTGATGAAATAAAGAAGATCTAAATAAATGTACAGATAAAGTGTCTATATGGCTTGGAAGGCTCAATATGATTAAGATGTCATTCTTCCACAAACAGCACAATCTCAAGGAAATCTCAGGCACATTTTTAGATACTGACAAATTGATTCAAAATTTATATGGAAGCTGGGCATGGTGGCTTATACCTATAATCCCAGCACTTTGGGAAGCCAAGGTGGGCAGATCACTTGAGCCCAAGAGTTTGAGACCAGCCTGGGCAGCAACATAGAGAGATCCTGTCTCTATTTAAAAAAAAAAAAAAAAATAAAATAAATAAATAAATAAAATGGAAAAGGTAATTAAACTACAGGAGCCAATTTTTTTTGGTTTTTGGTTTCTTGGTTTTTTGTTGTTGTTGTTCATTTTTTTTTTTGAGACAGTCTCCCTCTGTTGCCCAGACGGGAGTGCAGTGGTGCAATCTTGGCTCACTGCAACTTCCGGCTCCCAGGTTCAAGTGATTCTCCTGCCTCAGCCTCCCAAGTAGCTGGGATTACAGGCACCCACCACCACACTTGGGTAATTTTTGTATTTTTAATAGAGAGGGCGTTTCACCATGTTGGCCAGGCTGGTCTCAAACTCCTGCCCTCAGGCGATCCGCCCAGCTTGGCCTCCCAAACTGCTGGGATTACAGGCATGAGCCAATGCACCTGGCCCAATTTTTTTTTTTTTTAAATAAAACAACAACAAAAGAACTAAGTTGGAGGACCCACACTACTTTAAGGCTTACTGTAAAGCTATAGTAATCAAGACAGCATGGTATTGTTGAAAGAATAGACACGTATATACATTAAACAGAATAAACGGCCCAAATTAAACTTACACAAATATAGTCAACAGATTTTTGACAAAAGTTCAAAGGCAATTCAATAGAGAAGGAACAGTTTTTTCAACAAATGGTGCTAGAATGATTCTTCATCCATATGCAAAAAAGGAACCTCAACACATACTTCATACCTTATACAAAAATTATTTCAAAGTGGTTTATAGACCTAAATATAAAATATAAAACTATAAAACATCTAGGAGAAAGTGTAAGAGACCTTGAGTTTGACTATGAGGTTTGTTTGTTTTTTTTTTTTGAGATGGAGTTTCGCTCTAGTCACTCAGGCTAGAGTGCAATGGTGTGATCTTGGCTCACTGCAACCTCCGCTTCCCAGGTTAAAGTGATTCTCCTGCCTGAGCCTCCCAAGAGGCTGAGATTACAGGCATGCGCCGCCAGGCCCAGCTAATTTTTGTATTTTTAGTAGAGACGGGGTTTCACCATGTTGCCCAGGCTAGTCTCGAACTCCTGACCTCAGGTGGTCCACCCTCCTTGGCCTCCCAAAGTGCTGGGATTACAGGCGTGAGCCACCATGCCTGGTCAACTATGAGTATTTAAATATGACACCAAAAGCACAACCCATCAAAGAAAAAAATGAGAAATTGAGTTTTACGAAAATTAAAGACTTTTGTGGGCTGAGCATGGTGGCTCATGTCTGTAATCCCAGCACTTTGGGAGGCTGAGGCGGGTGGATCACGAGGTCAGTAGTTTGAGACCAGCCTGGCCAACATGGTGAAACACCATCTCTACTAAAAATACAAAAATTAGCTGGGCATGGTGGCAGGCGCCTGTAATCCTAGCTACTTGGGAGGCTGAAGCAGGAGAATCACTTGAACCCAGGAAGCGGAGTTTGCAGTGAGCCAAGATTGCACCATTGCACTCCAGCCTGGGTGAAAGTGCGAGACTGTGTCTCAGAAAAAAAAAAAAGACTTTTGCTTTGTATAAAAATCTGTGAAGAGAATGAAAATACAAGCCATAGACAAGGAGAAAATATTTGCAAATCACATATCCAATAAAGAGTTTGTATCTAGAATATATAAAGAACTCTTTAGCCATAACAATAATAAAACAAATAATTAAACTTAAAACTGTGCAAATGTCTGTCTTCCCCAAAGAAGATGTATGGATGGCAAATAAACATAGGGAAAGATATTCAACATCATTAGTCATGAAGGATATGCAAATGAAAACCACAATGGGATACCACTATGCACCTATTACAATAGCTAAAATAAAGAACTGAATACAAAATATTGGCCTTGATGTGGAGTAACAGAGTCATTCATTGCTGGTGGAAATACAAAATGGTACAGCCACTTTGGAAAAACAAATTTGGCAGTTTCTTATAAAGTTAAGCATATACTTATGTGACCCAGCAATCTCACTTCTAGGTATTTATCCAAGTGAAATGAAAGCTTACATTCATACAAAAACATGTATATGACTAGTTATACACAATTTTCCCAAAATGAGCAATCGAAAATGATAAATTGTGATAATCCATATAATGGAATACTACTCAGCAATAAAAAGGAACAGATTATTGATTCATACAAAAACATGGGTGAATCTTAAAATGCATTTTCCTAAGAAGATCATTGTTGGGGCTGGGTGATGGGTACAGGAGGATTGATTATTCTATTTTTGTGTGTGATTGAAAATTTCCATAATAAAAGTTTTAAAAGTGTATTTTAATACGGTATTTTTTAATGATATCACAATGTCCAGGTTACTGCACAGATGAGACTGAAGTTCCATGTTCTAAAGCCAGAAGCTGCATCTGAAATGTTGCATAGAAAACTGCTCATTGGCTGGGTGTGGTGGCTCACACCTGTAATCTCAGCACTTTGGGAGGCTGAGGTGGGCGGACCACGAGGTCAGGAGATGGAGACCATCCTGGCTAACACAGTGAAACCCCGTCTCTACTAAAAATACAAAAAATTAGCCGGGCGTGGTGGTGGGTGCCTGTAGTCCCAGCTACTCGGGAGGTAGAGGCAGGAGAATGGTGTGAACCCGGGAGGCGGAACTTGCAGTGAGCCGAGATCACGCCACTGCACTCCAGCCTGGGCGACAGAGTGAGACTCCGTCTCAAAAACAAAAACAAAAACAAAAAACTTAGGTGGGCATGGTGGTAGGCACCTGTAATCCCAGCTACTTGGGAGGCTGAGGCACGAAAAATCGCTTGAAACCAGGAGGTGGAGGTTGCAGCGAGCTGAAATTGCACCATTGCACTCCAGCCTGGGCGACAGAGCAAGACTCCATCTCAATTAAAAACAACAACAACAACAACAACAAACTGCTCATTACATAAAGATCCAATCTGGTAATATAAATTTTATTTTATTAAGATATATACTTGGCACTTTGAATTGCTTCAAACATAATTTGAGGGGAACAAAGACTTATTGGCTTGTTGGTTTTAAGAACTGAATTTGCCTAGGCATTAGAAAAAGTACAGAAGCTCCCCAGAGCAGTCTGGAGCCCAGCAGTCACAGGCCCCTAGGCCATTTGAGTTATAGGACAGAAGGTGGGGGTGTCAGTGAGCACTGTTCCTTCTGAGTGTCTGTCAATGGAGGTTGCATGTGAAACAGGAAAGAGGTTTGCTGAGGCTCTATGTTTATGTTTGCCTTTTCTTCAACTGGAGACTGAAGTTTGAGAATAGCAAGTAAGCAAGTAATCATTCTCCTCGATCTCATTACTTGAGATCTTTTTTTTTTTTTTTGAGACAGGGTCTGGCTCTGTTGCCCAGGCTGGAGTGCAATGGGACAGTCTCAGCTCACTGCAACCTCTGCCTCCAAGGCTCAAACCATCTTCCCATCTAAGCCTCCCAGGTAGCTGGGACCACAGCCATGTGCCACCATGGTGGGGTAATTTTTGTATTTTTGGTAGAGACAGGGTTTTGTCATGTCACCCAGGCTGGTCTTGAATTCCTAGCTTCAAGCAATCCTCCTGCCTCGGCCTCCCAGAGTAAAGGCGTGAGCCACTGTGCTTGGCCTGAGATAATTTCTTAAGATGATGTATAATACCTCCCGCAATGATAGCTTCCCCGACGTAACACCTCCTGCAAGTTGTCCTGAGCTATTTTAAGCTGTAATCAGAATATATTGAAGTTTCAACATTTGTATTGTCCTTGTCCTGTACCCCCAGCAATAAAAAAAAAAAAAAAGACTTAAAAAAATTATGGGGCCTATCGGCTGGGTGTGGTGGCTCATGCCTGTAATTGCAGCACTTTGGGAGGCTGAGGTGGGTGGATCACCTGAGGTCGGGAGTTCAAGACCAGCCTGACCAACATGGAGAAACTCCGTCTCTACTAAAAATACAAAATTAGCCAGGTGTGGTGAGCATGCCTATAATCCCAGCTACTTGGGAGGCTGAGGCAGGAGAATCACTTGAACCCGGGAGGCGGAGGTTGCAGTGAGCCAAGATCAAGCCATTACACTCCAGCCTGGGCGACAAGAGCAAAACTCCGTCTCAAAAAAAAAATTATGGGGCCGGGCGCGGTGGCTCAGTCCTATAATCCTAGCACTTTGGGAGGTAGAGGTGGGCAGATTACTGGAGCCCAGGAGTTCAGGACCAGCCTGGGCAACATTGTGAAACCCTGTCTCTACAAAAAAGCTACTCTGGAGGCTGAGGCAGGAGGACTGCTTGAGCCTGAGGTTGAGGCTGCAGTGAGCCGAGATTGTGCCACCGCACTCCAGCCTGGGTGACAGAACAAGACTCCGTCTCAATTAAAAAAAAAAAAAAGGAAATTTCTGAAGTGATAGTAATGTTCTATGTCTAGATAGCAATTTGGGATACAAAGGTATAGGCATTTATTATTATTAAAACTTGGAAATTTACACACAAGCACATAAGATTTATACATTTCATTGTATACATATTTTACTTCAAAAGAAAAAAGTCAACAAATATTTAACCTAGTCAATGATATACATGCTGAGTTATTTAGGCGGAAGTCTACTGATGTCTACAATTTACTTTTAAATGCGTCCAAAAAAAAAAAAAAAACAGGGATTGACAAATGCTTAGAGAAAGGTACATACATGTGATAAGCCAACTATAGTGAAATGTTAGTGGTAGTTTACATGGTAAGTATATGCTGTTCACTATAAAATTTTTTCAACTTTGCTCTATGTTTGCAAATTTTCACAATAATATATTGGGGAAATGTCTAGAAATGTGATGCTACCCTAGGTCAGCAGGAACTGTAAAAGATTAGACCTGTATTCTGGTTCCCAGATGCTAGAGCCTTTATTTTTTTGGGGGTGGTGGAAGTGGAGTCTCACTCTGTCGCCCAAGCTGGAGTGCAATGGTGTGATCTCGGCTCACTACAACCTCCACCTCCCGGGTTCAAGTGATTCCCCTGCCTCAGCTTCCCAAGTAGCTGGATTACAGGCACCTTCCAGCATGCCCAGCTAAGTTTTTGTATTTTTAGTAGAGACGGGGTTTCACCAGGTTTGTCAGGCCGGTCTCGAACTTGATCCACCCGCCTCGGCCTCCCAAAGTGCTGGGATTACAGGTGTGGGCCACTACGTCCGGCCTGCTAGAGCCTTTTATACTTGATATAATTTCTTGAATTCTGATTTCTTGAGGTTTTGTTTACTTAAATCTAGTTATCTCATCTCCCTTCTACTTTCACTTTCTGGTTTATCTAGTAATTTGTTCATTCATTTTCAAATATTTACCTTTCCCTACTAGGAACCAGGCCCTGTGTAGGTGCTGGGGATACAGTTTTGTTTCTGCTCCCATGGAGCTTCCATCGTGGCTTATTCCCAGTAACTAGCACCTCCAACTCCCTTAATTCTATCAGGAATGCTGTTTCCTACATCTTTGAGGCTACGACAGACAGGGCCAGTTTATCCATTGAATAGTATAGACCCCACACCAAGGGTCTGGGAGCTTTTTACAGTTCTATGAAAAATGTTTTATGCATGAAAAAAAGAATCTCCAATTTACAAAAGAAAATCGCAAAATCCTATAGATTGCCAAGGCTGTCGAAATGAACTCCTAGTCTTTTTGATTCCCTCTTTTTTTTACAGCTCTGAATACCATAGGACTGCCAGCATTTCGGGCCCCCGTGGCAAATCTAGCCCTAATATAGATGCTGTATGGGAATAAGACATTCCAATAGTCAGATGGATGCCTAAGCTATCATAGCCTAATAACATTGCAACTTCATTCTTTGAACTTCTTGTGCTGATCTGTTGTTCAGCAGTCCACCTTCTGATTCCCATGTAGGTCTGTGGAGAGGATGCAGTATTTCTTTGGGTATTTTTAGTCTCTGTAACAGTGCTTTGTCAGGTAAACCCATAAAATAGCTTGTGATTAAGAGCTGTCACACCACATGTCTAGAATTTGAGAAGGAAATTGGCCAATCCGGGTGCAGTAGCTCATGCCTGTAATCCCAGCACTTTCGGAGGCTGAGGCGGGTGGATCACTTGAGGTCAGGAGTTCGAGACCAGCCTGACTAACCTGGTGAAATCCCGTCTCTACTAAAAATAAAAAAAATTAGCTGGGCGTGGTGGTGGGCACCTGTAATCCTAGCTTGGGAGACTGAGGTAGGAGAATTGCTTGAACCTGGGAGGCAGAGGTTACGGTGAGCCGAGATTGCACCACTGCACACCACCTGGGTGACAGTGTGAGACTCCATCTCAAAAAAAAAAAAAAAAAATAGGCAATCATGTCAACATTATTATTATTATTTTGGTCCCTTATGGCCATACATTTCTCAGTGTAAATTAAATTGCTAATTTAAGAGGGACAAGGAATAGTCTTGCACATCTTCTCATCCATACCTTTAGTTTTAAAGTTAGTTCTAGTTGATTCAGGCCTTGTGAAGCCTTGTTTTATCTTATTCTCAGCATCTAGGTTCTAACCCCTACTGTTCTCCCATTATTGACTGTCCCTTGCCAGGCCTCTCTTAACAGCTGAACCCTGGGCTTCTGTTTCTCCATCTTTTTTTTTTTTTTTTTTTTTTTTGAGACGGAGTCTGGCTCTTATTGCCCAGGCTGGAGTGCAATGGCGTGATCTCGGCTCACTGCAACCTCTGCCCCCTGGGTTCAAGCGATTCTCCTGCCTCAGCCTCCTGAGTACCTGGGATTACAGGCATGTGCCACCACACCTGGCTAATTTTGTACTTTCAGTAGAGATTGGATTTCTCCATGTTGGTCAGGCTGATCTCGAACTCCTGATCTCAGGTGATCTGTCCACCTCGGCCTCCCAAAGTGGGAGGCCACCGTACCCGGCCTGTTTCTCCATCTTTAACTGTGTTGTTTTATGCCCTCTTGGGTAAAGCCCCATCAACTCAATCCCCAGGTTCTTTGGGCCACAATGATGCCCCTGAGGTTTGTGCTCCCGGAATGCCCCAGAGCTGGAAACTAGGCAGCTTTTGCACATAAAATTACTTTATTATAAAGGTTTCCTACTAATACATACTAACAAGTATGAGATATTGATCTTAAAAACTTTGTTTTAACCAAAGAAAATAACAGAACAATGCCTTATAAGCTAATATTTAAATAAAACAGAGCATTATGAAATATTTTATTTTTATTTGTTGGTAATTATATCTGGATGGCTCATGAAATTACTGTAACATCCTTGATTTTATTGTTCCCTCAGGAATTTCTTCTCTATTTTAAATAAAATGTGTTTTATGCACTGAGTACATTTAGCATCTCCACTCTGTTAGACAATTACAACACTGTAGATACACAGAGCTATGCAATGTGCCTATTTTAACTATAGATTAGCTTCCTAGGAAGAACAGTGTTGGTATCCTTTGCCATTTAGAGTCAAAAGGAGTCTGATGGCCGTTCTTTACAGTGACTGTTGAGATGACTGAATCTTCCTGAGCCAAGTCTTCACATCTCTATTTTGTTGTTTTAATTTGAATAACTATGAAAAGATTGATTTTTTTTTTTTTTTTAGGACAGGGTCTCACTCTGTCACCCAGGCTGGTGTGCAGTGGTGCGATCACGGCTCACCGCAGCCTCCATCTCCCTGGCTCAGGTGATCCTACCATCTTAGCCTCCCAGGTAGCTGGGACTACAGGCTCCCACCACCACCCCCGGCTAATTTTTGTATTTTTTGTTAATCCTCCCACCTTGGCCTCCCAAGGTGTTAGGATTACAGGTGTGAGCCACTGTGCCTGGCCAAAAAAGACTGAAATCTTTTATTTCTGATGGAGACCTCAAAGAGCTCACTGCATAGGACTGACCCCAGGTTGCCTTTATATTTCCTGCATTTTTCTCCTGTTGCTCTTCAGAGAAGCTGTATGATATAAATGAATGAATGTGTGTGTGTGTACACACACATATATCTCCATTCAAAAGCTATAGCACATGTATGTTTGTGTGTATGTGTATATATGTGCATGTATATAAGTATATATGCATACACACATATACACACACACAAAGGTACAGAAAATATATATCTTGTGACTAAAATTCCCTGAACTACCAGTAACTCCAGAAATTCTATTCTGGAAAACAATGGCTAACATCTAATTCATTATCTTAGAATTATCACAAAAGGAATATGAAAATGTGGTTTCTAGTGCAATGCAGTTAAGATAGGTATTCTTGTAGGCCATGGTTCCAAGAAATTTGTTTGACAACTGTATTGAGTAGTATATTTCTCCACTTCCTTTATTTTTTTCCCTTACCTTTTTTGAAAAAAAAATGAAGAAAAATGTGTTCCTCTTTCAAGTTCTTTTTCTCTCCTGGCTTATATAGTATGTTACCAGAAGAACTTTCTCTAAAATGAAAGGAAGTCATTGCTAAGAAGAAACAAAAAGTTAACAGGATTAAGGGAGTAAAAAGGCACATGGAACTGCTGGGTGTGTCCAGAATCTGAGAAGATTTGAAAAGAGGAGCAGAAAGAATTTTTGTATTTTAGAAGTTGAGGGGCCCTCCTGGCCTAGTTTGCACACAACCAGAAACAATTTGAAAAAAGTCCAACAAGATCTAGTGGGAAGATAAGCTAGAATCTTGTTACAAAAAGTGTCACGGGCCTTGGTTGTATATTTTAAATGAACTTCTTAATTTCATATCAAAATGCGTAGATACCTCCTGACCCCCGTTCTTGCCCTCCTCCATTTCCCTGTTAAATCCTGACCTTTCTCTGTAGACCTTCCCATTTCCACCCTGGAGGTCTGGCTGTCAGGACTACTCTCAGGTTGCCTGGGTCTCCACAGTGGCACCCATTAGCCGTGTTGCTTCTGGGCAGGGCATCTGTTTCTGTGCAAAGAGAAAATGCTAGGGTGAGTCACCAGTCCTTCTCTCCTAACAAAAAAGCATTGTACTGTACAGTTTGATTTCGGCTCTTGTGTGCAACTTGTGATTGCAAACTAATGGGGACATGAGGCACAGCAGTGACACACCTCTCAGGTTGCATTATAATGATCTGATTGGGATGTACCCCATTAGACTGTGAGATCCTTTAAGGCTAGGATGCTTTTATTTTTGTGTTCCCAGCCCTAAGCACACTGTGCCTAGCTCAGGGTAAGCACTAAACAAATGTTTCTTGATGAGAATGCTACAGGAGGAAGGGAAGGGTTGTACTCTACACAAAGAGCGGAAAAGCTACCCTTTAAGAAAGAGACTCATCTTTGCATGGCCTGCAGAGGGCGCTCTTGCATCATAGCTATACCATGCATCCTTTGCCCATCACTGGTTTCCTTGAGCAGTACCTTTTTGGTAAAACCACAGGTGTGAGACTTTGGAAATTTAGACTTAAACCTGCCCAAACACATTAGAATATCATCAGTTGCACAGAACAAATCCACATTACAATTATTCCAAAGGGACAAGAACATTCCAGAATTTGCTTAAAGAATACTAAGCCATGACATCTCAGAAAGTCAAACCTAAAGAAGAAAAATTGCCTGGTTAGTCTTCCGGGAAATGTTAATAATTCTTAAATTTGGAAGGCTCCTTATACTCACTTGATGAGCCAGTTCATCTAATCCAACTACCTCATTTCTCAGATGAGGAAACTGAAGTTTATAAAATTCCTCAAGGTGATGTATCTACAGAAAAATTATACTCTCAACTCAGGCTTTAGATGTGTGTTGAAAACGTGGCAAGGTGTCCATTTGGAAAAAATGCACCTAGAGCTTTCTCTCTCTCTCCCTCTCCTTATTTAAATAGAAAGATTTAAAAATAAAAATATGGCCAGGCATGGCATCTCATGCCCGTAATCCCAGCACTTTGGTAGGCCAAAGTGTCAGGAATGCTTGAACGCAGGAGTTCGAGACCAGCCTGGGCAACATAGTGAGACCCAGTTTCTACAAAAAATTAAAAATTAGCCAGGTATAGTGGCATGTGCCTATAGTCCCAGCTACTCAGGAGCCTGAGGCAGGAAGATAGCTTGAGCCTAGGAGGTCAAGGCTTCAGTGAGCTGTGATCACACCACTGGACTCCAGCCTGGGCAACAGAATGAGATCCTGTCAAAAAAAAAAAAAAGTACTGTAGTAACTGCTGAATAAAATACATAAGACTTTGGAAAGACACTATTTTAATGGTGAATCTGGACAGCACTCCAAGGGTACATTTTAACAGGTTGGAAGTAGGCTTTTAACATATTATGGGGGGATCAACTGTGTAATAAATAACACAGAAGTAAAAAGTGTTGGTTAGCCAAACTGACCATCAAATTGAGAGCCAAAAAACCACTAAGTTATGATTCTGGACAAGGCTCTGATTGCCACAGTTCAGAAAAGTTATTTGACATCTTTTTCACATTGTTAAGCTTAAAAAACAAACCCAAACTCAAATCCCCAAACCCTCAAAGCATCAAGTGCTTGAAGCATTTCTAATATACCTTCTGCATCAACCCTCACCTCCTTCTTGTTTCAGAGAAACCATGATCCTCCTCCAGGCTGGTTCTTAATCAGCACCCCCCTCCCTTCCCTGGGTGCCTCCCATTTGTAGGCAGCCATTATTGGGCTGTATTCTGGTTGTGTTGAGGCTGGCAGGAAAGAGGAACAAGGATAGCATGTTCATGTGGTGTGAGTGGTCTCAGCTTCTAGGCATGCTGGGGGAAAGGGCAGTCCTGTGGCCCTGTGAGAGGCCCACTCAGACCCTGGCCAGCTCTAAGGGCTAAAGCAGCTCTGAGGCGTAGCACTTCACTTCCATCGGTTTTAGAGGCCCTACCTGGGGAGAAGAATGGCAGAAAAGCAGCCCTCAAAGAAATGCTACCATGGGATATGGCCTCAAGAGAGGAGCCTCAGCCTGAGATGAGTTGGGGGGTGGCCTTGAAGAAAAGAGGCCCTGGCTTCAGGGGCGTGGGGGAGGACAGATAAGGTGTTGGAAGGAAGCCACTCAGGATTCTTTGGAAAGTGAGGACAGTGAAGTTGGAGATGAAGGACCCGTAAACAGGGCAAATTACAGGAATTCTCCCCAGCCAACGGGAAGGGAAGGGCCTGAGCACTTTCCTGGCCTCTCAAATTTGAAGATGCCTGGGGGTCACTGGGGAATCTTGTTGAAATGCAGAATCTGATCCAATAAGTCTAGAATCCTGCCTCAGATTCTGGATTTCTACCAAGCTCCCTGGTGAGGCTGCAGGTTCTTAGGCCCCACTTTCAGAAGCAAGGGTGTCTTTTAGACTTCAGAATAGAGAAAGTTGAACAACAGAGACCATGTACCAGAGAGTCATCTATGGGCAAATTCGTTCGGAGGAAGTCCTAGCTCCAGTTCGAATTCAAGTTTGTCTTTGCAGATTCCCAGGTAGTAAAAGGATTTTAGGAGTTCAATTATTGGTCAAGGAGGGGAAAGGATCCCTGATTTAAGGACCCCTCATCAATATCCGTTGGGGCTGGGAAGAAGAGTGGCTGGTTTTCCATTAGGTAGGGGGCCCAGATCACTAATAATCAGGGCGATCTGGTGAGGCAGAAGATGCCAGCAAGAAACGCCCTGGAGGGCCTGAAGCAGCTGCTGAATTCCCCATGAGCAGCTTTTCACATGCTACCTGAAGGCAGCCACTGGGAGGTTTTGAAAGAAGATACTAGGTGACTCCACACTAGCACTTGCCACACTAGATAACCTGGTGAGAGAAGCTGCTAATTGTAATAGAGGCAGAATGTTATCTGTACTGTTTAAAACAAGTTTTCCAGGGGGAAATGAGGACAGGCCAATGCAGCCAGAAAGCACTGGGTGTTGGCTTTGCAGAAAGCTGTTATACTTAGGAACAGGGTTGCCAGGTGTCCTTTTTGAACTGGACAGCATGGTATTTTAGCTTCTAGTGTATGAAAATGCAGTAAATGCCTGTTTTTTAAAAAAGTCATTATTGCGGCCGGGCACGGTGGCTCACCCCTGCAATCCCAGCACTTTGGGAGGCCAAGGTGGGCGGATCACCTAAGGTCGGGAGTTCAAGACCACCCTGACCAACATGGAGAAACCCTGTCTCTACTAAAAATAAAAAAAAAAATAAAAAAAAAAAAAGCCAGGAGTGGTGGCACATGCCTGTAATCCCAGTTACTCAGGAGGCTGAGGCAGGAGAATCACTTGAACCCAGGATGCGGAGGTTGTGGTGAGCTGAGATTATGCCATTGCACTCCAGCCTGGGCAACAAGTGCGAAACTCCATTTAAAAAAAAAAATCGTTATCATGGCCGGGTGCAGGGGCTCATGCCTGTAATCCTGGCACTTTGGGAGGCTGAGGTGGGTGGATCATGAGGTCAAGAAATCGAGACCATCCTGTCCAACATGGTGAAACCCTGTCTCCACTAAAAATACAAAAATTAGCTGGGCATGGTGCCACGGTGCCTGTAGTCCCAGCTACTCGGGAGGCTAAGCCAGGAGAATCGCTTGAACCTGGGAGGTGGAGGTTGCAGTGAGCCGAGATCGTGCCACTGCACTCCTGCCTGGTGACAAGAGCAAGACTCCGTCTCAAAAAAAAAAAAAAAAATCATTATTATTTCACATGTGCTTTATATCTTATGTTTTGATTTATTTTTAATCAGCAGGGGTTTGTAATTTCAGCTTTTAGTTACTCCTGCTGTTAAGTACTGAATGGACAAACACTACTTAAAACAGCGTTACACTTCTTTTGAAATGTGAGGAATCCTTTTATTTATCTGTGTGCAAATAACATGTTTCAACACTACTGTTAAGTATTCTGTTAAAGTACAAGTCTATCCCTTAGGAGGGGAGGGTACACTCTACAAGAAGTTTTTTTCCCCAGTCTCTATGGGGTGGTTATTTCTGTAATCCTATTTATGGATGAAGCAGGGGAAATACAGTCATCACTGGGGCAATGATAAGAGCTAATGTGCACTGAGGGTTTACCATGTGCCTGTCAGTATGGGCACTCTATATCCTCTACCTCCTTCCTCACAGAGATCCCATGAGGAGGGGGGTCCAGTTACCCTCATTTTACAGAACAGTAAACAGGCTCAGGGAGATTCAGTATTGAGGCCCCAAGCCTGGAAGTTATCCTCCATTTCTCTTTTCCTCTTTGGCCCCTCCTCCAATTTATTAACAAGTTCTGTCAGCTATAACTCCAAAATATATTTTTAAAATATGACCTTTTTTCCTACCCTAGCTCAAGTCCTCATTATCTTTCTTGCTTAGATGTTGCATTAGCCTCCAAACTGTCCCCCGGGGCCACTCTTACCCTTAGTACCATCTTCCTTCCACACAATGGGCAGGGTGGGTTTTTTGGTTGTTGTTGTTTGTTTGTTTTTTGAGACAGGGTCTAAGTCTATTGCCCAGGCTGCAGTGCAGTGGTGTGGTCATAGCTCATTGCAGCTTCAGTCTCCTGGGCTCAAGTGGTCCTCTCACTTTAGCCTTTCAAGCAGCTTAGGCTACAGGTGCATACCACCACACCTGGCTAATTTTTAATTTTTTGTAGAGATGCAGTCCCGCTATGTTTCCTAGGCTGGTTTTTTGTTTTGTTTTGTTTTGTTTTCTGAGATAGAGTCTTGCTCTTTTGCCCAGGCTGGAGTGCAGTGATGTGATCTTGGCTCACTGCAACCTCTGCCTCCCGGGTTCAAGTGATTTTCCTGCTTCAGCCTCCTGAGTAGCTGGGACTACCAGCGCCCACCACTATGCCTGGCTAATTTTTGTATTTTTAGTAGAGTCGGGGTTTCACCATGTTGCCCAGGCTGGTCTCGAACTTCTGACCTCAGGTGATCTGCCCACCTTGGCCTCCCAAAGTGCTGGGATTACAGGTGTAAGCCACCATGCATGGCTGCTAGGCAGGCCTTGAACTAGTGGCCTATAGTGATCCTCCTGCCTCAGTCTCCCATAGTGTTGAAATTACAGGCATGAGCCACCACTCCTAGCCCAGAGTGATCTTTCTAAACTGTATATTAGATGATGTGCTCTCCAATGGCTTCTCTTCATATTTAAAATAAAACCCAAAGTCTTTTCCAGGACTTACAAGGCCTTACATGATCTGGCTCCCCATTGCTGCATGCAAACTCTTCATTCATTCATTCAACTAATATTTACTGAGGGCCTGCCATGTGCCAGACACTCTAATAGCTGCTAGCATATTGCTTCTGTACAGAGCTCACATTCTAGTGGGAGGAGACAGTAATCAAAGAAATACAAAGTATGTCAGGTGGCGATAAGTGGCATGGAGAAAAATGAAGCAGGAAAGGAGACCAGGGAGTGCTGTGAGGCAGTGAGAGGCCACCATTTGTAATAGGATGGCCAGGAAGACTTTCCCGTGAAGGTGACATCTGAGCAGAACAACTGAAGGAGAGGAAGGAGTGAGCCAGGTAGACTTTGGAGGAAGAACATTCTAGGCAGAGGGAAAAGCAAATGCCAAGGTGCTAAGGAAGAGGCTAGTTTGGCATGTTTGAGGAATAGCAAGGAGGCCGATGTGGCTAGAGTAGAGAGCACAGGCAGAAGTCAGAGATGGCTTGGCCATGGGTTGGGGAGATGGCAGACCTGTAGGAATCTGCTGGCTCCCAACCAAGGGACTTGGACTTGGACTAAGTGGGTGAGAAGCTGGGGAAGGGATGTAAGCAGAGCAGTGATAAGATTGTGTAGAAGGACGATGTGGCTGTAGGGAGACAGGCTCAGCATCAAAGACAGAAACAATAAATCATGGTGGAATGGGCTAGAATGGTGGCCATGGAGGAAGAGAGAAGTGCTCAAATGTTGCTGAATGAATAGTGAATAAATGAACTTGCTCAATGATGGAGTCAAAATGCACATGCAGCAATCTGACTTGAGCTGCCTTGCTCTTAGTAAGGGTGAACAAAAACTAGGAGAGAGGGGCTGCTGCAGCCCCCTTGGAACTTTCCGGCTCTGAGATTTTAGCAGCTTCCCTTCTGTGGGGTATGCAGGGAAGAAGGAAAACATGCCTATAATGGAAGCTTTATTGGAAAAGGCAGAAGGTGGAAAAACATCTGGAAAGACAAAAAGCCCACCAGGCAACCAACCAGTCAACCAGTAACAATGTACAGGCTTGAGATTGGGGTATTGATCAATTGCCACTTAGGCCACACACAATCACTACCACACACAATCACTATGTGTGATTTTTTTTTTCCTCAAGAGAATGTATTAAAAGGAATGCTTCGGAATTAAAAATAAAAATTTTTTAAATTACCCCTTTTAAAAATAAACTGAATAATTTGTAAAACTATGGAGAGTATGGTGATGAACACAAAGGCTATATGACTTTAAGTCACCTTTTCTGGGAAAGCAACTGGTTTAGAAGATTAAACTATGCAAACAAAAGGCAAAGATTCTGGGCCGGGTACGGTGGCTCACACCTGTAATCCCAGTACATTGGGAGGCCAAGGTAGGCAGATCGAGACCATTCTGGCCAACATGGTGAAACCGCGTCTCTACTAAAAATACAAAAATTAGCTGGGCGTGGTGGCACGTGCCTGTTATCCCAGCTACTCAGGAGGCTGAGGCAGGAGAATCACTTGTACCTGGGAGTCAGAGGTTGCAGTGAGCTGAGATTGTGCCACTGCACTCCAGCCTGGCCACAGAGCCGGACTCCATCTCAGAAAAAATAATAATAAAAAAAATTTAAAAAAGATTCTGGGCCGGGCGCGGTGGCTCACGCCTGTAATTCCAGCACTTTGGGAGGCTAAGGCGGGCAGATCACAAGGTCAGGAGATTGAGACCATCCTGGCTAACACGGTGAAACCCTGTCTCTACTAAAAATACAAAAAATTAGCCGGGCGTGGTGGCAGGCAACTGTAGTCCCAGCTACTCGGAAGGCTGAGGCAGGAGAATGGCGTGAACCCAGGAGGCGGAGCTTGCAGTGAGCCGAGATCGCGCCACCGCACTCCAGCCTAGGCGACAGAGTGAGACTCCATCTCAAAAAAAAAAAAAGATTCTGAACCATCCATTCTCTGGGTTGCACTTAAATTTTTGGCTTCATTAGGGATGACTTGGAGCTGCTATGCTTGTCATGCAAAATATATTCCTCCATGTTATTTTCCATTTGCTAATCAGTTGGATCCATTTGAGTCAAACTGTGCCTTTGTAGACTTGGTTGCTTCTTTTGGAAGCTTCTTTCAAAGTTTCTTTCTTTAGTTGCTTCTTTCAAACTAGGTTACAGAAACAAGAGCTGAATTAGACAGACACACAGCTGCAGAAAGCAGATTTCTACTTTCAAATTTAAGATGAAAAATATGAATATTGAGAGTATTTCTTTCATGTTGAAATCAAGCAACTTTCTTGGTAAAATTCTATTTCTTAACGCAGTCAGTAATTGGTGGGTGAGGTGACCACATGCCCTGTGGAGGCAAGTAGGCCCATCTAGAGCAGGAGCTGGGCTCATGCAGATAGATCTTTGACCCTACCTCTGTTCCTCATAGTTGGATGACCCTGGCCAACTCACTTCACCCTGTTACTTTCCTTATCTGCAAAATTCATGTCTCCAAAATTCCCTTGTGGGGTTGCTGTGAGGATGAGTTGAAATGATGTGTGTGGTGTCACAGCATGATTTCCTTGATCCATGGAAGTTATTAAGTTGTTGGCAGTCTACTTCTTGCTTTTGTGGAGTTGTATTTTTGTTCTAGCTCTGTTGTTCACAGACGGGGTGACTATGTAATTTATCATCCAAACTGGGAATTAATAAATGAAAATGAAAGACTAAGTGGAGGAGAGTCTGGGCTCAAAGGTGTGGTCAGGACTCTTCCCAGGCAAACCTGAACATGTACGGTCACCTTCCCTAATACTAATGCGTAGTCAGACTGAGCAGCCTGTGGGAGAAAGCTGGCTGCCATCATTCTGCCACTCACTGCTGGAGGGACAACAAGGCAGAAGCAGTCTGGCGGGCCAAGCTAGACCTTGTCTGTGTTGGGAAGACTTACATCATGTGCTGGTAAAGAACTAACAACCGCTGGGCACAGTGGCTCATGCCTATAATCCCAGCACTTTGGGAGGCCAAGGTGGGAGGATTGCTTGAGGCCAGAAGTTTGAGACCAGCCTGTACCACCTAGCGAGACCTTGTCTCTACAAAAAAAAAAAGTTAAAAAAAAAAATTAGCTGGTCCTGGTGACATGCACCTGTAGTCCCAGCTACTCAGGAGGCTGAGGAAGGTGGATCACTTGAGCCCAGGAGTTAGAAGCTGCAGTGAGCTATGACTGCACCACTGCACTCCAGCCTGGGCAACTGAGCAAGACACTGTCTCAAAAAATAAAACAAAAAGACTAACAACCTGGTCTTTGAAAAATATTGAGTGGCCAGGCACGGTGGCCCATGCCTATAATCCCAATGCTTTGGGAAGCCAAGGCGAGTGAATCACTTGAGGTCAGGAGTTCAAGACCAGCCTGGCCAACATGGTGAAACCCCATCTCTACTAAAAATACAAAAAATTAGGGTGTGGTGGTGGGTGCCTATAATCCTGGCTACTCGGGAGGCTGAGGCAGGAGAATCGCTTGAACCAGGGAGGTGGAGGTTGCAGTGAGCTGAGATTGGGCCATTGCACTCCAGCCTGGGCGACAACAGTGAAACTCCATTAAAAAAAAAAAAAAAAGGAAAAACAAAGAAAAGGAAAAATTATTGAGTGAAGAAGCCTCTTCCCTTCCTCCCCCACCACCTTATAATTTGGCAAAGGGCCTCCCTCTGTGGGGCCTAGATTCTTTTCTAGGAGATAAAAATAGCCAGCATGTGTCAAGATAGCATCAAACCTGCAGGGGCAGGTGAGGACTCCAGAATGGGGTTATAAGCAGGTCTTTTTTTTTGTGAGCCAGGCTACATGCCAGGCTTTATGCTACTGTGTTTATTTCTCTTTGTTACTTGCCAGCACAGTGATACTAGAACTTGCAGAAATTTAAGGGTAACTGGTATTACTTTAAAATACCTTTTCCCAGGCTCCCACTGCAGACCTTCAAAATCCATGTCCCCAAGATTCTGTATATTTAAACTGGTGTCCAGAGCAGTTTCTATGACCTCAAAAGGTTGGGAAACATTGCCCTCATGTTCAGAAAAGTCCTTTAAACTTTTCAGCTTTGACTTAGTTGTGGAGAGATGTTGAAAAATGCCTTTTGTCATCCCATTGCCTGTACCTCAGATATGAAGGAAGAAATGACCCAAGGAGGCTTCGATGGAGCCAAGATCATCAGAGGGAGAGTCTCGGGAGAAAGATGAATCTCCAGGGCAGGGGCCAGGGTTTGTTGGTCTCTCTGCTTCTGGCCCCTGCAGTTACTCTTTTTCAGTGTCAACCTCAGAGGAGCTGAGCTTTATTTTTATTATAAAAGCAGAGATTACCTGTCGCTATACTTTATCAATCCTTTCTCTTCTTTCCCCATCATTCTTCCAGAAAGAATTGTTCATACTCCTTGTCTCTGCTTCCTTAATCTTCATTCACTTCTGACTGCAGTGGAATGAAGACTGACCTGGGTAACCTGCCCTATGTGACTGTGGGCAGGTTAATGAACTACTCCAACCCTCAGTTTCCCCACTGTGACTTGTAAGATGAGGTAATGCGGCCGGGCGCGGTGGCTCACGCCTGTAATCCCAGCACTTTGGGAGGCCGAGGCGGGCGGATCACGAGGTCAGGAGATCGAGACCATCCTGGCTAACACAGTGAAACCCCGTCTCTACTAAAAAATACAAAAAATTAGCCGGGCGTGGTGGCGGGCGCCTGTAGTCCCAGCTACGCGGGAGGCTGAGGCAGGAGAATGGCGTGAACCCAGGAGGCGGAGCTTGCAGTGAGCCGAGATCGCGCCACTGCACTCCAGCCTGGGCGACAGAGCGAGACTCCGTCTCAAAAAAAAAAAAAAAAAAAAAAAAGATGAGGTAATGCAAGAAAAATTTCCAACATAGTCCCTGGCAGATAGTAAATACTTATTTTTTTTTGTTTTTATTTTTTTGAGGCAGAGTCTTGCTCTGTTGCCCAGGCTGGAGTGCAGTGGCACGATCTCGGCTCACTGCAACCTCCGCCTCATGGGTTCAAGTGATTCTCCTGCCTCAGCCTCCCGAGTAGCTAGGACTACAGGCCTGTGCCACCATGCCTGGCTAATTTTTGTATTTTTAGTAGAGACAGGGGTTTCACCATATTGGCCAGGCTGGTCTCGAACTCCTGACCTTGAGATCTGCCCACCTCAGCCTCCCAAACTGCTGGGATTACAGGTGTGAGCCACCTCGTCTGGCCAGTAAATACTTAATTTTAACCCTTTCCCTTTCCCTACCTCTGGCCCCAAAACAGAGATAAAATTTCTTTTCCTAAAATCATTAGTAACATAATTGATTTTTTTTTCTTTTTTTTTTGAAACAGAGTCTTGCTCTGTTACCCGGGCTAGAGTGCAGTGGCGCAATCTTGGCTTACTATCACCTCTGCCTCCCAGGTTCAAGTGACTTTTTTGCCTCGCCTCCTGAGTAGCTGGGATTATAGGCGTGTGCCAACACTTCGTTAATGTTTTTGTATTTTTAGTAGAGATGGGGTTTCACCACGTTGGCCAGGCTGGTAAAATCATTAGTAACCTAATTGGAAAATTCTATCATTTTTCAGGGCTCAATTTACTTTTTTTTGGTCAACATTTAAGACTATACTCAATTCTTGAAATTCCTATTCTTTTCCTATATTTATGCCACTTTTTCTAGCTTTTCCCTCCTGGTTCCAAAAACATCATCTCTAGCCTGCCTAGTATTAGAGGCACTCCCTGCCCAGTGTCACATGGGCAGTCATTTAACAGCCATGATATCCTGGCCCCACATAATCATTTGCTCCCTAAATAGGGACTTGTATGAATAACCACACAAGGATTTCACTGTCTTTTTCCTTTACATACACCTTACATTTAGGTGTATTAATGAAATTATGCAGCCATTGAAAAGTATCACGTTGAAAGCTATGGAAAGATGCAGAAGTGATTAACATCTTCAGTAGATATAGTGCAATGCAAAATGCTACATGTTAAAAATCAGGGTGAGGTGCTATTCACCTTAAGAAGGCACCATAAAGGCCGGGTGCAGTGGCTCATGCCTGTAATCCCAGCACTTTGGGAGGCTGAGATGGGCAGATCACGAGGTCAGGAGATTGAGACCATCTTGGCTAACATGGTGAAACCCCGTCTCTACTAAAAATACAAAAAATTAGCCGGGTATGGTGGCACATGCCTGTAATCCCAGCTACTTGGGAGGCTGAGGCAGGAGAATCGCTTGAACCCAGGAGGCGGAGGTTGCAGTAAGCTGAGATTGTGCCACTGCACTCCAGCCTGGGTGACAGAGCGAGACTCCGTGTTAAAAAAAAAAAAAAAAAGAAGGCACTATAGGCCAGGCATGGTGGCTCAGGTCTGTAATCCCAGCACTTTGGGAGGCCAAGGTGGGCAGATCACCTGGGATCAGGAGTTCAAGACCACCCTGGCCAACATGGTGAAACCCTGTCTCTACTAAAAATGCAAAAATTAGCCAGGCATGGTGGGATACACCTATAATCCCAGCTACTTGGGAGGCTGAGGCAGGAGAATCACTTGCCCTTGGGAGGCGGAGGTTGCAGTGAGCCGAGATTGCACCACTGCACTCCAGTCTGGGCAACAGAGGGAGACTTTGTCTCAAAACAAAAATAAAAACAAAAACAAAAAACAAAACAAAAACAAAAACAAAAGGCACTACAGCCGCCTAACACAAAGATGATAGAATCTTATCCCTACGCTGTAGCCACACACAACCACACCCAAGATCCCCCAAGGAAAACGGATGAATAGAGAACACTAGCAAATGAGAATTAAGCATCACTTTGCTACAAATACTCCAGTAAACTGGGCCTGAGCACTGCTTTGGGCTTCCAGACTGTAGGCTTCCTCTATCTCCCAGGCATAAATAGACTCTTACCTTAGTGAGAGCACATCAGACATTAGCCAAGTGTGGTAGTGCGTGCCTGTAATCCCAGCTACTTGGGAGACTGAAGCTGGAGAATCGCTTTAACCCGGGAGGTGGAGGCTGCAGTGAGCCGAGATCTCACCACTGCACTCCAGCCTGGTGACAGAGCGAGACTCTGTCTTAAAATAATAACAATAGTAATAATAATTCTCTGATGACTCTTCAGGAAATTCTCCTCATTTTAAGAGTTATGCTATGTTGTTCTGTGAAAATGAAGACTACCAGCACTTCTGTGTAAACTCTAGGAAGAGTTTGACTATAGGAGTATGGTAATCCTTGCTGTGTAAAGAAAGGATGGAAAGCTACTTTGTTTTGATAAAGTAAAATGTATTGAAGTGCCTATTTTGAGTAAATTAAAATTCAGAGTACTTACCATTTCAGCTGGTCTCAACAGCAAATTTTTAGAAGTCTGAAATACATCAATACCGTGAAATAGGAGACTCTTACTTCCTTAAGACATTCATGAAATCACTGGGTTAGGTGCTAGTAATGCAATGATGAGAAAACACACACACACACACACACACACACACACACACACAATCCCAGCTCTTATGGGGTTTATAGTCAAGTGGGGAGACAAAGATTAATCAAATAATTACACAAATAAATTTAACAAACTGCAGAGTGCATGATGGAAGAGCAGTATTAGATGGTATGAGATGATTAACAGGGTCTGTTAATTGGCCAGAAACATCTGGGAAAGCTCACCTGAGACTGTCAGTTGTGCTGTGGTTGGAGGATGGGGATGGGAGGTGGCTGGTGAGGGCCTCGTTAGGGAAGGAACTAAGGGTGCAGGAGCCCTGCTGCTGGAAGCAGTATGAGCCTCGGGTAACACAAGGGCTAACCCAAATGCCTACACAGAGTAAGGATTGTGGGAGAGGAAGAAGTGACATGCCTCTCAGGTATTAAAATTCAGTTTTCATCATTTAAAAATAGAGTAACAATAGGCAAACAGTTTGTGTTTTTGACAGGGATTGTAAGAGTCAATAAATGATCACTGAACTCCTAGGAGGGTCCTAAAAACTGAGTGTTTGAATTCCAGAATTTAAATGCTGGGTAGAAAAGGATGACCCAGCAAGTATTCCTGAGTCTGAAGAAGAAAAGCCAGGAGTGAGTTTAGTGTTACTAATGGCAGAGGAAAAGAGGGCCTTTTAAGAAGGAGGCAGTGGTACTCAGAGTTGAAGGCTACCAAAAGATCAAGGAAAATGAGAACTGAAAAAATATCTGTTGGAGTTAGCAACATGGAGGCCAATGACATTCACAAAATGCTTAAAATGCACTGATATTGTATAATTAGTTTCAAGCATCTTCTGAATTATCTGTGTCTTTTGCCTGACTGGGAGGGGTGTGGGTTGCTTTAGATCAAATTCCACACTTCTGGAGATCTGGGGGCATTCTAGCAACAATCCAGATAGTGTTACAAACAAGACCATTATAAGATAAACACATTTTAACAAGACATTTATTACCCAATGCTTTAATATTAGAGAGACTCAACTGGGCTCATGTTAAAAACCATGAAGCATCTATGTCTTATGCAATGCTGTATAGGAAGTATCTGATGAAGTCTAGATCCTCAGAACAAAAATTCTATGCATTGGTCTATTGACTTTATTTAAGACAAAGAGAGTGTGCTTAAGGTACAGGTATCTACCAGCTACTGAAAACTGCAGAACCCCTATCCATGATGTATCCTTATTTATAGAATGCTCTAAAAATGCTCTAAAAATCTCCCATAAAACAGGATGAAAGTAGTTTTCTAATCCAAAATGTTATCATAATTGACACTTCTCAGGGTAAAAATTAGCACATAATGGTGAGTGAGCTCGGAAAGATTCAAAATAAACAATTTATACAAATCGAGCTCTCCAACAATTGCAAATATACAGTATCTATTATTAGTCTTTAGCTGAATTAATCATTTATTTTTTATTTTTATTTTTATTTTTGAGATGGAGTTTCGCTCTTGTTGCCCAGGCTGGAGTGCAGTGGAGTGATCTCGGCTCACCACAACCTCCGCCTCCCAGGTTCAAGTGATTCTCCTGCCTCAGCCTCCCAGGTTCAAGTGATTCTCCTGCCTCAGCCTCCCAAGTAGCTGGGATTACAGGCATGCGCCACCACACCCAGCTAACTTTTTTGTATTTTTAGTAGGGACGGGTTTTCTCCATGTTGTCAGGCTGGTCTCGAACTCCTGACCTCAGGTGATCCACCCACCTCAGCCTCCCAAAGTGCTGGGATTACCAGCGTGAGCCATCACACCCAGCCTGAATTAATCATTTCTTAAGGCCCTCATAAAGTTACTGTTTGTAAAAAATAAAATTCTACATATATGGGAATTTAGAAAAACATTTAATTGTCATAATCGAATGTAATTAATCATTGTTAAAATATCAAAGCAATAATACATTTCAGAGGATATATATGTAATGATTTTTAAGGCTCTAGTGAAGCATACTCTAAAATGTAGCTAAGCAATCTATTAACACCGGCCTTTTACACAATACAGTTACAATCATTCTAACAAGATAAATTGGCTGGGCGCAGTGACTCATGCCTGTAATCCCAGCACTTTGGGAGGCCAAGGTGGGTGGATCACCTGAGGTCAGGAGTTCAAGACCAGCCTGGCCAACATGTCGAAACCCCATCTCTACTAAAAATACAAATAATTATCCAGGTGTGGTGGCAGGCACCTGTAAACCTTGGCAGGCTGAGGCAGGAGAATCGCTTGAACCCGGGAGATGGAGGTTGCAGTAAGCCAAGATTGCACCATTACACTCCAGCCTGGGTGACAGAGCAAGACTCTGTCTGAGAAAAAAAGAAAGATAAATTATACATATGATTGATATACAAGCAAATTATATGTATTCACACATATATAGTTTCCTTTTGGAAGATTTTAGGAAAATATTTGTCACAATTAATGATTTTTATATTTTATTTATAAATTGAGTACTTTGACAAAATATTATATTAAATGGTTCAGTAAGACTGAACCATATATGATGTACTTTTATATGTTATTGCATTTTTAAAAATCTGTAATTTTCAATAACAAATCTCAAAATATGAAAATAAATTTCTTGGTTTGGCACAGTGGCTCATACCTGTAATTCCAGCACTTTGATTGGCCAAAGTGGGTGGATCACTGGAGTCTGTGAGTTTGAGACTAGCCTGGGCAACATGGCAAAACACCATCTCTACAAAAAAATACAAAAATTAGCTAGGTGTGGCAGAGGGTACCTGTAGGCTAGGGAGGCTGAGGTGGGAGGATCCATTGAGCCCATGAGACCTAGGCTGCAGTGAGCTGCAACTGAGCAATAGAGCGAGAGCTTGTCTCAAAATAAATAAATAAATAAATAAATTTCTTCTCTTTAAATCTTGGACCTAGTCATCAGATCAATCTTTCTAAAATTTTGTTTTCATTCATGCATATTATTCAGTGGCTCCCCACTTCCTACAAAATGAAGTTCAGCTCTTTGTTCTGACATGTAAACCATTTCAATATTTGGCTTCAAACATTATTTCCAAAGCAGGCCATGCTCATCTCCACCCTGAGCTTGTGGTGTGTTCCTCACCTTGAAAGCTCTTCCTCTTTCTCTTCTTCAAATCTTGTGATTTTTAAAGATGCAGTTCAACTCCCACCCACCTCCCTTATGAAATCTTCCCTTATGCTTCTAGTGCCTTCCTCTGGCCTTGTCTTCATCACTTATTTTGGGTTTTAAACGACTATTATGTACTTAGTAACAGTACTTGTGTCCCTTTTTTTTTTTTTGAGACGGAGTTTCGTTCCCATTGCCCAGGCTGGAGTGCAATGGTGTGATCTTGGCTCACCGCAACCTCCGCCTCCTGGGTTCAAGTGATTCTCCTGCCTCAGCCTCCCGAGTAGCTGGGATTACAGGCGCCCGCCACCATGCCCAGCTACTTTTTGTATTTTTAGTAGAGACGGGGTTTTGCTATGTTGGCCAGGCTGGTCTCGAACTACTGACCTCAGGTGATCCACCTGCCTTGGCCTCCCAAAGTGCTGGGATTACACATGTGAACCACTGTGCCCGACCTTGTGTCTCTTAGCCGAATGGGAATTACCTTTGATGCCTAGCACAATCCTGAGAATTATAAAATTTGAGTGAGTATAAAATTATAAGCATATGCTAGTATTACCTTAATTACCTCTGACCTATTTTACTTTATTCTTACAGTTTTTCTATCTACAGAAATAGTATAACTAAACGTCAAGTTTACTATTGCTTAAGTGTCTCTCATTCTCTTTCAAAGAAACTGATCTTGCTGTTGTCTCCATTTAATGCATACTCTTCACTGTGCAACTGAAATATAGAGAGTCTGGAATTTTCCTCAAACTAGGGACTAATTCCCTTCAATTTCATCAAGTCTTAGGTAAGTTCCTGTGTTTTGTGATAAATACATTTTTACCTTCCTTTTAATGGAATATTTGAATGTTCAATTTCTCTAAAAATACAGAACTTTAAAAAACCCAAAAAACAGTAAGGTCTTTCTTTCATTGAGTTTGATGTTTATTGTTTTTCTCTCCTTTCTCCAAGCACAGGGGAAGAGGTATAAAAGCAGAGTGATATATGCTTTTAAAAAGCCACCCTGGGCTAGATGCAGAAAAGCAGAAATTATGGTGCTAGCTTCTTTTACTGCATAGGCAGTTTAGCTCTGCTTAAGACTATTGTACTTGAGTCCTAAGTTTACAAATCTAGGGAAATCATGCTTACAAATGAGCATGGTTTTCTTTTTGCATATAACAGCACCAATTACTTATTAAACACCTACTATACATCAGACGCAATGTTGGTTGCTTTACATGTTACCTAATTTTCATGATCAAATGTATCATGATTTCCATTTTACAAATGAGGAAACCGAGGCTTAGAGATGCTAAGTAACTTTAACAACTAGTAAATGGCAGAGCTAGAGTTTGGATGCAGAACTGATTCCAAAGCCTATGCTCTTTTCTCTACATCTTGCACTGTCAGTGTCTTTTAGTGGCAGGAATTCTCACTGGGGAATGTTGGGGCTTGCATCTATGACTCTGGCAGCTAAATGGAAGGATAGAATAATAATAAAAAAGTTCCATTGTATCTAGGGAGGCTTACCAGACCCCTTCCCCTATGCACAGTTGCTCCAGGCTTTGTTATTAGATGTTCCTCACTCTGACAATTTACATTTCAGTGTACACTAAATTTGGCACTGTCCCTTTTGTTAGGGAACATCTGATCATTTCTGTCTGGGTAGGTGGGGAGGAAGGCTGAGAAGTTTTTATCTTTGTCAAGGCCCAGGAATGAAAACAACACCAGGAAGTAAATCAATGCAATAATATACATTTTATATTAAAATATAATATGCAGTATATTTTATATTTAATATTAATATATAACATATTAATATATAAACATTATTTAATATTATGCATTTTATATATATTAGAAATTCTACCCTGTAAAAATATATTTATCAGAGGGGCTGGCATTCGGGGGCGGGGGGGGCAATACATTTATCACACAATATGAAACTTACATAAGACTAGATATATCTATAGTCTTCGTGCTGTGCTGATATATAAATTCCAAGTTTCAGCTGTTAGTTACTTACTTGAAGATCAGTAGAAGGAAATTTCAGTGTGACAAGAATGTTGACAATCCCTGTGCTATCTCTACTAGGATCTAGTTCCACTGTGCTCTTCCAGGAAGGATGTAGCTGTGTATGCAGGTTTTAGTTGGACAGTCATCTTTTTCTAGTGGCAGTTTCCCAGTCGCTGTTCTGTGTATTAGGACCACGGGAGGAGAGAAAAGGTTATTCTTCCTTCTCCATTTTTCCACACTTAAGAGAATTTACTATACTGTGTTTTCTAGTTAGTAGTTAATTTTGTGTAATAGTCTAGAGATTGCTATACAGATTTAATGTGTTTTACACTTAGTTGGGCAAAAGTGTATTAGTATCTACCACCAACCAGATCTAACTACATAAATATATATTATATAATTATATTAAGGATAATTTGTGGGTTTTGCGTGTGAACCCTAAAAATCTGAGCCAGGTCCCAGTTAATTTAGAAAGTTTATTTTGCCAAGGTTGAGGATGCGTGCCCATGATACAGCCTCAGGAGGTCAGAGCCCGAGGTGGTCAGAGCAGTTTGGTTTTGTACATTTTAGGAAGACACGAGACATCAATCAGCGTGTGTAAGATGAACACTGGTTCAGTCCAGAAAAGGTGGGACGACTCGAAGCAAAGGTGGGACAACTCAAAACAGGGGGCGGGCTTCCAGGTTTTAGGGAGATAAGAGGCAAATCACTGCATTCTTTTGAGTTTCTGGTTACCCTTTCCAAAGGAGGCAATCAGATATTCATTTATCTCAGTGAGCAGAGGGGTGACTTTGAATAGAATGGGAGGCAGGTTTGCCCTAAGCAGTTCTCCGAAGCTTGACTTTTTCCTTTAGCTTAGTGATTTTGGGGCCCCAAGATTTTCCTTTCACATGAGTTAATAACTGTCCAGTCTTGTGAAATATTTTAATATTAGGATATCTGAAATGTTTCCATATGGCTGGGTGCGGTGGCTCACGCCTGTAATCCCAGCACTTTGGGAGGCTTAGGCCTGAGGAACACTTGAGCCCAGGAGTTTGACACCAGCCTGGGCAACATAGTGAGACTCCATCTCTACAAAAAATAAAATTAGCCAGGCGTGGTGGTGCATGTCTGTGGTCCCAGCTACTTGGGAGGCTAAGGGAAGAGGATAACTTGGGCCCGGGGGCTTGAGGCTGTAGTGAGCCATGATCGTGCTACTGCATTCCAGCCTGGGGGACAGAGATAGACCCTGTCTCAAAATCAATCAACACACAATGACAACAAATAAATGAGATGTTTCTATAGATCACTTTGTTTTTTAGAAACACTAAATTAATTAATTTAGTTATTGAGACGGAGTCTTGCTCTGTTGCCCAGGCTGGAGTGCAGTGGTACGATCTCGGCTCACTGCAACCTCCATCTCCCAGGTTCAAGCTATTCTCCTGCCTCAGCCTCTCAAGTAGCTGGGACTACAGGCATGCGGCACCATGACCGGCTAATTTTTGTATTTTTAGTAGAGACCAGGTTTCACCATGTTGGTCAGTCCGGTCTGGAACTCCTGACCTCAGGTGATCTGCCCGCCTCGACCTCCCAAAGTGCTGGGATTACAGGCGTGAGCCACCGTGCCTGGCCTAAAAACACTAAATTTAGTAAAGTACTGGGGTGCAGTTTTGTCACTGACAGTTATGGTGCTGTAGAAAGAGCCCATATCTGGAATCTGCCTTTAGCCTCAGCTCTGCCTCTTGTTTTTGTACCTTGGAAAAGTCACTTCACCTATTTTCTCATCTATATAGGATGAAGATCATAATTTCTTTTACAGTGTTCTTATGAGACTGAATGACAGAAATTAAAAGAAGTGTTCTACGAAGGCAAAGTTAGGTTTCTTAGAGCAGGAAGGGAGATGCACACAGAGAAGTGGGAATCTCAGGAGACGGATGTGGCCAGAGGCTTTTTACGGGGGTTGGGCTAAGCATTATTAGTCAACGGGCTGTACTGCTATGTATGGTAGGTCTTGAATACCGTTTCTCCAACATAACCTATTTCCTCCCCAAACCCAAACTTCCTCAACTGAGATCGAACTCAATCCTACAGCGTGTTCTGAGATTCTATACTCGCCTCACTTCTCCCAAGATCGTAAATTTTGGAGGAGCCATTCCTTCATCATCCATGTTTGCATCCTCCACACAGTTCATTGGTTAAGTGCTTAGTACGTTTGCTATTGGGCAAGGTCCTCAAACGGGAGGTGGACGTCACAATAATCAGGTTAGCGACTGAGTAACTGTTAGTGGTGGATAATTTAAAGCCAATTGAAAGTTCATCCTTTCCCCCAAAGGCAAAAACAGGCGTTCCTTTTCTTAAAAGATTATTTTAAATAGAATTGGGTCTCTGGTGTCCCGCCTAAAGCCCGCAAAGAAAGAGGGTCACGGTTGGGGGTGGGGGTGATGGGGGATACTGAACCCTCTTCTGGTTGCGCCTTGCCCGGAGCCCCCGGCTAGAGCCCTGGCGCTCCTGGCGCGCTCCCAACGCGAATCGGTGACTCCGCAAGCCGCGCAGTGCGGAGGTGCCCGTCCCACCCTCCCCCTTGTGGGGTGCGGGGCTCCATTTCCCCGAGCCGCTGGGGTCGGCTTCTGGTCTTGAGATGCGGATGAAGTGGTGTGAAGGGTTGGGCTTTTTTTTTTGTTCCTAAAAATGCAACGAACAAAAAAAAAAGTACAACAATCCAAACCCAACCATCTTAATTGCACGGCAGCTTAACTGGGAGACTTTCTTCCCGGGCGGCCCCACCCGGGACCGCGCCGCTTCAGTCGAGCCCACCGTCTGGGCAAACGGCGTCCACTTCCCGGAGCCGCTGCCCAGCCTCTGCGGGCGGGCTTTGGGCGCGCGCAGGACTCTGGAAGGGAGAAAAGCCCGCAGCCCGGCCCTCCCCGTCCCAGGCGGCCCGCGCGGGTGGACGGCGGGAGCAGGCGGCGGTTGGAGACGCCGGAAGGAACGCGGTCTCACCACCCGGCTCCCTCCGCCAGGGCGAGGCGCGGCCGGGGAGGCGGGACACAGGCGAAGAGGGACGGGGAGGCGGGGCCGGAGGTGCAGGCGGAGGCGGGCGACGGGGAAGGGAGGGGGAGGGGGAAGGGGAAAGGGAGGGGGAGGGGAGAGGGAAGGGACGGGAGGGAAGGGGGAGGGGAGAGGGGTGGGGAAGCGGGAGAGGGAAGGGGGCGGAGCTAGCCGGAGCCGCGAGTCCATTTTGGGGCTGTGCTTGGCGCGTACCGTGCGGTGCCTGTAGTTGGAGGACGGGCGGTCGCGCGGCCTTTCCCACTCGCCGGAGGTCGGAGATAAGTACCCGCCGCCCGGCTCCTCTCGGGAAAGCGGGGTGGTCCTCGAACCTTCAGCGAGGGTGGGGACTTGCCCAGGTCAGCAGGGATCTGCGTGGGTTGCGGGGGCTGGCGAAGGCCGTCTGAGCTCCAGTCCGGCAGCGCGGCGGAAACCAGCGGGGCACTGTCATGGGCCTGGGGAGGAGCGGCCTGCGGAGGGCGCCGGGGCAGTGTGTCTGTGGTCCAGAAAACCTGCTCCGTCCGGAGCCTTCCTGGCCCCGCTACCAGCGTCTCCACATCCCCTAGAAAAGAAAAGACGGGTGTGGGCCTTAGGTTACAGCGCGCCGCCAGCGTCTGGTTGCATGGCACCGGGGGAGGGCGCCCTAACCGAGAAGCTGCTTAATACAAAGAGCTCCAGGCTCCTGGCGGTTCACCAGGTCTAAACAGCCGGGATTTATTTGTGGGGGCGATTGAAAAAATTGAGGGTCAAGATTGGGGTGCTGTGCAAATAAATGCGTTAATACTGTTCTTTTTCTTTTTTCTTTGCAGTAGCCTCTAGTTCGTTAGTCAAAACGTGAAAAAAAGACCTGCTTTGCCCTGGGAAATAGTAACCCTGCCAAATACATCAGCTTGTAGGAGACAGAGGTAAACTACAATAATTTTCCTGTGTTATCTTTTTTTTTTTAAACACCCAATTTCAATAGGCCCTAGAACCTTCCAAAATGGAACTGTGTGTAGAATACGTATGTTCCCATCCGCTTTCATTGGTGGTCTTTGTTCTTTGCATATTTTGTTAAAATTTAGAAAAACAGAATTCACGTTTAGCAATTATTTACGTGGTATTTATCTTAAATATATCCAAACATTCATATTACAAAGGAGGAAAGGGGCTTCCACACTTTTTTCCTAGTTTTTTTTCCCTTCTCCTATGCTTAGTGAATTGTCAGGCTGCTAGGGCTTGTAGAACAGGGCTTGAGTTTTCTAGAGACCTTTATATAATAGGCACTTTAAAAGCAGAATTTCATTTACATAGGCACTCCTTCTAGTAGAACTTGATGGAGCTGTTAACCGGCTATACTTCCTTCTTGCACAATGGGAGCGTCCCTATTCCTCCCTAAAAATACCTTTTTTTTCCTTTCTACCAGCTGGCTTACTAAACCTCCCTGGGAAGTCCTTTCCTAAAACCAGGCTGTTCTGTTCATTCTATACATTTATGATAGGTTATCTGGCCTTAATTCTGTCACAGCTTTTGTTCAGATATGCTCATTTTCATGACACTGCTTTGTACCTGATACCTTATGTAATATTTGTTTTGCCTTGCCTTGAAATCACAGTTCAAGTTTAGAACCTTTTCTTGCTTGATACACTGATGCTCCAAAATAACACCTTAAATGTGTAGAGTTTGCACATATCTAATTAAACCTTATGTTTTTATAGTTTCGTAGTTTATGGAATTCTCACACATCACACAGGAGTTAAGAAATTACTTTTAGGCAGCTAGAAAGGGTAAAAGAGTTCTCGGTGGAATTTTCCTTTAATAAAAAGCAGCTCCCGGCCGGTGACTTTGGGAGGCTGAGGTGGGTGGATCACTTGAGGTCAGGAGTTCAAGACCAGCCTGACCAATATGGTGAAATCCCATCTCTACTAACAATACACAAATTAGCTGGGCGTGGGGGTGCGCGCACCTGTAATCCCAGCTACTCGGGAGGCTGAGGCAGAAGAACCACTTGAACCGGGACGCAGAGGTTGCAGTGAGCCAAGATCGCGCCACTGCACTCCAGACTGGGCAACAGAGCGAGACTCTACCAAAAAAAAAAAAGCCCCCAAACCATTTATTTTCTAACAGAAAGCCTGAAAAGTCAAGCTGGAAGCAAAAATATGCAGGCTAGAAGCTTTTATATGTAAATGTAGCCTGCTATATCTGGAAGCCAGGTACATTCAATGTGGGGTTTCTCTCTCCCTTTTCCTTGTCACCCTATGTGGGCGTCTTGGCGATCACTAGGTAAAACCACGGGTGCAGGTGTCATGGCGGCCCCAGGTAGAAGCTACATTTTCATAACAAAAAATTAGGGTGGGAGGGCCAGTCTTTAGACGGGCTATGTAAATGATTCACCTGGTCAAACCAGTCCCCTGGGCCCTATGTAAATCACCGCTTCCTCAAGCCTCTGTACAAAATCGATTGCGTTTCACCCCAAACCCGGAGACCCTCTCTTGTGTGACATTTCTCAGCGTGAGGAACCTTTCCCTATTAAATTTTCCGCTCCTAAACCCACTCCTTGTGTGTGTCCATGTCCTGAATTCTTTCTTGGCTCGAGACAACCACGGGTGTATCCACCAGGCAATGGAGCCATTTCATTATGAGGTAAATACTATAAAAATCATTTTTAAATTTTTTTCCAAGAGATGGGATTCTCAACTGTGTTCCCCAGGCTGGTCTTGAACTGGGCTCAAGTGATCCTCCTGCTTCAGCCTTCAGAGTAGCTGGGACTACAAGTGTGTGGCACCATTCCCAGATATAAAAATCCTAATTTTATGAAGGATAAAACTGGTGCTTGAACACAGGTACTCAAAAGCAGGTTCTGTGCTTTCCCCTTCACTAGAGAGCCTGTTAAACCTAGTTCGTAAAAATTGCAAAATTTTAGAAGGGATTTTAGAGAGCTTATGATTAAACCCCTTCATTTTATGAATAAGAATACTGAATTCTTGAGTCCCTTTCTAGATATTGCTAAGGTCTAAGAATTAGAAAACTCAGGCTGTGATGCCTAGTTTGCTGTGTACAACTGATGAGTCTCCACTTTTTGAGTGCTGGGGGTGTCTTAGGTTTTTTGACTCCTAAAAAACCTTAGATGATTTCTAAGATGCTTTTAAGCCCAGTATTTCTATTCCTACCCCATAACTTTTATTACCATTTATTGCCTATATATATATATTGGTAAGACACAGATGCAGACTGATGTTAACTGCCTTAAACTTTTATATTTTAAACTCGGGTAGGTATGGTAACAAGTGTGTCTTATTCTTGGTTTTTTACTAAGTCCTATAAAAGTATGGTTTTGTTTAAGGTTAGGAACTGCATAGAGAGGTGGACCACTCTAATACATCATTGGTTAGAGTTCATAAAGTGATATAAACGCTTTCTAGAGAGAAACCTAGTCATCTTTTCAACAGCCTTAAAAATGTCCTTACTGTTTGACCCAGAAGTACATTTAAAGGAATTGTCTAAGGAAATAGAGCTGTGGAGCAAGACTTTTCTCTATAAGGTGTTTACCTAAATGTTACAATACCAAAAAACACAACAGCCCACAAACAAAACAACACAGCAACAAGAACAAACCCATAAATAAGCAATAAGAAAGCATATCCTGTGGATATGGTGTGGAAAAACATGGACTGTCATGTTTTTCTAGAACATATAATGATGGGGGAAAGGCATGTAATAAAATAAGGGGATAGGATACAAAATTGTATTATGCTACCAGTTTTGTTAAAATGTGTGCACATGCACGGACACATGGGATTGGAATAAAGACACCAAAATAATAGTAGTGGTGATTTCTTGCTGATGTGATTATGGGTGGCTTTTTCTATTTTCTGAATTTTCTATAATAAAAACAAATTACTTTTATAATTTAAGAAGACACAAAAGCTAGTTGCATGGATAACTTCGGTTTCAGTATGGTGTCAATATTTTATGGTTTTAATTGTGGTAAGAACATTTAACATGAGACCTATCCTCTACACAAATTTCTAAGTGTACAGTACAGTAGTGTTAACTATAGACATGAGCAGATCTCTGAAACTTACTTTTATGTGTCTTTTATAAACTATTTATCATACCTTCTAGAATAACAGCACCTGGCCGGGTGCAGTGGCTCAGGCCTGTAATCGCAGCACTTTGGGAGGCTGAGGTGGGCGGATGACCTGAGGTCAGGAGCTCGAGACCAGCCTGGCCAAAATGGTAAAACCCTGTCTCTACTAAAAATACAAAAAATTAGCTGGGCATGGTGGCAAGTGCCTGTAATCCCAGCTACTTGGGAGGCTAAGGCAGGAGAATCACTTGAACCCAGGAGGCGGAGGTTGCACTGAGCCAAGATCACACCATTGCACTCCAGCCTGGGTGACAAGAGCAAAACTCTGTCCCAAAAAAAAAGGCAGGGAAGAATCCAGGCTAAACTGTGGTACGGAGAAGACAATGAAGGAAAAGGAAAAAGTTTTTCTTAGTGCTCTGAACTAGCGAGGTAATGAGTGACCTGGTTTATATTTCTGAGAATTTCCCCTTAGTCTGACAACCCTTTGTGAACTTTCTGAGTAGGTGAACTTTCCAAGCTAGTGAACATTCTGTACTAGCTCTATTTTGCCTTGTCAGGATCTCTGCTAGAAATATCTTGGAAATTTTAACTACTCTTTATTCTAGGATAATGCCAGAAAAGGTTGGTTACTTAACTGTCTTATATGGACACATAGGTAACTTTTATATTGTTTGCAAGAGCCACATAACAATTATTTTAGATACTATATGTAATATATTAATTTTCATTTTTAGAGGTATTGAAATCTGATATTTCTTACTTTGTCCTGTTTTGATCATATACATCACAGAGGTGCTATGTGTAATATATTAATTTTCATTTTTAGAGATTATATCTGAAACCTGATCTCTGTATCTTACTTTGTCCTGTTTTGATCATATAAGTCACCGGGACAGTCTCTAAAAGAATGAAGAGTAATAACACATTGATACAGAGTATTTAAAATAAAAACTTTGTAAATACTTTTCATATACCTTTTAAAATAGCTATACAAATGAGGAGAGAAACTAGTATGTGTAAGTGGTTTGTCAGAGGTTACAGACTGAGAGCCAGACAAGTATGTCAGTCTCCTTACAGGTCTGGATTCAGAGACTTACAGTAATACAGTAAAAAAAATTTATGAAAGATGAAACCATAGGCTGGGCATGATGGCTTATGCCTGTAATCCCAGCACTTTGGGAGGCCAAGGCAGGAAGATACTTGTGGCCAGGAGTTTGAGCCCAGCCTGGCCAACATGGCGAAACCCCGTCTCTATTAAAAACATAAAAATGAGCCTGACGTGGTGGCAGGCACCTGTAATCTCAGCTACTTGGGAGGATGAGGCAGGAGAATTGCTTGAACCCAGGAAGAGGAGGCTGCAGTAAGACGAGATCGCACCATTGCACTCCAGCCTGGGCGACAGAGCAAGACTGTCTCAAAAAAACAAAAACAAAAACCATACTACAGCAGATTAAACTTCTTATGAGGCTTATATTTAGCTAATGTTTTCAAAGTTTTACTTTCTAAACTCAATATGGTTTTTTAATAATTGGCTCTTTAGTTTTTCCACCCATTTTATTGTGAAAATGTTCAAACATAGAGAAAACTCAGAAGAATATTAAAGTATTTTTACATCCTCTACCTAGATTTTAATAGTTGTTAATTAGACCCTTAGTTTCAAGAAAACATTTATTATTGGATCTCTCTCTCTCTTTTTTTTTTTCTTTTTGAGATGGAGTCTCACTCTGTCATCTAGGCTGGAGTGCAGTGGTGCGATCTTGACTCACTGCAACCTCTGCCGCCTGGGTTCAAGTGATTTTCCTGCCTCAGCCTCCCGAGTAGCTGGAATTACAGGTGTCTGCCACTGCTCCCGGCTAATTTTTGTATTTTTAGTAGAGACAGGGTTTCACCATCTTGGCCAGGCTGATCTTGAACTCCTGACCTCATGATCCACCTGGCTCGGCCTTCCAGAGTGCTGGGATTACATGCATGAGCCAATGTACCTGGCCTAATGGATCTCATACTAAAGTATAGTAAGGTGCAGTGGCTCATGCTTGTAGTCCCAGGTACTCTGGAGGCTGAGATGGGAGAATATAGTACACTAATTGAAAATAAGATTAACTAGTGTGCTGAGAGGAAATGAATGAGCCATTTTATTATAGGAATTATTTCAAAGTAACATTTGTGGCTGTCTCAGTTCAGTAAAGCTTAGCATAATTGAATGTCTATGAAGTGAGTTTCAATGTTTGCTGTCTAGCCACCTGATAGATACTTAGGTACTGTTTTGAAATTCTTGCCTTCAAAGATGCCTGAAAACAGGATGGAAATTTGAGTTAAATCCTTAAGATAAAAGCATGATGTATTTATTGGCTTTTCTTTTTGTTCCCTAATGGGAAATGAAAAAAAAACAAAAAACATGGGTAATATTTTGAACAACTTTATATTGCTAACAGCCAGTGGAATTTAAAACCTTAGTAGGAAAGTTTCTTTTACTAATAGATTTTATAAGGAGAAAATGAACTTTTGTTTCAGAGTGAATGAATGGGTACTTTCTGCAGTATAATCATTTTGGGTTGATCTCTTAAAAGAATTCTAGAAGGAAGAAGTCCAATACATATGTATAAACTCTATTATGACACCTTTACTTTGTAAGTATTGGCTTTTCCATTTTTATTATTTTAGTGGTTGTGTTATGGTTCTCATTTATAGAAGCTGTTGTTGCCAAATACTAATTGAGGTAGGATAAAGCACTTTTTGTAATCCTTCTTGTTTGTGGATAGCTTGACAATTTGTTCAAAAAAATAAACTCATGGTGGTATGCAACTTGGTTAAAAATAAAACTGCAGATCAAAAAGTGAATTTCATTGTATGTAAATTTAAAAGTATGTTAGAAAACATCAATATGGCAGGAGAACAAGTTTGACTTTTATCCGCAACTAGTGTCTACTACCACCTCTCTGGAAACTTTAAAAAGTTGTCAGCTTTTAAAATTGTTGGTATAAAACATTTGGGAAGTTTTTAATTGGTATTTGTGCTTCAAAATTTAAGACTTTTCTAAGTATTCAGAAACATTCAAAGGAAGAGATGAATTTTGGAAAACTTGTTTGCCTTTATGTGCTTAATCTGACTTTAAGTTGAAATTTGAACAGTGAATAATAATTTTGTTTACATAAAGTTTTTTGACTTCTATATTAGGAAAAAAACTAGCTTGAGGCCAGGTACAGTGGCTCTTGCCTGTATAATCAGCACTTTGGGAGGCTGAGTCCCGATTGCTTGAGCTCAGGAGTTTGAGACCAGCCTGGGCAACATGCCGAAACATCATCTATACAAAAAAAGTACAAAAATTAACTGGGAATGGTAGCATGTACCTGTAGTACCTTACAGCTACTCATGAGGCTGAGGTGGGAGGATCACCTGAGCCTGGGGAGGTCAAAGCTACAGTGAGCTGTGTTAGGGCCACTGCATTCCAGCCTGGGCAACAGAGTGGTACTCCCTCAGAAAAAAACAACAAAACAGACTGGGCACACTGGCTCACGCCTGTAATCCCAGCACTTTAGGAGGCTGAGGCAGGTGAATCATTTGAGGTGAGGAGTTCAAGACCAGCCTGGCCAATATAATGAAACCCTGTCTCTACTAAAAACACAAAAATTAGCCAGGTGGTAGTGGTGCATGCCTGTAATCCGAGCTACACGGGAGGCTGACGCAAGAGAATTGCTTGAGCCTAGGAGGCAGAGGTTGCTGGTGGGGAGGTTGCCAGTGAGCCAAGATGGCGCCACTGCACTTCAGTCTGGGTGACAGCCCGAGACCCTGTCTTAAAAAAAAAAAAAAAAAAAAGCCAGGTGCGGTGGCTCACGCCTGTAATCCCAACACTTTGGGAGGCCAAGGAGGGTGGATTACCTGAGGTCAGGAGTTTGAGACCAGCCTGACCAACATGGTGAAACGCTGTCTCTACTAAAAATACAAAAATTAGCTGGGTGTGGTGGCGGGCACCTGTAATCCCAGCTACTCAGGAGGCTGAGGCAGGAGAATCGCTTGAACCCAGGAGGCAGAGGTTGCAGTGAGCCGAGATGGTGCCATTGCACTCCAGCCTGGGCAACAAGAGCGAGACTCCCTCTCAAAAGAAAAAAAAAAAAAACCAGAAACCCTGAAAAAGAGGTGGAGGGGATGTATCCTTTTTTGTTCACGTCAAAGGAGTAAGCTGGGTTGATTACTTCAGATTTTGTGTTAGCCATACTTTAAGATTTTGTAAGTTATTTTGCTGTGAAGAGTACCTTTTATTTATGATATTAAAGGCTTTAACTTACATTATCCTTCAAAACTTTGGAGGCAACAAAGATGTCTACCATGGTTTCTTGGATCAGGTATTAGTCACTTGTGGAAGTGGTCACATAGTTTTGTCTTAGAGAAAGTTTTGATTATAAAGAGAAGGCATAGGCAGGGCATGGTGGCTCACACCTATAATCCCAGCACTTTGGGAGGCTGAGGCGGGTGGATCACCTGAGGTCAGGAGTTCGAGACCAGCCTGGCCAACATGGCGAAACCCTGTCTCTACTAAAAATACAAAAATTAGCCTGGCATGGTTGTAGGCGTGTGTAATCCCAGCTACTCTGGGAGGCTAAGGCAGGAGAATCACTTGAACCCAGGAGGCAGAGGTTGCAGTGAGTTGTGATTACACCACTGCACTCCAGCATGGGCAACAGTGCAAGACTCCATCTCTAAAAAAAAATGAAGGCATAAAACTAAAGGAAGAAAGGAAGAAGAGAAAAGGAAATATTTAGATTTTTTTTTTTTTTTTTTGTGATGGAGTTTCACTCTTGTGCGATCATGGCTCACGGCAACCTCTGGCCTCACGGGTTCAAGCGATTCTCCTGCCTCTGCCTCCTGAGTAGCTGGGATTACAGACATGCGCCACCACGCCTGGCTAATTTTTGTATTTTTAGTAGAGACAGGGTTTCTCCATGTGGGCCAGGCTGGTCTTGAACTCCCGACCTCATCTGCCCACCTTGGCCTCCCAAAGTGCTGGGATTACAGGCATAAACCACCGCGCTCGGCCGGAAATATTTAGATTTTAAAGTGAATGAAAATAAGAATCTTTAAATTATAAACCAAAATTTGTAAGTTAAATCACTAAAAATGAAATTAGAGGATCTATTGTAATTTTGATGCAATTTTTTTAAAAAAGATACTTTCCAAATAGTATTTTTTTCCCCTCTGGTTCATTTTAAGAGCTGTATGTTGATCATGACCTTGGGATGACTGTTTATTATTTCTAAGTTTTCCTGTGTGTGACATTTTCCTTTTCACTTTTGATCACATTTGTTTGCCTGAAAATTCTTCTTGGCCCCTGTTGTTGTATCCTCAATTTTCTTCATAGTTTCTCTTTGACTTTGGTGCCCTTTTTCTCCTCCTCATCCCACCCAATCACTTGGTATATTCTTTGTTTTCTTCTTATTTAATATGCTTGGATAGTATTCTCTGGAAGTATTAACATTGCAAGGATGAGTAAATTAGGTTTCTTTTATTGAGTGTTGCTCTTACCACTTTCCCGTTTCTATTGCCTTCTCAAAAATCTAGCCTTTGTGTAGAATTCTTAGGCAAAAGATGATAGTAATGGAAGTGAAAAGTGTGGAGCAGGACTGGGGTTGGCAGATCATCAAAAGTTTGACTTCATTGTTCTGAAAGTTTGTGTGTCTTACAGCTGCGTGGTAACCTTTCAGAAGACAAACTGAGTTGAGTCTTTATAGCCATTCTCTTTCCAGTGCTTTTCAGAGGTTATATGATTTGTCATATCACAAAGGATTTTTCAGAAAAATCAGCTAATTACACCTTTTTTTGCAATATGACACTAAATCTGAGACAGAATAATCTTTGCTTTAGTTCTCCCTATGTTATGTATTATAAATACATGTATCTTACAGTCTAATATAAAACCATAAACTGGCTGGGCATGGTGGCTCACACCTGTAATCCCAGCACTCTGGGAGGCTGAGGTGGGCGGATCACCCGAGGTCAGGAGGTTGAGACCAGCCTGGGCAACATGGTGAAACCCTGTCTCCAGCAAAAAATACAAAAGTTAGCCAGGCATGGTGGTGGGCGCCTGTAGTTCCCAGCTACTCAGGAGGCTGAGGCAGGGGAACCGCTTGAACCCGGGAGGCAGAGGTTGCAGTGAGCCGAGATTGTGCCACTGCACTCCAGCCTGGGTGACGAAGTGAGACTCTGGCTCAAAAAAAAACCCCCCAAAAAATAGGGCCCAGCGTGGTGGCTCACGCCTATAATCCCAGCACTTTGGGAGGCTGAGGCAGGTGGATCATGAGGTCAGGAGTTCAAGACCAGCCTGTCCAAGATGGTGAAACCCCGCGTCTATTAAAAATACAACAAAATTAGCCGGGCGTGGTGGCCGGTGCCTGTAATCCCAGCTACTCGGGAGGCTGAGGCAGGAGAATTGCTTGAACCTAGGCGGCAGAGATTGCAGTGAGCCGAGATTGCGCCACTGCACCCCAGCCTGGGCGACAGTGAAACTCTGTCTCAAAAACAACAACAACAACAAAAAAAAAACGCCAGGCACGGTGGCTCACCCCTGTAATCCCAGCAGTTTGGGAGGTGGGTGGATCGCCTGAGGTCAGGAGTTTGAGACCAGCTTGGCCAACATGGTGAAACCCCGTTTCTACTAAAAATACAAAAATTAGCTGGGCGTGGTGGCAGGCGCCTGTAATCCCAGCTACTCTGGATGCTGAGGCAGGAGAATTGCTTGAACCCGGGAGGCGGAGGTTGCAGTGAGCCAAGATCACACCATTGCACTCCAGCCTGGGTGACAAGAGTGAGACTTAGTCTCAAAAAAAAAAAAAAGCCATAAACTAATTAACCCTGCAAGCTCAGCTTGTCCTTTAAATACTGTTTACCTTCTAGATATAGTCCAGTCATATATGGCTGTTGAAATTACTGTTAAAAAAGTATTCGCTTTTTTTTTCTTTTTTGAGACAGAGTCTTGCTGTGTCGCCCAGGCTGGAGTGCAGTGGCGCTGTCTCGGCTAACTGCAAGCTCTGCCTCCTGGGGTCACACCATTCTCCTGCCTCAGCCTCCCAAGTAGCTGGAACTACAGGTGCCCGCCACCATGCCCAGCTAATTTTTTTGTATTTTTAGTAGAGACGGGGTTTTACCGTGTTAGCCAGGATTGTCTTGATCTCCTGACCTCGTGATCCGCCTGCCTCGGCCTCCCAAAGTGCTGGGATTACAGGCATGAGCCACCCGCGCCTGGCCAAGTATTCACTTTTTATTATAGATGGCCTACCGATTAAGTCCTATGTTATTGTTGATAATGTGATATGTGTATATATCCCTGAGTAAACTGAATGTAGAAATATGTAGTACTCTTTGGTTTTACAACTATAGAGATAAATGTATATTTAAAATAAACTTGTGGCCTGATGCAGTGGCTCACACCTGTGATCTCAGTGCTTTGCGAGGCTGAGGCAGGAGGATTGCTTGAGGCCAGCTAGTAAGACCTGGTCTCTACAAAAAAAAAAAGTAGCCAGGCGTGGTGGTGCATGCCTGTAGTGTTAGCTACTTAGTAATCTGAGGCAGGAGGATTGCTTGAGCCCAGAAGTTTGAGGCTGCAGTAAGCTATAATTAGGCCACTGTAGTCCAGCCTGGACAACAGAGCAAGACCCTGTCTCTCAAAATAAGAATTAAAAATAATAAACCTGCATTGAGAAATGGTATTGCCTGTATTAGGGATCTCAAATATTTTGGTCTTAGGACACTTTTACACTCTTAAAAATTGAGAATCCTGGCCTGTAATCTCAGTGTTTTGGCAGGCTGAGGTGGGAGGATCACTTGAGCCCAGCAATTTGAGACTAGCCTAGGCAATATGGTGAGACCTCATCTCTACAAAAAAAAAAAACTACAAAGAAAAAAAAAAATTAGCTGAGTGTGATGGTGCGTGCCTGTAGTCCCAGCTACTTGAAGGTTGAGGCAGGAGGATGGCTTGAGTCCAAGAGGCAGTTGCAGGGGACTTGAGATTGCACTGCTGTACTCCAGCCTGGGTGAAAGAGCTGTCTCAAAAAAAAAAAAAAAAAAAAAAAAAATTGAGAATCCCAAGAACTTTATGTTTGTACTGTCGATATTTACTCTATTAGAAATTAAAACAATTTTTAAAAAATACGTAAAATAACAATGATAAACCCATTACAAGTTAACAAATAATTTAGGAAAATAACTATTTTCCAAAACAAAATTAAGAGAAGCATGGCATTGCAATAGAGGCCTGTAATGAATGGCTATTTAATAGAAGACAGCTGGAGTCTTTTGCTTCTGTATTTAACCTGTTGGAATAAATTATTTTGGTCGAAATAAACGAAGAAGGCTGGGTGTGGTGGCTCATGCCTGTAATTCCAGCACTTTGGGAGGTGGAGGTGGGACGATTGCCTGAGGGCTGGATTTCTAGACCTGCCTGGGCAACATAGTGAGACCCTGTCTATAAAAAAATCCACGGCCAGGCGCAGTGGCTCACGCCTGTAATCCCAGCACTTTGGGAGGCTGAGGCGGATGGATCACCTGAGGTCAGGAGTTCAAGACCAGCCTGGCCAACGTGGTGAAACCCCGTTTCTACTAAAAATACAAAAATTAGCTGCGCGTGGTGGTATGTGCCTGTAGGCCCAGCTACTTGGGAGGCTGAGGCAGGAGAATCACTTGAACTCGGGAGGTGGAGGTTGCAGTGAACCAAGATAGTGCTGCTGCACTCCAGCCTGGGTGACAGAGTCAGACTCCGTCTCAAAAAAAAAAAAACCCAAACAACAACAACAAAAAACACTAAAACTAAAAATTAGCCAGGCATGGTGGTGCACACCTGTAGTCTGTAGTTACTTGGGAGGATCCCACTTGAGCCCAGTAGTTCAAGGCTGCAGTGAGCTATGATCATGCCAGTGCACTCCAGCTTGGGTGACAGAGAGAGACACCCCATCTCTTAAGAAAAAAAAAAAAGAAAAGGAAATACACAAAAATCTAGGCTTACACAGATATGTAGTTGGTAAAGGAAGGAATATTATTTAAATAGCCTTTTCAGGTAATTTAATCTTTTTTTTTTTTTTTGAGGCAAGGTCTCTGTCTCTTGCCCAGGCTGGAGTGCAGTGGTGCTATCTCGGCTCACTGCAGCCTCTGCCTCCTGGGCTCAAGGGATTCTCATACCTCAGCCTCCCGAGTAGTTGGGACTACAGGCGCATGCCACCATGGCTGGCTAATTTTTTTGGTATTTTTTTTTTGTAGAGGTGGGGTTTTGCTATGTTGCCCATACTGGTCGTGAACTCCTGAGGTCAAGCGGTCCACTCTCTGCAGCCTCCCAAAGTGTTAGGATTACAGGCGTGAGCCACTGCTCCCAGCCTGAATCTTCTTGTGATATTATACAAAAACTCAGCAAGTGCTAGCTTCTTTGTTGGAGTATGGAATCTGAAATTGTTTATGAACCTGTTGGTCTTTCGTGAACTTCAAATGGATCTTTTACCCATGCCTGATTTATAACATGCATTAGTGACTTGAAATAGTATTCACTGTGTTTTGCAGATCTCCAAATATTGACACATTTCATTATACAGTACTCCTTTCCCCTCAGAAAATCCTCACATTCATTAATATCACTGCCCATCTCATCATAAAAGTCTTTAATTAATGGGAAGCTGTCAGGCTCATAAATATCAAATGTTTTCCAAAATTCTAATTTTTACATAAAACCCAGCCTTTTCATTAGCAAGAGATACTGTCAATTGTTTTCTTTGAAGTAGCAAGCTCATTTTTTTCCCCCAGAAAATGTCAGGTAGCTAAGTCTGAATAGCCATAGTTTATCATTTGTTCTTTCAGAAGGTAAAAATGGTGTTCCATGAAAAAAAGCAGCTGGTTTAACTTGCAGCTCCTCACTTAAGTGCTTTTTCTCCAGACAACATCTGCCGGTATGCAGAAGTGCTTTGTGTGTACTGCCTATTTTGTCACGCAATATATTAAAAAACTGTACACAGGCTCAAGACTTAATAAAATGAGTAATTTTTACTGCTGCATCAAGAACATTCTTAAGTGAAACCGGTACTCCAACCCCAATTTGGGTGGTGATGAAGAATACAATTCAGCGCTTCTTACAGCTTTGCTCAATCCCTCCTAAGGCTTCAGCAGTGTCTACACACCATTGCTTTTACACCATTTGTACAAATGTTGACATGGTGCAAAAAGCAAGTAACATCTTAGTGTCATTACGAAAATAGTTTTGATCTCACAGATGCCCTGAAAGAGGGACATCCAGGTTTCTGCCCACCACATTGTGAAAATTGATGATTCTAGATAATACAAAATGGCTTCCGTTACTGTTCTGGTGGTTTAAAAACAACAAAAAACCTCATTTAGTTCTCTACCTAGAAGAGTGAATTGCACCTCTCATCTTGTGCTTTTACCTGTGATTTTTAAAATTGTAATCTTGCCTTTGAAACAAAAATATGCCAATTCATAATAAAGTCTACATGAGAGTACATGTTTGGATTTATATTTCTGTGCTTCTTTCTTTTATATAACATACCATTTTATATTTGTGGGCCCAGAGTAAAGAGCTCATTCTGTTACAGACACTGAATAGCCTTGTTTTTGTCAGTAGTCAGCTCTGTTATAAAACAATTGCTTGGGTCCTGCTGGCTCAACTTGCAGTTGTCCTAGTCCTGAGTCTTGTCTTAGCCAAAGACTGTTGTTGGAAAGCCCACACAAAGGCCTTGTGTATAGGATGCCCTACTATTAAAGGAGCATGTTCTAGTCTCAGCGGATTAAATTTGCTTTGGTGTGCATTCCCTTACCACATTTCTCACTTCTTTGTTTGGCTGGTTATTTCAGTGAAAAATCATTTTAACGTGAAGGCAGTTTCTTCTAATTATTACATAGTCCTAGTGGTGACGGTTATTGGAGTAAAATAAATTTCTTTTTTTTTCTGGTAGGATGTGATGGAGCTGCTTGAAGAAGATCTCACGTGCCCTATTTGTTGTAGTCTGTTTGATGATCCACGGGTTTTGCCTTGCTCCCACAACTTCTGCAAAAAATGCTTAGAAGGTATCTTAGAAGGGAGTGTGCGGAATTCCTTGTGGAGACCAGCTCCATTCAAGTGTCCTACATGCCGTAAGGAAACTTCAGCTACTGGAATTAATAGCCTGCAGGTTAATTACTCCCTGAAGGGTATTGTGGAAAAGTATAACAAGATCAAGATCTCTCCCAAAATGCCAGTATGCAAAGGACACTTGGGGCAGCCTCTCAACATTTTCTGCCTGACTGATATGCAGCTGATTTGTGGGATCTGTGCTACTCGTGGGGAGCACACCAAACATGTCTTCTGTTCTATTGAAGATGCCTATGCTCAGGAAAGGGATGCCTTTGAGTCCCTCTTCCAGAGCTTTGAGACCTGGCGTCGGGGAGATGCTCTTTCTCGCTTGGATACCTTGGAAACTAGTAAGAGGAAATCCCTACAGTTACTGACTAAAGATTCAGATAAAGTGAAGGAATTTTTTGAGAAGTTACAACACACACTGGATCAAAAGAAGAATGAAATTCTGTCTGACTTTGAGACCATGAAACTTGCTGTTATGCAAGCATATGACCCAGAGATCAACAAACTCAACACGATCTTGCAGGAGCAACGGATGGCCTTTAACATTGCTGAGGCTTTCAAAGATGTGTCAGAACCCATTGTATTTCTGCAACAGATGCAGGAGTTTAGAGAGAAAATCAAAGTAATCAAGGAAACTCCTTTACCTCCCTCTAATTTGCCTGCAAGCCCTTTAATGAAGAACTTTGATACCAGTCAGTGGGAAGACATAAAACTAGTCGATGTGGATAAACTTTCTTTGCCTCAAGACACTGGCACATTCATTAGCAAGATTCCCTGGAGCTTTTATAAGTTATTTTTGCTAATCCTTCTGCTTGGCCTTGTCATTGTCTTTGGTCCTACCATGTTCCTAGAATGGTCATTATTTGATGACCTGGAAACTTGGAAAGACTGTCTTTCAAACTTCAGTTCCTATCTGACTAAAACAGCCGATTTCATAGAACAATCAGTTTTTTACTGGGAACAGGTGACAGATGGGTTTTTCATTTTCAATGAAAGATTCAAGAATTTTACTTTGGTGGTACTGAACAATGTGGCAGAATTTGTGTGCAAATATAAACTATTATAAAATCTGTTTCAAGTATGCAGTTTTCTTTTGTTAGAGAATAGAGAGTGGTAATTCAGATTTGGTCAACGATTCTAGTCACATATTTTCCTCCAAAAGTATTCCTTCCAAAAACAATCTATACATGTTTAAATTAGGTAGCATAAAGATAAAAGTGAAATTTAGTAGTATAGGCCTGAACATTTTTTTGTTTAAAAGAGTGCTTTTGAAATAAGCATCCACCCCAAATGTTGGTTGTATTTATGCTGTGATAAAAATAGGTGAGAGATCATATGATCTAATATTGTATTGATGGAAGTATAGGTAGTATAGTAGTGATTGTTCATCAAGCATGCAGTAAAGATCACTTTTTTTTTTTTTTTTTTGAGATGGGAGTCTTGCTCTGTTGCCCAGGCTGGAGTGCAGTGGTGCAGTCTTGGCTCACTGCAGCCTCCACCTCCCAGGTTCAAGTGATTCTCCTGCCTTAGCCTCCTGAGTAGCTGGGATTACAGGTGCGTGCCACCACGCCCAGCTAATTTTTTGTATTTTTAGTTGAGACAGGGTTTCACTGTTCTCAAGACCATCCTGTTAGCCAAGATGGTCTTGATCTCCTGACCTCATGATCCGCCTGCCTTGGCCTCCCAAAGTGCTGGGATTACAGGTGTGAGCCACCGTGCCCGGCCAAAGACTGCTCTTAAAGCACCTTTTTGACAGTGAACATGGTCTAAAGAAGGATATTGTAGAAGATTTCACACACACGCGCGTGCGGGAGACAACTAAGGGTATTGAAGGTACTAATTAGATTTCCAAAATTTTCTACAGAGTTAATTATCAACAAAATGTGAATGGTACATACAAAACCTGGCATTTTCTTGTGATAAGTTTACATTTTTAGGAGAGAGGAGCTTTCAATCTGCCCTTTTCTCCTTTGTTTTTGTAGTTTTCACCAAAGATGATCAACTAGAAATGTTAAGTGGCTATGCAAGCAAAAGCATAGATAGGTTAAAAAAAAGGATCAGGTGGCTGGGCATGGTGGCTCATGTCTATAATCTCAGCATTCTAGGACAGTGATGTGGGAGGATTATTTGAGGCTAGGAGTTCCAGTTCGAAACCAGCTTCATAAACATAGCAAGACCCAGTCTCGACCAAAAAAAAAAAAAATTATATATATATATATATATATATACACACACACACACACATATATGTACACATACATATACATATGTATATATAGAACACATGGCAAGAGCAGGAAATGGGAAGACTACCTTTTTTCTGGCAGCTATGTGTTGTTTTGTTCCAAAGATGGCAAGTGTACAACCAAACCAATCCACTTGCTTACAGAATGTTTAGTGTAGTTAAGACTAATTTGACAACAGATAAAACAGTCTGTCAGCTATTACAAAGTAATCAGCTGAACACTAATGCTGTTCTGCCTGCTCACATGAGATAAAGATACCCTCTCATGGAATAAACTCACCTTGCTTAGAATTCATATAACGAAGTAACCTTATAACTGCTCTCTAGTCTGCCTTATTTCTGTCATAGAGTAAGATATTCCTTGAAAGCCCATTAAGTGGAATAGACTTTCTGAAAATAAGAGTTCTTTACCTCAGTCCTCCTTTAATTTGGTTGAGAGGAGGTAATGAAAATGGGGACAGGATAAAAGGTGGCAACTAAATTTAAAGCACAGAAGAAATGATTTCCTTCTAGCTATGAGAATAGTCAAATTGAGCTTGCCAGGCGAGGTAATGGCTGTCTCGTTCCTAACATGTAATTCATGATTTAGCCACTAAATTGCTAAGGAGATCATAAGAAATTAAGAAAAACGTTCAAGTCTAGCCTCTGCGTGGTAGACAGGTATGGGGAAGGAGAATGCTTTTCCCCTCCCAGTAATTAAAAAAAAAAAAAAAAAATATATATATATATATAGTTTTACTAGGTTTTCATGGATAATTTTTTAAATGTAAGACAGGAAAGGGATCTATTTGATGTCTATCTTCAGATATATTGGCAGTTTTCCTGAAACTATTTAGTTCCTCATCTGTTGCTTTTTCATTTTGTATACTGCAAGTTCCCAGGCAACTCGAATTTGCAAACACAGCCATGGATACGCTATTTACCTTACAGTAGTTTCCTGGGAATCTAAGTCTGGTTTTTGTTATTCTTCCCTCCCCTCCATTGCATAATCATGTATAACTAGCAACATTTATGGTTATAGGTTGATTTCCTAAGTGTGGCTGATGGTAGCCTCTAGTTTGAAGTGAGGGAAGAATGAGTAGTCAGGAACTGGTCACTTTGAATGTGGGAGGGAAGATATTCACGACAAGGTTTTCTACAATAAAGCAGTTTCCTGCTTCTCGTTTGGCACGCATGTTAGATGGCAGAGACCAAGAATTCAAGATGGTTGGTGGCCAGATTTTTGTAGACAGAGACGGTGATTTGTTTAGTTTCATCTTAGATTTTTTGAGAACTCACCAGCTTTTATTACCCACTGACTTTTCAGACTATCTTAGGCTTCAGAGAGAGGCTCTTTTCTATGAACTTCATTCTCTAGTTGATCTCTTAAACCCATACCTGCTACAGCCAAGACCTGCTCTTGTGGAGGTACATTTCCTAAGCCGGAACACTCAAGCTTTTTTCAGGGTGTTTGGCTCTTGCAGCAAAACAATTGAGATGCTAACTGGGAGGATTACAGTGTTTACAGAACAACCTTCAGCGCCGACCTGGAATGGTAACTTTTTCCCTCCTCAGATGACCTTACTTCCACTGCCTCCACAAAGACCTTCTTACCATGACCTGGTTTTCCAGTGTGGTTCTGACAGCACTACTGATAACCAAACTGGAGTCAGGTATTTTGTACTTTGCAGTATTTCTCTTGTATACCAGTTTGTGATGTTTTCTCTAAAAACTTGAAGTTCCTCAGGCCTGTAACTTCTCCTGGAAAAGATGATTATTCAAAATAATGTTTTGGGGTAACCAGTGGAGTTGGGTAGAATGACCAAATAATTATTTTCCAAACTGGGATACTTTTTAGAGTGAAAGGGGCTATTATTAGGTGGGACAAAAGGAATAAATGAAGACTGCCCAGAAAAAACTGAGACTATCGACATTCAAGTCATGGGAGAAAATAATTCTATAGATTATGTTCCATTGCTAATGAATTTGACTTAGAAAAGAATTGCCTTATTTTTAAGAGATTCTTTCAGTGGTTCACATAAAGGCTCGCTCACTGGTTTCTCTTGAGTTCCTTACACACTATATAATTTGTTCTTTCAGTTTTATGATTCAACTACTGTTTTTCCTTCAGCTGACTTTATTTTTAAACACCCTTAAAGACAGATATATCTCATGGCAAATTTGGTATCCTGTTACAGCCTTGGCTCTTAAACAACTCAAAATATTGGGATAGGCTGTCAGTATGTTAAGGATAGTTGCTCCTGAGTCAATTCTTCACTTACTCCCTCTGTTGTTCTTGGCTGGATCCTAACGCTGATTTCCACTCTGCTGTCACAAACATTTTTTCCCCCCGTAAAATGTCTTAATGCTGTCCTACCATTATTTTACCAACTGTGAAAGCTGGCTTTAATTTTTAGGAGGAAAAGAAAAGCCTGCATGTGTTCTTTATTGGTATCATTTAAAATATACTTTTTTTTTTTTTTGGTAAAGGTAGGCGTATTTTAAGATATTTTCTTAACTTGAGCAGTAGCCAACAGGAAGGATACCAGTGTCTCTCTCTCTCTCAACGACACACTCCTTGGTCTTGCTTACCAACTGGAGGACACTAGGTAGTATAACCGAGTATGACAATTCTTAAGTGTTTACATTTTATAACTTCCTGTCCTTCCAAAGAGTTTGAAATGTCATTTTGGGAAAAGAGAGCCAGTCAAGCTAGTAGGCTGATTGTGAAGAAAATCTAATACCTTATCTTTATCTCAAACCTCTGTACAACTTTATTTTCATTGATGGGATACTTTAACAAAAATGAAAATTTTTTTGGTTTTTAAAATTTGAGTGATTATGATCTCTTTGGGGATCATGCTTCAAAAAGTCAGAAACCTAGAGAAAAAACTGTCATTGATTTTTAAGAAGAAACACACTAGGTCAAAAGAAGATGTCCTGGAAATACGAAGTACTCTTTAAAAACCATGCATTTGGAGAAAGTAATTGTTACCTTGAAAAACATGATTAAAAACTAAAACTGAGATGTTCCTGTGTGTACACAGTGCCAAATGGTTTTCCCTTTTTATGTTGTGTTTTAGAAACAGCACGAAAGTTTTTTCCATTTTAAAGTGAGAAAACATTATATTTAGACTTCCATAATTCCAAAATCAGAAGCTATTTTTAAAATTAGCATTTTCTTGCATCACCAAATGGTATTCAATTGTTTGAAGCTCAAAATTTTTACCATTTCATAAATGTTTGTGAATTTTTAGACAGTGCCAATTTAAAAGTAGAGATAGCCAATCTGAATACGGTGACATTATGGGGATCTCTGGTGATTGGGATGAAAACTCTGGCCTTAAAAGGCCCACTTTTAGTATATAATTGCCTAATTAGCAATCATTTTTATTTTTTGCTCACTCCCTGGTCTGAATCTATCTGTCTATTCAGATATTTTTGGTAGGTTTGGAAAACGGAGAAGTGAGCCTAACTGGTGCCTAATTGTCTGGTGTATCATTCACTTTATTCAGTTTGTTCTATCAATATGATTTACCCCTCAAGGTTAACCTAGCAGGTTGCTCAGTTATTATCTCTCAAGGTCACAGTACTAGAAATACTTGGCTTGCATCTTTCAGATGCCATTCATGTTATCAAGCTCAAGTTATAGTTGGTCACAGGATTCTAAAGTCTTTATTTGACTTCTCCTTTTTGAACTGGCTCAAATGGAAAAGTGTAGTTGCTTTTAAATGTTAAAAATAAGTTTAGACTTTCTATTTCCCATTGGTTTCCCTTATTCTGTCCTTTCTTTGTGTGCTTGAAATATTTTATTTTTCAGTTTGTCCTCATAGGGAATCAAGTATTTTAGCTAGGTGATGTCTTGCAAGTACGTTCCACTTTGTTACAATCTACTATCTGTATATACTATTTGTATCTTAATTCTTTTATGAGATGTTCTGTAACATTTTTTCACTTTGACAAATGTTTTTAGACTGTACAGTCAAGATCTGGCGCTTGGGGGTAAGTGGAATGATTTGCTAATATTAAGAATCTGTTGTATCAAACATAATAAACATTTTTTTGAGATGTGCTTTGTAGTTTGGTAATTCTTAGATTTTACTATTGGTTTCTTTGCTTAGAATGAGTTTCTAAATGTGAACTACAAAAACCACTCTACTTCAAGCATGATCATTAGAAGAAGGTTAGGGATGTCCCCAAGCATCATTTTATCCCTTAAAACTACAGATAGTTTAGGTTTCTGCCTGAACTAATCTAAGTTAGCTTTTTCTTCACATCTCATAAACTAATGGTGGGAGGACACAAAGAGTTTTATGAAAACATTTTTGATGGCAGATAAGGAAGGAGTCATAAAGCTGTATCCATGCAGATGTGTTATGCTGACATTATTGTTATTATTGAGATGGAGTTTCACTCTTGTTGCCCAGACTGGTATGCAATGGCGTGATCTCGGCTCACCACAACCTCCGCCTCAGTGGTTCTCCTGCCTCAGCCTCCCGAGTAGCTGGGATTACAGGCATGCACCACCACACCTAGCTAATTTTTGTATTTTTAGTAGAGACGGAGTTTCACCATGTTGGTCAGCCTGGTCTCAAACTCCCGACCTCAGGTGATCCACCAGCCTCAGCTTCCCAAAATGCTGGGATTACAGGCATGAGGCACTATGCCCAGCCTATGCTGACGTTATTAAAGCCAACAGATAGCTAATCTGAAAAGTTCATGTGCATTTTTTTCTTTTTTTCTTTTGTTTTTTTTTGAGACGGAGTCTCGCTCTGTCACCCAGGCTGGAGTGCAGTGGCGCCATCTTGGCTCACTGCAAGCTCTGCCTCCTCATGTGCATTTTTCTTGAATTGGTTCTGTGTACTGCATTTGTTCTGTGGAGCACCTCAGTGAATAGAAGATTTTGCCCTTTCCACTCTCCAGAGGCTTTTGACCCCAAGTTGTGCTCTTTGACAATGGAGAGTTATTGCGTAAAAAGTGACAATAAAATCTTGACATTTCATATCTGCAAAATTTCACTTAAAAAAAGGTAAATTTGATAGGAGTAAGTCGCAAAGGAAAATCCATAATGTCAGTGCTAATAATTGATAAGATTAGATCTGGAGGGGAAATTGTAAGTGCACAGCATTCATTAAAATATTTGATTCAATCAACTAATTAAATAGCAAATTCAAAACAAAATTGGAAATAGTTATATAAAATTAACACAATTTAATTGATCAAATGTTTTCTTTAGAAAGTGATCTCTCAAATTGATGAGTGTTGGTTTACTTCTAAATATGGAATTGAAATGACTTTCAAAATCACAGCAAGGTCTCGATTTTCAGCACCTGATTATTGATTTGGCAGCCTAGCACGGTGGCTCATGCATGTAATCCCAGCACTTTGGGAGGCCGAGATGGGTGGATCACTTGAGGTCAGGAGTTTGAGACCAGCCTGGCCAACATGGTGAAACTCAATCTCTACTAAAAATACAAAAATTAGCCGGGCATGGTGGTGTGCGCCTGTAATCCCACCTGCTTAGGAGGCTGAGGCAAGAGAATAGCCTAAACCTGGGACGCAGAGGTTGCTGTGAGCCAAGATCACACCACTACACACCAGTCTGGGTGACAGAGTAAGACTCCATCTCAAAAAAAAAAAAAAAAAAAAAAAAATCACTGATTTGAATTTGTAAAGTAAATGAAATTTCAAAAAAAAAATCTGTCTTGAGAAGGTATGATGCCTTTGAGGTTGTAAGTCAAATTTATGTGTATAGTTTTGCTAGTTATTAAAGGGATGCTTTATAATTAAGCTTCTTTTTGTGTGTCCTAGGTATGTTTCTATAAAACCTGATAACCGAAAATTGGCCAACGGAACAAATGTCCTCGGCTTACTGATTGACACTTTATTAAAGGAAGGCTTTCATTTGGTCAGCACTAGAACAGTATCCTCTGAAGACAAAACTGAATGCTATAGCTTTGAAAGGATAAAAAGCCCTGAAGTGCTCATCATGAATGAAACACCAAAACCAGAGACTATCATCATACCAGAGCAATCTCAGATAAAGAAATGAAGTTGTCTATCCTCTTTTAAAGAGAAATTGCCATTTTTCTTGTTTCATTACGTATGTTAGCCAAATCTACACTCAGCCTAACTCTTGGCTTCATCTGCTGCCATGCCGTCTCTGGGCAACCAGGCCCCAACTGTGCTTAAGCCATAATGCCTGCTGCTCTCTAGACAACTCCATGTACTTGGTGCTTTGGTATATGTTCTACCTTCAATACATCTTTCCCTTTCTCTTCTTCATGAATGCTTATGAGCCGAGATTGCGCCACTGCACACTAGCTTGGGTGACAGAGGAAGACTGTATAAAAAAAAAAAATTGATCAAACTGATGGATACCCTAAGTACCCTGACTTGATCATTACACCTTCTATGCATGCAACAAAATGCCACGTGTACCCCATAAATATGTAGAAATATTATATGTAAATAAATAGTTGGGCCTTCCGTATTTTCCCACTTATGTTTGTTTCAGCATTTTATTTATTTATTTATTTTTTTAGATGGAGTTTCGCTCTTGTTGCCCAAGCTGGAGTGCAAAGGTGCGATCTCGGCTCACTGCAACCCCCACCTCCCGGGTACAAGTGATTCTCCTACCTCAGCCTCCCGAGTAGCTGGGATTACAGGCAGGCGAAACCACGCCCAGCTAATTTTTGTATTTTTAGTAGAGATGGAGTTTCATCATGTTGGCCAGGATGGTCTCAATCTCTTGACCTCGTGATCAGCCCGCCTCGGCCTCCCAAAGTGCTGAGATTGCAGGCGTGAGCCACCCTGCCCGGCCCCAGCATGTTTTTATCAATCACAGTTTCATTTCTGACAAGGCACCAAATATTTATTTATTTAATACTCTTTATATAATACTCTGTCACCAGGCTGGAGTGCAGGAGTTGGAAGCTATAGTGAATTCTGGTGTAATCATAACTCATGCAGCCTCAAACTCTTGGGCTCAAGTGATCCTCCCACCTCAGTCTCCCAAGTAGCTGGGACTACAGGCGCATACCACCATGCCAGGGTAATTGTTTTTTATTTTTTGTAGAGACGAGTTCTCACATGTTGTCCAGGCTGGTCTCGAACTCCTGGCCTTAAGTGATTCTCCCACTTTGGCCTCCCAGAGCACTGGGATTACAGGTGTGAGCCACCATGCCTAGCCAAGGCACCAAGATTTTAGCTTATGATTCTTGAGCCTCAATAATTTACCTTATAAGTGATTAGAAGTTCTCCCTACAAATCTTTTCTGAAAAACAGCTCTAATGCTTAATTTTACTCTTGGATTTAATATACAAGTTGTAATTACAAAGAGTTCTTAGGGTATGGTAAAGTCAAGATTAATTTAGGCTGCTTTTTTTTTTTTTTAGAGACAGGGTCTTACTCTGTTACCCAGGTTGGAGTGCAGTGGTGCGATTTCAGCTCACTGCACCCTCCATCTCCCAGGCTCAAGCGATCCTCCCATCTCAGCCTCCTGAGTAGCTGGGACTACAGGCATGTGCCATCACGCCCACCTAATTTTTTGTATTTTTGGTAGAGATGGTGTTTCACCATGTTGCCTAGGCTGGCCTCGAACTCCTGACCTCAGGTGATCCGCCCGCCTCAGTCTCCCAAAGTGCTGGGATTACAGGTGTGAGCCACTATGCCTGGCCTATTTAGGTGCTTTAAAAATGTATTTGAAATCAGGAGCCTGAAGTAGTATAAAATGGTCACAAGAAAGCAGCTTGAGAAATACATGGTTTAGGAAATCAAAATCTGTTTCTAATTTGTCCTTTATACCATTTACAAGTGACAAACTTCAGCTTTGCTTTATAAACTTTTGTACTGATTCTCTATCATAAGTAATAGAAATGTTCACATCAATAGAGAATTACACCACTAGAGACTATGCTGGGGTAATAAAAGATTTGCTAAGAGCACTCAATCTCTTATATTCTACTGCTATTTTTCCTCTGTGCTAGGGAAGTTGACTGTAATGGCAAGTTTAGCAATGTAGAAGCTACTGTGAGGAAATCTTCAAAAATAAATTTATGAAATTGTATTACCTTCCTGGAACCAAAGGACCCATGGGAGACAGCAATGTGGCATCAGACTTAGCATTTTTAAACAAATGCTCAGAAATAAAGATAGGACATTTTAAAATTACTAAAAATATTTAGCTTTCTGGAATATCAATGACCTAGTAAAAAACGTAAGTACTGGGCTGGCCTGGTGGTTATAATCCCAGCATTTTGAGAGGTCAAGGCGGAAGGATCCTTGAGCCCAGGAGTTCGAGATCAGCCTGAGCAACAGGGAGACCGCCATCTCTCTATGATTTAAAAACAACATCAACAACAAAAAACCCCAAAAATCACAATTACCGGCTTTGCTGTAATTGTATACCTCAAGACTTATTAGGATTTCTGGCTGGGGGAGGTGGCTCACGTCTGTAATCCCAGCACTCTGGGAGGCTGCGGTAGGCCGATCACCTGAGGTCAGGAGACCAGCCTGGCCAACATGGTGAAACCCCATCTCCACCAAAAATTACAAAAATTGGCTGGGCATGGTGGCACGTGCCTGTAGTCCCCAGTTACTTGGAAGGCTGAGGCAGGAGAACTGCTTGAGCCTGGAAGGCGGAGGTTGCAGCCTCCGCCGAGATCATGCCATTGCACTCCAGCCTAGGTGACAGAGTGGGACTCTGTCTCAAAAAAAAAAAAAAAAAAAGGATTTCTTTTGGGCCTATTATAAATGAAAAGTACAAATTTTATCAAAACACTTCATCATCGAAAATACCTTAATATTTAACTAAACTATGAGATCCAATCACAAAAATATTTTCATGGATAAAAAGCTAAAATCTTACATGGGTGAAAATGGAAAATGATATTACGCATGGCACAGAATAAAAACAGAACTAAACATGTAGCAAAATAAATAGGACCTTGCTCCCAAAACTAAAATGTGTTTAAGACTTGTCTAACCACACAAGGCTTTTAGGTAGGTAGTCTTCTATACCTTCAGATTTCACACCAACACCTCAAAATCCAGAAATCATTAAAGCAAATGGCTTTTTATTAAACAAATGGCTTTTTATCAGTAGGGTAAAACATACCAAATAACTGTTTCATTTCATATTATTCTTCATCATCTCATAACACTTCTGGAAAGAATGTGAATTTCTTCAGGTTCATGAGTATGAGGCCAAATAGGAGAGATTTGTTTTACCCTTTTTTTTTTTTTAAGGAGGATTTCACCCTGTCACCCAGCTAGAGTGCAGTGGTGCTATCATGGCTCACTGTAACCTCAAAATCCAGAGCCCAAGCTATCCTCTAGCCTCAGCCTCCTGAGTACCTGGGACTGCAAGTGCATGCCACCATGCCTGGCTAATTTTTAATTTTTTTTTGTAAAGATGAAGTCTTACTATGTTGCCCAGGCTGATCTTAAACTTCTGGGCTCAAGCAATCCTTCCACCTCACCCTCCCAAAGTGTTGGGATTACAGGCGTGTGCCACTGCACCTGGTCTACCCTTTCTGTAATAAGAGACCTCCAAGGAAATCTCGCTGCAATGTTTAAGGTTCCATGAGTTCTTTTAAGATGAGGACTGAGACTGTGCTATAGTGGTCTATGTCATACTCCCCCATAGTGCTGGGCATCAAACAAGCTCAAGTGAACTGAACTGAAACATTTGGAAACTATAGTCTCAGTGAATAGATGCTTGGAAAAACAAGATTTATAGTAGATTCAAAGATGGATGAGGATAATTTAAATAATACAATCTGAAAGAGTTGACTCAAGTTACAGATTACAGAAACTACCCCAGAGTATTTTCAATTAGAAGTTTACTTGGGGCCAGGCGCAGTGGCTCGCGCCTGTAATCCCAGCACTTTGGGAGGCCGAGGTGGGAGGATCACTTGAGGTCAGGAGTTCGAGACCAACCTGACCAACATGGTGAAACCCCGTCTCTACTAAAAATACAAAAATTAGCCAGGTTTGGTGGGAGGCACCTGCAATTTCAGCTACTGGGGAGGCTGAGGCAGGAGAATCGCTTGAATCTGGGAGGCAGAGGTTGTAGTAAGCTGAGATTGCACCATTGCCCTCCAGCCTGGGCGAAGAAGTGAGACTCCATTAAAGAAAAAAAAGAAGTTTACTTGGGTAATGCCATATGGAAAGGAGATGAAAATATAGATGTATATGGGGATATAAACTTGTTGCAGATTACACAAAATTGTATGTTTAAGCAGAGAATAGTCCAGTTAAAATTGGGATATACTTAATTTGCTAAGAACAATGTAATGCTACCAGCATGCTTAAAATTAAAAAAACTAAGAGAATATAAGTTCAAAATGAGTGTCACATGACTATAATTGATAGTAAATCTTCACTTACCTCCATAACTTAGGAGTCATGAAAAGAAAGAAGTTAGCAGACCAGGCATGTAAATCAGATGTAAGTAGGATGGAATACAGAAATATTCCTAGTACTGGGTAACCCAATTTGAGGTCATTTTAAGTTTACTGAATTTGGATTAATCAATTGGTTCAATAATTAAGGTAAAATGGTCCAAAAGATCCTGATATATCCAGAAGACATATTACTGAGGTTTTACAAGGCTAATTTGAAATGCAGATTAACATTTTAGGTTTCCTTACATATCATTAAAATAGACCATATTAAAAATCAATTTCAGAAGCTGTTTTATAACTGGAATAAAAAACAATTAAAGATGTAGAGTAACATTGTATTTCTGTCTGATGCTGGGAGGCTATTTTTCATGGCAAGTAATAACTGGGTAAATAGAGTGATACTTTAACTTTACAAATAGGAATCCTAGAAAACAAGGTTTTGCTCCTAGAAAACAAAAATAGTTCCTTTCAATTAATTTTCTAAAAATGGTTGCATTGGTCACTTTTTAAACTCCTACAATCTAAGCAGCACTGAATTCCTATTTGATTTTTTTTTTGCTAATAGTTTTCTTCAGAAGCAAACCTGCTTTAGGGTGAAAAAAAGTTTCAGACCTTAGACAGACCCTTCATTTCCTCTTAAGTATGTTTCTCCATCAAAAACAAGTATTCAAATAAAGAATCTCAATTATCTAAACCTATTTTTGGCCATCTTCCGGAATTTCTTGTTAAATCTCCTTTGAAATGCCACAGTTGCACTCTTGGAAAACTTGTCTTCCTGGTTTTCAAATTTCTGTTTATTATTACAGCTCTTCAGCTAGAATGCCAGGTCTTTGTGCTGTACTGTTTCTTGAAACTGGAGACTAGCACACTTCCCCCAATTCAATTACTTGCTTTCCATTTGAGAAATTAAAGCCAGGTCAATTTTATAAAGTTTTAACTGACTGAATTATTTGGACTTTTTAAGTTCTCAATTTCATTCCCTTAGCCTAATACTGGGAAAGATCTTGGTTTTATTAAGAGAAGGTAAGGTTTAAGAGTATTAACACAATTCAGTCATTGACTCTCATAATTGATATAAGCGTAGGGATTTTCTAACAGGCACAGGCTTGAGATATGACACTCTAAGGAAAAAAGGGAGAGTTCTTATTCAATTCTAGAAATGTTTAAGATTACATACTAATGATATAGTTTATTTACATAAATGTGTGTTCATATTTTTTCTAAAAGAAAGGGACCGACTGTCCTTCATAAAGAGCATCAGTCAGCTTTTCTACCTTTATCAGCCTTATGTAACTGCCAAATTTACCTCTCCAGCCTGACTTTTACATAGAATTCCAGTTCTGTATATCCAGCCACCTTAAATGAAGACATTTCAAGCTGAATGCCTAAATATCACCTTAAATACATTGCAGAAATGGAACATATTTTCCCCCTCTTAAACTAGTTTCTTTTCTTTTTTTTTTTTTTTTTTGACAGAGTCACTCTGTCACCCAGGCTGGAGTGCAGTGGCATGATCTCGGCTCACTGCAGCCTCCACTGCCCAGGTTCAAGCGATTCTCCTGCCTCAGCCTCCTGAGTAGCTGGGATTACAGGCATGAGCCACCACGTCTGACTGATTTTTGTATTTTTAGTAGAGGTGGGGTTTCACCATGTTCGCCAGGCTGGTCTTGAACTCCTGACCTCAAGTGATCCACCCACCTCTGCTTCCCAAAGTGTTAAGATTACAGGCATAAGCCATCGCACCCGGCCTTAAACTAGTTTCTTAACTATCTCCTTTCTTTCAGTGGTAACTCCATTGTCTTCCAGTATATAAAATGTGTAATCTTTTACACCTCCCTTTTATCCAACCCATCATGATATTCAACAATTTTTTCCTTTGAAATATCTTAAATTTATTCTTTCACCTCCATTCTCCTGCCACTATTGGTGTTCAGGTTTCTTCACCCCTAGATTACTACAGTAGTCACATGCCCAGTTTCCTTGCTACCATAATTTATTTCTTAGATATTTCAATATATAGTATTGCCACATTTAATTCCAAACAAATCAATAGGCTATAATGCCTCCCTATTCCCTGCTATATCAAGACCAAAATCCTCTAATTGGTTTTCTAGGCAAAGGCTCAATAGCCTAGTTCTAACCTAGTAATACAAATTCATGTAACCTTTGCCTTAGGTTTTATGGCACAGATCCCAGGTTACTTCTGGGGGAATGTTGCATTCAATTTTGGCTTAAATTCCTACCTACAAACCAGACAATTCCATTACTTGACAACTCAATGCATTTTAATTTACAAGCATGCAGGCCACAAATTATAAAATGAAGACTTTTTACTGAGTCAGCAGAAACAACTGTTCAATTCTCCTGCAAGTCCCCAGTTACTTACAGTTTTCTGCTGAGGTGATCATCTCATGTGGCATTTATTGCCCTCTACTAAAATGAGCTATTGTCTGACACTCTGCTCTGTACAGACGTGTTTCTGTTTCCATTTTCAGTTCCTTCTCCACATGGTCTAAGTACCAGTAGTTTAGTCAGTTCTCACCTTTTTTGAGGGGAAGGCGGCAATTGTGGTATCAAAATTTACACCTGGAAAACAGGTCATAAAGAAAATCAATATAGAAGGGAAAGTGCTTTACCACAGGAATTATTATTTAATTGCTGGTTGAATTCTTGACTTTTGCTTAAAAGGTAGATATAACAAATATGTAAACCACCCTCAAAGCCAAACCAAAACCAACAGCAACAGGCTTTTCAATCAATGTAATTTATACATTGGGTTCTGGAAAACAGAAATGTCCTATAAATTTTATATAAATGCTATATAAGGGTACATAAAAATGAATCCTTATTATAAATATGACTTAAATGTCATAGCAGTAAACAAATGGTACTTATTTGATCCACAACTTTCTTTGCCTTCTTAGATTTTTTTTGAAAGTTTTGGTGTGGCTTGGTTTCTTTTTGAAGGGCCGAGCTGGGAAAAGGAGGAAAGGCATTTGGTCTCCTATAAAATTCTCCAAGAAAGTTTATGAGAAAGCCTATATCACTCAATAAGGTGGCTCCAGTAAGTTTAGGCATTCAAAAACATTCCATTAATTTTAGAGTTACCTTAAAGAATTATAGCAGATCCTCAATGCTTTTGTTTCTGTGATTATGGTAATGGCATTTCTTGAAAAGTATTTTTAAATGTAAGGACTCTTTATTCTACTACCACCTCCTATCTCCTCAGAGATACACAAATAAAGGCCCAAAAATAACAGTTAAACTTTATAGAATTTCACACTTCATTGGAAAGGTTAGAAATGATCAATTAGATCACTAATGACCCCCAAAAAGATAACAAAATTTCACAGGCCTGATTATTCATACCCCTACCCACACTTTGCTGGTTTTGCTGAAAAAAAAAAAAAAAAATGACATTTTAAGGTACCTGAGACCTGAGGAATGAATGTTAATAGCTCACACAGAATGAGAAGAGCTCTGGTCAGTGAAGTAGTAAAAGGTAGAGGGCACTCCTAAATTATCAGAAAATAACCTGCATATTTCTGTATTTATCTAGCAGGTATGCAGCCTTTCTACCACTTTACCATAAAGGTATTACTCCTGATTCTCAGCAATCAATGGTCACTTATTTTACACCCACTACGTTTAAGACACTAGGCTAGGCTTGCAGAATATACGATAAAGAATAAGATGGCCCCTTCCCATAAGACAGCATGCATTTGTTCTAAGTCAGGTATGGAAGCTTAAATGAGAGAAATGGTATTTTTGGCTGAGGAGGAAAAGTGAACTGGAAAAATTTCATGTAGGGGGTAAATAGCTTAAGTTTTAGACAACTGAAGATGAGGGAAAGGACATTCTAGGAGTAAATAACTTGAGTTAAGGCTTGGATGAAAATCTGAGTGAGGTTTGAAAAAGTATTATTTCTCTTTGGCTTAACAACAGTTATTATGGTATTCATTGACAATTACTCCCATAGTGGTAAAGTCAATCTTACTTAAGGCAAAAAATATCCTAGATATAGCATTTTGCCTAGGCAACCCTTTCCTCTCAAGATTTCTCACCTGATTTGCTGAGTTAAAAGCCACAGACTCCCAATTATTTAGGGTAAACTTATTTATGCCTAGGTTTCCTTCCAGTATTTCTTACAAGTTTTTTGTTTTTTTTTCTTCAAAGCAACACACCATGGCTCTTGAAGGGCTGCAGGCAATCTGAATACCCTTGTTTTCTTTGATTAGAAATGAGGGTAAATTATGCAAAGGAAGGAAAACAATCTCAAACATGATTATACTCATTTCCCTACCAATTCCCTAGTATCTACTCTTTGCCTTCATTATACTGTATCTACTTTACTCCTTGCTACTTCATCATGTCTTGGTTCATGTTGTTTTCTGCACTCGCAAGTTATCATTCCTTCATTTCACATAATCAATCTTAACCACTTTTTCAGCCCAGCTCACCTTTCATATCCTCTTATAAGTCTTCTCTGATAAGTTTAAGTCCACATTTCCTTCAAGCTTCTACCACACTTAAGTTAGCAAGCCAGAGTTTACATTCCATTATTCTCTACTTGTTTCTTGTATGTTAGTATAATATTCTCATACAGGTTACAGTTCTTTGCTGACAGGGACCATCTCTTATAGACTATAGTGAAGTACTGGGCCTAGAGTAGGCCCTTAATAATAAAGATAATGTCACTTTAAAAATGCAAGCAGGAAACGCTTCAGGCATTTAAAAGTAGTATTTTAACAATAACTATTTTTGATTAAATTAAACTATATTAATTCTTCTTTTCAGAACTTGAAGCCTCAAATTGTCACCTCAGATCATCACGCTATTAAAAAGTAGATGTGCATATGAATAAAACTGTCCAACTCTATCACTTATACACAACACAGCCATGAACAAAAGCAGCAGCCATTCTTGATAATCCAATCCCCTCTGAAACAAACAATTTCTGGCAGTAGGAGACATTTACAAATACATAGCCTTGCTAACAACCACTAGGTTATAATGGAAAAGGTTTGTAATTTGAATCCTTTAGAGTGTGCATCTTTCAAATGTGTAGTGAAATCATAAATACAATGTAATTTTGTTCAGTTTGGAATGAAGTGAAATTTTGCTTAAAGGAAATGAAGATTATTCAAGTTGAAGCTTTAGTTAACCTGCATTAGTCACTAGCATTCTACTTCCAAAAAAAAAAAAAAAGTCAATCTTAGGAAAAATTGCAATCAAACATCAAACATCCTTGGCTTAAAACACATTCAGCACAATTTTTAAAACCTCTATACCTACATTACAGAATATAGTAGTTCACCCTTATTCACAGAAGATACCTTCCAAGACCCCTAGTGAATGCCTGAAACTGTGGATCGTATGTAACTTTATATATATATACTATGTGCTTTCCTAAAAATATATATGATAAAGTGTTATTTGTAAATTAGGCACAGTAAGATTAACAAGAATAATAGTAAAATAAAACAATTTAACAAAATGCAAGCATCACTACTCTTGTGGTTTGGGGCCATTATGAATTAAATAAGGATTATGAACTAAATAAGGATTATATGAACACAAGCACTGTAATCCTGGGGCAGTGGATCTGATAACCATGATGGCTACTAAGTAACTAACAGGCAGATAGTATCTACAGCATAGACACAATGGACAAAGGGATGACTGCGATCCTAGGCAAGATGGTGCAAGATTTCATCATGCTACTCAGAATGACACACAATTTGAAACTTAAATGTTGTTTATTTCTGGAGTTTTCCATTTAATATTTCCAGACTTCAGTTGACTGTGTGTAACTACATGGAAAATGGGAGACACTACTGTATTACATAAGACTTGATAATAAGGTATGTCTTTATTTATAAAATGTAATGATATTCAGCATATACTTTATTAAGGCAAGAAAATATATTGAAATATTACCATTTTGATTAATGTTTTAGAAAATATTCAAACAAGGTTTAAAATTATACTCCAGAAGCTTTATAGGTGTTAAATAAAATTTTTTAAAAAACTAGGCCAGGTGCAGTGGCTGATGCCTGTAATCCCAGCACTCTGGAGGGCCGAGGCGGGCGGGTCACCTGAGGTCAGGAGTTCGAGACCAGCCTGGCCAACATGGTGAAACCCCGTCTCTATAAAAATAACAAAAAAACGGCCGGGCGCAGTGGTTCATGCCTGTAATCCCAGCACTTTGGGAGGCTGAGACGGGCAGATCACAAGGTCAGGATGGTCTCAAGGTCAGGAGATTGAGACCATCTTGGCTAACACGGTGAAACCCCGTCTCTACTAAAAATACAAAAAATTAGCCAGGTGTGGTGGCGGGTGCCTGTAGTTCCAGGTACTCGGGAGGCTGAAGCAGGAGAATGGCGTGAACCCAGGAGACGGAGCTTGCAGTGAGCTAAGATCACGCCACTGCACTCCAGCCTGGGCGACAGAGCAAGACTCTGTCTCAAAAAGAAAAAAAAAAAAATTAGCTGGATGTGGTGGTGCACACATGTAATCCCAGCTACTCAGGAAGCTGAGACATGAGAATCGCTTGGTCCAGGGAGGCGGAGGTTGCAGTAAGCTGAGATCGTGCCACTGCATTCCAGCCTGGTAACAGAGTGAGACTCTGTCTCAAAATAAGTAAATAAATAAAAATAAAATAAAAATGATTGTAAACTTCAATTAACAGAATCATCCAGAACTCCAGATTGCCCCATTGATTCAATTAAATTCTTGTCTGATACAACTTTTAGAAATTCTTTTTCTTTTTTTTCATTTGCATTGCCTTTCCTTTAACAACTTCCAGTGGGGGCAGTTTTCCTTTTTGTTAATCACGTCTCACACAGTCAAGGTGTTGATCTGACAAAGAGTAAGAGAAATGAAATCTAACATAGTTTCTATAAATGGTAAAGTTAAACACAATTTCCAGAACTCTAAGATGATGTTGAATTTTCCACATAAATCTATGAGATTATACTTAATTTTTCCCATCTGCTATTTTAAGTAATATGTCAGCATACTAAATATCTCCAAAATGAATATATGGAAGGCTGACTCTCTTCTAGGATTATAAAAATTTGGGACAAGATAGAGCCAAGTTCAATATCTTATTTAAAATTTAAAGGCTTAGAGAAAGACAGTAACTTAAGGTCTTTCAACTAAGCAATGACAGAGCCAATTCTCAAGTATTTGAATATGACCACAATTAACTTCTCTGGGACAGGAACAGTTTAAGCTTCTGTTTACACTGTCATTTCTCGGGCAAAGTTACCAAGCTACCTAAATACTTCTTTAGCATAATCACAAATATGAATTTTATTATAACACATTATAATCTTTTATTCTGTTTCATTTCATGGCCTTCTAAACGTGTGGGTAAGCTTTAGCTTCTTGTACATGCTCAATTGTTATCTTAATAAAATGCATCCTGATGAAACTGAAGAGACTAGCAACAGAGGCAAGTGCCTCTGAACAAAGAGACATGTTGGATGAATGAATAGCTATACACACATAATTGACTACTGTTTGAGACTTTAAAAATGAGGGCAATGCAGAAAATAACTTATAGATTCTCAACATAAGAATCATCAAATTAATCTAATGAACATTTTCACTTCTAATTTATATTTTTACTTTTTGCATATTATTCTTAATTCTTGTATGAATTATTCAATGAATTCTAAGTTATTTCTTTAGACATTCCTACGGTTAAAGCATTTTCCCCCATAACAGCAAGTAAGATAATTGAAAGATTATAAAAAGGATTATTTAATCTAAAAAATTCACTTTACTATTTCTATGAGAACTTTTATCTTTTCAACTGAGAGAAGCTAAATACAAAAATACTGAATATGAAAAGTAAATACTTTGAAAAACAGAGAAGGCCCTAAGATTAAGATTGTTTATTGGAAATAGGATTCTTAAAATTCTGATTTATCTTTTAAAACTGCCATGCTAAATAAGTCAGATTGAATCATTATTAATTCAAATAGATATCATCTACTGTGTCAGATGTTTTCATTTTAACGTTTTCTTTATATATGGAAGAAAACTGTTTAGCTAAAATATATTAGATACCACAAATTGTAAAATTATACATTCTAAATGAATACATTAAAATGAAAAATAAGCAGCACAATTTTATATACAAGATTATAATACTAGGCTGGGCACAGTGGCTCATGCCTGTAATCCCAGCACTTTGGGAGGCCGAGGCGGGTGGATCACAAGGTCAGGAGTTCGAGGCCAGCCTGGCCAACATGGCGAAACCCGTCTCTACTAAATGTACAAAAATTAGCTGGGCGCGGTGGTGTGTGTCTGTAATCCCAGCTACTTGGGAGGCTGACGCAGGAGAATTGTTTGAACCCGGTAGGCAGAGATTGCAGCGAGCCAAGATCAGGCCACTGCACTCCAGCCTGAGTGACAGAGCAAAACTGTCTTAAAAAAAAAAAAAAAAAAAAGGGAATTCTCAACTACTTTTTTAAAAAGGAGTTCTCTCTACGGAAGGCCTAATTTGGAAATATACTTGGGTCCCTATACAAAGTCGTCCAGAAGCCAGATGATTTCCCAGTGTAGTCCAAAAGCCAGATGATTTCAGGGCAAAGCATTTGAATGCTATGGATTTAGGTAGGCAAGATCCAGAAGCAGAGTACTGTGGGTCTGGGTGGGCAGGCAGAATTCAGATGCTGGGAAAAACACAAACGCAATGCTAGGAAAAAGGGTCATGCCTTACAATTCAGGTGGGACAGATACAAATGAAATAGTTTCTTAATGAGGTAGAAAGAGGAAGTTATTAACTCCTGTTCTTGTTGGATTCTAACATACAAGCTAATTTGAATTCATCAGCCTAAGCAAGGTTGCCTTGGATTTTGAAGTTTTCTTAAGAAATAAACTGTAGAGAAACCATAGGGCCAACCAGATGAATGATGAAATGGAAAAAACAGCAATTAAATACTTTTAGAAAGTATTACAACTTAATACCTTAAAAACCCTGTATCTTGAGCTAGTAGCAAAACTAACTGGAATTCCTGACCTCTGCAGTGCTTTCTTGCAACATCTCAGAAAAAACATCTGGGAATCCATTTTAGTCTGCTAAGAGACTTAAGATTTACATCAGATATATTGTCAAGGTTTCTCTTGTCCTTGTTACCAAGGAGGTAAAAGAAGTGTTGTAAAATTTATTCTTCAGCTGGCACATTATCTCAATGAGAAATAGAGCCCTTACAAAGACTTATCTTAGACACAAAACTACATTATTGTACTTGGCAAGTACCATTTCATGCTTCTCATTTTTTTCCTCTGATCCTTTAATGAAACTGTGATGTTGATGATCTATAAATTTGATCTAATTGAGGCTAGAATTCTACTGAAAAGATAATTTGAGTAGCCATACCAATATTGATATCAATGTATTTTTTAATCAGAGAATTAACATATTACTGAATGTATATGAGGTTACCAGCCTATTTACTATACTAGTCACCAAATGACCTGAGTTCAATAAGACAGCCTCTGGGCTCAAGCTTATTAGCCTTACAGGCTAATAGCAGGGAAATACAGAAGCATGTAAATCATGTGATGATTTAACATAAGCAATAATGAGACTGTTTTAAGGGTGATAGTACAGAAAAGGCAGTTATTTAATTATTTTTTTTGAGATGGACTTTCGCTCTTGTTGCCCAGGTGAAGTGCAATGGCATGGTTTCAGCTCACTGCAACCTCTGCCTCCTGGGTTCAAGCGATTCTCGTGCCTCGGCCTCCCAAGTAGCTGGGATTACAGGCATGTACCACCACGCCTGGCTAATTTTTGTATTTTTAGTAGAGATGGGGTTTCACCATGTTGGCCAGGCTGGTCTCGAACTCCTGACCTCAGGTGATCCTCCTGCCTTGGCCTCCCAAAGGGCTGCGATTACAGGCATGAGCCACTGTGCCCGGCCAGCAGTTATTAATTTTTAACACAAGTGTATATATGTGGGAGGTGGGGTTGCCCTTCTGAGGTAATACCTAAAAAACTGAAGGATGAATAGGAATTTGCTACACTACCATTATTGCTCTAGAAGAGGTAGAATGAAATTAGTGATTGTTATTAAGCCTTGCCATAAGTCCAAATCTTTAAATTGACATGAAATATTAAGAAAATTCTATGTCTAGAATTTGGATTATTTAGTTTGCAGCCTTTTAGTTGCAAAAGGTGTATTTTCTCTTCTAGATTTTGGTAAACATCCAGAGGGACAGTGTCCTTAAGTGACATTTGGTGTGCGCATATATATATGTATATATATATATATATATTTTTTTTTTTTTTTTTTTTGAGACAGAGTCCCACTCTGTTGCCAAGGCTGGAGTGCGGTGGCATGATCTTGGTTCACTGCAGCCTCTACCTCCCCAGTTCAAGCGATTCTCTGGCCTCAGCCTCCTGAGTAGCTGGGATTACAGGCATGCACCACCATAACCGGCTAATTTTTTTATTTTTAGTAGAGACAGGGTTTCACCATGTTGGTCAGGCTAGTCTCGAACTCCCAACCTCAGGTGATCCACCCACCTCAGACTCCCAAAGTGCTGGGATAACAGGTGTGAGCCACGGTGTCTGGCCTGGTGCTTTAATACTTTAAAAATGACCAAGTATGACCTGTACATTGTGTAGACTTACTCTGGACAGTAGGGTGAAGGTAGTTTTCTCAGGGAACTATGCCATTACATTAACGACTCTAATTAAATTCATTTGTCTGTATGTATATCCATGTACCACAAATACACACATGACATGAACACATATACACCTCATCTCCAATGTTACTCAAATATATTTCTCATTGCATGACTCCCTGGCGGTGGGACCAGTAGAGAATGAGAAGATAACCTGTACTTAGTATTTTCACATACAAACCTATCTTTAAGACATTACAAAAAATAAGTTGTAAAAATCTCAGTGTGTTATTAGTCTCTATTTTCCCTTCTAAAACAAGTTCTCAAAAGCCTATCATACTATCTCTGATTTCTATTTCAATGGAAGCAGTCAGCACAATGTGTGAAGACCTGGGCATAAAAGCAGCACTAAACTAGTATTAAACAAGACACCAGCATTAAACGAGACAATAAAGTAAGACTAAAAGTACTTTGGAAACTAAAAGTACTACCTAAAAGGAAGGTATCACTATCATTTTGAGCATTTATTTATGTAGTTTTGTCTCCTCTGCCTCTTGTTGGCTATAGGATAGAAGCTGTAGATATAATTCCTAAAAGCATAAACTTCAAAGTCAAACCATCTGAGCTTGAATCTGGACTCCCTGGCCTGCTGGTTACGTGACATGAGGCATGCTATTTCTCTGTGACTTGGTTTCCTTACCTATAACATATGGATAACAACGGACCTCTCTGAGGGTGGCTGTGAGGACTAAATGAGTTTATAAATGTGAAAGTTGCTGGCAAAGGATAAACACTAAATGTGTTAGCAGTTACTATTTCTACCGCTAATAATAGCACGTAAACCTTGAGTTTTCCATATACGCTTTAGAAAAATCAACAACCCTTTCAGGTAACTATTAAAATGTTTTTATTTGATGGTTTAGGTCCTTTTCACTATAATAATCACATAAAATAATAAAAATTTACTGGCCTATGTTCCAGAGGGGCAAATAAATATTAACAAATGTGTCAGGGCTGATGTTCATTTACAATTCTTTCTCATATCAATAATCTTATAATTTGGAAGAGAACCAGGGTAGTCTAAAAAGTACTTGAAAACTGAAGAGCCCGCATTAAAGGATGAATTAAAAACAATCTTTTCAACCAAGCGATATTGTTTAATCAACTCTCAACAATAATTTAGGTTCAAAAGACTGGCAAAGACAGTACAGAATGAGTATTTTCTGCATATATGATGCCAGAATCAACTGACCCACTGCCAATTTCAGAGAAGACTGATCTTACTGGGAACATTTCTTTTAATCAATAACTGAGCACCTATTATGTGTCTGGTAGTGGGAAACACACACACACACACCTCTAATTGAAGCTAAATTCCTATTTAACTACAGAACAAGAATTCCAAGGATAGTATTTCTAAACCTAAGCTATGGCTCTGTAGTCTCATTAATGTCTAAGCATCCTAGAATATAAACATCAAAAAATCCTCCTTTGATACTACTAACTCAATTCTCCCCAAAAGTGTATGATTATATATCCTTGTGGAATTGATTCCTTCCTGTTTACCCAGATTCTTCACCTTTATTTGCTTTTATGGTCTTAAGAGGGAAATGAGTACTTAATAATCCAGTTCTACACTGGGTTTCCTACCGCCTCCAAGAAATCTTCTTAAGACAAGCGCTAACTTATAAAAGCTTTTAGAGATATTTAAAAATTATGTCTCTACTCCTAGTATTTTCATTGCATATATATATTTGAGACAGTCTCACTCTGTCACCCAGGCTGGAGTGCAGTGGCGCGATCTCTGCTCACTGCAACCTCCGCCTCCTGGGTTCAAGCTATTCTCCTGTCTCAGCCTCCTGATTACCTGGGATTATAGGCGTGAGCCACCACACCTGGCTAATTTTTTGTATTTTTAGTAGAGACTGAGTTTCACTATGTTGGTCAGGCTGGTCTCAAACTCCTGACCTCCTGATCCGCCCCTCGGCCTCCCAAAATGCTGATATTACAGGCGTGAGCCACCGTGAGTGGCTCTGCCTTACATTTTTAAAGCTAGGATTTGTTCAAGCTGATATGGTGATTTGCTTCACTTCAAAAAATGCCTTATTATCTTGATTAAGAGTGTTTTTCCCATTTTACCAATTTTAAGGTCCTGTAAGGCAGTCATTTCTATAATGTACACATCCACTACTAGTAGAAAACCCTGGCTTTGGAGTTTATATTTGCCTCCCTGAAACTTGATTTGCCCAGTTTTGCCCTCTTGTGCAATAAAGAATAAACAAGTCTCAAGATTATTATTTTTTTTCTTTTTCAAGCAGGCTTCTCAGTACCTCTAGCCACTCCTCATGATATTCAAACACCTCATATGGTTTCCATTCTCTGAATCCACTCTAGTTGGTTCACATTCATCTACATACTCTACATGTGGCCTGATATGAGCTACATACCAAGACTGCCAATTAACAATGGTCTGGGGGAACAAATGTTTATCAGCAAATAACAGTTTAACCAAAATAAATAATTTGCATGCTAGCTTCGAAATTTGCGAACTCTTACCTATAAACTCTTAATTAAATTCTCCAACTTGAGTATACAGACACCAAGACCATCTGGTATCATTGAAAATAAAGAAACATCAAAGGGATTTGGTTTCTTAATGAATAGAATATAGGGAGTATTTTAAAAGCATTACAATTTCTTCCTGAAGTTATACGTATGTAGAACTTTCTAGAAAGAACAAGTTACCAATTCTTAAAGCTCCAAATTCAGGCCAGGCATGGTGCCTCATGCCGTAATCTCAGCACCTTGGGAGACTGAGGCGGGAGGACTGCTTGAACCCAGAAGCAGACATGCCTGGGCGACAAAGTGAGACCATATCACTAACAAAAAATTCTAAAAATTAGCCGGGTGTGGGTGATGCATGCCTGTAGTCCCAACTACTCAGGAGGCTGGGTGGGGAAAATCACTTGAGCCCAGGAGATCGAGGCTGTAGTGAGACATGACTGTGCCACTGCACTCCCAATACAGCAAAACCCTGTCGCAAAACAAAGCAAAAAACCAAAACAAAACCCAAAACCGAAACAAACAAAAAGCTCCAAATTCCTCGGGTTTTGGAGGTTATCTAAACACATCTAAAAGTCATTAATTCAAAAATGGCACAACAGCTTAACTACTATGGACCTGAGGCTTTGAGTCATTTTATTTTGAGACGGAGTTTCGCTTTTGCCCAGCACCCATTAAAATGCTGACAAAAGTGGTCATAACAGAGGGTTTGACTTCAAATCTGAACCATAGGCCTGTTTTGGCAGCAAACATCCTTCTTCCAAAATAGCCAGACTTTTAGACTTCCAAAATAATATAGTTTATTCTGTTAGCCCAACTGTTTCTCTGGTTCTAAACTTTTTTTTTGAAACGGAGTCTCACTCTGTCGCGCAGGCTGGAGTGCAGTGGTGGGATCTCGATTCACTGCAACCTCCGCCCCCCGGGTTCAAGCGATTCTCCTGTCTCAGCCTCCCAAGTAGATGGGATTACACGCACCTGCCACATTTTTGTATTTTTAGTAGAGACGAGGTTTCACCACCTTGGCCAGGCTGGTCTTGAACTACTGACCTCAGGTGATCCAAAATGCTGGGATTACGGGTGTGAGCCACTGCACCTGGCCTTAAACCTGTCTTTCTGAATGAAACTACTATTGCTCTTTTAAATTATAAAATTAGTGTGTGAGACAAATGGATTAAGACATATCCTTTTTGCTTACATCATAAATGGGTAAAATTCTGACAAAAACATATTATACTAGACAGGCCAAACATTTGAGTTTATTAGTGTCATGTTTACATTTTATAACCATGTTTAAAATGAAATATCCATAACTATTGGTTGTCATTAATAGTAAGAAATGTTTTTGAATATCCAATGTGAATTCCACAATTTTACAACAGCTCAGCTTTTTGATAAATGTAACTATTGTGGTACAAAAGAAGAAACAAACTCATAATTTGATATACAGGTCTCAGATTTTTTTTTTTTTCTGAGGCAGGGTCTTGCTCTCTCACCCAGGCTGGAGTGCAGTGGTGCCATCTTGGCCCACTGCAACCTCCACCTCCCAGGTTCAAGCAATTCTCCTGCCTCAGCCCCCCACCACGTAGCAGGGACTACAGGCGTGCACCACCATGCCCGGCTAATTTTTGTATTTTTAGTAGAGATGGGGTCTCGCCATGTTGCCCAGGCTGGTCTTGAACTCTTGAACTCTGGTGATTCGCCGGCCTCAGCCTCCCAAAGTGCTGGGATTACAGGTGTGAGCCACCATGGCCAGATTTCTCTCTTTAAGCAAATTCTGACCAGTACACGTATTTCAGAAGTTATTTTTCTTACTCTCCTGCTCAGAATACTTCATGACCTCCCTTGCCTCAAATTGTTTTTACTATGAAAAGGTATCCTTGGGGATGACATGTGGATATGGTAGAGGAGAAAGCCAGAGTAAACAAGATGCATCTTCCTGTATCCTCAATCTTGAGGAAAAATTCTAATCTTAGGCATTTTTACATTACAATACTATGGAATAGATATAAAGTTAGTGGTAATTTTTAGATAAAACTCAAATCTAAAGAAAATATTTCTGAGCCAGAAGCATAGCACTAAACCTCTTCTCTAGAGGAAATATAATCTTTCTAGTCCCTGGCACAGTAATGAATTGGATTGAGAAATAAATTCACTAATCCAAATATGCAACTAGAAGGGTGTATATATAAGGCTAATAACAACTGCTTTTGGATGATAAAAATGATTTTTAAATAAATTTTTTTTGCTCTTCCTGAGGTTTCTATGTCTATATAGTACTTTTATGCTACGAAAAATTAAACAACAGAAAAATGCTTAATTTTTATATATGAAAGTTTCATTGCATTATCAAATCTTTATCACTATAAAATAAACCAGATTTGTATTTCTTTAGTTTGTTTACTAATATAGTTTCAAATTAAAAGAGATTTAAATACCCCTTTTCTTACACTTACCTTTTTTTGAGGTCTGGGGGGGCTTGAAGAGTGGGGAAATGACAGTGAAATCTCTCAATCACGAACTCAAGAAGTAATTCTTGAATTCCTTTTCAATATTACTTTGAGAACTTAAAGCAAGCTGTTCCTCTGAAGCTGATTTTAAACTTATCTGATTTTGAAATTTTTCTTCCATGACAGTTAATTCATTATCATGTCTAAAGTTCCTCAACACAGTAGGATTCCCTTTTATAGGTTTCCAAAAGTAAATCATTATATGGATGTAAGGTTGCTTCAAATAATCACTTTTATTTTTCAAGGATTTCTCTCTCTCCTTTTCAAAAAACAAAGTTTGCCCATCACAGAAATCATACATGCTTATTTATAATCAAGAAGATTCCTCCCACCCCTATAAGATTTATCTCTCACCCAGAGTAAACCAGTAAAACAGTTTAGCATATGAATTATTCTGGTGAATCTATTCAACTATTTGATAATCTTTTACTTATTCAATAATGAACAGCTTTTTAGCTCATTAAATATTCACTTGCTATTTTAAATAGCTGCACAGTATCCTACTGAACATGTTATTTCATCAGCCTTTTATTATTGTATGCTTTATAAACAATACCATAACAAACATATGGATTACTTCTTTAAAAAGTATATCTGTTAATTGCTTTTACAATATTGGAAAACTGAGATAATTATTCTTTTAATGTTTATAAATCTTAAGGATATATTGTAACTGGTTCATACAAAACTATTTGAAGAATTTAAAAAGTCAACTATATAACTTGTCAGCATAAAATTAATATCTGAACCTTGGGACCCGATGTTTAGGCTACTGTTTTGAAGTTTCTTAAATTTAACTTTTTTTTCATATTGCTAATACATTTAAAAGGTTAACCTATATGAATAAATGAGAAACAATGATAGAAATGTTATATACCTCAGGTGTGTGAAAGTAGAGAAAAAGGTTATGAGCTACAGGTATCATATGTTCATTCCATGGGAAGGATGGTTAATGTTAGACTGTTAAGGTCAAGAAACAGTGCACATGAGAAATTCTGCCTTACTAAAAAAAATGTACAGGCATTAGTTGGGGGAGAACTGGAGTGATGAAATGGCATAAATAAAGGCAAAGAGAAAGAAAAATGGATTAGGACTAGTTCATCTGAAGAAAAATTAAACAACATAGAAAATGTTGGGACAAGACCACAAGACATCAAAGAAAGAAATTTAAATTGTATACTATAGGAAAAAAATGTTAGGAAGATTAAAAAAGTAGTGTATACTATATAGAAGATGAAATTGTTAGTTTAAAACAGCTAGAGGTGACCGGGCACGGTGGCTCACGCCTGTAATCCCAGCAGTTTGGGAGCCGAGGTGGGTGGATCACGAGGTCAGGAGTTTGAGACCAGCCTGGCTAACACAGTGAAACCCCGTCTCTACTAAAAATACAAAAATTAGCTGGGCGTGGTGGCAGATGCCTGTAATCCCAGCTATGCAGGAGACTTGAGGCAGGAGAATCGCTTGAACCTGGGAGGCGGAGGTTGCGGTGAGCTGAGATGGTGCCACTGCACTCCAGCTTGAGCAACCGAGTGAGACTCTCAAAAACAACAACAAAAACAGCTAGAGGCAAAGAACTAGTTAAAATGCTGCTAAATAGAAATAAGTGAAAAACAACGAAGTACTTAATTATAGTAGATATTTCAAGGATGAAGGAATCAAAGACACTGTGGTTCATTTGGGTATATGACAAACATGAGCAAATTCAGTGTGTTTCTTGGAGTCATTAGTTTTGGATCCACCTAAATTGACCACACAGAAAACACTTTCAAAGCCATCAATGCAAAATTTGCAAAGTCCTGATCATCACACAATACCTATTAACCCCCAACTTAAACATTCTGTTTGTATTCTAAGTGATCTGATGGGGGGTCTAATCTCAAATCAGATTCATAAAAATATTCTGTCCTATCTGCCGACGTCAAATAGGCTAAGGCACATATACCTGTCAAAACTGTCTTAAAGAAGTATGAAAAACTGGGCCGGGCATGGTGGCTCACACATGTAATTCCAGCCCTTTGGGAGGCCGAGGTGGGTGAATCACGAGGTCAGGAGTTCTAGAGACCAGCCTGGCCAATATGGCGAAACCCCATCTCTACTAAAAATACAAAAAAATTAGCTGGACGTGGTGGTGGGTGCCTGCAATCCCAGCTACTCGGGAGGGTGAAGCAGGAGAATTGCTTGGACCTGGGAGGCGGAGGTTGCAGTGAGCTGAGAATCGTGCCATTGCACTCTAGCACAGGCAACAGAGCGAGACTCACTCAAAACAAAGTATGAAAAACTGAATCTGTAGCTCAGATATCTTGTAGCTTAAACAGCTACAAGATATGGCCCCTATCAACTCTCTGATCCTATTAGCTACTATTCTTCCTGTTTATATTTGATCACAGCTACATGTGCCTCTTTGCTGTTCCATGTACACACAAAAAATGCTTCATCTCAGGGTCTTTGTATTTGCTATTTCATCTGCTCAGAAGGGTCTTCTCCCAGGTACCTACATGGTTTGCTCCCTTATTGTTTCTAGGTCTTTGTTCAAATGTCCTCTCTGTAGGGTATTTCCTGACCATACTATTTAAAAATATCTCTCTTCTGCCTTACAAACACCTTTATCACATCATTCTCACTTTCCCTGCTTTATTTTCTCCACAGAACTTGTCACTCTCTGACATACCAAATATAGTACCTACCAGTTTTTTTGTCCATTCATTCCATCACTCACTCCTCTACCCCCAAGATTAATAAGCTCCAAGGGGGCTGGGATATATATTTTTTATTAAGTGATAATCTTCAGTACCTAAACAGTAAATAAATGTGTACCTCTCTATACATAAATGTTTCAAATCTATTTTTAATGTTGCTTGTTGAACATTAACATTTTCACACTTCCAAAAACGACATTAATAAAAATATAAACAAATTGATATAAAAATCTGTGTAGACTAAGCTAGAATTTACAAACTCTTAATAAAAGGTGTATTTAAGCTTTCTCAATTATGGGACAACAAATAATAGACTTCATTGCTTCATACTAAAATGGTATTTTTGACTAATCACAAGGAAACTTAAACTACCACATAGTTATAATTATAGGTATTCAGTCCAAAGAGGAAGAAAGTTTTAGTGTTACTATGAGAATCTGTATCTCTGAAAATGTTAGCTCCATAAGTGTAAGCACTCCCAAAGATTATAAGATAATAAAATATGGAAACAGGCAAACTCTGGGGCGATTTAAAGTTTCTACCACTTCCTAATGATTTTCTTTAATAGAATCATTCGTGCTAAGTGGATAAAAGTTACAAATTACAAAAGAAAGATACAGAATACATTCAATAACAAATTAATCAGACTGAGGAACATTTAGTGTAAAACTGGCTTAAAATTTTTTGTCAGCAGAATTTCTCAACATCTTAACCCTATAGCAAATAATACAAATAACAAGGAGATTCTTCAAGCAGTTGGCATTTCTTCAAAACACAAGGGTCAAATTATAAGAAAAATATCACATTATTCAAAGTCCTACAGAATTAGAGGAGAATCTGTACTACTCATGTTTTTGCATAAATTCCATGATTTATACATAAATAAACCCAAAATATAAATTATAAACATTTAATTTCAGTATAATGTAGACAAAAACAGCGCTAACTTGTCATCTTTCAAAGTAATTTTAACGTAAAAGGTTTAAACATTTATTTTGCCAATATATTTTTCATTTCATATAGGCTTAGAAAAAAAAAGACATCTGAAATACCTGAGATGTATTTTATAAGTAAACAAAGTAAGAACATAAACTTAAATTTCTGGTGGAGGAGTTAGGTCTTCATTAAAAGGGTTCAAGCTATTAGTAATAAAATGGAAGTTATAAGTAATCCCTTGACATGTGTAAAATAAAATTTTTTAGTAGATGGGAATGTATTGATGATAGTCTCTTATTTCTTCTCCCAGATATGCAAGTGATATATCTAAATACTTACTAGAGCCAAATCTATCTCAAAAGTTTAGGTCATTTTTTTTCCTTTTTGATAGTATTCAATGAGAAATAACACTTTAAATAAAACTTTTTCCATGAGGAAGGTACAGTAATTATCCACCTGCAAAAGGAAAAAAACACAATTTGATTTAGAATGTCAACTTCTAAATATATAAATATATTAATTTAGAGAAAGAATAGTTTATGAAAGCATAATCTTGCTAATCCAAGTAGGGCTAACTGATGCATGTAACAGTAATGACACTTAGTGGCTTAAAAACACCTATAACTCTATATTAACCAAAAAGATACATAACTGACTGAAGAAAATCTTTAATGTTAAATACGGAATTTAGTCTACAGCTAGGCTAAGTTTTCAAATCTACTATCACATATTAATGTGTGATCTTGAGAGATTTGTACTTGAATATAAGATGCAAATAGAATGACTGAAATACATTTCTTGCTACCTCCTGGATACTCTCCTGTAGTCCTCTGAGTAAGCTCCAAACTCAATCCGTAATCCAAGTAACAGACTTAAGATGTTCAATATTGGAACTCTTTGGCATCAATTAAAAAAGAAACCTAAATGAAAAAGATTAGTATTTTTTTCCAAACAAGAAAAAATGAAAACTTAATATATACCCCTATATAACTATGTGTAGTTTGTTTTGCAAAACAAAAAGCCAAAATAAGATTAACACTGAAAGGTATAAACTTTCATTTTACTGCTGGCTCCTTATGTGTTTCAAAATTATAACTCTACAAATAAAACATCCAGTACTGCTGAGAGTTTCCTAAATGTTATTTTTCATTAGATATCAACAGGCCACCTCCTCTTCTCTAAGAAGAGACTGGAATGTACATACTATAAGTTTTAATGCAACATTTTTCCTATATTTTCTTACTTCTCAAATATTTCAATTTTCCTTTAATTCATTGTCAGGATTAAAAACAAGAAAAGTTTCCATTTAGCTATAAAAGCTCCAAATGATCCTTCATCACACTTAAGAGCACTTAAAGATAGAAAGAATCATCTGGTAAATGTAAAATGCAAATTTCTTCTTGTCATTTAGAAGACAGATTGAATATAATTTTCTAAAACCTGACTTCAGATACATTTAGGAATACAAAGAAAAAGAAACAAAAAACACCTAACTCCTGGGTTGTTCTAAAAAATATTACAGTATTGGGTAAACTTTGTAATTCATTCAATAAATATTCTAAGCATTTGTGTTAAGTCCTGGAATATTTTTAGTGGAATCAAAAATTATATATTTGGTGAAGTCTTTCATGCAATGGTTGAAAGGAAATAAAACAAGTTAAGAGCTTGATAAATGATTTTTAAAAGCACCAAGACCGTGTTTCCATGCAAACGCTGACATTTAGTTCTATCCACTATGTACGGTATATTGGGAACAAAATATTGCTGGATAAAAAATGAGAACTTTAATACAATATTTTATCTTCAAATTAGAATTTAAACAAAAGGGTCCTTAAGCTTTTGAATACAATTTCTTTTTTGTTGTTGTTGAGACAGAGTCTCACTGTGTCGCCCAGGCTGGAGTGCAGTGGCATGATCTCGGCTCATTACAACCTCTGCCTCCCGGGTTAAGGTGATTCTGCTGCCTCAGCCTCCCATGTAGCTGGGATTACAGGCCCCCGCCACCATGCCTGGCTAAGTTTTGCATTTTTAGTGGAGACGGGGTTTTGCCATGTTCGCCAAGCTGGTCTCGAACTCCTGACCTCAGAGGATCCACCCGCCTCGGCCTCCCAAAGTGCTGGGATTACAGGCGTGAGCCACCGTGCCCAGCCTCGAATACAATCCCCTTTCCCTTTCCCTTTCCCCTTCCCCTTTCCCCTCCTTTCCAGGCTGGAGTGCAGTGGCGTGATCTTGGCTCACTGCAACCTCCACCTCCTAGATTCAAATAATTCTCCTGACTCAGCCTCCTGAGTAGCTGGGATTACAGGCGCGCGCCACCACGCCCAGCTAAGTTTTCTATTTTTAGTTGAGATGGGGTTTCACCATGTTGGTCAGGCTGGTCTTGAACTCTTGACCTTGTGATCCGCCTGCCTCAGGCTCCTAAAGTGCTGGGATAACAGGTGTGAGCCACCACGCTTGGCTCAAATACAATTTCTTGAATTACATCTGAAGTACTTCATAAATTACCAAAATAGACAATTCTGATTGTAAAGGACTAATTAACAACTGCTTTTATTTTGTAGATTTTCTGCATGGTTACAACTGAAAATTCTAACACACTCCTTGTACAAAATAATACCAGAGTTATGATAGACTATGCAAATACACTCATCTTCTCCTGAACATCATTTTTAAGTTTAATGACTTTAAAACACTACAGATAAGGAAAAGAACGTAAATAGAGCATTTCTGTTCAGATTTTTGTTGTTGTTGCTGTTAAGATGGAGTCTCGCTCTGTTGCCCAGGGCTGGAATTCAAGTGATTCTCCCGGGTTCAAGTGATTCTCCTGCCTCAGCCTCCCAAGTAGCTGGGATTACAGATGCCCGCCACCACACCTGGCTCATTTTTTATTTTTAGTAGAGACAGGGTTTCACCACATTGCCCAGGCTGGTCTCGAACTCCTGACCTCACGTGATCCACCTGCCTTGGCCTGAGATTACAGGCATAAGCCACCACCGTGCCCGGCCTTTTGTTCAGATTTTAACTAAATTAGGCCAGGGGTGGTGGCTCATGCCTATAATCCCAGCACAGTGGAAGGCTAAGGCAAGACTGCTTGAGCCCAGGAGTTTGAAACCAGCCTGGGCAGCAATAGTGAGACCCTGTCTCTATTTTTATTTATTTAGTTAGTTTTAATTTTTAAATTTTTATTTATTTTTTTGAGATGGAGTTTCACTCTTGTTGTCCAGGCTGGATTGCAATGGCGCGATCTGGGCTCATTACAACCTCCGCCTCCCCGGTTCAAGCAATTCTCCTGCTTTAGTCTCCCGAGTAGCTGGGACTACAGGCATGTGCCACCACGCCCGGCTAATTTTTTGTATTTTTAGTAGAGATGGGGTTTCACCATGTCGGTCAGGTTGGTCTCGAACTCCTGACCTCATGTCATCCACCCTCCTCGGCCTCCCAAAGTGCTGGGATTACAGGCTTGAGCCACTGTGCCCAGCTCTACTTTTTTTTTTTTTTGTTGAGACAGAGTCTCCCTCTGTTACCCAGGCTGGAGTGCAGTGGTGCGATCTTAGCTCACTGCGAGCTCCGCCTCCCAGGTTCTTGCCATTCTCCTGCCTCAGCTTCCCGAGTAGCTCGGACTACAGGCGCCCGCCACCACGCCCGGCTAATTTTTTTGTATTTTTAATAGAGATGGGGTTTCACCGTGTTAGCCAGGATGGTCTTGATCTCCTGACCTAGTGATCCGCCTGCCTCGGCTTCCCAAAGTGCTGGGATTACAGGCGTGAGCCACTGCACCTGGCTGTCTACTTTTATTTTTAATAAAAATTTTTAAAAATACAAAAAAGTTAAAAAAAATTAAATTATGTTGACATATTTATATCAATAAAATTAACTACAATCATAATTTGGTCTTACTCTGAGTTAAATCTTGAATACAAAAAAGTAAACAAAGTAAACAAGACCTTATTTTTGACTTATCAAACAAAAATCTTTGGCTAAGGATTTAAGAAAACATTTTAATAAAAACATGAAAAAAATAGTATACCGTTATAAAGTTAGAAGACTTAAGACTAAGACCCCTGTCTTGTGTGGCAAATTATTTGAGTTTTGTGTTTCCTTAGCTATCCAATGAGTGGGTTGGTCACTTGTAAGGGTTTTTCTACCTTTAAAGTTATGGTTAAGTGTGACATTTTGACAACCAGAATTTTAGGTATTTAATTTACATATTTTGATGGCTTTTCCCCTTCAGATATAAAGAAATATTCAGAAACAGTACTAAATATTGTCTTCTAAGCTCTGTTCAAAATGCTTAATGTATTTTATATTTATCTATAAAGACATATTTTAAACGTAATTTCAAAACAAAGGGAAAACTAGAATTTGTTTTATCCCAAGTAAAAATCTGAATTAATGTCTATGTTGAATATAAACGTGCATTAAAATAAATTCCTCTAATGCTGCATAAGCTTTTTAAAAAAACTTGATGGCATTCAATACAATTATTAAATTGCAATTACACTATTTTAAGAGATGTTACATCTGAAAAATTAGTATTAATTCATTTTTACAGAATCATACTAAAAATAACAAGATTATCAATAATACTGAAAAGACTATCAATAAAACTGAAAACACATTAGTAACATTAATATACATTAAAACACAACTGTAGAGTATGGTCAACCTTACTTCAGCAGCACAGTTAATACTGGAGATAATTTTAGAATCTTAACGCCAATATTTACGTGCTGCTAAGGCACTGCTGACATTGCTATCATAAGAGCTATGAATAAAAAGAAATATATTTTCTTCAGAAGATCAGATCCTTGTATTTTTGAGGCAGCACAATATGGCCTGCACCTTTTCAAAATCCACAAACCATTATGTGCTGCTACTTTACTCCAAGGTTTTATTTTTTTTAAACACACATTCGCGCCTAAAGAATATAAAAAATATTTTCTTTCAGGAAAAAAAGAACTCATGTAAAAAAATCTATGTTTAAACATTATAACATTGATGTAGTATGCATAATTATTTTTAAGGAGATTTTAAGTAGAATAATAAAACATTTCTACATCAAAAACTTAACTGAAGTCCATTCTGTGCCCAGCACAGTGCTATAGGTTAGGAAACACAAAGAATAAAATGAGGAAAAGAAAAGCATTTATTTGCTATGCCAACTTAACAGGGCAATACAACTAAATGCTTGAACTTTTGAATATATTCAATATATGAAGTTATTTTTCCTTGTATAAACAAACAAGTAAATTTATAAAATTTGATCTTTACCTTGGTAAAAGCAGAATTTACAAACATTTTGTTCCTTGCAGTACACCTTTCAAAAGACATCTTCATCAAATAGGTAAGACTTCACATCAAGGGAAAAACATGAAATGACATACAAGAGCTCAGTTCAATAAACTTAAGCTAGCAAAATGCAAATATACTTTTAAAGAAAAATACTTTAATTCTAAATGTTAATTTTATTAAATATCTAATTAAGACATTTTAATTCCAAATATAGTTAAGAAAAAAAAGCTCTAAACAAACTAATTCTCCCTTAAATAATTTGTTATTAATAATCTAAATATTTTACTTTCAACATTGATCTTCATACTGGAAGTTCTCTTAGAGTTGGATATCATTTGATACAGTAATTCTAAAATATGAATCCTTAAGTAATTCTAAAATATGAATCCTTGGGATGATGAGTTAATTTGGTACTCTGAGATGAGAAATAAAACAAATCCCGTAGCTCTTGATCTTCCTATTCCCTGTTTCTGGCCCATTTACCAGGTAAGGAAGAAACTCCTAGTTTCCACTTTCTCAGATGTAGAAATGAAATTCCTTTTCTCTAAAAGATATCAGAAAATTGCCACCACTCTAGTGGTGCCACCATTCAAGCCTGGACAATCTTTTTTGCCCCATGTTCTCATCATTAAAATGACTATGCTAAAGTTACATCTATTACAGAATAGTAAGGTGATGTACACAACCAAAGCACTAAAATTTGCTCTTCCATTCTAATATCTAATTACTTATACAAAGCACAGGGTCACATTCCATATGAAATTTTTCTGAGTATTTTTCCCATTAATAAAAAATGTATGTAGCTAATCTCCTATCTAAGCAACCTGGATTTCACATATAACTCTGCTCCTTATTGTCTCAAGTTTCTGCACAACGTTTTTTAAATTGTTTTTTATTTTATTTTATTTTTTAAGAGAGTAGTTTCCGTATCTTTTAGAGAAAAAGAAATTCATTTCTACATCTGAGTAAGTGGAAACTTTAGGAGTATACTTCCTTACCTGGTAAATGGACCAGAAATAGGTAGGGAATAGGAAGATCAAGAGCTACAGGATTTGTTTTATTTCTCATCTCAGGGTACTCTGTTGCCCAGGATGGGGTACAGTGCCATGATCGTAGCTCACTGCAGCCTTGACCTCCTGGGCTTAAGTGATCCGTCCACCTCAGCCTCCCAAGTAGCTGGGACTACAAGTGCACACCACCACGCACAGCTCTTTACATTTTTATTTTATTGTAGAGACAGGGTCTTGCTATGTTGCCTAGGATGGTCTTGAACTCCTGGCCTCAAGCAATCCTCCTGCCTTGGCCTCCCAAAGTCCTAAAATTACAGGCAAGAGCCACCATGCCTGGCTTGCACTTCTTTTTTTTTTTTTTTGAGACGGACAGGGTTTCACCATGTTAGTCAGGCTGGTCTTGAACTCCTGACCTCAGGTGATCCACCTGCCTTGGCCTCCCAAAGTACTGAGATTACAGGGGTGAGCCACTGCGCCCATCCTGACCTGCACAATTTTTAACGTGTAACCAAGATAAATCCGTTTGCATTCACTTGAGAAATATATAACATATATTTGTATTTATCAATTATATTAAGGAATTGTCCTTCAGGGTCCCCCTCATCACATACATTTTCCAGATAAAAACTTAAACATAATTTTTTTCAAATATAAAAGGTGCCTGTAAATTATTTACTATGTGCCAGGCACTGTCCCAGTTATTACACTAGTTGGTAGTATACCAGATAGACAGTCTCTTTTCAGAAAGAGTAAAGTCATTTTAAGACAACTTAAAGTAAAGTGAAGGATCTTAAGCTGAAGAATTTAGTGCCAGCAAAGGATGGTTTGAGTTTCAGAAAGACGTTTGGTTTTAAAAATGTCAAGATAACAGGAGAAGCAGCTTTGAGGCAGCAGATGAGTTCCCAGACACCATTAAGAAAATCGCTGGGGAGAAAGGACAGGTTTTTTTGTTTTTTTTTTTTTTTTTTGAGACGGAGTCTTGCTCTGTCGCCCAGGCTGGAGTGCAGTGGTGCCATCTAGGCTCACTGCAAGCTCTGCCTCCTCGGTTCATGCCATTCTCCTGTCTTAGCCTCCCGAGCAGCTGAGACTACAGGCGCCTGCCACCACGCCTGGCAAATTTTTTGTATTTTTAGTAGAGACGGGGTTTCACCATGTTAGCCAGGATGGTCTCGATCTCCTGATCTCGTGATCCGCCTGCCTCGGCCTCCCAAAGTGCTGGGATTACAGGTGTGAGCCACCATGCCCAGCCCAGGATGGGTTTTTAATGCTGATAAATATGCCCTATTCTGGAAGAAAATTCCACAAAGGACATTTATTAGTAAGGAAGAAAAGCAAGCACCAGGATTTAAGGCAGGAAGAGATAGGCAAACTCTACTGTTCTGTGCAAATGCAGTCGGTTTGCTGCCCTCAGCCATAAAGCTGCTAATCCCTGAGCCTCAAAGGGAAAAAACACCAGCAGCCAGTCTTTTGGTTGTACAACAAGAAGGTATGGACGAAAATGCTTTTTCTGGACTGGTTCCATCAATGCTTTGGTTCCCAAAGTCAGGAAGTACCTTGCCAATAAGGGACTGCCTTTTAAAGTTCTTTTGATATTGGACAATACTCCCGGCCACCCAGAACCACAAGTTCAACACCAAAAGCACTGAGGTGGTCTACGTGCCCCGACACAATGTCTTTATTTCATCCTCTGTATTAGGGTCATAAGGACCTTTACAGCTCATTATACATTTTACTCTGTGGAAATGACTATCAACGCTGTGGAAGAGAACCCTGATAGAAGAACATGAAAGTCTGGAAGAATTATACCGCTGATTATGCCACTGTTGTTACAGAAAAAGCTGTGAATGCCATCAAGTCTTAAACACATTCCTGGGGAAAACTGTGTCCAGATGATGTGTATGACTTCACAGGATTTATGACAGAGACAATCGAGGAAATCATGAAAGAGACTGCGGATATGACAAAAAAAGGTATGGTTGGGGAAGGCCGAAGGGTTTCAAGATATGGATCTTTGAGAAATTCAACAGCTAACAGACACCACACCATAGAAATTAACAGACAACTTGATCGAGATGATTGGTTCTGCACTAGTGCCAGATGATGAGGAAGACAACATAGAAGCAGTGCCAGACATATACTGCTGGCACTGACATTAGAGAGTCTGGCAGAAGGGTTGCAATTATTCAAGACTACTTTTGATTTCTTTTATGACATGGACTCTTCTATAATATGGGCACTGAAACTAAAGCAAAAGGTGGACAGACGATTGGTAATATATAAAAACACTTTTTAGAAAAATAAAAAAAGCAAAAAACTCAGGCAGAAATTACGATTATTTCTGTAAAGTTACACCAAGTGTGCCTGGCCTTTCCTGCCTCCTCTCCCACCTCCTCCACCTCTTCCACTCCAGAGACAGCAAAACCAACCCCTTTTCTTCCTCAGCCTGCTCAATGTGAAAACAGTGAAGATGAAGGCCTGTATGATGATCCACTTCCATTTAATCAACAGTAAATATATTTTCTTTAGCCTACTTTAATATGGTATATGATATGCATAACATATAGAATATGTTATTGACTTTATGTTATTGGTAAGGCTTCTGGTCAACAGTAGGCTATCTGTAGTTGAGTTTTAGGGAAGCCAAAAGTTATACATAGATTTTCAACTGCATGGGGATTAGCGCCTCTAATCCTCACATTGTTCAAGGGTCAATTGTATTTTTAAAATTGTGGTTCAATATACATAAAAGTCACCATTTTAACCAGTCTTAAGTGCATGCTTCTGTGGTATAAATATGTTTGCCCTGTTGTGCAACCCTCCATCTCCAGAACTTTTTCATCTTCCCCAAGTGATACTGCTTAAACACTAACTGCCCATCTCCTCTGCCCCTCAGCCTCAGGAAATCACCATTCTACTTTCTGTCTCTATGAATTTGCCTATTCTAGTTATCTCATGTAAGTGGAATCATACAGTATTTGTCCTTTTGTGTCTGGCTTACTTCACTTAGCATAACTTTTTCAAGATTCATCCATGTTGTAGCATGCAACAAAATTTTCCTCTTTACAGTTGAATAGTTTTCCATTGTGTGTGTATACATTTTGTTTGTCCATTCATGTGATGATGGGCATTTAGGTTGTTTCTGTCTTTGGGCTATTATGAATAATGCTGCCATGAACATGGTGTATAAATATCTTTGAAATCCTTCTTTCAATTATTTTGGGTATATGTCCAAGTGGAATTGCTGGATCTTACAGTAATTCTATTTTTAATTTTTTTGAGAAACTGCCATACTGTGTTCTACAGTGGCTACACCATTTTACATTCTCACCAGCAATTTACAACTTCTCCCATCGCTGCCAACATGTTATTTTCTGTTTTTGATAATAGCCATTCTAATGAAAATGAAGTGGTATCTCATTGTGGTTTTCACTTCCATTTCCCTAATGAATAGCGATGTTGAGCATCTTGCGTTTGCTGGCCAATTGTATATCTTCTTTGGAGAAATGTCTATTTAAGTCCTTTGCCCATTTTTTGACTGGATTGTTTACTTTTTATTGAGTTTATACATTCTGGATATTAATCTCTTATTAGATACATGATTTGCAAATATTTTCTCTGATTCTGTGGACTGACTTTTCACAGTAATAGTGTCCTTTGATGCACAGTTTATTTTTTATTTTTATTTTTTTTGAGATGGAGTCCCATTCTGTTGCCCGGGGTGGAGTGCAGTGGCACAGTCTCGGCTCACTGCAATCTCCGCCTCCCAGGTTCAAGCAATTCTCCTGCCTCAGCCTCCCGAGTAGCTGGGACTACAGGTCCCCGCCACCACGCCCGGCCAATTTTTTTGTTTCACCACGTTGGCCAGGCTGGTCTCAAACTCCTAACTTGGTGATTCACATGCCTCGGCCTCCCAAAGTGCTGGGATTACAGGTGTGAGCCACAGCGCCTGGCCAGAAGTTTTAAATTTTGATGAAGTCCAATTGATCTACTTGTTTTGTCTGTGCTTTTGGTGTCATATCTGAGAAATCACTGCCAAATCCAATGTCTTGAAGCTTTTGCCCTTTGTTTTCTTCTAAGAGTTTTGTATTTTTCAACTCTTATGCTTAGGTCTTTGATTTAGAAATTAATTTTTAGTTACTTTTTGTATATGGTGTATGGTAAGGGTCCAACTTTGTTCTTTTCTGGTGTGGATATCCAATTTTCCCAATACCGTTTTTTGAAGAGTCCTTTCTTTACTGAATGAGGATCTTTGGTACTTCTTGGCACCTTTGGTGAAAATCACTTGAAAATGTATGCAAGGGTTTATTTGTGGGCCCTCGGGTCTATTTTCATGAATCTCTATGTCTAGCTTTATGCTTTGTAGGAGGTTTTGAAATCAGGTAGTGAGACCTCCGACTTTCTTTTTAAAATTTGTTTTGGTTATTTCATGTCCTTTGAGATTCCATATGAATGTGAGAATACATTTTTCCCATTTCTATTAAACGAAATTTAGGATTTTGATAGGAATTGCATTCACCCTGTAGATCATTTTGGGTAGTACTGTCATTTTAACAATATTAAGTCTTCCAATCCATAAATGTGGGATGCCTTTCCATTTATTTATTGTCTTTAATTTCTTTCAGCAATTTTTTTTTGTAGTTGCTGTACACAAGTCTTTTACCTCCTTGGTTATGTTTATCCCCAAATATTTTATTCTTTTTGATGTTTTATAAATGGAATTGTTTTAATTTCCTTTTTGAATTGTACATTGTTAGTGAACAGACACACAATTGATTTTTGTGTGATTTTGTATCATACAACTTTGTTAAATTCATTAGTTCTAACCGTTTTTGGTGGAATCTTAAGGGTTTTCTAGATACATGATTGTGTCATCTGTGAAGAGATAATTTTTCTTTACTATTATCTTTTATAACTAAAATTGGTTTAAGGGCTTTCTGGCAATCTCGGTCCATTCATTCTCTAATTCTCCTAGAAACACATCAGACAGCTGTGTCCCCTCTCTTCTTTCAAACTCCCAACACTTTCCCTTTCATTTTTACTTTCACTGAGAAAACAGAAACTATCAGAAATTTCCTCAGTTCCCACCAAATCTAACATGTATCTGTGTGCATACAACTCTTACTTCTTTCTAGTATCAATGAACCCTCACTGTTCATAAGACAAATTCCTTCTCTTTGATCCTCACTTACTTACTTAAGGATATTCCTTTAGATATTCTCCTGCATCTTTAATCTTCCTCTCTGTTGCATGATTCTTATCAGCAAACGTGCTACAATTTATCTCAGCATAATTTTATCTCTTAAAGACTGTTACTATCTGTAATAACTTTGCAATTTTATCACTGATGTTTTAGTAAACCACCATGGAGGAAGACTTTTTCCTTGTCTATTTTCCTTTTATTTCTAACTATCTGATTTATATTTGAAAGCCTGAAACATTTGAACTATTAAAATATTTATTATAATTCTCCAGAAAAAAATATGAAAATTCTTGATTTAAATGTATTAACAAATTGAAAGATTCAGTGGAACAATTCCAGGCACATAGAGAGGATATATCTCTTTCTTTTCTTGTGTTCGATAATAATAATCTCCTCCCAGTGTGGTATGGTTTGATTTTTCCTTTCCACTTATCTTCGCCTTAGGGGCTGCCAAAGTAGGTTTTATACTATGCCTTCAAAAAGGGACAATTTTAAATTTAAAATTTCCTTGAGTCTATAAGTTTAGACTATTTCTACTCACATGATAGGGATATTCAGATACTAATACATGCCATCAATATGGTTTTGCTAGTTTGTTGTTTAGACATGTCCTTGTATGTTACTTTAGGTTTTCTGAACATTTAATTTTACTTTCAATCCAGCATCAACACAATCTGTAATGGTAATTACTTCCTCCAAATATGCCTTACTTCTATTCTGCACTTGAAGCTCTAAGGAACTGTGTATATACAGTGCCTCGGCCACAGAATGACTATCCTTGCTCAATGACAGTGGAATAATACACAGTATGTCAGTATTATACCAGACGGAAAATTTATAAATAGCTATTCTTTAATACCTTTATGTAAAGGCCTGAGTTATGGGGTCTAAAATAAATGCATGACAATTTCACTAAACATGGTATTTTTTTTTTTTTTTTTTAAGACAGAGTCTTCTTTTGTCACCTAGGCTGGAGTACAGTAGCGTGATCTCAGCTCACTGCAACCTCCTTCTCCCAGGCTCAAGCTATCCTTCCACCTCAGCCTCCCAAGTAGCTGGGACTACAGGCCTGTGCCACCACGCCCAGCTAAGGTTTGTATTTTTTTTTTTTACAGACGTGGTTTCATCATGTTGGCCAGGTTGGTCTCAAACTCCTGGCCTCAAATGATCCTCCCGCCTCGGTGTTGCAAAGTGCTGGGATTACAGGTATGAGCCACCATGCCTGGCGAAACATGGTAATTTTTTTTATTACCCTACTATGAAGTCTTACAAAGTGTCCAAATATATAACATTTACAGGAAAGATTAAAATGTGCTTTTGCTTGATTCTTGTTTCTGGAATATAAATACTTAAAAGCAAAAAGGCTCTATTAACTAGAGAAGATACCTTTAAAATTCAGTGTTAGGAATACGCATTCAATAAAATAATAATCAGATTTAACCCAACATGACTGTTTTATAATATAAAAAACCTAGTTGTTGAGTTTAGGCAAATATAAAGTTTTACTGTTTCTAAACTGCCTTGATTTCTTCTGATGAAAAAATGACTGAAAGATTGCTTAAAAACTGTGTATGAAGTAGATTTCAATCTGGAAAATTTATTCCAGAAAGTCAGACTATATATATAAGCCCCCCAAATGTTATTTTAATATTAGATTCTTTTATAATCATTTCCTTATACAAAAAGTTAAACTTCTTAGAAATCAAACATTCATATTTTATTTGATGACTTTACTTCCTAAATACTAAGTATGACTAAATTACAAATATGTTAGTCAAGAAATGCAATATAAAAGGTTTGATAAATATGCTATTTACATTTTTTTCTTACATTCTTCTTTTGCTCCCTTTTATGTCCTAATCATTCATACTTGCCCATTGTTATTCTTTCTTAACACTCAATTTTCATCTTGTGTCAATCATCCCTCGTATTCAGCTAGTCAATAAAATGAATTGATTCTTTAAGACCTCAGTTCATTGATTTCTTTGCCATTCTTGATTTCATACCTTAAATCTAGATTTAAGTACCTTATAAATCCAATTGCATTTTAGCTGGACCTCCTAGTCCTTAATCAATTAATAAATCTTCCCAAAGTTACATATTCAAGAATGTATCTAGACTGGACGAGGTGGCTCATGCCTGTAATCCCAGCACTTTTGGAGGCTGAGGTCAGAGGATTGCTTGAGCCCAGGAATTTGAGAGACCAGCCTGGGCAACATAGCAACACTCCATCTCTACAAAAAAAATTATTATTATTATTTTTTAACTTTTATTTTAAGTTCAGTGGTACAACTGCAGGTTACGTAGGTAAACTTTTATCATGGGAGGTTTTTTTTTGCTTTTTTTTTTTGAGACAGAGTTGCACTCTGTTGCCCAGGCTGGGGTGCTGTGGCTCAATCTCGGCTCTCTGTGACCTCCACCTCCCAGGTTCAAGTGATTCTCCTGCCTTAGCCTCCCGAGTAGCTGGGATTACAGGCCAGCGCCACCAAGTCGGGCTAACTTTTTTGTATTTTTAGTAGAGATGGGGTTTTGCCATGTTGGCCAGGCTGGTCTTAAACTCCTGACCTCAAGTGATACACCCACCTCAGCCTCCCAAAGTGCTGGGACTACAGGCATGAGCCACCATGCCAGGCCTGTCATGGGAGTTTGTTGCACAGATTATTTCATTACCCAGGTATTAAGCCTAGTACCCATTAGTTATTTTTCTTGATCCTCTCCATCCTCCCACCCTCTATCCTCCAAAAGACCACAGTGTGTGTTGTTCCCCTCTATGTGTCCATGTGCTCTCATCATTTAGCCACCCCCACACAAAAAATTTAAAAATCAGCTGGGCATCTGTAATACCAGCTACTCAGGAGCTGAAGTGGGAGGAATCACTTGAGCCCAGGAGTTTGATGCAGCACTGAGCCATAATCATGCCACTGCACTGCACTCCACTCCAGTCCAGGTGACAGAGCAAAACCTTGTTTCAAAAAAAAAAAAAAAAAAAAAAAGTAATTTCTAGTTTTCTAAGTAGAATCTCTACTTTCTGCCTAAGTATCAAGGTCTGTATAATTAAGATCTATTCAATGTTTCCTGCTTTTCTCCAAAGAAAACACTTCCATTCCAGTTAAATGGTCTCTTTTAAGACATTAACAACCACTAAGAACTTTTGAATATAGAAAATTATTCTCATTATTAGGTACTGTGTTGGGCAGATAACTGGTTCCCTATTCCATACTTATCTCTCCATTCAAAATGGACTAGCTGTTGAGGAAATCTTTACTAGTATAGACCATGCCATTTCTTCAATCCTTTATCTTAGTCCACTGGAAATATCATCGTGACTCCATCCCTTAAATCTCTGCTTTTACGTTTGCTGGCTGAAAGAAAAGCCACTTTGCCTAACCAGATACAGAAAGAGCCCTAATGGCTAGATGTAGAGCCAAAGAAAAGAGTTCCTAAAAAAAAAATACAAAAATATTCCGAAGACAGAATCATTCAGTCCTTATCCTTTACACAACAACCATAGTTCCAAGTCTGGTGGTTTATATTCTGGGCTGTGGGCCTTTGATATACCAGAACTCTCCATTCTTATAATCTTCCAACAAAAAAAAGTAGTTATATTGAAAGGTGAGACAAAATAAGTAAATTAAATGTCTTGCTTAATAATTCAACTTGAATATAATAAATCTGAGTAAATGGGAATTTTCAAATCTCTTAAGTTGGTTTTCTATGTTAGAATTTAATATATTTTAAGAAATATGGAAAAAATAAATTGTATATGTTACTGGTTTTTCCTTGTTAATGATTTACAGCTCTAATTTTATTTCCAATAACATTTTTTTAGACATTTTCTTACATGTGCTCTATTATCAGTTCATCTGTAGTTTACATAAAGTTGTTACTGCATTTAACAAAATCATTTAGAAATTCTTTTTTTTAATTTATTTCTGTCATTACAATCTGTTCTCATTGAAATTCTAGTCATGTCTCCTAAACTATAGAATCATCCTCAGTACAATAAATCTACTGGTCAATTTCTACATTTTAAACTTACTATCAGTAAAATAAACAGCAGAAATTTATACAAGCACATCTAGTAGTGAACAGGTGTTCAATAAATGCCTACTGAATCTAAATTTACAGGATTTGAAATTCTAACACACTTAAGTTTCAGTGAACTGCAGCTCAACATGACCCGATAGTATTGATGAAAAAAAAAGCTAGTGCAATCAGACTGCACTATAGAACTTTATTCATAGATGCAGTGTTTTGTACCTATACTACATTAAGTATATTGCAATTAATTCTAAATACAATTATTTAAAAAGAAATACTAACAAAATGTAACAGATCCAAAGTAGGATATCCAGAAAATATTGGTCTAGAAATTAATATGGTCTAGAAAAAATATGGTCTAGAAATTAATGCTATGGCAACAAGTGGAAGGACCTGAGAATGTACAGCTTAGAGAAAAGACATAAAAACAATTTTTAGACAGTAGATCTAGGGCCAGAGAACAAAGTTATAAACAGATCTTCAAATGATGTTTCATTCAACATTGTTTCATTTTTAACACTGAAGAGGGAAAATATAGACATTTCTGTCTGGGGCCACAGTGTGTGGAGTTTCCACGTTCTCCCCATGTCTGCATGGGTTTTCTCCCACATCCCAAAGATGTGCATGTTATGTTAGTTGGCACATCTAAATTGTCTCAGTATGGCTGAGTGTTGGGGTAGGAGGACACCCTGTGATAGAATGGCATCCTATCCAGGGTTGGTTCCCACCTTGCATCCTGAGCTTCTAGGATAGGCTCCAGCCACCTGCAACCCCAAAGTGGAGTAAGTGAGTTGGAAAATGAATGAATGTAAATTATTGCAAAATAAAAACTTGTCAAATATACAATCATCATACAAATGCACAACAACAAATGATGTAGTATGAAAGTGCTCAGCAAGCATGCCATATTTGTTATTGCTTGTTTTTGAACAACATGGTGGTAGAAGGTGCTCCTTACAATTTCTGCTTTACAAACATTTATTCCTTATTTTAACTCACCACCACTATGACCATCATCGCTAACTCATCAAAAATTGGGTAAATGATGATCTTGTTTCTATTAAACTTTCTTAAATGTATGTATAACTCACATTTATTTCACAATGTTTAATACCAGAAATGTGTTGGATCTTTATTTAGAAGGTGATGTTCTTTGTGACCAGAAATAGGCTATAGGAACTTAACTCTTGTTTATATCAATTAGCCTATGGTGAAACTGGTTTTATTCTATGTCATTTAGCTTAAAGCTGCAGTTTCCAAGAATCTATTCATTACTTTAAGTGAGGACTTACTGTACTAAGTTGAAACCTGCCCTCTAATGAGAAACTTATTTTATGTTAATTAACATAAGTGTAATTTATAACGTAAAGGAAAACATTTGTTTACTATGATTCTAATTCTAATATTCTAGGGTCAAAATAAAATTAATAAAGTTCAATTTAAAATAAAATTGACTTAGAAAAATTTAGTTTACTTTACTTATTTTGTCTTGTTAAGGATTTGGAGGACAGATTGCCAGTTTTAAGTTCCGACTACAGGGCACCAAATACTAGAGGCATAAAGAAACAAACAGCTGAACTAAGGATATAAAAACTAAAAGTAATAATTTAAAACTGAGGTGTTCTGAATTTTAATTCAGATATTGTTCCCCTAAACATTTTATTTATTTTTTTTGAGATGGAGTCTCGTGCTGTTGCCCAGGCTGGAGTGCAGTGGTGGGATCTCGGCTCACTGCAGCCTCCACCTCCCGGGTTCAAGCTATTCTCTCACCTCAGCCTCCCAAGTAGCTGGGATTACAGGCACGTGCCTCCATGACTGGCTAATTTCTGTATTTTTAGTAGAGACTGGGTTTCACCATGTTGGCCAGGCTGGTCTTGAACTCCTGACCTCAAGTAATCCACCTGCCTCAGCCTCCCAAAGTGCTGGGATTACAGGCATGAGCCACCGTATCTGGCCCCCCCAAACATTTTAAACTGAGGTTCTGAAATTTGACCAGTGGTAGAGTACTTGAAAGGATGGCATTCTTAGTGGTAATACTGTTAAATGTATCAAAACTTCATTTTCATTAGCTACAAATAGTTTTACTATAAGAAACTGAGATTTTATAAGACATTTTAAAGTAACTTGTTTTTTTCTTTTTATTTTCTTTTTGAGATGGAGTCTTGCTCTGTCACCCAGGCTGGAGTGCAATGGTGCAATCTCAGCTCACTGCAACCTCTGCCTTCCAGGTTTAAGCAATTCTCCTGCCTCAGCCTCCTGAGTAGCTGGGATTACAGGTGCACGCCACCATGCCTGGCTAATTTTTGTTATTTATTTATTTATTTATTTATTTATTTCTTTCTTTATGAGACAGAGTTTCACTCTTTCGCCCAGGCGGGAGTGCAGTGACGCGATCTCGGTTCACAGCAACCTCTGCCTTCTGGTTTCAAGCAATTCTCCTGCCTCAGCCTCCCAAGCAGCTGGGACTACAGGTGCCGGCCACCATGCCCGGCTAATTTTTGTATTTTTAGTAGAGACAGGGTTTCACCATGTTGGACAGGCTGGTCTCGAACTCCTGACCTCATTATCTGCCCACCTCAGCCTCCCAAAGTGCTGGGATTACAGGCATGAGTCACTGCACCCAGCCAAAGTAACTTGTTTTAATGGAAAAACAAGCATAAATTAATTTAGTGGATATAACAGGAAAAATGAAGCTTATAGTCTAGGCAAAAAGGTGTGATAATTGACAACATATATTTTAATTATGCATTCAATTTATTCCTCTTTTACATAGAGATTAAATTTAAAAACTCAAGTTTCAGACTAATAGGTAGTAGATTAGGGCAAAAGTACATAGAATAAGTCAGGGGATGTTACTTATTGCATTTATAACTTGAAATCCCCATGACAGCAGAGTTGATTATATCTGTACATTTATTTTCTATTTAAATCAGGCCCCATGCTGTTAAATTTTACCTTTTGTTTTCCTAAGAAAACAACCAAGTAACTTCACACTAAGAAATTCCCTATTATTCCTCTTTGAATCATCCATCTTGAAGGTAGGAAGTTGTTCAGGTTGAGGAAACAAGCCCAACCCCTTTTTATAATTTTGGCACTAAAAATCAAATTTTATGGTGCAATTTTATTAAGAGCGAAAACACAGCCATTGCTTAAGCATAAAAGCTCATATTTAACTCAATTATTTTGCTAAACATATATAAGACAAATATGGAAGAATGAGGACAAGGAACACCTGGCATTTTTATTAAATGTCTAATTCTCAAAAATAGCAATTATTTGAACAATGAAAAACAGCTGCAGCATATTGTGAACTTTCTCTATATTCATAAATTATAGAATACACAAGAGCCTAGATTTTATATATTCACTAAATTAATGGCACTTCATCATATCAATAGGTTTATAAGACATTCTCTTTACTACCAAATGCTGACAATAGCTGGTACCTTTATGAATTTTTTGGGTTATAACACTCTTCACCACTAATCCAACTGCCAAAAGAGCAATTTATTTTTTCTCTTTTGGGAAAGTCCTTTCTCCCAGAAACATTCCCATTTTTAAAACTATTCAAGATAATTAGAATTTCCTCATCAGTGACACAGGTATACAGCAATTTACACAAGAGTAAATTTCTATCACGATAATTAAAAATAAGAGAAACTTTGGCTATGTCTAGTGCATAATATAATTACATCATTATGGTTTTATTGAAAGCACAACAGATTTTATATCATTTGCCATATATCGATTACTTACTGCTCCACTGATTAAAACATTGTGTTTTTTTTGCAGTATTTTCAGTCAGTCCTACATTTGTACTATTTATAATTTACAATTGACAATATTTTCTAGGCTGATATGCTTACATGCCATTGCTTTTATTGCTAACCTGATAATACTTCTAAAAACTTATATTGATAACTAGTCATATGTGAGAAATAGTTTTTGTTATTTCTTTTTACTAGCCTTGCTCTTGATAGCAGCCAAATTTAATAAGTCTTTGGAATTAGGAAGCAATTTATCTCTATCATTTTTGTTTATGGAACTAACATTGACAGCACTGGTGAATTTTCTGCTTCATCTTTTCTTTCCCTATTTATAAAGTCAATGTTTTAAGATTTTTATTGTTGTAGATTATTAAAAAGAGATGTGTAATATTCTTAACTGCTGACAATGTTTTGAGATTTTTTTAAGCATCAAATATATATTTAAATTTACATAACAGATGTCAACATGTATTTACATTTGCAGGTAAACATATGTTTACATTTACAAACAGAAATATATGATTTAAGTGTCTGTATTAGAAAATGCAATGTGAAAAATAAAGATAATTCAAAACAGAAAAAGAAATAAAGACATATAATTATTTCTGAATTTTTTGTTAAGCAGCGAAAGTTTAAGATCTCTAAATTGAAAAATAAACTTGAAAAATACTCCATCTCTATATTTAATTTGTAAAAATGAACCCCAAACTGCCATTGTTTGACAGCATTGTATACATGAACATCGCTGTTCTACAACTTCTAGAACATCCACATTCCACAAATGAACAGCTTTAAAAAAAATCCCATCTTAGGCAAGGCAAGGTGGCTCACGCCTGTAATCCCAGCACTTTGGGAGGCTGAGGCGGGCAGATCACCTGAGGTCGGGAGTTCGAGACCAGCCTGACCAACACAGAGAAACCCTGTCTACACAAAAACAAAAAACAAAAAACAAAATTAGCCCTGTCTACACAAAAACAAAAAAAAAAAAACAAAATTAGCCAGGCGTGGTGGTGCATGCCTGTAACCCCAGCTACTCAGGAGGCTGAGGCAGGAGAATCACTTGAACTTGGGAGGTGGAGGTTATGGTGGGCCGAGATCATGCCATTGCACTCTAGCCTGGGCAACAAGAGCGAAACTCCATCTCAAAAAAAAAAGAAAATACATCTATCTATCTATCTATCTATCTATCTATCTATCTATCTATCTAGATATCTAAAATATATCTATATATGTAAATATATATTATATATAAAATATATGTAAATATATTTTATATATAAAATATATGTAAATATATTTTATATATTATATGTAAATATATATTATATATAAAATATACGTAAATATATATTATATACACACATATACAATATATATTATATATGTAAATATATAATATATTTAAATATATATAATATATAATATATATTTACATATATATTATATATATTATATATGTGTGTGTGTATATATATCCCATCTTTTTTTTTTTTTTTTTTTGAGACAGAGTCTCACTCGGTCGCCCAGGCTGGAGTGCAGTGGCGTGATCTCGGTTCACTGCAAGCTCTGCCCTCCGGGTTCACGCCATTCTCCTGCCTCAGCCTCCCGAGTAGCTGGGACTACAGGCACCCGCCACGATGCCCGGCTAATTAAAATATATATCCCACCTTAAAAAATAAATGGCATTAAACAAACATTAAAAAAATGATAGAAAGGGAACACATAATCACACACAGCATCACTGACTATTGCCAGTCACTATGTACCTATTATTCTGGGTATTGTTTAATTGGAAACATCACCATTTTAGAATCTAAGATTAAGGGGAATCTACCTAGAACAGACAACAGAAAGCATTCCAACTATGAAATATGATAAATGGCCTATGTTTAAAAGATGCTGGAGAGTATCCAAGAAAGACTGCTAGCTTAGAAATTTATAAAGGAGATGAAATGAAGAATGTGATATTAGCTGTGCTTATATATCTGTTAGAATTCAATGATACCTATTCTTGTTGAAAAGTGGACTGCCCTCCATTCTGAGTGTAATACGAATTAAAAAGACTTCTTTTTTTAAAGAGTTAAGTTGAAGAAGGGCTGAGCTGGCTTCCAAGGCACTAATTAAGGAATCCAAGCCTGTACTATATAGGATTCTTTAGGGATCTGCAGATGTTTCCATTCTAATTTTCCAGAGACAAAAATGTAACCGGGAGAAAATTAGAAAAAGAAAGTGACCTGTGGCATTTGGCTACTACTTTGCAAACTGGCTTATTATTAACAGTTTTCAACATTTAATTGATCCCCCACTTAAAAATTCTCACCTTATTGAGTTCAATGGCTGATCGTCTATGATCATAAGGCCATCCCCAACATATACACATTATTTGAGTCACTGTGAGATAATGTAATAAAAGCATCTGAAGCACTAGTTTCATTTAAACAGAGACATGCCCTCAACATCATTAAGAATAGAAAGTCTTGCGCTTGAGTTTTTCTTTAGAGATGCAGAATTAGCTCAAGGAATGGATGGAAATGACATTTTTTGGTAACTGATTTTAAGGTCTCAAATACTTTTATGGAAATAAGTATCCTGCGCATTTTATATGCCCTTGATCTTGTGAGTTTTTCTAGAGGCATAATATTAATTTCAGTTAACTTGTTAAAATTATTCTTTTAGAATTTCTAAGTGTCTCAAAAGTTAAATGAATTGGGGAAAAATGTTTCTTATTCTAAAAAAGAGGTATGCATGTATATATATAAAAGGAAGGAAAAAGGAGAAAAATCCTCTTTTTGATATTTGCAGGAAATATCTGAGGTTTAGCTTGGGAGGCGATGGGGCAATCCAGGGCGAGAAATGATGTCTTGAATAATTAAGGTGACTACTCCTGACCTTCAACTAAACAGACTACCTTCCTGTCTACCCTGAAGGTATCACTTTGGTGTTGCTATCCACTGATTCACTTCTGCAAACTTCCCTGACAGAAGAAAGGAGGACTTGCAGCTGGACACTGTTCCCTGGCTCTTCGGAGCGGGTTCTTTACACTATGCATGGACGACAGATCATCTGCTGCCATCCTACTCAGGGAGAGCTTGCTAAAGATGCATGGTCCTGGCCCCCACCCAAAACCTCTGACTTTGAATCCATGTCAGAAATCTTTTAATTTATGTACTTACTTATCTGTTTTGTTCACTGCTATATCTTTGGCTCCTAGAAAAGTACTAGGAACATGGTAGATACTCAATAAATATGTACTGAATAAATGAAAAAAAAAAAACAAAAAAAACCCACAAAAAACAAAGGGAAGGAAAAGGGACTGCCTTCATGTTTCTCCCACCTCCTCAAGTTGTTTTTTTTTTTTTTTTGAGACGGAGTCTCGCTCTGTCTCCCAGGCTGGAGTGCAGTGGCGTGATCTCGGCTCACTGCAAGCTCCGCCTCCCGGGTTCATGCCATTCTCCTGCCTCAGCCTCCCGAGTAGCTGGGACTACAGGCGCCCGCTACCATGCCCGGCTAATTTTTTTTATTTTTAGTAGAGACGGGGTTTCACCGTGCTAGCCAGGATGGTCTCGACCTCCTGACCTCGTGGTCCGCCCACCTCGGCCTCCCAAAGTGCCGGGATTACAGGCGTGAGCCATCGCGCCCGGCCACCTCCTCAAGTTTTAACAGCTAAATGTTAAGCTCTTCACAAAGAAGTCTCAAGTGTAACCTAATGAAATTAAAAACAGACTTTACAAAATCATTTCTCAAGTGGAGAGAATACTCTCAATTTATAAAACCATAAGACCAATAAACCTGAATAATGAGTACTAAAAAAGACAATTACCTATTTGTTAATTCCTTTGAAGGAAAAGGGCTCAAAATTGTGATTCTCAGACTTGGAGATTATAGGGCCTGGGTATAAAATACTTCCGTAAATAACTTACCAAGAAAATGGCCTTATTCTTGCTCTAAACTATTAATTAACATCAAATCTCAACGTGTAGAGGGGCTAGGAGAGGTTAGAAAGTTACCATAATAGGATAAGCAGGGAAAAAAATCAGAAATAAACCAGAACATGACACCAAACAGTAACCTTTTATGACAATGATAGGGAGACTCAGAGTTAATACTTACAAGGTAAGAATTGCTGAGCTAAGTAGAGGTCTCTTTTATTGTGGTCTTCATTCTATCATTATTAAACCTAGGAAAAAGAGGGAAGACTTTAAAAATTTCATCACATTATATAAGTTAGAACATTTCAACTGAGGTTGCCACCGCTGTATTCTGATCCTTATACAGCACAGAACAATCAGATTATAAACACCCAGCAGCATTTGTATGTTTCAGCCCAGTGCAGCATTCTTGTTAGTTTTTTTGTTAAGAGATGGGGTCTTGCTCTATCACCCAGGCTGGAGTGCAATGGGGTGATCCTAACTCACTGCAACCTTAAAATCTTGAGTTTAAGCTATCCTCCTGCCTCAGCCTCGCAAGTAGCTGGGATTACAGGCCTGCATGCCACTACATCCTGCTTATCACTGGCTTTTAAAATTTGCTATTCTATTACGCTTGCCCTCTTGAAGTTTAAGTCAAAAATTTTAGTCAAAGCTAAAACTCTAACTTGGAGCCCAATGAGCTTCTGGAGGACATCATATATTTGCAGATATTTTAAGATAAATTCAAGATCATATTCCAAGACTGATTAATCTCTCTCACACACATAAAATTGCATCATCTATAATCCATGTATTGTATATTGCACAATTCCAAGTACACAAAGGAAGGAACATATGACATTTTTAAAGATATGCTAGTAATCTGAGTTGGTTAGCATGTTTGGTTTCTGTGGGTCATGATTCTAAGTTGTAGTTGTTACATCAACTAATAGTTAAGCACTTACTATAAGATACAGAATAGAAAGGATATGACAAATTCATCCATGTTCTTAACAGAGCACTGCAAGTATACACTTTATTGTAGACTAATCTTCACAGAAAAAGAACAGCATGTTTTTAAAAATTTCAAAATCACTTGCTTCAAAATTCACAGAAAAATCAAGGGAATACCAAAATGAACCTCCATATCCTATCTCTGGACTCCCAATCCAGCTGTACTGAAATCTAAAACTATGCCATACTTACTTCCCTTTGTTTTTTATGAAAATTCATTACACATACAGATTATGTCCTTTGTGAGCTATACCCTGATTCCATTCCATTCTTTCCAAAGATGCAAGCATAATCTTGAATTTGATATTTATTTCCTATGTTTTTACACTATTACTACCAATTCAAGAATTTAAACTTTATCATTGCTTTCAAGCTTTTGATAAATGGTATAATATCATACATATTTTATATACGTTACTCTGTATATAACCTTTATGCAACTTATTTTTGTTTGCTGAAGTAGGATATTCACCCATGATGATAAACACAGCTCTCATTTTAGTAGCTTTACAGTTCATCACATGACTATGTCACAATTTGCCATTCTCTTCTTGCTTAACATTTACATTGCTTTCATTTTTTCCTATTAAAAATAACCAAGACTTTTTTCTACATGTCTTGAGTTTATCTAGAGCATCTAGGAATAAAATTGTTGGGTTCAAGCCTATTGTATCTTCAACTTTACAAAGATATTGCTAAATGCTCCCACAAGCAGCTTATGAAGAGTTCCTCATTTTATATTTCCTCCAACATTTGGAAGCATATTTAAGAAAAACAGCCACTATCTATATGAAAATTTAAAAATTCATAAGTGATCAATTCCTTTGGTTTTCATCAAGTATTGGTTTAACATAGGTATACTAATGTTCCAAACAAAGAGAATAGACTGAAATTTGGCCCAAGGCACTTACATGAAAACAAAGCTCTGATAACACAGATTTTCCTCATGTGACTGAGGAAATACCAACACTTAATCTATTTTTTAATCAGCCAAATTTAAGATTCAAGAACTTAATCTAGAAATGATAAGATTCCTAATTAAATATTAAGCTTAGATCCAAGATGACCAAAGAGGGGAAAAAAAGATGCAGGAAAAGTAGATAGTTTGTGGGTATGAACAATCCCTCCTCCAAGTTCATTTTGGGCAGTGTTTCTCACAAATGTGGTGCTCCTAAGAAAAATCTCTTAAAGCTTGTAAAAAAAAATGCAAATTCCAGGTCTGGAAAAATGTTTTTATTATATTTTTTAAATTCTAGGTTATTCTCATACAGGTGGTTCGCAGGCAACTAAGCAGCAAGTAATGATTAAAAATGAGGTGCTTTCAACAGAGAGGATTATGTAACTCATGTTTTAGTTAGGGGAGGTAACAGTAATTAATATGTTATCTGTTAAATTACATAAACTTTTTTTAAAAACCTCTAGCATTAGTCAACAACAACAAAAAAGTAACCTCAATTTATGGCTGAATATGCTTGACTTCACAATGCCAAGAAAGGTTGTGGGCTCATTTATTTTTTCAGATAACTAGACACATACTATGACAAAGCTTTTTTTAGTAATATTACCAGGGAACTAATATTCTGAATTTACTGTGATTGGCACAGGAAAATATTAAGAGTGAGAGTGATCAGGAGTGATTTTAATGAAGATGACCAGAAAGCAACTATATGATTACCTTTTAAATAGAATGCTATTGCAAATGTCAAACTTTAAACGGGACATTTGGCTTTATACACTAAAAAAAAAAAAAAAAAAAGAAAAAAAAAAGGCATTAGTAGTTTCCCACCAAGACCGCTACAAATAAATTCAGAACATTTATAGAAATCCAACATTCACACTTCCCTGTAACTCTAACCTATTGAAATTAGATGTAAACGGAAGAAAAAAAAATAGAATATTTAGGTTATAAAAATCTGCGCAAATTCAAATTATAAAAATAAAAACATTCTTCTATATTATTTGAAATTACAAAGTCCTGTTTCCAAAAGATTTAGAATAATCTAAGCTTTCTAGATAAAAAGTTCAGATAAAAGATATTTCAGTGAGAAATGGTAAACAGAAAAAGTAAGCAGTTTAGTAGTAAGAAAAAAGACATAAGTTTTCATCTGTTGCCTGCTTTTAGTTATTTACAACACTAAGTTAACATAGAATGTTGTTTTCTTTCTTTTATTATAGTGAAATCAACAAGAATTCGGTCTTATTAGACTGGGCTTTTATAAAACAAAGATAATGTAGTCCAAAAGTGAAAGAAACACTCCTGTGTGGCCATAGCCAGCTTTTCTTTTCTATCCTCAATATATTACCTAACTTGTGATATCAGCAACTAATTATAATTTTTTTCAGTCTACCTGCTTAAAAGTGAAAACATGAAACATACCATATATACATGAAACGTACTATATATACCTCCAGAAGCAAGACAGGTTTTCCATTCTAATGGATGGAATTAACTGAATAAAAATTAAATGAACTAAAGCCACAGAGAAATAGTAAAAAATAATAGAGTCTAAGAACTACAAGCATCTACTGTTCTCTTTATGCTGCAACCTTTCTGCTAAAGAATGTATTCTCTATACTGTGTATGTGGTACAGTGACAGTTGGGCTCTTCCCACCTGGGTTTGTAAAAACGGATGGGTGCAGGCTCCTTTGGCCACCAGTATTGCATATTGATGTTATTCTGCACAACAGCTGACAAGCAGCATCGATCTCCCAGCCTCTGCTCCCAGCTGTAAGGGGTAAGAACAAGGGCTGTGGTGATAACTTGTTTATTCACTGCTGTTGCTGTTGCTGCTGCTGCTTCTTAAACAGCAAGCTGAGAAAAGAATATCAAACTGACACACAGAGGAAAAATGGTTCAGACATCAATCTACCTCTCAAGGTCTGCTTATATCACTATATGATAAAATTATTTTTAAAATAATTTTTCTTTAAAAAGTGGGGTGGGGAGAGAAAAAAGACAAAATTGGTGTTTTGATTAGAAAGGGAACCTATAATGTATGCAAAGAAAAGGAAATTAATGACATATATAATAATCTTCCCCTTGTAAGTCTAGATCTAACCGCTCAATTATCAAAATTCTCTGAAGAGTTTTAACCAATGTTGGGGTAAATTCATTGAGAGTAACTTCCCTACCTATTCTCCTGGAAAATAAGAAAGTGTAAAACTCCAGTCAAGAAATGACACTTTATTTTGCTTACAAAATGCCTCTAGCTCCCAACTGCCCCATATCTAATCACCACCATATGTTTGACTTTAGACACTATTAGCAAAGAAATAAGATTTTAGTCCATACTGTTTTTGCATAAATCCCATTAAAAAAACTTCCATATGCAATTTACCTATTTTAAATGTGCAATACAAAGTTAAAAACTTAGTAAGTACATAGTATTAATTGATGAGTAACAGAAATAGAAATATTCACTGTTAAATTACCTTTAAATGTAATGTGATGCTATTTATAGACTTACAGCTTTAACTGTAAATGCAACTCATCTTTTAGAACCTTAAGCAATTTGTGATTCAGAAAAACGTAAAAAGTCAGAAAAATTTGGAGATCTATAAACTATTAAAAAGAAAAACCCACATAGGCTAGAACTGGCAAGTAAGTTTAAATAATAATACCTAATCAAGAAGGCTAAGTTTGAGACATTTTAAAATAAAAGTATGAAACAGTAACAATATTTTAAATTTAGATATTTTGTAAAAAATCAAAACCCAACCCCAATCTTCTATTTTTATCACAATTGAAAAATTTTTCTGCTTAGCAACTCAATGAGGAACAAAAAATGTTAATAATAATAAAAATAATTCTGAAGACCAGAGGATAAAAAGATACTTTAAATATATTTGTTTTGTATGAAGGCTATAAAATAAAAAAGACTAACAGCAAATCTTCAAGCAAGATTTTTAAAAATTCAGACACTTAGAAACAGTAATGGATTAATAAACTGTTAACCAGTGGGATTAATCAGTCTCAGCAGCCACATGTGAAACATGCTTCACATTTCTCCTCTAAGATTCTAACCATGAAAATAGGAAAGTAAAACTAAGTCAAATAATATGTTAATGAAGTATCAAAAGTGTGGTTTGTGGTGCTGTGAATAGAAATTTCACTTCAAAATGTATTTAATTTTAAACCCTCACATTAATTAAATATTACCCTTTGAAAAATGCTTATCAGAAAATATAATTCTGATACATTAGATCTCATTTGAAGAAAAACTTAAATAGGTTAAGGATGTTATTTGCTAGTTTAAGAAAAAACACAAAATACACACATGTACAAAACTGCTTCAAATAAATATTTTTAAAACTTTTATTTAAAAAGTTAATTGTATCTATTATTTAACAAATTCTCAGCAATATATAAAACCTCTATTAAAATGTCATAGCTGACAAACTGCCTAAAATGTAACATATCCTTATGAACTAGCATTATACATCTCTGACAAACAATAATTTTAAGTTCCTTCATATGTAGATATGTTAAGTTACCTCTATTCTAGTTCATTCAAATATTCTTTCTATCCTAAAAAAACTATTTCAGTAAGATAGGAACAATGATGGTATAACTGTATTTTAGGGACAGCTAAGAATTTTTCCCAAAAGTGAATGTTATTTAACCCTGATTGTGCATTTAGCCAAAAACATAAATATTGAAAGAACGAAATACAAATCACTGAAAAAAAGATAAAAATTAACACAATAAATCTCTTCCCCCAAATTCCAACATAATTAACTACATATCAAGGCTTAAATTTAGATAATCAGGTTTGCAAATTTAAAACGGTCAAAATCTTTACAAAATGTCTTACAAGGGGTAGTTAAAAGAGAGCCAATCATACACAGCAGTTGAACTCTTTGTTAATTGGCCTCCTAAAATAACCCATACTCCTAATTAGGTTAAAGTTTCTCACCCTGTAAGAATTGACCAAATACAAGTAAACTGTTAATATTTGTATTGATTCTTTTAGATATGAAATTATTTACTAAGCTAAATTATTAGAAGTTTATAACCCAGTATAATAACTATAGGAAGAACAATTACATGATGCTAAATATTTGTGTTCAAAATAAGTTTTGATATCTTCAAAGATCACAAATCACAAACTCTCTAAATTTGGACGACTCTGTGGATTTATATCTTATCTACCATATAAACTCAAATGCTGTCTCTCTTTTCCTATTTAACTCATTAAGGCTGTTCTAAAGATACCTGCATTGAAAGTGACAAACTGAACCTGGATTTTTTTCCCCAGACACTCAAGTAACTGTATTTTCCACTTTTCATCTTAATGTTCTCTAACCTGAAAAATACCTGTTAAGTCAGTGAGGGAAAAATTGTATTTATTTTCATTTTATTCAAACTAAGCTGCTTTTTCATAAAAATCTCAAATCAAACATATGAAGACATTCCATACCTCATATTTATCTGAACCACGTTACAGTATGACACCAATATAAAAGTATCTAAACTTCACCCTTATGTTAAACTCTGATTTCTAAACATCTTTACATTTTATTTAACTTCAACTGTTAATTGATTCATTCCTGGATTATCTACCTAATATCCAACAATATAGAAATATCAAATTTCAGTTTTTAGTATTTTGATATGTATTTCAACATTCACTCTTAAACACATCTCAGAATTCATCTTTAAAAATTTTACATTGTTGGAAGTTAAAAGCAGTTCTATGATCGTGATGATACTTCATTCTTAAGACTAAATAATAATTTTCTCATGAAAACAAACCTTTGACATTTCCTCTAAGTATATAAATATTTTTAGGTGAAAAAATTAAAAAAAATTGTACTATGTTAGTAAACCTTACTTTAGCAAATAGTTTTTACACAAATAAACGCACACACATATATGTACATATAAGATTAATACTTTACTATGAAAGAATTAACCAAGTAATACTTAGTAATACTGTTCAATAAGTTCATTTTCACTATACCAGATTACCATTTTAGAGAATGAAAGTTGTATTAGTTAAATACTGTCTGAAATTTTCAACTAAAACTATAAAAATCACTGGAGGTTTAGGGATTCTACAATTTTATTTTTAGAGTCTGCAACTTTTGATATTAACAACTAAAATATTTTACTCAATGTATGTTGAGTAAGATACTAGTAATTTCTGCTTAAGAAAGTGGTTTTTTCAGTTTCGACCATATTGCCACTTTTGGTTAGGGCAGTACTTGGAATACTTTACATTTTCTTAAAATATTCTCATCAATTTTACCTAATTTTGCAGGCTCTACCTACTACTCTTCCACCTGTCAAACATCTAAGCACTAAATTCCATTTGATTTAAACTCTCCATTTTATAAGATGAAAAGTTCATATTTTACTGAGTACGCTGTAATAACCTTAAGAAAATAAAAATTACTATATATACATATTTTTGGAATAAATTCAGTTCGAGTTAGACCTTAGGATGCTGAGAAGAACATTAACTGTAAAAAAAAAAATCTGGAGTTTCAGTAAGCTAGACAACTCAGCTATGGCCACTTCATATAATGATTTCTGTTTATGAGTAATTACTTATTGATTTTAGTTCACGTAAAAATTTCAACTTTACCAATTGTCTAGTCCGATTATATTGCAAAGACATAAAATTATATGGTTTTAAAATTCATTAGTATACCTTAATCTCATGTCATGTTCCAATGCATTATGTGAGTATTCAATCAAAAGAAGTGAGGCTGTTCTCCAGAATTGGTTCTCTGCTACAGGTCAAAACCTGCAATAAAAATGTCATGTATTATAGCATGAAGACACTCAACAGATTTCCATCTCCTGCAGTTCCACAGTTGATCCCTGAACACAGAGGTATGGTCTTCAAAATGACCCTAATCTTGCCAATGTTCAGAGAAGCTCTAACTTGAAAATGTTTTAAAAATAGAAATAACTTGATTAGAAACACCTGTGATATGCTTTATCATCCGAAGCCTCTTCAAACAAATCAGATTAATATGTTTCTGCTTTCATTTCTCTTTAGGGCATTCATGTTCAAAGTAGTATGGGTGAGTGTGTATGCGGGTAGCTGTTAAGAGGACTGGTACAAGAGGAGTTCATAAGGAAAATATCAGAAATGTAGTTTGTACTTGTAAAACTCATAAAATCCACACAGTTTAAAAAGTTACTGAAGGGACAGGGACGAAATTTTACTTTCTCTCCAAATTATCAAATGTTTTAATGATGACAGAATTTACCATTCTTTTTTTTTTTTTTTTTTTTTGAGACGAAGTTTTGCTCTTGTTGACCAGGCTGGAGAGCAATGGTGCGATATAGGATCACTGCAACCTCTGCCTTCTAGATTCAAGGGATTCTCCTGCCTCAGCCTCCTGAGTAGCTGGGATTACAGGTGCCTGCCACCATGCCTGGCTAAGAATTTACCATTATTTTCAACTTTAGTCTACTGCCAAGCCTAGGTGAAAAATATCAGTATTTCCAAATATTTTAATACATTACAGTCCTAACAGACCAAAATGTGGAGCTTATTTTTTTTTTTAACAAGTTAACATATTTACAAATAATAAATGGACCACTACTGGACCAAATGGTTTTTTAATGTTTCTAAGAGATGTAACTGAATATATGTTAAGTGGTTTTTTTCATTTCTTTCACCTTTCTGAATTATAATGATTCAGTGGCAATTGACTGTATAAAAATATTAAACTACCAAAGGTGTATCATGTATTACATGTAAATCATAATGCTCTGAATAAATTTTCCAGTTATATTTAAGAATAGCTTAGGAAAATGAAAGAATAAAACCTAAAAAAACCTTTATTCCTCTGTTGCCAAATATTTGATTGTTTAATGACAAAACCCACACAAATCATCCATAACTCATAAACACCAATCCAAATACCATGACATTTTAAAAAATTACCATCATTTATACACAGTCTTCCTCAAAAGACATAGACAGTTTTCTATATTTGAGCACTCTGAAAATTAAGGTATCTTAAGTTTAAAAATCATAGAAGGAAAATAGTAGAAAACAAAATGTACTACATGCCAAATGTTAAGTTTTTAAATAGTAGGGAGACGAAAAATACTAACCAATAAGAAGCAAAAGAGGTCTGGATATAAATAAAATAATAAACCAATATGTATGATAAGAAAGGCAATATTAAAAAACCTTCAAATAGTAAAACTCAAATCTAAAATCTACTACAAAATAGAGCTTACTATTTATTCTTAGAAACCACTACAAGTTATTCCAGTACAAATTTTCTTTACTGAAATAAGGCAGGATTAACCAAAGGTATAGTAAAGTTCTTATAATTTGATAAGAAATATTAATAATATTCAAATATATATTTAATATCAATTTCAATATTTAAAACTTGTCTTTCTAAAAGGAAGATCCTTTAAAGCATCTCTAATACAGACCAAAAAATAAAAACAAAAAACCAACCGAGGCAAAAAAATAAAAAACATCACCAGAAAGTAATATTTATATGATCTACAATCATTTGTACTTGCAAATAATGAGATAAATAAACATATAATAGTAATGTGATATTCTAAAAATCTATCTTGTTACTCTTAAGACAATCATGACATTAAAGTTCTAATACTGTCACTTCCAAAAATTAAATGCTTAATCTCATTTTCAATGCTTATTTGAAATAAAGTGGTATTTTATTACTGATTTCCTTTGGTGTTATGAGATTTGGGGCCACAAAATTTCAGCAAGTCATAGTTGAGCTCTAATTATGTGCCAAAATTAGTTGCCTGGCATACAATGTTTCAAAGTTTGCTGAATTAAAAACAAAACAAAACCAAAAACCCCCACGAAACTATATATATGACAATTTTTTCTAAGATGTGTTTTCTAGTTATAATCAGACCAAAAATCTGTGTCTTCTAAAAAGGGGTTAAAAAGAAATTAATATGTGAATTTTTAAGCTTCATTAGACAAAAGAAAAAAAAGACAAGAGCCAATTTTAGGTAATATTTTAAAATAAGAGAAATTTTTATAGAATAATTTTTCGAAACTATAAATTTATAATCTTCTTTTGAAGAAAGCTAATGTGTCATATATAATAATTATCTAATACAGTCTATGGGAATTTTTTTTCATTTTGTAAACCAAATCAACTGACCCATATTTCTGGCTTTAAGTATTCTGTGACATTCCAAATAGTTACTACCTACCAATAAACAAACAAACAAACAAAAATACACACAAGTCTCCAGAAAACAAAAAAAAACAAAAATGTACTACATAAAGCATGATGAAACCAGGAATCTAGACTATGAAAGCTACTTTAAAATTTTTATCCTTAGCTGTAGTTCATGCCAAACATTAAAACTCATATTAATCTGATTAGAAAAAATATGCAGTGTTACATACAAACACCCGAGGCTACATTTTCTGAATGTACAACTAAGACAGGTCAACAGTATTTTTTTAAAAGTCTGAAATTGCACTTTTATTTGAATTTTTAAAAATACTGTGGGGGCAAACAAATGAAAATCAATGATACCAGGAAGACTGATACCTTACCAGTCCCCTTTCCCCCACAATAGGTAAACATAACTTTAAAAAGGGGTGACCTATTATAGCAACACCACACCCCGCAGTTGCTTTCCTATGGTAATAAATGACTTTGTAATACAAAATAAATTACAACTGTCAATTTCTACAGAGAAATATGGATAAGTGCACATAAACATTAAAAAATACACATATGTTGTAACTTACACCTATATGCCCACAAGTCTAAAACCAAAATCTTCCTCTTATATAGCATCACATAAAAGTGAAAATATTTTGAATGCTGTGGATTTTATTTAGGCGCTAGTGTATTCTCAAATTTGAAGTGAGGTATTTTAAATAAAGGAATCACTTCTTCTAAAAATGGCTTATTAAACAAACAATCCTTTACCCATTACCCCCTAAACAAACAAAAAATCCCATAAACCAAAGTGCTAAAAACGTATGGTTATACTTAACCAGCCTGGTGGAATTTAAAGCTTGCCCCCAACTCTTCCCAAAACTCACGTAATTTGAATGAAAATACAAAACTCAAAACAAAAACCATCAGCAAAAAGCAAAACCCAGGAGTTCTGGTACTTTAGGTATAATTACGTTTAAAATAGAAATAAGATCTCCTAAAATTTCATTAAATCAAATTTTATAGAGAAGATAATTAGCACCTTCTATGAAATTTTCATAAGATGACCCAAAATAAATAGCTTTGAACAAAGGTAATGAAAAGGGATCTGTTATCACAATTCTTGTTATGAGGGCAGTACAAAATAGTATGAATTATAAACTCAGCTATTCCACTTACTAATATAAATTATATTTACAGCCCTACAGAGATTTATAAAAGCCATAAGATTTTTTATTTGAATATTTTTTAACAATGCGTATTTAACTTAATGCGAACATACACACTATAAGCTTCAAAATTTAACTACTATTCATAAAAGAATATAAACGTCTATTAAATTAAAACAATTGTTTCTCAAAGCATCTACAGCTGTTTATCAGTGAGTTTACCGCTGTTCTTTGAAAACGACACCTGCCTTTTATCAAGATGCAATTAAATGGAATGACAAGCTCGGTAATAAATGGAAATATATTGAGGCTGTCTCAGGCAACATCGAACAAAAATCAACTGAAAATCAACCAGATAAAAAACAGCACACCCACACTGTTGTATACAATATATTTCTTCATAATGAATTTATCAAAGGAACTAAATAATATATACGCACCTGTGCTTACCTGTTGTCTAAATTAAGAAACATAAATGTTTTGTAAATTAAAGTTTTAGTTCACTGCAGTTACTGAATTAGCAAAATGTATATTTTCACTAGATGCGAAAAGTTTTTTAAATAAGATGTTCAATTTTTATGGAAAATGTTAAAAAGATCATTCGTGAATCTTAAGAAAATTAAAGTTTCTTTGCATCAAAATAAAAGAAACAACTGTCCGGTAATCTGCATCCAACAAATATATGTAGTTTAAGGTGAAAAATTCCTATCAAAGGAAAAAAACTAAATTTTTCACTCAGTTTTTAACCAATAAAGAACAGTGACAAATATATAAAAGTCTTGTAATTTCAACCAGCAGAAACATAATTTTGCGAAAACAGCCTCTTCAGTTTTACTTTTAATATACATTTGAGAACCACACGAAAATCCTTTCTGAGAGGAAAAAAAACTATTAAAAACCAACTTTTTTTCTAAACTCTCGTCCTAACGTTTCGTAGCTATTTCCGTGGTTCTCTGGCTAAAAGTATAATTTTTCGTAAAGTCGAGAATTATAGTTTAGCGTTCAACATTCAAACCCCCCAGGCCCGCTTCCTTCCAGCCAATCAGGGGGTAACAAGCCCAGAGTTTAGGGAGCTCCGTTAGACACAATTTGAAAAACATCACATTGCACTCTTCTATTCTCCTCCGGGAAACATTCTAAGCGAGGGCGGGTCCCCCAGTCTTCATAGAATATAAGAAATAAATCAATCGTTACATCAATTCCACGGGGAAAAACTCTGTAGGCAGGCAGTCCTAAAGAAGCGTGTCACTGCGGTTCCCAGGAAGCGTTATTCCTCTTTGCGAACAATTGAACAGAATAGCTGCTGCAAAAAGCATCTCCGGAATATTTGCAACCCAGAGCCGTGCGCCCCACACGCAATACACCGGCAAAGGGTTAATCTAGTGGTGCCTCCAGCGCGGAAAAGAACTCAAGATCTAATACATCCTTAACGCGGGATTTTTACAAAGGCCATAAAAGTATTACCTAAAGTTAATGCCGTCACTGGCTCACATCACTCAAGAGCTGTGGAGTAAGAATTGATAGAAACCACCAGCTAAGGGGGAAAAAAAAATCACGGAAGGGAAAGACAAATAACAACTCTCGTCCCTCCTCCTCAGCGTCAAGAAAAGGTGGGGATCGCAAAATTACCGTTAAGTTGTCCGGGTAAAGACTTTTGGGGGAGGAAAACATTAATAGTTTCACAGATTGCTTTTTTCCTTGCGACATGTTTCAAACACCGGAGAAGAAAAAACTCTTCTAAGAAAAGTGCGACTCGGAGGAAATAGCCACGAGAAGGAAATCGTTAGCTCGAAGCCCCATCTTTCATCTCACCCGTGAACACCCCTCCCCTTTCAGAAAGGACAACGCTGCGAGAGCAAATGACAAAAATCCCCAGAAAGAAGCTAAAGTCCAGCATCTTTCCTAAGAGCCCGCTACAACCTCAAAAGCCTGCCCCTGCCCCATCTTGGAAGCGCGAGCCGCGGCCAGTCCTACCTACCTAGAGACCTCACGGGGACTCAGCGCGCCGGGGGAGGGCAGCCAGGGCTTGGGAAACTCTCATTCCTGGGGCACCTCACGCTTCAGCGTCAAAAGACAATATAGATAGATGGGTGCCGGGCGGTGGCGGGGGGGACTGTTGCCACGACCCACCGGCGGGACCCATGACTCCGGGTCCTGAATTTTCTGTCGACCTTAAGTTTCTTGTCACGAGATGACGGCCATCACCGGGTCGGGAAAACGGCGAGAAAAGGCGGCCGGGTTCGGAAATGGGGGAGGGGCGCGCGTCCAGTCCTCCTGTCAAGGAGCGGCCGCCTGCAGAGACCCCGCAGTGCGTCGTCCCCGGCTCCGGTCCCGGGCGGGGGGTCTTGCTGACAGATCCGCTGGGCGGCGGCTGCTCCGCCGCAGCCGGTCCGCGTCCCGCTCAAACTGCAGCTCCCCTCCCCCCACAGCCCCGTCTCTCCGCGCTCCCGCCACATTCCGCCCGCCGCCGCCCACTCGCAGACGCCCAAGTTGCCCCTAACCCTACTTCCTCGGATTTTTCGCGATTAAGTGAGAGCAGACCCCGCGCCCACTCCCTGCACCCCCCACTGCCTGCGGGTCCCACCACTGCCACCTCCCGAGTCCCGCTCTGCTACTTCTTCAGGCTCTTACCGACTGCGCCAGCCTTGGCGAAGCTCCGCCGACTGCCCTTTGCTCCAAGTAATTTTTGGCGATTTTTAAAGTAATTTTTCCGGCGGAGTCATAGTGGCGCTATACTCTCGGACAGGTTATCCTGTCTCTCCCGCTAGATTGATGAGATCAGGCATCACTCGAAAATGGCGCCGAAAGCGCTGAGGCTCCTCATTCAAATTCGTTAGAGCCAACCCCGCCGCCCCGGGGCATGCCGGGAACGCGGGCTGCCTCCACAGCTGTCAATACCGCCTCTTAACCCCCCTTCTCTTGCTTTCCCGACATTTTTACGCATGCGCAAACTCCAACCCTCCCCCCCCGCCTCCCGCCAGGCACATGCGCAGAATCATCGTGGTGCACGGCTCTCCCTTTGCTTCTTCGGTTGCAGTCCTCTTGCTTCTTGCGCGTGCGTGTAGCGCTTTTGCAAAGCCGCGGAGGTGAAGCGAACGTAGAGGCTGTGGGGCCGAGGGGTCCTCGTATAGCTACCAGCCCACAGGCATTTAGTCTATGTTGGAGGTAAACAAATACGGGTCCAGCTTAGGAGAAAAGAAAAACGTCTTACAGCCAGTGTCTAAACTCCAAACAACGGAATGTGTCAATGAGACCTTGTATATGGATACACGTGCATTTAAAACAGCCCTGCCGGCTTGTAGAGCTCTTGCCGTTCTCCAGCGCTTTACAGGGGTTATCGCACTTAAGCCTCGGAACAACTTTACCAGGTAGGAACTATTACTGTTCTCGTTTTGAAGACCAGGAAACCTAGGCTCAGAGACGTTAAGTAATTTGCCCAAGACAGCACAGGTGGCACAGAAGTGGATGAATCCACATCTGTCAGATTCAGCAGCCCTGGAGTTCTCTACCACGCTGTACGATTCAACCTGAGCCCACACAGGAGGCGTGGTCTCCTTCTTCAACGGTGCGTGTGTGTGTGTGTGCGCGCGCGCGCCTGCCTAGAGTTAATGATTAAGTTTGCTGAAGCCCTTCTTCCCGGTCCTAAGCTGCCTGTTGCGAAGGCGCTTTCATTGAATTCAGTTTCTCTTACCGTCTTAACTTGTTCATAAACTTTTTGAGATAGGAATGGGCAGTTTTTCTGTGTCACTTAGGATGATTTTTTTTTGTTTAATGGCGTGATAAGTGAACTGAATCCAGCAAAGACGAGTTTCTGTTGTGCAACACATTGGTAAACTGACAGCTACCACGTATTGACTGTGTACTGTGTGCTGGGCACTGTGCTAAATAAATGATTTACGAATTAATCGTGTTTATTGCTCACAACAGCCTTATGAAGTAGGTATTATCTTCACTTTACAGATGAGGACACCTGAGGCTCAGATTAAGAAATCTGCCCCAAAGTCTTAGAACTGGTAAGTAGAAGCACCATATCTAGGCAAACCTGTCTACCTTCAAAAAAAATGGGCATTCTGATAGGACAATTAACGATAATAAAGTTGTAAATTTTTTTTTTTTTTGAGACGGAGTCTCGCTCTGTCGCCAGGCGGGAGTGCAGTGGCGCGATCTCGGCTCACTGCAGCCTCCGCCTCCCGGGTTCAAGCAATTCTCCTGCCTCAGCCTCCCGAGTAGCTGGGACTACAGGCAAGCGCCACCACGCCCAGCTAATTTTTGTACTTTTAATAGAGACGGGGTTTCACCATGTTGGCCAGAATGGTCTCGATCTCTTGACCTCGCGATCCGCCCGCCTCGGCCTCCCAAAGTGTTGGGATTACAGGCGTGAGCCACCGCGCCGAGCCCTATAAAGTTGTAAATATTTTAAAACCTTCATTGTGAATGTTAAATAAGAGAGTAGATATGAAAGTGCCTGAAGTACTAATGAGGAAGTGGGAGAAGGGTAGCATGGTTTGCATTATTTAAGTGTCTTGGAAAAGAAATGGATTTTAGCAATTTGAGATCAGCAAGAAGTAACGTGGCAGAGTAGTATAAATACACTACTTAATCTCTGGTACTTTTGTGCACTACTTAAGTGGGCCGACTCTGGAACCGAGCTGCCTGGGTTTGAATCCCAGCTCCACTACTTACTAGCTGTGCCTTGTTGGGTAAATTATCTGTTGGACCTTTTGTAAAACAAGTACTATTAATACCTCATTGGACTGTTGTAAGGATGTAAATGAGCTAACATATTAAAGGAATTTCAACAGTGCTTGGCATATTAGTAAATGTTTGTTATTGTCAGTCATTGATCTTTTAAACTGGCTTCTTTAATGGTTGTTTAAAAATCAAACTACAGTTAGTGCCATTAGGGGTCACCATTTTTTTTTTTTTTTTTTCTGAGAGGGAGCCTCACTCTGTTGCCCAGGCTGATTGGATCACTGCAACCTCTGCCTCCCGGGTTCAAGCAGTTCTCCTGCCTCGGCCTCCCATGTAGCTGGGATTACAGGCGCGCGCCACCACGCCCGGCTAATTTTTGTATTTTTAGTAGAGACGGGGTTTCACCATGTTGGTCAGGCTGGTCTCCAACTCCTGACCTCGTGATCTGTCTGCCTTTGCCTCCCAAAGTGCTGGGATTACAGGCGTGAGCCACCGCGCTGGGCGGGGTTAGCATTCTTATTCAAGAGCTCCTTAAAATGATAAATCAAACTGACAAATGATTTTTCCCAAATATGAATAATGATCCCTGTTAGGCAAATAAGGATGTTAATTTATTTTACCATCTCATAAGAATAATACCTGGAAATGGAATAGATTTATTGCTTTTTCTGATTGTTAAGGTTAAAAAACCCAAGCCTATCTAAAATATATATAAAGTAAAAATCATCCAAATTTCTAGCATTCAGGGATAACCACATATTGTTTGTACTTTAAAAATATAATGTACCTGTGGGGACAATCAGCTGGGGGGGGAGTCTGGATAAGTGGTATATTTGGGAGACGTGTAAAATTGTACTAGAACTTACAAATAGGTGAGTAGCACAATCTGGTTTCCTCACTGTAGAATTTTTTATCTTAGTCCCCTTCTAGATATAATATGTCAAGAGAATTCTAAAGTGATGATGATAAATGATAACATTTATTGAAGACCTAATATGTGTCAGACACTGGGCTAAGCATGTACATGCATTTTTCCATCGAATCATCATGTAACTCATTAAGTGGGTGCAATTATCTCTATTTTGCAGAGACTGAAGTTTATGTGTAAGTCACTTTTAGAAGATTTAAGTCTAATTGTGTTTAAAGTCTTATTTAAGAAAAATTCTTTCATGAAAGCTTCTTGATTTGCTAAAATGGGAGAAAACAAAATCAACTAACATACAGTAGTTCCTATGCTTGAACAGAGAGCCCGATTGTAAAAAACGGTCTTTTGAAAACTAAGAATTTTATATTTGACCACAAGGGGGTGCAAATTACTGAGTTAAATTTCAAAGGAAAAACGGGAAAAGTGCTTTTACTTCAGACCATCAAATTCGTGGGTTAAAACTAGTAAGAATTCCTGCCTGGAACTTTAATACCCTACAAAGTAATGTACTTTATAAGAAGAAAGAACTCAATTACTTAGGTACTCAATTAGGGCAGAAGTGTCAGCTTGCTTTCTTCAATACAGTCAAGAGTTAATAATCCCTCCCCCACCCCTTTCCACTCACAGTTAGTTTGTGTCTCTGCATACCCCTCTTTACTTGTCAATAAGAGTAGAACTGAAGTCATAATTTAAAATCTGGGATTTTGCTCTTGGAAACTGAAATGCAATCACCAGCTAATGGATGCTAAATATGGGTAGTGTGAAGAACAGAGGTCTTGTAATTTCTATGCTTTTTTTCCCTCCTGCTGAAGTTTATAATGAGTAAGCTACAACTGATGCAATGTTGGCTTCAACATATTAACTTATTTAGATAAAACTGTGAAAGCTATAGGTCTGTTCATCTTTCAAGAAAGAATGCAGGCCGGGCGCGGTGGCTCACGCCTGTAATCCCAGCACTTTGGGAGGCCGAGGCAGGCGGATCACGAGGTCAGGAGATCGAGACCATCCTGGCTAACATGGTGAAACCCCGTCTCTACTAAAAATACAAAAAAATTAGCTGAGCGTGGTGGCAGGCGCCTGTAGTCCCAGCTACTCAGGAGGCTGAGGCAGGAGAATGGCGTGAACCTGGGAGGCGGAGCTTGCAGTGAGCCGAGATCGCGCCACTGCACTCCAGCCTGGGCCACTGAGCAAGACTCTGTCTCGAGAAAAAAAAAAAAAAAAGAAAGAATGCAGACAGTAACTTGAAAACAGTATATACTACTGAATGTATTAAAAGCTTTGCTTAGCAGGGTTTTCAACTTCCTTTTATTTTCTTGTTGGTCTTGTTTCTCTCAGATGGGACTTAATTTAAAAAATACAACTTTTTTTGGAAATAATTTCAAATTTACAAAAAGTTACAATATTAAAAAGAGTTCAAAGAACATCTATATCATTTGCTTGCTCTTGTACATGGGTGAGTTTTCTTTCTCTCTCTCTCTCCATATACACAGTCTATAAAAAACACACAGAGGAAAAATACAAGAAAAAAACTTTCAACCCATATCAAGGTTTTATGATTATAGTTAAAAATATACATATCAAAAAGCCAAACTAAAATTTTGCAGTGTTGACACTGCCAAACTATTCTTTTAAGGAACATTGGTGTTCTATCAGCTAGTCCAGTGATTTTTGTTTTTTTAAGAGACAGGGTCTCTCTATATTGCCCAGGCTGGCTTCAAACTCCTGGACTCAAGTGATCGTCCATTCAGCCTTACAAGTAGCAGGGACTGTAGGCAAGTGCCACTGCACCCAGCTCAGTGATTCTTAAACTTTGAAAATGTGTTGAAAGTTATAGACCCTTTCTCTAGAATCATGCATATATGTGAATAGTTTGCATATAGTTTCAGAGGTGGATGATGGTCCATGGAGTTCCTGAAGAAAAGTAAAGGAAAAATTATTCATACATATGGTAGGCAGAATAATGGCCTACCAAAGATGTCCAAAGATGTACATGTCCTAATCTCTCTGGGATTTGTGAATATGTTATGTTACACGGTGAGAGATAATTCAAGTTGCAGATAAAAATTAGGGTTGCTACTCAGATGATCTGAAAATAGATTATTCTGGATCACCTGAGGAGGCCTAATTACATGGTCCTTTAAGTGTGTAAAGGGGAAGCAGAAGAATCCGTGTCAATGATGAGATGTGAGAAAGCCATTGCTGACTCTGAAGGTGGAAGGAGGCCATGAGCCAAAGAATAGTTCATGAGCTCTAGAAGCTGAAAAAGGCAAGAAAACAGACTCTTTAGGAATGCAGCCATGCCGACATCTCTATTTTAGCCCGCTAAGACCCATTTTGAATTTCTGACCTCCAGAACTGTAAGATAATATACATTTCTGTTGTTTTAAGCCACTAAGTTTATGGTAATTTGTTTAAGGTAATTTTATGGCATTAGGAAACTAATAAAGGATGTGAACAGTCATTTTGTATGTGTGTTGATGTGTGGTTATGGTAGTAATTAAGTGTGTGTGTGTGTGTGTGTGTATACATTTTTTAATACCACCTAGGTATTTTTCTGTTTTTCTTTTTTTTTTTTTTTTTGAGTTGGGGTCTCTGTCTCCTAGGCTGGAGTTCAGTGGAGTGATCTCGGCTCACTTTAACCTCTGTCTTCTGGGCTCAAGTGATCCTCCCACCTCAGCCTCCCGAGTAGCTGGGACCACAGATGCCCACCACCACACCCACCTAATTTTTTGTATTTTTTGGTAGAGGTGGGGTTTCGTCATGTTGCCTGAGCTGTTCTGTAATTTTTTGCTTAACAAATCCATAGAAAGTACTTCTTTATCTTTTTTAAAGGTCTGTGAAGTGTCAGACCTCAAGATGGACAACTATTTAATTAGATATAGCATCTTATCTACTACTGAAATTATATTCCTACACAATTTACTGAAATTTCTTGGTAAGAATGTGAAGAGCTTTTCCCAAAAATTTACCCATCTACATTCCCTTTATAAAACGCAACCTTTTGATTTACAGTTATGTTGACAATATCTTTGTTCTGTCAAGTATCTTGGATAATTTCTTCTCCCTGTAGCTAATTGACAGATTAAAAACAATTAGAAAATTCTCCTCAGAGGTTATTTAAACAGTATATAATTATATGCTTTACTTACGTATCAGCTTAAGAGAATAAACTGTTTAGAAACAGATTTATTTGGCAGTTGGTAGATTATTTTAATGGAAGATCAATACAGGTACTTAATTATCTATAAATGTTTTGTGAGCAAGAAACTTTTTGTGATTTTTTTTAAAGGATACCAATATTAGTTACATGGGGGAAAATTTATACACACATCAGGAAATGTACTTGTTTTAGGAAATTTACTTGGTTTAGAGCTCCAATTTCTAGAAGTGGTTAGAACAGATTCATATATAGCATTTTCAACTTTGATTCTCTGAATATACTGAGTTAAGATTTTTTTTCCTATATGAGGAGTTATTTTGCTTATAGTATTCTTGACCACAAATCATGGAACTAAACTAAAATTCATTTACGACTAATAATGGTCAACATTTATTGAGGAAGTATGACCTTTTTTATTTTGTTGTTGAGACAGTCTCACTCTGTTGTCCAGGCTGGAGTACAGTGGTGTGATCTCGGCTCACTGCAACCTCTGCCTCCCGGGTTCAAGCAGTTCTCCTGCTGCAGCCTCCCAAGTAGCTGGTACAACACGTACCACCAGGCAGCTAATTTTTGTATTTTTAGTAGAGATGGGGTTTTGCCATGTTGGCCAGGCTGGTCTGGAACTCCTGGCCTCAGGTGATCCGCCTGCCTTGGCTTCCCAAAGTGGCGTGAGCCACTGCACCCGGCTGGGAAGTATGAATTTTTTTTTTCACCTACCAATAATGATTCCTGGAAAGGGATAAACCCATTTGTTTTTGTTAATCTTCTTTCTAAAATTAATGTTAAAATGTTGGCCTTAAATGAGATATTAAATACGGTGTGTTGAAACACTGCTTTTGAAATAATACATACTTTGTGAGAGCTTAATAAAGGAAATTTAGCCTATTCAGGATTGGAATCATAGAATCTTAAGAGTTAAAATATGTCTCTTCTTACTGCCACCCATTGTCTAAGTGTCCCTTGAGGCTACTGAGAACAAATTTATTGTCACCTACCTACAATAACCCTTTAAATATGATCATTATTTTTTTGAATCATGATGACAGCAGAATTCCCACTCCCAAACATCCTTTAATGGCTTCTTTAATGTGTCTTTAATTGTTTTATGCTCTTAACCCTTCACCATCTTGGTTTCCTTCTTCTGGTTATTCTTGTTTAACAAGGCCCCTCTCAAACAGTGACACCCAGAATGGTATTAATTACATATATATACTATATATAGTCTGAAATATACCATGGGTGGGTATTAACTTTTTGTCCTATCCATTACAATTTTTGTATTTTGAGAACAATTTTAGATCGTAACAAGGACTCATAAATAATGGAAATGGATGTATTGGAAATGTATCAAAAGAAAGTTTTAAACGTTTTAACATAAACTACAGGAGTAAAAAACTTAAAAATTACAACTTATGACTTTCTCAGAGACTTTATTGAGTTGGGATGAAGTGGAAGTTGTGGAGGATAGGGAACCAGGAATCTATTACATTCGTGTCTTATTTATTTTTAATAAACTGGAGTAAAATTGAGACTCTGGTCTGTAGGAGATATGACTGAGGATGTGTGATCAGTTGTCTAAGACAGTTGAGCCTCATACTACATTTCTATTCTTAATATGTAAAATGTATTTCTTATAGTACAAATCCCTTTTGGCTAGGAAATTCTTATATGTTTAAAATAAATTAACCTTTTAAGGCAGCTCTGAAGAAGTAATTTATTTTAAATAGGTGAGCAGTTTATAGCTCTTATGGGAATACTTTTTCCTTATTTTTTCATCATAGGATTAGACCCTGTGTTTTTAATTTAAGTCCTTTAATTTTTGCTGTTAATGTTTAATTTACTTGATGATCCCATACTGTTAACTTTTGACCAAGTGAACTTGGGACAGTATATACAAACTGTTTACCTAATTTTAAGGAAACTCTTTTAAAAATAAGATAGGTTTGATGTGAAACAGAAGATTAAATTCATTTCAACTTTCTATGTAGAAAAATATCATATGTATTTAATCAAATAACTTTTCCCCCCTTATTGGAGGATGTATTTTTATCAGCATGGAGGTTTTGTTTTTTGTTTTTTAATAATTAGATGTTTATGCCATTGGCAAAACAACCCAAAGCTGACCATGACCAAACTGCAATACTTTTAATAAACTGCAAGACTACTAATATAGTAGATATAAAACCCTTTCCTGATAAGAAATTTTTATAGCGTATGACTGAATCTAACAATTCTCCCTCTACCTTTATTTATGCTCGTTTACTTTCTTTTATAGAAAATTGAAATTCCTAAAGTTTAAGCTTTTAGATGTAAAAAATGTTAGTTATATACAGTTAAATTAAGTTCAAGGTTTCTTTTAAACCACTTGATGTAATTTACTTTGTATATAGCTTTTATTTGCCTTTTTAAAATTATTATTACAATTTTTTTAGACAGTGTTGCTGTATCATGCAGGCTGGAGTGCAGGGGCGTGATCTCAGCTCACTGCAACCTCTGCCTCCCCGGTTCAAGCAATTCTCGTTCCTCAGCTTCCCAAGTAGCTGGAATTATAGGCGCAAGCCACCATGCCCAGCTAATTTTTTTTTTTTTTGTATTTTTAGTACAGACAGGGTTTCTCCATGTTGGCCAGGCTGGTCTCAAACTCCTGATCTCAAGTGATCCTCCTGCCTCAGCCTCCCAAACTGCTGGGATTATAGGCATGAGCCACTGCACCCAGCTTATTTGCCCTTCAAACTAGACCTGCGGACTTGCTTTTGAACATTTTCTCCCCTAATTATAGAATACATGTGCATTAAAGAAAACTGAGAAAAAAATCAGGAATGATTGGAAGGCATTGCTTCTGAAGGCCTCTTAACAATATACCTCTCTCCTCATCTCCTTTCCCAGTTGACCAAAGAAGGCTCCGTGTTTGTCTTTTATGTATATTAGCATGATTGAATTTCATCCATTTAGCCTTATTGAATACTGTACTTTGTTTCTCTTCAGGAAAATTACCGTTTGATATCTTGTGGGACAGAAGGTTTCATCTTTCAGTCATCAGAGAGCAAAGTAGGAAAGACTTAGAGAGGCAAAGTCCCTCTGCACCTAAGGATACACTATTTTTACTCTAAGGGGGCCATGAGGGTTTATTTACTTTCATCATTTTGGGGTGAGGAATGGTTAGAAACTGAGGGAGCATAAATAGGTTAAGTATTATCCATGACAGTAGGGTGGGAGTTAATGGAAGCTCATTTATAGCAGTTCTACTTCCTGATTTATGGGTATGTGTGGTGCATTTTAAAGAGATTCTGGTGAACTAACAAGGTGTAATAATTGTATTTTGTTATATATCATATTATTGACTGCCGGACTGCTTAACATGCAGCTTAATAATTATTATGGATATCTTTAAATATGCCACATTCACTTTATTCAGAAGTGAACTGATAAGCAACAAGCTGCCATGTGCTGAACAGTATTAGGTACTGGGATAAACAAGAGTTTTAAATGCTGCGAATAGTGTAAGCTATATATGTTTCTGTATAGCCTTCATAGTTTGCTAATAAGGTAATCTGTTGTCATTTCATAATTGAAATACTAGGGGGAATGTTGTAAAAATGCTCTTTATTATTGTTATTTAAATGGAAATATTTTGTGTGGTTTTATAGTCATGGTGGGAAATCATGAGTTTTTGGACTAGGGTAGTGATGGTTAGGATAGAAGATGAGGGAAAAATCTGTAATGCCTCCCTGGTCCCTGGCCTGGTTGTAGAGTACAATGGTGGTATCATTAACCAGGACAGGGACAAGTGGAGGAGGCTCATGGCTTTTGAGAGAGAGAGAGAGACAATGTGTGTGTGTGTGTGTGTGTGTGTGTGTGTGTGTGTGTGTGTGTGTGTGTATGTATGTGTGTATGTTTATGGGTGTGGGATGGAACGCTGGGACATGAGAGGGAGATGACAAGTCCAGTGAGGACATTTTGAATATGAAAGATTAAGCACTCATGGGATACCTAAGTAGGGAAGTTCAGTAAGGAGCTCAATATATAAGACTGAGGCTTAGGAGAAAGGCCTGGGCTGGAAATGGATATCACTAAATAGGTGGTAGTTCAGATTATGAGGGAAATGGATGCCATTGCTCATAGAGACTAAACATAGAGGAAATGAGAACCAAAATTAGTAAATGGGCAAAGTAAGAGGAAGCAGCAAAAGACTGAGAAGGAATGGCTGAGAGAGGGGCAGGAACACCAACAGAGCTCAGAGTTAAAGGAGCTAGTGGTAGAGAGGTTTCAAAAGGAAAGAAGACAGGAGTGTCAGAAGGTAAAGACAGGCCAAGTAAACTGAAAAAGATAAAAGGATTTGGCAGTTCTGTCATTAGTAATGTTTGCCAGAACACTTTCAATGAAACAATGGTGGCAGAATTCTGTTTGTGTTGAGTTGAAAAGTATATTAAAATAGGGAAAGGGGCTGGGTGCGGTGGCTCTTGCCTGTAATCCCAGCACTTTGGGAGGCCCAAGCAGGCAGATCACCTGAGGTCGGGAGTTTGAAACCAGTCTGACCAACATGAAGAAACCCCGTCTCTACTAAAAATACAAAATTAGCTGGGCATGGTGACACATGCCTGTAATCCCAGCTACTCAGGAGGCTGAGGCAGGAGAATTGCTTGAACCTGGGAGGCAGAGGTTGTGGTGAGCCGAGATTGCAGCATTGCACTCCAGCCTGGGCAACAAAAGCAAAGCCCCGTCTCAAAAAAAAAAAAAAAAAAAAAAAAAAAGAGAATGGTTACAATAAATGTGTATTATTTCAAGGCTCTTGACATTTTCTTAAAAACAAAAGATGATAATTTTAGGGAGGAGGTTACAGAATAGAGTAGGAGATCTACAAGAGAAGAGAACTTAACATTTTTATAAAGTATGGGGACAGAGTAATCAGAGAGGAGAAATTAGAAAGGTATAGTGAGATCTAGTAGGAGATAAGGGTGCAGGTAAAGGAATTAACCCAGAAAAGAGAAAGGATACCTTTTCCTCTGAGATTAGAAGGGAACAGGTAAGATGGTTTTATGTATAACTTGTAAATCTAGAGCAGGAAGTTGAGGGAATTCATAGCTAATAGTTTTAGTTTTTATTTTTTTTCTGATAAAGGAGTCATAAAAGAGATAAGGGTAGAGCTGAAGTAGCAAGTTTGAGTTGAAGTAAGATGGTACAAAATATATGCTCTAGGTAATGGGAGAGGGAATTAATGAGGGAGGAAGGTTGTTAGCAGAAGAGGGTGATGTACCTGAGAACCTAGGCTGTATAGGAAAAGACACAAAGCATGTGGGAGATTGTAGTTTGAAGAAATGAGATTGTAGTTTGAAGAAATGAGATTGTAGTTTGAAGAAATGAGGAATGGGTATCAAAATTAGGTAAGAAAGCAGGTATTTAGGGAGTAATGGAGTAAAAAACTGCAAGGATAAGTAGTTGTAGTCAGAGATCAATATATTGGACTCTTAAGGCTGTAGAATAATTTCTTGGTTATCCGAAGATAGAGGGTGTAGCTTTGGGTATGGATTACTGAATGAAGTGGTTTTATGGAGTCAGAGTTCATAGTTTTTCAATGGGTTTTCCATATGGACACTGAAGGGGGAGGTGATGGCAGAAAATGCAGGGGAGGCAGATACTGTCAGCAAAGGGCCAGAGTCCTCAACAAAATGGAATGACTGGGTAAATAATAAGAATGAAAGAAAGGAGTAAAAAATTCCCAAGATTGTTTCATCATGCCTTTTTTTTTTTCCTCGTAAATTAAGAGACATGAGGGTAAGGACTATGTCTGAATTAATCCAACAAATGCAAATATTTGTTGAATTAATAAGTGAATGATAAACTCATGTTGAATAAGTATTTCAGAAAACTTGTTTTTTTTCTTATTATAAGTAGTCAATATTAAAGAAAAAGCAGGATGTAGGAAAAAATAATCCCATCAGCCAGAAATACCTACCCCCAACACCCTTTGTTATTAAACTTTTTGCTTAAATCTGTTTGTTGTTCATATATTTTTTTCCTAGCAATATTTAGTTGTACACTTTAACGTCTAAATAAGTATTTTCTTATGGAATATAAGGATGTACTATAATTTAAGCAGTTCCTTATTTTGGGGCATTTATATTGATTCCACCCAAGTTTCTTCAACTGGTAAAACGAAAAACCTAATAGCTATTTTTTTTTTTAGACAGAGTTTTGTTCTTGTCACCCAGGCTGGAGTGCAATGGCACAATCTTGGCTCACTGCAACCTCTGCCTCCCAGGTTCAAGCAATTCTGCTGCCTCAGCCTCCTGAGTAGCTGGGACTACAGGCGCATGCCACCATGCCCGGCTAATTTTTGTATTTTTAGTAGAGACAGGATTTCACCATGTTGGACAGGCTGGTCTTGAACTTCTGACTTTGGGTGATCTGCCCACCTCGGCCTCCCAAAGTGTGGGGATTACAGGCGCGTGCCACCACGCCCGGATAATTTTTGTATTTTTAGTAGAGATGGGGTTTCACCATGTTGGCCAGGCTGGTCTTGAACTTCTGACCTCAGGTGATCTGCCCGCCTCAGCCTCCCAAAGTGCTGGGATTACAGGTGTGTGCCACCACGCCCAGCATAATAGCTAAATTTTTGCCTTACTTATTTTCTTAGGATTCTTAGAAGTAGATTTTCTAGGAGGGGCTTCATAGAGATCCTATTTATCTTTATTTTAGGGCCATTTCTAACAGGCTTGTTTATGTGCATTCCATCCAGGATTGGAATCCTGGACAATGGACAGTGTTGCAGGTATTGACTGATGCAGGCATGCTGACAGCCACAAAAGTGAGAACTGTTAATCACAGGTCCTTCTTCACAAAAAGAATGATGAGTATTTTTAAAACTTGGAATCAAGTATAGTTTTCATGAGCACAGTAAGAGATGATTCATGAGCTGAATACAGGATATAGTAGTCAATTCAGAAATGCATATTCAAATTAAATAAAAACCTCTTACAATAGTCTATATTTGTTGATAATACTGAACTTTAGTAGAGGTTTTTTTCCATAAATTTTAAAACTGTGGCAAAATACTCATGAAGTTTATCAACTTAACCATTTTTAAGTGTACAGTTCAGTGGTATTAAATACATCCATTATGTTGTAACCATCACCACCATTCATCTTTGTAACTAGTAGAGGTATTAATATACCAATCTTGAATAGTCATCAAAGTCACTCTACCTCAAACTTTTCCACAAAAGTATGGTTAATAGCAGAGAGGAGTGAACAATTGCCTTAAAAACTTGGTCCCAAGCTAGAATTCTTTTTAGCTTCATGTTTTGTCTTAAATTTAATGTAAATGTAGTGTTATATACCATAATGTTCCTATATTTAGTAAAATACAATGATTATACATTTTTTCAAAATCTCTGAGGGAGGTTGATCCCCTTAACTTTGGCAATTTTGAGACGAAGTCTTGCTCTGTCACCCAGGCTGGAGTGCAGTGGCATGATCTCAGCTCACTGCAACCTCTGCCTCCCGGGTTCAAGCGATTCTCATGCCTCAGCCTCCCGAATAGCTGGGATTACAGGCACGTGCCACCATGCCTGGCTAATTTTTGTATTTTATTAGAGATGGGGTTTTGCCATGTTGGCCAGGCTGATCTTGAACTCCTGACCTTGGGTGATGCGCCTGCCTCGGCCTCCCAAAGTGCTGGGATTACAGGCGTGAACCACCATACCCGCCCTTCATTTTTCTTTTACGGTTTAGCCAAGGCTATTTATAGTAGTGTATGTCAAGGAGTAGACTGATTGATGTTCACCCTCTTCAAATGTGAGTGTCACAGAAACTGAAATTCACAGAGTAAAAATTTAGACGTATCCTTTTATATTATATTTGCTCTAGTAATCAAGCATACTTCATCATTATTAATGCCATGAGACAATCTTATTGTACAAATAAAGAGAATGATTTCATGTGCTGGCTAGGGCCATAGCCCCACCTTTCCAAAGAGTATCAACTTTTCAACTATCCATGCATTATGACTCCAGAGACTTGTAAACCCTCTCAGGTGTAATAAATTTTTTTTTTTTTTTTTTTTTTGAGAGGAGTCTCGCTCTGTTGTAAGGCTGGAGTGCAGTGGCGCTATCTCGGCTCACTGCAACCTGCGCCTCCTGGGTTCAAGTGATTCTCCTGCCTCAGCCTCCCGAGTAGCTGGGACTACAGGTGCGTGCCACCACGCCCAGCTAATTTTTGTGTTTTTAGTAGAGATGGGGTTTCACCATGTTGGCCAGGCTGGTCTCGATTTCTTGACCTCATGATCCACCTGCCTCGGCTTCCCAAAATGCTGGGATTACAGGTGTGAGCCACTGTGGCCCGGCCCAGCTGTAATAATTTTGTTCTTCATGCCTGGTCCCATTTCAGGAGATTGGTTATTACATTGAAGGACAGTACCAAATTGGAACTAAAGTCTGAGTCTCTTAACTCCTAGTTGAGGGTCTTTCCAATTACACCAAAAGGAAAAGAGTTACATATAACAAGAGATAAGACTTACTCCTACCTGCCCCCACAAAACCACTTTAAGCCATCCTAAGAACGGTCTCTTTTTTCTCCCTCCCTCTCTTCTTCCCTTCAGCTTTCCTTTCTTCTTCTTCTTACCTTTTTTGGGGGTAACTCCCAACCACCCCAGTTCTCAGAATTAAAAGGTTAAGAATATTTTAGTACTCTTCAAGATACAAAGTAGACTATTAGAGTTTTTGTTGTTGTTGTTTCTCAAGCTTGGGACATAAAGCTCAGAGCTCAGAACAGTAGAATTTTAGAAAGGAATAGATAGGATACATGAAAGAGGCTGCTGGAATATGAAAAAACTGGAGTAAAAATAAGCAAATCAATACTTCTGAAATGAAGCCTTCATTGGTAGAAAAGAGTGTAGGTCACAAAAATGAATTAGCAGAAGTTCTTGATTTCTAATTATTGAAGATTCCTATCTAGTGGTATTCTAATATGCTTACCAAATTATGAGTTGCATTACTTTTTAAAAACCTAAAACCAAGTCAAGAGTTACAGAGTGACCCCGGTTTATTTTGTTTGGTAAGTTTTCAGTTCCAGTTATTAGGCAAAACAAAAATTGCTAATACGTAACAATGTTGAAACAGGCGATTGGTAGAATAAAACAAAAGGGATTCATATAGCTTTTGTACTGTCTTCTTGAAAAAGTCATATTTGGCCATAAAAGCTAATACATGCTTTAGGAATGGAAATGATTTAACCTGATTTTTTCAAGTAAGATTTGTTCAAGAATAATGGGCATATGTTGTCAGTTGTGGGTTCAAGCATTAATTCACTTTGGACTGCTTCTATTCAACAGTATGCTGTCTGTACATGAAGAGTTACATGGAATTTAATTTTAGCATTGGAATCTATTTGAGATACCATTATCTTTTATATTCAAATGAAAAATTATGGGCCTCTAGAATTAAGTGTTATTAACCTGATATAGATAGAATAATAGCTGTATCAAAAGGGAAAAAGCAAGGATAATATGTGTATAGGGTTTGAATCATACAGTCTCACTAGAGATGTGTTTTTTAAAATTGTGAATGTTTGTTGATTCATTCAAAACCGTTTGAAAATTGTGAGGGAGCCAGAAAAGGGGAGAATATTTGGATGTATAATTTAGATGTATAGTTTGCTTGCTTATCAGGGAATGGTTAAGTTCCTTTTTTCTGTATATTTTAGTTGGTGAAATTAACAGTTTTTGTTCTTCTAGATTACCCTGTAAAAGAACATGGCATTTTATAGATGAGATAATTGAGGCTCATACATGTTGAGTTATAATGTGTGGAGGAGTCTGATGTGCATCCAAGTCTGTCTGCCCCTAATGTCTCTGTTTTTAACCATTATCCTCAGAATGAAATACATTCATATAGTAGAGACCAATTCTTAAACAAAAGTCATCTTTACTCACAAAATTAATCTGTGAAGTACCCACTGTTCTCGGTTTCTCTCCCTCTCACTTTTTCTTTCGAGTGCTTTGCAGTTTTTAATGAAAGTGAATATTTTTTTCTGAAATTATTATTTTCATGTTTTTTATTAGAGGATTAAATTTGTTGCTAAGATCATTTAGTAAGTCTTTTGCAGTCTTTTAAGATTAGACTTAAGTGTAAAACTTAAAGATTGCCTTGAAGTATATTATTTAGCTATATTGCATTATTATTCCTTATGTAATGAGCTATAGACTGAGCACTCCTTGACAAATCACAAGAATAAGACCCAAAGAATCAAACTTTCCCAAGTAACTTAACTGCATCCCAGGACAAAACTCAGGAACATTTAGAGGAACAGAAGACTATCCAGCAGCCAACAGATAAAATTCACAGTGCCTTGCCAGGCACGCAAAGAAGCCAGAAAAAATGATCCACAATGATGAAAACAATCAATCATCTGAAAGTGACCTTAAGCAGAGAAAGATGTTAGAACTAGTAAAGACATTGAACATTATTATAGCTATATTCTATATTTTCAGAAAGTAGAGACATGAAAGACATTTTTAAAAACTCGATGCAGTTCTAGGGATGAAAACTACAATATCTGAGATCTACTAATGGTATTTGCAGCAGATTAGACATGGCAGAAGAAAAGGTTAGTGAACTTGAAGGATATAGCAAAAGAAACTACTCAAAAATGAAAGAGAGAAAAAAGAATGACAAAAGCATCAGTGAGCTATAGGACAAACTTACAGAATCCTTATGTAAACATAATCAGAGGCATCAAAGGAGAGGAGAAGCAGATACAAAAGGGATATTTGAAAAAGTAATGGCCAGAATTTTCAAATTGGACAAAAACTATTAACTCACAGATCCAAGAAGCTCAACAAGAAGAAAACTACACCAAGGAATGTCATAATCAAATTATTCAAAGCCAATTATAAAAAATATGGAAAACAGCCACATGTTATAGAGTAACAAAGATAAGGTTGACAGCAGATTTCTCATTAGAAACATTGCAAGTGAAGACACAGTAGAACATAAAGTACTGAAAGAAAAAAATGTTAACCTCAGCAAAATATCATTCAAAAAACAAAGACAAAATAAAGATGTTTTCAGACATACGAAAACAACTCTTTACCATCAGGTAGACTGAAGGTAGACTGTGGTAGGGTGAAGATGTATACTGCCCTAGGGCAACCAGTAGAATAACAAAACAGTTATAGCTAATAAGTCAACAAAGGAGATAAGATAGAATCACAAAAAAATACTCAACCCAAAAGAAGGTGGAAAAAGGAACAAATAAGTAGTGAAACTAATAGAAAAATGGCAAGGCAATAGACTGTAATCATATCAGCAATCACATTAAATGCATATTATCTAAATATCCCACTTAAAAGGCAAAGATTGTCAGATAAAAAGCAAGACTGCTTTTGGACCTGGATGAACAGGAGGCACCATCACGGAAGTTGACTCCTGCCACAACAATGACTGAAAGGATCAACACCAGGAGCCCAAGAGCCAGGACATCTACTGAAGGCTGTTGGTTAAGCTGTATGTTTCTGGCCAGAAGAAACTCTACCTTCAACCAAGTTGTGGTGAAGAGGTTATTTATGAGTTGCACCAAATGGCCATCTCTGTCTCTTTCCTGGATGATCTGGAAGATGAAGCTTCCTGGCCAGGAAAACAAAACAGCTGTGGTTGTGGGGACCATGTTCAGGAGGTGCCCAAACTGAAGGTGTGTGCACTGCACATGAGCAGTTGGGCCTGCAGCCAAATCCCCAAGGCTGGGGACAAGATTCTCACCTTTGACCAGCTGACCCTGGACACCCTCAAAGGCTGTGGCACCATCCTGCTCTCTGGGCCTCACAAGGGCCAAGAAGTGTACTGGCATATCGGCAAGGCCCTGGGAACCCAGCACAGCCACACTAAGCCCTGTGTCCACTCCAAGGACCAGAAATTCAAGCACATCAGAGGCTGATGGGCCAGCCAAGGCTACAAAAACTAACTCTGGATCCTCTATCTTATTAAAAAGATTTTGGCCTGGGCACAGTGGCTCATCCCTGTAATCCCAGCACTTTGGGAGGCCAAGGAGGGCAGATCACTTGAGCCTAGGAGTTCAAGACCAGCCTGGGCAACAAGTGAAACTCCATCTCTATAAAAAAATTCAAAAAAAAAATTAGTTGGGCGTGATGGTACATGCCTGTAGTCCCAGCTACTTGGGAGGCTGAGGCAAGAGGATCGCTTGAGCCCAGGAAGTCAAGGCTGCAATGAGCCATGATCGTGCCACTGCACTCCACCCTGGGCGACAGAGTGAGACCCTGTCTTAAAACAAAACAAAACGAAACAAAAAATTTTGGATGGTGGGGGAAAGGAAAATAAAAAACAAGATCCAACTATATACTCTCAATAAAAAAACACATTTTAGGCTGGGTGTGATGGCTCCCAGCACTTTGGGAGGTCAAGGCGGGTAGATCACCAGAAGTCAAGAGTTCAAGACCAGCCTGGCCAACATGGCGAAATCTTGTCCCTACTAAAAATACAAAAATCAGCCAGGCATGGTGGTGGGTGCCTGTAATCCCAGCTACTTGGGAGGCTGAGGCAGAAGAATTGGATGAATGCAGGAGGCAGAGGTTGCAGTGAGCAGAGATCATGCCACTGCACTCCAGCCTGGGAGACAAAACGAGATTCCATCTCAAAAAAAAAAAAAAAAAAAAAGAAAAAGAAACATATTTTACACACAAAGACATAATAACATTAAGAATAAAAGGATGACCAGGCACAGTGGCTCATGCCTGTAATCCCAGCACTTTGGGAGGTCGAGGCAAGAGGATCACTTGAGCCCATGAGTCTGAGACCAGCCTGGGCAATATGGTGAGATCCTGTCTCCACAAAAAATTAGCCAAGTGTGGTGGTGCACACCTGTAGTCCCAGCTACTTGGGAGGCTGAGGTGGGAGGATAGCTTGAACCCAGGAAGTCAAGGCTGTAGGGAGTGGTGATCATGCCACTGTACTCCAGCCTGGACAACAGAGTGAGACTCTGTCTCAAAAAAAAAAAAAAAAAAAGGTAAAAGGATGGAAAAAGATATATCATACTGATGCTGGCATTAGTCAAAAGAAAACTGGTGTGGCTATATTAACATGAAATAAAGTAGATTTCAGAGCAAATAATATTACCAGGAATAAAGAAGGCCATTTTATAATAATAAAAGGGCTGGTTAATCAGAAGGATACAATAATCCTACATGGTTTTGTCTCAAATAATAAAAGCTTCAAAATATGTAAATCAAAAACTGACAGAAGTGCAAGGAAAAACAGACAAATCCATAGTCAGAGATTTCAATACTCCTCTTTAAATGATTGCTAAAACAAGTAGAAACTTACAAGGATATAGTAAACTCAAGCAACACTGTAACCAAATTAACAGTACAGGTTGAGCATCCCTAATCTGAAATACAAAATGCTCCAAAATCCAAAATTTTTTGAGCACCAACATGACCCAATACGTTGGGTCCTATTCCCAGGATCTCTTATTATATATATATAAATGTTCAGGAAATCCAAAAACTTTGAAATCTGAAACACTTCTGGTCCCAAGCATTTTGGATAAGGGATACTCAACCTGTAATAGAATATATATTCTCTTCAAAGTATACATGAAACATTTACCCAAATCGATCATATTCTAGGCCAGAGGTTAGCAAACTATGGCCCTGAGGCCAAATGTAGTCTGTTTTTGTATAGTCCATGAACTAAAAATGGTTTTTACATTTTGAAAGATTTCTTTAAAAAGAAAATATGTGACAAAGATCATATGTGGCCCACAGAGTTTAAAATATTTACTGTCTGACCCTTTATAGAAGTTTGCCTGCCCCTGTTCTAGGCCATAAAACATGTCTCAGTAAATTTTAAAGGATTCAGATAATGCAGAGTATGTCTTCTGACTACAGTAGAATTAAAATTAGAAATCAATAACAGAAAGCTGTCTGGAAAATCCCCAAATGTTTGGAAACAAAATAACATGCTACTAAATAACCTTCTAATAACCCATTGATTAAAATAGGAGTGCAGTAAAATTAGAAGGCATTTTGAGCTGAATGAAATAAAAACAAAGCATATCAAATTTTGTGGCATGCCACTAAAGCAGTATGTAGGAAGACATAAGCAAAATGCTTATATTAGAAAATATAAAAACTCTCAAGTTAATGAGCTTCCACCTTAAGAAATTAGAAAAGAAGAACAAATTAAACACAAAGAAACAAAAGAAATAATAAAGATCAAAGTAGAAATAAATGAAATGGAAAACAAAATAAATTGAGAGTATTAATGAAACCAAACCCTGGTTCTTTGAGATAAATAAAATTGATAAATCTTTTGCCACGCTGATCAGGAAAAAAAAAAGAGAGAGAAGACACATATTACCAATATCAGGAATGAGAGGTGAAATATGACAAATTCTACAGATACTTAAAGAATAGCAAGGGAATATTATGAAAAACCTTAAGCAAATAAAATTCAACAACTTAGATGAAATGGTCAAATTCCTTGAAAGACATAACTACCAAAGCTTACTCAAAAAGAAGTACAGCCAGGTGCAGTGGCTCACGCCTGTAATCCCAGCATTTTGGGAGTTTAAGGTGGGCAGATCACTTAAGTCCAGGAGTTCGAGACCAGCCTGGGCAATGTGAAGAAACCCCATCTCTACGAAAAATACAAAAAAATTTAGCTGGGTGTGGTGGCACATGACTGTAGTCCCAGCTACTTGGGGGGCTAAGGCGGGAGGTTCGCTTGAGCTTGCGAGATTGAGCCCTGATTATGCCACTGCATTCCAGCCTGGGTGAAAGAGTGAGACCCTGTCTCAAAAAAAAAAAAAAAAAAAAAAAAAAAAAAGAAAAAGAAATAGATAACTTCCAAAGCTATGTATCTATTTTTAAAAAATTAATAGTTAAAAATATTCTCACAAAGAAACACTGGTGGATTCTTCCAGACACTTAGGGATAACACTGTGTATACCAATTATATACAAATCTTCCAGAAAACTGAAGAGGAAGGAATACGTCTCAATTTATTTTTGGGGGCCAGCATTACCCTGATACCTAAACCACACAAAGCCATTACAAGAAAAGAAAACTATAGCCCAGTTTCCCTCTTGAACATGGATGTAATAATTCTCAACTAAACTTTAACAAGTCAAATCCAAAAAAATATAAGAAAGTTAATATTACCGGATGAGGTTTATTCCAAAAATATGTCATTGCTTTAAATTAAAAAATCATTGTAAGTCACTATATTAAGCTAAAAAAGAAAATATGATCATTTCAATAGACACCCAAAAAATCTGACAAAATCATATATTTGTTCCTGATTTTAAAAAACCAAAAAAAAAAAAAAAAAACCAAACCTGTTAGCAAACTAGGAATAGAAGGGTACTTTCTCAACCAGATAAAGGACATCTATAAAAATCCTACAGATAGCCTTATGCATAATGATGAAAAACTGCATGCTTTCCCTTTCCCCCTAAGATAAAGAATAACACAAAGATATCTGCTCTGACCACTTTCATTCAACATCAGAGGTTCTGACCAGGGCAATCAGGCAAGAAAAAGAAATAAATCACATTCAAGTTAGAAAGGAAGAAATACAACTGATGATAGCCATCATTCCTAAGAGTTCCCCTTGCCTCTTTATAATCCTTGCCTCCTCTTACCTCTCTCGCCAGGAAACCACTGGCTTGTTTTCTGTCACTATAGACCAGTTTGCATTTTCTAGAACTGATATATGTGGAATCATGCAGTATGTTACTCAATTTTTTTTGTCAGTAATTGGTAGCTTATCTTGCAATCAAAGTTCATATACAACCATTTGATCTTCATTCCATTCCCTCATTAGTCCATAGAGTGTCAATCAATTTTTCTTTCTTTTATTTATTTATTTTAACGAAACAGGGTCTTGTTGTGTTGCCTAGGCTGGAGTGCAGGCTTACTTCAACCTCCAACTCCTGGGCTCAGGTGATCCTCCCGCCTAAGCCTCCAGAGTAGCTGGGACTACAGGGGTGTGTCACCATGCCTGGCTAACTTTTAAAAATTTTTTGTATTGATGGGGTCTTGCCATGTTGCCCAGGCTGGTCTCGAACTCCTGAGCTCAAGACCTCCCAAAGTGCTGGGATTACAGGCATGAGCCACTGCGCCTGGACTCAATTTCTGTATGATGATGACTTTCATATGTACATCAACAGGCCAGATAGCTTATCAAGAAAGCTTGTCCTCTGTCTTCTAGTAATATCCCACTTAGATCTGACATTAAGTTTATTTTTTTCCTTCAAGGTATTTCTTCCAAATTTCTTGGCTGTTGTTGGTGACAACACGAGTTTTTGGACCTTTAAGTTTACAATCTTAGGTTCATTTCCTTATTTTATTTCTTCCCTCATGATCACTAAACTTGTTACTTCTTATAGTTACTTCTTTGTAAGGCACTGCAGATATGTTTCTTTTCATTTTTAAAATTGCCCATTTAATTCAAGCTATTAAATGTCAAGCTTGTACTATATAGCCTCTTGATATTTTCCCTACCCTCCCATCCTGCCATACCCATGTCTCCACTAGCCTATATAAAACATAAAATACTTTTCATCAAACTCTCTGTAGAGAAGTGTTGCTGGGCGAATAAGAAAAACCTGATTGACTAGAAAAAGCAAATGTAAATGTAATCTCCTTTCTTTTCAGTGATTCTACCAGAAAGGAATGAAGAACAGAACCTTCAGGAATTGAGTCACAATGCAGACAAATATCAAATGGGAGATTGTTGCAAGGAAGAGATTGATGATAGTATTTTCTACTAGCCATTGGGAAGATAAAAGGAGACAGAAGATTGAAGCCTTTGCCAGCCATTCTTTCCCTTTTTGCTTCCAAACTCCTTAACTGGGAACCTTCATATGTGCAGTATTTATATTGGATCATACTGGTGATTATAAAAGTTCCTAGGAGGCTAGAAGAGCCAACCAACAGAGAAGGGAAAGCAGTCTGTTCTGAACATAGGGACATAAGTTCATTCATGCCAAGTATCTTTCCAGCATGTTTCTCCCATTTAGAACATCTAGCATGTAAGGCCTTTCAATATTAATATAAGCCCAATATCAGCTCTTTCTCTTTGTATTTCATCTCTTTCTACTCTCCTATTTGTATTTTGTGTTCCTATCAAAGCGTCATATCTGGGAGATGACCTGCCTTGTCCTGTTCTATAACAGTTTTGTTTGCTGCTGTGTCTTTAGCACAGTGCCTGGCACACAGTAAGCACTCAATAAATCTTTGATGAATGAATGAATGGTTATCTTTTCTCTCTGGCAATCCAAATTCACCACTCCTTAAAAATTCTACATAAGATTTGCCGGCTGGGCGCAGTGACTCACGCCTGTAATCCCAGCACTTTGGGAGACTGAGACAGGTGGATCACCTGAGGTCAGGAGTTTGAGACCAGCCTCAACATAGCGAAACCCCATCTCTACTAAAAGTACAAAAATTAGCCGGGCGTGGTGGCAGGCGCCTGTAATCCCAGCTACTTGGGAGACTGAGGCAGGAGAATCACCTGAGCCCAGGGGGGCAGAGGTTGCAGTGAGCTGGGATCACGCCACTTCACTCCAGCCTGGGCAAAAGAGCAAAACTCCGTCTCCAAAAAAAAAAAAAAAAAGATTTGCCTATTCCAGCAGACTTCTACCCAATATCAATCTAGATTTAAATCACTTTATTTTCCACATCCCTTTAGCAATTATGTATAGTTTGCACTTCATTAACCTACCCTTATTTATGTTACTTCTCACATACACCCATATCTCTTCTGTATTTTCAATCAAAAGATAATGCCTCAAATGTTATATATATTGTATGTGCCACTCAACAGTGCCTCATATGCTGCAAAAAAAAAAAAAAAAAAAAAAAAAAGACAGTAAACAATCGGGGTACCTTTTTGTCTTTTAAGCCATATTTTCTGGGTCAGTGTGGTCTTTCAAGGGAGTTTAGATAGGCTCTATTTTTTGTTACTTCACTCCTATAGTATGTGACTGTAAATTGTTCCTTCAGTGTTCAATTTAAGTACAAACTAAAGAGAAACAGTTTCCTAAAGAAAAACATTTTAAAGTTACAGAGACACCTATGTGTTGGTAACATTTCTCCAGAAATATTTGAAGTAACGTAAAACTTCTGGACTGGTCAGTTTAAATATTTTCTTGGAATTTCTATAGAAATTTCTGTGGAATGGTGTTATATTGGAAATATTAATTATAAGAAGACTCCTACTTCTTCACAGAGAACAAGCAGGGATATCCTGGATTTTCACAGTATTTAGGCCACTCCTTAGTTGTCTCATGAAGGAATTAAGGTAGTGGAACACATTCAAGGAATTGCTTAGGTGTCAAAATAAGACAAAGTGTAACAGTTTTTTTCTGTAGTAGATTTTCAAATAGTTAAAAGACTCTGCCCTCTTTATCTATACTGTATTCTGGCAATAATAAAGTTGGGCAGCCTATACATAAAAGCAATTTCTAACAATGCCAGATTAACAGCAGTTTCTTGGACCTTTCCTTTCCCTCCATGAAAGTTACAATATTAGGTTATTTCACAGGTTTCCTCCATGCCCCCCATACCCAACCTAAAACTGTGTTAGGCTGTCAAAGAAAACGAATCAGGTAAGATTAGTGTTTGCCTTTACACAGTCATTCTAAGTACACATAAAATCATACATAATATGAAAATATAGCAGGAAGAGAAACATCAAACCATAGAACTGAGTTTTAGTTTTACTGACATTTATATGGCATACTTCCTGTTTTTGATTTCAGAAGTGCAACCATGCAGTGCTTCTATGAAAAACTGAATAGTTGAGTACAGTTTGAGGATTATAACAACTTATCCAAAGGAAACAAACAGACCTAACTTAGTGCTGTTTTCATTTGTGGAACTGCTATCTTTGTTGTAAAAAGTTGAGTATTTTTCAAACATCATTTAATAATAGGGTAGCCCCTAAAACAAGTAAGGAGCTATAAGTCTGAGTTGTGAATTTGACTAGTAATGGAATAAGAAAACCAAGCCAAACTCCATCTAAATATGTATGTAAAGGTAATGCTTGTAAAAATTTGCTTTTTCCTCATTTTGAGATTTCAGTTGCCAGTTGACTATTGGTATGCATAAATTAACAACTCTGCCTAAAGGAGGTAAACGATAGAGGTTAATTCTTAAATAAAAGTCCCTTTGTTTCACTATTAACTTTTTCTATTTGAAGCATAATTGCATCAGCTAATTTATTTTTTGGTAACCACTTAGGAATTTGGGAGGGAGGGGGGCACTCTAAAGTAAGCAATGACAGCCAGCTAGACATCAAAATCCATGTTCTCACTTCATGGCCGTACAGATAAATTTCATTTCCTAGCCTCTCTTGCAGTTAGATGTGGGCATATGACTAAGCTCTAGCTAGTGGGATGAGAATGGATGTCAACTACTTTAAGCTCTTTAAGTCAACTAAAGAAATCAACTACTTTAAGCTCCTGTCCCTAAAAAACTCCCAACAGACTGACCCCTCCAAGGAAACCTTGGAAGTTAGGTCCTAAATGCTTAGGTACAGTAAGACCTTGGAAACTAGTAAAGAAATAGGAAAGTAAACTTGTTTTGCAAGAACAACTTTGAGCCACTATATATTTTGAGGATGATCTATTATGGCAATTAGCCTGCCGTCATTAATTTGATATATAAAACATATATGCAGTGTCCCTGTGATACACAACTCCAGTGGTCACATACTGTAATGTATGCAGCTGGGATTTTTCTGAAGCACAACTGAGAAGCTACAGGTATGCATACATATGGATATAGGTAAATGTTCCTCCCAGGAGTGGTAAAATGCTGTGGCTTTGCCAACTAACTCCAGCTTCTCTCATGGGTTTTATTGTGGATGATTATTGATTTGTGTAAAGGAACTTCCCTTTTGTGTCTGTGGTAATAGATAAAGGTGGAATGGATCCTCCAACAAGAATCTTGAGGGGAAAATATATACTTATGATCAAAATAAGATCTCTTTCTTGGGTTTGTCCAATAGTGATGGCTACATAGTCTTCCTATTACCTTTTATCTGCCGGCAGGCAGTAGGCCATAATAGTATTAGAAGCCCCTCCCTTTCTCCAAAAAAAAAAAAAAAAAAAAAAAGTACTCTGCTCTGAGCAGTAAAGATATTTAATTTAACATATCTGCGCTTCATGTTTCTCATCTGTAAAATGAGAGTTGGATTATATCACTTCAAAAGTTTCCTTTTTTCACTAAACATTCTCCCATCTATGACTACAATGTCCAGAGCTAATGGTAGAAATATATATATATATTTTTTTGAGAGGGAGTCTCCCTCTGTAGCCAGGCTGGAGTGCAGTGGTGCAATCTCAGCTCACTGCAACCTCCACCTTCCGAGCTCAAGCGATTCTACTGCCTCTGCCTCCCTAGTAGCGGGGACTACAGGCACGCACCACCATGCCCAGCTAATTTTTTTTTTTTTTTTTTGTATTTTTAGTAGAGATAGGGTTTTAACATGTTGGTCAGGATGGTCTAAATCTCTTGACCTCGTCATCTGCCCGCCTTGGCCTCCCAAAGTGCTGGGATTACAGGCATGAGCCACTGCGCCCAGCCAAAATAATTTTTTTTGTTTTCTCTTTTTTTTGAGACAGAGTTTCGCTCTTTTTGCCCAGGCTGGAGTGCACTGGCACGATCTTGGCTCACCACAACCTCTGCCTCCTGGGTTCAAGTGATTCTCCTGCCTCAGCCTCCGGGGTAGCTGGGATTACAGGCGCCGCCCCCGCCCCGCCCCGCCGCCACCACCGGCTAATTTTGTTATTTTTAGTAGAGACAGGGTTTCTCAATGTTGATCAGGCTGGTCTCAAACTCCTGACCTCAGGTGATCCGCCCACCTCAGCCTCCCAAAGTGCTGGGATTACAGGTATGAACCTCCGCGACCAGCCTATTTGAAATAATTCTTAACATGAGCATTTCTTCAGATTTCAAGTTGATATTACAGAAGCGCAAGTGCTTCATAGAAACTTGAAATTATTAAAAAAAAAAGTTTAACTCTCACCAAGGCACAAGAGAGGTTATACTCTTCTTCCAAACAAGCTATTAAATTGAAAAGATTTTAAACTTACCCAAGGTTTTTTAGAGTAGTTTTATTATTATTATTTTATTTATTCGTTTTTTTGAGATGAAGTCTTGCTTTGTCACCAAGGCTGGAATGCAGAGGTGTGATCGGCTCACTGCAGCCCCGACTTTCTGGGCTCAAGTTATCCTCCTGCCTCAGCCTCCTGAGTAGTAAGGACTACATGTGTGTGCCACAGTGCCCGGCTAGTTAGAGTAATTTTAAAGCACTGTGTCACTTCTCTGATTTCTATACTTTACTCCATGAGTGGAGAAATAATATCAAAGCTAATACAGAATGTGATAGTTATTGAAATAATACTATAAAAAGTCAAAAACTAGACAGCAGATTTTATAGTTTTTCAGTGAATTTACCAGTTAAAAACCTTAAATTTTACTTTTCCTAATTGTATGTTTATAATGTTTCAATGTAATAACAATTCATATAATAGCACATTCAGGATCATGGCAAAATAAGCTAAGTCATAGTTAACACACACTCCTTGTCTCTACGTATGTGGTGCTAAGTCATATTTTCGGTATAGCTAACAAATGATTTTTTGTCTGTCTGCTGGTGGGGTTTTAATCTCCTGGATTTCAACTTTGGTTAAAGTTAAAAAATACACTATCCAGACTTTATACAGGCATGAATTGGCTTTAATTCACATTCTTTTGCTGCAGGAGAGCTGCAGAAATATGGACCTCACTCAGGGATGATACTGTTTTAGAAAGGAGAAAGGACAGGCTGTATAACATTGTCCAGAGTGGAGTTTTCATGTTGAGAGAAAGCCATGTATAGGCCGGAGTACATGAGTAAAAGGAATAACAACTCCCCCACCCCCTGCCACAAAGGAACAAGACAGGAGAGCTAACAATAGTATTTTGACTATTAGTTGACGAGTATGGATTCTAAAAATATCTTTACATAATTGCAGAAATTGAGGAACAATCTAAATGTTTAAAAATGAGATTGATAAATAAATTTTGGTATATCTATATGTTGGAATGCTATGCAGATGTTAAAAACAGGTTTTCAAAACTATTCAGTAACATGAAAAAATGGTCATTATAAACTACTGAGTGACAAAAATAAGATATAAAACTATATGTAGTAATTAGCAACTATATATTTTAAATACAGGAAGGAAACATGAGTGTTAACATTGGTTTTTCTCTGGCTGGTGGGATTACAGATGACAATACTTTTGTGGTTTCCAAATTTCTCTAGTTAACACATTCTGTTTACAATTTTAAACATTACTTTCAAAGAAAAAATGTGATATATGTAAATATGGTTATATAAAATCTGTATACATATGTATTTTATTTATGTATATCAAAACCAGACCAAAAATACTGAGTTTGATAGTTTTCAGATTGACACTGTAACAGAATACTTTCCTTGACCCTCATTTTATGTTGAGATTTTTATGGCAGTGAAAGGGCTAGAGAGAGGCATGTACTTTCAGAGTTTCTGAAATGACATGTATAGTATGAAAAAGCATAGAAGCATTCCTCAATTTTCACATCTTGAATTTTAATACAACCTGTAATTTTGTACATACTAAATGAATGTATTAGTTTTCCAAGCTACAGCATTGGTGGCCAGTTAGCAGTTAATAATAATATTTTTCAAAGAATAATAAATGAAAATATTGTTGGCCAGGTGCGGTGGCTCACACCTGTAATCTCAGCACTTTGGGAAACCAACGCAGGCGGATCGCTTGGGTCCAGGAGTTCTTGACCAGCCTGGGGCACACAGCGAAATCCCGGCTCTACAAAAAAAAACTAAAAAAATCAGTGGGGCATGGTGCCATGTGCCTGTAATCCAAGCTACTCAGGAGGTTGAGGTGGGAGGATCACTTGAGCCTGGGAGGCAGAGGTTGCAGTGAGCCGAGATCCTACCACTTCACTCCAGCCTGGGCGACAGAGTGAGATACCATCTCAGAAAAAAAAAAAAAAAAAAATTTGAATATACTAGAGATCCAAACTATTTGGAGGAATAATTGATTTTCTGGGCAAAGCTAAGAAATAGAAGTTATTCATACTATTGGCTACAAATTTGCAAATATATTGGATTATACTCCCTCCCAAATCATAACTCTTAATCCTGCAGTTTTACTGCATTTTTCTGGGTATTTAATTTTGTGATGCTTTTCTGGGAGACTAAGTTAAGAGACCCAAACTCAGATTTTAAAATTAGTTCATTTTTTTGTTTGTTTTACATTTTTCTAATTATTTCTATCAGTGAAACTGTGGCATATTACAAAATTTCAAGATAAATAATTTTCTGTCATATGTTTCATAGGTCAAGTAAAAAAAGGGTTTTGCAGCTAAAATAAGGCTTAAGGGGGAAAAGTGGCCAGCAGCACATTCAAAGTTTATGAGCACAGACTTGGGGAATCGGATAGATGTAGGTTCAAATTCTTATACTGGGGGTAGGCAAGAAAGATGCATAAACAGTGAATTTTAAAGTTTGGAGGGATTTTAGAGATCATTTAATCAAAATCCTGGGTATATACCCAAAGGACTATAAATCATGCTGCTATAAAGACACATGCACACGTATGTTTATTGCGGCATTATTCACAATAGCAAAGACTTGGAACCAACCCAAATGTCCAACAATGATACACTGGATTAAGAAAATGTGGCACATATACACCATGGAATACTATGCAGCCATAAAAAATGATGAGTTCATGTCCTTTGTAGGGACATGGATGAAATTGGAAACCATCATTCTCAGTAAACTATCGCAAGAACAAAAAACCAAACACCGCATATTCTCACTCATAGGTGGGAATTGAACAATGAGATCACATGAAAACAGGAAGGGGAATATCACACTCTGGGGACTGTTGTGGGGTGGGGGGAGGGGGAAGGGATAGCATTGGGAGATATACCTAATGCTAGATGATGAGTTAGTGGGTGCAGCGCACCAGCATGGCACATGTATACATATGTAACTAACCTGCACAATGTGCACATGTACCCTAAAACTTAAAGTATAATAAAAAAAAAAATCAAAAAAAAAAAAATCCATTGTTTTGCAAAGGAAACTAACACCCTGGAAAGTTAAATATCTCACCTAAAGTTTCAATCCCAGCATTGCTACTCGTGTTATCTAGGTTTGCTTACTTCCCAAATTCAGCACTCTTTACTTTCTACTACAATATGCTACATATGAGGTTGGAGGAGACCAGATTATAGAAAGTACTGAAAATTAGACCAAAGAGTTTGAACTTACTTTAAATCTGTCTATCTTTTTTATTATTATTTGGAGGAGTGGTACTGGGCACAATGGAATGATAATGATCAGAGTCATAAAAGATGTATAGAGATCCTATGTTTCCTGAAAATTCTATGTCATACTCAGTACAACTTTAAACATTCTTAGGGGAGAACCCAACTCATTTCTTTGTCTTATTTAAATAATACTGAGTAATGGAACTGACTAGATTACAGTTGATAACTATTTTATTTTTTCACTTGCTTTTGTCATTTTATTCCATGAATTAATGGTATACATGTGAGATTAAACTGATGCTGCATTGAGAGGCAACACTGTTTGGTTCTGAAGAGCAGACTTTTCCTTAAAAGTTAAAATATTAAGAATAAAATCAAAACAAAAACCTTGAGTCTAAATTTGAATATGACTCTCAACTTTAAAAGGTAGTCCACATAAATTTTTCTCCTTAGATTTATTTTTGATATTAAAATATATACAGAATTAAAAGAGAAATTTAATTTTTTACAGCAAAATTTTTACCAGATAATGAAGCTTAAAAATGCTGACCTTTTAGCTCATTTCTAGGAATTTATTCTAGTTTAGGAAAACAGATTTATGCATAAAAAAGCTCATGGCAATATTATTTGTAAGTAAAGAAAATAAATAACCACTTAGGTAAATAGTAATTCATACAAGGAACATTATGCAGACACTGAAACTTTTGAAGAGTTTTCAATTTATGATACATTTGAGGAAACATTTATGATACGCTGTCATATAAAAAGGCAGTGTACACAAGCAGTTTAAACCTCATCAGCTTAAACAACTGCCTGGAAATATGTCAACTCTCAACAGTTGCCTCTAAATAAAGGAACTATTGGTTATTTTTTCCTGGTGTCCTTTAAATTTTATTTTCTTTATTTTAACCTATTTTCACACTTTCTTCACTTACCATGTACTACTTCTATAATCAGATACGTGTTTATATCCTAATGATATGTTTTCAGTATCATCACGAGTATAAATATATGTGTGTATGTGTATGTGTGTGTACATTGTTGACCAAGAGAAAAGTTGATATTACTTAAATCCAAATAATGAAATTTCCAAAAAAACACATACATATCCTACAACTTATAAAATTGTAATGGTTTAATACAATGTACTAAGTATTCTGACATAGCAGGCTTTCAGTATATTAGTTGATGATGAAGATAATTAGAGAAGGGATACCTCAATTAATTTACCAAGTTCCTTGAGTCTGTCAGCGACTCACCCACCAAGAATTTAACAATATAATATGACATTAAAAAGCTGGTTTGTGTGGTGCATTTTTGCAAACTATTATTTTGTATTTCTTTTTTTTTTTTTGAGACGGAGTCTCATTCTGTCACCCAGACTGGAGTGCAGTGCCGCGATCTCGGCTCACTGCAACCTCTGACTCTGGGGTTCAAGGGACTCTTCTGCCTCAGCCTTTCAAGTAGCTGTGATTACAGGCACACGCCACCACGCCTGGCTAATTTTTTTTGTATTTTTAGTAGAGATGGGGTTTCGCTATGTTGCCCAGGCTGGTCTTGAACTCCTGGCCTCAAGTGATCCTCCTGCCTTGGCCTCCCAAAATGCTGGGATTACAGGTGTGAGCCACCGTACCCGGCCTTAAATGCTAAGTTTTGACACACAAAAAAGAAAAATTTGTCCTTACCTTGTTCATTTTGATCAGCTGTGTGAGGTTCAGGTAAGATTTTACGATCAGTAAAAAAGGTTTCTTGTGGAAGTAACTGGAAATAAGATTTACCTTGTAGGGTCATTATAAGTTTTGGAGATCATGTATGTAAAGTGCCTAGCATAGTGCCTGGCTCACAGGCACTCAGTAAATGGTGGCTATTATAATATATAATATTAAAATGACTCCTTTTGTTATATTTCTATACATAAGGTGATCTGAAAAAAATATGAAGTGTAGTCCCCCATTTAAAAACATGATTCTAGGGCTGGATGCAGTGGCTCATCCCTATAATCCCAGTACTTTGAGAGGCTGAGGTGGGAGGATCACTTAAACCCAGGAGGTCGAGGCTGCAAGGAAGTGTGATTGTGCCACTGCACTCCTGCCTGGGCAATAGAGTGAGACCTTGTCTCATAAATAAATAGATAGTTAAATAAATAAGTAAACAACACATTTCTAGACTTCTAGATAAAATGGGGAGTGAAAGCAGACCATAGAATCTCTCTGCACATATACTTTACAAGAAGTATACAACAGTATACTTTGTATACTGGAAAAACAACAATAAGAACTCCTTTAAAAGCATTACTAGAATCAGCTAGAAAAAGAAAATGTCCACAACCTAAGGCAACAGAGGCCAAAAGAATGCAATTATTTCAAAATAAATTTGGAACAGCAAGAAATGAAATAAGACATAGCTGGAAGTCAAATTCTCACCAAGAGGGAAGACTGGCAGTCCCAGAACATTCCCCTAATGAATTCATTCTTTTCTTCTCCAGCATGATTATGTCCCATGTCTTCTCTCCTAAATCTCCCACATCTCTATGCTCCCACTTCAAATCTTGTTTCATTGATAAATAGAAGTTGTTACAAGAGAAACTTATCTTCCCATATGAAATCTACCAATGTGCTTTTATCTGTACTCAAATATACTTTCTTCCTGTTATAAAGATCAACTATCCTTGCTATTATCTAAGGCAAGCCCCTCTACTGTGTCCTAGGTCCCATCTTCTCTTGCATATTCAAACCTTTTGTTCCTGTGATTATCCCCTCCATATCCTGCATCCTCAGTTTCTCCCTCATCACCCTACAGTCCATATCCACATCTGCTTACAAAGGGAACAGAAGGCCCTTTATATCAAAGTTCTTCAAAGACTCTATAATTGCAATCTTCACTTCCTTACATTATCTCTTGAATCCATTCCAGTTTGGATTATTGTCTCCACAGCACCACTTAAAGTGTTCTTGTTGAGATTACCAACTACCTTCTTGACAGATCATTTTCCCCTTCTCAAATGTCTGGGAGTCCCAGACATATTCCTCATACCCACCATCAACATTTCCCTCCAAGGTCATGTCTTCAGTCTCTTGGTGTTAAATACTGTCTACCATCATAGGACTCCTAACATTTATATTCTATCCCTGATCCCTCTGTTGAGCTCTGGACTCACATACAACTGCTTGTCCAGCAACTCCGCTCAGATGTCTAAAGAGAACCTCAAAGTTAGCACATTTAAAATAAATCTCTTGATTTTCTTCTCCTCCACATTTTACTTCTCCCTAAGTCTTCCCCCATGTCAATGTATGGCATAATTTCTAGTTACTATGGGCAAACATGTAGAAATCGTCCTTAATTCCTCTTTATCCCAGTTATTAAGCTGTTATCTTTCAGCAATAAACCTTTCCATAAACACTGCTTTGTGACGCTGGGACTGGGACTCTGCAAACTATATTTTTACTTTGCCAGCTGAATTCCTGCTATGTTTCATCAATATAGAGTAGTAGAGGAAAACTAGGAGTCAAGAAGAAGGGAAAATAACTTGCCCTCCCTCATAGGCCTTCTGTACCTGTCAGTGTTGCCCCAGCTATGGGCCTTCACCCTGACAATGGTAGTTAGCTCAAAATTGCAACTATGTTTGGCTCTCCTAGACTAGTCCCAACAGACCCTCTCAGGAGTACCAGCAGCAAGATGGGCAGCACTTCCTTCTCTGAGGTCAGAGTTCCAGCTCTGCCAAGTCCCTCCTCCTAGCTCCTGGGTTCTAAGAACTTGAGGTCTTTCTGTGTTTACCCAGTACCAGGGGCAGTAGCTGCTTCCCCAAGTTACTCTGTTATCTCAGTGCTCTCTTTTCGCTTTTTTCAGTCCTGCAACACCCATTTAACCAATCTCTTATACTCAGTGATTGCTCTTGAAATACTTAACAGCAGCCAGAGTCGTTCTTCTACGGCATAAACCATCTGCCTGCTCCTCATCACTTAGAACAAAAATCAAATTCTTTCCTAGGGTGTACAGCTCCTTTGGTGATCTGGCCTACCCATTTCTCTAGTCTGATCTCCCACCTGCTTCCCGTTACTCGTTTGGCTCCAATCACTCTCTCTTGAACACACTGCTTTTCCACCTCAGGGCCTTTGTATGTGCTCTTCTCATACCTGGACTGCCCAGGTCTTTGCCTAGCTCACTGCCTTACTTCACTCAGGCCTATTCTCAAATGTCCTCTTAGAGAAGCCTGCCCTAACTACTCTATCTAAAATGCACAATCCTCTCCGTACCCACCCCCAACCCGCCCCAATGCCTTACCTCCATTTCTTTTTCTTATCACTACAAGTTTATTTCTTCCTCTTCCATCCTCAACTGAAATGTAAGCTTCATAAAGGCAGGGATGTGATCATATTTATCACTGGTGCCTGGCATATATAGTAGGTACTCAAATTCTAGTTAATAAATGAATTTAAGAAATTCTAGAAATTAATAAATTGTAATGAATGTAGTAGAAAAGTAGACCAAAGAAATTGCAAAGAAGATAATGTGGAAGTAAGACATAGCTGACATAATATAAGCTGATCCATCTCCCTGCATATATAATGCAACAAATGAATCAGAAAAGGCACTTAAAGATGTAATAGAGGAGAATTTCCACAAAATAAACAAGTCTGCAGAATAAAATGTTCAATGTAAAATGGACATATATTCAACATTGAGGCATATGCTCATAAAGAATGAAGAAAAAACTTTTCAAATCTCTTGGCAGAAAACTAAATCACTTACAAGAGGGAGGAAATCAAGCTGGCCTTAGACTTCCTCTAAGCAATATTCGAAGCCAGAAAACAAAGGAAAAATGTCTGCACAGTTTTAAGGCAAAGCCAGCATGACCCAAAACTATTATATCTAAATAAGTACCGTTCACGAATTAACGAAAAAGGCAAATATAGCATCTATGAGTCCATGTAGGGGAAATAAACTTCTTAGTAAAGAGCAGATGACTAAGTGATGAATCAAAATTAATAAGTAAGATATAGAGAACCAAGGCATGTTGTAAGCTCTGGATTTTTAAGTACAGATCAAGATGAAATAACTAAAGAAATGAAAGTTACAAAACAAATAAACCTTAAAACTTGACTTTGTAAAAATAATAACATAACCAATAAATATATATTTTTCATAGCAGAGTCTGCTGGCATTTCTGAATTTGAAACATACGGATTAAAAAGTCTCTAAAGCCTTAATTTTTAAAATCTTGGGTATTTTAGGAACTAAGCTCTCTTGTGATGACAAAACATTTTCAAAAATTCAGCAGTTCCTTCCATTTGTCTTCCACCAAATTAGAATAATTTTAAATTTAATACTTTCCAATTTAAAAGTACTGTGATGTTCTCGGCTGGGCGCGGTGGGTCATGCCTGTAATCCCAGCACTTTGGGAGGCCGAGGTGGGCGGATCACGAGGTCAGATTGAGACCATCCTGGCTAACACAGTGAAACCCCGTCTCTACTAAAAATACAAAAAAAAAAAAAAAAAAAAAAATTAGCTGGGCTTGGTGACGGGTGCCTGTAGTCCCAGCTACTTGGGAGACTGAGGCAGGAGAATGGTGTGAACCCGGGAGGCAGGGAGCTTGCAGTGAGCTGAGACTGCGCCACTGCACTCCAGCTTGGGCAACAGAGCAAGACTCGTCTCAAAAAAAAAAAAAAAAAGTACTGTGATGTTCTCATCTTAAATAAAATGATCTTATCTGTATAAATGCATAGAAATATATCCTAAACTGATATTCATTTATTTTGATGGTAAAATCTAGGATCTGAGATTTAAAAACTTTCCTGTAACTTTTTATATTGTTTGAATTATTTATAAATGAGCATGTATTTTTATAAAATCAATAGCCATTATCCATAAAATAGTATTATACACAACAATGTGAATATACTTGACACTACTGAACTGTACCCTTAAAAATGGTGAAGATGGTAAATTTATATTTACCATTTATAACTTTTGCCACAATTAAAAATAATAAATTTTAAAAATACTATTGTAAAATTTATAAAATAGCTAATGCACAATAGCTTTACAGATGAATTTACAGATTCTACCAACATTTGCCCGAACAACTTTTCCACCAAAATGTGAAACCTCAAATTATACCCTTGCATAATACTCTATATTTGCCTATACATTATTTTAGTAAGCAGAGATTATTCACTGGCAGATACTGTTATAACTATGCAAAATGAGAAGTTACTTATGAAAAGTAACTAATAAGTTATGTTACTTTATTAACTATCCTTGTGCTGTAAAGTTGTAAATATGTCATTTGATTTAAATATTCAGAAGAAAATCTTTTAGCTTTAATGATTTTTTTCCTGATTGTTAAAATAATATGTGCTTATTTTAGAAAATATACAAAGGTAAAAATGACCATAATCACAGAGTACATTTTGGTGTACTTTTTCCACCCTTTTCCTATGCATTTTACATATACATTATATATGCATTTCCTATGCATTTTTAAATAAATGAGAAAGTTTTATAAACTAAAAATCTTAAGTGTATATTAAACATTAGTATTTGTGTCATTAAGTATTTTTAATAGATACATATTTTGTTAGATTGATACACCATGGTTTATTAAACCACTCTCCCACTGCTGAATATTCAGATTGTTTCCTCTGTATAGATACTCTAGTGAATATGCATAAATCTTTGATTTCATATCTGATTATTTCCTTCAGATTGGTTCCTGTTAGTGGAACTACTGTGTCAAAGAATTGGACATTTTTAAGACCCCAGAAAGGTAATAGATAAGACTGAAAGTTTTTTTTTCTTTTCTTTTTTTTTGAGACCAAGTGTTGCTCTGTTGCCCAGGCTGCAGTGCAGTGGCACGATCTTGGCTCACTGCAACCTCCACCTCCCAGGTTCAAGTGATTCTCCTGCCTCAGCCTCCCGAGTAGCTGGGATTACAGGCACAGGCCACCCTGCCCGGCTAATTTTTGTATTTTTTTTAGTACAGATGGAGTTTCACCATGTTGACCAGGCTGGTCTCAAACTCCTGTCCTCGTGATCTGCCCGCCACGGCCTCTCAAAGTGCTGGGATTACAGGCGTGAGCCACCTCGCCCAGACAGGACTGAAAGTTTTATTGCACTCTTAGTGGCACTGGTTATCAGCACTTATTTTCAATCTTTGTCAATCTGACGGGGGAGGGGTCTCTTTCTGTAATTTAATTAGGCAAAGTTGAATTTTTACTCACATATTCATAGGAATAACTTTACTACCTTAAGGACTTGTAATTCTTTGTTTTTTTACTTAAGAAGATTGCATTTAGTTCTTAATGTATTTGTAGACACAGCATTATTACTATTAGCTAGCAAGATCATATTTTCTTTTTTTAAGACCCTAAGCTATGTGATCCTGGTATCATATTTTCTGTATTGAATTTATTTCTCAATGTGCCAGTTTCACTACACTTTCCAAAGTACTACTAAATGCTTAGTTTATAAGGCTTAAAAAAACTCACTGCATAATTACTTGAAATAATTTCCTCAACCCTGCCTTCATTCAAAATGTCTGGAGACAGACTGGCCCACTTCCAATTTTCTTTCACGTTATCATTACTGTGAAGTCATTCTATAGATAGGAGAGCATTCCGGCATACAGAAAAACAGCATCTGTGAAACTATATGGCACAGTTTGGTTGGGGTTGTTGCTCCTTCAGAACCGCATTATGTAATTTTAGTGTTTACTTAAGCTCCTTTGGGCTGCCTCCGTGGTAGCTATGAGCTCACAGAGAAGTAAGTACAGTTTAGATCTGATAGCAAAGTCTATCAGTTTATCCTGAATGCTGCATCCTTTTTTTGTGTGTGTGTTAAATCATTACTGTATGAGAAACTTTAAAAACAAAGGTATAGTTTCTTCATTTTATTTTTTAAAAAAGCTACTTCAAACATCATTAAGTAATACACCAAAAAATAAAGGGTTCATAAATATATATTTGCTCCTTATCTGGACGTACTTATTTAAAAACTCATATTCTACAGTATGAACTTACAGTGTGATTTTGACTCAACATAAATATAAATATGCAAAATTACCAAAATTAGAGGGATTAGCCTTTAGGAAAGTACAAATTATTAAAATGGCCTAAGCACTATTTCTATTTCTAAGTCATAGAGGAAGCACATTTAATATTTCTAAAAAAAACAAAAAACACCAAAGATGTATAAGTTAATAGCAGCTTAGGGAGAATTTTACAAGATACTAGGTTATAAAAAAAGATTATTTAACCTTGATTATTCAATGAAAAGTAGTATTTTCAGTTTTTTAGAGCGATAACTCTTGAGTCTCTCTACCAAACAATTATATATGCTAGTTTAAAATAAAAATAAATCAGTCTGCATTATAAAGGTGGGAGAAGTATCCATTTTTTTATTGTAATAATCAAGTGTTACATCGCCTTCATAGGAAACATGCATACTCTTATAAAATACTTAAAAGCCTCAACTGTTCCTTTAGAATTACTGATTTTGATGAATAAACAAGCCCCAATAAAGTCAATATCGTAACATCTAAAAGCATATTGTCCCTTTTGGGAAATGTCATTTTGTTTTAATTATTATTATAAAATTACTTACTGGAATATTCTCCATAGCATTTTGCTTTTTAATTTTGAGAAGGACATTATGCCATTGATTGCCAGTGATCCTATGAGGTCCAAAGTTGGGATAACTCATGGAGGGCAAAGAAAAAAGTTTTCATCACCCTGGAGGTACAGCTACTGTGAATGTCCTACCTAGGTTGGGAGAGAGGGGTATGTGTGTACAGGAGGCCTGACCTGGAGGGAATGGACACAGGGAGAAGAAAGGCGCAGGAAGATTATGAGACAGACTGCCTACTCAAGTTGGCTCAGGATTAGCTTTGCTGGAACATTTAAATGTTTGGGTTTTTATATTTCATTCTAATATAAAAAAGAGGGTATTTATTAGGTTTCTTATGTTTAAACTTTTCTAATGTACAAATGTACTGTTTATAAATCTATTTATCAGAAGTTACATGTGGTGATTTTAAACATGTTGCAAATTGACACTCCTACCATTAAAAGGTGGAGTCTAATTCCCCTCCCCAGAACACATATGGCCTTAGTAATTTGCTTTTAACAAACGGAAGTGATGGATATGATGCTGCATGGCTTCTAAGACTAGGTTATAAAAAATGATACAGTTTTACCAGGTGTGGTGGCTCACGCCTGTAATCCAAACACTTTGGGAGGCCGAGGCGGGCGGATCACAAGGTCAGGAGATCGAGACCATCCTGGCTAACACGGTGAAACCCCCTCTCTGTTAAAAATACAAAAATCAGCCAGGCGTGGTGGCACGTGCTTGTAGTCCCAGCTGCTCAGGATGCTGAGGCAGGAGAATCACTTGAACCTAGGAGGCATAGGTTGCAGTGAACTGAGATCGCGCCACTGCACTCCAGCCTGGGCGACAGAGTGAGACTCTGTGATACAGTTTCCATCTGGCTCTCAGTCTTAGGACCTGTGGAACTAGCCACCCTGTTGTGAGGCAGCCAGACCACATGGAGAGGCCATGTGTAGGTGTTCTGGCTGATAGCCCCAACTAAGGTTCCAGCCATCAGTCGGTATTAACCACTAGACAAGCAAGTGGACAAGCCTTCAGATGATGCCAGCCCCAGCCTTTGAGCTGCCCCAGCTGTCATCCAGTGGATTAGAAACAAGTTTTCTCTACTAGGCAAGGTAATGTTGTTTTAAGCCACTAAATTTTGGGGTGGTTTCTGTACTTAAGTCACTGCTTCCAATAAATCCCTAGTCAGGTTAACTGTAACGGGTTAACCTGTTGGAAGGAAGGAAACGGAAGAGGCAAAGGAAAACCCTTTCCTTCCACGCTTCCTTATTTCCTTAGCCAGACTGTGATTTTAGCACCTTCTGCTACTAACTGTTGGAGATTAAGTGTGCTTTTGAAGTGCAAAAAACACCATCATGGGGACTCAGTCTATCCCAACACCTTTCCTTGAGGGCTTAGAGACTGAGCAGGGGAAAGAGAAAGTTTGATTTCTTCCATTTCTCCGTTTCTTCTTCCTCAGGTATCTCTAGTTTCAAAAAAAGGGAGAAGCAAGATTTCATCCTCTCCTATCTTCACTGTCTTTCTAAATTCAAATCTCCAGAAAGACAATTATGGTTTCTTTTTCACTGAAAGAGAACACAGCTTTTTCAGTCATATAAAGGGAACAAAGCAGCAACATGTTTCTATTATCAAGGAAGCAGGATTTTATTCATCAGTTATATGCTAAGGACACTGCTCTGTCTTTAGTCACTCATCACGGTTCTTCAAAGATTCCTTCTGCTCCCCTTCTTCCCCGGAATATGGGTGTTCCCAGGGTTCCCTCCTCAGACCACTTCTTACAAGGCACCCTTTGTGGTCCATCTAAGCCCCTCCCACTGCTTTAGCTATCACCTACATTTTAATGACTCCAGAGAGCCAAACTACTTCAACACCCCCTGCTCCCCCCAGTAGTTCTCTGATACTTCAGATTCTACAGGGACAAAACAGAGTTCCTTCCCCCAGACTTGAGGCCTACTTCTCCTTTTAGTCCACACCCTAAACCAGAAATCTGGGTATCCCTTGCTCTTGCCCTTTACAGCCAACCAGTTTTCCCATTCCACCAATGGAATTCCACCAATTTAATTACTTCCTTGAATTCCTCTTTTCTCTATCCCCACTATCCCTAGGTACACAGCGGTGGTCCTAATTGATTGTTACTTAGGTCACAGGCTGTTTTACATTCCATCTTCAAGTCTCCAGGACTTCAACTAGTGTACACCTCAATATGACATTTCCAAAAATCCTTTCATGGCTCTCCCTTTCCTATGTTTTAGTCCTGAGGCAGAATAGGAATTTACTCATAAAGCAAGTAACCCCCCTAAAATTGTATGCAAAATTTTAGTATAGGTATGTAAGCGCATTTTTTTTCCTAGAGAAAGAGCCCATTGCTTTTTATTTTCCTCAAAAGGTATGTGTTTCCCCCAAAACTTGTAGGTCTCAGGCTAAAGTCCAAATTCTTCAGCATGCAGGGTATACAAAGCCCTGCCCGACCTGGCCTCTTGCCTCCCTGCAGCTAACCTGGCAATTGCTCTCTCTTTTAACATCTACCTCCTGGATTTACAAACTGGTGTGGAGGTGAGAAAAAAGAATCAAAATCATAAAGTGAAGCCAAAACTGTTTGTGTAGCATTTATACACTGTTGAAGAATCAAAGGCCTTTTTTTCATAGTGCTTTTCGGGAGGGAGAAATTGGATTGTAAACATGTAATTTACAATCTCCACATTTTTTATTCTAGATAAATGCCACACACACCTTCCTGTTACAGAATATTGCATAGCATCTTTCAACATCATTCAGTTTTTTTATACCTATCCACATATGATGTTATGTATTTTACAAATCCTGCAACTAACAACGCAGTTCTTGATAGACTGCGATCTACTGGGAGGACTGCTCAGTTTTCACCTGAATTATTGCTCGTGGTTCACACACTAACACCCAAAAAGACAGTCTACGGGTCATGACGTGTCCCTAAAATCCTCCATCTACTCCAGAAAACGTTCTAACTTTTTGAGACGAACTGTTGTAATTAGTCTCCTGGCGAGGCCTGCTATGTCTTGTAGCACAGGCTCTAACTGCCAAATCTTTTTCAGAAGTCTTTCAGTTGTTGCCTCCAAACGGAGCTCTTTGCAGTCCTCGGGCGGACGAACGGACGGATTCGAGCGAAGCTTATTTCCCTTCTCCTAACGCATCTACCTATAAATAGCGCTCACCGCGCTGAGTCACCAAAACCCCGAGTTTCCCCAAATAGCGCGTAACGACTGCTGGGATCGCGTCCCTCAGGGCTGTGACAGACTCCAACCACACACCCGCTGGGCTGGACCGCGGGCCCACAAGGCCCAGCGGGTCTCTCACCACCCGGCGCCCCAGAGACGCGGGCGAGGCCGCGGTGTCCGGACCGAGTCGACAGCGTCGGACTTCCCGCGCGCAGACGGCGCTCTGGGGAAGGAGGAGCCGGCGGGCGGCTGGACCTGGCCTTGACTGCGCGGGGTCCGCCCTCGCCCCCTCGGGAGCGCAGAGTTGCGGGGGGCCGGCACCAGCCTCCGCCCTGCGCCGCCCGCTCACACAATGGGACGCGTCGGGAGGGGGCGGCCGCGGCTCCCATTCCGGTCCCAGGGCGGGGACTCCGGGCGGCGGGAGAAGCAGTCAGGGGCTGGGGCCAGAAGGAAAACCCCTCTCTCCCTCTGCCCACTCAAACTGCGAAAGGGCTCCAGCCGGCGGTGCCAGGGGCTGGGGAGCAGCTGGGGAGGGAGCGGAAGTGCCACCCCCTGCAGTCAAGGGTGGTGACGTCACCCCTGCAGGCAGCCTGTAGCGGGGGTGTCTGTACATCACATGACCCGGCCCCCCCCTCCCCGCCGAAGCCCGCGCGCGCGCGCTTTCTCCCCCAGCCCCGACTCCCACCTCTCCCCCGCCCCCTCTCCCCAACTTTCGCCCTCCCCGCTCCGGCACCGCTGTCAACAGCGCCAGCTCCGCCCCCTCCCCGCGCCCTGTGGAACCGCCACGGCGGCGCGGCGGGCGCTCGCGCTCAGGTCCGAGGCTCCGAGAAGCGAGCGTGCCCCGGTTCCACCCTGCCCCCCAGCTCAGTGCTTGCTGGCTGCGTGGGCACCAGAGCCAGGGGGCACGGCGGCGTGCAGCGACAGCGCTTCTCTGCTCCATCCTCCCACAGCAGTTAGAGGACGAGGCTGAGGCGCCGGGTCCGAGCTCGGAGGGAGCGAGGCGCATGCAGCGGCCTCCGAGCCCTGACGCGTAGCCTCCGGGGGTCGGCCCACGGGCGGGAGAAGCAGCCGGGAACCCCTCCTCGACCCCAGCCCGGCGGCCCGCGCCTCTGCTCTCCCTACCGCCCGGGTGGCGCACGCCAGTCCTCCGTCTCTGGCTGCGGCGCAGGCACCGGCCATACGACGAGGGGCCAGGCGGGGACCGCCTCCTTGAGCCCCCTCGTCCACCCCTGCCGTGTGGACTGCTGGGGTTGCAGATTTGCTGGCTGTTGCTGCAGCGCCTCGTTCTATTTTTCCTCTCAGTTCCCTTCTAAAAGTGGAGGCTCGGGGGAGGAAAAAGAAAGCCCACAGTGTTGAAAGGGGCGGTACGGACTGACCTGTCAACGGCGGAGGAGGAAGACCCCCGTTCGGGGCGAGCTCTCGAGCCCGCGCAGGGATCGGAGCTCTGGGCTCGCGCGGAAAGGCGCGGCGGCAGCTGTGCCTCAGCCAGGTGTACCCCCTCGGCGGGGCCCGCGCCGCCGCGCCCGCCCCCTCCCCCGGCGCCGCGCTCCCCGCCCCATCGCCGGGGACCAGGGAACCCCCCGGCTCGATTTTTTGTGCAGTTTCAGCAAAGCTCCGAGGAAGTTGGTCCTTTTGTTCCACTATTTATAGATTGCGTCAACATTGCGAAAAGGAGAAGGCGGAGCGGTGGCCCCTCCCCCTCCCCTCCCCCCGCCGGCTCCTGGGAGAGAAAAGCCCCAGCACACGACCTAAGTACACAGCGCGCCAGCCGCCCGCCCGCGGCCTTCTGCTCCCCGCTTCTTCCCCCTCCCAGCCGGGGCCCGAACGCTGCCAACCCCGTCACGTGCCCGCCCGGGAAAACCAGCTCCCCGGGGCTCCGCGCCGCCCGCCAGGCTCCGTGGCGGCGGCGGCGGCAGCGGCCTCACCCAGCTCGTGGGCTCGGGCCGCGGCTCAGGCGTCACGCATAGCGTGGGCACCAACGCCCTCGCCACCCGACGAGGATCTCGGGCTCCGCGACTTGTGGGAGTGCTGCGGGGCGTCCCGCACTTCCGCCCTCTCTCGCCTCCGGCTCCCCAGTCGCCGCCCCGCTCGCCGAGTGTGCGCGCATTCGGGCCTCGCCTCGGAGCCGGGAGGCTGTCCTGTCCCCAGGCCCCTCGCGCGGCCGCTCTTCCAGGCATTGCGGTGCTAGCCCCTTCTCCCGCGCACGACTGGGGAGGGCAGAGGTGTGAGGGATGCGGGGGTGGCTCGCAGCCGTTCGCTGGCAGGCGGGCGGAGCGCGGGAAGCGCGGTGCGGGCGTTCCATGGCGCACCCAGACGCTCTCCCTCCTCCGCAGGTGCAGCGGGGCGTTGCGCGAGCTCGAGTCCCCCTTCCCGGACAGCTAGGGAGCAGGGATTTTGCAGACCGGAGCTACAGTTGGAAGAATATAGTTTTTGAGAAGTTACTGGAAGTTAGATGTGAGACAAAAACAGACGAACTTTCCTTCAAAGCCTTATGACGAAATGATAGGCCTTGCCATACCCTTGAAATGAAACTGAGCTCCCTACCGGCCTAAAGCCTCTGTTCCTGAGCTTCATGTAAACAAGGAGGGCGGTAAACACCAGAGGAAGGCCTTACAACAAAACCAAGTGCAAGTAGCTCATTTGAGTGTTATTTACCTTAGCAGCTTCCCTGAGTGATTTATGTATATTGCAGTTTAACTTTACAGGGTGGGAATAAAATAATTTGGCTTCTCAGATCACTGGCGGAAGAAACTAGAGCTGAGCTGGGACGAGGGCAAGAAGCGCGTCGGACCTTTCCTGGCAGCTGAACAGTGTGATGAACAGTCTGGAAGGGTTATGTTATTACTTAAGGGGTTTGGGGAAACCGTTCCCGCGCACAGATCCTCATTCGGGCCAACTGCAGGCCGTGGGGGACTCTTCAAGGACTCGCGCACCCCGAGCCGAGCTTCCTGGCTGGGCACTGGGCTCAGCCAGTGCTGAGAGCGCTTTCGCTGGGCCAGTCAAGACAGCAATAAGTTTGCCTCTATTTGGGAAACCTTTCCAGGCTTGCCTGCCCTCTTTTAAGAGGGAGACTTTAGGTGGTGGGATCATCAGCTGCCAGTGTGTGCACACGTTCTAAAGAAGGCGAGAGGAAGTAAAGCGAACCTGTGCAGTGTTTGCTGGGCTTCCAAAACGCGGAGCTTAGTCGACTCCCCAGTTAACCGGACGGCGCTTTGGTCCCCTCACACCTAACGGTACTCAGAGCCTGGTGCGGGAGCTGGCGCGCTCTCTCCTGGTTTCCTTCCAATTTAGGCAAAGGCCGTGGCCGCCCGTCTTCCTGCTTCTGCTGTGCCCTGCCACAGCGCTCCTAAGACGGCGAATTCGTTTCTGCGCCAATTTTGTTTTGAATATCTACAAACCACTTTTCCTTGCATGAAGAAAACAAGGCAGGCTCCCTGGCCCGTCCCACACCTGCGAGAGGCAGAGATACAGAGGCCTCGGGCCTCAGCCTTCATTTCCCCGCCCTAGCTTCGCGCCAAGCTGCAGTGTCCCCGACACACTGTCAGGACACGCGCTTTTCGCCCCTACTTTGTTCTTGCGCAGTCTTCCCAGCTGCGGAGAGGAGGGAGCGAAAGCAAAACGAAAGCACCCGGGGCGCATCAGTCGCAATAGCTTCCCTGAGCGCGGCCGTGGGAGGCCAAGATCTGAGGTCGCGAGGCGAAGGTGGGGGCCCGAGCTGCGCAGAAACTGGGTGGGGGCGGTCCCTGGAGGGCGCCCGGGAGCTGCTAGAAGTTGTCCGGAGCCCCTCATCCCCCTGGGAAAAGCGAACGCGGATGTTAATATACCAACTCCGCAGGGAACTTTTGGCCCGGGTCTTGAGCTGAAATTCCAGACTGAATGGGACCGTGCTGAAAGTTCGACGAGGCAAAGGAGTGTGGCGCGGGGGCAAGCTTTGACCCCCGGCTTCGTATCCTCGGGAGAGGCCCGGACTCCGGCTCGCCCAGCGAGGGTGCGCAGAGGCCTCCTGGGATTCTAGGCCCACAGAATTTTTGCTCCAGTGAAGTTGGATAAGCACCCCGCCTCCCCGCAAAAACCAGAGTTCTCGGCTTATAAACACTTCAATAAACTCTGGTGACATCCTCCGCGCTCGCTCCTTGCCCTCGCGGCAGTCACTGCAGGGACAAAGGCGGCCTGCGCAGACTTGGAAGAGGCGCGGCCCGCGTGGGCGGCTTTACCGGCCAAAGACGTTTTCAGTTAAGGGGAGGCATCTTCAGAGATGAGGGTAACTCCCCACAGCCACCCCGCAGGTAGGGCAGCCAACCCCAATCTGGTCAGCTTAAAAGTGTCCTCGGTTTCGCCCCCTTTCCCAGCGAACCAACACTGGCAGATTGGCCTGCGAGCCGCTCGCTCTGTTGCTGTAGCACATTTATGCAGCCAAACGGTCGAAAAGCCCCATCTTTAAGCCCAATAAACACTTAACTTTATTCTATTTAATAACACATTTTGTTGTGGCAATATTTGTGGATTTTGGCAGGTATTAAAATCTGGTGATCCTAAATGAGTCCAATGTGGAAATGCAGTATTCTCTACGAGTAAATGGTTCTGTGCTTCCTCTCACTGGCACCTGACGCAAGGCGCAGCCAAGGACTATTACACCTCTGGCTGCTCGGACGCATCTTCGCACTGCGCCCCCTCGCTCTTTAAACCTGGGAGACTTGTAATTGTGTACCTGTTGGCATTGTTTAGCCTATGCATCGCAGATTATTCATTTTACTAACAGGACTCAAAAACAGCTGTAATTTTCAAAGATGCACGATGGAGTTCGCTTAGGCGAACCTCGGGAAGGCAGTCTTGGTTTCCTGCTAATGTTTTGCCGGTAACAGGCAGTAGTCAATCCCAGACTAGCTTTGTTGGTTTTTATTCCTCCCCTCTTTACCACAACGGCAAATACCAGAAAGTCCCAACTGTAAAAAGGGCGGCCCACTCCGCCCAAATTTCTCTATACGATGCTGAGAGGCGAGCTACAGGTGAAATAGACTCCTAGGCACTTCTCTTAGAAAAAGCCTTCTGTTTCCTCTTTGAAAATACTTAGCAAAAGCTGTTTTTGACTTAACAGACTATAAAAATGCCTACTTTCACCATGCTCGCCCTTTGGTTTCATACGAAGCCACTTTTCTCACTTTCTTGCAAGTTCTTTTTTTCCTTTGTAATATATTTTTGTGAAACAGGTTCGATTGGGTTATCTTGCTAAACTGTCCGTCTAAAATTATGAAGTTGATGTTTTCTACTCTCCTTTGTTTAAACAAAAAGGACGCACACGGATGTGAAAGCCCGTGGTTGCCTTTATTCTGCACTCCACCTTTTTTTTTTTTTTCTCTGCGTTCACAAATGATGCTTTGCCTGGGCTAGGTTCAGACTTCAGTACCTAAAACGTTATGCGTCTGTGCAGTCCCCAAGAGCTATCGAAAGGCCAGACTTGCTCACCCCATTGGAACCAGCATCAGAAACCTCGATTTAGAGTCCAATTTGGAAACAAATCCGTGCCTTTCTCGGTGAAATGGGAAGTTGCCTAAACGATGCATCTGGCTTTAGATTTTATGGGGAATATGATCTGGAAAAGGGAACGCCTGTTTCAGCTGGGGCAACACGCCCCGCGCGGGTCTCCTGGGGCTTCTGCAAACAACGCGCGGGATCTCGACCCGCAGGGCCTCAGTCGACCTCTGCGCGCCAGGCTTGGGGTTGACCCCACACCAGCGCGCTCCCTTCCTGGCCTCGCCTGGGGTCGCTAGCAGTGGCTGACGAGGCTTTTTGACCAAAGGAGAAAGTTTGAGGCTGCAGATCACATGTCCTTAAAGGATCTGGGGAGAGGGAGAGGCTCTTTGCAATTGGTGCCAAGAAACTCGAACATCCCGCGCTCGCCGCGAGGCGAAAAGAACTATCCTGGGGGAGCACAAGTGTTCCCGAGACTTTGCCAAAGTTTCCAGAGTCCGGAGGTAGCGTGCCTCCCACCCCCGCCCACCACTGGGTTATCTCCTAATCCTCTGTAGGCTGCCTCGGGCGAGGACCCAGGCGGGGCCCGGGGTGGCGGGGCAGGGAGAGTGGTGGGGAAGATGGACCTTCCTTGTGGCCGGCTCCTTCGGCAGTGGAAACCTCTAAGGGGTTAAAATGGCGCGGCTGGATGGGCGTGGGGAATGTTGCCAGTGTTCGGTCCCGACGCGGGGGAGAAACGGGGTGGGGGTGTGGGGATCCCGGAAAGGGCCGGAAAAGCCGGGAGCACCGGGAGGTGTGAGGCCAGAGTTTCTGCTACTGGGGGCTCTTCCAGGGAAGACGCTGGCGGGAATAGGATGGGGCTGGCAGCTGGGGAGCCTCGCGGTGGCTATTGCACGTCTCGGCCTCCCTGGACAGGGTTATGTCAGGAGAGCGCCCTGGCACCGAGCTCTGGCCGCTGGAGAAGATACTCCCTCGCCGGCTCCCTCCGTGAGCGGGGCTGGGCGGGCGCGGAGGGGCGGGCGGTGCGCCTCGCCGAGCCCGGGGCGCTGAGGTCGGCAAGTCGTCTTCGGAAGCGGCGGCGCTTCTCCAGTCGACGTGGAAAAAAAAATCGTCTCAAATAGCACCCCTCGGTCTGCAGCCCTTTAACACTGGTAAAGTAGATAACAAGGAACTCTGCGGAACGAGGGAAACTCAGTTTAGAACCTCCCAGAGTTTCCAAGTTTGTCAAGCGACTGGGAATCTTGGTCGCCGCGTGGAGAGCTGCGCCCATTTCCCCTTCCAGAACAAAACTGAAGACGTATTCCTCCAAAGGAAGGCTGCAGTCAGGCGCCACGCAGAACACAGGCAGTCCTCTCCGGCCGATCTCGGGCTCGCCTCTCCCAGGGCCGTAGGGAGCATCTTTTCTGAGCAGCCCCGGGAGGGCAGCTCCGGGCGCTCTCCGCGCTGGGCCCTGCCGCGGCCGGCGCGTTACATCAGGAAACGCTTGGTCCGGTTTTCTGTCTGCTAGTCAAAACAATTGTCTGAATCTCGAAATAACTTTTTTGATAGTCCGGAAAAGAAACACGACAAATAGACTCACCATCAGGCTTGCGTCAGAGAACCATTTTCCCCAGACTATAGTGAGATTGTTTTTTTCATTAGTTGCAGGAACTGAATTTTTTATGATTTACCTGCCTGCTGCAGTTCCTGAATGTATTCTTCTCCCCTCCTTTTCCCCACTTCATCTGGTTGTCAACTCCTTTCCCTCCCCGCCCCCATCCCCCATCCCTTTTAAAGCTCCGGGTACTGGAGTCCATCGTATCCAGTTGTGTGTGTGTGTGTGTGTGTGTGTGTGTGTGTGTGTGTGTGTGTATCCCGCTAGTCTAGCCCAGCCTTTATTAATGGTCAATATAAGCCACAGTGTTTGCATAGCCCTCACAAAATGGGTCATGTTTTCGGTTCCTTTGATCTGCAGCGACGGAAAAGTTTTGCTTTGCATATTCTCTTTTTTGCACATCGAGTTTAGTGACGGTGCTCTCCTCACAAGTTACAAGTTCCCTCCCCTTTCAAACAGTTATAGGGATCTATTTTTACAGGGACCCAAAGAGTTAGGAGAAATCCAGCATGTGCTAAGGCTCATCTTCCCTTTTTTTTTTTCCAGACAAGGATTAACATTAACGATGTAATCAGTTAAAACAGACTTTAATACCACTAAGCATGGATCTCCCCATTAACCTTGGCAATTATGACACTTCAAAGAAGGAAGTATCAATAACGAAATTCTTTTGAATTAAATAAAATTATGGAAATTGTCCATCTGAGGTCTGGGCGCAGAAGAAGGAGGTTTCGGTATTTTAAAAAAGAACTCTTACTGGTGGATAATTATTAATATGAAATGAAATTTGTAAAGCTAGCCCTATCAGGGTACCTATATATATAGGTGCTTGATGAGTATTTAGTCTCCCTCTCACCATTTTCTAATTCCCATCCTTGAAAATTTTGGCAGGAAATACAGACTTCCCAGTGGCTAAAAAATTATGCTGAAACTTCTCTTGTGGTTCATGTAACCTCCACTTACTTAAAAACACACACACACACACACACACACACACACACACACACACACACAAAATTTATCCAGGGAACTTTAATAGCTTATTAAACCTTAATGGAACTATCTAGGCAAAATAAAAATAATGGTGATTACGTATTTTAAATCCAAAACACATTAAATTAACTCGAATTTTTTGATGATTCCAATAGGTAACTATTACCACCTGATTTCGTTTACCAGTTTCCACAGTAAAAACGAAATTTGTCAGCACTCGTTTGCTTCTAGCATTTCTGCTACAGCAGCCTTCGCCGGCAGACTGATCTTTCTAGACCTTGTCTCTTTCAGAGCGCCAATTTTATATTGAGGCTATTCAGTTCTCCACTTTTAAGAGAGACGGGTGCGCTTTTTTTTTCCTTTAAAAATCAAATGAGAAAATGGAGAAAGAGTTTGTAGCACTCACGGGTGGAGAAAACCCATCTGCCTGATGATCCTTTTGTCCCGGTGCGGAGTCGCTGGAGAGGAGAGTCTCCTGGAGCCGCTTCGCGGATCCCACTGGGTCACCTGGTCCTGGCTTATTTTCTTTGAGGCCCATTCTCGGGGAGTAAATAGACAGTAGCGAGTTTCCTGGCAACTTTGCACTACTCTTTAAATAGAAGAGAATTCCTCCAGTTTGCCTCCCCTTATAGGCTTTCCCGCCTCAAATTGTTTTAAATGCTCCTCACAGTCTTTTTGCCCCTTCTCCCAGTGACAAGGCAAGTCTCAGCGGGTGACCTCGGTGTGTGCCGCAGGGTTCAGGCTCTTGGAGCCCAGCTGCCCTGCTGAGAGAGCGGGAGGATAGTCGCGCCTAATTAGTACGCGGCTCCGGCGGAGATGAGTGCGTGGGCACTGTGCGTGCATGTTGCACATGACACCCAAGTTCAAAGCGCCCTGCTTATGAAAACTTGGGGCATCAATATCGTCTCATCACTCAGGCGCCCTTAGCGAATCTGGACAGATCGAGGGGCGCAGTCTTGGCTTCCGGACCAGGACTTTCTTTTTTTGAGATCTATTTAGCTAGTTTAGAAAAATACACCTTATGCGAACATATACAGCTATTTTCTCGCCCTCCACTCCAGTGGTCTGCAAGCCCCTGGTGCTAGTGTGAATATTCCTGAGTCCTGAGCGGGTTCCCGCCCGTGCAGAGCCAAGAACACTGAGCGGAGGTCACTGTAAGTTCAGAGCCGTGCATCCTGGTTAGAATTGGGAGAAAAAATTCTAAGCCCGCCCGGAGCTGCTCAGAAAAGATGGGTCTCGGTCCAGCGCCCCCTCAAAGTCCTCAGTGCGCGAAAGTCTTGGATTACTGTGCTTTGCGCAAATTGGACGCCACGCCTGAAGGGCCCGCGGAATCAATCGCTTGCCTTCTGTGGGGTCCTGGCATCAGCGTGACCAGGACTTGCTATTATTATTGCAAACCGAGACTTGAAGTGGACCCCCAGCCTCCACCCAAGCCCTGCGGCCAGGGAATAATTCTAAGGGCTCTCCCCTTTGGATGTCTAGGGTCGGGGCGGTCTCGGCTCCCTGGATCCTCTGGTGTCCGGGCACCGAGGGGCGCTCGGCAGCGGGGCAGAGGGGACGGCTTCGCGACCCCGCCAGGGGCACGAAGGAACGGCGGCCGAGGGAAGTCCACGCGGGCTCTGGCGCAGCAGCGAAGCTGGAGGCGTTTGCTCCGCTCTGCACGGAGCAAGGGGCGCGCAGGGGAAACCGCTTCTAGAGCTTCGCGGGGAACGGATCAGGGGCGGAGGGAATTCTGTATTCTAGTTGTGGATCTTTCGGGTCTCTGTCAGTTAACAGAAGCCTTTGGGGTGTGGGTCCGGGACGCCGCTCGGAGCCGTAAAACCTTGCCTGACCCGGCGCTCCCAGCCACTGCGGTGCAGCGGCCTTCGCCTTCTGGGTGCGGGACACAATCTGGCCCAAGGTCGTTCAAATCGGGGCCGGCCTACCCCTCAGAGAGAGCCTCTGCCCATGGTCCAGTGGCAGGGAAGCCTCAGGCTACGGCCTAGATGGAGCATTCACAAGGGCGTTTCCAGGCCCCAGTGGCCTCTGAGCGGGGGGTTAACTGAGGTTCAGGTTTCTTCTGAAAACCTGAACTGAGGTTCAGGTTCACAAAAAGAATTACACAAGTTTCCCAACTCTACAATCTGTTAACTCAAGGCCGATTACCTTCTTAGAATCCTCTAAGTATTTTTGCCTGTAAAGTGAATTTGGACTTTCTTCTTCTCTTCCTCACACAGCTGGTCACAGAAAAAAGGTGGGTTACAGGCCTGGAAAAGATTCATCCCCTGCTCACACATGTGCCTCTTTCTTGGGAGTTGTGTGTTCTCCACACTCCTGGGCCGGTCAGGAGGGGTCTTGTGCTCTGCTAGGGAGGTGGGCTTCCCTGTAGGAAGAGAGTGAAGGGAAAGGCCTAGCTGGCCCACTTGGTAGGGAGGGTCCCACGTGGCCTGCAGAAAGGCAGGAAAATGACCAGGAGACAGGACCTGGGCCGATATGTGTGAAGGATGGGGATCTGGAGGCACTGGGAAAACTCTCTCCCAGTGAAAAAGAGGCCCAAGAAGTTCTGCTGCCTGTTCTAGAAGACAGGATGCTCAGTCTCAAGGTGGGACAAGGCCAGAGTTCCTTGCGACCAAACTAGGATCGGAAATCTGTATTTTCCTGGCTAAACTTCTTGTATTTTAAGCTTCTTTCTCATTTGCTTTCCGTTTACTCTTTAGTCAAGTGTTTCTGAAAATCTTGCCAAAAGGAAGTCATTCAGTTGACAGATGTTTATTGAGAGACCACTGCATGTCAGGCACAGGAATAGGATGGTGAAGAAGACAGTTCTTGTCCTTACAGCTTACAATCCAATTTTTGTCTTAAGAGAAAAAAAGCAATTAAAGGATGCCATGAAAAAGATACCCGGGTAGATCCAAGGTGAAGGGAGCATGGCTATTTGGGGCTACTTACAAGAAGTTCAGTATCCTTGAAACTTAGAGGGCAGAGGACCTGCTGGGGGAGCAGAGAGACAGCTTGAGGAGAGGAGCCTGGGCCCTGAGAGGGGGACCCAGGGTGAATAGTTCATCATGGGGCTTTCATGGTGCACAGCAGGTGAAGCCAAGGGCTGTGTTAGATCCAATGTCCCCTAGGTTTCCTTCTGGTGTGAAGATTTGAAGAATTCACTTTTATCAAGGGAGCTGATGTTTCCTTGCCAGGCCCCACATATATCCCTGTGCTATTCCACATGATTAATACTGCAGACTTTAAAATAACAATATGCAACTAAAAAGTACTTTAAAGAGAACTCATCTAGCAGAACGTTTTGTAAGAATATTGTAGTTAGAGAATTGTGTTGGAGATTAAATCATACATAGTGAACAAGACACTGTCCTGTCCTCACAAGTTACCATCCAGTGGAAGATACAGAGAAATATATACAAGACATTCGAATTCACTGGAGAATAGAGAGCAGGCTTTATGCTCTCAGGAAGTTGGGTTATAGGGGTGGGGCATTTAGTTCAAGGTAGCTTGGGGAGGTCCCATAAAGAAATCTGGGAGATCATTCATAGAAGAATGGCTTTTGTGTATTGACTGAGCCCTTATTCTTATATAGCATTCAAAATCCTCCTGCAAACACAGTATTTCTGGGGCTCAGAATCGCCCTGAATTAATAACTGTGCTAGAAAGACAAAAGAAAGTTCTTGCAACTCATGAGACTTAAAAAAGTCCCCTCTGGAAATGTTAAGACCTTCACAATATTTCTAGGGCTCAGGATTGTCAAAGGCTACTAACTCTGCCAGAGAGACAAAAGAAAGGTCTTGCAACTAACTAGACTAAAAAAAGTGCTAGTTTGATGTTACAGTGATTAATTATGAAAATACTCAGGCATGATGCCTTTAATTGAATCCTTTTGTAGCATTATTGGTAGGGGCAGGAGGGAACAGCAATTCCTTGAATGCCTGCTGTTCCATAGGCCCTTGACATATATTGTCTCTTTTAATGCTCATGACAACTCCATCAAGTCGGTATTTTTATTTCCATTTTTTAGATTAGAAAAATGAGGCTCAGTGAGGTTATGCAAGGCCACTTGGGGAGTAAGTGGCAGACCCATTTGACTTCAAGCCTGTGTTCTCTTCCCTTTTCTCATGGAGTGCCTTCCCAACCCAGAGGGTGATGAGTCTAAAAAGGAATCATATTAAGAGAATTCACATTTGCAAATTTTAAATTCCTATTAAAAAAAAAGGCTTGGATGAACTTATAATATCTCTATAAATTATATTTTAGGGTTGCCAATATAAAAAATTAAGGAGATCAAAATAAACATCAAGAATGCGTTATACAAATTAAATTAACAGAATGCAATTAATTTCTCTTTACTGTTGCTTGCTAGAAAATTTTCAGAATAAAGAGATGCTTATCCATTAGTTTTGCTTTATTACACAGAGAAACACATGCGTGTCTAGCCTTACACTTAAGTGGAAATTCCCTTAGGTCACTTTCCCTGGGTTGTGACTAAAGGTGGCTGTCATTATCATGTAGGCCATGTGAGGTTTGTGACTGGAGAAGGGATTATGGTCATGTTATAATGTTATAAGTTGATAAAATTTTATAGGTACAAGTAAAAGCTTTTTACTTAAAATGAAAATCCTAGGATTACATCAATCAATCAATTCAGCAAATATCTGTTGAACATCTTCTGCCTGCCAAGGACCGTGCTGTGTGCTGAGGATATAATGTTGATCAAGACAAACTGAGTCCTTGTTACTGGAGACAGCCTATCAGGAAGGAAGGAAACAAGACTTGCTTGGCTTCTGCAGTGTGCCAAACACTCTCCTACATTCATTTAATCCTTCAGACGAGCCTGCTGTCTGTCCCTGTATATGCAGAACATGCGCAGAAAAAAAGTGAGCCTCAGAAAAATTAAATAGCTTGTTCAAGATCATACAGCTTGTAAATGACAGAGCTCCAATTCAAACCCAGCAATAAAGACAAAGTTCTTTTCACTATGCTACACTACATCCTTGACTATGAAACTACTAAAAATTGTGAGTACTTGTTAGTCATTTTATCCCTCCTTGGCTTGTTTCCTCAATTAAAACAGCTGGGTGACTATTCTTATACTGTTCACCTCATAGAACACTCTTAAAACCCAAAGCACTGTAAAAAAGTTTTTTTACAGTGCTTTTTAATTGTTTAGCTTAATTTAATTTTATAGGAGAAAAAGCATATGAACCCTAATAACAGGTGTGTCATAATAATCTATTGGTAGAAAAAAAAATCCTAGTTCAATAGGATTAGATTTTGACAAATTATTATTGTTGCTTTTCTTTTATTAATTTAACACCAAACATTTATTGGAAATAGCAGAATTATGCCAAGCCTATAGATACAGAGATTTCTGAGCCTGTAGATACAGAGATACAGGATAAGGGCAAATTCCTTATCCAAAAAGGAGCTCCAAGTCTAGTGGGTGAGAGACATACTTATTTAGGTAAATTATAAAAATGTGCTGTAACAGATGCCCAAGGTCTCTGTTGCACAGACTGGAGTGCGGTGGTGCTATCACGGCTCACTGCAGCCTCAACCTCCTGGGCTCAATCGATCGTCCCATCTCAGCCTCTCAAGTAGCTGGGACCACAGGTATGCGCCACCATGCCAGGCTAATATTTTGATTTTCTGTAGAGACGGGGTCTCCCTGTATTGCCCAGGCTAGTCTCAAACTCCTAGGCTCAAGCAGCCTCCCAAAGTGCTGGGATTATAGGGGTGAGCTACTGTGCCTGGCCCCAACTCTTCATTTTAAAGTTTTCCAATAGTTCTTGTAAAGTCTGCTTACACAGGCATTTGGGAAAGAGAGCTAGACCACTTGATTAGAGTGAGGTGGCCTAGAGAAAAACAGCTTTACAGCCTCTGACAATGTTGACAAGGATGTGGTTATATTCTACTAGCATAGATGAAGGATTCAAACAGATTTAGATAATTCAGTGTGCCATGGATGGGAAAGGTTGATGGGAAGTCTTCAAAGTAGATATAGGCAACATAAATTATAAAACATTATACGGCGGGGGGCATTTTGGCTAATAGTTTTACCCCTGAGTTCATTTAAAACTGTCAGTGGATGCCACTCACTTCTAGGGCATCTAGTCGAGCCAATAAGAGTACAGCAAAGACAGGAGTTCAAGACCAGCCTGGACAACATGGCAAAACCACAAAAATACAACAAATACAACAAAAAATACAACAATTAGCTGGGTGCAGTAGCACGTGGCTATAGTCTCAGCTATTCCGGGCCTGAGATGGGAGGATCACTTGAGCCTGAGAGGTCAAGGTTTCAGTGAGCTGAGATAGCACCACTGCCCTCCAGCCTGGGCAACAGAGTGAGAGCCTGTCTCAAAAAAACAAAAAGTACAGTAAAAAGTTCTGAACATATTTTTTCTAAGCAAAGGAATGTTTTATTCAAATGAAACTTTAACAAAAATCTAGTATATAAAGAACTGCAGTGGCTGAAGAAGATGGATGAGGAGGAGGGACGCCCTGACAACCACCAGAACAGCCATGCATTCAGTAGACTGAGGGGCCTGACATCAAGTCTTGCCTTCTGTGTATGCCAGGCCTGGAAATAGGCAGCCACATCTGAGGTGCACAGTAAGTATATGATGACTGAATGAATAAATGAATGAAATGCCATCATTTTGCCTCAAAATATAATTGAGGAACACAAAGCTGCTAACATTTTCATTAGTAAAAACCAAGGTAATGAATCCATTTAATAGCTCATTTTCATCACCAGATTCTTCTGGCCACTCACGGTCCTTACTTGCCTTCTTTGAACATGAGCTTATGAAGCATTTGGTTTTTACAGTCCAATTTCCTCTAGGACTGTTTCCATTTGACATAATCAGGAAAAGAACCCACCTGAGTTCAGGAAACTTGGCGAAATTCAGGCTGCATTTTAGGGGGTGAGTGGTGGGATAGGACCAAGAGGGAGAAAGAAAACAATTTTCTTGTAAGGATCACACACGGCTAATTTTAAAAATAAAATTATTCATCTAATTATATAAATAATGTATTGTCATTGTAGAAAGTTTGGAAAATACAGGAAAGCCTAACGAAGGAAATAAAATTTACTTTCCCTGCCATCACCCAGAGATAATGCTGTCATTGATGTCTATCCCTCCGTTCATATCTTTATGAAGCAGGATAACATATATAACATCCAAATATGTTTTAACTTGCTTTTATGACTACATAATATATGCAAATATTTTTATGTTGTTAAATATTGTTCTAGAACATGATTTTTAAATTTCTGTATCATCACCGATGGAAGAATGCACCACATTTTGTCTAACAAATTTCTTTTATTATTTATTTATTTATTTATTTAAAAAACTTTTTATTTTATTTTATTTTATTATTATTACACTTTAAGTTTTAGAGTACATGTTCTTATTGTTGAAAGTTTGACTTATTTCCCCTTTTTTTTCTATTATGAATAGTGCTACACTGAGTATCCTGTAGTCTGAGTGTGTGTCTGTTTAGTATTTATGGCATGCTACTTATTTTTTTATTTTTATTTTTAATTGTTGTGGGTACATACACAGTAGGCGTATCTATTTATGGGGTACAATGGCATGCTACTTTTTTTTTTTTAGACAGGGTCTCACTCTGTTGCCCAGTTTGGGGTGCAGTGGAGTGTGATCACAGCTCACTGCAGCCTCAACCTCCTGGGCTCAGGTGATCTTCTCACCTCAGTCTCCAGAGTAGCTGAGACCACAGGCATGCGCCACCACACACTGCTATTTTTGCATTTTTTGTAGAGATGGGGTCTCACCATGTTGCCCAGGCTGGTCTCAAACTCCTGGGGTCAAGTGATCTGCCTGCCGTAGCCTCCCAAAGTGCTGGATTACAGGTGTGAGCCATTGTGCCTGGACGGCATGCTACTTTTTAAGGCTTTTGATGCATATGGGCAAATTCTAGAATGGCTGTACTGAAGTAGACATTGTGGACAATGCATTTGGGTTCTTGTTCCACACACCAGAGCTTCACTTTTCATCTGCAACGGCATTCTGACCATTTTTAATGAGCATTAGTTATTTGACACTGAGCATACCACTTTCCTAACTTTGAGAAGAAAGAGAGGTATTAAAGGCTTGGGTGTGGCTGTTTTTCAGAATTTACAATTAAAAATCTATCTCAATATTTTGCTGTCTTTAAAAAGCAGTGAAGTCTGAGGAAGGATATTAGTGGATTCAGTGGCTGCTGTTCATAATGCCTGCAGGACATTTTGAGTGTTTCCTTCCTGAGTTCAGAGCCTCATCCTCGCATCTCAATGAGACATTACCCTAGAACCTCTACCACCATGACTACCAGCACTTCTGAATTGAAACTGTCTTTGGCTGTCAATTTGCTTTGGGGACCTTTTCTAGAAGTTAAATTCATTTTTGTGGAGGCTGAAACTAGTCACTCGATCACATTTGTGATATGAGTCATGTTAGAATAAAGATCTAGAAGAGTGGTAGATCCTATCTAACTTGCACAATAGTAGAAAGTGATGTACAAACAATATTTCTCCTAGTCCCTCTGAGTTCAATCTGGATTTGAGATTTACTTTTCATGATCTGACACAAAGTATGTGTGTGTATGTGTATTTTGAAAAATTTGGACAGGAGTCCCATATGATGTTGAATTAATCAAATATAAATACACACAGACACACACACACACAGACACACACAAACACAGAGACACACACTTTATTCCTTTAGGGAAAGTATGCTTTCTTTTTTTTCTTTGCTCACAAAACTGAGAAATTGGCAGAATATTTTACTTGTAACTTGGCAGTATTGCAATTTACAGACAAGAAAGGCAAGCCAAATTGGGTGAAAATTGTTTGAGATTTTTTTTCCCAGTTTTAGACAGTGAAAATCATGTAGCTGAGCATGCACATTCAGCCGTTTTCTGCTTGATTTTTAACCGCATTTGTTCATTGGCACTGCCAGAGCTAGTTACAACTTCCCGGTGCAAGCATGTGATGGCCAGGGGAAGGTGTGGGGATTCGTGGCTGTCCTCCCCATGCTGTTAATGTTAAAATAACTGTTGTTTGAATTGTTTTGAGATGCTGATTAGAGAAATATGAAATGTGATATTATTTGAGCTTCATAAATCCATCTTAATTATCAATATATAAACACAGACTTAGGAGTGGGAGATCCAGATCAGACATGTTTACAGGCCTGAGCTTTTTCCGTGAGTTTCTGGAACATTGTGGTGCCTGAGACACAGCGGGAATCCGACGACTCTGAGAACGGACTTTCCCTTTTAAATGCTGGAGGCTTTGAAATCGTCTTCATGAAGTAATGAAAAGCTGTTTCCTCTTTAAAACGTTCAGACAGTAGCACAAACATCTGGGAATTTGTTTGAATATTTGGGTTCCCTGAATTACCCATTTCCTTAACATACATTTTACTTACTTTTCCAAGGGAGATACATTTCCACTTCATGTTTTTCCCAGTTTAGCTGTGTTAGGCTCTTCACTTTAGCATTTAGGTTGCTTTGTATTTAAGGACACAGGTTAAGGCCGTATTATGAAAGGTATGATTTGGGTTTGGGGGAGCAGGATGTTGTTATGCGTGAGGGGCAAAGTGATTTTTGTGTGTGACACAAGTTTCAATTACATCATGGTGTCATCCTTATAAATTAAATTTAAAAACAGTTGTGCCAAAAAAAAGCCACTAATGTTTCTTTTAAAAAATGATTAAGCAACAATATTTACTCAATACTTGAATTTAGCAAAACTGTCATCTTCTTTCTCCTTTTCAGAACATAATTCCTCTTTCAACTTCAGAAGTCATGAGACTTCCCTTTCTTTCTCCATTCTCTTCCTCACACTGCAGTGTCTCAAAGGGTGAAAATCTCTGTGTGTGGGAGAGGGTGGTGGTGGTAGGGCAGTGGTCAGAACATTCTGGAATCCAGGATAAGAAAAACCAGCTTGATTTCTGCACTTAGGACATTGTTGATGTTTATTTAGGGATGTGCTATCTGGATTGATGGAAAAATTTGGAAATACTTAAATATTTCGGTATGTAATATCAGATGATGAGACAGTGCAGCACTGATAGCTTCCTGGTTGTCAGTGTGGCTCTGTATCTCTGTTTTACTTGTCATATTTGTACTAAGACAGGTGTGGTTTTAAATGGTCAGTATTGAACTATTTTTGACTAATTAGATGCGTTACGTGTGACTTGCCAGTTTATAATTAGTTAACATATGAGAAAAAATATGAGATATATTGATTGGTATAACTATACTAAATATAATTTAATCCAGTTGACTTTTTTAATAGGCATTTTAGGATACCACAATTACTGCTGTGAACTTCAATGGGTTATGAATGACAATTGTTACTCTGGAGCATCAGGCATGTAGAAAGTATAGGGATTGGGCTTAATACAAATTTAGTGGCATAACCTGGCAGTCGCCTATTTGATTATAATTCTGCTGTTATTCTGAATGCTGTTCATCTGCCCTTATCTCATACAAGTAGGTTGCAGAACATATTTTTAAAAATCTGGCCGGGCACAGTGGCTCATGTCTGTAATCCTAGCACCAATTCCGAGGTTGGAGTTTGGCCCGAGGTCAGGAGTTCAAGACCAGCCTGGGCAACATAGTTAGACCCTATCTCTATAAAAACTTAAAAAAAATGAGGCTGAGTGTGGTGGCTCACACCTGTAACTCCAGCACTTTGGGAGGTTGAGGCGGGCGGATCACAAGGTCAGGAGATCAGGAGCATCTTGGCTAACATGGTGAAACCCAGTCTCTACTAAAAATACAAAAAATTAGCCGGGTGTGGTGTTGGGTGCCCATAGTTCTAGCTGCTGGGGAGGCTGAGGCAGGAGAATGGCGTGAACCCAGGAGGCGGAGCTTGCAGTGAGCCGAGATTGCGTCACTGCACTCCAGCCTGGGCGACAGAGTAAGACTCCATCTCAAAAACAAAACAAAACAAAACAAAACAACAAAAAAGAGCTGGGCGTGGTGGTGCACACCTGTAGGCCCAGCTACTCAGGAGGCTGAGATGGGAGGATCACTAGAGCCCAAGAGTTGTAGGCTGCAATGAGCTATGATTGCGCCACTGTACTCCAGCCTGGGTGACAGAGTGAGACCCTGTCTCTCTAAAATAAATAAATAAATAAAAATCTGGCTATATGAGCTGGCAAGTTTGTTTATTTACTTTAAAAGTTAAACAGCAGCTAATTGTGATTTGTGGATCACTTCTTCCCCATTGATTTAATCTCTGCTTGCTTAAATAAATTAAGGTACTGTATATTCTGGATTATACTTCCTCCGCCTCAAATTTAGGAATATTGTGAAGTAAGACTATGATACTTGACTGTGGAAAGGGATATATTTGTACCCCATTACCAAATTTTCTTCTTGGTGTCTCTCTCTAGTTCAGATGGAACTATCATTTATATCTAGGTCTGACGAAATAAAACTGAGGGAGAGGGGCTTCCAGGTCCCCATTTCTTAAAACGTCATGTTGCCTCACATGAATGAATGCATAGCCACACTCTGGTTCTCTGAATCTGTCAGTCAATTATGTGCATAGTTCGCAACTAGGACGGGATGTCCTGTGAAGAAAAGATAGGCATTAAGCCCCTGTAAGTATGAGGATTGCTTGCGACATGTCCCAAGCAATTGTAGTTCACCGCTGAGATCAAGAATGACATGTTTGGCTGGGCTCGGTGGCTCACACCTGTAATCCCAGCACTTTGGAAGGGTGAGGCGGGCAGATCACCTGAGGTCTGGAGTTCAAGACCACTCTGGCCAACATGGTGAAACCCCATCTCTACTAAAAATACAAAAATTAGCCACACGTGGTGGCTCACTCCTATAATCCCAGCTACTCAGGAGGCCAAGGCAGGAGAATCATTTGAACCCGGGAGGCAAAGGTTGCAGTGAACCGAGATTGCGCCATTGCACTCCAGCCTGGGTGACAGAGTGACTCCATCTCAAAAAAAAAAAGAAAACATGTTTGGCTTTGTGGTACAAAGCAAGGTTTTCATTAGCAAAGGTGAAAGTGCCCAATATCCTGTTATATCAAACTCGATTGATTAATGAGAGGGATGAAGGTTATGGATGTTTTTGTTTGTTTTGGAGGGTGTGTATGTGTGTAGAGGATGTTTAATGTGAGTCAGGCAGTGTGAGAATAATTTCTGGGGTCTGGTCCCATTGAGAACAACCTGATTCTGGTAATCTTTGAATATCATTTAGCACATTACGTGGCTCTTAATAAATGGGTCTGCTTCATAGTTACAATAGAAATTGACCCCTCTGCCATGTGGTCCCCTCCTTCCCTCCATTTGGCCTTTTATCCTTGGATTTCGGTCACAACCTTTGGGGAAGGGTGGAAACAAAGCAGAACTGGCAATTATCCCAGTGATCTGGATTCTAATTAATTAAGGCCTACTTTTTTCCTCCTTTTTTGGAGAATTGTGGCTGTAGGCATTTTGTGGGAAGGATGCCTTTCTTATTGAATAACTATACCTCAAGCTTTTTTTTTTTTTTGGACCCAGGAAGGGATATAAAAAATAATTAGTTATGAGGGGCATCACTGAAAGTAGATTTACACTCAAGCCAGGAATTTATTTGCATATCAAATAAAGGACAGAGTCATGCATGATGTCTCAGAATCTCTAGTTATCCTAATCAGTAAAGAAAATGAAACCAGATGTGTTCATTTCAGCTTTGAATTGTGTTACTATTAGAATAAAAATTAAGTTCCCTTAAGTGTCCTTTTAGGTCAAATCTAATCATTTCTCTAGATATAATTCTCAGAAAAGCCAGTGGCATTTTGATAGTGGAACCTGGTATTTTGCTGGACTTAACAGTTCTCTGTGAAGCTACATACAAATTTTATCCATTGACCATTATGCTGTACATTTCTTAAAGTACTATTTTTGTTGTGGTTTCAGTGATTCTCATCCAAAATATAGCTGCATCATGTCATGGAAAAACACTGGACTGGGAGTTAGAATCAATTCTCCTCTCAGCTCTTCCATTAAATGAAAAGATTTGTGCTTTTGGAAAATCACTTTAACTCTTTGGACTTCAGTTTTGTTGGCCTGCTACATAAGGTCTCTACCATCATTGAACAGTTTAGGTCTTTATTAGAACATGCACAACATAGTGAGCTAAATGCAAACTCATCTGTAAAAATTTGACATCTTAAGCTTCAGAGTAACCCTGCTTAGTATTTAAAAGCAAATGTCAATGTCAGAAGGTTGAAGTCCTAACAGTATTAGAAAAGCAAATGCCATCAACTTATTGAACCTACAGTTTTTAAAAATTTGTGTCTTAATAATATTTAATGTTTTTATCCGTTATACTGGTAATCCATGTTCACTGAGAAAGTTTATAAAACTCAAAAAAAATCTATCTTAATCTCACCACTCAGAACTAACTAGTAATATTTTGATATGTTTCCATTCCTTTTGGTTCTCTATATTTCTCTTATATTCCATGCCATGTATGATTTATTTTTACAAAGTTGGAATCATAGTTTTTCTATCATTTGTTTGTTTTTTTTGTTTGTTTGGTTTTTTTGTTTTTTTTTTAGATGGAGTCTCACTGCAATGCCCAGGCTGGAGTGCAATGATGTGATCTCGGCTCAGTGCAACCTCTGCTTCCCAAGTTCAAACGATTCTCCTGCCTCAGCCTCCCGAGTAGCTGGGATTACAGGAGCGTGGCACCATGCCTGGCTAATTTTTGTATTTTTAGTAGAGATGGGGTTTCACCATATTGGCTAGGCTGGTCTGAAACTCCTGACCTCAAGTGATTTGTCTGCTTCAGCCTCCCAAAGTGCTCAGATTACAGGCGTGAGCCACCGCGCCCGGCTGTTTCTGTTTTTTTCACTTGGGGAAACATTGTGAGTTGCTTCCCGTGTCTTTATTCCAAAAGATGGTTTTTAAAGACTTTTAAGTTTTGTTTTTGAATTACATATACTTATATATAATTATAATTATAATTATATATATGTAGTTTTATTTTATGAAGCAGAAAATTAAACTTTCTCTCTCCCTGCATTCTGCCAACCCACTCTCTCTTTCTCAGTCACATTCCCTGTAGGGAAGTCCATTTATAGTTTGGGGTATATTCTTAAGGTCCATAATAGATGTAAGTATATACATGTAATAGATGTAAGTATATATGTGTAATAGGTGTAAGTATATAAATGTAATAGATGTAAGTATTTAAATATGTATGTATGGCCATATGTGAGAGTTTTTTACTTAAATCAGGCCATTCCATTCACACTACTCTGCACTCTGTGATCTTTCATGCTGCATTACTGGGAGTGAGGAGGTATTTTCTAGTTAATATCTACTGCCCCAGCTAGTTCACAGTAATGGCTCCACAGTGATTCCCACTGTGGATGTCTGTTTTTTTTTTTTTTTTTTCTTGATGGAGTCTAGCTCTGTTGCCCAGGCTGGAGTGCAGTGGTGTGATCTTGGCTCACTGCAACCTCTGCCTCATGGGTTCAAGCGATTCTCCTGCCTCAGCCTCCTGAGCAGCTGGGATTACAGGTGCATGCCACCATGCCCGGCTAATTTTTTTGTATTTTTTAGTAGAGATGGGGTTTCACCACATTAGCCAGGCTTGTCTTGAACTCCTGACCTCATGAACCACCTGCCTCAGCCTCCCAAAGTGCTGGGATTACAGACATGAGCCACCGCACCCGACCGGATGTCTGTTTTTATTTAATCAATCACCTATTGCTGGACATTGTGGTTGGTTGAAGTTATTTTATTTTGTTTTACAAAGGGTTGCATAATATCTTGTATCCAAATCTTTGGGTGCATCTTTGATTATTTCCCTAGGATGAAGTCCTGAGTCCACTGGGACGTACGTGTGGCTTTTGATATTGCCAGTTTCCCTACAGAAATGTCATCCTGTTTTACATTCCTGTAAAATGTGTATGAGAGGCCCTTCTCTGACCTTTTCCCACTCTGAACTAGTCAAAACTTAAGGTACATTTTTCATCATTATTGTACCAGTTTTTATCTCAATTTGACTCCAGGACATTCCTTTCAGAGTATGGGGAAAAAGGTCATCCAGATTCTCTGGTGCCTTGATCATCTTTGACTTTTCTAATGAGACTTTGTAAAGAATCCTGGGAAGTTATAAATTCCACTATACTGTATTTCTATTTTTATTTGTCATGATGGACTCATAGATTAATAATTTATTCCTTTTCTTAAATTTAGAAACTGGCTGACTTAGATTTCCTCTCTTATTAAAATATAAAGTCCTTTGGGAATGGTAACATATTATCGAATGTTGTGATTTGTATTCCAGGAACTGGAGTCTGTTTTGATTGAGCGTCTAAAAATCCTTGTTAGGGAGGGAGGAGAAAAGTGCCCAAGATCAGTGGGTAGGGCCCCTGGTCCTAGGGAAAGAGTCATTGTTGATTTACCACCATTAGTAATAAGCCATTCATTAAATCCATGAAGACAAATCATGTGTTACATTTTAGTTGTAAGTTTCTTGATCTTTAGATTTTGTGACTCTGAAGATACACTTCAGTTATTGCTATGCTTTTTTTTTAAGGAAAGAAAGTTCACAAATAGGCAATGTTTTGATATATAGCCAATACCATTTTAATATAGCACTCCACTGTGGGGGTTCAGTTTATGACAATGGAATACAGCCATAACTAGTCACAAAGGAACCAAGATCATGATATAATGGGGAACAGGTACAACCCTAATGCAGGATGCTTGCATTAGATTCTTGGCCCTGTGCAATTAGTATCCTGAATTACTCTGGGCAGGTAACTTAGGTCATGACAATACATGCTTTATATACTTCTAATAAATAGCACTGTAACCAAGCAGTTCAAAGTGGGCTCCTAACACTCCATGACATCTTCATTAGATGAGATGATCACAATACAACTGGATAAAAAGATCACCTTGCCACTGCATTCAGTTTGTGCTGTACAGATAGGCCTTTTATTCCTCTGTCTTAATTTTTCCATCTACAGAAAAATATTGGTGCCAATATAACATGAGATTCAGAAACTATGACTTTTTGTCTTCATTTACTCAGCAAATGCTTATTTGAACATGGCCATGTCGACTATGTGCCAGGTCCTGTGCTATCCACTTCAGTTTACAGTGGTGGGAGTCAGAGGAGTCAGGCCAGAAGACACATAAAAGGAGCCCACTCTACATCTGGCACCTCTGGATTCTACATTGCAATGTAAATGTCCCTGTCAAGACCTTCACTACCTCCTGCTCTGCAGCAGGAGGTAAGAGCCCATCTGTGCAATTTGCTGCCCGACTTTCTTTCAGTACCTGGAGCTTGGAAAGGGGGAAAAAAGCAAACTGGGTATTAAAAATATCCCTCTCCTTATCAATCTTGATTTCTGAATTTCATTATGATGTTAATACCATTTGTCATTTATTATACAGATGGCAACAATTTGTTTTTGATAAGCAACTCAGTACCTTTCAATCAGTGGCTAAGGCCAACTCGTTGAACACAATGGGATGGTTAATTAAAGACACATTCTAAATACACACACAACTCACAGACGTATGCAGGGACATGCATACAACTGTTAAGGCAGCCTGCTTTGGTCCTGAAGAATATAATTTGATTTACAGTTGAGAAATACAAACTAAACTCTGTTTGGGGAAAAATTATGCCCTAAAAAAATGACTGGGGTAGAAATACTGTATTTGAGAAATGAGAACTTTAAAACACTCCACTTTGTCTTTGTTAAAGTGGGCGTAATAGAAGTAGAATTTTGCCAAGATGTTTAACCTTATTGAGGCCACAAAGTAGGAAAGGTTTCATTTTTAATTTTGCAAAACCCAACTTTCTTTCTTCCTCTTTATTTCCTTGTTTTCCTCCCATCTCCCTCCCTCCTTCCTTCCCACCTTCCTTCCTTCTTTCCTTCTGTCTTTTCTTCTATCTTTCCTTCCTTTTTTCTTTCTCTGAACTCTCCTGTCATAATCAAGAGTAAAAAGTTTAACTTTATGCATCTGAATACATTTATTCATGGATTCTTATTTAATAAAAATAGAAAAAAATACACTCGTAAAGAAAACTCTTGGTGAGTTACAAATGGCACGCTTCCTTTGGGGCGCAGGAACTCAGGGTGCTCTTAAACACCTTGACATTTTCAGGACTTTCTGCCACCTGGGATTTAGATCAAAACTGCAGTGCGTGTCAGACCATCTCAGAACAAGGAATGTTTGTCTCAGACATTATTATGCCCTATCTCTTGATGAAAGACTGGGATAGAGTCAAACCATGTGTCTTGGTGTTTGTTTAATATTTGTGTTCCGCATTTATTAGCTGATGAATTACTGGAGATTTGCATTCTTCTGAGTCAGCCAGTATGACCTATTTTATTGCAGTCTAAAATTGTACTGAAGGGTGCCTTGGAAAACATGTTCTCCAAATGTTGGTCAAGACTGACATTCACAGAATTTAAAGCTGGATGTAATGTTATCAAATGACAGCCTCGAAAATATGATGACTTTGCAAGAAATCAGGGGAAATTCAGAATGGCTGTTAAGACCACTCCTAAGACTATCTTGACTATGTGAATTCTTTCTCCAGTTTTTTCCGTGTCATCCCAGCTTGCCATCTCTAGCTCCTGCTTCACAGGCCTCGAACTACCTCTCCAGTCCACTTCAGTGCCTTTACAGCTCAGATTTCACTTCCAGTAGTCTAGGGCTTTTACATAAATTAGAGCAAGAAGAGAATACAGTGGGGAGAACAAAACTGATTAAAAGGTTGGAAAAATAAGACTTATGAAGAAAGGTTAAAGGAGCTAGGATTATTCAGCTTGGAAAAGAGAAACTAGTGGGTGGCTTAATAAAAGTTTTCAAGTATATGAAAGGTTATTATATGGAGACTGGCGACCAGCTGTTCTCCTGCTGCTGAGAAGAGAACAAAAGGAAATTATCTTTAACTTCTGCAGCGGGGAGCTAGCTTGGAAATAAAGGATTTCCCAGTGGTGAGGTTCGTTAAACATTAGAATGCATTACCATGGCGTCTCTTTTTCTGGAGATCTTTGGAAATAAGACAGGGACTGATGTGGAAGGGATGGTTTAGATAGGTGGAGGCATGCCTAAGTTACTGGAGAATCAACCAGATGACCTGTGGAAGCTCTTTGCTGGTCCTTTGAGTCTACACCAAGCCAACTGGACTTCAGCCAGACAAGATATGGAGAAGAGCCAGGCTAGTTCATGCCTTTGACTGCTTCAGCAGAGGCTGAGCCAGTGTTCACCTTGTCACAGGCTCAGTTTTCTTGATATCTAATTGTTATTTGGTGGTAAGTAGTGATTGGAGCAGGGATGGGAAGGAGGTTAAAAAATTCAACCAGCTAAAACATACATAAGATCTCCCTCAAAGAATACTTCAGTGAGTAAGGGTGAGGCCTATGAAATATGAAGTGCCCTTGTAATTTTTTTTTTAAGACTTCAAACGTTTTTCCTCAACACTATACCTTCTATGTGTTCATGTAAACTGCTCCTTCCTTTAAGCTTTTGAGATATAGAAGTGTATGTGTGTCTCTAAAAAATGGAAGAAGTGTTCCATTTAGTTCTTATTAATAAATGGATAAGGATTATGGGATTTTGGACTCAGATGGAATGTTGGAGAGATCATTTAGTTTAACACAGTGGATAAGTTTTTCTGGACTTCTAGGCTTAATAATCCCAAAATTATATTGCCATGACATAAATATAGTATTATACTTACCACAAGAATTTAAGTATAATATAATCATGTTAACAAAAACAACTCAGTGCATTTATTATTTTTGTCAAACAATATGTTAGTAAAATATTTTTCAAATAATTGAACTCTGTTTTTTAAATTTAGTTCATTATTTAGACATAATCTAAAAGATGTTGACAATACATTCCTTTTTTTTTTTAGATTGAAGCATTTTTTAAATTGTGGTAAAAAATTCCACAATATTAAATTTACTATCTTTTCTTTTTTTTTTTTTTAATTGAAACAGGGAATCACTCTGTTGCCCAGGCTGGAGTGTAGTGGTACGAACATGGCTCACTGCAGCCTTGACCTCCTGGGGTCAAGTGATCCTCCTTCCACCACAGCCTCCTGAGTAGCTGGGACTGCAGGGGCATGCCCCCAGGCCTGGCGAATTTTTTAATTTTTTGTACAAATGGGGTCTCTCCATGTTGCCAAGGCTGATCTTGAACTCCTGGTCTCAAGCGATCCTCCTGCCTTGGCCTCCAAAACTGCTGGGATTACAGGCATGAGCCACTGGGCCTGCCCATTTTAACCATTTACAATGTATATTTCACTAGTGTTAAGTATATTCATATTGTTGTGCAGCAGATCTCTAGACCTTTTTCATTACGCAAAACTGAAACTATACCCACTAAGCACCGATTCCCTGTCTCCTCCCTGCCAGCCCTTAAGAACTCCCTTTCTACTTTCTGTTTGTATGATTTTAACTACTTTATATACTTCATTTGAGTGGAATAATACAATATTTGTCCTTTGAGACTGGCTTGCTTTGCTTTGCGTAATATATTTGTGGATTATATGGTAGTTCTATTTTTAATCTTTTTGAGGGAACTCCATACAGTTTTTCATAATGACTGCACCATTTTACATTCCCACCAACAGTGCACAGATTCCAATTTCTCCCCATCCTCACTAATACTTGTTATTTTCTGTTCTTTTGATAGTGACCATCTTAATGAGTGTGAAGTGATATCTTATTGTGGTTTTGATTTGCATTTCTCTTATGATTAGCGATGCTGAGTATCTTTTCTTGTGCTTGTTGGTCATTTGTGTATCTTTTTTGGAGAAATGTCTATTCAAGTCTTTTGTTCATTTTTAAATCAGGTTTTTTGTTGTTGTTGTTGTTGTAAAAACACAAGTTTCTTAGATATTCTGGATATCAACCCGTTATCAGATATATGATTTGTGAATTCTCCTATTCCGTAGGTTATCTGTTCATCTTTTGGTTGTTCCCTTTGAATGCACAGAAGTTCTAAATAATTTACTAAGCTTTAAGTATTGAAATTTGAATTGAGGTTAAAAATTTTCTTGATTACTTCAAACATATTATTTCAATAAAACCACAAAAGGTATTGATTCAATATGAATCCCTGATTATGAACACACATACACACACACACACACACACACACACAAACATAAACCCTTTATTCATGAACAGTTGTAAGAAAAGATTGATTATACTACTTCAGTTGTTATCCTAGAGATTTTTCTTTCAACTGTTTAAGAAGTTTGAGATTAAACTGTTTTAAACTTCTGATACCATTCTACAGAAATGTCATTAAAGAAAATGAAAGTAACTTTTTACTGTGCAGCATCAGAATAATGAACATGGTGTATTCTTTCTCTTTTAATCATTTCCTTTAATGCTTCATTCACAAAGATTCTTAAAGAAGCAACCACAGTGAGGACGTGCTTTGGCAGGCAAGGAGAGGACTTGCACTCTGTCTCCCACTCCACTGTCTAACTTTGAACTATTAATGTAAATCTCAGAAACCTGAACTGTTACCATGTCCTTGCCCAATAGGGGTAACCAGACCTATTCTCACTAACTTGGTCAATGTCCAAAAAATACATAGGTCAGTCTGATATTTTTGGGACTTCCTAAATTTTCTTTGCTTTTGCAAGACACTCAGATCTATACAGCCTAATTTGTTTTTATGAACACTAGCAGAGTACTTCAGGTTGGAGTTTTTGCCTAAAGAATATAACAAATGGGGAGTAAGTTTGAGAAACCAGAGGGAGCCTGGTGCTTCTGGCACAGGTAACACAGTTAAGTCTTTTGGCTTCACTAACAATGGCCACCTGAAGCTTGGCCAACCCTCTGTATATGCCCTTTCTCTAATCAGAAAGGTCATATGCCACGGAAGATTTTTCTCAGTTTTAAACCTGGCTGGTTATCCTGATTCTTTAAAACAGTTTTTTGAAAGTAACAAAAGTAGAATGTTTGATGCATTTTATGGGTCCATGGTAAAGTTAGATACATGTGCATATGAACACGTGTTCTTAAGACTCCTGTGTAGTCAAGAGAGCTGCGTGTTCAGAACTCAAAGTTGGCCTAATAAAAGACACCAGACTACAGTACTTGCTTTGTTTGTTCCGTTTGACTGAACCAAATGTCTTCAAGTTTCGTTTTCAATTTTTATTGTAAAAACCGTGAAAAGCAAGGTGCTTGCTTACTGCTGGGATTTGATTCCATCTTAAAGACCTGGAGCAGAAGTTTATATGGATTTCAGAAAGCAGCTGTTTTATGTGCATACATAGTACAAGGTAGAAAAATGTAATGTAACCCAGTAAGGTTAAATAACAGCATAACAAAAACTTAAAAAATTCAAAGTTGAATATGTAGTACACCTCTCACAGTGGAAGTCCTGGCTTTTAAGAAATTGCTGCAAGCATTTAACATGAGAAATCTGTGAATGTTTATTCCTAGCAGAAAAAAGATCAGATATGATTGTAGGTTTCTGTGTTGTTGCTCATATTGAGCCAGCTATTCATGTATTCAGATTCATGGGAGAATTTTTAGCATGAGTTCTGTCTGGTATATCACTCTGTGTTATGGTTTCTCTATCTACCTTTACGATGCACATCCTGTTGATTCTACTTATGGCAGAATAAGGAAATATATGTGCATTACGATAGTGCTATTGATATGCACTGGATACTCTGGCTAAGATAAACATAAATCAGGTAAAGCCAAGTGTATTTTAGCCTTTAAACTGGGATATGCATTCCCCACCTGCTCAGACTGAAAACTGTCTTGTAGGATTAAGAGGATGGGGAGGGTGCATGGAAAATTATTTTTTAAAGGAAGAGGAATAATATATAGAGTTAGGAACATTATAGACTGTTAAAGGACCAATGTTTCAATGCAAATGACATCCAAGTTATATAAAAGCCCTGTGTATGATATGTTTATTGTTATTAGTTTTTAGCCTTTGCAGTCTTCGGAGACTTTGCTGGCCTGGATTTCGAGTTTAGTAGAGTACATTCAGCTGCATTGTGCATTTCAGCTCTATGGAACCGTTGTGCTTCGTCCCTGTTTACCTCATCCTGTGGGCAAGCATCTGCTTTTGCGTCTTACTTCTTAGAACTGCAGCTGGATTTCTGGAATTCTGTGGCTGTGTGGTATTTTCTCCTGCATATTAATAAGATTAAATTGACCAAAAGTTTTCTTTTTTCCTTCAAAAATTTTCCTAATATTTTTAGAGTATGAAGATTATATAGCTTTATTGTAAAAATATTCAAGCAGTATTGAAAAATATAAAGATCAATAATAACAACAGTCCCAGAGATAACCACTAGTAGTATAACATATTGGTGATCATCCTTACAGATGACTCTCATAAAGATCAATACTAACAACAACAATCCTAGAGATAACCACGGGTAATATAACATATTGGTGGTCATCTTTACAGATGATTCTCAATGCATATATATTAACATATAAATATATGTGTAAATATATACATACTCTTACAAAATGAAAAAATACAATACAAACTTTTGTAACCTTTTCCATACTAATCACTATAGATCTACATCATTATTTTAATGGATGCATTATATACATTGTATATAGAATACTATCTGGCACTCAGTAGGCCCTCAACCAATGGTTGAATGAATGAGCAATAATTTATTTAACCAATCTTCTATTAGTGGACATAATTTATTTTCTGTTTTTCACTATTATAAATCACATGGCAATTAATATGTTTTTGCATCTTCTTTGTTCACATGTACAATTATCTGTTTAAGGAAACCTTAAAAGTTGGGTCAAAAGGTGGAAACATTTAACAATTTGACAGTGATAAACTTGCTGAGTTGGCTGAGTTTATGCTCAAGTCATACAAATTTACATTATCATCAGCAATACACAAAGGTGTTTGTTTCCGCACATTCCCCTGCATGCCTACATTGCTGTCAGTCTTTTAGAGTTTGCCATCCTGATAGAAAAATTGCTGTACTGGTTTTCCTTGCATTATTTACATTACAAGCAAGGCTGAGCATCTCTTTGTATATTTATTGGCCATTAGGTATTTCTTTTATGCATTGTCTGTTCTTTGTCCAGTGGTTTTGTCTTGAAACACCAGAGACCTATTTTATCTTAATGAAGTCATTTACTTTTATAATTCTATCATATGCCCCCAAACAGGGAAAGATGCGTCTTTTAGGTGGGTATACTGATAAGTGAACTTGTGTGGACCCGTAGTTCTCATTTGTCAGAGGTAGCAACGTAGGGAATTTGAATATTTTTACCTCTAGGTCGGTGTCTTTTTTTTTTGTTTGGAGATGAAGTCTCACTCTGTCACCCAGGCAGGAGTGCAGTGGTACGATCTCAGCTCACTGCAACCTCCACATCCCAGGTCCAAGCGATTCTCCTGCCTCAGCCTCCCGAGTAGCTGGGATAACAGGCATGCGCCACCACACCTGGCTAATTTTTTTTTTTTTTTTTGTATTTTTAGTAGAGACAGAATTTCACCATGTTGGCAAGGCTGGTCTCGAAATCCTGACCTCAGGTAATCTGCCTGCCTCAACCTCCCTAAGTGCTGGGATTACAGGCATGAGCCACCGTGCCCAGACCCAGTGTCTTTTTGTCTGAGGACCACTACTAAAGTTTTAAGAGATTTCTTAAAAAGGCAATCGTCATTCGGAAGCAACGATTACCAACATCTGGATTCCAAAAAGTGGGGAAAAATCAGTTATTCATATATATTAAAATGACACACTTCATTTCCAACTACCAAGTACAACGTTCACCTTTATTCTGTTTGTTTTCGCTTTGTCGTGCTACTGAAATATGTGTGCATGTGTATTTAACCAAAGAGAAACTCACTCCTAACCCCATATTTAGCGGTGGGACCATCCCTTATTTAGTGAGGCTGTTTTTTTTTCCCCCCAGACCCGAGTTGTTGTTGCCCATGCTGCTGAATTCCCAATATGAATAAATCATAATCATATGATTATACTAAATCAGAGGTTTCAGTACCCTTCCACAAAGTGACAATAAAATGCTCATTTAAAAAAAGAGTAGGTTGTGTTCAATGGTGTTAATTTAAAATTTTAATGCTCAGGCCAAAATGCCAGAAAGTGAACCTCAGTTTCTTGGTAATAATAAGGTGAACTGGCTTCCAGCAGAGAGATTTTGTGGCTTCTGTGTCCTGCCGCTGCACTTCTCCCTTCTCCAGCCTCCTTTCTGTTTGGTGGTGCAGAATCACCTTGGTCAGCCCTTTGACCTTGCCTGGAAAAAAGTCCTCATCAGTGAGTGAGTGTGAGGTTAGAGTGATAAAGATTCTAAAGGAATGCCTTGTTTTGATTCAAATAGTTGGATTAGTCACAGAGTTACTTAATCCACACACATAGTAGAATCCTCCAGCAAGCTTCTTTGTTTTCATCAGAGCTTTTGAGAGATTATTATATTATATCTCTGTCTTTTAAAGATAGAGTAGAAATCCATCTATGAAGAATAGTTTTAGGTGCATTCCTTCCTGAACACACATTTGGACAGTCTTATAATTATGTATCTTCCCGAGATGCATTTTGAGCCATTTCTACCCAGAACTTAAAAAAATATTTCCTATGAGTGCTGGAGGTTCTTGCTTCTCTTAACCCACTAACTTTTTGAAGCCATAAGAATATCTTATTAAGGATTATGCAAAATAACGTCCTACAAATCCTGATATTATTACACTGCCCAAAAAACTTCAAAGCATCAGGAAAGTGGTTTTTTTTTTTTTTTTTTTAAACTAAACCAGATTCAGCTGGCTACCCCACTTGGCTACAGAGTACTAAAGAAGAGACTGAACTTGATCCTGCTGCCCTTGCATACACAACACTCCCATTGACGCTAGTGAAGACTTAAGTGCATGAAAGGATTCCAGGATCAAAAGGTTAGCTCTACGGGGAGCTGTGTCTGGCTCAAGCAATCCATTTTTTTCTATTGACAGTGAAAACGTTTTATAGTTCTTTTTCAAAGTTTTCCCAAACTTTTACAATAACAGGCAACTTGTGAAAAAGTGAGAAGGCATCTAATTGAACTACATCCAGAGGAGATCATGGCAGAGACCAACAGGAAGAAAAACATTTCCAAACCACAGCGATATTGGTCAAATCAATTGTATTTGAAAAATAAAGCATTTGAGGCGTCGGCTGAGAAAAATTTTCATTATGAAACTTGGTTGGACTATGAAGCAGAATGTGAGATAAAATAAAACACAGAGCTCATGAGTTTTTCTCTTTGTCTGCTAATGACTTATGCTAGCAGGATTATACTTTTTTTTGCATTTTTATGAGACGTATGAACTAGGAAGAAAATACATGCTATATCTAAATGGATTAGACATGCAGATTCTTAACTAACATTTAATTCATTGCTAGTAAAACAAATGCCTTAAAACATTTAAAAAAGTGAAATTATCTTAAGGAGATAATTAACAAGCAGAGTAGAATAGCATTTTTGAAGAAAGTGTAATATGGTTCTACACTGGCATTTTCTGCATTTATTGAAGATACTTAGTCTATCCAACAATTCACTCATTCATTCTTTCATGAAACCCCGTCTCTACTAAAAATACAAAAAAAAAAATTAGCTGGGCACGGGGGTAGGCCCCTGTAGTCCCAGCTACTCGGGAGGCTGAGGCAGGAGAATGGCGTGAACCCGGGAGGCAGAGCTTGCAGTGAACCAAGATCACGTCACTGCACTCCAGCCTAGGTGACAGAGCTAGACTCCGTCTCAAAACAACAACAACAACAACAACAACAAATTTCTTTGTGCACTTACTATATGCCCAATGCTAATCTAATAGTTTTACAAGACCTCAATTGAACAAGTGTCTGAGGAAATGGATTGCATCTAATAAAGCAAGACACACCAACTGTGGATGGGTGGTGTGTCTAGAGTATTTTGCATTCCTAAATCACTCTTCTGGAGAAAATTTGTATCAATAATTTTGTCTAGCTTCACCTGGAGTTACACATTTTGATTGGTAAGTGGCTTCTGTGATTTGCCTCTTAGAAATACATTATAATGTTATCCTAATATATGTACTAGGACAGACAATGCTACGTTGAACTAACTTGAATAGCATATTTTATAATCATAAAACTGATATAATATTATAGTTTTGATCTTAATCCTCCTCTATTGTATGAGCAATGGAAAGTCTTGGTGAGGAGCTTGTCTAAACATTTCTCTTGCATTTTCACATAATTGGGCTTGACAGTTTCCTGCCATTGTATAGGATAACTTCAGTTGATGGTGATCATGTTTTTGCTTAAGGGTCATTGAACTGTATTAGAAATTTTATACCATATTCTTGTAATCCTATAAGTCATTTTTGAGTTACATTATTGAAAGTGAACAATAATGTGCCACAAAACAAAAGTTACTCACGCAGTTAAAGCTTTTTTTTGTATGTAGTTTTAGAAACGACAAGTCCACAGAGAATAGGGCTCATGAAATAAATGAAAATACACGCTCATCTCCACCCACTCCTTGTTGTTGGGGCCTGGTCAGATCTGGTGAAAACATTAAGCCATTTACCTTAAGTGGTATTGGCAAGTTAATTTATTCACCTTCTGGAAGGTAACAGGCTAATGCTTGCAGAGGCAAGTTTTTTTTGGGTGAAGGGAGCAAACTTTTCCACTTAACATGTGCCCATGGAAATCAGGTACTTCTTTTTTCAGCTACCTTAGCTTCTGTTGGGAATTTGAGGGTGTTTTATGGGTTATGTTCTTATACGGTGGTTAAGTAGGCTTGCTGAAATGGATCTAGAAAAGACCCAGGTCAGTCACTGGTTGAAAAAGAGTTGAGAGAAAATTAAGGAGATATGACTGAGAGCAGTTTCTCTTTCAGGTCCCCAAATTTCTCCTCTAGCCAATTCACGTTAAGGTCTGAAATTTCCCCCATTGGTGTCATTCCGGCCATTGTTTCCAGAAGGGACTTTCAGAAATGCAAATATGTTCCTGTGGAGCATTTGCACATTTGGTGAGTTTGTCAGGCTAAATAAGCAGTTATCTTTGGAACTAAGAAAGAAGGGTCTTAACAGGGAACCAGGTTGGAGGAAGAAAGATCCTGAGAACATTCATGGGAGGTAGGCCAGGGGAAGACATACAGCATGAAACTTTGGCAGTTTAGAAACACGGGGGATAACTCTTGTTAAGAGAGCTTAAGGGTCACGGAAGACAAATATAGGTCATTTCACAGCCTAATTTGGAGTTTGATCTTCACAGTAGCTCTTTATGGGAGATCAGAAGGCCTTAGCTCAGGTATGGGGAAAAGACTTCCTGTGAAGTCTTTATTCTGCTTGATCAAGGCTGCTTGAGGGTGCCTAGGGGTTCAAGAGAAGTTCTGAGGCCAAGTTCAGACTCAAGGGAAAGAATTCCCTCATTTCATGATTTGTGCCATGGATCCATGAAGGAGTGGTCATCACGACCTCAGACTCTGCTGCATTTTTGGAGGGTTTAGTAAGTCAGCAATGGCAGTGACAGCTCAGTCCAGTTCTCACAGTGTGAGAAGAACTTGGGACATCCAGCTAATGGATCTACAAGAGTTCCAGGCGGCCCTGAAGAACTTCAGCACTTCTCCTTGCATATTTGTATTAACCTGGAAAATTGCTTCTTGAAGAGAAAAGGAAGTGATATTTTTAGAACAGGATCAGTATTTCCAGCACATTTATTAATGGGCTAGCTCCTCAGTATTTACATGGCAACAGGATGAACTATTATTAGTACTGCTCACATCATGAGGTATCAGGATGTTTTTTGGCATGGTAGACCATCTATTCAGATGAGGAAGTAGAGTGCATCCATTTATGAATTTATTGTTGACATTTCGACTGTAATTCTTTCTCAGCTTCTTCCCTAATGTCAGGATACAAATTTTCATATCCTTGAGAGAGGATTTTTTGGGAGGGGCAATAAAGACAAATTTTAAAAATGAAAATAAATAAATTGGCAATCCCATAAAGCTCTTGATCATATTTAGACCAGTGAGTGTTTCCTGAATGTTTTTGATGTTTCTGATCCTGTGCTGAGCACTGTGGGGGATGCAAATGAAAGAAATAATACATGGCTTCTACCCTCAAGGAACTTATAATTTATTAAGAGACATAAGGCACTTGAACCAGTTAAATAATGAGAAAAGACAGTATATGACACATAAATGCTTTAGAAGTTTAGAAAAAGGAAGGAACAGCAGGGTTATTTAAAGAGCTAAAATTCCTGTAGCTTGCTTCTCTTACTTTATTGGTGGATGACTCCAAAACTCTGTAAGAAGGGGAATAGGGAGAATGGAAGGAGTCTTACCCATCTCTTACTTCCTTATGCAATGTTGTTCGTGTACAGTCAGTGTCTATGGAAACTTGAGGACTGATGGGAAAATTATTTTCAGAAATGGAGGTGAATGAAAACAGTCATGGTGGAATATTTTCCAACCATAACTCTTGCCTTCTGTTCATCCATCCGCTCAGAGAGCCAAGTGTATGTATGTAGTCTTCTAGCTACTAAATTCCATTCCTAGATAGTCATAGGTCTTCCAAGGCCCAAAGGCTTACCTTGATTTCTGTTTTTTTGGATAAGTCCCAGTCAAATGGCTGTCACAGAAGACAGAAAGTCATATATAGATTCTCCCTTTCCTCCTCATTGCTTCTTCCCTTCTCTCACCCCCATGCCCCATTCCTTATCTTTTTACTGATTTCTCTCTCCGCCCTCCTCCTAGTCATACATCTACTTTTTTCTAGTATTCCTAGTTTTTTTTTTCCTCACAGTTGTTCATGGCTCTTTGCACACCACTGTCGACGTCTGAAGAAGTAAAAAGAGAATGAAATAAGTGTTGCCAAGCAAGACCCTTCTCTTCTTTCCATGTTTGGAAAACAACCTCTTGGAATACAGCTCTTGAAATGTATTGAATTATCTTTGTGTTTTGTACACAGCCCAGTGTACAAAACTGGGATTGAGGGATTGAATTATCTTTGTGTTTTGTACACAGCCCGGAGTGCTCAAGACATTCCAAAAAGGTTAAATGACAGCAGTAGCAGTCACCCCTCTTATGCAAGACATTCTGGGCTTCATCCAAGATAGGTGGAGCATTGCTGTATCACTCTCATGCGTTCATTTGCTCATTTATTCTCTAAATAAAGAGATAAGCAGAGGCCAGATTCCGTTAGGCCTTCCAGACCATAATGAAGAATTTGGTTTTGATTCTAAGAACTGTGGGAGGCCAGGGGACTGACATGGTCTGATTTGTGTTTTTAAAAGCTATCTCTGGCTGCAGTATGAGAATGGATGATAGAGGTCAAGGTCAGGAGCAGGAGATCAGTTAGAGAAGCTATTGCAGAATTGCAGGCTACAGATAATGGTGGCTTAGACTAGGATGGTTGAAGTGGAAATGAAGAGAAGTGGACCAATTCTTGCCAAAACATATATCTGTAAGCCGAACCCTATTTCTTATATTAGTGTTGCCTTCATTTAAGGCTGGGGGCTGGCTCCAGCATTTTGATGCTTGGGTTAGTGTGCTAGAAGCTGACCTGGAAGCCTAGAAGCCTGGCCCCGTTGGACCACCTTACTGGGTCAGATGTAATCCTGGCCCACTAGCCACTCATGCCTCTTGCAGGGTCATGAAGCTGCTTAAAATGTTTGTTCGGTAACTTAATTACTGTTTCACCTACATTCCATTGGCTTAAATTCTTTTCTTTCCTTTTTTTTTTTAAAAATAAAAGAGATGCTGGAAGTGATGGTTTAATACATTTTAAAATTCTTTTCCCACCTATTTCCTACTCTGTTTGCATTGTCATTTGGGATATTTCATGCAAGCAATCTGTTAAAATGAGAATTTTAATGTTGCGGGCATAATGTTGCCAGTATTGCTTTGAAAACACCACATCAGCTGTCACCAACACTGGACACGGCAGAGTTTATTTCACAGATATTTGCTAAGGGCTGGGTGTGCGGAAAAAAAAAAAAAGGTATGGCCTCTGCTTCCAAGGAGCTTGAGAGGAAGGGAAAGTAATGCAAATTCTTGAACATCTTTTAACTGCTAGCCTTTTACATCCACGACTCATTCAGCTGTTGCAATACCTCTGAGGTGAGTGTTACTCTTATCCTTGTCTTAGGATGAGGAAAGGGGCCCAGCCATCTGTCTCAAATCATACTGCTGTCGTGTACAAGCCGTGAGCTAAACCCAAAGTCCATGGCCTTCCCACCTTATGCTGTAGGTACACTTCAAAAGCTGTCATGTCTTCTGTTTGAATACCACCCCTGCCCCTTCACAGCTGCAAGATCTTGGGAAAAATGTCTTCATCTCTGTGAGCCTCAGTTTCCTTATCTTTAAAATACAGATAATAGTATTTACCTCAAAAGGGTATGCATGAAGCATGTATGAAAGTTCTTGGCACATAGTAGCCAGGAACTAAATATTGTTAGTTTCCTTTTTTGGTGAACCAGTGTATGGCAAGAGAATTTGTGATGTGATTTTGGTGTAGAGTCTTAAGCAAGCATGGCAAGTATTTTTTGTTTGTTTTCAACTTCACAGATGTTAGAAAAGCTTGTGTTGTACATTTATGTTTAGACATTAGGAGAGAGATTCCTTCTTGGGTTGCAAGATTGTAGGATTTGTTTGCAGAGTATCTGTATCTGGACAGAGAGGCATTCTCAAGCTCCTGGCCCATCCTACCCAATTCAGGTAGCAACAGGAGGGGAAAGAGGCAGTTGTTTGTATAAGACATGTAAATGAAGGCTGAAAATCCTGTAGGGTCAATTCATGTGTCCTTTGGAGCTGAAATTAATGGATATTTTCCTTTGAAGGATCGACTCTCCAGGCTATATCCAATACAATACAGGGACCTCACACTGTCTTTTTGTGAGGGATCATATTTATTTTTTCAGTCCTTGATGAAAACCAATTTGCCTTTCCTGAAACTAGACATTTAAGCTTTGATGAGCTGACAAAGGGGGGATGGGCATATAACAATAACCTTGCAGTCTATTTTAGGCTCTTAAAAATAATGTATGGGACAATAGTATTGCTAGCTTCTCTACAAAGTACCCCTTTATAAGCATGTGTGCAAGATAGGAAATTACCAACACGAGGGGAAAAAAGGCCAAAAGGCTGATCTTAATTATTGAACTGTGCTGTGTTGGTTTCCGAAGTTCTTTTAGAGTGGATTGTGGAGGTCACATTTGTAGGAGATTCTCAGTTGGTTTACTGTAGTTTGTTAAAATTATTGAGACATAGGTGATTTCAAATCTTTTTTTTTTTTTTTTGAGACAGAGTTACACTCTTTCACCCAGGCTGGAGTGAAGTGGCGTGATCTCAGCTCACTGCAACCTCTGTCCCCTGGGTTCAAGCAATTCTCCTGCCTCAGCCTCCCAAGTAGCTAGGATTATAGGTGCCTGCCACCATACCTGGCTAATTTTTGTATTGTTGGTAGAGACGGGTTTTCGCTATGTTGGCCAGGATGGTCTTGAACTCCTAACCTCAGGTGATCCACCCGCCTCGGCCTCCCAAAGTGCTAGGATTACAGGTGTGAGCCACCGCATCTGGCCAATTTTAACCCTTTAACATTTACTTTTACTCTTTAAGAACGACATTTACTCTTTAAGAAGAACTTTTCTTCCCTTACACAGTGTCTGCTTTGAACCGAGTCTTTGATATATAGAGACCCTATTAGACCCATCAAATGTCCTCTCAGCCCTTGGATTATTTCTCCTCCAACTCTGTTTTCCTATAATATGATCTACTACATACCAGCAGCCAGTCTCGGGCAATATAACGAAGGCTAGCAGTATGTTCACATGGTCACGCGTATTTCTAAATTTTGCAAAACCAAGATGTGTTAAGTGCAGTCACTGAAGATCACTTTCTTTTTCCATTCTGACTTCCTCACCGTCATCATTCTCCTCCTGTCAGATGGTATCTGAGTGATGGGCATGTTTTGGATCTGGCTAGAGGAAGTTGAATTGGAGATACATGTATTTTAGTGTGATATTTTAATGTAGTTTGCAGTCCCTTTCATAGTCATCTGGGTGAGGAATGGCTTGTAGGAATATTCTTACCACCCATTGGACAGCTCACCAGCATGGATGGGGAGCAAAGGTGAAGGCTATAGGTCCTAAGGCTAGGAGCCAGTTCTATGGCACTCATCCTAGAAATATGGGGTAGTGGAGAAAAATGAGGCTGGAAACAAGGTTTGAGAAGCTCAAATGTAGGAAATTCTTACCTCTGTAGACATAAAATTGTGAGCAGAAGAATTGATGCCAGCCAAATATATTCTCTCCTGTTTGGAATATATGCAGTGATACTGAGTATACAATTATAAACTCACTATGTGTGTGTATTTGTGTGTGTATATATATACTTTTAATTTTCTTTTTTGTGAGAATAGTGTGGAATTGATTTTATCAGAATCCCTATGTTTGTAGGGCACGAGCCTGAAGGCATGGAGCAAGAATGTCTGTGTGAGAAGACACATGATTTCTGCCTCCTATTCTGGATCTCATATATGTATCTTATTGCATCTGTTGCATCTTGTCCTGAGACAGCCTGATGGTTCCAGAGGAAATTGTGCAAAATTGCCACTAAAGCAAGAGACATGCTCTGAGAAACAAGCATTCCATGACAAACTGTCACACATTTTCATCAATAAGTCACGGTATATAGTATAAGAGGAATTCAATGAATTTCTCTTATGTAGCTTAGTGCAGTGTAGGAATGTTTGAATTGTTCTCGTATATGCCTTAATTTCAGGTTAATTGTGTATTTTTTTTTCAGAATTACTGTTCATATCAAAATTCAGATATGATTTGGGTAATGGGTTCATTAGAAGCCCAAACCCCAGCATCACACAATATACCCAAGTAACAAACCTGTACATGTACCTCCTGAATCTATAAAAAAAACAAAAATAGCTGGGCACGGTGGCTCACAGCTGTAATCTCAGCACTTTGGGTAGCCGAAGCGGGTGGATAACCTGAGGTCAGGAGTTTGAGACCAGCCTGGTCAACATGGTGAACCGCTGTCTCTACTAAAAATACAAAAATTAGCTGGGTGTGGTGGTGGGCGCCTGTAATACCAGCTACTCGGGAGGCTGAGGTAGGAGATTTGCTTGAACTTGGGAGGTGGAGGTTGCAGTGAGCCAAGATTGCACCACTGCACTCCAGCCTGGGTGACAGAGCGAGACCCTGTCTCAGAAAAAAAAAAAAAAAAGATAAAAAAAAACAAAAACAGAATTTAGATATGACAGGAAGGACATATTCCTGTTGAAAGCCATAGTGTAACAATCACTACAAAGAGAATAAAATACCTAGGAATCCAACTTACAAGGTATGTGAAGGACCTTGTCAAGGAGAACTACAAACCACTGCTCAACGAAATAAAAGAGGACACAAACAAATGGAAGAACATTCCATGCTCATGGGTAGGAAGAATCAATATCGTGAAAATGGCCATACTGCCCAAAGTAATTTATAGATTCAATGCCATCCCCATCAAGCTACCAATGACTTTCTTCACAGAATTGGAAAAACTACTTTAAAGTTCATATGGAACCAAAAAAGAGCCTGCATAGTCAAGACAATCCTAAGCAAAAAGAACAAAACTGGAGGCATCATGCTACCTGACTTCAGACTATACTACAAGGCTACAGTAACCAAAACAGCATGGTACTGGTACCAAAACAGAGTATAGACCAATGGAACAGAACAGAGGCCTCAGAAATAACACCACACATCTACAACCATCTGATCTTTGACAAACCTGACAAAAACAAGAAATGGGGAAAGGATTCCCTATTTAATAAATGGTGCTGGGAAAACTGGCTAGCCATATGTAGAAAGCTGAAACTGGATCCCTTCCTTACACCTTATATGAAAATTAACTCAAGATGGATAAAGACTTAAATGTAAGACCTAAAATCATAAAAACCCTAGAAGAAAACCTAGGCAATACCATTCAGGACATAGGCGTGGGCAAAGACTTCATGACTAAAACACCAAAAGCAATGGCAACAAAAGCCAAAATAGACAAATGGGATCTAATTAAACTAAAGAGCTTCTGCACAGCAAAAGAAACTACCATCAGAGTGAACAGGCAACTTACAGATTGGCAGAAAATTTTTGCAATCTACCCATCTGACAAAGGGCTAATATCCAGAATCTACAAAGAATTTAAACAAATTTACAAGAAAAAAACAAACAACCCCATCAAAAAGTGGGCAAAGGTTATGAACAGACACTTCTCAAAAGAAGACATTTATGCAGCCAACAGACATATGAAAAAATGCTCATCATCACTGGTCATCAGAGAAATGCAAATCAAAACCACAATGAGATACCATCTCATGCCAATTACAACTGTGATCATTAATAAGTCAGGAAACAACAGATGCTGGAGAGGTTGTGGAGAAATAGGAACGCTTTTACACTGTTGGTGGGGGTGTAAATTAGTTCAACCATTGTGGATGACAGTGTGGCATTTCCTCAAGGATCTAGAACTAGAAATACCATTTGACCCAGCAATCCCATTACTGGGTATATACCCAAAGGATTATAAATCATGCTGCTATAAAGACACATGCACACGTTTGTTTAATGTGGCACTATTCACAATAGCAAAGACTTGGAACCAACCCAAATGTCCATCAATGATAGACTGGATTAAGAAAATGTGGCACATATACACCATGGAATACTATGCAGCTGTAAAAAGGATGAGTTCATGTCCTTTATAGGGACATGGATGAAGCTGGAAACCATCATTCTCAGCAAACTATCACAAAGACAGAAAACCAAACACTGCATGTTCTCACTCATAGGTGGGAATTGAACAATGAGAACACTTGGACACAGGGTGGGGAACAACACACATTGGGGCCTGTTAGGGGGTGGGAGGCTGGGGTAGAGATAGCATTAGGAGAAATACCTAATGTCAATGATGAGTTGATGGGTGCAGCAAACTACCATGGCACATGTATACCTATGTAACAAACCTGCACATTGTGCACATGTATCCTAGAACTTAAAGTATAATAATAAAAAAAGAAAAAAGAAAGAAAGAGATCGAGGAAACAAAAAGGAAGCCATAAGTATAAGTTGAAAGAAAATATTTGTGGTATTTGCCAGCTTTAAAAAAGTTTGTAAGTTGTGTGATTTCTGTACTCATTCTCAATAAATGTTCATTGTTTGTATCTAATTTTATGTATTTTTTCTTAAAGAGGGACACAAAATTTGCATATGCTTTAGGTTTCATAAAGCCTGGACTTGCCCTGTTTCATACCAATGTTGTGGACATATTCATAGCAGTCTGACAGTACCTGTGAGATGAGGAAGCAACATGCTGTAGTGGAAGAAGCAGCCTTGATTCTGCCACTAGGAGCTGTGTAACTTCAGCTTGTTTCTTAGCCTCTGTGAATTTTGGTGTCCTCAGCTGTCAAGTTTGGATGTTGATCCATCACAGAATTGTTGAGACTTAAAGGAACCCTCAGTGTACTTCTTGGCATGTGATAAACACTCAATAAATATAATTTCCTTTTTTCACTTGAGCTCTCTCTGATGGTTTACAGATTTATCTTAGGTCAGGGACCCAGGTGAGGAAATGCGTTGTCCTTTCAAAATGAATTTTGATCTGAGAGTAGTAGGTAGAGAGTTGGGGTTTCCCCTGGGATTCTTGTCTTTAATAAACCCGAGACAAAATGAATCACAATGGTGTTTTCTCTAGATGTAAAGCAAAGTATGCAGTGCCTTCATCAGCTGTATAGAGTATTGGGCTGAAAGTATTCCAATTTAGTGTGTCTGCCACTACACACACACACACACACACACACACTCATTTGGTATGACCCAAGGATTATATTATTCTGAATCACTGCAGTTTTTTGACACAGCTTCATTCTTCAATCAAAAATATTGATGAACAAAGCCCTGGGCCAGGTGCTGGATTCCCTTGAAATGCAGGAGTCTGGGAACCAGGATTTGGCATTCATGGGTGTCCTAATGAGCCTGGAACAGCACATTCTTTCTGATATGTGTGCTTTGGCTATATGTACCAGCGATAGCCTCTGTGAGGTGGGGATGGGACAGGAACCCCAGGTTAGCTAAATACTGACTTGCTGTCAGGGTATGATTTAGTCATCATAGCAGACTGGGTTAATGCCTATGATACTGGACTATGAACTCTTTTCTTTAAGGACAAGACACAAGACTACTTTTTTCAGTGCCTGCCATGGCTAGTACATAGTAGGTGTTTGTAGCATTTATTGAATTGATTTACAGTCTACATTCAGTAGGAGTAAAAAAAGCCTTTTAAAGTGCCCAAAGGATTTTCCTTTTTGAAACAAAATTGCAGCTTTTCGCTGGGCGCGGTGGCTTACGGCTGTAATCCCAGCAGTTTGGGAGGCCGAGGCAGATGGATCACCTGAAGTCAAGAGTTCGAGACCAGCCTGGCCAACATGGTGAAACCCCGTCTCTACTAAAAATACAAAAATTAGCCACACGTGGTGGCAGGCACCTGTAATCCCAGCTACTTGGGAGGCTGAGGCAGGAGAATTGCTTGAACCCAGGAGGCAGAAGTTGCAGTGAGCCGAGATTGCGCCACTGTACTCCAGCCTGGGTGACAGAGTGAGACATCATCTCAAAAAAAAAAAAAAGAAAGAAAGAAAGAAAAAAGAAAAAGAAAATTGCAGCTTTTGATGAATAGCCTGATAATTATGTCCCTTAGCCTGCTGTTGTGGAGGAATAGGAGTCATTTTGAAATGGGGAATCAGAAGCAGTCTGTTTCACACTTTGCTCACAAGTGATTCCTCTGAGTGAAAGAAGTCAAACCAAAGCAAGTCCAGGGAAGTCTGAGAAGTTAGCATACTTGCAAAGACAAAACAGCCACAAGTCAACTGTCAGCTGAGTGAGCGCCTGTCTGGACTTTATCCTGCAGGCAGTTAGGAGGAAACATTGTTTGAAGATGCCTGTCACCAGCACACATGACTGATTTCTCATCAGAAGAGGGATTGTGAGTGAAATAAGAAAAAGTCTGTGTAATATGTGTCATGATGAGTTATACATTTACCTATTAGCTGTATACAAAACCTGTATGCATATAGATTATCCATATTTTATTTGGGGGCCATCTGGTTAATTTGCCTGCTTTCTAAACTATTGAGTCAAATAAGCTCACTCAGGTATTGTCAGAATGAACCCACCTAATCTGGTTAACATTTTGGTGTCTGGGCAAGGTCTACCCAGGATCAAATCTGTTGACACCCTTCTCTCCAACCCCATCCCTGTCCCTACCTACACACACGCTTTGTTTAAAAATACTCATTGGTGCTTACTCTGTGTCAGGTGTCAGGTAGTGTGCTAGCACTGAGGATGCATAGTCCTTTCCCTCTTTTTTTTTTTTTTTTTCTTTGGGACAGTGTCTCACTCTGTCACCCAAGCTGGAGTGCAGTGGTGTGATCATGGCTCACTGCAGCCTTATCCTTGACCTCCTGGGCTCAGCTGATCTTCCCACCTCAGTACCTCCTGAGTAACTGGGACTACAGCTGTGCACTACCACCGGGCTAATTTTTCAGTTTTATGTTTTTGTAGACATGGGGTCTTACTGTGTTGCCTAGGCTGATCTTGAACTCCTGGACTCAAGCAATCCTCCTGCCTCAGCGTCCCAAACTGCTGGGATTACAGTTGTGAGCCACTGTACCCGGCCTCATCATATCCCTCTTGAAGCTTGCAGTGTAGGACAGGTGAACCCAGCAGCCACATCTCTTATTTGGGTATTGCAGGAGACCTGGCATAGTCAGCATCCAGCAGTGTTTCCAGAGTGGCTGGCCTTGCTGCTTCTCCTCACTTGCTCCTCAAGGGCAAGATGATATGCAGGTTACCACTGAAGCAAATGTCCCATCCATTGTCTTCTGGTCCACTTAAACCTTGATCCAGTAATTAATTATATGAAAGAACAGAAAAAGTTTCAGAGAATGATAATCTGTTTTAAAATTTTCTTGTTCATTTTTAATAGTTGTGTTTTTGAGGTACATATGATTTTTGATATGTGTATACAATGTGTAATGATCATATCAGGGTAACTAGGGTATCTGTCACCTCAAACATTTATTTTTTCTTTGTGTTGGGAACATTGCAATTCTTCTCTTCTAGTTATTTTGAAATATACAATAAATTATCATTAACTATAATTTCCCTACTGTAGTATCAAATACTAGAACTTATTCCTTATAATGATAATCTCTTTAATAGTCATATTTAAATGCCAATTTACAAATGGAGTAAAATATTTAACAGAATTGAATTGATAATTTTGAGGCCTCTGTTAATAACTACTCTTAATTGCAGCAATTTTGTTTTGGACAGAGATTATGGGAATAAATTTTAATTCTGGTTGCAAAATAGTACTGAAACAGCACTTGTCTTATTCTTTCAAATTTTTAGTACTTGGGTATTTGGAGTCATTGAGATTTACTCTTTGTATATGCAGGAACATTAGTTGTTTCAGACTGGACAATGGCTGGTTATAACTAGTTGAATAAAATCCCTGCAGTTCATCCATTCTTCTCCTACCAGCAGGTGTCATTATGGAAATATGAAAATAGTGTAAATTCCAGAGTTGTAGGAACTAGCTGTGAGAAAGAAAAGTAACACTTTGGATATTAAAAAACAACAAAAAATGAAAAAATCATTTGGCACTAAGCAAGGATGGCATGTTTAATTACTGATTTGGCAGTGTTCTACAGTATGATGTAATAGGATTTTAAAGCACATAATTTATTTTAATTAGATTAAGTAAATATTTATAAGAACCATTCTAGGCTCATAGGAGTCTCAAAAGAAAAGTAAGATGTGATTCTTATCCTCGAGGAGCCGACATGATATCTGAGGATACATTAATGAAATAATTAGTTCATAGAATGAATCAATCTTTCTTTTTTACATGCTGGATTGAAGAACATAGACAGTAAAAGTTGCAAAAGCTGGAGGGACTGAGTAGTGTTTTTGATTGTGGGTTAATCAAAGAAAAAGTTTTAAAAATTCAAGTAGGGAGGAACTTCAAAATAATTTGGTAACTTGATAGCTCATTCCTTCCTTTCTTGCTAACTGCCTATCTCTCGCTATAATCTAAAGTAATAATTATAATAATTACATATTACATATGTATCCAAGGATGTAACAATTGGATTTAACAGTTTACTATAATCGGCCGGGCACGGTGGCTCATGCCTATAATCCCAGCACTTTGGGAGGCCGAGGCGGGCAGATCACGAGGTGAAGAGATGGAGACCATCCTGGCCAACATGGTGAAACCCCATCTCTACTAAAAATACAAAAATTAGCTGGTGGTGGTGATGCGTGCCTGCAGTCCCAGCTACTCGGGAGGCTGAGGCAGGAGAATCGCTTGAACCCGGCAGGCGGAGGTTGCAGTGAGCCGAGATCGCGCCACTGCACTCCAGCCTGGGAGACAGAGTGAGACTCCATCTCAAAACAAAACAAAATGAAAAAAACAAAACAAAAAAATGGTTTTCTATAATCAAGCGACTAATATGATCAAATCTTTCTAAAAACTAAGGTAAACATTATAAGTGAGCATTTGTATTAGGAGACTTTTCCAGGAACCTCGATCAGGTTCTAAGTGTGCTCGGTCAGGGTCAGTGCTTCATTCACCCTGTTTTCCCCTCTAGACTGTGAGGTTTTCTAAGGCATGGGATATGTGACATTCCTCTTTGCATTCCTGGCACTCTTAATTCTGCCTCTGGATCTGTAGTGAGCTCTTAGTACATGTGTGTTGAATGACAGTATCACCAAAGGATAGGTTATTTACAGTCCTTTGTACATTATATTGTTAGAATGAATGCATATTGATACTAGACTAGGCAACCTCAGGTTGAATATTTCAGAAAACTGGATTGAGAAACTTGGCTTGAAAAGTTGATAGCATAGGCAGCCGCCCCCTTCTGCGCTGTCACGCCGAGCCAGCGCCTGGGCCTGGAACCGGGCCGCAGCCCCCCGGCTTCGTCCACCATCTCCCTACCATGGACCCCCGCAAAGTGAACGAGCTTCGGGCCTTTGTGAAAATGTGTAAGAAGGATCCGAGGATTCTGCACACCGAGGAAATGCGCTTCCTGAGGGAGTGGGAGGAGAGCATGGGAGGTACTGCTACTCAGAAAGCTAAATCAGAAGAAAATACCAAGGAAGAAAAACCTGATAGTAAGGTGGAGGAAGACTTAAAGGCAGACGAACCATCAAGTGAGGAAAGTGATCTAGAAATTGATAAAGAAGGTGTGATTGAACCAGACACTGATGCTCCTCAAGAAATGGGAGATGAAAATGCGGAGATAACAGAGGAGATGATGGATCAGGCAAATGATAAAAAAGTGGCTGCTATTGAAGCCCTAAATGATGGTGAACTCCAGAAAGCCATTGACTTATTCACAGATGCCATCAAGCTGAATCCTCGCTTGGCCATTTTGTATGCCAAGAGGGCCAGTGTCTTCGTCAAATTACAGAAGCCAAATGCAGCCATCCGAGACTGTGACAGAGCCATTGAAATAAATCCTGATTCAGCTCAGCCTTACAAGAGGCGGGGGAAAGCACACAGACTTCTAGGCCACTGGGAAGAAGCAGCCCATGATCTTGCCCTTGCCTGTAAATTGGATTATGATGAAGATGCTAGTGCAATGCTGAAAGAAGTTCAACCTAGGGCACAGAAAATTGCAGAACATCAGAAAGTATGAGCAAAAACGTGAAGAGTGAGAGATCAAAGAAAGAATAGAACGAGTTAAGAAGGCTCGAAAAGAGCATGAGAGAGCCCAGAGGGAGGAAGAAGCCAGATGACAGTCGGGAGCTCAGTATGGCTCTTTTCCAGGTGGCTTTCCTGGGGGAATGCCTGGTAATTTTCCTGGAGGAATAGCTGGAATGGGAGGGGGCATACCTGGAATGGCCGGAATGCCTGGACTCAATGAAATTCTTAGTGATCCAGAGGTTCTTGCAGCCATGCAGGATCCAGAAGTTATGGTGGCCTTCCAGGATGTGGCTCAGAACCCAGCAAATATGTCAAAGTACCAGAGCAACCCAAAGGTTATGAATCTCATCAGTAAATTGTCAGCCAAATTTGGAGGTCAAGCATAACGCCCTTCTGATAAATAAAGCCCTTGCTGAAGGAAAAGCAACCTAGATCACATTATGGATGTCGCAATAATACAAACCAATGTACCTCTGACCTTCTCATCAAGAGAGCTGGGGTGCTTTGAAGATAATCCCTACCCCTCTCCCCCAAATGCAGCTGAAGCATTTTACAGTGGTTTGCCATTAGGGTATTCATTCAGATAATGTTTTCCTACTAGGAATTACAAACTTTAAACACTTTTTAAATCTTCAAAATATTTAAAACAAATTTAAAGGGTCTGTTAATTCTTATATTTTTCTTTACTAATCATTTTGGATTTTTTTCTTTGAATTATTGGGCAGGGAAGATACTTATGTGTGGAAGATTATTGCTCTAATTTGAGTGAAATAAAAGTTATTAGTGCGAGGCAAACATAACTCATTTGAGGATTAAAAAAAAAAAAGAAAAGTTGATAGCATAGATTCTGAAGTTTTCTCTTTTGATTCCACTTCTTCATCCGAGGACATATATTTCAAAAAGTATTTCAGTAAGCGATGTGATTCCAGGACATTGTCCATGAGATATAGAGGACATTGTACTTCATCTAAATAAAACTGGGCCTAATTTTAGGCAGAAGGATGTGCGTAGTGTTATTTTATTACCTTTTCAACAACTTTCTGTCTTAGTAATCAATCATTTTCAATGAAGACAGTTTTTTCACCACCATATTTGAAGACTATTATTAATTTACCAGCTGCCATATGGTAAGGGGTCTGTCCTCAGCCTACCTTTGGTAGTTTGAACTAGTTATACTTTGTTCATCATTTTCTGACATCTCCAGCTGCTTACTAGACTTCTCTGTTTTGATTTTCCATTGTCACCTCCTATGTAACATGTCAAATAGGGAAATCATCGCTTTTACCTATAAACCACATCTTCCTTTAAGGCCATACCTTTTCTTTTAATGTTACCATTTATTTTCCAGTTCCCCAGGTGAAAAACTTTGATGTTTCCTTGTTCTCAACCCCTTCCCTGGTCCAATCAATCAAAATAGTATCTATACTTCCTTTGTGATGCCTATGATAACCATTCTTTTCTTCCTTTCTGTTTCTATTACCAAGACCCTGGATTAGACCACGCATGAATGACATAGCTTCTTGAATCATCCTATTAGCGTTTTCTCCTCTTTTACCCCCTATTAATGAGTAGGAACATTTTAGTTAGAATTATTCAAATATCAGTGCCAAGTCCACACCCTTAATCAGAGTTGCTAGGGCCCTTCATGACTTGCTAACTGATGATCACTGTAACTCAACTCTTGTACCCTTAAAACTGTTTGCTGTGGTCATATAGAAAAATGCAATTTTCCAATCTAGCCATGTTCTGTTTGACTTCCAGATTATTTGTATTGTGGTAGAATACACATAACATAAAATTGACCATTTTAACCATTTTGAAGTGCACAGTTCAGTGGCACTAAGTATATTCCCATTGTTCTGCAACCATCACCATCATCCATCTCAAGAAATGTTTCATCTTCCTAAACAGAAACTCTGTACCCATTAAACACTAATTACCCATTTCCCCTTCTCCCAGCTTCTGGCAGCCACTATTCTACTTTCTATCTCTATGAATTTAACTACTCAAAGTACCTCATATAAGTGGAAGTATACAATATAGGTCCTTTTGTGGCTGGCTTGTTTCACTTTGCATAATGTCCTCAAAGTTCATCTATGTTGTAGCATGTGTCAGAATTTCCTTCCTTTTTAAGGCTGAATAATATTCCATTATATGTCTATGCCACATTTTGTTTATTCATTCGTCCACTGAGAGACATTTGGGTTGCAGTTTCTTCTCTTTAAGTGTATTCTGCTAATTAAAAACAGGTTACTCTTCCTGCCACTTCTTTCAGTCATGTTACTTTGCTGCTCAGAAGCCTTCAATGAGTTCCTTTTTACAGATAGGGTAAGTCGCAGCATGCACAGCATAACACTCAAGGCTCTTGCCTCTCTGGGCCCTGACCTATGTATAAAACCTTTTTGTTAATTATTAGTCTTCAACATTTATTCATGAAACATAGTTTTTGAGTGTCTGGTATGTGTTGGGCCTTGGGGTAAGTGCAGAGTAAACCAAATAGATATTGTCCCTTACCCTATGGAACTGACTTTGGAGTTAAGTGATTCCTTCGCTCAAGCCAGAAGGCTCTCCTTTTTACCTTGGAAGCTGGCTACTTCACCCAACATGAATATACCAAAGACCATTTGGTAAATGACCAGCTCACCAAAGCTAATTCTGCAAAAATCACTTGACCAAATAATGATTTTGCTGAAAAATTCAGGTTTATATTTTTTACTTTGTCCCTGTCGTCACTGCTGTTCTCCTCCTGAGCATGCATTGGCCAACTGCTGTTTAATATGAACTTTGCCTGTTTTTCACATTCCAGACTCTGAGAATTTTTAGAATGGTCAACATTTTCTATGGGATTGTCAAGTGTTTTCCATTTGTTTGTTTATTTTTTAAAGCACTGTTTTTTGTCTTAATTACTTTTGCCCCTGTCCCTATTGCTTCTGCTTCTGCACCTTCCTGTGCCCTGGTGCAATGGCTATGAGAAATTGCTCTAAACCCTGTGTAAAGTATTTGCCAGATGATTGCTCAGTGAATTGTTCATTCATTGAGTTAGTCAGTAAGAAGATGATCATTTGGCAAATTAGTTTCCAAACATTTTAAAATTTCTTCTCTCCCTTGTAGGAAATCAAAGGGAAGCATTTTCTACTATTTTTTTCAGGTCTAGCCTCTCTGTTTGAACCATAATATCTTTTTTTGAGATGGAGTCTTGCTTTGTTGCCCAGCTGGAGTGCAGTCACACGATCTGGGCTCATTACAGCTTCTGCCTCCCACGTTTAAGCGATTGCAGCGCCTCAGCCTCCCAATAAGCTGGGATTACAGGCATGTGCCCCCACACCCAACTAGTTTTTGTATTTTTAGTAGAAACGGGGTTTTATCATGTTGGCCAGGCTGGTCTGGAATTCCTGACCTCAAGTGATCCACCCGCCTTGGCCTCCCAAAATGCTGGGATTACAGGCATGAGCCACTGTGCCCAGCCAAACCATAATCTGTTTTAATAGCTCTGTTGATTTGTTTTTGGGAGTAGCCTTCTTGTGAGTAGGCTTCTTGGGAGTAGCCTTCTTACATCTTGTGCTCAGAATCAGTAGTTGCTTGGTTAATCTAAAGAAGCTGGTTAAGGTGTAGAATCATAAAAACAATATAGACACATCTTTTAAAATAAAACTCCAATGTGCATTCTATTAACCAATCCTTTAGGATCAAGACATTTTCTTCCAAAATGGGTCCACTAATTATTCATATCATCTCTCTTTCATAAACCATACTCATTATGAATTACCTATGATTTCCAGTTTCAGTTTCTTTAGACAGGAGCAAGATCTTAAAGACACTGTGATACAATAAGTAAAGAATCCTGGTGTATTTTTACTATTTTTCCCTGCCATTAACACTTGTCATATACAGTTTAAGAGCAGATTATCTTAGCAACATATCTGTATTGATTCT